>NC_084473.1:90408955-91820455 GCF_027409185.1 Cynocephalus volans | reverse complement strand
GTCCTAGAGAGATGCCGTGTGCCTTTTATAACCTAATCTTGGAAGTGGCATCTGACCACTTATTCCCCATTATACTGGTCACATAGACTCGTGTGGGAGGAGACCACACAAGGGCGTGAACGCCAGGAGGCAGAGGTCATCCGGGGCCATCATGGAGGTGGCTGCCACACCTATTAAATGCACTTTTTATGGAGCACAATTTCATAATTGTGCTACCCAACTGCTCATTCTTTTATTTTAACTATTCAGTACTGGTGGAGGACATGGAAATCCTCTTAAAATGTGGAAAGATCTAAATGTGTTTTATAGAAACCATTGACTAAACATTTTCTGTTCTGTTCTTTGTGAAACGAAAGGGCAAGAGTGTGTGTGTGTAGGTGGGAAAGACAGAGAAAATATTAAAATCTAATATTTCAGATCTAAATTATCTTCCAGTTGAACATATGGCTTCAACATAACTCCTATTCCACAAATCCTAAATCAAGCAGCTCTGTTAACTCTCAACTAACCAAGGATTTTCTGGACTTTAGAATATGAGTAAGGGAGAAGGGCAAAGCACTCTAGTTTTCATGCCTGGTTGTAATTTTAAATTTCTCAAACAGAGGGAGAGAAAGAGTAGTGCAATCCAGAGCCTTTGACCTCTACAGATTACATTAGGAAAGTAGGAGTAATTATTAAGGCTAACTGCTTCAGTAAAATGAAAAATAGCCAACTAGATTCCTGAACACAATTCTTTTTACCCGTTATAGAGTCATCAAAGATCTGAATGAAGTTACTATGGTGGAACTATTAAATAAAGTTGAGTTTTTATTTCCCATTAAATGTCATGAGGAGAACAGGGACCCAGGGTGAGGTAGAGACAAGGGTAGTCTTGTAAGGAAGTAAAGTTTGTGGATGTGTATTAGGTTTGATTAGAATTTTGTGGGTTAAGACACTGATCCCCTACAGTTTTCCTTTTTTCATAGATGCTGGGATTCCTTCATAAGTCATTCAGACAATTGTATGATAAGACTTTTCTACTTTTCAAGAAGCTCTTTACTCCTTGGGAGAATAGAGGAGTGAATCTTACTAGTCAACCAGGTAAGAGGAGAGAATGTTTTAGAAGTGGAAAAAGGGCGGTCATGTGGGTGTAAGGAAAACATAACAGATTTGCAAAAGTGGATTTGCTATTTCTAATCCAGCATCTTTCTAAACGGGATGCAGCCTTTCCAGCTGCCTAGCACCGTGGTGGATGCTGGGTGAGCCCGCCTGGGGACTGGAGGTGGGGAGAACTGAAGTGCTCCTGAGCACCTCTGGGAGGGAGAGGATGGCAATGGGCAGGGAGATGGGAGGAAGGAGGGAGCCCTGGAGGACAGTAGGAGGCCATGTGGGAGGCCACAATATCATCCATGTGACGTGCACATCTTAGCAAGGTGTACCGCATTTTAGAAATGTTAGGTGTAAATGATTTCTCATGCAAACTGGGAAAGGGGCTGAGTTCTGGGCTGATGCTGAGAGGAACGGAGATGGGACTCCTGGGCTCAGAAGGTTGAGACACAGAGAACTGTGAGGAAATGAGCCCCAGGAACTAGCAGACACCATGGCAGGGGGGGAGGGGACTCCAGGTTGTCATGAGCTGTGAAATTGGTGGGGGCCTGAACCAATTATTCCTATGATCCAAGGTGCCAGGAGGACCAGCTAACCTCTCAGTTTTGGCAATTTAGTGAGATTTTCAACATCACTAAAGCTCATTTTGGTCTGAGTGTAGAGGTGAAATGTCCTTTCGTGTGGACACAACCCTCTCTCCCCAACACACAAACAAGCACTTGCACGCACACACACATGCACACACCCCAAACACGTTCATGCTCTTCCAAGAGTACATTGTTCTTATTTCAGATTAACAAGTTTGGCCCATTTTGATCTTTCCTTTCACATCATTGAATGAGAGTTGTCACCAGTGTTGTTCTGTCCTCCCATTGAGACTTGCCTTCTGTTGGTTCTGAGGCACTTTCATTAAGGAGAATTACCTCCAAGGGGTGCAGTGGCCTGACAGCCAGTCATACTGGGGTGCACCACCAAAGATCTTCAGGCCTCGAGAGAGACCCCCACAGGGGTCTGGTTTCTCCAGCCTCTCCCTGCCAGGTGGGCGCATCAGCAGGAGACTGAATTCCACATTTTGCAGAGCCCTTGCAGATGGAAGGATTATCCAAGAGGAACTTACTGAGGCCCTCCATGGCTGCTCAGGCCCCTCATATCTTCATCCAAATTTGACCTTTTTTATTAGTAACTCTGGAGGCCCTGGATGGATGTTGCCCTCCCTGGATTAACACTATTGATGGAGCATTGAAAACACCATTATTCATCCTGATAATGATCAAGTACGTAAGTGTCCATGATAGAATGTCGAAAGATGAATTCCACAGCAGACAGGGTTCAAGTTTCTGAATACTGCTATGGTAAACTCATATGATGGTAAAGCATATGAAGAGATCTAGAATTAGGGTAGAACCATAGCTCAACCATGCCAGGAAGATTTTTTTTAAATTTCCACCCTGAATAAAGACTACTTTACTGTCTCTCAATAACCCACCCTAATTTTTAAAAATATTCTCATTTTTGCAAATTTCAGCTTAATTTGAATCCCAAACTTGCAAATGCGTAAAATGCTGCATTTCCCTGGCTTTTTAAGTTCCTTAAGGGCAGGAACAAGTCTCACTGGTCACATCAGTTAAGTTTTGTTTGGTTTCTTGCTTAGGTGTACGAGGTTTCTCCAGTTCCCCCAGCACTGGAGAATGAATGATAGATGGCCTCAGGTAAAATCATGCTCCGTGTAAAGATTATGTAGTATGTAATTGGATTCTACCATCATTTCCTTGCTGTACATTTTCATGTTTTATGTATGGTGTCCATAGGTGAGGAGAAGAGGTTATTTGACTCCGTTGGTGGGACTGGGGCCTTAATACAGTCGAGCTAGGCATCAATAATTAACAATAATTTGCTGCATGTAATTAAATGGCTAGAAGAGAGGAGATCGAATGTTCTCATCACAAAGAAATGATTTTGTAATGATGAATATGCCATTTTGTTATGATAAATATGAATTTGATCAGCAGGCATTGTATACACGTATTGAAATATCATTCTGTACCACACATATGTATAATAACTACATTTCAATAAAAAAATAAAATAAAAGCAGAATTTCAGTGATGTAGAAAAACAAAATAAATACAAAACAAAAGGAGACAAAGTGAAGGTCAGGTGCTACTCAGATTTCGTTACTGATTTGACACAGATGTGACATTTAGATATAGCACATTAGCCATAGCTCCATCTTTTCAAATAAATTTTGAAGGTCGTTTTTCTTTAAACACTTTGTTCTGGGTAGAATAAGATAAGTGTATGATAGGGCAGAGGGCCACTAGTATTCATTAATATGAATGACACCTTTCTTAGGTTGTTCATTTAATATTAACAATACTCTTTGCACAAGAGGTTTGGAGAGGTTAGAAAATTTGCCCAAAGTCACACAGCTGGTAAGAAGAAAACCAGGCCATGTCTAAAACTCATGCTCTTTTTACTGTAACAGGGAGGGCTTTGGCAGGTGGTACATCCTGATTATTCAAAAGACACAATTGCAAAAAATTGCATAGATAAATAAGGTTGATTTTTCCAGAATTCCAATAATCGCAACATGTATTCATAAATTTATATTTCAGCCCTCCAAGGTAGGCCATCTGGGGGCACATGGAAAAGTCCAGTGACAGGGGATTTGGATTCCACCTTTACCTTGTGCTGGCCTCTACCTTGGGTAAGGGAATTAGCTTCTCGGAGCCTCCTGTCAGCCTCTGAGGATTGCACACAATTGCACTTGGAGCCTGGCATACACTTAAGCACCAAGTATGTGTCAAGGTTTTCAAAACATTGACATTGAGGCCAAAACAGTAAAACTTGCTGCAGGAATGTGCACTGTTGCTCTTAGAGCTGTAGCTGTTAGGAAGTTACAGCTCCCAACCCACTCTCAGGGCAGTGAGTGGCCTGACACCTACATGGAGTCAGGGAGGTTTTGCTGAAAAAGTCACCCACAGGAAGGCAAAATACAGTTGAGATGAAATGTTACCATCTATGGAGATAATATTAAAACTGGAAATAGAGCTTTATCAAAGATCTTTCAAATAGAAGAAAATGTGCTGAAAACTGCAGTTGACATTTATTAATAAGCTGTTACATCACTTTCAGCTTATCAGTAACCTAGTTCCTGTGTCTCAACTGATAAGGAAAATGGGAGGCTTTCAAAGAGAGGGTGACTATTTTATTTAGCATAAAGCTATTGGAGGAACTGGCTTTTAGAGTTAACAAACTGTTGGTAGAAAGTTGAGGAATAAAGAGCTTAACTGCAACTCCCTGATGGTAAGTGCTTTTGGGGTTTTCTTTCAGAATACTTTTATCTGAAAGGGAACAGAATTTTCAAATACAAATTTACCTCAAAAATAATAATTGCTATCAATTTTGCTTATGAAAAAATTAGTTTTACCAATGGGAAAGCAAAGTTACAGATTGATGAAGTCCCTTGGAATCTTGTTTGTGTGATACGGAACTTCGGTCTGATCTGCTTGCGGGTGAGAAAGGATGGGGGCTTTGCACATGGAGTGCTCGTATGCCAGAACTCTTCTTCCTGGAGTCCACTAAAGCCCAGAAGTGGAATTTATTCAGATGGTGGGGAAGGAAAAAGAATGAATGAAGCAAGAAGCTGTAGCCTCGTGAGAGAGAGGCAGGTGGAGTGGGAAGCAGAGTCACAGCCCCCAGCAAGAAGGACACGTGTGTGTGTCAGTGGGAGCTGAGGATCTGGGCAGTGGGAGGACAAGGGCCGGTCTTTCTGGAGGGTAGGGAGTGAGTACCTGAGGTCACTCACCTTTGTCACTGGTGCCTGCTTTGAACGTCTGGCTGACAGCTCCATCCGTTTTCTCCCTGAAGGTTGCTCAGCCGGGTGTGTAGAGCCAAACATCAAGAAAGGGGAGGTATGTGTCCCTGTAACTGCACCTGTCCTCCTGCCATATCCTCAGGCCAAAGTACTCATGCGCCATTGCCCAAAGTCCCACTATTAGACATTGTTATTTCATTTTGGCTATTGCATGTATAGTATTTGAGACAGAAAGCTCTGGATTGATGCAGACCTGCATTTAATCCCTGCTCTTACACTTATTTGATGCATGACTCCAGGCAACTCACCTAACTTTAATTCTCAGTTTCCTTAACTATAAAACAAGCATATTAGTACTAACACTAAGCTCAGAAGGTGGTTTCTAAAGATTAAATGGATGCAAAGTACTGAACAGGTACCTAGCTAACAGTAAACGTGTAACAATGTCAGAGCTCATCTCTGTCATTATTTTTTTCCTTTCCCGCTCTGGGAACTTTTATCCCTGTGCCCTGCAGACAGGCTGCCATGGCTGCCAGTTTGAATGTTACAGAATCCCCAGCAGGACGTGGGCTTCTCTCTGTTCTTGAATAGGTTGTTCAGGTGAAGAGGTTGATCCTCATGTACTTTCCTACCTGGATGCCTCTGTGTTTGGAGATGTGGCCCCATAGCTCAAGCAGATCTGGGGTGTCTTTTGATTTTCGGACGCCTGCTTTTCCTGTAGGAGAACTGTTTATCTAAGTCCTTCAAAATATATGTCCTGTAATCATGAGAGTCTGTATCTCTCTCCCCCAGATGGCTTACCTCGAAGGGCTGAATATTTCTATATGCCCATCCCTCCTTACTTCCTGGTTTTCTGGGAGAGCATAGGCAGACAACTGCAAAGCACAGGGCCTCCAAGGCTTTGGGCTACTTTGAGCTGGGCTGACAATGACATGCAAGAGCAAATGCAGTGTGTTGTTGGGACACGATACAGGAGTCTCCCAACATGTGTGCATACATGTGTGTGTGTGTGTGTGTGCATGCACACGCGTGCATGCATGTAGTTGGGTCCCAGTGCAGGGTTGAAGGAACAGCCTTCAGTTTCTGGTCTGGAATAAAACTTACAGAAAATAAGTCTAGTTCCCAGGAAGAGGTAGGGATGGGCTAGGCAGGTTGTCTGTATTCTGAACAGGGGTTGAGGACTGAGCTCAGATGATGAAGAATGTGGAGAAATGGGGTAATGATGGGGACCTGAGCAAGGGGTAGAGAGACTCCAATTTGGGGCACACTTGTCCTTAGCACATTTGTAAGAACACAGCAGCAGCAGCAACAATAATCATTTGCTGAGTCTCTGCTACGTGCCAGAACCTGAACCAGGAACTTTGCATATACCTTATTCTGCCATTATTATGATAATTATGTGAAGGAGGGATGAAACTGAGACCTGGCTAACTCAAATCCTGTGTATTCTGTAATGCTGGAGAGTACTCCAGGCTCCCTACAGCGAGACCGAATATCAGCAGGTGCACGGCCTGTGGAGTCTGGGGGTTGGCTCTGGAGCCAGCTATGACTGAGCCCCAGGTGGAAGGGGATGGCACCTTGGTGGAAAAACAGAATAAAGACTGTGTCCACTAAAATGTAACAACACCTCATAACTTATTCCTAAGGGGGGTGGATTTTGAATTTCAACAACTGCAGACTCTACCCAGGACCACTTACGTCTTTTGACAACTTCCTTAAGCGTGACTTAAGTCTGGATGTCAGGTGCCAGTTCTGAGCCCATTCTGAGCTGGGAATCGGGACTCCCTAAGCCTTCCTCTCAGAAGCCTTGTCGTCAAAGCATGAAGAAGGGGCTGAGGGCTGAGTCCCTGCACGCCGGAGCCTCTGCCTCTCAGCCCCACCACTTCCCGGCTGAGGCTCCTGGATGGGGTGTGTGCCCTGAGTCAAAGGAGGGGACAATGTGGATACTCCCGGGTGCTGGGTCTCTCTCCCCACTCCTCACCTTCCCTCTCTACCCCAGGACCAGTCAGCACTTTCTAAAGGTCCTTTTCACTCTGGGTCCTTTGTTGATCAGAAAATATCACCCACCTCTGCTGCGAGCTTGGCTGAGGCCACCCACCCTGTGTCCGAATGGCATCTGAATGTCTGCCCTTCGCCCCCTGAGCGGCCACCTCAGCTCTAAAGAAATCACAGCAGCTCTTGACGCCAGTGTTCAGGACAAGTTTGCTTGTGTTTCACAACTCTGGAGGAGCGATGAGCGCAGAAGTCAAGATGCAGCATCCAGCTGTGAATTCCCTCATCTTTTTTCTCTTCTTGAGAAGGACTCTGATAGATTTGGGGTTGCAGTGTTCAAAACTGCTTTATCTTTGTTTCAACTTTTTTTTGAGCAGTGGTTCCTGGAAATTTGAGCTGCTCTGTCCCCCCAACATGTCTCTGTTAGATCATCACAGATAGAGAAACTCACTCTTAAAGACAACAGAGAAATTATACATTAGAGAAATTCTCTAGTAAACTAGCCCCCATGCAAAGTGAATAATCTTTTCAGAATATGATCTACATTAAGATTTTTTAAACTAAGACATTCTTTTTAAAATTTTATTTATTGATATTATTATTATTTTTACATTCTAAGATGTTGCAGAGCAGTTGGAGGGAGGAAGAGATGGGAAAGGGGAAAAAAATCGGGTGGGAGGAGGAGGAAGGAGGGAGGGCATGATAAAGGCCCATGGCACCCCCTCATTCCAACAGGGGAGACCAGGGGGCTTCCAGTGGTGGCTAAGTCATTGCTGGGCTGAATGCAGATGTCAGGGGGATGTGGCTGAAGCCCTTGGCCCCCCACTGCCCTGGCTCGGGAGCCCGGGGTGCTTCCTCTGGTGGCTCACTGTTCATCACTGGGCTGGTTGTGGATGTCGGGGGTGTGTGGCTGAGGTCCACGGCCCTCCCCCCAACCCCCAGCTTGGGAACCCAGGGGGCTTCTAGTCCCTCTAGGTTTTATCAGTGTTCTTTGGTGGTGTTAGACCTTTACTAGTTAATATGAAACTTTGTCTCTGGTCTGTGGGTATTTTGTTTTTCTTTTAGTTCTGTGTTGGATTATTCGCTATTCCCACCACTTAAACTCTGGAATGGAACTAATTAGTTGTCCTTTGGTTACTTCTAAAATGAGGGAACTTCCTGTGGGGCCCAGCACTTGAGCCCTGTGGTTGAGCTAAATTGCTGCTTTGCTGCTGATTCTCTGGGGAAGGCTTTTTGTGCAGCTCAGGTTTTAATCGTTGACCTTATAAATACTTCCGGATCTTGTGAGGTCTGGTGCACCTGGGTTGTATGGAAACTGGTCTGGGCCTGAATCTTTCAGCAAACTGCACCCCCTGCAGTGCTCTATTCCTGACCAGTCTACACTGAGTGAGCCTGTGCTGATTGGAGGCAGATCGGCTGTCCTTGCTGTGCCCCAGTGTTCCCCTGGTGGCCCGTCTCCCCCCACCCCCAACTCCAAACACTTCCCATGGGACGGGCCCTGCACTGGTCCCTTGTGATGACTCACCAGCCTCTGAATGGCTCCTTTTTTCAGTTGTTCTGGCTCCTCGCTCCTGTGTGGGTCCATGGGAACCCTGTTAGTGGTCTTGCTGGCCTGGGCACCACCAAGGCCCTCTTCTCCCCTGCCACATCCAAGTAACTCCATCTGAAAGGGCACAGCTGTGGCTTTTGCCAGCTCTTGCTCCGGGCACTCACCAGGGCCAGCCTTGAAGTGGCTGGAGCTCGAAATGGTGGGAGCAGTCCCTCCTTCTCTCATTGTGGCTTCTCCCACCTTCATGTACTCCGTAGGTCTCTCCTCCTCTTCCCCTGAGCTCTAGCGGCCCCAGCTTGGCAGTCATTGCTTTTTAATAGTTGTAAGTTGTTTGATTGTGGGAGAGGGTGACGCTGGGGACCGTTTATTCTGCCATCCTGACCAGAAGCCTAAACTAAGACATTCTTAAATCATGGTGACCAAACAATTGACTTTAGAATGGGTTTGGCTCCTGCTTTCATTACAGGAGTATTTTGAGCAAATCAGAGGTTCAATGTAAACATGGCTGTTTTTGGTTTTTCCACTTTTTCTGCTCCTCAGTCTATGTTTGTTGTCACTTTAGTCCTCCTCTCCTCTCAATCTACGAGCGATGGTTTGTGTCTCTGGGCCAAATCTAGGGCTAATTCACTCACTTCTTATTTCTACTTCCACATTTACAATACAAGTATCCTTAAATCTGACATTCACATGAACAAAAGGATTCAATTCAGTAAATACATATTTGGAGAGGAAACTAATATTCATGCTTATCCAACAATAGACTATTGATTTATTTATTTTTTTCATTTGAAATGCATTTATTGAGGACCTACTCTGGAATACATGCGTGAACAAAACAGAAAATATATATGATTCAGTGTGTTAAAAGCTTATAAATGCCATGAGAAAAACCGAGCATGGTACAGAGGTTTGGGAGCACAGGGTTAGTTGGTTGGGGAGGGGAGGGTGGGCCACTTTACAAAGGTGGCAAGACCAGAAGGAGGCAAGGGATTGAGCACACAGATGCTTGGAGGAAGAAAACCCAAGACAGAGGAAAGAGCTGGTGCAGATGCTCTGAGGTGGTGGCAAGCTTGGGGTGTTTAAAGTAACAGGGATAAAAACATGATGTGTCATGAAGCAAGGGTGGAGAATCAGATGAATCAGAGAGACTCAGGGGCAGCAGACCATGGAGGGCCCTCTTGTCTATTACAAGCGACCTGGCTTTAACTGGGTAAAAGGAGAGGTTTGAGGAGAGGAGTAACTTGAAAGGATCACCCTGGATTCTGCTTTGATAATCAATTATAGGGCAGAAGGGAAGGACCGAGGACTCCAGTGGGGAGGCTGCTGCAGTGACCCAGGCAAGAGATGGCAGTGGCCTGGCCCAGCAGCAGCAGCCACCTGAGGAGGTCACATGGTTGGGTCCTGGATATATTGGGAAAGTAGATTCACTGGGACTTGCTGATGGATTGGGATTGATGTGCTGGAGAAAGGGAAGATGTCTCCAAGGATTTTGAACTGTGCAGCTGAAAAAAGATGGAGTTGCCATCAACCAAGATGAAAAGGAGTATTGGAAGAGCAGGTTTTGGTAGGAAGAACAGGAATTCAGTCTGGACAGGTTAATTTTGAGATGTCTGGAATACAGACAAGTAGAGGTGTCAAGTTGGCCCATGAATGCTGTATCTAGACTGGAGTTCAGGGGAAAAGTCTGATTTAACTGTGACAGTGTAATCAGCATACAGATGGTGCTGATTACAGCATCCAGTAGACTGGATGGCATCCCACAGGGAGTGAATATAGACAGAGAGGAAAAGAGGTTCAAGGACTGAACCTTGAGGTGGTGGGAGAAGAAGAGATGTGACAGAGTGGACGGTGGCATCCCAAAGACAGAAGAGAAACTGCTCAAGTGTGACAGAGGCCACCTACAGCTCAAGGTGAGGTGAAGACTGAGGGCTGACACTTCTTTAGCAACGTGGAAGTATTTGGTGACATTGACAGCAGCATAATGCCATGACAATCTTAACTAATTATTAACAAAATTGAAATTTAAAGAAACAAGTAGTACAGTGTTACCAAAGTGGGTTCAAATTCTATAAGGTTATTTGCAAAACAAAACAAAACAACCCTCCCATAAATATATAAATAAGAAAGAAAGAAAAAAACAAAGAAAAAAGATTATAAGATAAAATAGTTAAAAGATGAGTGAATGAGTTCAGGAAACAGCATGCCATGTCTTCTTCATGCTCAGAAGTATCAGCATATTGAAAGTCTCACAGGTCCTTTGAGAATAGAACTTACTACAGTTTGTTCAGTGGTATGTTTCTTCCACTTTTTTTTTTAACTGAATAGCCAATTAAAATCTCTTGAAGTTACTGTTCCATAGAATACATTTTGGAAGCATAGGTGCTATACAATCATAAGCATAAATATATCTCCTTCCCCTTTGCTAGTAACGGGCACTCAACTGCCTCAGCTAGCTGTAATTCAACTTTTTCTATTAACAAATATGCTTTGATAGAGCAAGTGTTTTTTTTAATACAATATTATCAGTGAAAACCATTGTTATACACAGTAGACACAGAAGAAAAACAGAAAGGGAACTTGTGAAATGTTAGCCTTCACATTTTAAAGACATTTTATCAGGGAATAACATGGTACATGTAGATCTGGATTTATGGGTTGTGTTTTTCAAACAATTAGCAAATACTTATTAATTGCATACTAAGTGCAGGCTAGTGCACTAGGTGCTTGCTAGGTGCTCGTAGTGATTCAGCAGGCTACCTGGCAGGATTCTGCCTTACAGGGTTTATGGCTTTGGTTGATGTCTTTCTTCTTTATTTTTCTTTCCTTTTCTTTCTTTTTAAAAAAACAAACAAGCAAACAAAAACCCCAAACCAAAAAACAACAAATAAAACTTTTCTCTTTCTTGTCTCTCTATTATCTCTATTTTAATTAAATATAGGAGGGAAGTTCTTTAAAACAAAAGTATCTTATGAAACGTCCGGTGGGTTGGGTCTTGTCCTGAATTACTTTCTTTTGCCCTGTTAACAAAAGAGGACCACAAGATCTGCTAAGGAGAAAAGGGAGACTTTATTTGGCAGAAAGAAAAAAAAAGAGAAAGGGGATACACAGGCCCCGGCTGCACCAGAGACAAGCATCTGGTGAAGGACGGAGGAAGGCTGGTGTTCACGCTTTCCAGGGCCGGCCGCAGGCATGCTCAGTGAGCTTGGAGGAACACTGAGTGGTTATGGTGAAGGCTGTGTATTCACACAGTGAGTGAACGTGTCGTGAAGGTGTATTACTGCGCAGGCGCTACAGGCTGGCTGTGGCTGGGGGTGATGTGGCCTCCCTTATCCAAGAAGAGAGAGCAGATTGTCCTTGGAGTCCTTTTCTGCCTAATTGCAGCCATGGTGGGCCCTCAAGAATGAGAAGCGGGGTCGGCGGCTGGTGCGGATGGACTTGTCAGAGGTCAGAGCAGAATTCCCAGTTGTAGCTGATTTGTGTCTTCTGAGAGCTGCCTTTGATAGTGAGGAAAGAACACTTCATAGCAGTTGGTAAGATACGTACTTGCAGGCTGAGAAAAACGCTCGGCCCTTTCCCTCCCTCTGTGGCCATTTGGCTCTGTTTAACAATCTGAATGTCCCTTTTAATCACAGTGCGTTCATTTGTCTGTCCTTTGGGGTATATTTTAACAATCCTATAAAGAAAATAATGTAGAAGATGTTTTGCACCTCCGAGAACGCATCACTGTCCTGCTTCGGTGTGTTTGTCCCAGTGCCATGGTTGAGTGGAGGGGACTGTGCAGCTGGCCTGCGTCATAAACTCAGGGGTGCTTCATGCTAGGTACTCAGCGCCTCTGCAGAGTTTTATGCAGAGAGATCCAATTCTATCTTTTAGGGAAGGATGAACACCTCTTCTCAGGGAAGTTTCATGGTGAAAATCAGAAGTTGCTTTATTGTACCCTCATGGGCTAGCACTTCTGCTCTTGAAGATCTCATCTAGTCTCATGGATTTAGTGTCATCTATACATGGACATATCCCAAATTTATATCTCTAGTCCAAATGTGTCTCCTGAACTTCAGAAGCAATATCCATCCCACGGATGACTTGACATCTCTCGTTGTATGTCTAGCAGATGCATCAAGCTGAGTATGTCCCCAACTGATCTAATTTTACTATGAAACCTGTTCCACCTGCAGTCTTTTCATCCCAGTGAATAGCAACCCTATTCATCCAGTTGCTCAGGCCAAAAACCTCAAAGTCCCCTTCTGACTGCTCTTTTGTCCTTCTCACCAAGACATCCTGCTGGCTCTACCATCAAAACGTTTCCGAATCCAAACATGTCTCCACCACTTCCACACCCTAGTCTGAGCCACCATCTCCTTTTCACTGGACAGCCACAGTAGCCTCCTTGCTTGTTTCCATCCTTCATCACTCACTGTCCTTAAGGTCTTTTCAGCACTCAGAGTACTTTAGATTCTTCGACAAGTTAGAGGTCATGTGATTCCTCGGCTCGAAACCCTCCAGTGGTTTCTATCACACTGAGAAGAAGTGCTCAGAACCACTCACGTGATCTGGTCTCTAGGCCTCTCTGACCTGCCCCTGCTTCTCTGCTGTTTCTCGTGCACTTGTGCCACGTGGCCACTCTGTGGCTCCCAGGCCACCCTGGCAAGCTTCTGTGTAGACTGCACTGCCAGCACCTGCCTCCTGGGCTGTGCTTCGGCTGCTTGTTAAATGCCACCTTCCCAGTTGGCCTTCCCAGGACATGCAGTCTCAGCTGCACTCATCCAGCTCTCCTTAGCTCCCTCCCTGCTGTATCGTTCGCCTTACACGTGTCACCATCTGAAACCTCTTGCAAATGCTTTTCACTTTCTTGTGCTGCTTGTTGTCCTCCTCCAGAGGTGAACGCCATGGGGGCTGGCACTTTCTGTTGCCCTTTGTCCTGCTTAGTGCACTGTTGTGTCCCCAGTATCTGAAATGGTGGCCGGCACCCAAGAATGAGAACTGCATGTCTGGGCTTAGCATTTTGCTCTTGCACACCTGGCTGATGCAGAGTTGGTGTGTACAATCATAACAGATGTCAGAACACTGAAGTCCTTACCACCCGCGAGTCACAGCTGCTACCTCAGGCCCTCCTGTCACCCTCCACCATCCTGCCTGGGGTGTCCTCACAATCCAGAAAATACAGCTGGGCTGGTGCCCTCTCCCCACCCTCCATCCTGTAACTCTTATTCTTGCACATTTTAACTTCAAGTGGGTGGAGACACATAGCTTGATTATTATTATTTCACTTTAACTTACACATTGTAATTGTACATAGTTATGGAGTACAATCCGATGTTTTGATACATGTATAGGTTGCATAATAACTGGGTCAGGGTAGTTAATATATCTATGACCTCATGCCTTTATCATTTCTTTGCAGCAAAAACATTCAAATGCCTCTCCCTGGTTATTATATAATATATGAAACTTAGCTCTTAACCATAGTCACCCTAGTGTGCAATAGAACATCAGCACTTATTCCTACCACCTAATTGTAATTTTGTACACATTGGCCAGCCTCTCCCTGTTTTCCTTCCACCTTCCCCTCCCCAGTCTCTGGTCACCATTGTTTCATTTTCTGCCTCTATAATATCAACTTGTTTTCTTCTCAGGTTCCACATGACTGAGGTCATGTGGTATTTGTCTTTCCGTGCCTGGTTTACTTCACTCAACATAATGACATCCAAGTCCTTCCACGTTGCTGCAAATGGCAGGACTTTATTCTTTTTTATGACTGAATAGTACTTTGTTGTATATACAGCACATTTAAAAAATCCTTTCGTCCATTGTTGGACACTTAGGTTGATTCCATATCTTGGCTATTGTGAATAGTGGCGCAATAAACACAGGAGTGAAAATACCTCTTTGACGTACTGACATCATTTCCTTTGGGTGTATACCTGGTAGTGGGATTGCTGGATCGTATGGAATTTCTATTTTTAATTTTTTGAGGAATCTGTATAGTTTTCCATAATGGCTGTACTAGTTTACCCTCACACCAGCCGTGTGCAGGGCTCCCTTTTCTCCACATCCTCACCAACACTTGTTTTCTGTTGTCTTTCTGATAATAGCCATTCTAACTGGAGATTGTGGTTTTGATTTGCATTTCCCTGATGCGGAGCATTTTTTCATATGCCTGTTGGCTATCTGTATGTCTTCTTCTGAGAAGTGTCTATTAAGATCCTTTGCCTATTTCTCAATTGGGTTCTTTGGGTTTTTGCTGTTGAGTTTTTTAAGTTCCTCATATATGCTTGGCATTAACCCCTTGTGAGATGTGTAGTTTGCAAATATTTTCTCCCATTCTGTAGGTTGTCTCCACTCTGTTAACAGTTTCTTTTGATTTGTAAATGGAGGCACAAAGTTTCCATGTTTGTTTCCATTCAGTGACTGGGGACATCACATTGCATGATTCCAGGAGTTGTGCAAAATGACAGTCCTGTAGATGATGTTTCTGTCTCAGGCAAGGAGCCACTCCTTTTGGGTCGGGGTAATTATGTGATGCATCTACACCGAAGGTTGCAAGCATGAATTAACTGGGGGAAGCTGAAGTGGTGCATGACCCAATCTTTCCCTCAAACCAGTCAAATCTGTGAGGAATCATAAACCCACCTCTTTTTGCATCTTCCAAGCAAAAGAAATTATAGAAAGCACCAGTGAACCTGTTTCACAGAAATGTTGGCAATACATAACAAACAAGTATCTCTGTTTTTCTATGGGCAAAGGGTGGAGATAATAGAAATGAAGAGGTGAATTAAATAACTTAAGTGGTCAAAGTAAAAAAATATTGTGTGGTTCACCATAGTTACATTAAAAACAGTCGGAAGTCAAGCAACTTAAGTCTGATTAGTATTGTCATTGATATATGCAGTGTTAGTCAGAGTCCTCAAGGTAAACAGAAGCAACAGGAGAATAACTGTCTGTCTGTCTGTCTATCTATCTATCCATCTATCTATCTATCTAAGTGCCTACCCACCAAGAAAGAGATTTATTTAAAGGAATTGACTCACGTGAGTGTGGGGGCTTGGCGAGTGTGAAATCCATGAGGCAGGCTGGCAGGCTGGAAATTCAGGTAGGATTTCTATGTTGCAGTCTTAAGGCAGAAGTCCTTCTTTTGGGAAACCTCAATTGATTGGATGAGACACCCACATTATGGAGGTTGTCCTTCTGGCTGGTCAGTGCCCGTGTGCTATTTCTGTTCAGTACTTTTTACATCCTCTTTGCTCTCACCCAAGAAACTGGAAATCAGCCTGGCTGATTGCCCTAAATCTTAAGTGAAAAAATTGAAATAAATTCAGAGGAGAAACTTACCTAAAACTTTTGAGGAAAAAAAAGACAGACCTCACAAATTATTCACAGGACACCTTGTTCTTGGAAGAGTTTTCACAAAAGAATCAACCATCTCCTCTACAGGTCATTTATTATGAGAAGCTGGGTGATAAAATGTTGGCAAAGCCTACAGTGGATATTTTTCATGTTATGACAGATCCCAGACATGAGTCTGGGTCTCTTGACCTCAGTACAAGTGCTCTTCCTGTTACATGTGTGGAAGAGTGTGACCTTCTATTCTTTTTCTCTACTTTACTTTTTGCTGGAAAAATAACTAACATTCAGTTAAAAGCACAGAGATCTTCAATGTTCAGTTGAATGAGATTTGACAGTTGCATCCACCCATGTAATCACCATCCCAAACAACACAGAAAGCATTTCTTCTTCTCAGACAGTTTCCCTGACCCCTTTTTAATCAAATTTCCACGTACTTTCTGGCTTCCAGCATGATGGATTTATAGTATGCCTGTTGTTGGACTTTGTATAAGTGTAATATGTAATATGTACTCTTCAGTGTCTGGTTTATTTTGCTTGGCATAATTTTGGGGGAACAAGGATCAAGGCTCTATTATTTTTATTTTTAAATAGACTCTAACTTATGGAACATACTGTTTTTGAGATTCATCATGTTGTTATATCAGTAGTCCCTTTGTTTTTATTGCTGAGTAGTTTTTATTCCCTTTCTTTATCCACGCTCCTTTTGATAGACGTTTAGATTATTTTCAATTTTTGGTATTATGAATATGGCATTTATAAACAGTGTTTTCTATGTATTTTGTGGACATTTGTCTTTAATTCTCTTGGGTAAATACTGAGTAGAATTATTGAATCACATGGTACATGTTCTTTAACTTTTTATTTTGTTTTGTTTATTATATTGTTAATATATAATATACATAAAATAAAATACACACATGTTAAGTGTAAAGTTTTGACAAATGTATACTTTATTAAACCATCACCTCAATTAAGACATCATCCCATAAATTTCTCTCACGCTCCTTTACAGTTCACTGGTCCCCCTTATCTTTCATCCTAGGTAATTACTCCTTAGCTTTGCAGTTTGGGAACATTATATATATGGGATCATATATTGTACACTGTTTTAAACCTGGTTTCTTTCATTCAGTATGTTTCTGAGATTTATTTGTATTACATGAATAATAGTTCCTTCTTTTTTATTTCTGAGTAATGTTCCATCATATGAATATACAATACTCTATCCATTTATGTGCTGATGGACATTGGTATTGTTTTCAGTATTTAGCTATTATGAATCAAGCTGCTGTAAACATCTGTGCACAAGTTTTTTATATGCATAAGTTTTTATTTCTCTTAGGTAAATCCCTAGGAGAATAATTCCTGATCATATTGTAAGTGCTTAATGAGAAACTGTCAAACTGTTTTCCAAAGTCATTGTGTTGTCTTACACTCCCGTCAGCCATGAGTGGGAGTTCCAGTTGCCCCATGTCCTTACCAAACACTTGATACTGTCAGCGTTTTAAATATTAGCTATGAAGTAGAATCTCATGGGGTTTAAATCATTTACATTTCTAATACCTAATAACTTCAAGCATCTCTTTCATGTGTTTATTGGTCATTGACATATTTTCTTTTGTGAAATCTCAGTTCAAGTGTTTTTCTCATTTTTAAAATTAGGCTACTTTGTCTATTTTGAGTTGACTTATGAGAGTTATTTATGAATTATAGATACAAGGGTACTTCAAGATGTTCATGGAAAGATTTGTATTAACTTTTAATTCTGTTTTCTGTAAACTTTTTGAGGTACCCTCATACAAGTCTTTCATCAAATATAGGAATTGTGAGTGTTTTGTCTGAGTCTGTGGCTGAATGTATTCAAATTTTAACAATGTCTTTTGAAGAACAAAGTTCTTAATTTTGATGAAGTCCAAGTAATTATATTCTTTCATAATTAGTGATTTTTGTATCTAGTTTAAAAATAATTTTCCTACTCCCAGTTATGGAGATTTTCTCCTATGTAATATGGTGTACTTTGATTTTGATTTTGTGTGTAATGTGAGATAGAGGTTTTACATATAGGTAGCCATTTTTTTCATGAACACGTGTTGAAAACATTATATTTTCCACATAAGTTTATGTTGGTGCTTTTATCAAACATCAGTTTACTGTACGTATTTGAGTCTATCTCTGGACCCTCTCTTCTGATTCTTTGACAAGTCTCTTTACACCAATACCACACTGATTTCATTATTTTACCTTTGTATTAAGTCTTAAAGGCAAGCTATATAAATTCTCTTTGTTCTATTTTGTAACAATGCTTTGGGGATTCTAAGTACGTTAATTTTCCCTGTATATTTTAGGATTCTTTAGAAACTGTAGAAGCTGATTCTGATGCTGGGAAAATAAAGACCACATTGACCTCAAGACAAAAGAATATGTAAATGAACTAAATAAAAAATGACAAATGCAGATTGCAGCAATAGATTCTGTGGAATTAGCACATGGGAAATTATATGGTGGTCTAAAATATCAGTTTGGAAGGGATCCTAGTTACGAGTTAGTCATTTCACACATGCAAACACTTACGAGTACTGTCTACTTTTCATATCTCCCCCTACCCCCTGCATCTGTCCTCAGTCCTCAGAGTTCCCTCTGGCTTGCTCTATGCTCACTTTCTTCTTGGCCCTAAGAGTTCCCTTGGGACCTTCCAATGGTGACTTAGGCCTTACCTTATGATGAGATAAAGAAAAAGGCAGAGTTTCAAAGGAGAGATGTAAAAGCATGGTATAAAGTATGTGGCTCCTGTTCAGGTCCATATATAAAAGCTTTGTCTTTCAGACCCCAAACTCTCTCCCCTAGTCAGTTGTACTGGTTCATTCAACAAACAGTTTTGAGTGCCTTCTTTGTGCCAGGCACTCTCCTAGGCATGTGAACTGTATCAGTGGATAGACTAACAAACATATCTTGCCTTCTGGAGCTCATATTCTAGTGGAGGAAAACAGAAAATCAATAAGCATAATGCATGAGTAGAATGTTAAAAGATGAAGAATGCCCTAGAAAAATATTAGAGAAGGCTAAGGAGATGGGGAATGGGAGAGGGAGACATTGCAATTTAAGATTGGTTGGTCAGGTACTCAAATAAATACTTGGACACCAATGTCCATAGCAGCATCATTTGAAAGAATTAAAAGGTAGAAGCCACCCAAATGTCCCTTGAAGGGATAAATGGGTAAACAAGTGGTGGTACATACACACAGTGGAATATTATTCAACCTTTAAGTGAGATGAAGTACTGACACGGGCTACAATATGGCAAAACTTGAAAACACTGTGCTAAGTAAAAGAAGCCAGACACAAAAGGCCACATATTGTATGGTTCCATTTACATGAAATATTCAGAACAGGCAAATCCAAAGAGACAGAAAGCAGGTTGGTGGTTGCCAGGGGCTCGGGGGAAGAAGGGATGGGCAGTGATTGCTAATGAGTATGGGGTTATATCTATAATCTGGAGGTGATAAAGATGTTTTGGAACTAGATAGAGGTGGTACTGGCACAACACTGTGAATGACTAAATGCCACTGAATTGTGCATTTTTAAATAGTTGAATTTATATTATGTGAATTTCACCTCAATTTATAAAAATCAGAAGCAAAAAAAAAAAAAGAAAGTGAGTAGCGAAGCTAAGTCTCACTGGGAAGGTATAATCTGAGCACCAACTTGGAGGAGGTGAGAGCCGTAGCCCTGTGGGTAACTGGAAGAAGCCGCCCAGGCAGAAGGAACAGGTGTGCCCTCGAGGACCAGCAAGGAGGACACAGGAGAGGAGGAGCCCGAGAGGTGACGGGTAGCATCCTATCCTGTGGGCCTGGCAGATGCTGTAAGGCTTTTCCCCTGGGGGATGTGGCAAGACGCTGGAGGGCCTGCATGATCTGACTTAGGTTCCAACAGGATCTTTGGTGTCTCTGTGTTAGGAATAGACTGAAGAGGGACAGTTGGAAGCAGGAACAGCAAGTTGGACGTCGTTAAAATCCAGGTGAGAGATGATGATGGCTCAGATGAGGAAGGTGGTTGTGGAGGTGGGAGACGTTCACCGCAGTTGCAGGTAGGATGCACTTTGAAGGTGAAACTGATAGGTGATGTCCTGATGGATGCAGGTCAGATATGTGGGGAAAGGAAGAGCCACCCACACGGGGAGAGGGTTGGTCTGAGCCAGCACTCAGGACAGCGGTGCCACCATGAAGATGAGCAAGACTATGGGAGAAACCAGCTTTTCTCAGGGGCGGGAGGAGGTCAGGAGTTCAGTTCTGAAGATATGAAGCCTTTGTTAATTCCAGCCGGCCCTTGAATACACACCAGAGGGAGAATTGGGTGAGGCAGCAAGGAGGACGGAGGAAAGGGGTTGACCATCCCTAGAGTTTGGAGTTTGTTAGAAAAGGACTCAGGACACCAGTGTTTTGCCCCCGGTGACTGAGTTGGTGGGGCTGGGCCCAGAGCATCCCCCGGAGGTACAGACCAGGGCATCGCAGGCGCTACAGACATCTTCATCAGGAGCAGCAGGAAGAAAAAGGGCATCTAAAATGCTCTGTAATTAAGTGGCGGGGGGAACCCAAAAAACTCCTCCCCTGCTTAGTCTTGAGGGAATAACTGAGTGAGAGCCTGACTCACTTAAATACAGATGGGTTTAATGTGAAGATGTCCTGCCTTCTGATGTGACTTTACAGTAAGACCAAACTACAGATGGCCAGCTCTGGAGTGTGTAAGATGTTTATATCTTGCATCTAGCCATGACATCAGCCAAGTCACATGATATCTTCTACGTTACGAAATATTTGAGTGTCACATTCCAAATGCAAACAGCTAGCTGTTACTCTAGTTACTCTACCAATGTAAGTTTTTTTCTTTTTATTTTTTTATTTCAAGCAGAAATGTCAAAGAAGTAGATTATAAATTAGACACATGTAGAATTTCAAAACTATAACCCAAAATCAGAGGAAAATGGTCAAATTTGGTTGAATTCTATTAGATTAATTTTAAAAGCAAACAGTAGTTATTAGAAGTCTTACAAAGAGTATGTTTCCAAACAGAGAAACAAGCAGATACTGGAACATTTCTAATTAACTTGGCAGAAATTTATGGCTGCTTAAAATGCCTGGTTTTATTTATTTATTAGAAGCCCTTGACTTTCACATTTTGTCTTAAGTTGCTGTAAACTGCAATATTCTATATTAGGTGGTGTTGGAGTAGTCAGAAGTCAAAATGGCTTATTTCTTTCTAAAGAAGAGGCTTAGGGGAAATTATATTATATTTTATTTAAAAGCCCAGTCCCAATTGTAAAACGAAAAGCTTTACTACTATAATTTCACTTTTTCATTTGACAATAGAGAACAACAACAACAACAAAACCTTGGCTTTGAGGTTCAACAAGACTGGTTTCCACCCTGGCCACAAATGGGTGAGCTTGGTCAAATTACTGAACCAGCCCTATCCTTGGTTTTTATTTTATTCTATAAAATTTGAAGGAGGTTGATAAGTACCACCTAGTATTGTAATTTGAACGAAAGGACTTATTTGTTGAGTGAATTGCTGAATTCTTTTACAACAATACTTTGACATTTTTAAAAGCTTCTGTAAAATTGCATGATTATTATGTTGGCGATTCTGACAAAACTTTATTTTTAAAACTAAAAAAAAAAAATGCACATGTGGCCTAGTTTAATGAATAAATGCCCAAATTTAATAAATGTTTTTAAAAAGCTGTTTTAGGATACAAAATATCAAACAATTTCAAGTTTGTATTACTTTATGTAACAAACACTTATCCCGTGCTTGCTGAACCCCAGGCAGCATTTCAAATGCGCTCACTTGTGAGTCTGTGATCTCACGCCCAAACTCATCATAAGATCTGGATGACACGAGCTTTGACAAGTTGATTGAGAATAGCAATGAGTAGACCTAATTCCTCAAATTTACGCCCACCATCTCAGGGCCAATCTCCCTGCAGTCAGAGGACTTTGTATCTCTTCCTCTCAGAGCCCATCACCTTGGCCAGAGGCTGACAGAGCCGGTGCAGATGAGAGGTCTACTTGGAGCTCCCCCATCCACGGCAGAGCCAAGATGCTGCAGTAAACTTCTCAAAAAATCTACACAGAACTCATCCTGTGTATCGCCTCCTTTGTTAACCCTCCTCTGGCCACAGTGTGACTTGGTGATTGGTCTAGTCTGAGCTTGAGACAAAATTTG
This sequence comes from Cynocephalus volans, assembly GCF_027409185.1. NCBI lineage: Eukaryota > Metazoa > Chordata > Mammalia > Dermoptera > Cynocephalidae > Cynocephalus > Cynocephalus volans. The sequence goes on along the minus strand of NC_084473.1, from coordinate 91,798,445 downwards.
GGCTTTACCTATCAGTGTTATGTGACTTGGCAATGTGCTTACTCTCTCTGTGCCTCTGTGTCTTCATCTGTAAAATGGGAATAATAATAACAGTGCTGTAAGACCCATGCACCATGCACAAATCCCACAGACTGGGACGGCTCACTTCACAAAGACCATGAGACTGAGACCAATGCAATCAAGCAAGAGGGACTTTATTCCAGCATGCTGGGGTCACTTTGTCTCCTGGACAGAAGCGACCCCGAGTTTATAGCACAAGCACTTTTTATACAGTTTTTCTGAACAGATCTTTGTGACAGGATGAGTTGTTGGTTATCTGTGGTGCCTTTAGATTTATGGGTAGACTTTAGCAGGCTGGTACCCTGATAGATTTGTGGCATCTTTAGATTTACAGGTAGGCTTTAGCAGGCTGTCTGGCACCCCGATAAGGAACAGCACATTTCTTAATCGTTTATCTTCCCTGGGGTCTGGCCGGGTGGCCTTTAGATAAGGAACTAGTCAGTTCCTGGAACCGGGTGGGGTCATTCCCTTCCTTGGAATGTTTAGTGTGCTCGGGCCCGCCTGACCTTTATACGGCCTCTTAGGAGCTGCTTTACTTAAAATGTGTTTAGCAAGCATTTGTTACAAAACTGCGTACATTAAAGTTATATTTTTCTATAATTTCACTACAGTGCCTGTGGGAGGGAGGGGGGATAAGGGAGGAATTGGTAAAGGGCCACAAAAATTGATTACATTGTATAATGCTGAATATACTGATTACCCTGATTTGAACACACATTGCACACAGGTATTGATATTCAATGCTGTACCCCACAGATATGTACAATCAACTATGTTGAAATAAATAAATAAATAAAAATTAAAAAATCATAACAGCACCTGCCTCATTGGGTGATGGTGAGAATGAAGGAATTCATACATGTAAGTCACTTAGAGCTTCGTCTGGCATAGATGAAGTTCTAGGGAAAGGTGAGCTGTTTTTATTATATTATTGTGCTGGTCTGAAGCTAGTCCCTGAACTCTTCTGAGATGTGGTAACTTTTACAAGGAAGTTGAGTTTACTGATAATGGAGCCATAACAACTAATTTTGCTATTAGCGTCTGTTTTGCACGCAGCCTAGGGGTTGAGGGTTCTCTGGCTTCTTTGTCACACTCCTCTGGAAGTAAACTTCTTATCCACAGCCTCCCTCTATTTGGCTGAACTCCTGAGAAAAACTTCTTTTCTTTTTCATCCAAGCTGAGAGCCCTCCTGAGATTTAAATCCGAGAAACTGGAGCCTGTTTTTGGATGAGACTCAGTCACATTCTGGACCACAGACAGCATTTCCAAGCCCCATAAGAAGGAAGTCCTGCTTACTTGTCATTGCGCGTTCCTACTCTTGGCTCTTGAAACTACACACCAAGGCTGCCTACACTGGCTGAGCCTCCCTAACTAGCATCTGCTAGATGAGGGGTCAATAAATATCTAGAAGGGAAGCCTCGAGGCCCCATGATTTCAAAATCACTTAGAACTAAAGGTATCATAACATCAAGGAGATAAACAGTAAGCATGGTTCATTTTTCAGCTTGAAAAACTGATGCTAAAAGAGGGGGAAATTATTTGATTACTTCCTTACAAGGGATTATTCAATGTTATCCTTCTGTTTAAATATTTATGTACCAAGGTCAAGAATGCTTAGAACGTGAGACACCAACATTTTTGAACAAGTCATGGATTTTGGTTAAAAATAAAGTTTCAGAGTGGGTGGAGTGGTGAATTGCAGGATGCCTTTGAGTGTTTCCCGTTTAAAATAAAAGAGAGAGTGTGTCTATGTGAGTCGTCTACAAGGAGGGAGTGGTGGGCTGGAAACTGTTCTTTGCTCCTCAGTGATTTGGAGGCCATTCCCTTCTGTCCTTCAGTTTAGGCAAGTAAGTATCAATTACTTATCTAAAGTTTGTAATAAGAAAAGTATCAATCATTCATGTTTAGAGGAAATGTGCTTTCTTGAAATATATTAAAGATTGTTGTGTTTATTCTTAAACGTTTGTAAATTTCTATACTGGTTCCATCCTTCCCCTGACTTCTTAAGAAAAGAAAAAGATATAGTAAATTATTCTTTTGCTGAAAGAAAAAAGAAAAGTATTTAGTTATTCACAGACCTTCAACTATTCTTAGAAAGGCTTTGATGACTCTTGGAGACAAGCTGAGGCAGGGACAAAGTTTTGAGGATTTGGGGTGGAGTCTAGGGAAATTACTTGGCTAATGCTTTATTCCTCACTTTCCTTTATTCCTTAGTTGCTTTGTGATGACTATTTGCACGTGTGTCTGGGTGTGAGTTATCTAGTGTGCACACTGCCGCCAGCATGTGTGGCGGTGTGTGGTTTTATACAATATTGTATTTTCTAGAGTCTACTGAAACTTATGGTTTAAATTTTTTTTCAAAACTAGGTCATTTTTCCCCCTCTTAATTTAGCCTCTTTTAGGACATTCTCATGAGACTGGTAACATATAACTGTGAACTAGTATGAACATCATGAAGGCTGTGTGGCCCGAAGGTCCAGTAGGAATAAATGCAGTGTTGCATGTCTGAAACCTACTGTTATGTGCATTTGGACTTAATACATATGTGCTGATTGATTAATTCCACTGGGTGCTGTTGAGCAAGTAAAAATCATGGCTAATAAATATCTTGCTTGTGTTTTGTATGACATTTTTCAGCAGAGATTCTGACTACCCTTCCTGACCATAAGTCTGGGCAGCAGCAACAGCCAGTGGAGGCCTTCGCCATCACATGTCACTGATTCATCCGGAGTAATCTCAACAATCACTTACCAACACTTGCTCTTGAGGGATAAGCAGAGAATGGGGCTTTGGATCTTGGCAATTCTGACAGTTCTCATACATTCCACAGCAGCCGCATATAGTAAGTGTTGCTTTTTGACTAAAATCTAAGTTTTTAAAAATTAAGTAATTTAAAGAACTTTTACCTTGTTTTAAACTGCTTGCTTTCGATTATTCCAGCTGAATTGTGAACTGGAAAAAAAATTTTTTTTGCTCTACAGCCATTCATCATTACAAATTATATCATAATTGTAGTTTTACGTATTCAAATATGTCAGAATTTAACACTATACCTGCATGTAGGAGTTTTTGTAGGCATTGTTGCCTGACACAGGAGTTGTTTAGGTAGACATGCCTGCCTTTCCACTGGAACAGTGTTGGGGATTTAGATCCAAATTAATTCATTAATCTGTGGTACCCAGTGGAAAATTTCATAAAAGATTTTAATTATTTACTCATTTTTTCTCAAAGTATCACAATATATACCTATTTCTAAATTTAATCCTAGAAGGAAATCTTAAGAATATAGGAATTATTATCTTCTTATATAATCATTTCAGGATCATATTTATATTTTTTATTTGCAGCTAAACCATTCTGGGGCCTGGAAAATGAGGCTTTGATTGTGAGATGTCCTAGACAAGGAAGATCTCCTTACCCTGTGGATTGGTATTACTCAAAAACAAATGAAAGTATTCCCACCCAGAAAAGAAATCATGTATTTGCCTCAGGGGAACATCTTAAGTTTCTACCAGCCAAAGTCAACGATTCTGGGATTTATACTTGCATTGTCAGAAGGTATTATCCAGAAGTCACTGTTGTCTTTGAGCTGCCTCCCTTTCTTTAATGGCCAATAATCTGACTGCTTTCCCTTTCCTTCCTTTCCTAGTCCTTTATGGAACAGTTTAATTTATAAAGTGATTTGAATGAAAGAGTACTTCTAGGAATATCGTCAGATTGGGGTTTAGTTAGTTATGAGCTAACTACTGGGATTTACAATTGCAGGGATAAATTTGTTGCCCAATTAGGAAAAGACCTGGCTTTCCTAGTGGCCAAGGAAACCAAGAGGAATTGCTCACTTTTGGCTGGAAGTCATGACAAACCAGCACAAAAACCAGTGACCTAGACATATGGCATCAGGGAGGTCTAAGGTGGATGAAACAGAGCGGTCACCACAGCCTCCAGCCTTAGAGTTAGGCTACAGGGCGTTACATGAGACGGTGTGCTCACGAATGACTTGCTCTCTATATAAAGTCTTAACTGTTCTGATTTTGTGCCTGTATTTGCTACCTGTAAAATGTCAGATGAACTACATCAAAAGGCAGAATGTATGTAGTCAGGTATCTGGGTTCTGATGCCAGACAGGTGTCAGTTTCAAATTTGTGCCCTGTCACTAGGTAGCTGTGGGATGCTGGCAGGTTACTTCTCTGCCCCTCAGTTTTCTCATCTGTGAAATACATGTAATAATATAACCCCAAAGCCTGTGAGAATAAGATGAGGTAATGTATGAGAAGTGCTCACCACCGTGACTGGTACATGGTAAACTCTCAGTAAATACTAATTATCTTTATTATACTGGAATTGTGGCATTACAGAACATCTAATGCATGAAAAAATGGTGCAGTCATTTTTAGAGCTACCGTCGGGGTTACGTTTTATCTCAAGGGAAACGAAGAACTATTTCAAACTCCAGATTGTAAGGATTATTTTTAAATAAGAAGGAACCACTATATATCAAGTGTTTTAAGAATAACAATATTAAGTAAAGGCTAAAGTTGGAGTAAGTTATTTCATAATGTTAATTAGTCTTTTTGCTTGTCTGACTTACTTTAATAGTCCCACCCTCAATCGTACTGGACACGCAAATGTCACCATACATAAGAAACAACCAGATTGCAACATTCCAGATTATTTGATATTTTCAACAGTATTTGGATCAGAAAAAAATTCCAAAATATATTGTCCTACAATTGAGCGCTATAATTGGACAGCACCTGTTGAGTGGTTTAAGGTAAAAGGAAATTTGGGGGGAAATAGATTAAAAGTACACAATTAAAATAGATGCACAGGAAGAATTACTAAAAAGGGAATGGGATTTTTCATTTCAGAATTGTCAAGCTCTTCAAGGACAGAGGTACAGGGCACACAGGTCATTTTTGGTAATTGACAATGTGACAAGTGATGACGAAGGTGACTACACCTGTAAATTCACACACAATGAAAATGGAGCCAATTACACCGTGACAGCCACCAGGTCATTCGCAGTGAACAGTAAGATACTAACTTTAACAAAACACATTATTTGAAAACAAAGTGGGAAGAGTTGTGCCTTCTGGGTGAGTTTTCTGCACTTCTCTCTGGTACTGGATCCTGCTCCATCTTGTCTTACGTGTTCTCTATCTACTATGACACAAGAAGGTTTTCTAAGTGCACTATCAAGATTTAAGAAGTTTTAGGGGGAGATTCCACCATCAACCCAAAGCCACATCTATTCTTTCTTTTATGACTTAATTTTCCAAAGATATGGCTACTATCTGAATGCTAACATGATTTACATTTTTTTTTTAAAGGCAATACAACTATTTGGAGGACAAGAGTAACTTTTCCTTGCCCAATTTGGTGTCAGGGATTCTGTAAATAAGGAAAAAAACAGAATTTAATCTTTAATATAATGCATTGGATTAGAAGTTTAAAGAGCAGATTTATAATGGGGCACATAAATGACGTTGAGCGGTTTTCAGTCCTGGTTTGCAATGCTTTTGACATCACCAGTGACCTCAAATAGGTCATTTAGTTCTATAAAACTTTTTTCAAATTTAGTTTACATTTATAAATCCCCGTTAGGGGAAAGACTTTACAGTCATAGCTTATCAAATCTACAAAACGTTGGGGTCTCCTCAGCACAGCTTGCTGTGTACATGTAGATGACGTAGCACCTTTGCATGTGGCAATTTTCTTAGGGCACAGCAATATGGGAGAAAAGTTTTTCTGTCTGAGGGTTTTCAATGCTGCATTGCTGCAAAATAAGCATCAGCAGACCACACGCTATTAGTGCCTCTCCCTGTCTAACATCAGCCCCTGTGGTGGTCCTTAATCACACTATCCTGAAATGAAGGAGCATCCATGGGTGCAGGTGTACGGCCACGCTCCAGAAAGCCACCTTCTCTGCCACTCAGCCTCAGTGGCCACAGGAAGTACAATTCTCCAAGGGGAGAAGACCTTCTGTGCTGAGGATGGGCCACAGTGGTGGGCACTGTGATCTCATGCATTTATCATTTTCATGGGCCTTTTGAAATCTTCTTGCCTGTAGTTTTAGGCTTATTCTGTAGAATTGTGGTTTTCTAACAATTACAGGTTCATGCAATTCACTTAATGGGTTGGACCAGCATTTGTTTTAATGACATAGAAGAGAAAAGAGAAGAGAAAATATCAAAGAGCAACATAGGGAGTAAGAAAAAGTATTATTTAAATGTTTTTTGTTTCGTGCGTGCGTGCGTGCGTGCGTGCGTGTGTGTGTGTGTGTGTTGCCCTGGGTTATTGTCAAAACATTTTGAGAAACTTCCTGTGAAGTAAAATAAAAATACGAAATACAAGCTTTATATTGATGGCCATCCAGTGCTTTCCTGATACTTGAAACCTCTTTTTGTCTTTAAGATGAGCAAGGCTTTTCTCTGTTTCCAGTAATTACAGCCCCTCCACACAATGAAACAAAGGAAATAGAAATCGGTAAGAAGACTTTGAGATTGCTGTAACATTTACCTGGAAAATCCTTCTGTGTGACCCGAGGTCTGAATTCTCCTAGTGGGGGTCAGGCATTTAACACAGCGGACCTTGGGGATTAAATGAACTGCTACTGGTGGAAGCACCTGTGGCAGACACTTGATAACATTGGGGACCGCTCCACAGTGGCATGTGCCATGTACCTTTGTGCTGCACCGGGTCATTCCGGGGCCTCCCCACCTGTGTCTCATTTCATTCTCACTTTTATCCAGGAGATGGATGTTTTCACTTTACTCTTTAGGAAACTGAGACTCAAAGATGCTCAAGGACACGACTGAGGTCGTGCATAATACATGATAGAAGAAGGGCGAGAATCTGGACTCTGGCTCTTTCCATGTCTGCCTTTCCTGCTTCCCACTAGAAGTGGGAAACAATCCAAAGTTCTTGGCATGTAAAGCAAGTCCCCTCACGACCCTCCCTCATGGCTCACCTGCAGCATTAACCCTCCACGGTCGCTGCCTCCTGTTTTGCTCACGGTACTGCTCACATTCTTCCCTACTTTTGCCTGTGCTGTCCCCTCCTCCTCTCTCCAGAATAAGCTCAAATAATCACCTCGTCCGTGACATCCCCCGTCCCCCACTCCACCTCCTTCCCTGCCAGAGAGCACGATCAGAGCCTCCATAGGATCAAGTATGTGCATGCGCTGCGTGACAGCCACGCTCCCTGCAGTCGCTCCCTCTGTGTCCCCATGCCACTCCGTTAGTCTTCCTGTTACAACACGAGAACACTTTGTGTTCTGATCATTTGTTTACAGCACGGCCACCGCCCCGGAGGCTCCAAGTTCCTCTTCCCTCCCCAGATGCCTGATTCTTCACAGGGCTCCTGACAGGAACGAGGGACGGGCTCAGTAAGGGACAGCTGAATGCTTGCCCAAGGCACAAAAGCTGCCATTAGGCTCTCAGTTCTGAAAGAAGGAGTCTCAAGTTCAAGGAGCTGAGATGGAGAACTGTAGATCCTGGAAGCTGAAGTGCTGGGGTAGTAGCCAGGTCCTGGCTACCCAAAGGTAGCTTATGGCGAGATGAAGAGTTCGGTAGGAGGAGAAAGGCGTGGAGAGAGCAGCTACACAGACACTGCAATTTCCAGGAAAGGGGAATCCCACATTAAAATGTGGGGTTGGGGAAGCCGGAGTCATTTGCCTCCCTAGTGCCCCCTGCAGGCGGGACTTCAGCAAGTTTCTTCACACCAAATGAAACTAAGCACTTGCAGAATTTCATTTCATTGGTGATTTATTCTTCCTTTCTTTCTGTCTTTATCTATTTTGCATCTAGGAAAAACGGCAACCATAGTTTGCTCTGCTTGCTTTGGGAAAGGCACTCAGTTCTTGGCGGCTGTCCTGTGGCAGCTTAATGGAAGCAAGGTCAGGGACTTCGGTGACCCAAGAATTCAGGAGGAAGAAGGGCAAAAGCGAAGGTATGTGTAGACTGGAGCTAAAGCATCCCCTGCTGCTCCCACACGATTGGCACCTGCAGAGCATTCATAGTAACGCGTGGCCCTCTCAGTTCCAGCAATGACATGATGTGTCTAAACACGGTTCTGAGAATAGCCGCCGTGAAGGACGAGGATTTATCACTGAAGTATGACTGCGTGGCCCTGAATCTGCACGGCGTGAGACGGCACAGCCTCAGACTCAGGAGGAGAGACCCAAGTAAGGGGTGTTGACACTTCGCTCCCTGGGTTGGCTGCATCAGCTGTGGGATCAGGTCATTTTCTAGGAGAACAATGTGTTCAACTTTGACTCCGGGGGACTCATGAAGACATGCAAGTGGCCTGTCTCATAAAACGTGCAGCCCTCTTGGGGACCCTGACTGTGTCCTCTTCCTCCTCCTCTTCAGCTCCATCTTCCTTCTGCTCTTCACCTGCATCTCCCTCCCCCTCTCCCTCCTCCTCCCCCTGTGTTGCTTCCTCTTCAACACTCACCTGTTTCCTTGGTCCTCCTCCTTCATACGTTCACTGGCTCCTTTTTTTCGCTGTATATGAAAAAACAAAACAAAACAGAAAAATCCCACTCTGACAGTAAACTGTGAACCTGTTTTTTTGTTCCCTTTTATAATATACTATAAACATGTTCTCTTTTATATATATATATATATATATATATATATATATATATATATATTTTTTTTTTTTTTTTTTTTTTTTTTTTGTCATACGAACACACTTTTTTTAGTGAGGACGGCAAAGTGTACAGAAAGGGGACGTACAGCCTGTAACTACTGCCCGTTGCAGTAAGAAAATCATAGGTTCTACTTTATAATGACAGGCATTATAATTGTTAACTACATGAAGTTTTCAATGTAGGTGGAACTCATGGAAAGTCTGGTAGCTCAGCCCATTTCTTTATTGTATCTGTTATTCAACCTGCCATTCAGGCACCACCTTTTCCGGGAAGCCTTCCCTGCCTCGGGATTTTTCTTGTTTTAATTTCCACTTTAACCCCTGATTTGTAAGTTTTTGTGAAACAAACAGTCATGACTCTTGTGCATGATTTTAATTTTCTGCCAGTGATAATTCCACCATCCTGGAATGGCTGCGGACTGCATCAAGGAGTTATGTTAGGGCCACATTTGGGGTGGTGGTGGGCATGGTGGGTCCTAGAGGACAGGGAAGCCATCCAGCCCCTCCCCACCGGCACCGCCCCTGCTGCTGCCCCCTGCAGCTTGGCTTACCTGTTATCACCTATGAATGTTCTCTGGTTACCTGTGCACTGGAATTGTTTTTGTGTTACATGTATTTGGTAATTCTTTTCTTTCTAGTTTATTTGTATTTCACCTGTTTTTCTTCAAATCAATATAGTTACACTGTTTCAACTGTATAAATTAAACAGAAATTGTTGCTTACTGCCATTGAATTGTCAGGATGAATTCATTTCTGAAATTAAAGCATTTCTTGAATTTAATAAGCAAAAACTTAAAAATCCCATGTCCCCATTTTATTAAGTATTATTAAATGAATATTTGATGCTAATAATAATAGTACACATTTATTCATGGTTTCCTATGTCCCAGCCCCTGTCTGTTTTTTTATTTAAATTTTCTCAACACTCTGAGAAGGAGGGACTGTTACTCTCATGTAATGTTATAAACAAGGAGATGAAGGCAGAGAGAGTTGACTAACTTGCCAAGTACTATAGTTAGAGAGCCAAGGTTTATATGCAGACAGCTTTTTTCTATTTGTAAACACTTACAGAAAATAGTGTTTAATCATCATATTCAAGAATTACCTGTACATTTATAAAATTATTCACACTCAGGAAGAAATCGAACCTTAACTTCCTTTAACATCGTAGATCGACTTCTTTCCTCTGGTGAAAGCGGCCAGCCACTGGCACAGCAACTTCACAACAATGCCCACAAGAGGTGAACCTGCCCAGAGTGCATCCAGATAGGAGTTTTAGGCAGAATAAACTGGAAAGAAATCCTGTTGAGATGATTTACTTAGAGGGTTCTTATCATTTAAACTGTGGACGGTGCAGACAGGCAGCTCTCTGCCACATTTCAGTTTCCCCCAGCTTTGAATATCTTCACCTTGATCATTCTTGATTTCACAGCGCTGGCTACTCAGAGAGCTGATGAATTATTACAGGTGGTGGAGGAATTTGTGATACGAGCCAGGGATTCTCTATGTCAAAGCTGGGAGCCCGTGCATTGAAACTCACGATGAAAATGAAAAAGAGCCACATAACCAAATCTCATCTGAGATTCCTCTTACATTCATCTTTCAGTGGGGCTATTTCTAAGGTAGCTGACAATTCTAAAGAGGAAAGTAAACTCACAACAGCCGACAGTATTATGAATAGTCACGGTTCTTATGTTCAGTGTGTACATACCTGTCGCACATCCTTGAAGACAGAAACCATGTCGCATATGCATTTTGTGAAGGTATACCAGGATAAAGCTTAAGGATCGCTACATAGTGTCCACCAGAAGAGAAGTCAGGGGTGTGTATAGGACCAAGAACCCAGAAATCTGACTTCTCCATCAAACATGCTCCAGAAACTTCCTTCTTCCTTCTTTCCTATGCCACCACCCTTCAGATGCAAAAGTTCCTCAGACCTGTTGGTTCATTCTCCTTAATGCCCCCAACACCAGGCTTGTTCTTTCCTTTTCCATTATGACATGACTTCAAACCCTCCTCTTTTCTCACACGGCAAGTACTGCAGCCCATCGTACCCCAAGTGCCTGTGGTATCTCTCCACAGAAGCAAACCTTTCACTACCATCAGATTAACCTTGCATGAGAACCACTTTCATTGTAACGCCCTACTCAGCACTCTTCCATGGCTCCTGTGATCTTCAGGATAATGCAAAATATCTTAGCTGGAAGATTAGAAAGGTAGGTCAGAACCGAGTCCTGACCTCCCACTATTTCCCCACACTGGGTTATTTCACTTTCTGAGAAAACACTCCCATCCCTGCTTGGGGGCTGACAGTGCTCTTTCTTCCCAGGAAGGCATTTCCTCTTCTGTGTCTCTCTGAACCTTCCCTGTCCTTCAGGAGTCCCCTCCTGCAGGAAGGCTTCCTTGCCCAGTCAGTCCAGCATGGAGTCAGTTCTCTTTCTAAAAGCCACTGCCAGCTAAAATCATGCTTTTACCTTCTATCTTACTGGTTTACATGATCTCTATTTCTCTTTTCATCTTGAGAATCCCCTACAGTGCTTAGCCTGGTGCTTTGTACAGAGTAGGGGCTCAATAAACATTAATTTACTAATTCTTAGAGCAGCCAAGAAAATTGCAAGTGGGTATCTCCTGTGTGAATCTCCTGTACTCCCCATGGAGGCCAGCATCCATGTATTTGTTTATATGATCTTGTTTTAGTCATAATAATAATCATTTTTCTCCTCATCCTGTCTTTTGCATAGTTGATCATCAAAGCATAGCTGCAGGATGTAGCATATTGTTAATTCTAATCAGTGTCCTCGTGATAATCCTAAAAGTGTTCTGGATCGATGTTTTTCTGCTCTGGAGAGACATAGCTAGACCTTACCAGACTAGGAATGGTAAGTGGCAAATTTCAAGTTTTTCTTCAAAAGAAAAAGTCTCATAATGACTGTTGGTTACTTGTCTATTAATGTCTTAATAGCTCTGCTGTTAAACCTAGATTACATTTTGCTTACTAACATAGTATCTGTGATTTTAAAAAAATATAATCAGAGGCTATTTTTCATTGTGCTGTGAAGCTCCTTGTGGTTCTGAGATTCATCTCAACAGCTCAAATTTCCTCCTCAATACGACTGCTGTTTCTACTAAATCCCCAATAACAGAATGTGCCCCAAACCCAGAACAGTTTATATATTTTGGGAAATAAATGTTAGTAAGACTTTATTAAATTAAACACAGTAAAAACATTACTTCTGTTTCCAGATGTGAGCTAGTTGGAAAGGTCCATCAGAATGCAGGTGTCTTTCCCCTGAAACCCTGTTCCATAAATAATCTTACCTATGCTCATAGATGTTATATACATGCAAGAAGACAGTTCTGTCTGCTAAATATGAACACCATTCTTTCATTTGGAGGCATACATACATTAGCTTTTCCATATGATCAATTCAAGTAGGAGCTAATTTGATTTGTGGGAAATTCAGAACCCTTCAAAATTTCTACTTCCTTGCCACTATTAGCCTTTAACATTTTACTTCCCCAGGGCAAATATGAGACAAATGAAAGATCAAACGGGTCTGCAGTGGAAGGCCCCTTCCTATGACCATAAATACTTACTAACAGATTTTTAACCAAGGTTGATGATACACTTTGAACTACACTGGACATGCCCTTGTCCATTCCTTATTATTCAGTCTGAGGCAGTAAAAAAGGAGGAAAATGTTGGGATGGAGAATGTTGTTTTTTCTGATCAGGTTTTGTGGCAGTGGATCCTGTCATCAATTCTCAATTCTAGAATATTCTGGAGGATGAGATACATAGACCAACAAACATAAAACTTGGTGAGGAATGTCTACGAAGTCAAATGAGAATTTTTAGAACCAAATAATGAAGTGATACTTGTTGTTTTCATCTTCAGATGGAAAGATCTATGATGCTTATGTTATCTACCCATGGAAGGACAAACATAGTCCAGAGGGCGCCAGTCCTGCGGAGTACTTTGTTCACCAGATTCTGCCTGATGTTCTTGAAAATAAGTGTGGATATAGCTTATGCATTTATGGGAGGGATCTGCTACCTGGAGAAGGTAAAGCTGTTAAGATACATTAGGGACAGAAATTCATGCATATTAGAAGGCTAGTAGCTATAGTCTTATCCCTGCATGGAGTAAGGAATTGTATTTACTCCCCATGGCCTTAAGACCAGAGCTTTTAAACATTTCTGCAGAAGAAGGAGACACCTATCATTTGCTCTTCCCACCCCCAGCATTGTCCTAGTGAAGAGATAATCACAGTAGTGTCAGTGATGTGAAAACAGAGTTAGGGGTCCTGTGCTTCTTGCCCCTATTTAATTCCTTTGTCCTCCACTGGGATGACGCTGACACTTCTTAATTCTCTCCAGAAGATGTGAAAAGGCCTTAGAAATTGAAGATTTTTTTTTTCTGATATGCATAGGCACTAGCTAAAATATTTCAAAGAACTCAGAGAGTCTCAAGGTCTTCCTTATACCGGGGAAACATTCTCAAATTTCTAGTCTCACCAGAACAAGTAGAATTGTTGCTTCTCTTTCTTAACGTTGCTAACCAATTTCATGTACGCCTACAAGTTTTATTACAATTCCAGTGATTTCAGTGGTTATTTTTTTTCTTCCCTCCATATATTTACATCAGATTCCTATGAGTTTCCTTGTACAGTCTTCTCTGATTCCTCAGAGGTCAGGGAGGGTTTGGACTATGAAGGGGGCTGGGATATAATGAGCATAAGCCTGCTAAAGTAAATGTTTAGTTTACCATTTAAACCGATGTTCCTACTGAGAAGAGGGATTCCAGTGCCTGCAGATTTAAAGGCACGCGCAACAAGTGGTTTGGTTTATCCTGGATTACTGGGTAATGCTCGTGGCCTAGTGGGGGCTGGGGAGACGTGCACATGTACCACTCAGGAGAGTGTCATCCAGTTCTTCTCTCCAGACTCTCTTCTTCCCTCTGCTGTCCCATGCAGGTAGAAAAGTGATGAGTACTGGTGGGGTTTCCAGTTGTTTGTGAGGCCACACTCTGTGCCACATCCAGCCGCAAGCTCTTCACCTCTCCTGTCTCAGTCCATCCACCTGGTTTCCAGTCACACTTCTACCCAGCCTCAGTGCTGCTCTCTGATGCTCAAGCTGTGCCCTTCCTCTTGCAATGACACACTCGTTTAAGGTGGTTTCCACTTCCCCTCCCTCCACGTAGGTCCTCTGACTTTCCTCAACCAGAGTAAAATGAAACCCAATGAAACAACGTCACACTTCACTGTTCTCTTAGAAAAAGTGCATGACTGACCAGTGCTGTGTGTTTATTCTCATGCTACTGAGCTTCCACTTCTCCCTCCAGATCCTCTCTGCACCCCTCCATCCAGCAGCCCAGGTGGCTAATCCTCATGGAATCCTCCCTCTCTTGCCCTCTGCTCCAGGCTGGGTTTGGCCAGTGGGAGGCGCTGGTGGGAGGCACTGGCCGAGGGCAGGGGGCAGGGTCCATCCCTGCCCCTTCAGGTGCATTGCTGTGCACCTGCCTCCTGCAACACTTGAGCTCCCACCAGCCATGGCGTGTGCCCCTGCCCTCCTTCAGCCAGCACTCTATAAACTATCCCGAGTTGTTCTGTTCTTGGTTGTGTTTCCTTCATGTGCTTTTACTTCCTGCAGTGGGAACTGGATGTTTCACATGTTCTTTCTAAGTTTACCCAGAGGTAGTTGGAGTCACCATGGAGTTGGAGTTGATGCTCCAGAAACACTGACTTGGAAAGGGGATCTGGTCTTCCTTAAGATTTTTCTAGTCTGGATCAAATCAGCCCCTCCAACAGAGATTATTGGGGATGAAGTGGATCCAGGACTTCCCTAGAGACTTTGGTCAGGTCAGAGGGGCAAGGCTTCCTGAGTGTGTGAATCTTTAAAATGTAACTTAAAATGCTCATCCGTTTTAAAACCTGCAAGCTAACATCCTAAGAAGATAATATGTGGCGAATGAACCTGCATTCTAAGTCTCCCTTGAGAAAATAGGCTGAATAGCTCTACATTTCCATTTAGCTGGAAGGACTCTGCCTTAGGACTGATCTACCTGGGAAAGAAGAGGGCGTTGGGGCTGATAATCTCACAGAAGGGGTTCTCTATCCAAGTACATTCCCACTTTTTTGACTAAGTGACCTGATGAGTGTCAGAGTCTCACACCAGATCATAGCACAGATAATTTTTTGAATGTTTGAAACGTTTATGATCAAAGAATTAGACTTAAAAAACAATGGTAGGAAATCTTAATCAATTTTTTACTATGACTAGATACAGCCACTGCAGTGGAAACCAGCATACGAAAGAGCAGGCGGTACATCTTTATCCTGACTCCTCAGATCCTGCACAGCAGGGAGTTCGCCTACGAGCAGGAGATCGCCCTGCACAGCGCCCTCATCCAGGGTGACTCCAAGGCCATTCTCATTGAAATGGAGGCTCTGAGCAAGCCGGGTGGACTGCAGGTTGGGGAGATTCAAGATTCCCTCAGGCATCTGATAAAAGTGCAGGGTACCATCAAGTGGAGGGAAGACCACCCCACCAACAAACAGTCCCTGAATTCCAAATTCTGGAAGCATGTGAGATACCAAATGCCTGTGCCAAACAAACTTCCCAGAAAGACTTCCAGTTTGGTTTCCTTGAGTGCTCAGGGACAGTAGTGCTTGCTGTGATGTGCTGACACGTCTGAGTTTGCAGATATTCTAACTCCTCCTCACTGGATTCTGCCAATGTGCCAGACCCTGGGAGCCGAGGCATGAGAAGGAATGTCAAGGGTACTGAGGCCTCAGGTTCATCTAGCAACTTCACTTTCATTTTCCTGGCTCTGGGTGGATGCAAAACACCCAGAAATTTTTATTCCCAATCCTCTGTCCACTGCACCCTCCTCCCTTCCCTTCCCTTCCCTCCTCGGCTGTCTTCACCATGGTGCAGGACCTTTCCACCGAGCTCTTCCTCTCCTCTCTTGCTAGTCCTCTTTCTCCTCATTCCTTGTCAACAATCTACACTCTGAACATCAAACTGCACCTTTTAGAGTTAAAATTTTTAGTCATCTTGAAGAACATTCTCATCCCCTCTGGTAGAACATCAGTAGTAAATCTTGTTTCCAATGTGCCAGAATTTCTTTATTATATTTGATCAGATGCTCAGTTTTATCATCTCGATATTGGCGATTTTGTTAGAATATCTTATCCCAATTGCAACTATAATCAAATTATTGTCATTTCTAAGATCTCTTTCATATATTTTTATTCTCTTTAGAAATACTTTCTCATTATATGTATTAGTTCATTCCTGTTGCTTACAACAGAATACCTGAAATTGGGTAATTTATAAAAAATGAAATTTATTTTTTACAGTTTGGAAGCTGGGAAGTCTGAGGTCCAGGGAACACATGTGGTGAGGGCCTTTTTCTGGTTGGGAACTCTTCACAAGATCCAGTGGTGACCAGGGTGTCACATGGCAAGAATGGGCTGAGCAAGAGAGAGCTAACCTTCTCACTGGCTGTCCTTATAAAGCCATCAGAACCATGCCCATGACAACCCGTTACTCCACGACGGATGGATCCACTCACAAGGGCACAGACCGCATGGTCCAATCACCTCTTAAAGGCCCTATCTTCCACCACCATATTGGGGATTAAGTTCCAACATTAGCTTGGGGGGGGGACATTCAAACCACAGCACTATAAAGGTGATAGAAGCATATTACAGAAGAACAGAAAGTATAAAAGGAAAAAGTAATAAAAATCATTCATAAATCCATCATCCTAAGATTGGGTAAATTTCCTTCTATTTTTGAAAACTTTATTTTATATTTACACATACCATTTTTATAGCTGAGATTGCACCGTATGTAGGTTTTCATTTTTTCTACTTAACAATGGAATAAAAGCACTCAGCATGTCATTGAAAATTTTTTTAACCTTTCAAAATATTCAGTGTTCCATGTCTTGGTTGTGCTGCAATGGACACAACTTAAATATCCATCATTATAAAAAATTCTGCAATGACTGGATCAGTATGTCTTATGTCTGTCAAATAATTTTTTTTAATATGACACAACCTTGTTATAACATTTTTTATACAATTAGTAGCACTTTATTTTTTAATTTGCAACCTTTTTTTTTTCTTCTTCATGTAATGTAATTTATTTTTTTTCAGCAGCTGGCCAGTGCGGGGTTCTGAACCCTCGACCTTGGTATTCTAACACTGCACTTTAACCAACTGAGCTAACCGGCCAGCCCTAGTAGGGCATTTTAGCAAAACAGTTTTTTTAAAATGGGGTTAATTTGCAGTCAGGGCCACTCCAGTCAGACACCTGAGGGAGATCACACACCTTGGGGGCCATAGGAGCCCATCAGTGGATCCAGAGCTAAGACAAGTGTCCCTCAGACTAAGATTCTTATTGGCACCTCAAATTTGGAAGTGGGTGAAGGTACTATCCTCAGTTGAACTGCTTGAGAAAGTATATGATTCTATATTTAACTGGCAAAAGACAACTGAACTCCAGGCTTTTGATTGGGAACATAATCTTGAATTTACTGTCATTCAGTATCTTTCAGAATCCTGACTGAGGAGAATCTTTTTTTCTAGAAAGTTGCCTAAAGAATCTGTAGTTAACTGTCTTTCCAACAATTCTATACTCTTAATCTAAAAAAAACCCCAGCTTGGGTTGCCAGATAAAATACAAGACACAAGTTAAGGCTGAATTCAGAGAATGAAATTTCATCTGAAATTGATCTGAAATTACAAATTTAGCTGGGTATCTTGTATTTTTAATTGCTAAATCTGGTTACTCTACTCAGGTAGGTTATTGTGCTTTTATGTGATACAAGTTGATTTAATTAAATTGCTAAAGAATTGGCCAATGAGAAGAACGCCATGTGGCTGATGGGTGACATCATAGAATGTGGAGTCGACAAGTCATCTTCTGCTATGGATCCACCAGCTGTTACTTAATTCACTGAGGAAGTTACTTTACTTATCCAATGTGTAGTTTAGTTTCCTTAGGTAAAATTAGTATAACAACTCCAAACACTTTGGGTTTCTGTGCTAATCAATTTAAAAAAAAAAAAAATTTGGACCAGCGTAAGAATTCAATAATTGGCAAAAACTGTTATTATGAAACTTCACTGTGTTTCTTGTAATGCTGATTATAGTTCATGACTTCTCTCAATGAGGACTATGCTCTCCAGTCTCACTATTAGGAATAGATGTGCCTTGATCCCTGCTTCCCCATCCACCTGGAATGACAGGTGTATTTTTGATTTATGAATAATGGGAATTTTTAATTTTGGAACTGATTTTAATGTTCCTTTTCACATTAGCTACATGAAAGCATAGAGCCAAATTTGGGATCTCTCTACAGCAAGTATATAGGACACATAACATGGTATTTGTAAATGATCTCTTTCTTGGCTCCATAATACCTTTGTTTCTGATTTGCCCCATATTTATTACTTTTAAATGTTTAAGCTGTCTCTATTATAAAGCTCCTTTGCAAGTATTCAACAATAAGTGCTGAGCTCTGTTCTCCATCACCCCTTTTCCTAAACTTACACACCACCTCCCAAGTCTCCTGAGCTCTCTGGGGCTCAGTTTCTATGACTGATAAATGGGAGGGTAGAGAAGGTGAGCGCTGAGGGTTTTCTCAGCTCCCACGGCTCAGATCCAAGCTGAACGCTAGCAGTCAGGTTGGGAATCCAGCAGGCCTGGATTCATGCCAGCATCTCCACTAACCTCTCAGTTTCTTCCCCTGTACAGTAAGAGTGACAGATGTTTCATCTACCACACAAGGTAGGGCAAACAAAACAGATTTAGCCAAAACTTGTTAGGGTCTGCATATGATCATGGTGAAAACGCCTTTGAACTATAGGAGCCCAAAGAGTTATTTTTAACTGAGTCAATTTTGCATACAAGAAAACATAGATCCTAAGTGTTCAGTTCAATGAGTTTTGAATACACCTGTGTAGTAGAACCCCAAACAAGACAGAACTATTTCTGCCACTCCAGAAAGTTCCATTGTGCTATTTCCCAATCAACCCTTCTCCTCTTCTAGAAGCAAACAATGTTCTGATTTCTACCTCCATGGATTAGCTTTGTCAGATTTTGATAGTCATATCAGTAAAGTCATACAGGACTGTGTCTGGCTGTGGAGGATATTGACTAAGAAGATATTAATGAGAAATGAAACACATATATTTCACAGGACCAAAGTCCTTAGCTTAGAAGGCCAAGGCCTGCAGTTTAGAGGACCCAAGTCCTTAGTTTATAGGCCAAAGTGCAACCCTTTAGGAAAACATGTAAAAATGCTAAGATTTAGAAAGACCAGAAAAATTTCACAGGACTAAAGCCTTTGATGTAGATAAGAGAACTGAACCACAGCAAAAAGTGATTGCTCTGGGGGCAGTTGCCCTTGGTGCAGCTAAACCTAAATACTGGGAAAGTACACGAGCTAAAATCTTCATGGATATTCTGCTAGTAAATGCTTGGGGGAAGTTCCACATCTTGCCCTAAGCTGTTTCTTTGAGTTTCTTGGGGAGTTAAGTGCTTTGGTGATTATTTCATTGTTTCTTTTTGTATGTCACATAGCTTAGTTTTATGACTCCTTTTGATGGTAAATTGCTTGAAATGTTTTAAACTATACCTGCTTAAATGAAGATTGTCACATAGCCAGTTTGTTTATGTTTTCACTATGATTGGTTAACCATCTGTTTTTCTTCTGTAACCTTCTTGTCTTTACAATAAAAACTGAAGCAAAAACTGACTCGGGGCTGTGCCTGGCCTCTCCTCTTTTGAAGGAGTTTCCTTGGCGCAGTCCCTTCAGACTCCTCACTGCTCTTAAACATTTGGGCTCTGGGTAATCTTTTGCATCTCTGTCACTCTGTGGGAGGTGACAAAGTCCCATTACAGAAAGGACATGTTCCCTCTAAGCTGCTGCCTGTGTGGCAGGCACTTGTAGAAGAGATTGGATGTGTTATCTAACAGACAGAGCAAGTGAGATAGGTGAGGAGATGAATGTACGACAATCGGCTATTTAAATAGCAATTCTAACAACAACAAAAAAGTTTTAAGTTATAAATATAATATGGAAACCTACACAGAACACACTTTCATAATAAAGCAGATCCCAAAGCAAATATGGGAACTATATGGATTAAATACAGAAACTCAGTATTCATCATTTCCGGGTATATGACAATGTTTTTAAAACATTTCAAAGTCTTCCTTGTCTATGTAGACAGCGGACAGGGATTTGCACTGGGATTATTGGCTCAACAGTATGGGCCCGACCTCAGGCCAGTGACTTATTCATCCAAACAGCTGGATAAAACAGTTCTCGGCTGGGCTCCCTGCTTGCGGTCTTAGGCTGCAGCCACTATACTAACACAAGAAAGCTCAAAATTAACTCTCTTCTGAAAAATAACAGCACACTGTGCCCATTCACCGCCTTCACTCCTTACCCACCAGGTCACCCAACAGATTTCGGCCACCAGACTCCAGGCGATTCATGCCTTGCTACTTGAAAATCCCAAAGAAACTTTCACTTGCTCCTCCTCACTTAACCCACCTGCAAAGAGGTTCTGTGCCCCCACCCCAACTCAGAGACTTGCTCCCAACCTTGGAGCCACCCCCCAGTCCAGAGTTGGGTCCCCTCATGGGCAGAAGCACAAAGACCCCACCTTTCACAGCTTTCTCCAGGTTGGAGGCCCAGCAGCTCTAGCCCCAGCCCTGGCCCTCACCTCTACTCCAGGCCAGCAAACCTCAGACACATCATAGTCTGCTTTGGGGGGCTCTTTAACCACACCTCCCACCCTGGGCACCCACACCAGCAGCCAGCTGGACTTTGCTGCCACCTCAGCTGTATTCCTCCCTGGCATATCCACAGCCTCTGGAATTGCAGCTGCCACCCACACATCAAGTGCTGTGACCAATATTCAGCCACACACTGGGCAGCTCCACTCCACATTCAGCAGCACAAGCCAGGCGCTCTTGAGGTTGGCCATTTCAGTGGTACCCCTGGGTTTTTGGAGCACAGAGGCTGTTGCAGATCTGAGCTCCACATTTGCAGCTCTTGACATCGCTAAAGGAAAGAGACAAGCTCTGAGCACCATGCAGCGCTACGGTGGAAGCTTGGGCCTGAATGCCTTGGGCCCCTCTAGACAGTAAACACCCCCAGTGACCACAGGACCTGCCTGCAGTAAGAATAATCCTGTTGGGGGGAGCACTGTTGTCCCAACTTTGAGTCACAACCTCGGGGGCCCACAAAAGCTCAAAAACCTAAGTTTGAGTTGGGGGCTGAGCAGCACTGTAAGCATGGCTGCCTCTAGGGGCATGTCCTTGCCAGCCTCTAACCCCAGCAACCCTGTTCTCCCATGGGCTCAGCAAGAAGGAATCCTGTCTCTAGGGCCCCCTCCACAGCTGCCCAGGGATCTGTTGCACACACAACTGCTGGACCATCCACCAGCTCATGTGCATCCTCTTCCGGGTCAGGATGCTCGAGGTCCAAGAGGAAGAGGCAGGCCTGGGGACCTTCCCGTAGAAGTGGCCACGGTCAACAGTCCTCCCAGGCTGGACCTCGTGTGTGCCCTACTTCAAAGGGAAATGCAAGGCTAGCCCTACCCTCTGGGATCTGAAAAGTTCACAAAGAATTGGTACCAAGACTAGAAATCAGGCTAGAAGGAGTTTATTGGTGCAGGCGGCATGGCAGAGACATAGGTACAGAACCTAGCCCGACCTCTCCCCCAGGGGTTGGGCTTATGTCTCTTCTTGTGCTGAGCTGTGTTGTTCTGATTGGCCAGAGCTTCTGTTGACGAGGAGTTAAATGAAAAGTCCACTGGTAGTTGTTGACGCCTTATGTTAACCAGGTGGATTTTAGGTTTGTGATTATTGGTTCACTTAGTGTGTAAAGTAGGGTCTCAGAGGGGACCAGTGGCGTGGAGATCTGTTGCTGTTAGGAGTTTCGTTGTCTTTTTACTTTACGGGAAAGTCCCGTAGGGCAGGCACCACCATTCTGAGTATCTTTGAGTAGCGCCATCTTAAGTAGTCCTCCCCAGACCTAAGAGTCCTCCCTTTTGTGTTTGGTAAAAAAGAAAGGACGTGAGTTGATTGTTATTAGGGAGACCCCCAGACTGGGTATATGGGTGAAGGTCCATCTTCTGTAATGTCCTCCTGCTGACAAAGGGGTGATGAGGGGCTAATGACCTGAGAGGTTTCCTTGTCACTGAGGTCCTTGAGGCTGGAGGAGATGGTAACAGGCATCTCTCATCATCGCAATTTCAGTTGCCCACTCATGAGTCACTGGATGGTCGTGCAGAGGAACTAGGAGAATTGTTGTAGAACTATAGGTCCTGCAGAGAGCAGAAGGAAAGTTATTACAAACGGATTTAAGATAGGGAGCAAAATGGGTAATAGGCATGAGCCCTTAGACCATTCAGTCGGCAGAATTTTTAGGTTTGTAGCCTTTTCCTGACTGAAAAAGAACATGGTGAGGACGATTAATTTTCCACTTCTGTCCATTTGGTTATTTGAGGGGCAAGAAGTCCCTGAATTCTCCTTGTAGGTAGCAGTCCCAAAGAAAAGATAGAAGTGTATTCTTACAGGCCAGGACTTCAGGTGTGTTTGTAAGGAGAGAGTAGAAGTAGATCATAGAAACCCCCTGCCGCTTACACAGACACCAGCCAGGACAGCTCACTCATCAGCTGGGTGTGTGTTGGCTGGAGTAGTTAGGCTTCTGTGCTTCTGGATTCTGACTCCTCTTGTGGATTCCTCAGGTATCCTTGTCAGCCTGACAGAGGTGGGTGTGAGAAGCCGGGAATGATATTTCTCAGGATGTCCTGAGAGGTTTGAATTGAAGTCTGCTACCTTTCTAACCTGGAAAAATGAACCCAAGCACTTATGCCTGATAATTTTGCTACAGATGGGGTGGTGAGAAGTGCCTGATGGGGGCCTGTCCACTTAGGTTGAAGAGGTTTGGGATTTAAGTCTTTTAGGAGAACCCAGTCCCCTGGCTCAATGTTGAGAGGGGGAAAGGGATTGTAATACAGTATTGGTAGGTGGGTGTTAGCGCACTTGTGCAAAAGTAGTCAGGTGTGGTTTAGAGCAGGTAAAAAGTCTCCCAAGGGGTGAGGGTCATAAGGGAAGTTACCCAAGAGAAAAGGTCTTCCATACACAAGCTCCAAGGGACTAAGAAGTTGGGGTGCCCTTCGCATTATGTGAATTTGCATGAGAGCTATTGGGAGTAGTTCAGGCCATGGCATATGTGATTACAACAATTAATTTGGTAAGGTGGTTTTTTATAACAGAATTTGCCTTTTCAACCTTTCCTGAGGATCGGGGCCTGTACAGAATGTGTAATTTCCAAGAGATGTCTAAAGCCTGTGAAACTCCTTGGGTGATTTGGGAAATGAAAGCTGGACCATTATCAGACTGGACAGTGGTGGGGGGACTGAACCAAGGGATTATGTGCTGGATCAGGATTGTGATGACAGACAGTGACTTTTCTGAAGTGCTAGGGTCAGCTTCTAACCATCCAGTGAAGGTATCTACCAATGTAAGAAGATACTTTTGTTTTTTTCCAGGAGGCTTGTGGGTGAAATCTACTTGCCAGTCTTGTGCAGGAGCCTGATCTCTAGCTTGATGGGTAGGGAAAGGAGGAGGTTGTAAGTGGCCTTGTGGGGACACACAGAGGCAAATATTACAGCCTAGTGTTATTGGTTGGGGGCCTGTGGAAGATGAGGGTATTCTACTGGAGGAGACGGAAGTTTAGAGAGAGGCTTGTATCATACATGGAGATGGTTAGGAAGTTGTGTTAGGATACTGTACGCCTCTGTGGCTGGAAGGACTATTTTACCTTTGAGAATGTGCCATCCTTGTTTGACTTGTGTTCCCTGCTGTGTGAGGGATGTATGTCCCTCGGGTGAGTAGGGTGGCGGCTGCACAGGCAGAGCCAACATTTGGTGTTGGGCCTGTGTGAGTGTGTGTTTTTTGGCTTCAACATCTGCCTGATTGTTAGTGGGTCTTGAATTCTTTGGTGTCCCTTGCAGTGAAGGATGGCTGTGTGGGTGTGCAGGTAGGCTGCCTGTAATAGTTTTAGGATTAAAGGGCCATTAATTACAGGTGTTCCCTTGGTTGTCAGGAAACCCCTTTCCCTCCAAATTGGTGCATGAGAATGAATTATGGGATAGGTGTATTTTGAGTCTGTGTATATGCTTGCTCTGAGTTTGTTGGACAATGTTAGGGCCCTGGTGAGGGCTGTAAGTTCTGTCTGTTGTGAGGTTGTATTGGATGGCAGGAGGCTGGATTCAATGACCTGAGTTAAGGAAACAATCTCATAGCCTGTCTGTGTTATCCCCTGGTGTTTAAAACAGCTCCCCTGTATGAACCAGTCCAGTGTGGGGGTGGTAGCAGGGTGTCTGAAATATCTGGAGAGGGGTTAGTAACATGGTCCAGTATTTCCTTACAATCAGGTACATCCATTGTGGGTTGGGAAGAGTCAGGCAAAAGTGCAGCCAGGTTAAGGGAGGATCAACAAGTGAAAGTTTCTTTAGGATTTTCAAGTAGCAAGGCATGAATCGCCTGGAGTCTGGTGGCTGAAATCTGTTGGGTGGCCTGGTGGGTAAGGAGTGAAGGCGGTGAATGGGCACAATGTGCTGTTATTTTTCAGAAGAGAGTTAATTTTGAGCTTTCTTGTGTTAGTATAGTGGCTGCAGCCTAAGACCGCAAGCAGGGAGCCCAGCTGAGAGCTGTTTTATCCAGCTGTTTGGATGAATAAGTCACTGGCCTGAGGTCAGGCCCATACTGTTGAGCCAATAATTCCAGTGCAAATCCCTGTCTGCTGTCTCCATAGACAAGGAAGACTTTGTTTGGGTTGGGGAGCGCCAATGCCAGAGAAGAAGTGAGAGCTTGTTTTAAGAGTGAGAAGGGAGTAGATCCAGGGAGATTAGGATCTAAGGGTTCATGGAGGCTCCCCTCAGTGGCCTGATACAAAGGTCTAGAAAAGAGACCAACATTTGGCACCCAAAGCCTAAAATATCCTACTGACCCAAGGAAGGAGAGAAGTTCAGCCTTAGTTTGGGAAGGGGAATTTCTTGTATGAGGTGTTTTCTGTCTACTGGGAGAGCCCTATGACTTGGGGCAAGTAAAAGACCCAAATAGGTAACCTCTGTTTTGGTAAGTTGTGTTTTTTTAAGTGAGACTCGGTAAACTTTTGTCCTAAGAAGTTTGGAAGGAGGATAGTATGATGTTTGGAAAGTTCTTTTGAGCGGCTACATAGAAGTAAATCATCAACATATTGCAGTAAGGTACTAGGGGTGACGGACAGGTTCTGCAAGTCTTTCATTAAAGCTTGGCCAGACAGGTGAGGACTGTCTCTAAATCCCTGGGGTAGGACTGTCCAGGAGAGTTGTTGTGAGACCCACGAATCTGGGCCAGTCCATGTAAAAGCAGTCGTCTTGGAACAATGAGTCGTGAGGAATGGTGAGGAAGGCGTCTTTAAGGTCTAACACCTGGTAATGTGAGGTCTTAGGGGGCACGGAGGAAAGAAGGATGTAAGGATTAGAGATGCTGGGGGACAGGGCAAGAACCGCTTCACTAATAGCTCTGTGGTCCTGAGCCAGAGGATAGGACCCATCTGCCTTCTTAACTGGAAGGATAGGGGAATTATGTGGAGGGCTGGTGGCCCTTAAGAGTCTAGCTTGCAGTAATTTATTTATGATGGGTTTTAGACCCTTTAACCCTTGTGTGGGCTCTGGGTATGGAGGCTTATTTGGGAAAGAAAATGGATCTTTTAGGGTTATATTTATAGGAGAGAGATGTGCAGCCACCAAAGGATGTTCAGTGTCCCAAACCTGAGGGTTGATTACATCTGGAAAAGGAGTAGTAGGGCAGACAGAATTTTGGGATTCTCCCTGTGTGAGGAAAAGGAGACTATGCATTAATGTCTTTGGTGGGTGTAGGGTTAAGGTTGTGTATAGCTTAGTGAGTAGGTCTTGCCTTATTATAACAGTGGGGCAGGTAGGTATGGTTGGCAAAGAATGAACAAAAGCTGTGTCTGGGTTATCGTAGGTTTGTGAATTTGGCCATTTACCCCAATAATAGAGATTAAGGAAGGGAACAAAGGTCGCACATGTTCATGAAGAACCAAGAAAGTGGCCCTTGTATCGAGCAAAACAGAGATCAGCTTACCTGCCACCTGCATATTCACCCTGGGTTCAGTCTTATTGATGGTCACGGTGGGGGCCTCTGAGCCCAGGCAGCATCAATCTTTGATGGCGTGTCCCAGAAGTTCTGGGAGGTGCAGTCCTGGCTCAGATTTGGGTGTTGGAGTGACGGCCCCAGGCCCAGAGGCGTGAAGGCAGTCAGACTTCCAATGACGTGTTCTCCCATGTCCCAGTCAGGGTCTTGGCAGAGCTTTGGGATCTGGGCAGGCTGTGGCCCAATGTCCTTCCTTGTCACATTTGAAGCACAGCCCTGCAGGAGATCAGTGTTGTCCTCTTGGTGCTTTAGGATTCTGACTGCGCTGGAAGGTGGGGACCCTCATTTGGAATTGAGCCTGATCCCTTTTTACCTTTGGTAGCCTTTTTTCCTCACCTCTACTATTAAAGACCTTAAAAGCTGCCTTAATTAGGTCCTTTTGAGGGGTTTGAGGACCATCTTCTAGTTTTTGTAGCTTTTTCTTGATATCTGGTGAGATAAATGTGGATGTAGGTATAATTGGTATGCTTCAGAGGTTGGGTCTAGGTTGGTGTATTTAAGGACCGCCTCCTTGAGTTGCTCATAAAAAGAGCCAGGTTTTCATCCAACCTTTGTGTTACTTCTTGGATTTTGTCATAATTTACTGCCCTGAGTGCACCTTTCTTCATGTCTTCTATTAAGCAAATAATTAGGTGTGTTCGTTTAGGCCCATCTTGAGAGTTGGTTTGGTTGTCCCAGTTAGGGTCAGTTTGAGGGACTGCCACAGTCCCTACTGGATATCTGGTGGGGTCTTGAGTGCGTAAAGAGTCAGCAAATGCATAGTGGCTGACCAGACCCTAGCCCTTTCTTCTGGGTTCAGAGTAAAGGACATGATGACGTACACATCATGCCATGTAAGATTATAGGTATGTGTTAAATATTGAAATTCTTTAACATACTGTGTAGGGTCTGTGGTGTAACATACTGTGTAGAGTCCAGTTTCCTTTCTATTTGAGAAACATGAGAGAGAGGGAGAAGGGGACATGGACGTGTACAAGGTTCCCCTATGGGACGAGAAGATGAGAGAGACATGGACAATGTCTCTCTCATCTTCTCGTCCCATAGGGGAACCTCCCAGTGGAGGAGACAGATGAAGAACTGACAACAGCTTGAGCAGTACATGCTGGGGGGAGATCTAACTAAGGCAGGAGAAGCTGAGGCTTGAGCAGGAAATGAAAGAAAGAGGAGGAAGCAGCCGGGTGGTGAAGGAGGTACTGGAACCAGTCCTCCACAGAGAGCAAAGGATGAATGGACACCCTGCTAAGGACACATACAGGGAAACTGCTACAAGCAGCAGCAAAATCATGCTTGGCACATTTGCTGAGACCATTCCAGATTGTCAAAGACTCAAGTGCTCACTAGGCCAAGAACGGGTTCTCTCAGCCAGCAGCAACCACAGGGAGACACAAAAGCAGCTAGTCTGTACAGCCACAGTCACTGCCACCATGCAGATGGCACGCCAGACTCTCAACTGCACTGATGTGAGGAGAGGCACCAGCAGAGACCAAGAAACAAACAAAAGAAAAAGTCATCTTTCTTCACAAATCACATGCCAGAATAATGCAAGAACCATCTGATTTATCATAATAGTGGAGGATTTGATCACACCTGTCTCAGTACTGGACAAATTATCTGGCAACAAACCAACAGAGGAACAGTTACTCTATAGAGAGAGAGAACAAATCTATGGTTAGTAGAGGGGGGAAGGGAAGGGAAAAGGGGGGAGGTGGAAGGAGAGGGGAGGAGGGAAGAGGAAGGGGAAGGGGAGAAATTGGACAAGGGGCATAAAGAATAACTAGGTTATTTGCATTTTCATATCATTTTAGAAGCAGCTTCTCAATTTCTTTGAAAATCCCTCCTGGTGTTTAGATTGGGGTTGCATTAAACAGATAGACTTTATGATAATATATAGCACCAAAAACTATGCAGACTTTGTAAACTTTATAGCTTGTGTAGAATAGATATGTTAACAATAATGAGTCTTCCAATCCATAAACATGGTATATCCCTGCATATACTCGGGCCTTTCATTTTTCTCAGCAATATGTTGTCGTTTTCTGAGTACCTATCTTTTCCATCTTCCAAAGGATTCATACTTTGGTATCTGATTTTTTAATGCTATTGTAAATGGCATTTATCACAAATCACATTTTTGAAATTTACATCATTAGTATATAGAATTATGACTGAATTTTGTGTTGACTTTGTATTCCATGATCTTGCTAAACTCAGTAAGAACCATAGTTTTTTGTAGATTTCAAGGGTGATCTTCATACAATCACACCCTCTGCCCAGACGAGGAGTTCCACTTCGTTCTTTCCAATTTCACCCCTTCTATTTTTATATCTTCACTTATTGTAAAGAGCTTGTCCTAGGTGAGACCTAACACCCTTTACCAATCTTAGGAAAAAGCAAAATGTTTCACTATCAATTATGAAGTGACCTGTAGATTTCTTATGGATGCTCTTTACCATATTATGAAAGAACGTTCTGTTTTACTCTCAGTTTTCTAGTGTTATTAATCCAGAAAGTGTTGAATTTTGTCAGATGCTTTTTTTTTTTGCCTTTATTGATATAATTATATTATTTTTCTCTTTATTAGATGGTGAATTATTTTGATTGGGTATAAAAGAATGAACACCACTGTTTCATTAAACCCTTTCCCTGTCAGTGATGGGTTTCACCCTTCATTTTTGTTTGAAAACAGTTTTACCACATTATAGAAATTTAGAAACACTATTCTCCTTTGGCCTTCTTTTCTTCTAAACAATGAAAAATCTCAGTTCAACAACTCTGCACCCCTGTGATTTCCCAATAGTGAATGAAGCCCCATCCCTCAGGCGATGCAGAAGGCCTGGACCCGAGTAGTCCAGACAGTAACGCCCTCTGCCCCTTCGGCTCACCTCAGGGAGCCCTTGGTGTCTTTGGGACTCTCTCGGTGGCCGTCCTTCCCTCTCTACCCCTCCCTCAGCCCCTTTCCCTTAAATGCAATCCACAAAGAATGATGACATTATGTATTGTTGAACATAATAATTATTATTCTTATCTGAGCATCACATACTGCACACAGGTATAGATATTCAACTCTGTACCCCGCAGATATGTACACTCAACTATGCTACATAAAAAAAAAAAAAAAAAAAAAAAAAATTTTTTAAAGAAAAATGCAGTCCTTGAATCTCTGCCGGGCAGGTGTCCTCCCTCCTCCCAGTATTCTGGTGTGTAGTGCTCGGCAGCCTGAAGGGTGCATAGGAGCGGCGGGAGAGCGCCACCTCCAGGCCCTGCAGGTCACCCAGCCGCCACCCAGGAGTATCTGGGGACCCGCGTCGCTGAGCGGGAGGTCCCGAAAGCGTGAGGACTTTCCAGCTGCGCCCCATCGCCCCGTGATCTGGGAGCTCCAGGAACTCGCCTGCGGGGTGAGGTGAGGGGGAGGAGCAGGATCCAGCACGCCTTGAGGAGCACCCTCTGCCGGAGAGCCGCAGACCGGGAACACCCCACGACCAGGAGCACCCCACGACCAGGAGCACCCCACCTGGGAGCACCCAACAACCAGGAGCGCCCCAGACCAGAGCATCCCACGACCAGGAGCGCCCCAGACCTGAGCACCCCACGACCAGGAGGGCCCCAGACCTGAGCACCCCGCATTCCAGACTGAGCGCCCCCGGCTGCGAGACCCCGCGACCCGGAGCAGCGCCCACCGCGGCTTCACTGGCGGCTTCCGCTGCCGGGGGCTGCCCGGTACTTTGTCTTTCTCTCTGTTCTTCTTTAAAAAACCACAACCCTGCCTGGTTGCCTCCCTCGCCTCTCGTCACTCTCCTGCCGCCCTCGCGGATCCTCTCCCTGCTTTCGTGTCACAGCAGAAGGCAGGAGGTCGCTGCCTCTCACCCGCTTCCCAAACGCGGCCTCCGCCGTGGCGACCCGGTGTGAAGGAGCCACAGCCGCCCCCGCCCCAGCCTCCGGGACGCCCCTCTGAAGGTAAGGACCGGCCGGTCACACCCGCGTCCCCTCCCCCTGCCCTCTGCCCCCGGGGTTACAGAGCGATCCAGCCTCGGGCCAGGGGTCTGAAAAGAAGATTGGCTCCATAAGTACCTATCTCTGTGCGCGTGTGCCTGTGTGCCTGTGTACATGTATGTGTGCGTGTGTGCGTGTGTGTGCGCGTGTGCCTGTGTGTGCGTGTGCCTGTGTACATGTATGTGTGCGTGTGTGCGTGTGTGTGCGCGTGTGCCTGTGTGTGCGTGTGTGTGCCTGTGTACATGTATGTGTGCGTGTGTGCGTGTGTGTGCGCGTGTGCCTGTGTGTGCGGGTATGCGCGTGTGTGTGTGTGCGCGTGTGTGTGCGTGCGCGTGTGCGTGTGTGCGCGCACGTCCGTGTGTGTGTGTGCGTGCACGCGTCCATATGCATAATCGGTGACACAGCGTCGGCAGCTTCCCTGAGAGCACAGTTTTAGAGGTTAGAGCGTTCCCAATTCTCTTCCAGAGAGGTGAGAACAGCTGAAATACGTGATAACAGTAGCGTCATTTATTAAGCACTTACTGTGTGCCTGACACTGTGAAAAGCTTTCAGATGTATTATTTTCACTTAATCCTCCTACGGGCCAAATGAAGTAAGCACTGTTGTTATATTTAATAAAAGCGGGAGGGCAGACTGAGACATTCAGTAATTTATCCAAGGGGGGATACAGCTACTAAGTAATAAATCCCAGATTTACAACTAAAGTTTCCTTATTACAAAACCTTTGTCTTGAACGCGAGGCGCCTCCAGAAATTAGAAGGCCTAGCAGGTTGCATCACAGTTATCATACAAATTAATGACTGGGCAATCACGGTCAGATGTAAAGATCTCAGATTACTGTATTAATTTCACCAACGTCCCTCGCTCCATTCTTGGGACCTCGGTGAAAACTCATTCTGTGCCATACACAGTGATGGGATCTGGGCACACCTCTCAACCTGAGGGCATTGGATGGGCTACAAGGGGTAAATTTAGGGAACTGGGTTATTGGATTTGTGCAGGTTCTGGGGACAGCATGCCCCACTCCACCCCAGCCCAAACACACGTACCAAGGCTGAGAACAACTGGTCTCGGAACACGGAACGGGAAGGCAGGGTCCTGCCTTCCACAACATCACTTGAGAGTGGGATCTGGTCCAGGAGTGATGGGGACAGCCTTGTGGGGTGGGCTTGGACAAAGACACACGCTGTTTGTGGCCGTAGCAGTGGGAAATCTTCCTTGAAAAGACAACCATTGAGCTAGGTTGCAAGGACTTGGGAACCTGGTGGCTGGGAGAAGTGGGGACAGTGCAGGAGCAGCACATGCATAGGTGGATTAGGGGGGAAACGTAAGTGTAATAATAACAGACACTTGTGTGAAGGACCACAAGGTGGCAATGATGTTGCTGTCCTTACAGGTGAGAAACCAAACTCCACATACATTTTTTCCTCCTTAGAGTGGAAGTGTGCGTGTGTGTACAAGATCATTTTTTTCCCTCTGAATTTTGTTGGTTTATCATCTCGCAGGCTGAGTAATACACCAATGCATAAAACACAGTAAAGATAGAATTACACTGAAAAAAATCACTGGTGTCATGATTTTCATCAAGGCAGTGTATCCTAGGAGGTGCTCAATGGTGTGTTTTACTAATGAGAGGTTCACATTGAGGCAGTCTACATCAGTTTATGTGTGAGCCCGTGTAACTGGCTAGAATCTGGGCTTGGCCATTTCACCTCCGTGAGTTTCGGGTACCTCATGAGAAAGAGCTTTGAAGTGGCCTAAGGTCTCTGGGTTTCTGTGAATTATTTTTTCTAGAGAGCAGCCAGTTTCCTCAGGATGGGATCCATAAACAAGGGCAGCTGGACAGAATCTGGGGCTCAGGAGATGACCATGTGGAAGCTCTGGAAGGCCTTATGCTGCACTACCTTGAGGGCCAGAAAGAGTGGTCAACTTATGTCTGACCTTTACCCTATGTCACACAATTTTTGGAAGAGAACTTTTTCAGGGAAGTTTTGAGGACTCATGGTGCCCAGGCTGTACTCCAGATGGCTGGCTGGAGCCCAGGCATCATTTTGTTCCAAGCTCTGGGTGAAAACTACTGCCCTAGATTTCACATTAGTTGTTAAAACATACTTTCAAGATGTCATGATTTAAAAAGTAGAAAATTATGCAGATGTGCCACTAGATCAGATGATCACCTAGACTCCAAACTGTATTTTTGTTATGGATTTAATGCATTAATGAATTCAGCAAATAAACAAGCAAGCAGACATAAGTGAAAATCTGTCAGTGTTAAATGCTGTGAGTAGAAAACCAAAGCAAGGTAGGAGTGGAGCGAGAGGTGTGTGTACATGTGTATGTGTGCACGTGTTTGCACGTGGGCAAGCATGCTGTGCCAGATTTTCCATGGAGCGCTCAGGGAGGATCTGTACGTGATCACCTATTATCAACAAATTGAAAGGAAAAACAGACTGTTTAATTAATGATGGAGAAATGGCTAATAATATTGGCCTCATTTATACCAAAAGAAATGCAGACTCAAAAAAAATGACATTTTTCCAATTTGACTACCTAGTTAGATTTAAAAACCGAGAATGTTCAATGCTTTCTGGGATTTGTTGATGGATGCTGTCTTGCACTATTGAAGGAGGGAGTATGAATTATTATAACATTTCTGGAATGCAGTTTGGCAGGATGCATTTATCATGTTTACAATGTATTCTTTGACTTATTCACTGTACTGCCATGTAGTAGCATCAAGAAAATAATAAGAAATGTAGACAAATAATAATAGCTAGCATTTAAGTGGCTATCATTATCAACCAGACACTTTGTCACACTAACTCACTAAACTTTCTCATCAGCTCTGGGAGGTAGTATTTGTTATCCCCTTCCGTGGATAAAGAAATTGAGACACAGAGAGGGCAAGTGACTTGCCCAAGCTTGTGCAGCTGGTAAAGGGTAGAATAGGGATTCAGATCCAGCCAGACTGGCCCTAGAGGCAATGCTCCAAAACACTACTGCCTTCCACATGAAGATTGTCATGGGGTTATTTCATAATACAATACATCTTATAGGCGATAATATACCCATGAGAAGGAATATTAGGTGGTAATTAAAATGGTGTTAACAAAGAAAGTCTTGTGACATAGGAAAATTCTTATTCTGTACTATTAAGTGGAAGTGCAGAATATGAAATTATTTAAGCATCATCTTAATTATTTAAAAAATATTAAAAAGTACAAAAAACATTATGCATGTGTTAAATGCTAAAATATTATGCATATTGAGATTACTTTCTTCTTTCAGTCTTCATTATCTAAATGTCTGACATTGGGCATATATTGCTTTAGAAATCAGAAGAATTTTTTTAAAAAGAAGAAACAAAGTTATGGAAAAGCAAAAAATAATGATATCAAATGCAATACTACAAAACACCCCCTAAAATTCCTACATGCAAGAGTTTAATATTTATATTCTCCTACATCTATTTTATTAATACTTGTTAAAATATCTGTGACATTTCTCAAAATAGCTCTTTTTCTGAAAATGAATTCATTATTTAATAAAATCTTAACATCTTAAGTTCAAACATAAAACTTAAGTACATTAAAAATTTTGTATGCACACGTCCACACACACAGAGATCTATGTGAATACCAGCTACTTTTTGTTACTGGGATCTTAACATGTTTCATAGTGAAACTCTGAGTTAACTTGTTAGCATGCTGAATGATCTCATAATAACTTTATATGTTGGTAGATCTTGAGAATTTTGTTTAAATGTGGTGCCCTTTACAACCTTAACCAGAGGAATGACATAAAGGAAACAACCCTTTTCGCTCTACCAAAGATAAAAGAATCGACAGAGTTAATAATAAAATGTGGGGAGTGGGGGTGGGGTGGCGGGGACGGGGCGGTTTCAAACCATAGACCTGTTCTAATTTGATTATGAACAGTTGGTACTTTCCATACATACTTATCCCTTTTGTCTTTACATTGTTGATTATTATCTCTTGGAAATTTCACCAAATACCTGGTGATGCTATTCATAAAAATTGGTGTAAATGATTTGGCTGTGTGCCTTTAAACTTTATGCTGTATCCGGGCATTAGCAGTCCTTTTTTTAGCATGGGAGGTGAGTGGGAGTTGGTGAGAGGGGATTTATTCTGGGCTGAGAGGCTACTGTGCCCCCAGGAAGTCTTTAAAAACATTAGATGATCTAATTGGCCAATAATTTGGGAGGGAGGCCTTCTTATCATCTGTGTCCTGATGATAAGCACACAGGCCCTGAGAACGTAAGTACCTCGCTCAAGGTTGCACAGCTCGTCAGGGCTCAAACTGCAATGGCAGCCGGGTTTGTGTGTCCTTGAAGCCAGGATCTTCCATCGCCCGTGCGCCCTTCACCCAGTGACAGAGTGCAATGCATTGGAAGCAGCGGGGTGAGCAGTAAGCAAGGAACGTGGGATTATCTATGAAACAGTCATGCACCTCATTACAATGTTTCGGTCATCGGTGAACCGCATATATGACAGTGGTCCCATAAGATTGTAATGGAGCTGAAATATTCTTATGGCCTAGTGATGTCATCAAGGTCATAATATCATAGAGCAATGCATTACCTTTTCTATGTTTAGATACACAAATACTTACTACTGTGTTGTAATTGCTCAGTATTCAGTACAGTAACATGCTGTACAGGTTTGTAGCCTAGGTATGTAGTAGGCTGTGGCATCCAGGTTTGTATATGTACACTGTGATGATCACACAACAACAGAATCCCCTAACTACACATTTTTAGAATCCCACTCGTTAAGTGATGCATGACCATATTTGGACTCAGGAGTGAATGATCTCTACTGAGGATTCTTCCTATGTTCTGCTCTCTAAAGTTGTAATTACAAGGGCAAAGGTTTGGTTGTAGTAGGATCAAAGAAAGTTCAATGCAGACCTTAGTTCCACCGGGTCATGGTCAATGTAAAGGAGGGGTCTGGAGTGTAGGAAACTGCCATCTTTTCTCTCCATTTCCCTAAAATAAACACATTCAATAAACACATTCCTGTGCCACAAGACTTTCTTTGTTAACACCATTTTAATTGCCACCTAATATTCCTTCACATGGATATATTATCACTTACAAGATGTATTGTATTATGAAATAACCCCATGATCATCTTCATGTGGAAGATGGTTTATTTTAGGGAATGAGTGAACACATGCACTCACGAACACGCATCTCTTCTTCAAGAACAAATATTAATGAGTGCTTACTGTGTACTAGGCTGAATTTTAGTGATATAGTGATGAGTAAAATAGACTTAGTTCCTAGACTTATGAGACTTGTATTCTGAAGAAGCAAGATGGATTTTTAAAAATTCAACCCACAAATGAAGATCTGATTACAAATCATAATGAGCATTTTGGTGTGAACACACACACACACACACACACACACACTCCTACATGGGCAGAACTGCCATACATATCTTGGTATGTCACAAACTGTTTATTCATAGAATAGTAGATTTTTTAGAAATAGTGTTACCCTCAACTTTGACCTTGGAGACAGAATTTAGTAGACCAGTCCTAAAATATTTCATGCTCTGTTGTATTAGAAAATTGTGTTATTAGGGATTTCTTATGAAAGCTGCAATTCATTCCCTTAAATTTTATAATTCCATATAGCTGAAAGTTCTGAGAATTGGTGACTATATTAAATGATATTAAAATATTCTGGGCTGGTTTTTTAAAAGTCAAAAGATTTTTTAAACCCTCCTTCATAAGACAGGTTTGCTTTTGTTTGAAAGCTTTGGCTGACCAGTGTTATTCTGTTTTTCAGAGAAACCATTTAAAGCAGAATCCTGAACATGTGTGATAGAGAATTACCCTTGACACTTTTGGTACTTATATTTATTAGCACCTCAGGTAAGTGATTATAATTATTCAGAAACATACTTCATTAGTAATCTAGAGAGAATATCAAGTTGTTGTTTTTTTAATATGGAAGTGGCTACTAAAGATGCTGAACTTACTAAAACTAGTGATTTTAAATTTTCCTTTAGAAAGTTGCCAACTTTTTGGTGTCCCTGGCATAGAGGACAAAAGATTCACAGGAATGGGATCAGTAAAGAGGGTGCATGCGGTACTGCTGAAAAAGAAAAGATTCAGCAGAGTTTATGTAGAGAGCGCAGAGTGTACAAACTTGTATCTTGAAATAAACTTCATTTGTCTGAGATGAAAATTTGCCTAATGTTATTTGAAACTGAGGACGTAACAGCCATCTTTGTTATTAGTTTTTAGAAAGTTTTACACACGTTATCTCCTTCCTAAGAGGAAGGCAAAGATTCATCTCATTATTTGGGGAAGAAGAAAAGTGGATGGAAGG
Organism: Cynocephalus volans; assembly: GCF_027409185.1. Classification (NCBI taxonomy): domain Eukaryota; kingdom Metazoa; phylum Chordata; class Mammalia; order Dermoptera; family Cynocephalidae; genus Cynocephalus; species Cynocephalus volans. The sequence goes on along the minus strand of NC_084473.1, from coordinate 91,762,115 downwards.
TACCTCACAGATCTTAAAGAAAAACTAGAGTCAGCAGGAGTACCCGGGAAAGACCCTGGCTACACTAGGGAGGCTCAAGTAAGCTTCGCAGCAGGTGTCAAATACCAATTTTAATTTGTTAGCTTAGCAGTGACTGCTTGGAATTTTTTGTTTGTTTGTATTATTGAGAAGGATTCTGAGGCCTCATTCTTTGGAGAGGAGTTCTATGATTCAACAGAAAGGTTTTCCTTAGGCTTTGGAGAAGAAAGTGGGAGCACAAATGTTAATTTTCTTTTATCTATTATCTGGGAGGGCGAAACACATGGGCCCATATTCCCTACTTTGAGAATTACTGCTGAAGAGATAGCAGAGTTCAGCTACTGATAGTTTCAAATAACTCAGGTCCAATTTGGAGGTATATTTACTTAAGTGGATTTATGTATTGTTGAGATTCGTACAATGCAATTCTACCCAGATGTTAAAGGAATGAGGAAGATCTTCTCTTCCTGGTATGCAGTGATTTGTCAGAAGCTACTGAGTGAGAAAGCAAGGTGCAGGAGAATGGGTGTCATGGGTCCCAAGTTCTATGGACATATACCAATATCTTTGTCCTCGGTTATAATGAAATTGTGTTTCAAGCACTGAAACAGCTCTACAGTCTGTCATGTTAGGTTGCTGAGGTCCCAGCTCCCTGTGCTTTTAGGTGTTTGAAGAGCACCTTTCATGAGTGGTTCACTCTAGGCAGACAGGACAATATGCCATGTTTAGGATTCATAGGTGACAACATCCTATAACTGTTCAAACTGATGACAATTCCAAACACAGACTTTGTTCCAAAGGGCAAAGTTCTTAACCCTGTTGGGTCTTAATACCCCGTTCAAGGAAGGATGAGTGTGCCTGTTCTGGCACTTTGAAATCCACACACCTTGAATTCTACTCATTTCTCCAATCAAAAACCATTTCTAACCAGCATTATATAAATCAACAAAGCCTCTAGTGTTAAACAGAAGATTAGATATCTGAAGCTATTAGCTGCTTAGGGAGTGCGGACTTTCAACTGCAAATCACTTGTCCCTAGACAGTGTATATGCCACGTTAGGTTTTTTCACATGATAACTACCTCCAAAGAGGAATGAGTGGATATGCCCCTCAAAACAGGCATATGTGTTTATAGAAGCTTTTTAAAAAGATTAACCAAAACCTGGGAACCTGGAAATAACTCACATGTCCAATAGACATTTGTCCAATAACCCAAATCCCCAATGTCTACCCATTCTATAAGTGGATGAATTGTCAAATGTTTACACAACTGGATATTACATAACAATGAGAAAAGAACATATCAGTGCTACTTGCAGCGACGTGGATGCCTGTCATAGGTATACTGACATGCAGAAGGATCCAGACACCAGGTGTACATATTGTGTGATTTGTGCAATTTAGTATATTATCTGTAAAACAGGAACATAAATGAACTGTTCATGACTTACTATAGTTTTAAGTGTCAGTTAAAACTAACACCCACATATACACACGTATCACACCTTCTCTGTTGAAGCATTGAAATGTAAAAGAGAGAACATTTAACAACCACCAAACATATGATTGAGGCTCATTAACTGTCACACTTTTAGATTTGACATCCGTGTTTTTCAAGAATGCTTCTACCCTTTGAGCACTTCTTCTTTATGTTGTGGTTAATAACATGGAGTTAAAGCTAGACTGTTGCTTTGAGAAATAAACCCTAACTATAGAGAAGGCGTTTTGTCCATATTGTCAGGGCAATGTTCTATTCAATTTAAAGATTCTCATTCTCAAAATGTGGTGATGGGGCCCCTGGAGCCACTGGGGGACAGGATATGAGAAAGGTCTATTAATGCCAACTGTGAACACCAGAAGTGCAGAAGGAGGGGATTGAGCTCATACCTTGTGTAGAACAGGATCAGATAATTTTCCAAAGCCAGAGTATCTGGGTTAATTGAGAAAGTGGGAGAGAGAGAGAGAGAGACAGAGACAGAGTGTGTGTTCTCAAAGAGGGGAACAGATAGATACCCGAATTTGGATTGATATCATAATAATTCTTGATCATCCACATGGTAACCTAGAGCAATAACAAATTTGCACTCTGAGCTACACAGGCACTCCTTTAACCCTCCTGCACCTGCCCAGGGAGTGGTTAAGTTGGCTGGTGAGCACAGGGCAGGTGAGACTTCTGATCAGATGGAGAACTCCAAGCTCTCCAGGTTTCCTGTTCTCTGTTCCATGGAGACTCCTTAGCTGGGGTATTTCGAGGTAGGTGAGGCAGCACTGTGACTTCTGTGCCTTTCCTTACGAACCAGTTGTAATGTGTAATATTTTCTTTTAAAAGACAACACTGCATTTATCTGTCTTCTAACTATGGTAGGTTTATTTTTGATACTTGCTGTTTGGGAGAAGCTGTCAGAAGTTCTGTTCATGCCTTCTCTCTCCTAGTGCTGGAAAAATTGATCTAAAATAAGAGAACCCACAGGAACATGAGTCGGAGATTTCTCAGAGCTGTCTTGCTAACTTTGCTTCTTCACTTCGTGCAGTAGGAGAGAAAAAAATGACCTTTGTCATTTTGCTTTTGTTTTTGATTTTTTGTTTTACTTTGTTAATGTTTTGAAGAAACTTGTACTTCACGTACCAATATTACTGCAGTTGAAGGGGAACCTTTCTATCTGAAATATTGCTTATTTTCACCTGCACGTGAGAATGAAACAACCACAATAAGATGGTACAAAAGCAGCGAATCCCATGGACGTGTTGAGCTAAACCCAAGCAGTTCACCCAGAATTACTTTGCATGATTATGTTTTGGAGTTTTGGCCAGCTGAGCTGGATGACAGGGGATCTTACATTTTCCAAATGGGGTGAGTAGACCTTTGTTTTAGTATATTTCATGGCACTCTTGGCCTTTGTTCAGCAGCTCAAATATACAGTAATCAGAAAGGTCAAGCAATCCATGCATTAATTTCTCTCCCACTCTTCCCACAACATGAAACAATACTGCACTATTGAAAATAATAGTCTCCCTATGTTTAATTTCCTAATGATCTTAATGAAAGGAGAGTACCTTAATAGGATTTGGTTTTAGGAGATCCTTGTCAATGGTAAGTGAGGATTGGATGAAAGTTAGTTTTAAAATTCAGCTGCTCCTGTTGTCCGGATCCCGTGGTCAATGAAATCAATGGCTAGGAATTCTGATGATATTAATGTGTAGCCTGAGGGTGGGGGACAGTGTCAGCTCTCTGAATGGCACCCTCAGACTGGGGAGGGGGAATGGGATTGATGGAGACACACCCTAGTCTAGTTTTTGGTTGATGGTGCTAGTGGAGGAGGTATGTCTTTGGCAGCCAATCACAAACACTTTGCCAGGGGTGGCAGGGGGGGATGGGGGATGGGAAGGGCTTTGCAGTCTACTCATGACATAGCTCTAGATTCTGCCAGGAGAAGTGTAACTTCTGTAAAATGAGAGAAACCAACTAAATGCGTCAACCACTATTTCTGAACTTGGTTCTCTCTTGTATGTACGTACCTGTGCACATATGTATGTATGCATGTATGTATGTATTTTTATAGAGATTTGGGATTGACCTGTAGAAAACAGCTCTGGGCCAGCTGCGTGGTGATGTGTGCTGTCAGATGTAGCAGGTTTCTTCTAGAAGCATCTCTGGAGTGTCCTGATCATTATCAGCCATGTTGTTGACAGCAGAGTGAGATACAAATATCACAGTGAAACCTCAACATCACTCCTGTGGTTTTGCACAAAATGAGGTCATGTTTGTTTTTGTATATAGGAACTCCCAGGAGTCAAAAAGAAATTAAAGAACTTTTAAAAAATCCAATAAGTTTTACGTGACCTTTTAAGAGAGATGATTACAGAAATGGGTCACACCTGGGTCTTTTCACAGCAAGCTGAGGAAGAATGAATACTCACCAATGGGGTGAATGAATAAAGGCCTGATTTAAAGAATCAGAACGTTCTGGACAGGGGAGGAATTACAAACTGGGGAGAAGAACCGGTCATCTATGACTGACCGTCACGTGGAGATGGTAGAAACATGGCATTAACTATCTTTCTGATATGAGAGTAGAGAGTAGAAGAGGGCTCGGAAGTACAAGCGGAACTGTCAGGTGGAGGTCAGCAGTCACAGGGTGGCGGGTAGGAGAGGGCCAGAAGAACGAGGCTCAGAGTGGCCTTGGTGATGGCCCTGAAGGGTGCTGACGACCGATGAGTGGTGTGAGGCTGCAGGGATGGTGGGAAAAACAGCTTTCCAATGATGTGATCAGTGGATGGGATGCTACATGGGAGCAGGTTGTTTTGGACACCCAGGAACACAGGACATACATCTTCACATATATGAGGGGTCTTCAAAAAGATCGTGGAAAAATTTATATCATCATTTAATTCTGTTTTCTTCCCCCCACAAACTTTTTGAAGTACACTTGTAGTGCAGTTAGTAAGCAGGATCGTGTGTGTGTGTGTGTGTGTGTGTGTGTGTGTGTAGGGTGTTCAGGTTTTCTTCTTTCACCCCTCTCCCCATGAATGTTGTTAAATCTGCTGCTCTGAACCAAGTGGAGGTGGAACAGGGTTTGGGCATCAATGAATGAATCTCTTTAAACAGAAATTAGGAAATAAACATTGGATTGGTTACTAAATGGAAGATGAATAATATTTTCAAAGTATTTATAGTAATTATAAAATGCCTTAACACATTTATTTCATAGAAATGATACTCAGGAATGGAAATTAAGTGTCATTGGAAGAAATAAACACAGCTGTTTTACCAAAAAACAAGTAATTAGTAGAAGAGTGGAAGTTAAAAAATCTTTGGAGATAACCTGTAACAATAGTTACTATCAAAAACTGGTCAACCGAACATCATTGTACAAGGTAATAATTTTTAAATATTTTAACTTAAGACTTGCTATAAAAGATAAAGTTCTAAAGTGACAGCTGTGGACCATTTTGGTCTCACAGCAAATAAGCTGTTTGACCCCACACAGGTCACTTGGCCTGTGGTCATGCGGCTGTTGTAAAAAGAAAATATGTAATGTAGGTAGCACAGAGCTGTCCTGTATTAGATGTTCAATAAAAGGTAATGTCTTTCTTTCCCCTATCTATCTTCAATTTCATTCTCTTTCAATAAGTTAATTTTTAGGAATGCTAGTTTAAGGAGTTTTATTTTCTTCTGTCATATGAGCTTAAAATTTAAAACTCTACTGTATATATTTTTTCTGGATATATGAATTCATTTTATAAAATTGGAAGATGGGAAAACAAGTAAGAAAGCAAAATTTATTAATAATCCCACCAGCCAGAGACTGGGTGTGTGTGTGTGTGTGTGTGTGTGTGTGTGTGTGTGTGTGTGTGTGTGTAAACATCTACTTTGAAAAAGTGATAACATTTATTGCTTGTGTCTTTTATCCACTAAAAATTATATTGTGATTATTCTTCTACATCTTTAAAACGTTCTTCCAAGCATGGGATACCATTTTGAATGTGCCTGGTTTCCTCTAACTAAACCCCTTTTTATTGGGACATTTCTGAGTTTCCTATTTTTGGCTATTACTTAAAGGCTAAAGTCAATACTATTTCCATAAGTATTTGGGTGTTTATATGATTTGTCTGTCAACAGAATCCTTAAGTGTAGAATTACTAGATCAAAGGCTATGAGTATGTTCATGGCTTTTGATCCACATTATCAAATGGTCTCCAGGGAGCTGTGCCAGTTTAAAACCCCACACCTGGTAAAAGAATCCCTCTTTCCTCACACCTTCACCACATTGACAACTAAAACTTTTAAACTGTTTAAAAATCTGATATGGAAAATTTCTGGAACTTAGTGTTTTTTTCCAATTTTTTATCTTGATAATAAATTAAACTTTTTAATATATTTTTTGCATCTTACTATTGCTTCTTTATGGATAGCCTCTTTATTTTCTCTATTTTGTTTTGTTGGTGTATCTTTTACTGGTTGGATTGTAAGAGCTCTTTTAGGCAGTGCTTGGAGATTGTACATACACATATGTGTACAGATACAGTGTTGTGTGTGTACACAAGACAGTGTATAATTTCTATACAAGAACAAATCTGAATAATATGACTCTGTCATGGAAACTGTGAAGTCTGTGAGATGGTGGTCTGAACGGAGGATGTAGGAAAGTTGGAGCAACTGCTGATGATTTTCTAGAAGCTTGTTTGTGCCTTTTGCTGGAACACTGTTGACCTGTGATTTTTCAGGGAGCTCTTATCTGAATTGTTTTCAAAACACTTGAATCAATCCCAAGTCAACTTGACTCTATTTCCTGTTGAATGCACAAATGTTTTACAGTACCTGTAAATTAGTGAGCTTCAGTGTTCTGCATTTTCAGAAAACCCAATAGGCAGATATTTAAATTTAGAAAATAAATGTGCTAAGCATATTTTTAGCTAAATAATTAACCAAAGCACTACGTATTCTAAGTCTGTTGACTGATCATGACCGAACTGAGGGAACAGGAAAAAGGAAGCAAAATCAGTAAACCACTGGTTGGAAATGCAAATGAGGTCTCTGATATTTTTTATTTATCTTGAAAAATATTGACTTGGGTTTATAAAATGTAACATAAAAAATTACTGGTAGGAGGCACACATATGGGTGCTTTGCAGGCCCATTCGAGGCACCATCTGGGTCTGGCTCCAGTGGCCAGCACCTTTGGCCAGTTTTGAGGAAGAAGTGTGGGCAGGGGGCTCTGCTTGTGTGGAATTTGCAGAAACAGTGTCAAGCAGACAAGGACAGCCATTCAGCTCCTGTTTTCCCATCCAGATTGCTTCAGGACCTACCTATAAGCGACTGATGGATGGCTAAGTTGAAGAAAGCGGCTTTATTACTATTATTATTACTGATTCCTGTGATGTATGTGGAAATTGTGTGAGAGAGAGAGGTGTTCGAGTACGCCCATGGATTTGGATAATCTCAATGCACTTCTGGTCTGTTCACTGCCTTCTGGTGCAGGACATCAGGCGGGGTCAGTAGCTGCTATGTACTCAGTTCTCTGAGTAATTTCACTCGCACCCCATGACGCACCCCTGGGATGGGTAGTCATGAATGCATGGAATTGAACTGAGAGTGTTATGAAGCAGTTGTGATGCAAGCAGGAATTTTTTGTTGCAGTGTTCTGTGTGTGTGTGTAAAAGAGAGATTAAAAGAAAATGATGAAAGTGACTATGTTCTATTTCCCAGCATGTATTAATAATGACAATGAGAATGACATTAATGGGGCTGCATTTCATTGCCCCACTGGCAGCACTGGGACAGTTACTAGGGAACTGCTAGTTTCCATTCTGTTTCTTTTTTTCTCAAAAGATCTTTAATTTTAAAATATAGGAATGATTGTAATATAAATATTACTTTTACTTAGAGTCTTTTAACTTGCTTTCTTGAAAACAGAACTGCAAAAAGCTATCTGAGAACAGTGCAAACCCACTGCTACGGAAGAATGCCGAGTTTGAAGACCAGGGGTACTACTCCTGCGTGTTTTCCCTTCTTCATAATGGAAAACCATTTAACATCACCAAAACCTTCAATATAACAATAGTTAAAGGTAAGAAAAATCTCAGAATTGGGAAGAAACAAATGTATCTCAGTAAAGCGGAATTTTTTCTTTTTCTAAAGCAGCATAGAAGTCAAGAGGCCACTTTGCTGGGGTTGCGACCACACCACTAGTCTAAACACAAAGGTTAAAATTTCATTTTGGCACCCATCCACCTGGCTGACAATAATTGGGGGAGGGGGGCAGCAAATGAAAGTTTATGTGGATGAATCTCACATGACTCAGATCTCTATGTCTTATTTGGGATTTGAGCCAACTGAGAAATCTTTTGCTGTTAAGCTAACATTTTCCGTCATGAAGTGTTTATTGAGGACATCCGTATCCAATAAAGTGTACTTAGTACTGGGAGGCAAGGAAACAGGGAAATATGAAATAGAGTGAGTAACATACTCTCCTGTACTGTAATCTGATCATAATCAGGAGAGGCAGTAAGCCCCATCGAGGGACACTTCTGTGAATTGGTGTCATCTTTTGAGGCCTTAAGGGTGCAGTAAGATGTTGGAGGAAGGACAGATGCGGGAGGCTCCATCCGAGCTGGGTCTTGGAGGACAAGCATTACCAGCAGGCAGGACGTGCTGGGGAAGGGCCCGGGTGACAGAATAAGGAGCCCCCTGGCAAGAAGGGGATGTGGCTGAGGGTCTGCTGTGCCATGAACCCAGACTGTGGGTAATGGGAAAGCAGAAGCCTGGGATTTTAGAGTGACAGGACCTTAGAGGTCGTACCCAGTGAAGACATCCTTCACATGGCACAGGCAGTAACTGATCATCCTCTCCCTCCTTGGGAACTACCAGGGAAATTACCAAATCACACAGCAGCTTAGTCCAGATATTAATATCTGATTGTTGAAAAGCCTTTTTTCCCATCAAGTCCAAATATACCTTCTTCCAGTTTCCACCCACAGGCTTTTGTTTGTCCTCAGTAACTTCTCACATGAAGTCTGGTACTTTCTTAAAATGACAGCTCCTCTCACTGTGTGAAGGTAGGAGGCTTATGCCCCCTGACTTTTTTCCATCCCCCTGGAGACTGTACGGCCTATGGGGATGACTCAGTCAGCAACAGCTGCGGGCTGCAGCGCCCTGCGTCACCTGTGGCGAGGCACCTGTGTCCTCTTCGTCCCAACCACCCATCTTTGCTTTCAGCCCATCAGCAGCTCTATTCTTCCTTCTTCAAAGAAGCAGTAAGAATGCCATTAATAAAAGAGTGTGTACTGTGACCAGGGATTGCACAGGTACCTTAGTCGAGTCATCTCATACGATCCCCACAACAGATCTGCGGGGCTGTGACCTCGGGTGAGTTAAGTCACCTAGTGTTTCTCCACCTCAGATTCCTCATCAGTGCCATGGACCATCCCTCATGGGTTGGTTTGAGGACAAGTGAGTCAGCGTCTGTAAGGCTTTCGAATGGGGTCAGGGACATGGAGAGCTCTGGTGTCCCATCCCCTGCCACCTCCCACGTGCCCACACAGCTGCGCACAGCCACCTGAGGCGCTCATCTTATGTCCTTGTCCACTCGGAGATTGCCGACTGCCTCCTCCAGGACTCAGCTCCAACGTCCTTCCTCCTCTGTGGCCCCCACAGCCTCTTGCTTGTGCCTCTGATTGCAGTCAGAACTGGATTACGTGTGTGTCTCTGTCAGTAAACTGAGATGTTTCTGGAAGGAAGGGATTGATCTGTTCCTTATCTTTGCATCTCACATACCTGCACTTGGCACTTGGCCCATCACAGGTGTGCATTACATGTCTGTTGAGTGAATTACTGAGCCAGCAACAATCCCTTCAATTATACCTCAAACAGCAACAAGAACTCTAGACTCTTCACCATCTTGGCTATTTTCCTTTGGATTTGGTACAGTTTGCCACCAGCCTACTAAACTCTAGAGTTTGTAGTTGGAGTTGATAGACAGGAGGTGTTGTGACCCGTGTGAGGACAGTGGACCTCTGAGCTCCCACCTTGTCCATGCTGTGTCTCATTGCAGCTCACCTGCGCTCGTGGACACAGATCTCTCAGCTCCTGCGTGGGGAGCACCATTGCCTCAGCCCGTGCTCAAGAATCACAGCCCCTTGAACTCCCACGTGGCATCTACGCTTTCCTTGTCTCATGTTCTGGCTGACCTGGTCACACCTCCTCCTGCTGCTGCAATCTCTGTGCCATTTTGACCCTGCGATGCTGGCTTCATAGGTAGACCGGTCATGCCAGGAGCATACACTGAGGTGTTGTCTTCCTTCTGTTACCTCAAATGGGACTGTCCCTTCACTTTATACCAGTCATACAAACCCAGTGCTGATCTGGGTTTCCCGTGATGTAAGTTGAGCATTACTAGACACACTGAGTGTTAGAGCCCCTTACTGGAGATGTCTTCCCAGCTCTCCACATAAGTTTCTGGGGGAAAAATGGATCCAGAGAAAGACAGTGGCAATTTCCCCCGTTCCACAAAAAATCTCCTCCTGCCCCTTTGTCCTTGAATCCAACTCACATTCCTCCATACTCTCAGACCTGAGAGTTCGTTCATCCTCTGGCTACATCTCAGCTCCTCCTGCTTATCCACCAGCATCACAGGCTTATCCAGTCTGAATCCCGGCGGAACCCAGGTGTGACTCCCTCTGGGGTTCCACTGTGCGGGTTTCATTCTCCTGCTCTTGCCCACGTGCTCCCCCGCTGCCTTTTCTGCTCCTCACCCCTAGTCCTGCAGTTTCTGAGTGCGCTCAGCGAGGCACAGGTGCTGCAGGAGCATGGAGTCACACTGTCCTCCCACAGGCCCTGGCTTTCTCTTTGCTGAGCACCTGTCAGCCCCAGGAGGGCTGCTCTGGACTTTGCTTGGAAACGCCCCCAGAAGCACCAGGTGTGCTAGAAGGGAGCAGTTGAGGTCATGAGGAAAGTTATCAATGCTGGTAACAGAGCTAAGGATACCTTAACTATGTAGCGGTTTAAATACATAACTATAGTTGCTCCCGGTGTTCTGTGGTTATCAGCTGCCTTAGGCTGTACTGCAGCATTTAGTAGGAGGTTGCTGGGTGATGATTTGCAGTAGTTTCCACCCACTCACCCTGTCCCCCATCCACTGTTTCACTTTCCACGGTCTCAGGTACTTGCGGTCAACCATGGTCTGAAAATATTAAATGGAAAATTCCAGAAATAAACTTCCATCACTTTTTAAATGGGCACCATGCTGAGTAGCATCATGAGATCTCTCATGAGTCTGCTCCATCCTGCCCAAGATATGAATCACCCTTTGTCCAGCCTAGCCACACTGTAGACACTTGCCACCCATTAGGCACTTAGTAGCCACCTTTGATCAGATCAGCTGTCACAGCACTGCAGTGCTTGGGTTCAAGTCATCCTTATTTTTACTTCATAATGGCCCCGAAGCACAAAAATAGTGATGCCAGCAATTTGGGTAGGCCAGAGAGAAGATGTTAAGTGCTTCCTGTAAGTGAAAAGGTGAAAGTTCTCAACTTAATAGGGGAAAAAAATCCTCTGCTGAGGTTGTGAAGATCTACAGTAAGAATGAATCTTCCATCTGTGCAATTGCGATGAAGGAAAAAGAAATTTGTGCTAGTTTTGCTGTCGCACCTCTATTTTTATCACAGACAAGTTTGTATAGGAAGAAACGTAACATGCATAGGGTTCAGCATGATCTGCAGTTTCAGGCACCCAAGACTTGTTCCAGGACTTGGGGGTCTTGGAACCTATCCCCCACGAATAAGGGGGGATCACTGTACTTCCTTAGCATTTCTAGATGGGGGCTAAGGGAGAGAATATTTATGTACTCCCAGCAAGGGCCAGAAGTCACTCAAGAACAGAAGTGGAACTGGACCTATAGGTGTGGACACTCCAGCAGAGCTGGGACTGGGACAAGCCAAGGGAGGTGCCCAGGTCACCGTATTGTAGCGACACTCCTCTCAGTGTCCTGCAAGGGTCTGGTCAGTGCCTGAGAGTGACTGTCTTGCTTGTCCCAGCCTAGTCTCAGCCCCATATCCCATAACCTCTCAGTGAGGAGTTGAGGAGGACAGATGGAGGGAATCGGGCGGAACACAAAGGCACCTTCCACTCACTGTGCGTCTCCTAAGTCCCGCGAGTTTGGTCATCTCGGGATACACAGCAGTCTCCCTGGATGGACGTCTTCCTCTGACTTTTAGCCGCAGTGGGCAGAGGCCACGGATTTGAGAAAAAAACAGATTCAAGGTGCTTTCAACAGCTCTGTGAGTGCGGAGTTGATGGAAAGTGAAGCGACAAGCAATATGAGCTGTCACCTCTAGTTAACGAAAATGGGACTCAAGTAAATGTGGTGCTGTGACTGTTAGAGTCTTTGTTACGTGGCATGAGCATGTTATAACAGATGTTCATCTCAGAGAAGCTCACGGCAAGACTAATGCATTTTCTTTTCTTTTTTCACTTTTAGTTCACAGTACTGTAAATCCAGTTCTTCTTGGACCAAAGCTTAACCATGTCGAAGTGGAATTAGGTACATTTTGACATACATATATTCTGCATTTATGAATAAGGGGCATAAATGAGTTTTCCAAGGGTTAATCTGATTCACTGTTGATTGAAATCTTGTGTACAGCACATTCATATTTCATGAAGAATATAACAAAACCAGAAAAGCATGTCATTGTTTGAATGTTGCTGCTTTTAGACTGATGAAAATGGACAGTCTATTCAAAAGATGGTACAATGGCCTGTAGTCTGTAGATTAGGGTTTGTGTAGCCCTGTGTGTGGCTTTTCTGTAATTGTCTCTATGGTCGTTTCTAAACATGGAAATTCATTGAGAACACTGGAGAGATGATTCAAACTTATTTTGTAGTTTGAATATTTGATTTAATTGATTCACTTTGAATCAGTGGACTGAATTGACTGTACATTTACGATTTGTCTAGACAGGTCTTATTAATCAACCTGTTCAATTGGGTAATTTCTTTCAAAAGGGAAAGAAAAGAAGGAAAGGAAGAAATTCACACATGCTAAAAATGCTAAACAGGTATTACGCTAGGGGATTGAAATATATGATTGAGTTAAATCCTCCTTGCAACTCTGATGGATTAAATAACTGAAGTGCAGAAAGGCTAAGTAACTTGTCTAAAGTTAAACCATTGAAAAGGAGCAGAGCTGGGCATTGAGTATGTTGATTGCTTCCAAAGTCCACACTTAGTGGCCACAGCTGGCAGCACAGTCATTTATATGACCACATATGCTCAGTGTAGATCGGTTCTGTGCTATTTGTGCTCATGGATTGCCTGCTTTATAATTTCTGCCCTCATCTTTATTATTTCTTTCCTTTTACTCATTCGGGACTTAATTTGCACATTTTTTTCTAATTCGTTGACAGAGAGAGTTACAGAATTAGTTTCAGTTATCCTTTCTTGTAGTATGTGCATTTTAAGCCCTAAATTTCCCTCTAAGCACTACTTTATCTGTTTCTGAGTAATGACATGCCATAGTTTCATACTATTCAGTTCAAAACATTTTCAAAAATTTCCCTGGTGATTTCTTTCACCTATGGATTATTTGTGTTTCTTAATTTCCAAATATTTGAAAGGTTTTCTAGTTTTTGGTTTTTTTTTTTCTGTTACTGATGTCCAGTTTAGTTTCATTGCGCTTCAAGATTACACACTGTGCCATTTCCACCTTTTGAAATTTGTAGTGTCTTGTTTAAGGCCCAGAATATGGTATATCTTGATGGGTGTTCCAAGTGCATTTGAAATGAGGATGCATTCTGCAGGTTTTGTTTTGTCATTCTTTAAAGGTCAATTAGGTTAAGTTGGTTAATGGTATCGTTCAAATCATTTATAGCCTTACTAATCTTTTGTGTGCGTGCTTTATCTTTTGCCAAGAGAGGTATGCTAGTCTCTACAACTGTGATGATCAATTTGTCTATATCTCGTTTAGTTCTGCGAACTGTTGCTTTATATATGATGAGGTTATCTTATGGGCATGTACAAATTTATGTCTGTTGAATTGACACTTTTACCATCATGAAATGTCTCTCTTTATCTATCATAATCCTTTTTTCCTCAATGCCTATACTCTCTAATATGAAATAGTCACACTAGTTTTCTTTTGTTTGGAATTGGCATGTTTTATCCTGTTTAATATCATTCTACTTTTAACATTTCTTTGTCCTTATACATAAATTGTGTCTCACATAAAATGCATGTATTTGGATCTTTTTTGAAATCCAGTCAGTATAGTGTTTAGTCGACTTATATTTAATAAATTGCTGATATAGTTAGATGTATTATATAAATGTTATGCAAAAAGACTCATTTGATTCTTTTTTAGAATAGATTACTCTTATTTGTTGGAAATGTTCGTCTTTATTAACTCTTTCATCTTTTTCTCTATTTTCTTTTAAATTCTTTAATTAAAGTCTTTATCAGCTAAATTCAACATTTAAATCATCTGGGAGTCTGCTTCTATTATCCATTTTTTCTATTTATTATTGTTTGTATTTTCTGCCCCTTTGCGTGTCTCTTAATTTTTTATTGTTGCTGATCTTTGTGTATAAAATATGAATTGTATATCAAACAAGCAAATTAAGTTTGTATTAGTTTTTCCATGAGTGTTTGTCCTTTCCTCTGTTAGGCAGATAGTGGGAGGGGCAGAGCATGTCAGTCCACTCAGAAGTGAGCAGGGGTGGCTGGGATGTGGGTTTGCTAGATGCAATCTGCCTTTCTTCTCCTATAGCTGGGGCAGGGAAGGGCACTGCAGTCATGTGTTTGTTTTACTCTAGTGGGACTTTTTCCCTCAGTACCAGGAGATTGCAGGAGGTGCCATGCAGCCTCTGCGCAGCCTCTCCTGCTGCCCAGGTCCATAGCACTATTCCTGCAAGCCTGTGCAGCTGTCCAAAGCTCCATCAGATTCCCCTTTACCTATGGGACTCCTTCTATTTATTCCAAACCGAAGCAAAAGTTTTCATTAAATAAAATGGCTGCTCATCTTCACTCACCCTGGAAGGCCTCTTTCCTGACTGTACTTTTAGTTCAATTATTTCTCTTTACTTTCCCAGAACTTTGATGTCTTTAATTTTTAATTTAATTTGGCTTTTTGTGATTTATCTATTTTGTTTTTTTGAGAAGTTGCCATTAGACACTGCCTACTAAATTGTATACTGAAAAGAAAGTTCACTGGCTACCCTAAGTTTTAATAATTGATTTAAAAATAAACATTTCAAGAGAAGCCAATTCATATTTTGATGATGGCTTATAATTGCTACCTAATTCCTCTGCTTTATAATTGTTCTTGTAAACTTAAAAACAAGGCATATCTGTTCTCTTTCTGGAATATAGCACTATGTTTTTTATTAGGTTAACATACGTTGATTATATGAATTTAAAACCTTTGGGAAATCTGAGTTCCTAAAATCAGAACTTTGGTTGTCACTTTTACTTAGGAAAAAGTGTACAGCTCAACTGCTCTGCTTTGCTGAATGAGAAGGATTTGGTTTATTGGAACTTCTGGAAAGGAAATGGAACAGATCCTAATGTACATGAAGAGAAAGGAGTGAAAATTAGGTATGGATATGTGATATATGACATAAAAATCATATTGTATATATGATATAAAAATGCTGAAGTCCTCAGTGGCTGATGTGATATTTTGGGTAGTTTAAATTATAATTATAATTTACATAATTTATGATGGTAATTGTCATACCCTAGGCTGATGGATTATGCAGAAATTTGTTGCCAAGATCTAGCTAGAAAAAGATTTGTGACAAGATCAACAGGGGGTTTAGTGTCACCATATAAAAGCAGCTTTTCATCAGTCAGGATCTGTTGGGGATGGGATTTTACATAGCTTTTTATAAAAGAGTGATTGCTGAGGCCACAATTTTTTTGGAAAACGTGTTAAGTGCTTTATTTTATTAATGTGTCAAAAAAGTTCTGAACAATGTGCATATTAATATGTCAATAGCCCATATTTTTCCATTAGGGAACGGCCAAACTTATCAAAACAAAGCATACTAAATGTATGGTCATTTAAAGTTTTCTGAATGACTTTGAGTCATGCTGTAGTTATTAATTATTATATTGATACACTGCTCTGGGTCTAGTGAGTGGTGATCCTAAGATGTCTGTCACTTTTGCTGCACTTTATGAGGGTTTTTGTCTGCTTTTTATAATTTTTGAGTATGTTATTTGTCATCATGTTAGCAGGTCTCAGTTCTTGCTGCCACCTGTCTGTCTATAAGCTCTTTACACTGTGAGGTCTGGCTCCTCACCAAGGGCAGGCACAGGATTTGTGCCTGATAAGTACTGGATTCGGCTCAGTTTCATGGCTCTCCTGCCAGGGCATCTTATCCTCAGCAACTGTCCTTCACTGGAGTTTTGCATTTCTCCTTCTGATGATCTATTTCTAAGCTTTGGGCAGAAAAAAGACCAACTCACCAAACTTCTTAGAAATGCAGCTTAAGCTAGGAAAGCAAGGAGGTCTTTCTTTATAGTTGGGTGCACAGATTTTTATGTCATCTGTTTTGGCTTCTCGGTGGACTTTTGTGGATTACTTCTAAACCTGCATTGGTCTTAGATGGTTGATATTTCTGCACGGTGACTTCTGTACAGGATTGTGTTCTAAAGTGTTTTTGAGGCAGTTGGAGGCAACAGTGGGATTTCATGTCCCAGGTACTAGAGACAGCTGCTGCCGGGGAGTGAAGCCTACGGGGACCACACCTGGATGTGCTGAGTGGCAGAGTCCCCCAGAGCCTGTCACTGATGGGGGAAGTGGACATCGTGAGCATTTGCCTTGCATCAATGACAGGGCAAGTTGAAACTTTGAGGAAGAGGAAGAGAGCTTGCTGCCACTGGTTGCCTCATGTCATTTTCTGACACTCGCTGTACAGCTTACGTGGTATTTCTGATGTCCCTGGGGATGTCTGAGAATGGTGTCTTTTTTTTTTAATGCTTAATGAGGTAAAAGTAATCTTTAGGATTGCATGGACAAACGATGTGAATTTGTATCTATGCTGAGCAATTTACAGCCATGTCACTGTTAGTGGAGATGTACTGTGGGAAGAACCCCAACAGTTAGGAGAAGAGAAATAAGGGAATATCATCAAGAGAAAGGATATTTTCTTGTATTTTCAGCTCAGCAAAGTTATCTCCCAGGTATTTTAATTCTAGGCAGTCGAGAGCACCACCGCCAGCTGGAACTGTCCCTTGTGGTGCACCACGGAAGAGCAGGAGGTTCATCACAGTCCACACTTTAAAATTACCCTCCAGAGAGGGAAGACATGATTTGTCAACACAGTAGCTGCCATTGTATATTTTAAACATAGGAATTCCCCTCTCGTGGGTAATTTTGCTGGTAATGAACAAAGCCTTTGTTAAATTATTTTCCTCTCTTACAGGACTTCAGAAGGCAAATGGCGTGCTTCAACAATATTGAGGATTGAGAATATTAGTGAAAATAATCTACATTTTTTATATAATTGTACTGTGGTCAGTGAGGGAGGCACAGACACCAAAAGCTTCATCTTGTTGAAGAAAGGTGTGAATGATTTATTTTTGGAAGTTTGTGGCAACTTAGCACGCTGCTGCTAAGAGACCCCTCAAGGATCATCACTGCCTCATTTTCCACACCAGAGCTAAGCTCCTGAGAGGTGAAATGCTTCGTCCTGTGTCACAGACATTCAGTGGCGGACCGGGTGCTCAGCCCTTGCCAGAGTCCTCTGGGTCACAATTCCAAGCACAGAATGAAAACATGAAGTTTATTCCTTTGCTCTCACAGTCATATTCCAATCCTATGTAGGAACCAGGGGGCCAGAGCAGGGATGCAGGTGAAGCTTAGGGACGCAGGTGCTGGGGGTTGAGGGTCACGGGGGAGGCAGTCAGAGGAGCCTTTGCACACCCTGCCCTGCACACCCAGAACAGCCAGAGGAAAGTTTGCAGATCAGCATAGGATGAGCCCGGTAAGAACTAGGCATAATTGCTGGCTCTAGCCACCTTAACAGGGCACCAGGCTCGGGGGACCCTCGGGTGTGGTCACTCATTCAACAAAGATTAACTGCAGCTGCTTCTTTGGTCCAGCCCCTGATCTGGCAAGCGGACAGTGGATGACCCTGATCCATGGGTTCTCACCTTTTTCAGTGCCCACCTGATGGATTGCTGCAGGTCACCCACCCACACAACCCAGGGCCACTGGCCCAGTAGCCACTCAGAAGTGGCTGAGTCTGGAGCCAAGAAGCTATGCTTTTCAGTTGTCAGTGCTCATTCCCAGGCTCAGCCACCAGCTCCCCAGATATGTAGGGAAAGGTCAGGATCCAAGGGGCTGATAGAAAGGGAGAGAGACACAGACAGAGACAGAGACAGACGTGCACAGAAATAGACAGACAGATGGAGACAGAGAAAGAGAGGCAGATAGAGATACAGAGAGCGAGAAATAGAGATACAGAGACACACATAAAGAGACAGACAGAGGTGTACAGAGAGAAACAGAGTGAGAGAGAGAGACAGAGACACAGAGATAATAGGAGTGAGACGAGAGACACACACAGAGAGAGACACAGAGAAACGTATGTACACATAGATGACTGTGCCTTGGCTTTGGTGAGAAATGGAAGGCGCAGGGCAGAGAGAACCTAAATGCCAGAAGCCATCCTCTCTCGTTGGGCTGTCCTGGTACCCATTTGCGACTCACCTAGTACACCTGTTTCACAGCCATCACTCTACCACGTGCAATAGTAACAATAGCTAACAGTCACTACATTCTTATTGTATGACGGGGCCTGTGCTAAGGTCTTTTTCTGATTTCATTCACTCTTAACAACAGGCTTTAATGGGGGAAGGAACTCACGCAGGGTCCCACAGCAGGTAAAGGTATTGAAACAGACCTGATTAACTCTAGAATCCATGCTCTTACCTTGTACAGGAACTGTTGCAGGTGACCCCCCACCCCCGGTGATGCCTGTGCCCTGGTCTGTGCACGTTTGAGGGAGGGCCTTCCAAATCAGTTATTTTAGTTGGATCTATGGGCCTTGACTGGATTTTGTGGTGACTGCTTGCCACCAGCCACCATTCCCCTCATAGGTCAGGGCAGGACTGTCCTCGCCCTGCCCTAGAGGCTTCTGCCCTGACCATTTCTCTTGCTGCTGTTCTCACACATGTAGGCTGGGGGATAGGGGTCTCCCAATCCACCATTCCCCCTGGAGAGTGTGCATGCCAGTGTGCGTGTGTGTGCACATGTGCGTGTGTATGTATATGTGTGTGTATGTGTGTGTGTGTGTGTGCATGTGTGTGCGGCACCTTTCAAAGATACAGGCCCTCCAGGACCTGGCTTTATTCAGAGCCTACTTAGTAAGCAACCACTGTTGCTCACTTGCACCCTAATAATTAATTTTACTGGAAAGATCATCCCTAAAAATTGGGCAATCTAAGATGGCAAAAGGTTTAAGCATGTTTATAATCTTTGACCTAGAACCCCCCCCACCGTTAGAATCTGTTCAAAGAAAATAATCAGAAATATGGCTAAGTGTACATGCACATGTTCATTGAAGCAGTCGGTGTCCTTATACAAAATTACAATCAATCTAAATATTGAGATATTATAAAGTATAATTTTAATAACCTAGTGAATTGTTTATCATATAATATTAAGAAATAAGGAGTTATTACCATAGGATCTCAATTAAGTACAAACTTTCAGGGACAAAAAGAAAACCCAGAAGGAAACATACTATTACGTTAGCACGGGCATCACCACATTGTGAGATAGTTGAAAATTACTTTATTCCTTATATTCCTTTGAATTATCTAATATTGTCCAGTATGAACATAAACTAAATCAGTCTGGAAAATGTATCTTCTTCTCAAAGGGCACTTTTATACAAAAAAAAATTGCTAAAATTGTGACAGCTATATGCCAGGCACTACATTAACTGCGTTATGTGTAATATCTAACCTTCCCCAAACAGCAACCCTGTAAATGAAGCAGGAACTGTTGTTATCTTCATGTTACAGCTGAAGACACTAAGGCGTAGGGGCCTCCATGATGTTCCCTATGATACAAAATAATCAGTGGAGCCAGGCCACAAACCTAGACCACCTCTATCCAGCTCTTTCTCAAACCATGCACATCTACACATATTTACATTCCCAACCCACTGGCTGAGACTGAGTCCCTCTGTATTTCACCCTTATATCCCATCACCCCAGGAATCCGCACAGGTACACAGTTAAAGGTAAAAGCTGCAACCCCAATGTGATCGTGGGAGACCCTGATCAAATTTCTTTAATTAATTGTTGTATTTTCTCCTTCTTTTCTAGCAGACAAGGCTGATATCCCAGGCCATGTCTTCACTAGAGGAATGATCATAGCCATTTTGATCTCAGTGGCAGGAGTGTGCCTAGTTATTGTGTGTGTCACTTATAGAGTTGACTTGGTTTTGTTTTATAGACATTTAATGGGAAGAGATGAAACATTAACAGGTAACAAATACCAGAATGCTGGTATTTCTTATCTTATGCTCTCATAAAGAAACCATGTAATGAAATACTAATTTTCATCTAATTTTTGTTACATTATTGACTTAATTTGATGGGAGAGACTTCTCATGAGAAAGGTCACTCTGCATGGGCCGTCCATCATGAATGTTGTGTGTGCCACCTTTTCTTGTGCTTACTCGTGTATTGCCAAAAAATTGTCCTCTAACTGTTTCATGTGTATTATGTTGTGTCCTCCTAAATGCCCCATGAGATGCATGAGCCCAGGAACTGTACGTCTGGATGACTTGGTACATACACCGCCTAGGTACCGTATATAGTGCATGCACTCAGTAAAGTTTGCTTAAATTGAATTGAACCATATTACGGTTTATTTCTTTACCCTGGAGAAGGAGGCTGCATACTGTACCTGTAAAAACTGTGAACTAGAAGCCAAATGACCTGGATTCTAGTTTCCTAGATCTGTCAGTTTTTATCTACTACTGTGTCTACCTGGTGGCTCAATGCCTCAGTTTCCATATATTTAAAGGTGATTAGAAATCCTCAAGTTTTGAGACAATTACTGAATTTTAAAAAAATCAGTTTAATCCATTGCACTTGCTTTTGTTTTCATATGTGTACATTTGTGTGTGTGCTTGTAAGAAAAAACCTTTGCATAGTTCACAAAATTTCTAAGGAGCTCTACAGTGGGAAGTCTGCCTCCCAGCCTTGTACCTGCCTGTGATTCCCACTCTCCCCTCACTGACAGAACATCCAGCCAAGTATACATACATTCTTATTCCACGCCTCCTTTTTCAAAAACAGATCTTGGCTTATTATGCACGCTATTTTCAACTTTTCTTTACCTTACACATTCTTTCATATTGCTTTATAAGGAAGTCCCTCATGTTTTAGGGTTGCACAGTATTTTATTTCTGTGGAAGTACCACTGTTCATTTAGTCTCCTTTTGATGGATATTTAGGTTGTGTTTAATCTTTCATTACTATAAAAATGCTGTCATAGATAGCTTCATACATTCATTGTTTTATATGCATGTAGTATAGCTGAAGGGAAAATTGCCCAAATTGGAATTTCTGGAAATACAAAGGGCAGATACAGCTATTATTTTGATAGATGTTGCCAATTTGCCCTCCACACTGCCATAGTACTTACTGCCTTCAAAGGACATGAGTAAATTTTTTCCCATAGCTTTGCCCATAACCTTTCAAATTTTTGCCAAACTGATAGGGAAAGTTGCATGTCAGAGCAGTTTTAATTTGCATTTCTCTTACTGTGCAAGAGCATAAGCTACTTTTCATTTAAGAATCTGTTGTATTTCCTTTCTTAGTGTCTCCATTCATATCCTCTGTCTGTTCTTCCACTAGGCTGATGGGCTTTTTTTTTTTTTTTCCCTTTTATTTATTTCTAAGAGCTATTTACATTTTAGAAATGTTAGCCTATTGTCTATAATAAAAGTGCATATATTCCCAAGTTGTAATTTGTCTTTGCTTATAGTGGTGTGCTACGTGGATGAATTTTTAATGTACTCAAATATATCTTTTATGATTTCTGGATTTGGGGGTCATATGTACAAAAGCCCTCCTAACCTCAAGTTATAAAGGAATTTTCATATTAGTTTCCTTGGGATTTTTATAGATTCATTTTCCACATTTCCAGCTTTTAATTCAATAACATAAAATTAGCAAAGTTAATGAATTTAGCATTGAGCTTGGGATGTGTATCCCATCACCCCAGGAATCCACACAGGTACCCAGTTAAAGGTAAAAGCTGCAACCTTTAAGAGAGGTTTGAGAGAAATGCTTCAGCAAACTGGGAAGTCTCTGTTGATATTTTCTGAATGATCTCTGCTTGCACAGACCAGTGTTTTTATCTTAGAACGGGCATTGAATAATTCCTCGCTTTTTCATTTTCAACTAAAAAAAATTTTCCCTTCTCTAGTTGTGTTTGACCTGATTTACAAATAATTTTCAATTCATACTTCTTAATTCTTGTAAAGTTAAAAAAAAAGAGAGAGAGAGAGACAGATCTCTGTTTTTTAAAAAAATGTTTTATTTGGAAAAACAGATTGCACTCCAGGGCACACACACAGACCAGGGTGGTCTCCAACATGCCTGAAGAACAAATAAAGAGTTGAGATTTTTATTAAAAAGAGAAATGCTATCTATTGCTTTGAGAGAAGTTCATTGGAACTGGAAAGTTTTGTAGTTAGCAAGCTTTGATTGGTGGGTGAGTAGGCAAAATTAGTCTTAGAGTCACAGCAGGTAGTTTCAGCAGCTACGAGATAAAGCTAGTCTTAGGGTTGCCACAGGCAGTTTGAGCAGCTGGACTTGCAAAGAATTCTTCTTGGAGCAGGTGCTATGAGCCTTGAGTACTTTTTGCTTCTGGCTCCTTGACTCCAATTTTAGTTTGGGTATGACAAGATACAATAAAAAGGGCAGAAATGGATATATAAGTACAAAAATAAAAACTTTTATTGCTGCAAAATCTCAGAGTGTGTTCAGTATTGGTTAATAAAGGATTGGAAATGAAACTAACCAATTAACTCAAAAAAAGAAAATTTAAATTAAAACATGTTCATTCACCACATATAGTTTGAGAAGCATTGATTTAACTGACTCCTGTTGTCCCAAATATCCATTCACATGATGGTCTCACTTATACAGAACTAAATATATATGTATATATATTATCATTCGCTTTCAAATTCCTCATCTTGAGTACTTTGCTTTGTCAATTCTCAAAGCCACTAAAGCTTGTATTACCTGGATTTAAAATAAATTG
This sequence comes from Cynocephalus volans, assembly GCF_027409185.1. Taxonomy (NCBI): domain Eukaryota; kingdom Metazoa; phylum Chordata; class Mammalia; order Dermoptera; family Cynocephalidae; genus Cynocephalus; species Cynocephalus volans. The sequence continues at coordinate 91,739,301 of NC_084473.1, read as the reverse complement.
TAATATAAATTAGCAGATTTATACTACAAGAAGAGAATTGCTTGATATAAGGAACTTGAAAGCAATTAATAGTTAAACAAATAATTTTTCATGGGTAAGAGCAAAGCTATATCACATGTAACATAAACCCATATTTGACCAAATTGTCTTCCTGGTTACTGCAATCAGTTACATCCTAATTATAAGAAAAAATGTGCCTTTTTATTTTTATTTATTTTTTAAATCTTTTAGATGTTCATAATTTTATTGTGTTATTTTATTTTAGTGTTCTATGCCTTTTTTTTTTTTTTTTTTTTTTTTTTTGGTGGCTGGCCTATAAGGGGATCTGAACCCTGACCCTGGTGTTATAAGGCTGTTCTCTAACCAACTGAGCTAACCAGGTCGCCTAAAATGTGCCTTTTTTTAAAGTATGCTCATATTGTTGTACATTTTGGTGCCTGTGTTCGTCACCGACACAATGACAATACTAATGGAAGGACTAGCTTTTACCTAAACTAGCTATATTTCACAGCAATCAAAGAGAATTATCCAGGGGACCTACTTAATGATTAAACTAATAACTGGCTTATTTTTATCAACTTTTCTTACCTTTGATATGCATGTAATTCTGTAATGTTTACCAACATTTCCTGTCTTTCATATACATGCAATTCTGCAAAGCAATTGCTTTACATCAACAATAGGTCTGACTTGAACTACTGAACCAAAATGCTGTAGGTAGAACTGAAGAAGCTTTTGCCAGAAACAGAAAATGTTTTGTGAGCCTTAATGCTGTTAAGGATATTGGACTAGGCTGTTGAGCATAAATCATGTGGCACCACAGAGGACCTGGAAAGTTTGTCCTCCTTGATTTTAATAAAGGATTCAGTAATAACCATGTAGACCTCAACTCAGTAGCAAATTTATTAGTCCTGATAATATACCCAAGGAAAATCTAACTCCTCTCCCATCTAATCAATTATCATGGGATAATGACAGAACATTCCCCTACCACTTCCTAGTCCCGGTTAATGTCAATTGTATTATTTAGGACCTGACTCACAATTTTCTTCTTTCAGAAAGCATGTCTGTGGGGATCACTCCTTATTCTCTGGCCAGGTTATTTTGTTAGTTTTGTTTGTGTTGTGGTGAATTGTATCTGCTAATGTGTTGCTTGTAGCTTTTCTCAAGTTGGTGCATTTGCCTGCTTTGTCTTTTCAAATAGATTGGATAAAGCTAGAAGAGAGAATTGTATACGTTTTTCGTTACTCAGTTAGGAAAATAGTACTTGTTATTTAGGTAACACATTTTCTCCCGAATTTATTCCATTAGCCATCTGAATTCTGCCTCCTTATCAGGAATTAAATAGGAGCAGATGTTATGATCAGTGAAAACCTTTCAATGGGTCAGAAGTTTTCCTTTTTATATCTAATGTCCTATAAGACTTTAAAATCTCATAGCAGGTCCTCCTGTAACATTATTTTAGTGCCTATCATTTCTTCCTCTCCCCAGTGTAAACTTGCAGCTTTTGTTTCTATCTTCAGTTTCTAGGGGGTCATTTTGAGAGTAGAAAGGGATACAAGTAAGCCAAGGGGAGATTTGCTTCCACTACTGGAATAAGGGTATATTTGGGCTCTTTGGACTTTTATTGTCTTTAAATTCCTCTAATACTCTGATTTATAGCTTGTATTTCTCTCTATCCCTCTATGGTGTCAAACAGTGGGAGTGTTTAAGCAGATGCTTAAAGAAGATGTTTGACTGATTGCTGGTTAGCATGAGTTTTGGCAATGCTATGTTCTTCAGTGATTCTACACTCATTATTTATAACTTTCACTCAAATTTGTACTTAAACTTTTATTTACACACTAATTAAAAGAGTCAACCTTAACTCCTAGATGGAAAAACATACGACGCGTTTGTGTCTTACCTGAAAGAATGTGGACCCGAAAACGGAGAGGAGCGTAACTTTGCTGTGGAGACCTTGCCCAGGGTGTTGGAGAAACATTTTGGGTATAAGTTGTGCATATTCGAAAGGGATGTAGCGCCTGGAGGAGGTAAGAAAGGGAATGCCAGACAGAAAACTAGCGGAGATATTGTTTTTAAAAGAAAATGAATCAGCCCGTTTTCCTTAAAAACAAACAAATGAACATGGTCCTTTAAACTAAAAATAACCAAGTAAGTTAATGTAATCAATAGTGAGAAAATGAACTAACTACTCTGCTCCAATAATCTCTTCTCTTGGACTATACATTTGGCTTCATGGTTCTCTGAAACTTTGGGGAAAGGGAATGGGCACTTCATTTTTGGAACCAGGTCTGGAGTTGGCATTACCCTGAGGCATTTATCTATAAATGACCCAAAGTAAGTTAAAAAAAAAAAAAAAAAAAAGGACAAATAAGAGGAGATTCCCATCAGATCATAGTTATGAAGTTCAATTTTTTATTAATATATGAATACAAATGGCCATAACACATATATTGAAGAAAATTACAGTGAATACAGTTAAAATAAAAGAAATTTATGAATATTTCCATGTTTTCTGTGAAGTCCTCAAGAGCAAACATTTGAAGTCTGGTGTCAAATTATTCTGGATACCGATGCTAATAAAAAATGCCAATGTCTTCATCATCAACATGATTCATTCACTATGGCATGCAATACCTGTGTCAAGTTCTGAGCTGGACACTGAAGATATAGCAGCACATAAGAAATGGTGGTGGTTTTCCCGCCTATATTACACATTAGAAAGGGAAAATATTATTCATTAGAAAGACAAAATATACTATACTGTTTAGTAATAAACAACTTCTCAGAAGGAATGAAATGCCAAATTGTCAGATGCATACAACACTGTGGCCTTTTTGTGGCAATTCTTTGTATCTAGGAGGCATGCTGTTTAGAAAGCACTTATGCTTGTTTTTACATCAATTTTACTGTATTTCCATAGTTTTCTAGGAGTCACTTTGAAAATAGATTTCTTCTTAGCTCTTAAATGAAAGTAAAGAATGTTTGTGTACTCATTTGTAATTAGGTTTGGCTGAAACCTCTATTCGAGAAAGCTCAGAGGTCTAGAACAGGGATCGGCAAATGACCACCCGTGGGTGCAATCTGGCCACCCGCCCTAATTGAAACACAGCCACAGGCGTTTGTTCACATGTTGTCGATGGCTGCCTTTGAGCTACAGCAGCAGAGCTGATTAGTTGTGACAAAGACAATATGAAATGCAAAGCCTAAAATATTCACTATCTGGCCCTTTACCGAAAGAAATTGCCAATCTCTGGTCTAAAACAATGGCTGGTTTTATTTTGTTTTGTTTTTTAATCTTTAAATTCTGACTTTAGCATGCTCATGTGGAGAGGCAGGATCGTATAATCGTTAGGAAAATGTACTCGACCTGAGTTCGGATTCTGGTCCTGCCATTTCCTAGCTGTGTGACTCTGGGCAAGTTACTTAACCACTCTGTGCTTTGGCGTCCTTGTCTACAAAATGGGGGTAATAATCATACCTTCTTCATAGGGTCATTGTGATGATTAAATAAGTTAATAAACATAAAAGATTTAAAACAAAATGTGGCACAGAGCAAGTGCTAAGTAAGTATACATTATTGTTACCTAGGTGATTGTGATAGACATAAAATTGAGAGTAGATGGTTCTTAAAGAAAAACTTAGTGAGGCTAAGAGTTAAATGATAGAAGATAGGACTATGCAAAATGATTTTTATCTCATGCCAACCCTTCAGTTCTCTTAAATTAATACAACATATCTTGCATTTTCAGCTGTTGTTGATGAAATCCAGTCATTGATAGAGAAAAGCCGAAGATTAATCATTGTCCTCAGTGAAAGTTATATGTCCAGTGAGGTCAGATATGAACTTGAAAGTGGACTCCATGAAGCGCTGGTGGAAAGGAAAATTAAAATAATCTTAATTGAATTTACACCTGTTAGTGACTTCACGTTTTTGCCCCAATCGCTAAAGCTTTTGAAATCTCACAGAGTTCTGAAGTGGAAAGCTGATAAGTCTCTTTCTTATAACTCAAGGTTCTGGAAAAATCTTCTTTACTTGATGCCTGCAAAAACAGTCAAGCCAGGTAGAGATGCATCAGAAGTCCTGCCTGCTGTTTCAGCGTCTTGGTCTTCAGCAAAGCGGAACATCAGCAAGACCTCTAGAGATTCTGGGGACTGAGCCTGTGCATGACAAAGGCTGTCATCCAAAAGATTTAACTCTAGTCTATGAAAATCCTATTCACAGTATGAAGATGAAACGTGTCATGAAGTTGGCAGGGATAAGACTAAATGTTGAGCTGTGGTCACGTGCTCCAGGAAGACCCTGGAATGCAAAAGAAATGCAGCTCCTCTTTCTTCTTCCATAACTGGATGCAGCTGCTCATATTTGATTCCCTGTTCAGCAAGTGGGAGTCTGGGCATGACGCAGAATAGCTTATGCCTTACAGAAAGGGCCCATCTTTAAGAATATTTAATGCTGACAATTAATTTGAACTAGAGGATTTAAGTGCATGGAGAGGCATTTTCTATGAACCGGTAGGTGACAGAGTAACTGGAATGCTGCCTTCCCTCCCCAACAGCTACCTCCCTCTAAACACAGTAACTGCTTGTGGGATGCAGGAGGTGAGAGCTGGAAGGGCTGCGTGCAGAGCAGAGGGGTGAGGAGGGAGCTGCTGTCTGCAGGCTGCTTTTAATGCATCCCGGCCATGGCTGCAAGCCAATAATTCTTGGAACTCCAGTAAGCAGCCAATAGTTCTTGGAACTCCAGTAAGGCACTGTATGCAGCTCACTTGTTTGGAAAGATTTATAGTGTTAACAAAAGAGGACCACAGGATTCACTAAAGAGAAAAGGGAGATTTTATTTTCCATAAAGAAACAATCTACAGACTGGGGAGCACAGACCTCAGCAGAACCAAAGATAAGCATTCCATTGGACAAAGCAGGAAGGCTGGTATTTTTGCTTTCCAGTAACAGGTTCACATGCATATCCAGTGAGCTTAAGGGAATGCTATGAATATTTACAGAGAAACTGAGGTAAGAGGTGCTCAGTTTCCATGGGTTTGGGTTTCAGGACATGCCTGTGGGTTCTAAGCCATTCCCCAAGGTCTCAGGCCCTTCCTCTGGGCTCTCCACTACAGAATAGTTACTGTTGCAAGTTGGACCTATTCGGGGCACCAGCATGGGGAAATTGAGACCTCAGGGTGTTGACTTATGCAAATCTAGTGGCTGGGCATGCTCAGTAGAGGGGAGTTTATCCTCCAAATGACCTTCTGCTAGAGGCACTAGAGAGCACTGAATATTTTAGGTATTTTCCAGTGGGTGTGTTAGAATTTCACCAATGAGTGAGCTGTGAAAAGAGACCAGCTGACCATGTGCAAGACTATGTTACATAACTGGGAACCCCCCCTTTAGTTAAATATTCATATGATAGCATGAATATGCATTAGATAGTGAAACTATAAAAGTTGAATCCTGGTAGGAGGGAGGGCTGCTGCTGCTCACTCTCCAGCCAGCCCACAGTTCACCAGGAGAGGTGTGTATACTTTACACTTCATACTAAATGTTAAGTGTGCATTTCTTACTTTTGTATTAAAGTTGGTGCAGACCCTGCTCAGTCTATGGAGCTAGGCTGCACTTTCTCTGTGAAACCTATACTTAACCGTTACAAAAAAAAACCTGATTTCACTTCATACTGTGACTCTGTTCTTGAATTCTTTCCTGTGGCAGTGTCAAGAACCTGCTGAGGACAGGGTGGGTTGAGGCTGGCTGCTGGACCTCTCCAGACCTTCTCTGCCAATATCAAAACCATACGCATGCATAGTGAGTGAACATATATGTAATTATAATGCACAAGGTGTATTACTGCACAGGCTGCATAGGTTGGCTGTGACTGGTTTGATGTGTCCTCTCTTATCCCAGAAGAGAGAGAATGTCCTTAGAGTTTGTTTTCTGTCTACTTGGAGCCATAGGGGGCCCTCAAAAGTGAGGAGGGGGTCCGCGACTGGAGCCAGGTGGACTTGTTGAAGGTAAGTGTAGAATTCCCAGTTACAACCGATTTGGTCTGGTCTTCTGAAAGTTGCCTTTGCTTAGTTACAGAAAAGAAAACTTCATAACAGTAGCTAATAAACAGGTGTCTGCCCTTGTATTCCCTGTGGCTATTTGGTTCTGTTTTACAATTTGAACATCCCCTCTCAACCACAGTGAGTCCCTTTTATCTGTCTTTTGGGGTACATGTCAACAAGAGGAACCTCTTTTTTTAATTAACACATTGCAATTGTACATATTTATAGGGTACAAGTTGATGTTTCAATACATATATGTTGTATAATGATCCAATCAGGGTATTTAGTGTATCCATCAAAGGGAACCCCAAACATTTTTTTTATCTTTCATGTGAGACACAAATTTTAATTCAGATCATTCTCCGGGTCTTTCGTTTTTAATGGTCTAAAACATTTGTTGATTTTATGTAAATTTTTATATCCAGGAGGGGTGCCAGATCATAGTAGCCATTAAACAGAAAGAAAAAACATTACTTGCTTGATTTCTAAAAATTACATATTTAAAATGCCCCTAGTGTGGAGGTGGCATAGCATGGTGGTGACAGGTCTGGGCTGTGCAGTCCACCCTGAACTCTAGTCCTGACCTTGCTGCTTACTCTGTGACCTCTAGAATCTTATCTAACCTCTCTGCCCCAATTGCCTCATCTATAAAATTAGAATTTATAATAACTGTACCTACCTCACATGGGTACACTAAATGAATAAATATAAGTAACACACAGCAGTTCGTAGAACAACAGACTTAACACTCTGCAACTGTTGCTATTACTATTATTGTTTTTATTATCATTATTATTACTCAGATCAGTTACTTAGCAGTGGACTAAATGGAGGCCACTGAGCTGGAAGTGGAAGCAGATCAAGAGAGAAAGGCAGTTTTGACGAGAGGACATTTGCATATAGGGGAAATATATTGAGAGGGCAAAAGGCATTTCTCCATTGGACGTCTGCTTCTTTTGACACTGGAGAGATATGTCTGTCTCCATAAAGGGAGCCTAGCACTGTGGGCCTTCTTGATTCCTAAAAAGTAATAGCTGTCCATGAAAATCACTGTGATGAGTTATCAGCCTTAAAGAGAACAGAAAGAGTCGGATAAGTATGAAACCGTCAGTTTGGAAGGCTGGTTAGAACATATGGGAACAGAAAGAATGTTCCAGAAGAGATTAAAGCAGAGACTGTTTAAAACATGTAGTAGATACTGATAAAATTCAAAGAATGAGATTTTCTGTGTAAGAAATTAATTTAAATTTTGTATTGCTTATGATTTTGTGCACTAATGGGCTGGCTAAAAAGAGTAAAAAAATTTAATAACTTATGTTTAATATGTGGAAATATATTAGTGAAAATGTATAGTCAAAAGAAATTTTACTGCTGTGATTATAGTCTCTAACACATAGAATGGCTTTGCTTTCCTCTTCTATTTTGCACGCTTTCATATACATTAAACATTTTGTATTAAGTGTATTTCATATTAAATGTGTTAAGTGTATGCATTAAATTTGTGCTTTAAAATACTTAAAATACATTGAAATACATTAATGAACCATTAGTGTAGTGCCTTTATTTTAAAAATGTCTTTTTAACTTAATTTAATGTTCTAATCCCTCACTTTCAACATAGATGCCCACCTGCTTTGATAAGATATGAGTCATTTAAAATGAACTCCTACATATTTATTTTTTTAATGTAAAAATACTTTATACCTGTCTTCTTTTTTACCTTCCATTCAGGAGCAAAAGAAGATTTCCCTTCCCTCTCTCACAAGGCCACTCAATACCAAACATAGGGACTTACACGTGGTAGGTCTAAACATGCCAGTTAGTTACTGTGTATATTTTTAAGTTTAGGTTCAAATATTCCCAACCAAGATCAATAATAACTTTTTATGCATACGAACATCTTTCTCTTCCATGATTTCAGATGCCCTTAAAATGGAAAGTTTATTTCAGAGAATCAGAAAAACCAACTCTTTAGGATGTGTAAAGAAATACCTCATGTACGTCTATCATGTCCTAGAAGCATTTTCTAGAATAGAGTTATAGTCTCTCAAAGTAGAGGGAAACCTTATGTCCCACATATTCCAAACCCAGGAACCTGAGACACAGTAAGTTCAGGGACTTGATCATAGTTGCACAACTTAGCTATGTGACATGGCTGGGACAGAGAGGTGCAGTGTCTCCTCTCTTTATTGCCTGTTGGAAAGTGAGACAGGAGGTAAGTATTTTGGAGGCTGCAGGCACGTTTGTGAGGAAACAGCTTACACTGAGAGGGCCTGCGGCAGGTCCTGTAGAAAGGAAGCATGCAGCTTGGGACTGGCTCAGAGGAGGAGAGAGGAAGAGGGATCTTCCAGATTCCTTCTAAGCCATTAGGCTCAGGGTGCAGGGAAAAATACGCACGTGGGTTCTGTGCAGGATGGAAGCGTGTGCTTGACTGCAGCACACCTACTCTGCAGCTGCTGAAATACAGGGAGTTAGAACCCCCCAAATGTCCTGGCAGCTCAGCCTGGGTTGATGCTGACAGGCTGGCCACTTGGGCTCACCAGGACTCTCAGGAGGTGTGGGAAGGATGCAGCTACTGACGTGGCTGTGTGAAGTGGGAGCATTAGCAAAACTGGTGCCAAAGCCAAGCTGAAACATAGGTTTAAAAGCTCAGAGGAAAGAAGCTGTCACCCTGGCCTGAAGTGCAGCTCTGAGGGAGGGGACCCAGGGTCAGAGGAAGCCATCTTTCTGAGCAGAAGCTGCTCTGAGACATAGGACCTCTAGCAATGGACATCTCTTTAAAGAGTGGCCAAGCCACAGCCTAACAGGAAATGGCATGTGTGTGTGCTGTGGGCAGGACCCAGGCCCTTCCAGTCCTACCTGCGTGCCACAGTGATAGTGATCCCAGTCCCTACCGGGTGCTTCGAGCCAACACCTCAATTTCTGTGTGAAGCTTGTGAAAACCAACTTTTATCTTTTTCTGGCACATACACACTCAGCGGACGTCATACCCTATTTACACAATCACTCCAGCTTGATGCATGTGATTAATCATTCATTAAGAACAAAGTTCCAATTGTGTTTCGAGAGTCTTAGGGTTCCCCAGAGGTGCCTCAGGGACCATGCTGGGACGGCGGGATGGAAAATTGGGGGACCAGTGACATGGGCTCCAGGCTCCTCCCCTCTCTTTACCCCTAAATACTGCAACTACAGCAATATGCTTTTGTCCATTTTGTATGCTGAGAACTCACATGACATTTTACTTAACAAAATAAAATACCTCTGAAAGAGATCAAGGTTTAGATGTAATGAACATAATTCTCTTTTGCTAGTTTGAATGGTAACAGAATTGTTTAGAGATGAAGAATCAGACTCTAGGGTCATCTTCAAAGGATGTCTTCCTGTCTTCCGAAGTCATACAAAAACCTGGGCTGCCAAAAGAGCTGCTAATCTTGCCACAACCAGCAAGAAACCTGTGCAATCTGGAAGCTCCAGGAACAAAAAGCCTTCAGTCTAAGTTGACCGAAAGCCCCAAACGTGGAGGTGAGAGCTGAAAAAGCCAATTGCTTCCGTGCACCTGACCAAGACCACCAGGAGCAGCAGCTTTGAGCTTTGAATGACAGTCTTAGCGGGAGACCAGACTGAACACTGCCATCCAAACACCACGTCGTAGTCCGTTTTCTGTTGCTTTTAATTTATAAAATTAATGGTAATTTTTTAATTTATAAAATTAATGGTAAAAAAATGGGTAATTTATAAAAAATGAAATTTATTTCTTACAGTTTTGGAGGCTGGAAAGTCTGAGGTCTAGGGAACACATCTCTTGAGGGTCCTCTTCTTGGTGGGTGCTCTGTGCAGAGTCCTGCGGCAATGCAGGGTATCACATGGTGCGGATGGCAAGAGCTCTTTCATGTGCTCTCCTTGTAAAGGAACCAATCCACACCTATGACGACCCATGACTCCATGAATGGATCAGTCCATTCACAAGAGAACAGTCCTCCTGATCCAGTCACCTTTTAAAGGCCTCACATTCCACCACATATTGGGGGTTTCAGTTCCAACATGAGTTTGTGGGGGTCATTCGAACCACAGCACACCCGCAGAGATGGCATGGAAAGTACCGCCTTCCTATCCAAGCCCTTCACGTTAGATGCTCTCCAGGTGGCCACTGTTGAGATGGGAGAGATGAAGGAACAGCAGAGCACAGAGGCCAGTGAGCCGGTGCAGTGCCTTCAGGCTTAAAACCTTTCTCTAGAGAGGACATTTGGCTCTGGTTACTTGCACATGGAACTGACTAGAAGCCATCTTGGTCATAGGGTGACCTTGGAAAAAAATAGACTAAGGTCACTTACAGCCAGACTAGTACAGACCAATATAAGCTCTAAAACATACCCCACCCGCCCAAATGTCCTCTAGAGTGAAAGTGAATTTAGAATGCTTACCCGAAATAACCTCTGAAAATATATGAATAAATATATATAGCTTGCTTAGAAATGTGTGTGGCAGAAGAATTAACTTTAAAAACTCCAAAAGTTTCTGTTCCATTATATGTGTATGTATACATATGTATGACCATTTGCACTATGTGCAAAATGAATTTTAACGATGACAGATGATGTTATGAAAATGAGAGCTATAAATGGGTTGCATTTTTAACAAATATACAAGAAATTAAGCATCCAGACGAGAGCTGTCCTCTTCAAAGTAAGCACCTAAGCAGATCACACACTTTCTAAAATGGTTTTCTTAAGCCAAACCACTTTTTTTTTTCTTTAGAAACTCACAACTTAAGGCACATAATCGCCAATATCCTCACGTTTTCATTCTTTAGTAGATTAGATATTTTTTGAAATCATCAAAATCACTTGAGTTAAGCCTGATGGGTAATGTTGGTAATCAAACTGATCCTTTTTAAACAAAAGGCAAGGTGTGATATTACAGTTACATGTTTTCTGCAATTAGCTGTAAGCTAGTTATTAACTTTTCAAGTTGTTTCTCTTTGGCTTTCAATGTTATTACATTCAAATTGTGAAATTTAAAAAAATATGGTCAAGAGGGAATTCGAGCTTATGTTAACATGAAGAGACAAAAAGAGAGCACTTGCCTGCTCTATCTTTACTTTTTAAGTGTTTGCTATGAAACATTTGTAATATACAGAGAAGTAGAAGCAAATGTACAACAAATACCCATATATCTACAATCCTGATTCAAAAATGGTAAACATTTTCCTACACTTAATCTATTTCTCACTGTATATATATATATATTTTTTAAGGCTTAAAATGTATTTTAATAAGTTGATGCTGCATTACTGCTCCATTTCTCAGAAAAACTCCAAATTTAAGGGATCAGGGACAAATCAAACATGGTACACCAATTAAATTTTTTTTAAAAAAATGCACAGCCTAACCACCTAAGATAGGCAAGGCCAAGAGTCACCGTCAGACCTTCCACGTACAGCAACCCTGTTCCCAAGATTGTACCAGGCCTGTCATGAAAAGCTGTGAACAGCGACATCATGGACACAGCACAGAAGGGCTGTTCCCGGGTTGTCCTTACCCAAGAAGAAGCTGGAGGCAAGTTAACACAAGTTTTTTAAAGATATACTAAAATGAACATCTCTAAGAGAAAATGTCTTTTTTAGATCGTGAAGGGGTGATATAAGGGATACAGCAGAGCCGTTAGGTATGTTGCCTGTGACCTCTGCGGACATTTGCCTGAATTCTCACCTGGGAGTGAACAGAGCAGTGGGGCTGAGATCACCGGGGGATATTTGGTTTTTGTGGTGCATGTGGCAGAGTCTCCAGGGCTGGAAGGTGTAGGGTGAGAAAGCAGATAAAACAGAACGACCAAGATTAATGGGGCTCTAACTGGGTCCGTTTCGCCACGGGGGCCCTCAACAATCCCATTTGAGACTTCAGGCATGCACCACACAATGATTAAAAACATACCACATAACCGATTGGTTAAACAGCATCCCCCCTGACGTCTGCCTCCAGCATATTCCCTAGGTAGTACAGGCAGGGAAGACCTTGCTGTCGGGACGAATTCCTAACACTTTTCCAGGGTAGAATTCCGGTTAGTTCAAAAAGGGTCCTTCCTTTAAGGGTTTTGGGAACCCAGACACTGAAACTTTATTAGCATCGGCGACCTTTCTGTGGAGCACATCCAGCTGCAGGAGCTGCACGGCCGAATGCAGGAGGGGTCCCACCAGTGCCCCAGTCCCTTCCACCGTGGCAGCCTGGCCAAAGCGTTCAGTCGGTGGAGTCAATCCCAAGGTTCCGTCCGGCATCCTAGTGGCAGGCCCTGGGGGAGCTGGGGTGCCAGCTGGCACGGGAGCAGGGCACGGCACCGCTGCTGTTTATGCCACAGCACCTCCCAAAGCCATCTGACCCGTCCGTACCTCCTGCTCTCTCTCATCAGGGAACGTTCCGGGGAACCCCGCCTGCTGTCGCCGCCCCCTTTCTTCCCGGTGTCACGGCGCCTGCGCTGCTCCTCCTGCCTGAGCCCCGGTTGCTTTCGCTTTTGCACCTCTTGGCGGTGCGGCTCTGGCCCTCATCAGGTCCTGCCTCGTTAGCGGGAGCCGGTGCTGCGTGTCCAGCTCCGCACGAGCCTCCGCGATGGTGGCTGCACGTGGCCCTGCTGCTGCGTCTGCATCTCGGCGAGTGGCCCCCGCCACGGCCCACGAGCCCCACGCACAGGAGCCGGGCCGTGCAGACCTGCGTGGCCGCTCCGATCCCTGTGAAAGGGCTGGTTCTGTGTGACCAGCTTCTCTGCAAGTCCCGCTTCGTCCTCTGACTGCTCCACGGGCTCCTCTGTCACAGGTCGAGGAAATGCGCTTCGCGGGACGGAGCCTTCGCTGCGTCTGTCCAGAGCTTTCCGAGCCGCCGGCTCCCCCGAGACGCCAGCGATGGCTTTTCCTGCGGGCCTTCCTCGGTCATCCACATGACGACAGCCCTCTCCACCTGGCCAGGCACGGAAAAGGCTTCTTGCAGCAAGTCCGCGGGACACGTGCCGAGGAAGGTTCCGGACCACGAGAAGCACGACGGCAGGCAGAGCGCACACGCCGCTGCTGTCCACGGGGTGGCGTTTGTCCAGCTCCACCTCGGCCATCGCCACTGAGGGTCGTGTTTCCAAGCGGACAAAGCCAAAGCCTCTGTCCTTCTGCATGAAGACTTGGCCTGCCTTCCCGCTTTCTCAGCTGGTTTCCTCGTTTCCTCCTCAGGGACGTCAGGAGGAGACTGTCCGCAAAGAGACGGCTGCGTTGGGTGAAGGTCTTCTCTCCTGGTTTGCTAGGATTCTCAGGTCAATAGTCAAGCCTTCATTTCGGCTGCTGGCCTGTTGCCCACTTGCAGGTATGGGTGGCGGCGGTGGCTGCTGTCGCCGCTGAGGGTGGCGTTGGTGGTGATGCTGCTGATGCTTCCCTGGAGCACGGTTTCGCTTCTCCGAGTTAGAGGCGTCATCGCTCTGCACTTGCGCACCGCTCCACCGACCTTCTCTCCCCAGAGTAAGGGCAACCTCACTGTATATTTTTATAGTGAATTTTTTTTTTTTTTTGCTATAATTTTTTTTGCATCGTGACATTACTCTCAAATATTTCAGCATGTATCTCCAAGAAATAGATCTTTATCCAAATAATCACAGTACAATTGCCAATATTTAATAAAATTAACAACAATTTTCTAACACTCGAATTGTCACTCTTGGTTACTTTCAGGTTCACTTATAGTCCTTTTGACAGTTCTGTAGTATTTTTGATCATTTCCTTTTGTTGTTGGTGTGGTGGTGGTTTTCTGTTCTGAGAAAATGCTCCAGACTTAACCTATATTTTTCTTGTCTCATACAAGGCCATCAGTCCTCCAAGGAGCCATGGTTCCTTTCAGTTGGAAATTGTATTTAGAGACAACAATCTAGATCTTAGTATTGTTCCTTCTTACTGCATTCATCAATGTTTCAAAGCTTTTTAAGTAGATAGAACAAGGAAATACAAAATGAATTATGAACCAATACTGAAAAGTCCAATTGAAATTCCAGACTACAAGTTTTACTTAACCATGTCAATTTTACATTGGTGTAATTTCCATGCAGAAAATCCCAGCTCCCAATGACATCAACATATTTATTAATTTGCTTTATCCTCCAATATATACAATAACTTCAGAATAATTATAGTACAAACACATCTACCAATATTTTGTTTACTAAAAATAGTTCAAGGAGGGGGGAAAGAGGAATGGGTAAAAGGTCACAAAAATCAACTACAATGTATACCAAGAAACTAAAATTTTTTTTTAAATTATGTACATTCAAATGTTGATCACTTTAGAACAATAAAATAATTTTCACATAAAAAAATTAAAAAATAAAAATAGTTCAAGACTTTTTTGCACTGTTTGATCTCTTGTAGACATTTCATTAGAATATAAAGTCCAGTTGTTGTTATCTAAAGTCATTAGAAATTATTCCTCTTGATATGCTTTTGTCAACTCAATATATAGTTACATTTCTTTGTTTTATTTTGATTTTTAGGAATTTATTAAAATTTTTACATTCTTTTAAGATCAAATCTACAAAATAAGGCATATACAGAAAAGCCCACTTTCTATTCCTCTTCCCCCCACTTTTTTGCTTCTTCCCCTACAGATAAAACATTTTTTAAATGACAGTCTCTTCAATAAACAGTGCTGTGAAAACTGGATATCCATATGCAGAAAAATGAAAGTAGATCCCTATCTCTTACCATATACAAGAATCAACTCAAAATTAATTAAACGCTTAAATTTAAGACCCAAAACTATGAAACTACTGTAAGAAAACACAGGGGAAATTGTTTGGGGCATCAGATTGGGCAAAGATTTTATGAGTAAGACATTAAATGCACAGGCAACAAAAGCAAAAATAGACAAAGGGGACTATATCAAACTAAAAAGTTTCTGCACAGCAAAGGAAACAAGCAACAGAGTGAAGAGACAACCTGCAGGATGGTAGAAAATAGTTGAAAACTATTTATCCATCAGGGGATTAATACCTAGAATATACTTGTACAAGGAACTCAAACAACTCAATAGCAAACAAACAATCTGATTTTTAAATGGGAAAATGACCTGGATAGGTATATGAAAAACAGTTTTATGAATAAGTGTGCAACATTACTAATTATCAGGGAAATGCAAATCAAATGATACCATAGTGAGATGTCATCTCACTCCAATTAGACTGGCCATTATCAACAAGACACAAAATAACACATGCTGGCAAGGATGCAGAGAAAAGGGAACTCAGACATTGCTGATGGGAATGTAAATTAGTACAGCCGTTATGGAAAAATGTATGGAGGTTTTTCAAAAACTACAAATAGGACTACCGTACGATCCAGCAGTCCCACTACTGGGTATACCCACAGAAAAGGAAATAAACACGTCCAAGGGACACCTGCATTCACTTATTTATTGTGGCTGTATTCACAATAGCCAAGATATGGAACCAACCTAAGTGTCCATCGGATGATTGGATAAAGAAAATGTGGTGTATATACACAATATAAACTATCCAACCATTAAAAAAAAAATGAAATCCTGCCATTTGTGGCATCATCGATGAGCTTGAAGAAAATCATCTTAAGTGAAATAAGCCAGGCACCGAAAGAAAAATACCACATCTTCTCACTCATATGTGGAAGCTAAAAAGAAGTTGATCTCATAGAAGTAGAGAATAGAATCGTGGTTACTGGAGACTAGTAAAGGGTAAGTGGGAGAGGGAAGAGGGGAAGGTGGTCATTTGATACAAAATTGCAGCTAACTATAAAGAATAAGTTCTCGTGTCCTATAGCTCTGTATACAGATTATAGTTAACAATTTATTGTATGATTTCACATAGTAGTAGAGAGTATTTTGAATGTTCCCATCACAAAGAAATGACAAATGTTTGTAGTGATGGATATGCTGATATCCTGATTTAATTACTGCACATTGTATACATGTACCCAAATATCACAATGTACTCCATAAGTATACACAATTATTATGTGTCAATTAATAAAAAATAAACTTAATAAAAAATAATAAAATAAATAAAATGATGTTTGTCTATCCTTCCACATTTTAATATAAATAAAAATGCATGAATATTTATAACCCCTCACCATTCACAGATAAATGGTAGATATTATATACATTTCTTCCACCTTGATTTTCCCACTCAATTATATATTCTAGAGATCACTCCATAATTGTATATGAAACTATTTCTCATTCTTTTATACAGATATATGGTACACCATTGTGTCACTGTATCATGGTTCTTTCAAACAGTCCCAAATGTTTCCAGTCTTTTGCTCTTACAAATTATGTTATAAAACATAGTCTTATAAATACTTATTTTCACTTTTTTTTTTTGCTAGACTATTTTGAGGATAGATTCCTAAATGTAGGATTGCTAAGTCAGAGGGTAAAGCATATGTAATTTTGCTCAATATTGCCAAATCCCTGTTCATGGGTGTTGTACCGTTTTGCATTCCCATGCAATGTAAAGGTGTGCTTATCCCTTTGCTTTTGCCCCATATTTTCCTGTAGAGATGTTGATGTCTTTTATCACTACTGTTGGAAGGCCTTTACAGATGAGAGATATTAAAACTTTGCAATATAAATTGCAATTTTTTCTTTGCAGTTGGTCATTTGTCTTTTTACTTTGCTTTTGATACTTACCCATTCCCAGATCACAAAAGGAATTAAGCCATTAGTCCAATACTTTTATAGAGTCATATTTTATTTTAAATATTCAGTCATTCTGGAATTTATTCTGTTGTGTAGTGCAAGGAATAGATCCATTGCATTGTTTTCCATATGACTGTCCATTTACCACACTACTTTTTAAAAAGGCCATCTTTTATCCACTAAATTGGGACACCCTCTTTAACTTCTATTAAGTTTTCATATCCAGTTAGGCTTAGTCTGGACTATCTATTCTGTTCCATTGGTCAACTTTCTATTCACGTGACAATACCACACTGTTTTAATTGTAGAGATTTTGTAATATGTTTAAATATCTTGTAGTGGTTATGTTCCCTGCTCCTTCCCAACGTTCCTATATTTTAGTAATTTACTGGGGTTTTTGCATTTTTTTTTCTTCCAAATGAAGTTTATTAAACAGCGTGTTTAACTCCAGAAAAAAATCTGATGGCACTTTTACTGAGTTCACATTAACTTTTTAAATTTATATAGGCAGGATTGATTTCTTTTTGAAGTTTAGTCTTCATAGCCTAAAACATAGGATATCTTTCCACCTGTTCAAGTCTGCATTTGGTTCTTTCAGGAGTTTTTTATAGTTTCCCTCATAGAGATTTTGAATATTTATGTTATTTCGCTATTAAAATGGTGTCTTTTTTTTTCTATTATATCTTGTAAGTGGTTTTTGTTTATGCACCTGTACATAAAGGCTATTGGCTTTCGTGTTGATTTTATTATCTGCTACTTTATTAAATCCTTATTGTTTGTAGCAATTATTTCATTGATTCTTTGTTTTTTTCCCAGATATATAGTCATATCTTCTGCAAAATGGCTGGTGTAGGGATGAAGGACAAGATGTTTGGAAGAGAAGAAGTCAAAGCACTGAGAGACCAGGCTGTTAAATGGATCATTTCTGTGAATACTAAAAGTACCAAGAATCAAAACAGGAAGAGTTCTGGTTAGAGTAAGAGTGAGTGGGAGCTGAACTCTTCAGGGAATGAGGTCGAATGACATGGGGTGGGGGGGCAGGTTGCAGACGACTGCAATGAGGAGGGATAATGGGTGTTACGGCGTGAGGACGAGATATCGGAAGCTGGGGGTTTGTAGGGAGGAGGGTATAATGGCTAGAAACCAGTGGTATGAGGGAGAGAAGACAACCTCCATCTAAGTGGGCTGTTAGAGAAACTATGTACTGAGAGTCAAATAGCAGCCACCTGGGTGGTGGAAGGATAAGTAAAAGAAAGTCCAGGGAATAGTGTGATCAATGTACCTGTCTATGCATGATGTTAAACAAATGAATGAAAACTCAGTGAATTCCCTCTAGGAGCCCTCCTTTAGCCCCAGTTTGACTAGGAGTCCCTCTCCCATGCTCTGCTGTGCATACCTCTAGGTGGCATTTACCATGTAAGAAATGATCTTCAGAGGTCCCTCTTCCTCCAACTAAACTGTTAACTTCTGAATGGCAAGAACCACCTCATATTCGTCTGTACAATGACAGTTGCCAGCAAAAGATCTCATGTACAGAAGATGGTTAGTGAAAGTGTGTTGTCCTGGACTTTTACTGTACACTATAATTATTTCTCTCTCCCCAAAATATGAGCTCTTTGGGGGCAGAAACAGCATTTTATTTATCCTTGTATCATGCTTTTGAGACAATAATGGGCACACATAAAATGATTGGAAGCATGAACTCACCAAATAGACTCATTTCACTCAGCAATTCACCCTGAGTAAAACAGAATTTATTCGGTCAATGGTATATATGTTTCAAAAGACCTGTTATTTATTGCTGTGTAACAAATCACCACCAAACTGAGTGTCTTAAACATAGCAATTTGTTATTTCTCACAATTCTGCAATCTGAGTTGGGCTCAGCTGGGCTATTTTTCTGCTGGGTGATTCTGTCTGCTGGAGCTGCAGTCTCTAGTACATGTTCCTCACTTTCATGTTTGAGGCTGTTGTGTGTGGTTGGAACAACTGGGGACTGGCCAGGTACCTCTCTCACTCTCTCATGTTCTCACAATCTGACTAGTTTGGGCTTCCTTACTGCAAGGTGATCCCAGAACATTTGGGCTTCTTACACGGTATCTGGCTTCTAAGAGAGAGAAAGTGGAAACTGAAGATCTTTTAAAAACTAGGTTCAGAACTGTCACGGTGTCACTTCCACTGTGTTCTGTTGATCAAAAGAAGAGAGAGAGAGTGGAAACTGGAGATCTTTTAAAATCAGGTTCAGAACTGTCACAGTGTCACCTCCACTGTGTTCTGTTGGTCAAAAATAAGTCACAAAGTCAGCATAGGTTCAAGGACAGGGAAAATAAACTCTACCCCTTGCTATGAGAAGCAAAAGCACATGTCAGTGGGTGGGGTGGGGGAGAATTGATGGCTGTTATTTTTGGAGACTATCTCCACAGTGCCTGTACCAGGATATTTCACCTCCTGTAAGCCCTATTCAAGCTCTATTAAAGTCATCAAATTTACTTTAGGAGATCTTCTCTAAATAACTTTAGACTCAACTCTGAAGTCTGCATCAGGGTCTCTGAAACTTCACAAGGACAGCTCCCGTGCCCCAATTCACTTGAATCCAGTTCAGTTCAACAGTTACTGAACACCTGTCAAAAGCAACACCTTATTTTTAGCTTCCTAATTTAACACCTTCCATCCTAGCCATACCTTTCCCAAACGCCCTAGGTCTGCTGCCTTTATTCTTCCCCTGGTGCTGTTCTCACGTGACACTGTCAGCCTGGAGCTTCGCATGCTTGGAATGTCTTTGCTATTGCTCCCTGTTACCACTCTTGGAATAGCGTGGGGAAAAAAAATCCCACGTCCTCTTGGAATCCTAGGTAGATTCCAGACCAGTGGTGGATACACTTTTTGGACTCATTCCTGACTATAGTTGCTAATTCCTCTTCTATCCTCCCACCCTCACCTCCAGTAAACACTTATTTTGCCTTCATTCCAAAGTGAACCTAGTCTTCATTTGCATTTCACGCTATCCTCAGTCAAGTGTAGGAGTGGTCCTTGAGCTCTGACGTGCACAACTGCATCAGCCTCTTCTTTATTAGAATATTGGACTCTTGAGGGAGGATGATATCTAGGCTTAACCAAGATGCTTTCTGGACAAAGCTCTTTATGACCAGTGTGGCCTCAAAATGTTCTAGGTATTAAATGGCTTTAGTTGTTCTATCTACAGGAACAATGGAATTCTTAATTATATGCTATATTCTTAAACCCTCTCTTAATAAATAGGTACAAAAAACCTCAGTGATTTTAGACTTTAAATTTATTTCCCTCTCTGTATCAATAAATTATTGATTCATATAAATGGTGCTGGAAGTACATATTTTTTTTCTTTTTCAGTATTGAAAAGTTAATCACAAGAAAGGCTTTAACACTTTGGGGGTTTGTTTTACAAGAATTTTTTAAAAAAACAGTTAAGACATTGAGTTGAGTGCTAATATTCTTTACAGGAAATTCCTGTAAAGGAAACAGGCTTACTCACTCTTTCAACTAAACCCAACCACAAGCCTTAACTAATCAAGGAAGTTGTTCAGAGAAGAGTTTTAGATATTCCATCTTAAGGACATTTTCTTCTACTGGTAGAAGTAGATAATTTGATTTCCCTCTGTATGACCATGCATTTCACAGTGTCAATGGTCATTTACAAAATACCAAAGGATTTCTTTCTCTCTCCAGGCAGAACTCATTGTATCCAAACTTGTGTGAGTTAAATGGCTGTTGTGTCTCCTCCAGATCTCCCTTTGGCTAGGAAGAAATACAGTAGGACTTTGAAAATGGGTAATCTTGCATGTTTTTCACCAGATACAAAAGCTGGCAGTGACTGAAATAAGGACTGGAAGTTCCTTCCTCTTTTTTTTATGTCTTAAGAACAGGAAATAAAGGTAAGAAAACAGTACCTTTTTTTTTTTCCATGAGATTTCCTGACCAGAAAATATGAGTTGAAAAAAGAGCTTACATAATATTCAAAACAAATTGCAGAGACAATTACTTTTCAAATATTTTAGAATAACAGATGTGCTATCTAACTAGCAAAATTTACATCTCCATATATATACTTTATTATATTATACTCTACGTAGACTTTATTAAAAACTGGTGGTTATAAACAAAATCTATCTATAGTGCTTCTAGCATTTCGTGGGAAGGTTAAGAGTAGAGTGATCCAAAATGTTTGTTGAATTTGAATGCCCATCTTGACCATAAGATTTTTGAGGGCAGACACTACATGCATAATTTTTTGTATACCTAAACAATGGGGTATAAAGCTACTACGGACAATGTCAGAATCATAATAATATTAATTGAATTAAAAACTGGTGCTCTTCCACCAGACCAAATCTCTATTTGTATTTGTGTTCTCTATGTAAAGCAGTACTCTGTGTAAAGTCTATCTTTAATAGTAAGATTCCTCTTCCTGGGCCTCAGACCCCCTCTTGACTCCTGCCTTCTCTAGCATTTTCCTCTCTCTCTTCCCCAGCTCCCATCAAGAGAGCTATGAAAATTGGTCTATGAAAATTTTAGTTCATTATTCCTCCCAAAGATAGTTGAAGGTGTAGCCTGATGGATCTTGGATGTGACCAGCACCATCTTGGACGTGACTGGCACCATTTTACACACACTCAGCACAAAATGGCTACCAGCCTTTCCCGTCCAAGAAACCTCATGGTTTCTGAGAAATAGAAACTCCTCCACACCAGCCCCAAACCGCTCCCTGATTATGTCAGCCTTCCCTACAGTCTATATAAGCTCTCCCACCCCAATGCCATGTGCTGCTCTCCATTTGAGTGCAGCCCGGCAGATTCTTTTCCTTTAGTAAAGCTTGATAAGTACCTGGCATTTTGGCTCACTTTCTTTCATTTTGGTGCCAAAACCAGGAAGGGTCCTGGCTGGGACCTTCCAATGATCCCCTCTCTTGGGTTGATTGGCCCCCCAGCTGCCCTTCCCGGACCTGCCAAACTGGGTACCTCTGGGACTCTCTCCTTTTGCCATTTCAGTCCAACACATCCAACATCAGCCTCAATTCAGGGTGAGTCAGCGGGTCTGTCTTCTATGGGTTCCCCTGACTACTTTCTACGACTACTGTCTACTTCCTGAAGACCAGGCACCTGGCCAAGGGAACCCTCTCATGCCCCTTAGCTATTGGAAGATGCTCCTCTAGCTGGTAGGTGGCTTCTCTCTCAAAAAGAAGGTGCACACCAACGCTCCTTGGTGTTACCCTTCTTCTACTGGGATGGATCACCTCCTTTCTCACCCTCTAAATGGGATCCTCACAATCCAAACCTCCATGCTCTATGCCCTTAGGCTGTCTCCTGGCCAATTTAAACCTAAACATCTCATTTTCTACAACCTCTTGGCCTCCAGGGAGACATTAAACCCAAACGCCTCATTTTCTACTGCAATCAGGTTTGTCCTAAATACAAACTATACAATGGATTCCAATGGCCAGAAAATGGCACTTTCAATTTGGATACTCTCAGAGACCTAGACAACTTTTGTCACAAAAGCAGCAAAGCTGGAGAGGTTCCTTATGTTCAAGCTTTCTTCTATCTCTGATCACATCCTTCTCTCTGTCAAAATTGTCCTGTGTCTCAAATTCTCCTAGCTCATGCCTGATCTCCCCTTCTGGACTCAGATCAATCTTTTGATTCATCAGACCACCCTGCTCCCCGACCACCTCCTTATGCTCCAGATCCTCCACCAGCCCCTTCACCTTTTCCCTCTCTTCATCCTCAGCCACCCAACCCCTCTCTGTCTTCCCCTTTGTCAGGTGATAACCCCGCCTCACCTCCAGCTCCCTTATACCCCTCCTTGAAGTGGCTGGGATGGAGGGAACTGTCTGGGTCCATATCCCCTTTTCTCTTTCTGATCTCTCCCAAATTGAAAAATGACTGGGATCTTTCCAGTCTGACCTGGACACATATCCTAAGGAATTCAGATATCTCACCCAGTCTTATGATCTCACCTGGCATGATGTTTTCATGATTCTTACTTCTACCTTGTCCCCCAAGGATAGGGAGCAGGTCTGGATAATGGCCCAACAACAGGCAGATGAGGTACATGCCCAAAATAATAGGTGATCTGTGGGAGCCATTGCCATCCCTCACATGGATCCAAAATGGGACTACCAGGCCAGCCATGGGGACCAGGATCTCTGTGATAATATGATAACACACTTGATTTATGGCCTCCAAAAGGCTACTCACAAGTTGTTCAATTATGACAAGCTTAGAGAAATCACACAGAGATCCACTGAAAATCCCAATAAGTTCCTAAGCTGCCTCTTGGAGGCTTTACATAAATACACACGTACAGACCCAAACTCCCCTGCAGGCATGGCCCTCTTACACTCTCATTTCATTATTCAATCAGCCCCTGACATTTGAAAAAAAACTAAAAAAACTTGAAGGTTGTCCAAATATGACCCAATGAGACCTCATCAATGCAGCTTTCAAGGTTTTTAACAATAAAGAGGAGGAGGAGGAGGAGGATTGATACAAAAGAGATCAGGCCAAATACCAGCTCCTGGCTAATGCCATTTAAGGCTTACATACTCCAAAGCTGGCTGCCTCTAGGGGCAAGCTACCTGGGAACTGCTTCAAATGCAGTCAACTGGGCCACTGGGTACAGGCCTGTTGTAACCCCAGGCCCCCTCCTGGGCCCTGTCCTCACTGCAAACAGCCAAGTCACTGGGGGGTTGACTGTTCCAATCACCAGAGAGGGAGTGGCCCAGCCCCCAACTCACAGCCTTTGGCTTCACAGCCATCCTTACCAGAACTTCTTGGATTCACCCAAGAGGAGGACTGATGATGCCCAGGGCCCAAGGCCCCTATGGAGATCGCCACTTATGAGCCCAGTGTTACTCTCCTCATAGCAGGTAAGCTGATCTCTTTTGTCATCGATACAGGGGCCACTTACTCTACCCTTACTGAATATGCAGGACCAACAATCCCATCCTCTATCACAATAGTAGGGGTCACAGGATCAGAATACCCCATGATCACTCAACCCCTTTCCTGCACCTTACATCACACCCAATTCACACACAAATTTTTAATAATGCCTCAATGCCCAGCCCCCTTACTGGGATGGGACATCCTTTCCAAATTCAAAGCTACTCTTACCCTAAACACTTTAACACTAGCTATAATACTCCTGTTACAGGCTGTACCCAGACCTGACCCCTGAGGCTTCCACCTTCCCCTTCCCCTCGGACAAGGTTAATCCCATAGCATGGGACACTTCTTCTCCCTTGATCGCTATGCACCATTCCCCTATCCTTGTTAAGTTGCAGAACCCCTCCTTGTTCCCTAATGTCCCACAGTACCCCATGACTAACAAACACCTAATAGGCTTAAAACCTGTCATACACAAATTCCTTTCTTCTCATCTCTCACGGCCTATCCACTTGCCTTTTAATGCACCCATCCTTCTGGTTATAAAGCCTAATGGCTCATAACATTTAGCTCAAGACCTCAGGGCCATTAATGAGGCCATTTACCCATAACCCCAATTGTTTGTAACCCCTATACTCTTCTATCCACAATCCCAACAACAACCCATTTCTTCTCTGTACTTGACCTCAAAAATGCCTTTTTTCTATCCCCTTACACTCTTCCTGTCAAAACCTGTTCACCTTCACTTGGACTGGTCCTGATACATGTCATTCCCAACAGCTTACCTGGACAGTATTACCACAGGGGTTTTGGGATAGCCCCCACTTCTTTGGCCAGGCCTTAGTTCAAGACTTATCTGAACTTCCTCCAACCTCTAGCACTTTAATAACAATATGTGGATGATCTCCTCCTTTGTAGCCCCTCCTATGAGGATTCACAGGTTCACACTGCTGCTGTCCTTAATTTCCTGGCCTGCAGAGGATATCGAGTGTCCCCCAGCAAGGCCCAGATTTCTTCTCCTTCAGTCACCTATTTGGGAGTCCACTTCACCCCCAACACCAGAGAAATAATGGTGGATCACAAGAGTTTAATTTCTGAACTCTCTACTCCTACCACAAAGGGTGAAATCCTTTCTTTCTTGGGTCTTGCAGGGTATCTTCACCTATGGATTCCTAACTTTGGTGTGCTAGCAAAATCACTTTATGAGGCAGCCAAAGGGGATACTGTGATTCTCTTAGATCCCACAAAGCCCATTCATTCTCCCTTCCAGCAATTAAAAGCCACTCTCCTCACAGCCCCAGCTCTACCCCTCCCAAAACTATCTCATCCTTTCATCCTATACATCACTGAAACCCAAGGATTGGTGGTCATGGTTTTAGGACAAGAGGTGGGAGATATGTTCTCCCCTGTTGCATACTGGTGGAGTACACTAACATTTATAAAGCAAATGTATTTCACAGGGCCTAGTTTCCAAAGCCCTGCAGTTTAAGGTTTATCCTAACTACTTAAAATTACATATAGAAATGTTAACCTTGCAAAAGACAGGAAACTTTCCCCAGGCTAAAGTCTCTGTTGAAGATAAGAATTGTAACACAGCAAAGTTGCTGGCTCTCAAGGACAGATGCACTTGAGAGCAGGTTAACCTACTAATTGATATGTTAAGAAAGTTACTTTTGTTATGTAAATGTACTGAGGAAAGTGGTGTAGGAAAACACAGTATTTGCTAAGAACAAGCTTTTGTTGGTGGATCAACTTAACCTTTTGCAAATTGCATTATGGAATGTCACTTTGCTATCTCACTGATGTTACCAGCCTCTATTGTTAAACTATATTTAGCCATAACTCCACCTGTGTTGCTTTTGTGTAACTTTCTGATTTGGAGAATAAATACTGAGACAAAATCCCAGTTCAGTGTTAATTTCCCAAAGGAGGAATTCCTCTCTCTTGAGGGTTCCAGGAAGTTAAGCCCTTTGGGGTGTCTCACTGCTCAGAGAAAATGGGCTTTGAGTAATCTTTTGCATCTCTGTCACCCAGGGGAGAGAGGTGGCAAATCCATGTGAGGATAAAGAGAGTGCAACATATACCTTTCCAAACAACTGGACACCACAGCTCAATGATGGGCTCCCTGTTTACGGGCCTTGGCAGCAGCCATCCTTTAAACACAAGAAAGCTCTAAACTAACTTTTGGACAACAGTCATTTGTTCCCCCCATCATCTTCAAGACCTTCTCAGCCATAAGGTCATGTCAATTCTGTCCCCTTCCTGCCTACAACTTATCCACCTTACCTTCATTAAAAATTTCCAGTCCTCCTTTAAACCTTGCCCTCCCTTAAATCCAGCCACTCTCATCCCAGAACACTCACAACCCTTAGAACATAATTGCATGGAGGCTTTAGACCTCCTTCTCAATCCTTTTCCACACATCTCGCTGCATACCATTACATGGCCCCAACATACATGGTTCATAGATGGGAGTGCCACCTCCATGCCGGCCCCCTGGGTGGGTTATGCCACAGTAAATATAACACAAACTATTGAGACTGCCCCCCTCCCCACTAACACCACTTCCCAACAGGCAGAACTCATTGCCCTCACCTGTGCTCTCACCCTGGCAAGTAACAAATGAGTCAAAACATACACTGACTCTAAGTATGCTCACCACATCCTATGCTCCTGTGCAGCCATATGGAAGGAGAGAGGATACAGGACCACTCAGGGAGGGCCCACAAAAAGTGGACATCTTATCAAGATACTTCTTGAGGCTGCACAACTCCCAAAGGAGGTTGGGGTTATACACTGCAGAAGACACCAAACCTCCAATGACCCCATAGCCCAGGGAAACAAACTGGCGGATCTAACTGCAAAACAGGCTGCTCAATCACCAGCCCCCCACTCTTCCTCTCCCACTCAGGTCCTTCTCATGGCCCCTATGCCCTTACCCCAATACACACCTCAAGAAACACAACACTTCCAACAGTTGGGAGCACAGAGGAAGGACAGCTGGTATACTCTCTCTGGTCACTATGTCCTCCCTACCATGCAAGTCCTTTTAGATTTCCATAATTCAGTTCATATAGCTATGAACCCCTACTACACCTTCTTCAGCACTTATATTATTCTCCCCACATGGCCAAGTTACTTAAACAAATCACTCAAAACTATCCTTTGTGCACTTATCCCTCCAGCCAAGGTGTGTTGGGCCCATTTTTAGAAGCAAACATTATCTGTGAGCCACATGGTGCCTATGGGTTGGAGGATGAAGATAGCACCCACAGGAAGTAGGGGAGGCATAACCCAAGATAGTTCCAAAAGGTTTTTATTGGTCCTCCAGTATTTCCGCACTCGTGAACCTTGCGTGATCTCCATGCTCAACATGTTAGTACAAAATGCATGCCGGCGTGATCCTTTAATTGATTGGTTAGTTCATGGAAAGCCCCTACTTGCTTGCTTATATAAATTGCAGTGTAATGGCAATAAAGTGGAACTGCCCTGACAGAAGCCCTGCCATGTCTGAGTGTCTCTTTCACAGGGCTGGGTTGGCGGGCAGCAGGCTCACTTTTCCCCGAGATCCCTCGGTCCCAACACAAGGGGGTGATCCTGTCGGATCCTTCTCCTTCTGGGTCTGCGGGAGGACCCTAGGCACGCCCCCGCAAAGGTGGCCTCCAAGTTTGGTCCTTTCCCACCCACCAGGCCAGAGGCTACACTCCTGACCAGGATTGGCAAATTGGCTTTACTCACATGCCTCCCCACAAAAGGACACGCTATCTTCTAACCTTAGTAGATACCTTTTCAGGTTGGGGTGAGGCTTTTCCCTGCACTTCAGAGGATGCTACAGCAGTAACGCATGCTCTCACCTCAGAAATCATCCCTCATTTTGGCTCACCCACCAGCCTCCAGTCTGATAATGGCCCAGCATTCATTTCCCAGATTATACAACTCACAGCACAGGCCTTACATGTCAAATGGGGCTTACATATATCATATTGGCCTCAGTCATCAGGCAAAGTAGAAAAAGCCAATCATCTCATAAA
The DNA here is from genome assembly GCF_027409185.1 of Cynocephalus volans. Taxonomy (NCBI): domain Eukaryota; kingdom Metazoa; phylum Chordata; class Mammalia; order Dermoptera; family Cynocephalidae; genus Cynocephalus; species Cynocephalus volans. The sequence goes on along the minus strand of NC_084473.1, from coordinate 91,711,613 downwards.
AACACACCTCACCAAGCTGTCCGTGGAACTTCACCTCCCTTGGACCCAACTTCTTCCTCTAGCACTCACTCGCTCGCGAGCTGCCGCCACAAACCCACTGGCCTCAGCCCCTTCAAGCTTATGTATGTCACACCTCTCCCTTCCAGCTCATCGCCTTTAGGCCAGTATCTCCCTACTCTTTGGCTCATTAGGGATCTTCAGGAACAGGCAACCTTCTATTACCTCATCCTTTCCCCACCACCCCCTCAGACTTTAAACTGAGCCTGGGACAGCAAGTGCATATTAAAACCAGAACCCCAAAGCCCCTCTCACCACGTTGGGAAGGGCCTTACACAGCACTTCTCACCACCCCCACGGCAGTAAAGGTACTAGGAAAGGCCCCTTGGTAAAACGAGCACCTGAGACTTTACCCAAAGAATCTGTTAATGCCAAGACAGAGGGGTCCCTCTGCTCAACCCCCAACCCAACATCTCCTTACACTTTGTTCATTTTAGGACCCACAAAATTGAAAATCTCCAGGACCTCCACTCTTCCCTCAATCCCAGAAGGATGACCTTTCCCCCAGCGATTATCCTCTCACTCTTGCAGGCCCAGCTTCACGTCCTTCACACAGGAGCTGCTCCCAGACTGGTCCTGACCCACCACCTCCAGTGTTGAAGACATCCTTGAGTGGGTACCTGAATTAGCCTGGCAGGGCGCCCTCTGCGATTACACCCCCGACGAGGTACCTTCTACTCCTTTTTCCCACTATGCACCTCTCAACCTCTCAGCCCCTGAACACTTGCCTTTTCTCTTCCTCCTGCTTCTCTTCCTAACAGAGACAGATGCCACACCCTGTTCACAATGTACAACGGAGGTCTTGGTGGGTGGAAGGACACTTTCCAACCTCCCGGGTCTGCCACCCAGAATCTTCGGGGCAAACCCTACAGGACACATTCACATCCCTGACATATGCTCCCACAACATGCTATGACCAGACAACTGCCACATCCTGTTCTTATGGGGGTAAAATCTACTGGATAGCCCTTTCCAAAGGGGACTCTGCTGGAGCCCAGTGCCACCCCCCACACCTGACAAAACATTTCTGCTTCACCCAAACCTCTCACCTGGGCTACAGCGATGGGGGGACTTCAGGACAAAACACATCAGACCCCTGACTGTGATGGGACTTGTCCTTCTTGGTCCCTGCCTCTTTCTGTGTTTCTCTAATTTCTTACAGGAACATGTGCAGGCCTTCACCAACCAAAAGGTCGTCAAATTGTTCCTGGGAGGAGGATATCAGCCCCTGAGAACCGTCGACCCTTCCCCAGAAGAATACGGCCTCCCCACACGAAACCAACACCCCGTCACCTCATTGTTTCATTTTTTCATATCTTCACCCACCTCCAGCAGGAAGGAGCTTCAGAAGAATGAGAGCTTTGCCCCTTTTCCCTTCTCCCTATACTTAAAAGGTGGGAATGATGGATCTTGGACATGACCAGTGTCATCTTGGACGTGACTGGTGCCATTTTACACACACTCAGCACAAAATGGCGGCCAACCTTTCCCTTATGAGAAACCTCGTGGTTTCTGAGAAATAGAAACTCCTCCAGGCCAGCACCAGACCCCTCCCTGATTACTCAGCCTTCCCTGCAGCCTATGTGCGCCCTCCCACCCCCTGCCGGCTGCTGCTCTCCATTTTGAGCGCAGCCCGGCAGATTCTTTTCCTTTAGTAAAGCTTGATTGGTACCCAGCGTTTCAGCTCACTTTCTTTCATAGCCTTGACTAACTGAAGGAGAAATCCTCATCCTCTGAAAACAGAAATATGACTCTCAAAACACATCTGGCAGATGCTTTGGGGAAGGGATCTTGCACATTCCCAAAGTCACTGTTGGGTTCTCATCTCCTTTTGTGGGGGACAGCATGTGGTGATGGGAAAATCAGAAGTTCTGAGACCCTCTGCATTTGGAGATGAATCCCTCTGCTTACCAGGTATGTGATTATTGTCAATAATAGGGACCACTATTCCAAGCAGTGTGAGCCTTGGTTGTCCATCTGTAAAATAAGGACAACACCCATTTTCCTGAGTGTTACCAAAAAGTGAGTGAGTGCTACATTCAGTGCCACCTGTCATTTTACTCCCCTGAGCAGAGTCTGCAGCCCAGGTTGGCTTAAGTTGCCCAATTCTCAATAATGATACATACACTCTGCACGTGCATGATTCCTTATGTTTCACTGAAGCACTGGGTGAGGGTGGAGTGAAAGGCATCACTCAGACATTAAATGGGCTTAGAAAGGTACAATTGACAAAGAAGACACATGGTATGCTATCACACATAAAAGAGGTTTCTGGAATGGGCTTGTCCTTGTGTTGTTCAGTTGCCAACAGTGCTGACAACAGCTGCTATAACTCGGCACTGGCCCACCTCCCCAGGCTCTATTCTTGTCCCTGAGCAGGGCTTCCCAAAGAGATTGTCCTACACTTGTTCATTATGTAGGTTCCATTGTTCTTCTCTTTTGGAGTCTGATTTAATAAGTCCCTGTGGAGCCCCAAAATCTGCATTTGCAATGAGTGTTTCAGGTGATTCCTATAGTCAAGATAATTTGGGAAATATTGTCCCAGAGGCAAAGCTGCAGCCTGGAAACAGACCCAGGCTGCCTGAGGTGCGAGGCCAGCAGGTGGGTGCATCACTGGAGGCAGTGTCTGTCATCTCGAGATTGGGATGGGAGTTCCTGAGGGCTGGATGCTGTTGGGTGTCATGGTAACCAATTTGCTACAGACTTGGACATTGAGACATAGAATCACAGAATGGTAGAGCTGGGATGATCTTAGTAAACATCTAGTCCCATGGCTCACACATCAGGGGGCTTTTAAATATATATGTATACACACACACACACACACACACACACACACACACACACACACACATATATACATATATACATATAGATTTCCCGGTTTAAACCCATCCCTAGAAATTCTGACCCACTAGCTCTAAGGTGGAGGAACTACTCATACTGTCTAAATAATTTATTTTGCGTATAAGAAAACTGAAGTCCTGAGAGAGTGTAAGTGACTAAATGAAGTCACACAGCAAGTGGATTGTCATAATGGATTGATATGCATTTGTTCTGACTCCTCTTGAAGTGTTGTTCATTTATTTGGACAACAGAATTGATTAGTATTCATGCATTAAGCATTGTCCTAGGGTTAGGAGATGTGTTTTGTGAAACAGGAGCCCTGCTCTTAAGGAGCTCTCAATCTCATGGGAGAACTAGGTATACAAAGCAACATATGAAATGACAGTTGTTATGTCTGAACAGGTGGTCACCAAGCTCCTGTTATTGGCTAGACACTGTCCCTGCAGAGAGAACACCGGACTGGAAAGCCAGACTCAGTTCCTGGCTGGAGAGGTGGTGAGGAGGGTGGGAGGGGTTTTCTGTTCGGGTAGTGACAGAAGGTCTCTCTGAGGAAGAAACCAGAGAGAAGACAGGAGCGAGCCAAATCCTCCAGGGCTTTATACAGGCTGCTTTGGAATCAGTTCTTTATACCCCGGGTGATGAGCGGGTGAAGTTTTCAGCTCAGAAATGTTATGCTCGGGCTGGCTTTTTAGGAAGGTGCCTCTTGTGGCTGGAGCTAGGGAAGATTGTTCTTTCAGGGTCTTTGTGGGTGCAGGCAAGGAAGGCAGGGAGGAGACCTCATCTTATAAGCAGTTGCTCATTCTGCCTCATTCCTCGTCTGCAGTCCTTGCAAAAAGAGCATCAGGTGTCCCCACTGGGGATAAAGAATGCAGTGGCCCTAGTCTGCATCCCTGGCATGCTGCCAGACTCCTCTAGAAGCCCCTTGTCCCAGAGCATGCCCTTGCTCTCTGCAGATGCCTGGTCAGCAGCCAAGGACAGGGCCAGGTGGTGGCTCCCACCAGGGCGGGGCAGTCTGTACAGACCTTCTCACCCTGCATGGCACTGCCTGCCTCCTGTGCAAAGACAATCTCTCAGTGGCATCAGGGTCCCCTTCTCTTCTGGCCTCCTGGGAGAAAGGGGCCCATGTCCTCTCTGTAAGGTTTGGTGAGATGGAGAAAAGAGAGAGAGAGACCCAAGTCATGAGCCATTTCAGCCAAAAGGTTTATTCCACTAATGTGGAGGGGAGATTGAACCAGATCAGTTCCTGTGAACTAAGGAAAGCAGGGGGTGTTATGAGACTTTTAGGGAGGGTTCAGACAGAGTAATGGGCAATTTCAAAATCAGTGGTATGCAAGGTGACACAGCCCTTGTGGTCTGATGACATCTGGTATGTTAAGTTATAGGCTCTTGATAAGCCGCTATCTCAGTATGAAGCATTCCAGTCCGAAGCCTGCTAGATGCAGCCCACAAGACATTCCCCTGATGATAACAGTCCTGTTTACCCCTTCCCAGGAGAGGAACCTGAGTTCCTGGAGCAGAAAAGGGAAAGGGGAGGGGGAGAAGGGGGAAATTTGCTTAACCTGGCTGTGCTGATATTAAGCTAGCCATGAGGCCTAATACTCTCTCCGCCACCTCACAAGGATGTGACCCCCCAGCTGCAGCCTCATTGTTTATTTCCAAGTTTATGTCAACAAAGATTCTCTCCTTGACCAGCTGTTAGTCAGGGTTCTCTGAGCCCTGTGCTTGGCTAGGCCTCCGCTTTGACACCCTCTATCTTTAGCCTGCCCATCCCAGTGTTAGCAAAGAATCCTGCAAAGTTACTTCTCCACTCTTGATATGTGATCAAGGTCCTCACCCTGCACCCTTGATATCTAAGTCCTTGACCTGCCCTTAGCAAGCATCCTGTTGAGTCAGCTTATCAAGGATCCCTGCTCATTGATTTCTTTTCTGAGTAATTTTCCATCCACTAACCCCCCACTCTGCTCCCTGACTACAAATTCCCACTTGTCTTTGTTGTGTTGGGAACTGAGCTTGGTCTCTCTCCCCTATTGCAATACCTTTATTGCAATAGTCTTAATTACAGTCTTTCTTACCATTTTACAGCAAGTGTCAGAATAATCTTTCTTTAAACACGTTCTGCACACTGATAGGCCTTGAGGACAAGGACTGCATTACTGTATTACTTATTTTGCCCCCACCACTATCCCTTAAAGTGCCTAATACAGTTGGGGAGTGTTTGGGGACTTTTTAGCCAAAGTTCAGGGAGAACTGACCTCATTCCTGCAACCCCAAGAGTTACACATAGGTTATTTTTATGTTAATGATAATAGTTCAGAGCTCTAAGGGTCACAGACAAAACTGTTCTATAGCAAAATATTTATATTTTCTGCTAAAAACAAAATTAAGTAATAATCAAGTATTCCCTACCCAGTATTCTTATCTCTCATCTCTTGTAAGTGGTTTAAAAGTTCCCATGACCACCATATCAACAAGGTAGCATGGATGCAGCCCAGCTGTGATTCTCTCTCAAGGTGACCTGCTCTCCCTTTTGCATTTGAAAGTTTTGATAGAGATGCCATCCAGTGACAACTTTTCCCTTCTTATTCGGGGCAGGGAGAGGCAGGCTTCCTTTATTCTTTAGCAGTTATTACAAACTAGTCATGTGCAGACATTCTCAAATTTTATACATAGGAGCTATGTCTCTAGCTTCCATAACTGTGGAGAATCTGGCATTTTGATTCAGTATGGATCTTTTCAGGAAAACTTAAACATAATTCTTTCCAAGTTATCCATGAACATATACATACTAGGTGAGAACATTAAAAAAAAGTTCCACAAATGAAAAAACGGCATTAAGAGAACACAGTGAATGGTGCATAGGACGTCATGAGCTTGCTTGAGATGCTTTCCCTCCTTTAGACGTGTAGGAAATGACACGGGCGAAAAGCTTGCTACACACCGCTGGAAACACCCACATGAACCATGTGCATGTGAAGGCCCTCTGGGTAGGACCTGTCCTTTCAAAGCTTCCTGTGTGACTTGCATTTTGGCCACTGGTTCCGATTTCTCCATTTCCCACTTCTTGATTTACAGAAATGAAGAGGATCCTCAGGGCAGAGCTCTGAGCTCAACATACTCCGCTCTGGCAACAGAGCAAGGTCATTGCAGTGATGACAGGAACAAGGGAGAACAATGCTTTATTTGGGTTTGATGTTTCTTTGGCTTGTTGCAGAAGACAGGATTAAAGGATTTAATATTTTAGTTAGGGGTTTTCACTTTTCATGATAACACTGTGAGTCTTGTGGTCAAAGTTTAAAGTGACAGATAATATGATATATCAGAAGTGTGACATTAATACACAGTATTTCCTTCCTACTGTCAAGAAGGGAGTAGGAGAAGAATTATTGGGGTTAACAGCTTTCAGCTGATGCCACGCACGGATGGGAACCCAGAGACGGTAGCTGGGGTTCAGGAGGAGCAGCTGGATAGGACTGAACAATGGTTCCACCGTCTTTCACAGGAAACCCGGCTGCTCTGGTGATGCTGGAGTCTCCTGGGACACGTAGACTTCACACAGAGCGTGAACTTCTTTTCCCCTACAAAATGGGAAGAGTGAAGGACACACAAGGAAGCTTAATCCCTTGTTAAATCAAATCCTGTTTGTAAATATATTAGAATTCCATTTTCTAACGTGTTTCTATGTTGCTTTGTTTATTGTGATTTTCAGATTGTTCCACCAAAAAACTCCTTTGGACGTATTCTGCAGGGAGTGAGGAGGAGTTTGTGTTATTTTGTGACTTGCCAGAGCCACAGCAATCCCACTTCTATCACAGAAGTCAACTCTCACCTGAACGCCTGCCCTGCAGAGGCAGCAAGGACCTACCTGATGTTCAGTGGTACCTACAACCTCAGAATGGAGATCCATTAAGGGAAATTACTAAAAGCTATTCTCACATCATTCAGGACAAGAGCAATCTCCTTTTTTTGACCCCAGTGAATAGTGCTGGGTCATATATTTGTGGTCCCAGGATTAGGTACATCTCAAATGCATTCTTATCTGAAAACATTCCCCAATCCACTATCATCTTGATAAAATATTTATATTCACAGAACCTTGTTGATCTTCTAGGAGCACCCAGAATGTGGCCTGTTGTGTCAAGATGGTCTTAGAAGTTAAACCCCAGATGAACGCATCCTGCGATAACTCTTTATCCCATACGCAATACATACTTCTTGGTAGCACGCACGTCATTTACTGCCCCAGTCTCAGATGCCAAAGCAATGCACAATGTCCAGAGGTGACATGGTACCAGGTAAGAATGGTTTTCTCTGTAACTAGTATAACAGCATTATTTTTATGGTATATCTCTATATGCACTTTACAGAAATGTGTGTTTGAGAATCTGAGGTCTAGAGCTTTACAAAGGCTGGACCTGTGTCCATGGAGACCTGATTTTCTAAAATGGTCTTGTCTCTTGGGTAGCTACAGAGCCTAGTATTCTAATTAGTAGAACCTTTCTTTTTACCAATGCCAGAAATATTTCTAATAGTCAAGTATATGACACATGAGGTAAGACGTAAACATAGTAACATCTGCTAGTGCAGAAGGACAGGTTGGTTCATTTTTACTGCATTTGGAATGCATTGGGCATTGCTAAGGGGAAGGGAGAACCCAAAGAGTAAGTCTTGAAAGCCTTGTGAAAGAACTAGGAGACTGGAATACTTTCCAAAGAGGACACATCTGGGAGACAATTAGGACAAACACAAGGTGGCCCTGGGTGACAGGTGTCTTGCACAGGTGAGATGGTGAGGAGGGAATACAGTGCTAAGAGAAAAAGAAAACAAAGGCAAGAACAAACATAATTCAAATGTTGAATTATGAAGCACATGTAAGTGGACTTTCATAACAAAAACACTTCATATTTCATCATGGTTATAGTTTTTCCAAGTGCTGGCAAACGTAGAAGTATAAATGCTACTTCAGCATCTCCTCCAGCAGAGCCCATGGCACTTGATGTCTGGGTGGTAGAATCAGGGAATAGAATCTAAGTTGTCTCCTACAATCACATTAACTGTTTGAAGTCCGGTACTTTGCCTTAAAAATCCTGCACAATTTAAAATTCAACTTCATAATATATGTGTCTGTTAATATAAATATTTCATTTTAAATTGTCTCTCATTAAAGTCAGGAAGGTATACCATGTTTTTCTGGTGGTTTTATGCACTCCAAAACTCAACAATGAGAAACTGCAGGTGGTACAGTGACCATGGAATGAGAAGATATTCCCTCACTTGATTCTCAAGACTCTGCAATGTTAGACAGACAGGGTGAATGACGTGGCTTGTGGTCCCACATCTGTATTTTAAAATAACGTTAAAAGAATGGTAGCCTCAATAAAATCCTAATTTAAGAAACATCTTAATTATATAAACTCTAAAATGAGGTTAGTAAGAAAAACCAATAGTTCTGTTCATTATTTTCAGTTCTCTCTCAAGAACAATACTTCTCTTGATTCAAAGTATGTGTAATCTGGGATGACAGACACCTTGCTGTCTAGGTGGGCTGTTCCTAGGCCAGTAAAGCAGCCTGGCCCCAGTTATTTCAGATGGAAATGCGTTTGAATCTTCAATGACTGTATACCTGAAATGAAAGCTATTTTCACTTGCAGTTGAGCAGAAGCCACGTAGTAGTTCCTGTATATTGCTTCTATAAGCCAAACCCTAAAGCTATATGACATTCACAAAAGGAAGCTTTGTTTCACTTCTCTGGGGCTTTGACTGCAAACATCAGCATGTGTTTAATGGTGAACAGGCAGGCGACTGTCCTAAAGGTAGGGGAACAATGGCTGTTATTAAAATTGTACCTTCTGACACAGATTTGGACAGGTCCCAGCTCAGGTTATGTCTCATGAATTGCACACATGTGCATGCACACAGTAACATGGAAGTCACGAACCTCGTGGCAGTAGTATATCACTATAACTGACGCCCTTTTCTTCATGCTAAACCCCAGGTTCTCAAGTGGTGGGTGGGTCACACTTAAGACAGATTCAAGATGAAGCTGACATTGGCTTGAGATGATGAAAACATGGCTTTATTGAATTCAAATGAAACTGCTGACCAGAGATACACCCACCAGATGCACAGAGTATCCAACAGAAATAAATCCACGGGCTTAGAGTCTCTGGAGGGTTCCAAAATATTTTCAATAAACACATCAAAAAATGTAGGCTTGGAGATTCTTTTTTTCAACATTTTATTTTATTTTTTAATTTTAAAATTATTTTTGGTTGACAAATCATAATTATATGCATTTATGGGGCACAATGTGATGTTCTGATATATGTATACGGTGTGGAATGATTAAATCAAGCTAATTACAATACTCATCACCTCATTTATCATTTTTTGTGGAAAGACATTTGAAATTTATTCTCTTCATTATTTTGAAATATACAATATATTATTATTGACCCTACCGTGCAGTAGATCTCAAAATTTATTCTTTCTGTCTAAATGAAACTTTGTACCCTTTGACCAATAACTCTCTAATTCCTTCTCACCACCCCATTCCCCGCTCCCCAGCCTCTGGTAACCATCATTCTACTCCCTGCTTCTATGAGTGTAACCTTTTCAGATTCCACATATAAGTGAAATCATGTGGTATTTGTCTTTCTATGCTTGGCTTATTTCACTTTGCATTATGTTCTCCAGGTTCCTCTGTGTTGTTGTAAATGACAGTATTTCCCTCTTTATTAAGACTGAATAGTATTACATCGTGTACGTGTCTGTGTGTGTGCGTGTATCACATTTTATTTATCCGTTCATCTGTCATTGAACATGGGTTGATTGCATATTTGTACATCTTGGCTTTTGTGAACAGTGCTGCAATGAACATGGGAGTGCAGCTATCCCTTTGATACACTGATTTCAGATTCTTTGGATTTATTTCCAGAACAGGATTGCTGAATTGTATGGTAGTTCTATTTTTGATTTTTTGAGGAAACTTCACACTGTTTCCCATAATGGCTATACTAATTTACGTTCCCACCAACAATGTACAAGAGTTCCCTTTTCTCTGCATCCATGCCAACACTTATCTTTCATCTTTTTAATAAAAGCCATTCTAATAGATGTGAAGTGATACCTCAGTGTGGTTTTTTTTTTTTTTTCTTTTGTTTTGTTTTTTTGGGTTTTTTGCACCACGCTCAACTAGTGAGCGCACGGCTATCCCTATAGGATCCGAACCCGTGGCCTTGGTGCTACCAGCACCACACTCTCCCTAGTGAGCCACGGGGCCGGCCCCTCAATGTGGTTTTGATTTGCATTTCTCCAATGATTAGTGACGCTGAGCATTTTTTCATGTACCTGTTGGCCGTTTATATGTCTTCTTTTGAAAAATGTCTGTTCAGGTCCTTTGCCCATTTTTAAACTTATTTATTTGTTTTCTTGCTATTGAGTTGCTTGAGTTCCTTATATATTTTGGATATTAACCCCTAATCAGATGTATGGTTTGCAAATATTTTCTCCCGTTCTATGGGCCGTCTCTTCACTTGGTTAATTATTTCCTTTACTGTGCAGAAGCTTTTCAGTTCGATGCAATCTCACTGTCTATTTTTGGTTTTGTTGCCTGTATTTTCACGTTCATATCCAAAAAAAAAAAAATCTTTGCCCAGATCCATGTTGTAGAGCTTTCCCCTTATGTTTTCTCCCTGTAGCTTTAAAGTTTCTTGTCTTATATTCAAGTCTTTAGTACATTTTGGTTGATTTTTTGTATATGGTGTAAGATAAGGATACAATTTCATTCTTCTGCATGTGGATAACCAGTTTTTCCACCACCATTTATTGAGAGGACTGTCCTTGTGTGTTTTTGGCACTTTTACTGACAATCAGTTGACTGTAAATGTGTAGGTTTCTTGGCACTATTGTTGAAAACCAATTGACTGTAAATGCATAGGCTTATTTCTGGGATTCTATCCTGTTCCATTGGCCTATATGTCTGCTTTTATGCTAGTACCACACTATTTTGATTATAATCACTTTAAAATATATTTTGAAATCAGGGAGTATGATGCCTCTAGCTTTGTTCTTTTGGCTCAAGATTGTTGTGGCTTTTGGGGGATCTTGTGTGTTTCCATACAAATTTAAGAAATTTAAGTTTTTGCTATCTCTGTTAAAAGTGACATTGGAATTTTGATAGGGATTGCATTGAATCTGTAGATCTTCCATCCCAGGGATAAATCCCACTTGATCACAGTGAATGATTCTTTTAATGTGTTGTTGAATTCAGTTTGCTAATATTTTGTTAAAGATTTTTCCATCTATATTCATCAGGGATATTGACCAGTAATTTTCTTTTCTTGTATAGTGTCTTTGTCCAGCTTTGGCATCAAGGGTAGTGCTGACCTCATAAATGGGTTTGGAAGACTTCCCCCCAACTTTGATTTTTTGGGGGAGAATTTGAGAAGAATTGGTGTTAGTTTTTCTTGGAATTTTTTGTAGAAGTCAGCAGTGAAGCCATCTGGTCCTGGACTTTTCTTTTATGGGAGACTTTTTATTGTTGATTCAATCTCCTTACTCATTACTGGTCTGTTCAGTTTTTCTACTTCTTTATGATTCAGTCTTCGTAGATTGTATGTATCTAGGAATTTATCCATTTCCTCTAGATAATCCATTTTGTTGGTATATAATTTTTCAGAGCTGTTTTTTATGGTCCTTTGTATTTCTGTGGTATCAGTTGTAATGTCTTCTCTTTTATTTCTGGTTTTATTTATTTGAAACTTCTTTTTCTACTGTTAGTCTAGCTAAAGATTTGTCAATTTTATCTTTTTTTAAAAAACCCAGCTGTTAGTTTTACTAATTGTTTCTATCTTTTTGACTCTATTTTATTTATTTCTGCTCTGATCTTTCTTATTTCCTTCCTTATGCTTACTTTGGGCTTAGTTTGTTATTTCTTTTCTAGTTCCTTGAGGTGTAATATTTGATTGTTTATTTGAGATCTTTCCTCTTTTTTGATATAGGCATTTATTGTTATAAATCTCCCTCTTAGGATTGCTTTTGCTTGTGTTTTGGTATGTTGTGTTTTCATTTTCATTTGACTCAAGGTATTTTCTGATTTTTTTAAAAAAAATTTTGTGACTCATTGGTTGTTTAGGAACATGTTATTTAATTTGCACATATTTGAGTGTTTTCCAGGATTTCTTCTGTTGTTGATGTCTATTTTTATGCCATTGTGATCTGAAAAGATACTTGATATGATTTCGCTCTTCTTAAATTTGTTAAAACTTGTTTTGTGGCCTAACATGGTCTGTCCTGGAGAGTGTTCCATGTGTGCTTGAGAAGATTGTGTATTCTGCTGCTGTTGGATGCAATGTTCTGTATGTGTCTGTTAGGCCCATTTGCTCTAAAGTATAATTCAAGTCCAATATTTTTTTATTTATTTTCTGTCTATATGATCTGTTCTGTTGAGCATGGGCTATTGAGGTCCCCTACTATTGTATTGCAGTCTATCTCTCCTTTTAGATCATTTAATAATTGCTTTATATACTTAGGTGCTACAATGTTGAGTGCATATATTGTTACAATTGTTATTTACTCTTGGCAAATTTACCCATTTATCATTATAAAATGACCTTTTTTTTGTATCTTTTAACAGTTTTTGACTTAAAGGCTATTCCGTCTGATATGAGTATATCTGTCCTTACTCTCTTTGGGTTTCCTTTTGCATGGAATATCTTTTTTCATCCCTTTACTTTCAGTCTGTATATGTTCTTACTAATAAAGTGAGTGTCTTGTTGGCTGCATATGGTTGGATCTTGTTTTTATATCTATTTAGCAACTCTATGTCTTTTGATTGGAGAATTAAATCCATTTGCATTCAAAGTAATTATTGATAGATATGGACCTGCCAATGCTATTTTGTACTTTTTTTAGTGGTTTTGTAGGTTTTTGTTTCTTTCTATCTCTTTCGCTGTCTGCCTTTGTGTTTTGATGGTTTTCTGTGGTGGTATTTTTTGTACCTTTCTTTCTGTACACCTTTTTTCTGCACTTTCACTCCCTCTCCTCCACCTTTTTGATTTTAATGTTAAAATTTATTTACATTTTTTGCAATTTGTATCCCTTAATTTATTGTAGCTACAGTTGTTTTAAATGGTTTTGTCTTTTAACCCTCATAGTAGTGATAAAACTGCTTTACACACCACCTTAATAATATTAGAGAATTCTGAACATGATTAAGTTTTACTTATACCTTAGAGATTTTTTCTTTGTTATTAATTAACACGTCTGTTTTAACTTAAAGAAATCCTTTTAGCAATTCCTGAAAGTAGGCCTAGTGGTGATAAACTTTCTTGGCTTTTTTTTTTTTTTTTTTTAAAGATGACCGGTAAGGAGATCTTAACCCCTGACTTGGTGTTGTCAGCACCATGCTCACCCAATGAGCTAACCGGCCATCCCTATATGGGATCCGAACCCAGGGCCTTGGTGTTATCAGCACCGCACTCTCCCGAGTGAGCCACGGGCCAGCCCAAACTTTCTTGGCTTTTGTTTGTTCGAGAAAGTTTTAATTTTTATCTTGTTTCTGAAAAACAGCTTTGTTGAGCACTGTATTCTTGCTTGGCAACTTTTTTTCCCTTCAGCAATTTGAACATATCATTTCACTGTCTCCTGGATTGCAGGATTTCTGCTGATAAATCCAGTGGTAACCATATTAGGACTCCCTTTAATGTGATGTTTTTATCTTTTGATACTTTCAGTATTCTTTCTTTGTCTTTGATTTTTGATAACTTGATTATGATGTGTCTTGATGAACTCTTTGGGTTGAATTTAATTGGAGATTTCTAAGTTTTCTGTACCTAAATGTTATCTTTCTTCAGATAGGGAGAATTTCAGCCATTATTTCCTTAATATGCTTTCTGGGCCTTTTTCTATTTCTTCTACTTCCAAAGCTCCTGTTATGCAAATGTTACTTCTCTTAATGATGTCACCTAATTCCAGTAGGCATTCTTTTCATCCTTTTGTTGTTGTAGTTGCTGTTTTGTTCCTCTTTCTGCATAATTTCAAATGTCCTACTCAGCTCACTGATTTTTCTGCTTGACCAAGTCTGCTGTTGAAGCTTTCCATTGAAATTTTTAATTCCATTATATTCTTTACCTCTAACTACCTATTTTTTTATCATTTCTATTTTTTCAAACTTCTAATTTTGTTCATGAATTGTTTTTAAAATTTTCTTTAATTTTCTATTCATATTTTCTTGTAGCTCCCTGAACTTCTTTTAAGAGAATTGTTCTGAATTTTTTGTAAGTCATTTCAAAGATCTTTATTTCTTCAGAGTTTATTATCAAAGCTTTATTAGTTTATTTTGATGGTATCATATTTCCCTAATTTTTCATAATCCTTATGTCTTTGCATTGATGACTGTGCATTTGAGGAAAGGACCACCTCTTCTGGTCCTTGCAGGTGTTCTTTGGCAGGGATAGACCTTCACTACTTAATCCGGCTTGGAATTCTAGATGGGTAAGTTGGTAGCAACCCTAGACAAGCAGACCTTGGTACTGGGCTTTCTAGTTGGGCTGGGCTGCAGCCTGTGCTCTGAGGTTGACTGGAATTACTGGATGTGCTCCATGGTCTGAGACTACTAGCTGGACTCTGCAATCAGGTGAAGCTGCTGGCTGGTCTCTATGATTGCCTCTGATTGGGCAGGGTTGCAGGTTGTCTGCTCTGGCCATGCAGTACTGTTGTTTGTAATCCATAGTTGGGTAGAGCCACCTGTGCTGGGCTCTGAGGCTAGGTGAGGTCTCTGGGGTTGCTGCTCAGCCACTCAGGGTAGTCAGGGCCAGAGGCTGTGCTCCACAGATCTGTGTGAACTTGAGCTTGCCTCCCAGCCTAGGATAGCATTTATCATAGCACTGAGGCTTTGTTGGGTCAATGCTCAGCCACTGGGGTTGGGAGGGGCCAGCTGTTCTCTCTACAGATAATCACTGTCCTGCACTTGCCTCTGGCCTGAAGAAGGGTCAAGAAGAGCATCAGGGCCTGGCTGGGCCATTGTGCTTGGAGACTCTTAATTAAAATATTTAATGACTGAGAAATAAAAATTAAAATGATTTATTTGTTATTTATTCCAAGAACATTTTCTGTATATAAACAGACTTCATCTTAAATAAATGACAATTACATTTTAAAAGACAGCATTTTTATGATCTTCAGCTAAGGAAATCTTTGACACAAGGCAAAATTATAACAAATGGCAGTGGAAGAGTCTCTTCTGGAATGACCTAGGGCATCAAGATATGGATTTCAGTGACACTGCTTTGACCTCCTATCAGTAGGAATTGTGCCATGAATAACATTTCCACCAGTGGTTTCAGACAATTCATATGCCACATTTGCTTGCCACAATGCTGATGTGGCTGCTGGGTCATTTCTGAGCCCCGTGTTCCATGGAATTTTTGCACAGAGACCTGACACCACTTCTCATTTCCTTTTGTTCTAGTTCTTGTAGCAACTGGCACCTGTTGGCATTCTGGGAGCCAAGTGCCATAGAGAACTGGTGAACATGGAGAGGGTGGCTATACTCAAAGGTTAATATGTTTCTAACTAGGAAAGAAGTAAGGACAAATTAGATTATGTTTTTGAAAACTGTTTCCAAGGTCAATACACTGGCCCATTCCATTGTTGTCACTGTGAATATCTCAGACCTCCCATAATCCTGGACAGCTTCCTAACACCTGTTCAATACAGTAATCTACATGCTGTCTAACGAATGCTGATAACAGTGGAACTATTTCCTTCCTGTTGTGAACAAAATATTGATTCAGCATGCAATTGTTTTAGCTTTGGGATGTCCCATTGTATGGCTGATTCATTCTGAGTTGGCAGGCAGGTCTTTTTCACAAGAACTGCAATCAGACAGTTCTATGAGCACTCTCTCTCTCTCTGTTTTGTGTTAGAAATTGTAATGATTTTATATTTATTCCTGTTAAACTATAATTTGTGGGTTTTAGCTTATGTGTCAAGAAATTGGAATTCTGATTTTGAAATACAACGTATTAGCCATCTCTTCCAGATTTGTCAGGCTTGTAGATGAGATAAGCATACGTGATATGTGCTCACTGAAGTTCCTAGTAAAAATACTAAACAGGATGGCACCAAGGACAGAGTTCTCAGCTGTGGACTCCAGAGTGATCCTTCTAGTCACGTATGGCCCATTAATTTACCACTTGGGCGTACTGCTGCTCAATTAACTACAGAAGCACCCAAATGCCCTATCATTCAGCCCACATGTATCTTTTGCTTAACAGGGAGATTGTGAAAGTATTTTGCAATTACTTACTAGAGTGAAGACGCAATGTGCTTGCTTTACTTCTCAGCCTCTGAACTAACCATTCAATCACAGAGGAAAATGAGAAGACTTTGATGTAATTGTCATCTGTGAATGCAACCTGGCTGCTCTTAATGATCACTTCCTTTTCTAAGGAAGTGGTAAACCATCACTTCCATCTGTTTAATAATCCACTCAAGAATTTAGCTAAGGATTGACATCAAGCGTATCATCAGTAGTTTCCATAATGTGCTCTTTTCCCATTAAAAGATTAATATTAGTACAGAATTTATATACAAGTAGAATGTTGTTAGTTGATGACTGGGGCAAAAGATTGTGCAGCTATATTTATCACAAAGAGCAACAGAAAATTGGCAACAGAAATGGAAAAACAAAGGAGATATTCAGTGAAGGGTGAGCAGCTCAGCATGGTGGGACAGTGATCTTTTTATGTAATAAAAAAATTAAATACTTTGAGAAGTGTTCAAGAGATGACTATAATATTTTGGGTGTCTCTGGCTCAAAATATACTCACAGCATTTACCAAGTTGGAGGAAGTAGAAGTTAATTTGATTAGGGATGGAAGAGAGGTGATGTATACACGTCTGAAACCAAGGTAGGGAACATTAAAATGGACATGAGAACCCGAAGTCCATCGGGGAGGACAGGAATAGAAACGTACATCGTATTAGTTCGTTCTCCTAGACTAGGCAGTGGGAGTCTGGTGCCAGACTAGGCACAGGAGCCCCACTGTGTTGCCCAAGCTCAGGGAGCAGGGTTCCCATAGAATAATGCAATGTGCGTGCTGCTTTCAGGAATAGCTATACCGTCTGGTAGTACAAGAGTTTGATGATACGGTATAATACAACTGGCCCAAGTGGGAAGAATAACTTTGTTCTTCTCCTTGCTTCATACATACTTTTCAAGGTACCTTTCAGTGTCTTCAGGGGTTTTTTTTTTTTGCATGCTTGCATTCCTTTTAGGACTTACTGACACTATTCATACAGACTCACATTGGTGGGTGTTCTCCCTTCCATATTTTGTTCGTGACTGTTTCACATCTGAGCAAAACAAAGAGTTCCCTGTGCAGCTACATTAGCTTCTCTCTTTCCTTCTGGAATCATTTGTAATTGTATTAGTTTCCCATCATCCTTGGCATAAATTGTTTCTCCCTAATTTCTTTTCTTAGATGTTTCCTTTGAGTTCCATCTCACAGAGCCTTAATGATACATACTGTATACGTCCATTTTGTGTTGCTATAACAGAAATACCTGAGAGTGGGTAATTTATAAAGAACAGAGGTTTATTTGGCTTATGATTCTGCGACAGCTGCATCTGGCACAGGCCTCAGGCTGCTTCTACTTGTGGCAGAAAGTGGCAGGCAGCCGGTGGGGACAAGCAGGTCACATGGCGAGAGGAAGCAAGAGAGAGGGAGGGAGGGGAGGTGCCAGGGTCTTTTAAACAACCAGCTCTCATTGGAACTAATAGAGCAAAATCTCACTCATTAATCCCCCCACCTAGGGAGAGCATTAATCCATTCACAAGGGATCCACCCCCATGATTCAGTCAGTTTCCAACACTGCCACATTGGGGATCAAATTTCCACATGAGTTCTGGGAGGACAATACATCCAAACTCCATCATGTACTAAGCCATAGTTATCTTTTCGTGAAAAAATAAATCAGGTCTACTTTGGTGTTACCCCACACACACACTCTCCCCAGTGGCTCAGCTGAGATCTTTGTGACAACTCTTCATTTTCTCTCCATTTCTCTGATGTGATTTACTACAGAGCTCTGCTCTAAATTTTGATCTCTATATGATATTACTGTGTTCTCTAATGTTTTATCTCTGAATCTCCCCCATGCTCTTAAACTTCCTTTTGAAAGGTTTCTAATCTTTGAGATCACCTGATATTTTCAGGTCACCTGTCTGTCCCACCACTTTGTCTTGTTTACTTCCCACCTGCAGCTGCCACTCTGACCAGTCTGGCCCTCCTCTTATACTCCTTGCTAACCTGCTGGAAATTCCTTCTCGGACCACAGGGACCCCACCAGAGACTTGGAGGGGGGGACTCTCTGCTTCTACCAGTCAGCAGGCAAAGTGGAAGGGAAATTCCTCAGTCAGAGCGTGAAACTCAGAGTCAGAAAAATTTAGGTGGATTCTCAGTCCTCTCAACTTACCTTAACTCCAGACCTCTGTTTTCTCATTTATAAAACAGAAGAAGTTAAATCTACTGTTTGAGTCCGTTTTGTGTTGCTATAACAGAAATACCTGAGACTGGGTAATTTATAAAGGAAAGAAGTTTACTAGACTTACGATTCTGGGACAGCTGCATCTGGCATGGGCCTCAGGCTGCTTCTACTCATGGCGGAAAGTGGCAGGGCAGCCAGTGGGTACAAGGAGATCACATGGCAAGAGGAAGCAAGAGAGAGAGAGAGAGAGAGAGAGAAGGTGCCAGGGTCTTTTTTAAAAGACCTCTCACAGGAACTAATAGAGCAAGAACTCACTCACTAATCCCCCCTCCCCCAGGGAGAGCATTAATCCATTCGTGAGGGATCCACCCCCATGACTCAATCAGTTTCCAACACTGTCACATTGGGGATCAAATTTCCACATGAGTTTTGGAGGGGACAGCACATCCAAACTCCATCGTCTACCCAAAGTCAGATAATCCTTTGGATTATTATATGTGATAATACAGGAGAAAGAATTTTGTAATCTATATCAACAACAGATTCTTATCATTTTATTATTTTTGCTGTTTATCTCTTTTCTTTCAATTACAATGGTAAGAGATTTGCTCCTGGTACTCTCAGTTGGAAACTGGAAGGCCATGTGCCATAGAAACAGTGTTATACATGGAGGCTAGGGGCTACAGGGTTATTGGAGCAGTGATAATCATTCAACGAACATTTCTTGAGTCCCTGCAATGCCCCAGACCCTGGTGATGCAAAGGGGATTATGACAGTCTTTGCTTAAACTCACATGAGCTTCCATACCTAACTGCCAGTCATTTTTCAAAAAGTGTCTGATCATGTGATTCTCCTTCTTGAAAACCTTTTTTCAAGAAAAAAGGTACATCCATTTTATTCAAGAAAAATGGTTGTACGTCCATTTATTCACACATCCTTTTCAAAGAGCCTCCTATCGCTGTCCCACTTGCTGTGTACAGGAGACATAAAATTCAAACACATCTGTGTTCATCAGCCTTTCTCCTCGGCCTTGTTTTCTATGTACACACTTGACTTCAAATGTTCCTAAAGTGGCACTTGCCTTCAATTGACTGATTTCTACATATCCTCCAAGGCTCTGATTAGACTTGAGGGAGCATCCCTGCACCGTGCGAGCAGGGCAGGGCCGCCAGAGTGCTCCCTGGCACTCTGTGAATGGTGCTCTAGAATGGCTTCCTACTCAGGGCCTGCCTTCCTGGAGTGAAGGAAGGGGATCCATGTTCATTGCTCTCAGTGTGTCCAGGACCAGATAAATGTCCTGGCACAAAGGCTGCTCTCAAGAACTAGAGATACCTAAACATATCATTACTACAAACAAGCTATGCACAATCATGCATGAAATGCATGGAGGGGCCGGGTCTGCTGGGGAGCGTGTGATGACTGTCTCTACAGGAGCCACCTCCTGAGTCGGAGTTGGAGGTTGAGCAGGAGCCTGTGCAGGGGTGAGACGCCTGCAAATGCAGGTGCCAGGAAAGAACATGGTTATTTAGGGGCAGCAGCAGGAAGTGAGACTGAGATCAGACTGTGAAGAATTTTAGACTTTATCCTAAAGACAAAGGGAGTCACCAGTAGATTCTAAGTAAGGGAGAGACAGGTAGATAATTGCACTTTAGCTCTTATTTGACTCCGGGTTCACTATGAGTTAAACAATTGTTTTTCAGTCTTCAGTCATTCTTTGTAATATTTATGAATACCTGTATATTTATTATTTAATAACATTATATATTACCCTCACGTATGCATAGGAAATCTGTCAATTTCAGAAATATGTACATATATATATATACACATACATATATAAACACAAGTATATATACATATGTATATTTATGTGTGTGCATGTGTATACACACATATATGTGTATTTTTAAAAACTAACTTAGGTATCAGCCCTTAAAACACTATGAGTTTTCTAGAATACCCTTGAAGGCCTGAATCACTGTCTGGGAAACACTAGGTTAAATAGCTCTTTGTGGGCTGATCAGGTTCCCTCATCTCCACACATAATGTAATTGTATTAGAAAATGCCTCTTGTATTGAATAAGAATCTTACAATTTAATTTTTGAAAACAATGTCCTCATAGCTTGTGGGATGCCCTTATCTCAGAGTGGCCTTCCTCCTCCTCAGTTCAATTTCACGAAATTTTTCTATAGGTGTGATTAATTTTAATAAAAATTCTGTCATTAAGGAAAGTTATTTAATTTTCTTATCTTTTGCATAGAATGGAAAACCCCTCTCTAAGAAAAGGAGCAACCGAATCCTAGCGGGTGAAGTCTATGACTATCACCAGGGCACACACATATGTGATTACACGCAGTTGGACAGAGTGAGTTCATGGACAGTCAGAGCTGTTGTTCAAATGAAAACCATTGGTAAGTGAGATTTTTGTCTCAGGGTTTGAGATCTGAACCCCAATTGGCCAATTAAAATTAGCTTCCTTTGGCTTAGTAACCTTTTCTTTTCAGGGATTAAAAAAAAAGGATAGTCATATGAATCTTGAATGTGGGCAAACATCTATTTCCCCATTAGCCCAGGTCCCCCACCAAGGGAGGTTTAAGCTCTGGCATGTTCAAGTTGTCACAAGTTGGGTTGTCCGTGCACTGCCCCTGGTGTGCTTTTATTATAAAATTTTAAATTATTAAATCTTTCACACACAGAAATATTAAGTGACATCCATGTACCTATCACCAGCTTTAACAAGTGTTAACGTTTTTCCACATGCTTAAAATCTTGTTTTTCCTTTAAAAAAACAAAACATGGCAGGTGCAACTTAAGGTCTATGCCCCCATCTCGTCTCAAGCCCTTTCTGCTCCAGTGTCGTTACAGTATTATAGTTTATATCCTTTCTGTTTATGTTTTTAATGCTTTTCTACATATGTGTGTATCCATTAATCAAATAGAATATTATTTTGTGTTATAAAATGTGTTTTGTGCCATAAAATGTGTTTTGTGCCATCAACACCTGGTTTTATGCTAAAGTATTGTTTTGCCGATATACGCCCCATCAACCATGAACAGACTCCTTTATTCCCAAATAATATTAGCTGTTATCAGACTTGTTGATTGTTGTCAAGTGGGGTTTCTTTTTTTGCTTCCTGCCAATTTACAGTCCTCTGATGACCCATGAGGTTGACCGTCTTGTCATCTGTTTACTGGCCCTCTGGATTTCTTCTTCTGTGACTTGTCTATTTTTGTCCCATCCTCTCCCTTGGGTCATTCTTACAAGATCTGCAAGTATCAGCATGAATAAACTGTACGAGGTAATTGATTTAAGCGTGGCCTGTGGAGTCAAAACAGAGCAGAGCCAGTCATTCGTGCTCTGTATTGAAGAGCTCGAGTGGTTGACTTAGCTCTTGGTAAAGGTATTAATCGATTTTACCTCCTGTTCTTTTATTGCAAGATGCAAACCACACGGAGCACCCTAAGAGCAAGTTGAATGCTCCTGCCTGTGCAGCTCTCAGTGCTCCATTTATGCTATACTGTCCACTGAGGGTGGTGACAGCTCCACTTGCACCACCTTCCCCTCCAAGTAACGCAAACTCTCAGTGTCACGATCTGCTTTTCTCTCGCCCAGGGGACACCTTACAGCATCTCCTGCAGCAGTTTAACTCGAGCCTTCTTTTTCTTTATCCCCATCTTTCTCACTTGCTCATTCATTCTTGCCTTTATTCTTCCTCACACAAATACGTACTGAGCGTCTAAGATGTGGCAGGCTTGGAGCTAAGGGTGTAAGAATGAGGACCTAGACTGTTTATCTGGGCTCTGAGAACTTAGCATCTTACGTGGCAGACATAGGAAGCAAGAAGGAGCAGTGGGCGTGTGGGAAGCACAGCAGATCCAAACCCCAGGAAGCCGAGTCCAGGTGAGAACGAGGCAACAGGACAAACGAGCCCAGGGCACGTGGGGCAGGTGGGGCAGGTACCATTCCAGCAGAGGGCGCAGCACAGCGGATGCCCAGGGAGGGAAGGGAGCTCACTGCATTCTAGGAAGAAAAGGGTCGCTTGAGGGTGAGGGTCTGGAAGCCGAGCTGACATCGTTTGGACGGTGTGTTCTCTTCAGTTTGAATAGAACAGTCTGGAGCTTTATTCACGAAACAATGGGGAGCTGTTGAGGGTTTTCAGTGGGACAGTGTCATGACTGGATTTGCATTAGAGATAGACAGCTCTGTCTACTGTGTAGAAAATGAATTTTGGAGAGTAAGAACAGAAGCAGAGACAAGAGTTAGGAGGCTGCTGAGGTCAAGCAGGCGATTGCTCATGGGGACCCGAACTAGGGAGTGGCAGAGGGGGTGGAGAGACGTGGGTGGACTGAAAGGACTTGGTGACTGGGAATGGGGAAGAGGACAAGGGGGAGCCAGGTGTGAGGGCCAGGTGTGGAGCTGGCACGTAGGTGGCTTGCGTCATGTGCGACAGAGTTTGTCAGGGGGGGCAGCAGGGTCTGGTTGGGCTTCTGGTTGCTCCGTGCATAGACTTAGCACAGGTGGTGACAAGTAGCTGGATTTGTGACTCAACAGAACACGATGATGGATTTCAGGTAGAGGACAGAAGAAAGAGAGAAATCAAAGATGTTCTTGTTTTCTGTTCGGATTCGTTGGTAAATGGCAGCACCACTTAATGGGGCTGGAAAGACCAAAGAAGAACAAGGTCTGAGGAGGAAATTAAGTATGAGGCTTGAAAGGACTTTTATTCATCCAAGTCATGAGGACAAGTAGGCATTTAGATGAAGCAGCCTGGAGAAGTTAGGGCTGGAGGTGTGAACCTGAGGATGATCAACTTTGCATGACATCTAAAGCCAAGGAACTGAGTGATACCACCTAGGGGTGGGTCCATAGGGAGGAGAGCCCAGAACTGAGCCCCGGAGTATTCCTGCACTTGAGGAGGTGCAGACCAAGAGGAAGATGCCCAGAGAAGATGGAGCCGGAGTGTGAGAACTCACATCGGCAAGTGGGCATCCATGGAAGCGTGGGCACCCGTGGAAGCGTGGGCATCCGTGGACATGTGGGCATCCGTGGAAGCGTGGGCATCTGTGGAAACGTGGGCATCCGTGGAAGCATGGGCATCCGTGGAAGCGTGGGCATCTGTGGAAGGGTGGACAGGGGAGCAGCAGAGGAGGTGAAGCTGACGATGGAGGAGAGAGATAGCTTGAGGTCTGAGTCCTTTCATAGGGAAGGGCCTACAGAGTGAACTGTGCTACCCAGGGAGAGCAGATGGGGTGGAAGGACACTAGGAGAGAACTGGGAAGGGGACGGATGGTCAAGAGCAGCGCAGAGGAAGGGGCTCCCACAAGGACACAGAGAAGTAAATGCGGAGGTTGACGGTGAGCAGAGAGTACAGGAACTTAGAAGCAAAGGAAGACAGGGTTTCAAAGAGGGGTGGCCCCAGAGGTAAAGTAGGTTGAAAATTCCATGCCCAATGGGTTTAGGTGCAAGGGTGTCACTGGTGACTGTGGCCACAGCAGTCTCAGAGGAGCAATGGGGGCAGAAACCAGACTCCACGGGAAGTGAGTGGATGGAGGGAATGAGCACATGGAACTCTTCCAAGAATGCCGCTGGGAAGGAGGGGGAGTGAGTGAGGCAGGGGTGTTAGGTGGAGGGTTTTTTCCCTCTCTTTTAAGATGGAGAGACTGAGCATGAATAAATGCTAGTGGAAGAAGCCGAGAGAGAGAGAGAGAGAGAGAGATTGAGAGAGACTGAGGAGGCAGGAGGGCATTGGCGTCCGTGAAGGCAGGTGGTCGCTGGGAAGTAAGTGTGCACGGCCCTGAGAGCGAAGGCCGTGAATCTCCCTATATCAGGAGATGGGACAGGGTGACAGTGGAGGCATATTTGAAAGTTTGCGGCAGGAGGCTGAAGGATAAAATGATTAATTAAGGATTGCATTCTCCTTCCTTTTGAAACAAACCATGATTTTAAGGATGAAAGGGTGAACTCAGATCTCCTTGACTTGTACAGTTTTGTGGGTGGGTTTTTCCCCCATTGGGTTACTCATTCAGATGGCAGCAAACAGAAATCTTTTGGGAGAGACAGGGATGGGGGCTCCAGTCCACAGTGAGCAAGCAGGACTGGTGTGGAAGAAAATGCACACTGGCAGGTAGGGATGAATCAAGGACTAATGTTTTGTGAGCACCACCAACCTGATGCCACAGTTATTTTGGAGAGGAAGCTTTTCACACGCAAACCTGAGTTCCTAGATTTACGGATTATGGGTAAAATTTGAAGAGGGAGCTCCAAAACATTTAGATCAAAGTGTGGCCATGCACCCAAATCTTCAGCAAGCAGGCCTTCAGATTTCCCAACACAAATGATCGTTTTCTGTTTTCATCTTTTAGTGGATGGCACTAATCTCAAACCAGATATTCTGGATCCCATCAAGGACACAGTGGAAGTAAAACTTGGTAAGCTGAGCTGTATTATCTCCCTAAAATGACGTTGTGCTTCTGGGAGCAGGTGTAAGTGGGATAAAAAGAAAAGTGCGTTGAGTTTTCATGTCAGACAGAACAGGTGTCAATCTTGACTCAGTCACTGACCAGTTTTGTGGCCTTGCAAGTTACTTAATCCATGTAAGCCTCAGCCTTTAAATCTGTAAATAGGTATCATAAAACTGACCTCACAAGATCGCACTGAGAAATAACGGGACAATGTATGTTAAGTGGCTGGTGCATTGGACACCAGCAATAGATTTTAGATTCTTCATAACTCCCACCAGGAACAGATGGTTATGTATACTGGTTAGGTCCATCGGTTATGGCTAAAAATTTACCAACTTGAGTAGCATTAACCTTATAAATATGATGTTTGGTCAGGCCTTTAAAAGAATAATACAACCTCAGCTCAAACAATTTGTATTCCAAAGTCGTGTCTTTTTTGGGTAGAAAGGAAATTGACTTCCTTGTGGTCTCCTTTCATTTTGTTAATTTTAATCTATGTCTTTCCACACAGCCAAATGAACATTACTGTGTTTAAGACTAAATTCTGGTTGTGTTAATAAAATAAGTGCTCTTTTAAATACTAATCAGAGATTTATTATTGTGGAAAGAAACACAAAGGTAGACATTATGATCACCAGGTGGCAGTAGCAGCATATCCTGATTATAGAAATAGCAATAGCAGTTGGGCGACATCACAGAATGGAAGAAAGGAGGAAAAATGGTGGAAAAAATCAATTAGCTCAAATGTTAAGTTACTTATGATATTTAATGAATTCTAAGTTATTACTGGTGGAAAAATATTAAGGAGCAAAGATGAGTTTTCAAATGGAGTCCCTAATCATTTCATGGTTGAATATTAAGTCTGAGGTAGAGCATATCTGGATATCCATTATGAAGAAAGCAGGTAGAGGGTAGTTAATAACATGCATGCTCATCCGTAGTGTATTATTCAGAAAAACAGCTGAATATCTAACTAATTTCTCTGTTAAACTACATGCTATAGTAACCTCATGATTTTCATTTAATATGCAAATATTGGTTAGAAAAATGTTCTTTATTGATGTATGTTGTGATGTTGAAGACCAGGCTGGTCGCCGAAATTCCTCATTTTTCTGGCGTCTCCCTCAAACCACACTGGCACCCTTAGTGATACGATTATGCTAATCTTCATTTTAAGAACACAGAGTTAAATGTTTGAGATATGAGTATTGACTGTTAGAGACAAACATACCTGGTTTTATGTGTTTCTGAATGAGAGATTTGCAGACATTTGGTTATTTCTGACACACCTGTTTTACCTGCAAACCTGACTGTATCAAGCAACTGTCTTCTGGTCAGGTCTTCCTCCCCCACAGAGGACAAAGATTTCTTACGCACTTCCTTCCTGTTTGCTCCGGCCTCTTCACTTTCAGGAAAGCCTTTAACTCTAAAATGCAAAGCACGATTTGGCTTCTAAAGGGACTTTAAACCTGTGATAAAATATGGTACATCAAAGATTCTGACCAGTAGTGGGAAGCCACAACACCTGAGAGGAAAAGGTAAGAAGAAAACTAGCAGACTCTATTCTTTGCAACCCAAACTAGATGCTTTCACCTTTAGAAACCTCTAAAATATAAAATACACACGCTAAGTTGATGGTGTAGCCACTAGCACCAGCTAGTGGTGAAAATTAAAATTACAGAAATGCAAGTATCTGATCATTTTAAACATGGGGGCTGCGTGCAGTTCCTGAAAGGGCTATAAAATGAAATGTTTAAGTTGTTTTAAAGCTCAATTGGTAGCAACAGTTTGATGCAGCTGCTTTAAAAATCAGGCTATCAAGCAGACAGATGGATGCAGGCTCTTTGAGTAGAAATATCATGTATCACGTCCAATATCGAGGAGATGATGCTGCCTCCCCACCCCGTTTCCACGAGGGTCACCCGTTCAGAGTATGCGGTTAGTTCAGGGATCCAAACTTTCAGAGTCATTAACAGTCTGGAAAGTATCCAGAGAAAATGGTGCCATAATAAGGAGTCTGACAAAAAAAAATATGTGAAGTGAGGGAGAGTTGCAACAACTTAACCTGGAAAAGGAGACTCTTCAGAGCTACTATGTTTTATGAGAAGTTAGACTTAGTGTGTTGCTCTCTGGGGCACAGAACCCAGATCAGTGGACAGAGAGTACTGGTGAGAGATCTTGGCTAATAGAAAGTGTAACTCTAGAGATTCAGAGCTATCCAATACCTTGAAAAGCTGGTGTCCAGTATCTGGAAGGGTCAAAAGGCTCGGATGCGATCATGTGCAATCAGACATCACCTTAAAGGAC
Source organism: Cynocephalus volans (assembly GCF_027409185.1). Taxonomy (NCBI): domain Eukaryota; kingdom Metazoa; phylum Chordata; class Mammalia; order Dermoptera; family Cynocephalidae; genus Cynocephalus; species Cynocephalus volans. Next base: position 91,684,447 of record NC_084473.1, on the reverse strand, counting down.
ACATTCGCTCTTTTCTCCAAGATGTGGCTCAGAGGAAGTGTCGATGTATGCATTAAGTACTTTGTTCTGATTTTCAAAATATTGCAATGAACAAATGTAATGTCATTTTGAAAAGTATGCTTTATTACAAAAAATAAAGGACAGATTTGGGTACAACAATAAGATCTGGCAAGAATTTCTAAGCTCAGGGAAGTTACTAGATCCCCTTTTAAGCTGACATTGCATTAAAGGTCAAAGTAGAGGAGTGTGGCAAAGAGTGTGCTTTGACGTCACCTGCCCTCGGGTCTGAATCTCCATTTTCTATCCAGTGGAAATGTGACCTTAACCCCATGCACCTCCATCATGCATCTGCTGTCTATGGATAATCACGTGCACTTTGCAAGGTCACCCTGTGTGGCAGGTGGGAGGCACTCAGTGAGGAAGAGCCTGTGCTGCAGGCTTACAGCAACACAGTCTAACACATCACCCCCATAAATAAGAGTTCTTAACGTGAAGACAGTTTGTAGATCGGCAACTTTAGAGAATGTAGATCATGAGTAAACACTGAGACTCAGACCTTCCTGGATGGGGCAGAATGGCCTAGGCCCAGGACCCCGGCAGCCACCTCCCTGCGGAGTGACCTGGAGCTGCCCACCCGCTCTGTACCTCGTCCGGTTGTGGCCAAGTCAGGATGTTTGCATCATTACTTTGTGGGGCTCCTGTGGGGTACAGAGTGGAGGGCATCTGAGAGCACATTTTCAGTGCTCAGCAGCATGCCTGGTACACAGATGCCCTCCTCAGGACTTAATCATTTTCTATATTATTATTTATTATTATCTGTTCTCAAGGGGAATTTTCAGAGTAAAGAAAGTCAGATGAAGGCCACGAGTAAATTATATCTTAGTGTAAATGCTTAGCAGAGTCAATGATTTAACGAAGAACGAGGCCTCTCTAAGCAGTTTACACTCTTCTGCGTCTTCCTGTGCTGCTGGTCCACAGCTTTTCTGAGAACCCGGCGGCTGGCGGCTCACACAAGTTCCAGATCCACCAGTAGGTGTTACTGCACGTGACCGAGTGGGTGTGGCATTTCTCCTCTTTCCTAGGAGAGGAAAGTCCACCTTAAAGGATGAAATCATCGAGCGGGTCCTAGAGCTGGCAGAGGTTACTCAGAGTGATCTGCGCTGGAAGTTCGTCTGCTTTGCCCAGAACTCCATCGGGAACACCACCCAGTCCGTCCAGCTGAGGCCCGAGAAGGGAGGTGAGCCCGGAACCTGCCCTGAAAGTTCGCAGCTGCCTTTACTCGCGAGGGGAGGAATTTTCCTGAAGAAGAGTAACAGCGATGACAGCCTCTAACCTTTTCTAGGTGACAGGCGCTGTTCTAGGCACTGTGGTCATGGTAACCCGTGCAGTGTTCGAGCAGCTGCGCATCAGTGCTGCAGAGCTGATCCTCTTACTGAGACTCCCGCGTGGGGCCGTGCTGGCAAAGCCTGTCACTCGTTCACTCGCTCGTTCATTCATTCTACAGATACCTACAGGGCGTGCCCAATGTGCAGACACTGTGCCAAGAGTCAGCTCCCTTTCCTGGCTTCCGAATCCAGAGCACATAATGCATTCATGTCTGAAGGCTGGAGAAAGGATGCGTAATCTTGCTCAGTGTTCAGAATGATATGCGTGTGTCACAGATCAGACCTGTTTTAAAGCTGAACTAGAAATTATAGGTAATTTCTTAAAGAAGGTGCCCGGAGATGAAGTTGCTATGATTCATTCATTCATTTATTTAATTAATAGATGATGGTAGCACGAGCAGGTTCGAATGTGTGTGAGGCTTAAATAAGACAAAGTTTGTTCCTGGTCTGCAGTGGGTGCCCTGTACGGTGACTTCCCTCAGCACAGGTCTGTAGGAGACCCCTACGTTAGCTACCTTTGTGGTAGGTGCAAGGGTAAACCAGATGTGGCTCCTGGTCTGAGAAGTTGAAACTTTAGTAAGGACAATAATACATGCAAATAATTTACGATATACAATGAGAGGAATGCAAGTGGATTATGTGGAAGTTTATGGGGGGAAAATAAATAAAATGTCTATGATAAGTTTTCCAGGCTACCCTGATCAGGAACTGCCCGTTCCCCCAAGTTCTCCAGAGTTACTGTAAGATAGTTCCCTCAAGACATGATTTCAAGATGTTCCCAGATTCAGAAGAAATGCAGCAGTGATTTCGATGAGATAATAGGGCAGGAAAAGGCACAGGGTAGGCTCGTGGTGCTGGTGCCATGTGGTCCCGGTCCAGGATTGCGGCTTCTGTGTTTGCTCATGGCTGCCATGTCTTCCCAGTGCTGTTGTGTACATCCTGCTTGGCACCATCATGGCCCTGGTGGGTGTGCTGGTGGCGGGTGCCCTCCTGTACAGGCACTGGATCGAAATAGTGCTGCTGTACCAAACCTACCAGAGCAAGGACGAGACGCTGGGGGGTAAGGTCACCCCAACACGCTACCCGCTGATACTTCCTCTCAGAACTGACATAGACAGTGATAATACAGGACAATAGAAAATGCCATCACTGGCCATCAACATTGTTTCCTCAGAGTTATTTGAGGAAAGAATTTCAGATTCCTGCTGCCAGCCAGTGCAGAGCATGAGGGAAGAGCTCGGAAAATGGACAACATCGTGGTACCTGCAGGTGTCGAGGCCTTCCTCCAGGTCTGGTGGCCTCACGCCAGAGAAGGCTGGAGAAATAATTTTTTTTTTCATGACACTTACCAGAAATCTTGTAGACAATATTGTCGTGGGGCATGTTGGACTTGAAAACAATCTCTCTGTTAAACAACCTAGAGCACTATGACAAATGACATAGCATCTCTGTGCCTTCGTTTCCTCATCTATAAAATGGGATTGTAAGAGCCCCAGTCCCAAAAGATGCTGTGTGGGCACTCTGAGTTAAGACATACTGAGCATTTAGAACGGTGCTCACACATAGTAAGCGCTCAGCACGTGCCAGCTGTCACTGCTTCCTAAGGACTGCAGTGTGTGCCTGTCATGCATGGTCACTCCTTTAACTGTCACAGTGAACCTATGAGCCAGGCTGATATGATGTCATGTGTCAAAAATTGAACCACCAGAAGGTGTTAGAGCTGGGGATTTGGACACAAATTGTCTGGTTTAAGAGATCCCGTTAGCCTTATCTGTAAAACGAGGGGCTTTAAAATGATGGAAATGTCCCCAAAAATGGGAAGTTCTGTAAAATGTAAGCACTGTTACTATTAATGTAATGCCTGTCAATTTTCCCACGAGACAGGATAATAATGTTCATTGATTCTGCTTCTTTAGAAGAGCTGCTTCTGTTTTTTCCTAATCCTGGAATTCTCTAAGGTTAGAATGTTTGCAGTTTTAGTGAATGATTTTGTTGCTTGGAAAGAGCAGAATCCACTGGGAGGCCTCTCCAAATTCTAGTGCTTTTCCTGCACCGGGAATTCGATGCAGAGGTGTCAGATCACTGGGGAAAGGACGAGTGAAGAAATCCATCAGTCACACCTGTCTTTAGGCTCATCATCTAGAGATTTCATCACTAGAAATCCTTACGCCAAGAGTGGTTTTAAGATTTTTTTTTTTTTTAAATATTAGCTTTTTTGAATGGAGCGAATTATCTAATCACTGTAGTAATCAGATCTGAGAGGCAGAACCAGTTTTCAAGCGCGGTGATGCAGTGTCCTCTGCTGGCCAACCTGATGTTTGTCAGCAAAATCACTCTGAAGTTAATGCTGAATATTCAAAATTTTAGAAAGACCTAGAATGTTAGAATTGTGGGAGGACCTAAATCACCTAATACTTCACTCTTATTACAAAAGAAATTCGGTTTCCAGACCATAGAAAGATCCTAGTTGGCTGGGGGTTCTCATGGGTGTGAAAGGAAGGGAGGCTGCTAAGGTGTGTTGCAGTTTTCAGGGCACAGCAGCGCTCACCTGCCGCGCACCCAGGAGCCCGCTCCTTCCCACCTGGGCAATGCGTGCTTCAGAGATCAGCCCCCCTTGGGCCCTGGCTCTTTGGTTTTCTCCTCCATTGCTTCTTGGACCTTCCCCTTTTGTTGCTCGCACTTCCTTCCACTGAGGCCTGTTTTTAGATCCACGCTGAGCAACAGTAAAGAGCATCAAATAGCCTCAGCAATCGGCACGACTGCTTACTATTGTGTGACAATTCTATTTGACAGGGATTGTGGGACATGCTGGGGAGGGTGTGTCCCATTTCAAAGCCTGTGAGTTAACTTTTGGGATTTTCTATTTGTTGCAGTTAGTTCTTTAGCATGTTCCAGTAGTCAATGTGCATTTGTAACAATATAGTCAATGGAGGTAGATGAGATCTTTAAAATATTCTAAAATAAGGTCTACAAATATAGCTTCCTACTCAGAAGGGAGGGGAAAGGATATTTATCTTGTGCCTGCTACGAGCCAGACACGTACATTATCTCATGCAATCCTTAAAACAGCCTGCTGGAAAGTTGTTGTCTTCCTTTTTCATGTGGGGATTCAAATATAGGTATATGGGCTGTCAGCTCTCTAAGGGAGTATTTTTTCTCCTATGGACACAGGTGCTGGGTCTTAGCAGTCCTTTGCTCGCTGGATGGTGTCATGCTCTGATGGAGCAGACTCCTCTTTGATGTGTAGCTAATGAGACAAACACTGCAGATGCACAGAAAGCTCCAGGAACTCCTGGTGACTGCGATTTAATCACCCAAGACCCAGTGGTTTGATCTAACCCCAGTGCAAATGCAAGAGTGTTTCATAAACTAGAATTCGATTTGGGGCAGATCATCAGTGCCACTCAGTGTAACTTTAAAATGGAGGTGGCCACTGCTTTTTGTCTTTTAAGTCAATTTTGAAAGGCTCCTGAATCTTATTTCTTATGCATTTACTACATGTTTTAAGCACATGCATGTGTACCATGATCGTAAAAAATATACACAAATGGCTTACTTTTTTCATTGTTCCTCTTCCTCAGATAAAAAGGAATTTGATGCTTTCATATCCTATGCAAAATGGAGCTCTTTTGAGAATGAGGCCACTTCATCTCTGAGCAAGGAACACTTGGCCCTGAATCTGTTTCCTGAAGTTTTGGAAAATAAATATAGATATACCTTGTGTTTGCTTGAAAGAGATGTGGCCCCAGGAAGAGGTAAGTTTTGTATGCCAAGAAAAACTATGGAGCACAGAGGGCAGGTACATGCAAGCTCTCTCTGAGTCTTTTCTGCCATTCTTTCTGTTAGGGGATGGATATACATCTTGTGGAGGTTTCATGAGCATAGAACATCTTGGGCAACAACAGAGAAAAACATGTGTTTCAGAGACATGCTTTGTCATTGCAAAAATCAATCTTCAAAAAAAATAATATCAGGCCTTACGTAGGCCTTCCAGAACAAAGATGTCTTCCCTGGCTCTGTGTCAGGAGGTTTTCTCTGTCATTATAAACAGGTGGCCTCCCTGCTTTCTGGGACTCTGTCCTTCACAAGCCTCTGCCCTGGGTCGAGCAGGTTCCTCAGGCCTGGGCCCATCCCTGGCCATCTATGAGACTTCCAGACCTCATATGTCCTGCTGACATTCTCTGCCTTGGATACTCCCACCATGGAGCCTGGGACATCCCATAACCCCTGTTATCCCAGCCTACCTAGTTTCAATGAGCTTTGCTCCTAGAGGAATTGACAATTTGAGGAGACAACACAAAGGAAGGAATGTAAAATTGAGAGTGACTAGACACTAGAGTGTATCTTCAACTGTTGGTAGAGTTGACATGGTTAAAGTGATAGAGTAAACCATGTCTCCTTTCCTCCTTATGTAGAGTATCCATTGCAAGGAACCTTGGAGTAGATCTCAGAGATTCAAGGTTATTGTGATTCAAGGTTTAACAGTATCAATTACAATTAAATCCTTTATTTCCAATGTATGCAGAAGACATTGTGAACATTATTAAGAAAAGTAGAAGAGGAATATTTATCTTGAGCCCCAACTATGTCAATGGATCCAGTGTCTTTGAACTACAAGCAGCAGTGAATCTTGCCTTGAATGATCAAACACTGAAACTCATTTTAATTCAGTACTGTTCCTTCCAAGAGCCAGAGTCTCTAACTTATCCTGTGAAAAAAAGCTCTCAGAGTTTTGCCCACAGTCACGTGGAGAGGCTTAAAATCAGTTCCTCCCGATTCCAGGTTCTGGACCCAAATGCGCTACCACATGCCTGTGAAAAACTCTAAAGGATTCACGTGGAACCAACTCAGAATTTTCCCAAGTTTTTCTTCACTGAAAAGGACTCTGTAAAACAGAAACCACTGGAAGGAGCTCCCAGCCGAGGGACTGGTGAAACGGGTCCTGGAGCCACCTCCCCTCCAGTCCCTGAGATAGAGGTGTCGATGGACAGAACACACAGCATGAATGCTTCTGCCAGCCCGAGCAGCTCGACAGGCACTGGAATGAGACTGAGGCTGTGGTTTAGAGCCTTTGATTTCCTGGACTGGACAGAGGGAGAGTGGATTCTCCAAACCATAGAGCACATTCAGCACACAACATCCCTGAGATTTTCCTAGTGGTCTGGGCAAAATCAGCAGACACAGCTACCTCTACTTTGTGGTTATGGACTGCCGTGTCCACTATGTATTGTACATGTGACTTTATGTGTATTTTTAATCAAATAAATATTATTTTATTAGAAACAAGTGATTATACTTTGCTTAAAGCTTTTCTATAAGGAAGACAGCTCTTACTCCGTGTTGACCCATCAACTCTGGAGCACAGACAGTAAGTATACAAGGTAGTGGGACACAGAGTGCACAGGGCTATGGTTAGTCTGGACCGTGTCCTTATGGGAAGTGCTCCTTCCTTTGGGCTGACGTAGCCTGTGCCGGGACATAGGCTTGGGGAGAAGAGTGGGGTTAATTTCAGTTCCCCCTTGTCCCTTTGGCCAGAGCTCTTTGTGCAGGTCATAAATTATACAACCTTACCCTGGGCCACTGGAAAGGGACCAACAGGGCCAAAATTATTAGGCCAACAAGAATACAAAGAACAGACTTGCAGTTATGTACAAAGTAGAAAGGTAGGGACAAGAGTCAGCAGTCAAGCTAAGCGTCTGGGAAATAAGTGCGTGCACTTGTTAAAAGGCAGCAAGAATGAAGCTTGAACAGGCTGTAGTCTGAGCCATTTGCCTGTTGAGGCTGGCACTCCTGTGTGCTTGCTGACCTAGTGGTCTCCTGCAAGTCCTCCTGAGTAACGGGGTGATGTACTGGAGGCCCAAGTAGCTGTTCCTGACAGGCAAGGCTGATTGCATCCTCAGGAGTTTGTTCTCCATGAGAGTTCAACCTGCAGTTGAAATAATGTTCTAGTTGTATACAGATGTAAATTTTCATGCTCTGTCTTCCCTGAAGAAATGGAATAATGCGTCATTTGAGCAATACAGGAAAGCAACTTGTGGACTTGTTCACATGTTCTGTGTCACATCCACTGGCCTGAACGTGATCCAAGCTGAAAGTCATTGTCATCTGGCCACCCTTGGTGCCTGTGTGAAATGCTATCCTGCTCTTTCTTCACAGAATCACCCACATCATAAAAACCAATGTGGCATTGGCACCAAACAACATCCTTTTTGAAAATTTCAGTAATAAAGTTAAAGATGAGTTAAAGGGCATAAATTATTCCTGAGGAAGTTTCTTGTGGGAAGGAGCATTGCAGGGTCTCAGCAGGGAGGAACCCACCCTGTCGTTGTCCCATTGTGCTCTGGTGATGGCCAGGATCCCCGGGTTTGCCTCTCAGTCACTCTCTGAGATCTAAGACTCAGAAACCTCCTTCAGTTTGTTTTATTCTAGGATAGATACTTCTAGAAATGAGCTATCCAGAGGTCCAGAGTTTTGTCCTTAGCTTTCCAGAAAGATCCTCCAATCTTCAGGTCTGTACACACACAAAAAGAGAGAGATCTAACTTTAATAGTTACAGAATACACTCTTTCAGGGATAGTAGGTATACTGAAGATGACAAATTAGCATTCAGAACAAAGATTTGTTTATACTTTTTACATGTAAATCAATCAAAACAGAATTTCTAAGTATAGGAGATTGATTGTGATCAATTGGACTCAGTGGAATACGATCAGAAAAGAGTATTATTTTCCCACCACACCTTCTAAATGAGGTGGCCGTATGTTCTTAGTTTACACCTGTTTCCCAAGTATAATTTTCATAGTTTTCTCTCTCACTCTGAAAAAGTGTCCTGGTGTAGATGATGGTCACCCTACATTTAACACATATGGTACAGTAATCCTCACTTACTCTGTATGACATCTCAGGAAGTTTCCACAGCTTTTCTGGTCTCTTTTGGGTTTTAAACCTATACTTTACATCTATATTATTTCCATGTGGTAATTCTAGGTAAGATGAACTAAACACACACCACCCTGTCTCTCCCTCTTTTTGCAGCTATACAAACTGAATAAAACACATAGAAAATCAATGCGAGAATTCTGAAAAGTAAATAGAAGCAGGCAGATTGGAGAGGATAGGAATTAAAGTTGCATGATTTTTTTCCTCAATATCCCCTGAGGTAGACGCAGTACAGTCTGAAACCCACAAGTGGACAGCAGTGATACAGAAAGAGTCCAGAGGAAGGCCGCTGGTGCAGGCCTGAAGACTAGGAAAGGGGCTTCCTGCCACTCCCACATTTTTTTCCTTCTATATTCTTTCACTGCCCAGCCCCTAGGCACTCTTGTGGTGGAAGCAGTAGCACCAACAAATGCCATGACAGAAGGGGCCCTCAAGAGCCTACGTCTCCAAGGAAGAGGGATTGTCCACTTTGGTATAGGGAGCTGTGGTCCCAAGAGGTGAAGCAAACTTCTATCAATTTTTTTCTCTCTCTATGTCCTCTTATCACTTACCTGCAGAGGTGGAAACAGTTGTGGAAAGTGCACTGCAGACTGGGGTAAATAAAGTCCCAAAACTCTAACTAGGGAACTGCAAAGAGGAGGAGAAAATACCTTGGAGACTGAAGACAGAAAGGAGCTCAGGAAAGCAAACCCATAAAGTTGTTTATATATTCCTGGACTCGTCCCCAAGTTGTGCATGTCTGAATCTGACCCCTAATAGAATACCATAAACCTTGAGAATTGAGCTATAAGACAGACCATTTCCTGATTCCCAGACAGGCCATCAGAAGGTGTATATATGGGGTAAGTCCAAATATAACTACTGAAAGGCAGTGAAACAGAACTGACATTGAAACCATAAGGCTGGTTAAAGTTTAGGGCCTTAATCCAAGTGGTTCAATTGCCTGCTAAAATAAAAATAACATTCTTCATAGAATGGGTCTTTCAATAAGACTCAGGGTTGCATAATAAAATATTTAAAAATTCAGAACACGCACTTAGTTGCAGGGCTTCTCTGGGACGTTGAGGGAAGAAGCGGCGCGGACATGGTAGCTGCCACTGCGGCCGCCGCGGGCTCATAAGCTGGGATCTACTATACCTATTGATTAACTATGGAAGATTATACCAAAATAGAGAAAATTGGAGAAGGTACTTATGGAGTTGTGTATAAAGGTAGACACAAAACTACAGGTCAAGTGGTAGCCATGAAGAAAATCAGACTGGAAAGTGAGGAGGAAGGGGTTCCTCGTACTGCAATTCGGGAAATTTCTCTATTAAAAGAACTTCGTCATCCAAATATAGTCAGTCTTCAAGATGTGCTTATGCAGGATTCCAGGTTATATCTCATCTTTGAATTCCTTTCCATGGATCTCAAGAAATACTTGGATTCTATACCTCCCGGTCAGTTCATGGATTCTTCACTTGTTAAGAGTTATTTGTACCAAATTCTACAGGGGATTGTGTTTTGTCACTCTAGAAGGGTTCTTCACAGAGACTTAAAACCTCAAAATTTATTGATTGATGACAAAGGAATAATTAAACTGGCTGATTTTGGCCTTGCCAGAGCTTTTGGAATACCTATAAGAGTATATACACATGAGGTAGTAACACTGTGGTACAGATCTCCAGAAGTATTGCTGGGGTCAGCTCGTTACTCAACCCCAGTTGACATTTGGAGTATAGGAACCATATTTGCAGAATTAGCGACTAAGAAACCACTTTTTCATGGGGATTCAGAAATTGATCAGCTCTTCAGGATTTTCAGAGCTTTAGGCACTCCTCATAATGAAGTGTGGCCAGAAGTGGAATCTTTACAGGACTATAAGAATACATTTCCCAAGTGGAAACCAGGAAGCTTAGCATCCCATGTCCAAAACTTGGATGAAAATGGCTTGGATCTGCTCTCGAAAATGTTAGTCTATGATCCTGCCAAACGAATTTCAGGCAAAATGGCACTGAATCATCCATATTTTAATGATTTGGACAATCAGATTAAGAAGATGTAGCTTTCTGACAAAGTCTCCACATGAGATATTGAGAACAGATAGCTGTAATTTTACTGTTAACTCTATTCTTATCTTGTATATTATTCTTTTCTTCGTTGTAAAACCTAAGCTGTACTTCTTATTTCAAAAGTATAACTTAAAAATGTAAATATTCTATATGAATTTAAATATAATAATTCTGTATATGTGTGTAAAAAAATAAATAAATAAATAAATAAAAATTCAGAACACAATCTGTTGAAAGCAAAAGTTATGACACTTTCTGGTAGAATTTTCAATGTAGGTAGATGTAATATGTAAGTTAACTACAACATAAAGGAAAGAGGGTAGGAGAATCTATATGGTGTTAAGGTATCTACATACCAGTTGAAGTGGTAAAATATTCATTCTAAATAAAATGCGAAAATACAGTAAGAGTATGTTATATTTTAATCTATTGGGCAACCACTAAAACAAACAAATAAAAAAACACAAAGGCCAGCCCGTGACTCACTTGGGAGAGTGTGGTGCTGATAACACCAAGGCCATGGGTTCAGATCCCTATATAGGGATGGCCAGTTAGGTCACTTGAGAGAGTGTGATGCTGACAACACCAAGTCAAGGGTTAAGATCCCCTTACCGGTCATCTTTTTAAAAAAACCACAAATATTGTTAAAATATAATAGACAATGGAATGCCATTCAGCCTATAAAAGAAGGAATTTCTGCAATATGCCACAACATGGATGTACCTTGAGGACATTATGCTAAGTGAAATAAGCCAGAAACAGAAAAACAAATACTACATGATTCACTCATGTGAGGTATCTAAAATAGTCAAATTCATAAAATCAAGACTGGAATGATGGTACAGGAATAGGCTGGAAGACAGGGAAAATTGGGAGTTATTAATCAACAGAGATATGGTATCATTTAAGATGAATAAGCTCTGCCAAACAGCATTGTACCTATAATCAAGAATAATGTATTTTATACTTAAAATTTGTTAAGAGGATAGATCTCTTGTTAAGTGTTCTTATTACAATAAAACATTTTTTTAAAAAAGGAATAATAAAAAATGTTTAAATAACCCAAAAGAAGGGAAAAGAAAAACAGGGGAACAAAAAAACAGGAAGTAAATAGATATCAAATAATAAAATGGCAGACATAAATCCAAACATATTAAGAGTTATATTAAATGTAAAATGTCTAAACAAAATAATTAAAAGACAGAGATTATTAATCTGAGTTTTTAAAATGACTCAACTTTATTTTTATTGTAGATATCCCTTTACAATAAACACACTTCAGATATAATGACATAGGTAGGTTAAAAGTAAAGGGTTAGATATAAATATATAAATATTAATTAAAAGAAAGCTGGAGTGCTTATACTAACACCAGTTAAAGTAGACTTCAGAGAAAAGAAAGTTACCAGGGGAAAAGATGAATATCACATTGTGATAAAAGAATATATTTGCCAAGAAGACATAAGAATCTTAACTGTGCATGCACCTAACAACAGTGCTTCAAAATACATGAAGAGAAAACTGACTTAACTGAAAGGAGAAATAGACAAATTCACAATTGTCGTTGGAGACTTCAATATTCTTCTCTCAGGTAGGTATTGATAAAACTGTTGAACAAAAATTTAGCAAGGATACAGAAAACCTGAACATCACCACTTAATTGGTGTTTTTCTAGATCTACTTGACAATAATAGAACATTCCACCCACCAACAGGAAAACACACATTTTTTTTGCTACCCGGGTTCCTAGGCAGGTGCCGAGGGCAGCCCCCTCCACCTGGAAGCAGGCAAGGAACACACCTGGGGACCTAAAAGGAGCAGCCTCCTCTCGGGGTCATAGGCAGGAGGCGAGGGCAGCATTCCCCACCCAGGAGCAGGCGAGGAGCATGCTGAAAACACCACTTCCATGCAGGTGGCCCACCACAGCCACTGCCACAGCCATGACTGCTGCAAAAGCAGCTTGACCCCACAGTAATAGCCACAGTCACCATGCAGGCAGCCCACAAGACACTCAACTGCATTGATACAAGGAGAGTCACCAGTGGAGACTGGAAAAAGAAGAGGATATCTCTCTCCTCAAAACCCACTCCATAGTAAAAGAAGGAGCAACTGCTCTACCAGATTACCAGACATCAACATAGAGATACTAGAATATGACAATTTAAGAAAATATGACATTACCAAAGAAATACAGTAATTCTCAAATACCAGACCTTATAGAGCAGGAAACCCTTGAAATGACTGAAAAAGGATTCTGAACAATAATCTTAAGATGTGAGAAGACTCGGTTAGACAACATAATGAAATGAGGGGAAAATGGAGGATATGAAGGAGGAAATTTACAAAGAGATTAATACTTTTAAAAAATGTAGGAGAAGGACCGGCCCTGTGGCTCACTCGGGAGAGTGCGGCGCTGGTAGCACCGATGCGCGGGTTCGGATCCTATATGGGGATGGCCAGTGCGCTCCCGTGCCAAGGGATGTGATCCCCTTACTGGTCAGGAAAAAAAAATGTAGGAGAACTCATGGAACTGAAAGATTCACCCAACAAAATTAAAAACATAGCCAAGAGCTTAAGGAGCAGAGTAGAACAAGCAGAAGAAAGAATTTCTAACCTTGAAGATAGCCTTTTCAAAATAACCCCGACAAAAAAAAAGAATTTTAAGAAATGAAGAAAATCTAAGAGAGCTAGCAGACAACTTTAAGCACAAACATTCGAATCATGGGTATTCCAGAAGGGGAAGAGAAACAAAAAGGCGTGGAAAACTATTCAAATATATTATCAAAATATTATCAAAAAATAACCAAAACTTCCCAGGCATAGGGAGAGTCATGGACCTTCAGATGCAGGAGGCCCAAAGATCCCCCAACAGATTCAACCCAAAAAGATCCTTTCCAAGACACATTACAGCCAAACTGGCAAAGCACAAAGATAAAGAGAGAATCTTAAAAGAAGCAAGAAAAGTGTCAAGTCACCTATAAAGGAGCCCCCATCAGACTAACAGCAGAGTTCTCCACAGAAACTCTACAGGCCAGAAGAAAACGGGATGATAAATTCAAAATACTAAAAGAAAAAAAAATGCCAGCTACGGATACTATACCCAGCAAGGCTGTCCTTCACAAATGAGGGAGAAATCGTGTATTTTCCAGACAAACATAAAGTGTGCGAGGTCACCACCTCACAACCAGCCCTGCAGGAAATCCTCAAAGGAGTCCTGCATTTGGAATCTGAAAAGTGATAATCACTACTGTGTATACACAAGATAGAATAAAACCAACTGGTAGAACAAAAATGCAAATGAGAAAGAGAAAGAGACTAAATCTTACTACCACAAAAAAACCATAGTGACAATGAAACGAAAACAAACTCTCAGCTTCTTTGGAAGATGATAGGGAAAATTCATTTTTCTAAAATTAGTAAATAGAAGGGAAGAGTCAAGCATTTATCCTGTCTTTGCTTTATGAATTTTTCCTCAGGGTAACAACCATAAATAACTGAGGAAGAACATTTCTGCCTAGTGAAGTATCCCAGCTCGTAAGTAAAGAGGGAATAAAATAATTAAAATACGGTATTTTGCAAACCCCTATTGAAATAATCGATCTAGCATATGATCATCAACAACTGCTAACATTACAGAGAGACAATCAGACATAATGGGCCCCCTGCAATAAGAACATATACCTCTGAAGGTAATGGAAAAACCTGAGTGAGACCAAGCCGCAGGATCCAGCAACCAATCACCAGTAAATGCAGAGGATGATGGAACGTGTTAAATGACCCTACTGGGATGGAGCCAGCAAATCCAGACCTTGCGAAACCTTCTGGGGTAAAGGGTAAGTATGAGATGAAGGGGGGACCTATAGATTAAAAGAAACTTGAGACAGCTGACACAGCAACCAATGTAACAAACAGAACTTGTTTGGATCCTGCTGTGAACAAACCAATTGTAAGAAAGAAAGAGGGAGGGGGAGAGAATTGGACAAATTTAAACATGTTCAATGTTTGGTTATATTAAGGAATTACTATTGATTTTTAAAATGTGAAAAAATTGAGTAATTGGCATGTCTAGCTATAGTTCTGTTCGAACTCTCTGTTGTTTCATAACTCGATCTTGGTAGGTGGTGTGTTTTTTGGAATTTATTCATTTCATGTAGATGATCTAATTCCTTAACCAGCAATTATACATAGTATTCTCTTATAATCCTTTTGATTTCTGTAAGTTTGGTTGTAGTGACCCCTCTTTTATTTCTGATTTTAGTTATTCAAGTCTTCTTTGCTATTTTTTGGTCCTTCTAGGTAAAGGTTTTTCAATTTTGTGGATCTTTTCAAAGTACCAACTTTTGGTTTCATTGATTTTCTCTATTATTTTCTGTTTTCTATTTCTTTTATCTATGTCTTAATTTTTATTATTTACTTCTTTTGCTAGTTCTGGGCTTAGTTTGATCTTCATTTTCTAGTTTCTTAAGGTGCAAAAGGTGATTGCTGATTTGAGATCTTTCTTTTTTATTAATGTATGCATTTTCATTAAATAAACTTCCCTTTTAGCAATGAAAAAAGTAAAGAAAAAGAAAAAGAAACAACCAAAAAAAAAAGAATACACATTTTTTGATGTGCACAGAGAACATAAATCAAGATGGACCATACACTAGACTACAGAAAAAATTAAAAAGTTAAAAGTTAAAATGGATTTAGACTAGAAATTATTAACAGAATGATAACCAAAAAAACCTCAAAACACGTAGACATTAAACAACACATTTCTAAATAACTCATGGATAAAAGAAAAAGTTTTTGCAGGATGAGACTAAAGCCAAGCTTATGGATTAATATATAATATTAAGTGCTTATATTAGAAAAGGAAAATATTTCAAGTTAATAATTTAAACTTCAACCTTAGGAAGTAGATGGAAGGAAATGATAAAGATAAGAGAAGAAACTGATGGCATTGAATACCAGAAAACAATAGAAATATCAATAGCACCAAAAGCTGGTTCTTCAAAAAGATCAGTAACATTGATAAACCCCTAACGAGACTGACCAAGAAAAAAAAAGAAGGAAGGCACAAATTACCAATATCGGGAGTGAAAAAAGAGAAATCACTACAGACACTGCACATCTTAAAAGAATAATAAGGGAATACTATGAATACTATATGGTCACGTATTTGACATCCTAAATGAAGTGGGCAAATTCTCAAAAACCACAAGCTGTAAAAACTCACCCAAAATGCAACAGATAACCTGACTTGGCCATAACTATTAATGAAATTGAATTCATAATTTTAAAATTTTCAATAAAGGAATCTTCAGACCTAGATGGTTTCACTGCCTAATTCTGCCAAACATTTAAAGAAGAAGAAAAAAAAAGAAGCAGCAGCAGCAGCTCCACCAATTCTACAATTTCTTCTAGAAAACAGAAGAGGAAGGAACACTTTCCAAGTTATTTTATGAGTCCAGAATTGTCTGAATACCAAAACCAAGCAAAGAAATTGTAAGAAAAGAAAACTATAGACCAACATTCTTCATAAACATTTACACAAAAATATTCAAGAAAGTATTAGCAAATTGAATCCAGCAATATATAAATATAATAATACACTATAATAAGAAGAGTTTATCTTGCATATGCAAGGCTGGTTTAATATTAAAAAATCTTTCAATGTCATCCCCCATATTAATGTTCTAAGGAAGAACAACTAATGATCATATCATATCAACTGATTCCAAAAAATCATTTGACAAAATTCACCATCCATTCGTCTTAAAACCTCTCAGCAAACTAGGCATACAGGGAAACTTTCTCATCATGATAAAGGACCCTTAAAAACAACAACAACAAAAAGTTACAGCTAAATGTCATCCTTCATGGTGAAAGATGGTATACTTTCTCTGTAAGACTGGGCAGAAGACAAGAGTATTCACTCTCAGAATCCTATACAACCGTGTACTGAAAGTCTTCATCAGTGCAATAAGGCAAGAAAAACAAAAGAAAATACATTTGGTTTGGAAAGGAAGAAATAAAACTCTTCTTATTCTGCAATAATAATTTCTACATAATTTTCTATGTAGAAAATCCAAAAAAATTTCTAAAACTAATAAGTGAGTTTAGTAAGTTCTCAAGATATGATTATCATGTAAAAATATAAAATATTTCTATCTTTAGTGACAACTGGATACCAAAAGCTAAAGAGCATTACTATCCACAGTAGCCCCCCCAAAAAAAGAAAAAGAAAAAAAAAAGATATACTTAAGTATGAAATTAAAGAACACTTAGTTAAATGGAGAGACAGCATGTTGCTGACATAAAGATTCAATGTATTCTTAAATCAATAATTCTCCCCAAATCGACTAAGAAGTTAAGTACAATTAAAACCAACATCCCAGCAGGATTTTTGTAAGTATAGACAAGGATTCTAAAGTTTATATGGAAAGGCAAATAAGCTAGAATAACTGAAACAATTTGGCAAAGAAAATAAAGTTGGAGAAGTCACACTACTGAATTTTATGAATCAATATAAACTTTTAGCAATCAATATCACAAAAGGATATTGGCAAAATGATAGATCAACGAAACTGAGTACAGAGCCCCAAAATACAGCCACACAAATATGGCCTGTTGATTCTTGCCAAAGTTTCAAAGGCAATTCCATAAAGAAAGGATAGAATTTCTCTATGGTGTTCAAATGGTTTTTATGTTCAAATGGTGTTGGATCACTTGGACATACGTACATAATAATGAACTCACACCTTATACAAAAATTAATTCAAAATGGGCCATAGTTCTCAATGTAAAGCCTAAATGTATAAAATTTTAGAAGAACACATGAGTTAGGATCAGGCAAAGAAAGAGTTCTTAAATATGATACCGAAACCGTGATCCATAAGAGAAAAGATTGATGTTTAATTTCAACAAAATTAAAAACTTGTTTTCTGAGAAAAACATTGTTAAAATAATGAAAAACAAGCTTTAAACTGGCAAAAAGTATTTGAAAGTCACATATCCAGCACAGGACTTATATCAAGAATATATAAAGATCTCCCCATACCCAATAATAACAAACAAACTACCCAATTAAAAAAGAAACAAAAACATGAATAGACATTTCTCTGAACAGGATACACAGATGGCAAGTAATCACATGAAAAGATGTGTAACACCACCATCCATTAGGAAAGTGAAAATTAAAACCAAATGAGAAAAAAAAAAACCCGCCCACACTGACTAAAATGCCCATGGCAGGGGGAGAAAGAAAAGAAACCTGCAGGTGAGGGTATGGAGCAACTGGAACTCCCATCTACTGCTTGTGGGAAGGCAACCCCATGCAACCACCCTACAAAGAGTTTAACGAGTCCTTACAACATGAAATATCTACTTACTGTCTGTTCCAGAAATCCCACTATTTACTCAAGAGAAATGAAAATTTGGGTTCACACGAAAACCAATACATGAATGTTTACAGTAGCTCTATTCATAATCATCAATATTTGAAACACTTCAATGACCTTTAACCAGTATGTATCAGTTTGTGTCCAATCAGGAGACAGAGTCACATAGTAACTTAAAAAGGGAAATTTTAATATAGATAATTATTTGTCTGTAAGAGAGTGGCTGTAAAGATGTAAATAGAACTCCAAAGGGTCCCTCAGGGCTGAGGAGTGTGGAAAGGCAAACTTGGAAGGGGGCTCTCCCCAGGGCTGAGGTCAGACGTTGTTACAGAAGCAGTGGGGCAGCCTAGCCTGTGACAAAGAAGTTCTCCTGCCCACCTGGGCCAGAGCCAGTCCACGGCTGTTGGGAAAGCTGGCAGTAGACCTCTGCAGTGCAGGCAAGCCACGGCTGGCAGGAGCATGTGCAGCAAGAGGCAGGATGTGACTGGGGGAAGCTGTGGGAAACAAGGTTTGGGGTGCAGGTGAGCCACAGCTCATGTAGGGGTGCAGGAGGCATTTGGAGTGCCACTGTGGGCATGGGGCTTGGAGCGCAGTGTCCATATTGGGAGGTTGTGGAGAGGTGTTCACCTGGCCCAGGCCAGGACTGTGAGATCATTCAGAGGCTGCTTCCTCTGGCTGCACAGCAAGGGCAGAGCACCAACAGACGTCTTCACACGTGCACAGGCACACTGCAAGAAAAACAACAGAACACAGCAGTTGGAACCAGGAAGACCCGCCTGCAATGCTCCATCTACTGAAGGGCTTAACACTGCTCACTGTAAGGAGTAAATACTTCAAAGTCCAGTCCATTACACAGAGCAGGTACAGACTGGTGAGAGATAATAAATGGATAATTGGGCCAGGGTGAAATTAATAAATAGTTGTACCTGCAAACAATGCAATACTTCTCAACAATAAAAAAAAACCACTAAGACATGCAACAACTTGGATGAATGATATGGATTGTGTCCCCCAAATTTTAGGTATTAGTAGCTTGATCTCCACTCTGACTAATAAGAGGGTGGGAAATCCTGTTATGGTAATTGAAAGGTGGGGCCTTGAAGAGGTGATTAGATTGTGAGGACCACACTTTAGTGAAAGGATTAATAATGGTGGTCATGAGCATGGTTCTGAGGGCTTAAAAAGGAGAGTGCATGAGGAGGTATCTTTCTCTCTGCTCTGCCATTTTCTGCCATGTGAGACAGCTGGGTCACTATTGCCACTACCAAGGCCTTCACCAAATGTGTTTCCTGGACTTTGGACTTCCCAGCCTCTGAAACTGTAAGCAGTAAATTTCGTTTTCTTTATAAATTACCTAGTCCCAAGTATCTTGTTATAAGCAACAGAGATGGATGAATACAGTAGAGTCTGAAGGCTTTATGCTGAGGAAAAAACAGCTAATCTCAAAAGGTTACATTTCTCCATTTATATGACATTTCCAAAAATACAAAACTGCGAACAGATCTGTGGTTTCCAGGGGTTAGAGGTGGAGGAGTGTGTGACTCAAAGGGACTGTACAAGAAATTAGTAATCTGATTGTCTTGGCAACTATGTGAATCTACATCTGTATTAAAATTCATACAACTGTAAGCCGAAACATTTTATTGTATTCTAATTTTAAAATAATCTTAAAACACCCTTCCACAAGCCCACCAGGACTTCCACTGCTCCTGGTGCACCTGATGCAGGTGATACCTTCTCTGGCTCCACCTCCTCTCCTGCCCCTAATGGTAGAGTCTTTCAGTGTGACTCTAACCTAGCATTGGGCATGGCATTCACCTGGCTCATGGGGAACCAGGTGCTCACTTTTCCCCACCATGGCCCCCACTGTTTCCATCCCTCTCCCTGCTTTCCCATCACAGTTATCCCAGCCAATCTCCCACTGTCAATGATGTCCTGCTGAGGGTCACACACCAATCTGATTTTTGAAGCCTAAAAGAAAAATTTGAAACTCTCCCCAGATTTTGTTTTACTCTTCTATGTCCCAATCCCTTGAAAATTGTGAGGTTAATAACTCTTCAGCTCTGCATACCTTCAGCCAGGGGGAGCAATGTCAGACTTCCCAGCTGGCAGACAAGCCCCATATCTATGAGCTGTTCTCTGAGAGCTCTCTCACTGAGGGGGGGCTGGAGTGTCTGTTATACAGATCGCTAGGGGTTGTGAATGCTGGACCAGTGCGTTGATTCATTTTTGTGTTGCTGTAACAGAACACCTGAAACTGGGTAACTTATAAAGAAGAGGAGTTTATTTGGCTCACAGTTCTGGGACAGCGGCATCTGGTGCAGGCCTCAGGCTGCTTCTATTCATGGCAGAAAGCAGTAGGCAGCAGTGGGTACAAAATCACAAGGTGAGAAGAAGCAAGAGAGACACAGAGAGAGAGGGGGGAGGTGCCAAGCTCCTTGTAAGCAGTCAGCTCTCCCAGGAACTGTAGAGCTGAGAACTCACTCACTACCCCACCCCCCAACCCCCAGGTATTAATCTGTTCATGAGGGATCCATCCCCTATGACCCAAACAGCTCCCAACACTGCCACATTGGGGATCAGATTTCAACATGAGCTTCCGGGGGACAACATACCCAAACTCTATCGATCAGTCTGGCTGTCCTTAGCATATCCTACAGGGGTTTTGTCTAACATCTCTGTTTGGATTACAGTGCACTTGTTGCTCTCAGTCCTTGAAGTTGTGAACTCTGCCAAAATTCACAGTCAACTGGAAAAACCGAATTTAACTTCTGGTTGCACCCACGCGAAGGTAAGTTTCTGTGCCCCCTTACAAACCACTCTGTATAGGCAGGTCTCTGAGCAGAATATGCACAGTTAGTATCACCTACTGGCTAGTCTTACCTTTCTACTTGGGCTCATGGCATGCCTAGGAGGTTTTCACAAGCCTCTACAACCACAATGATTACTGAACAGGCTGAACTTACTAAGATATCTGTAGGAAATGGCTCTGTTCTTCTCCCACTGTGGCCTCACTACATTCTCCAGGGTCTCCTCTGCTTCTGCTCATCAGATCCCATGAGAAGCTATTTACGAATCAGCCACTCAACTGTGAATGGGTGATCGATCACCTGTGCAGTCACACCTTGAGTCTAATTAGACCTAACTGCAGAGGTGTGGGAGAGACAGTGCTCCAAGTCATTCTGCAAACTACACAGGACAGCCACTTTCCCCAGCCTCTTTTGTAGCTGGTTGTAGCCATGTGACTCAGTTTTTCAAGAAGGTTAAGTGGAAGTGGTAGGTGATTTCTAGACTGAGGCAATTAAGTGCAGGTGTAACTTCTGTGCACTCTCTCCCACTGCCACTGTGACCTTGGAAGCCACATGCCCAAGATGGCATTGCCACATGATAACAAAGGGCTTCCCAATCCACACTGGACTGTAATATGAGGGTGAAATAACTTACGTGATGAGCCACTGAAGTTCCCGGATGCTTTGTTACTACAGCAGAGGCTAAACTGTCCTGATCCATATAAGAGAGAAGCCGCTTCTATTCTCCTTAACATTCCAGTGCTCTTCCTAAGTTTTGTCCTCTCAAGCTCTCATGCTTTTCAGAGTTAAAGAAATTCATACTGAAACAGTCCTCTGTTGGTGGAGAGAGTCCTGATTTTACCCCATGTTGTTCTCACCTCATTTCCCGTTTGCTTCCTCCTTTTTGCTTCTCATTCTGCACTGGGTGCCTGTGACCAGGTAGTTCAGAAAATAACTATTGAACTGGACTGAGCACTGGGGCCATACCATAGGCACTGCTGCAGAAGTGAGCACCTGATGAAGAATCCACCCACCCCACTCTCAGACTTGCGCAAGCGGTATTGACAACTTAGTGCAGCGGGCGCTCTTTCCAGTGCTTTTCCAAGTGTTTCTATTTTCCTCCTCTTAAAATGAGCCAAATGTCTCTTTTCTTTTGTCAGGTAGGGAGAGTACAGACACTTCTCAAAAGGAATAGAATACATTGGAGTCACATCATTTAGCATATTTCTCAGTAAAATGAGATTTGGTGTGAGTGTGTGGAAGTGATTACCCTATTGCAAGTGGGTTTAATTGCTATAAAAAAAATCATATATACCCATCTCACATCACCTACCTCCCCGACAGACACACGCAGACATTGAACTTAGTAGAATAAACTTGGCTGCCCCACAAGGAGCGCATGCAACATGTCTTGTGGGGATTTCCCTGACTTTTCGGTTTCCTATGGATCACAGCATCTGGTCACTTTCTCCATGTGATGAGTTTCCTGCCAGATTTAGACAGAATAGCCCCATTCCTGGTACCCTACTAGTCTTTATCCTCAGACTTATATCACTAGTCCACATAAAATTGCATGAACAATCTACAACTTTTGTCTAAGAGACTTACAAAGCCTGTGCGCTCTTGGTTATTGAATTTCAGCATTGCTTAGGGCACACCCTGAGTTGAGAGGAGGTAGAGCTAATGTCTGGGCCCCTGGATTTTACCTCTGCCCCTGCCGTCCTGTGCCCCACAAGTCCTCTTCTTTACTTCTCTCACAGAAAACATCATCACTCTGATTAAAAGCCCTCTCATCTGAGCAGTAATAATGATGTTGGACCAAGAGCCATGTGCACAAATTCATTTGCCTACAATAAAAACTTATCCAAGTTGGTTCAATTATCAGAAATACTGCTTCACTATAGGAGGCTTTCTTTACCCCTGAACCCTTGACAAACCCCTGACAGACGGGTCCTGCCTGCTGGTTGACGAAAGCCTATTACCCTCCCCTTCCAGCCTCACACGCTTCTGAACCGACACATATTGTGTACCCAGCCCTTCTTTGCTCATGTTGTCTCTTATCAATGTTTTTGTTTTGTTTTGTTTTGTTTTTTGTTTTCTGTTCAGGAGCCTGCTGTCATCTACTGTCACAGAGGGGATGTCAGCCTCTCAAGCAGAGGGCAGAAATGTCTCCCCAGCTGTGGAAGTTCAGGCCAGCAGGCAGGGAGGGATCTGAGGACAGGGTGATATTTCCAGCCCACGCTAAAGAGGTGGGAATTTTTTTGTCTGGGCTCCAACGTTCTGAAAGCACTCGGGAAAACTAGGTGTGGAGGTTTAGAATCTTGCTCTCTCCTTCCAAGCCACCTTGGCAGGTTGACCAGGTACTGCAACATTCACTGGCCAATGCTTCAGTGGCCACTCGACTGGTGGCTACATATCTGTGGCAGACCATTGTGGGATGAGTGGTCCATATCAGTGACTTAATATACTTGAGCCTTTGCAGACTCTGTCCAGTGCTTAATCAAAAATCCTCCCTTTGCTAAAGGCTAACAATCATGAATGTTAGATCATTAAGGGACATAAAACTCTGTCATGTAAAAAAAACAGTTCTCAGAAACTACAAGCTGCCTGTAGAAGCCTCCTGCACCAGGGATATTGACAGATACACTCTTCTGTCTTAACAGAGTACCTCAGAAAATTCAGGTTCTGCCAGTTGTGACAAGAAAAGAACAAGCTGTACTGGTAACAACTAGCTTCACCACAGGAAGTCACAGGTAAGCAGTGGCAAAACTCTCCCGAAAAGGTTCTGCCATGGACTGAATTATGTCCCCTCCCCTCAAATTCATATAGGAAAGCCCTAACCCCCAGTGTGAGTGTATTTGGAGATAGGGTCTTTAAGAGGTAATTAAAGTTAAATGAAGTCACAAGAATGGGGCCCTAGCCCAAAAGGATTAGTGTCCTTACAAGAAGAGACAACACGGAGTTCTCTCTATCACAGGAGTGTGCACAGAAGAAAGGCTGTCCAAGGAGACACAGGAAGGCACCTGTCTGCATGCCAGGAAGAGAAGCTTTGCAGGAACCTCATTGGCTGGCACCTGGGTCTTGGACTTCCCAGCCTCCAGAACCATGAGAAAATTAAATTTCTATTGTTTAAGCCGCCCAGTCTGTGGTAATTTGTTATGACAGCCTGGGCTGATTAATACAGTTTCCAAACTTACCTAGGCATGTGGTGTTAGAGACTGTGCAAGGAGTCAGGAGCCTTGAAGAAAGAGATAGATTTACCTGGACTGAGTCACAGAAAATGGGACATGGCAGTAGTTCATGGGCATGCAGGTGGGTTCCTAGAGAACTGGTGTGAGAAAAGATCAACTGGCTTTGTTCATACCCATTTACCCTTGAAGTCTCAGTAGAGGAGAAGACTGGAAAGATCCTCTGGCCCACGATTTCTCCCCACATCTCATGAGCCTGCATCTGCCTCTTGCATTTGTCTAAACTGCTTGAATATCTACCAGTGGTTCTTCTAGACTAATGGAAGGAGCCTCTTCTCAATGTCCCACCTTAAGGAGAATCAGTGTTCCCCAAAATCCAATGTCATGGTCACCCTAAGAGAATAGAAATTTGTTTGAGGAAATAAGGAAAAGGAAAAGTAATTTTAGAAGGAGGAGACGGAGAACAGACCAGCGAGGTGTTCCCAGTGCAGGTGGTGGGGGGGGGCTCAGTCCTGGAAGGGAAGGGAAAGGGGAGGCAGGGCTCAGCTGCTGGCTCAGCCACTTCAGTCTCTGCTCCAGGAGCCTATGACTCATCTTCTGAACAGTGGTGACGGGTGATAACGTGAATGGGTAGAGAGAGTTGATGCATCTCATTTCTCACCACCTGGCTGTCTGACTTAAACCATCCAATACATTTAGGGTGTGTTGTGGACTTATTAGGCAGTATGGTGGGTACTAAGGGAGGTAAGACCTCTACCTATAAGGAGTTTGTGGTCTCTGAAATAAAAAGAATCTAACACTCACCTAGTGTCTACCATGTACTGTACTAAGCATTTCCCCCTCTGTCACGTTACATCACCTAATCTTCAATCCATCATTAAGACAGGCATCATTGTCATTATCATGACAGATATGCAGCTGAGGCTCAAAGAAGTTTAAGACATGCCCAAGAGCACATAGCTTCAGGTTTCTCCTCCTTGCAAAATGTCTGTTCCCTTGGGGAAACTAGGGAATTACAATTGTAAGAATGTGACATTAACTCCGGTATAAAGATCTGCCTCATTCCAAAGCTCACGTTCATGTCCACCCCACCAACCCATACGCACTGTGGTGCCTGTCCTCTCCTCTCTGTACTGGACTTCATTACACCCTTCACCAGCCCCCTCTGTTTCTCTCTAAGCAGTAGAAGATTGACTTTGGAGAGCAGGGACAGAGCTCAGCTTCTTTGTGCTAAAAGCAGGGTCAAATCTCTTGGCTTCCCTCCAGCCTGGAATGCAGGCTTTCAGTTTAGGGTTATGATATACCAGAACTTGATCCAAGGCCATCCAGCTTAATTGTTAGCTGTGGGCTTGGAAAGCAAATCATCTCTCTGCACAGCATTGACCAATTCTCTATCACTGCTCTTTTTCCTTTTTCTTCCTAAAAAAAGAATAGAAACTTGAGCTGACAAAGTAATAAGAGCTCAGGGGCAAGCAACAGATACTTCAGTCCCAGAAGTGCTGTGCAAATACCTTCTGGTAAAGTCAGTTTGGGCTACACACTATGGGAAGGAAGGAAAGGTGTTGATGGAGTTTGGATGTGTTGTCCCCTCCAAAACTCATGTGGAAATTTGATCTCCAATGTGGCAGTGTTGGAAACTGATTGAGTCATGGGGGCAGATCCCTCATGAATGGATTAATCCCCCCCTGGGGGAGGGGGGATCAATGAGCGAGCTCTCCCTCTATTTGTTCCCGCGAGAGCCTGTTGCTTAAAAAGACCCTGGCACCTTCTCTCTCTCTCTTGCTTCTTCTCGCCATGTGATCTGCTTGTACCTCTGGCTCCCTGCCACTTTCCGCCATGAGTTGAAGCAGCCTGAGGTCCATGCCAGATGAAACTGTCCCAGAATCGTAAGCCAAATAAGCCTCTTTCCTTTATAAATTACCCAGTCTCAGGTATTTCTGTTATAGCAACACAAAACGGACTAAAACAGGTGTACTGATCATTTTGTTGAAAACTGTTCTTGGAAAGAGATGACTTTCTAACTCATCATGTGCAGGTACAGAACATGATGTCAGCTTTGCTCTTGTTTCTTTTGGAGCTTCTCTAAAATAAAAGTTGCCTCTCGGAAACCGAAGGGAAGAAGGGAAGAAGGTAAAAAATGAAGGTACAAACTTTTCTTCCAGCTTTGCACAGCTAAAGCCCTGGGGAACAGGAGATTCCCCTGCATGGCGTACCACCCTCAGTTAGTCCCATGAGGGTAGACAGAACACAGCAACCCAAATTATAAGGGCTCTGCTGGGGAGAGCAAGTCAGGCCATTCTCTCCCTGCCACTGGGCTCTATGTGTGGACGGGTTTCACAGAGCAGATGACAAGGGCCACAAAGATTCTTGGGACCGGATCTAAAAGGGGTCAGAGCAGAGCAGGTTCCTACTGCCGATACAATTATCTGGATAATTAAACCAAGAGCTTAGGGTAATTCAATAGCTCACTGCTGACCTAAAGTTCCAGAATAATTCCTTTAATTTTCTGCTTTGCAAGTAAAACATGGTGTGTGTGTGTGTGTGTGTGTGTGTGTGTGTGTGTGTGTGTGTGTGTGTGTGTGTGTGTGTGTGTGTGTGTGTGTGTGTGTTTCCTTCACCTTTAGACTCTCCCTTTATATGTACAAGTATAGACAGGTAAGTGCCCAGCACCCTAGGATACCCTGGTCCCTCTGTGAATAGACAGTTTCCAAAGAATTAGGTTAACTGGTATAATTATATAATTCATTTGGCTCTTATTACCATTAGACACATGAAGATGAATTTGGTTTCAATTAAACTATGTGGCTCCAACTATAAGGCTCACTCTTGTCAATTGCTCTGACCCTCCCTAAATGTCTGCATCCTCTTGGTTCTACTCAGGGAAATCTGTATAACACAAAATGTGTTCTTTAAACATCATGTTATCTTCCTGAGACATCTTTTCCTACCTGTTATCCACTGCATATAAGACAACAAATTCTCAGCACTTGTTGAATGAATGGAGGCCTTCCTTATCTCTTTTCCATCCTCTCCCCCTTTTTCAAAAACAAATTATTACTTAGTGCTTCCTATGTGCCAGACACTGTTCTAAGCCCACATGAATACTAACTCATTTAATTTAATTAATTTATTTTATTAATTAGTCTTCATCCTTTTGCAAGTGGATGTCAGGGTTTCTAGCACCATCCTTTGGAAAGGCTATTCTTTACATATTGAATTGTCTTGGCACATTTGTCAGAAATCATAAGTGTACAGGTTTATTTATATACTCTCAGTTCAGTTCTATTAATCCGTTTTTTTTACCCTAATGCCAGTACCACCCTGTTTTGATTATTCTAGCTTTGTACTAAGTTTTGAAATTGAAAAATGTGATTGTTCCAACTTTGTTCTTTATTAAAGATTTTTTTTTTTTTTGGCTCTTCTGGTCGTATTCTATCTGAATTTCAGAATCAGCTTACCAACTTCTGGATTTTGGTAGAGATTGTGATGATCGTGATCATATTTGGGGAATATTGCCATCATAACAATATTGAGTCTTCTGATCCATGAACAAGTATGACTTTCCATTTATTTAGGTCTTCTTTAACTATTTTTAACAATGGTTTGTTTTTCAGAGTAAGTTCAACACTTGTTTTGTTAAGCTTATTCCTATACAAAAAAAATTGCATCTCACAATAGCAATAGAATGAAAAATCCGGATATGCCATGGAGTTTTTCAAAACTGGGTTCTTAGATGTATTTGTGGAGCTTGTTCTTTGGTTTTTTGTTTTTTAAAAACATACTGTGTAAAGTTTATGGAGCACTGGAACTTCCTTCTATGAATCTCTGCTTGGGGAGTCCAACAATGTGCTGCCCCGACATTTCTTACCATCCTTGTTGCTGCCACCTCCTTCTCCGCCTCCTTCCTCGTTTATCAGGACTATGTGACACAGCTTGACAAGACAGTCCTGGTGCACAGCTATGGTCTGGCATAATTACTCTACTTCAATCTCAAAAGTGCCCTGGTTTGAACGTGAACTGCACGGTCACCTTTACCATTCATGATTGAACATGCCAAGGGTGTCATACTATGGGTGCACACTAGGTGTCAGCAGTATGACCTCCGGAGAACACCAGGGAAAGCATTTCACTACAAAAGTCAAATCAGAGCAAATAATTAAGTGTAGTTCAAGAGCTACCTGCAGCCTTGGACAGTCAAAGCAAGCGAGAGGGCAGGGGGAGGAGAGAAGGAACAGGTGCAGGGCAGGCAGCTCCTTCCTGGGATCTGACAGAGAGGGAAGAATTCCCTTCCTCACTCGAAGGACTCCAGTGATAATATGGAATGAACACCGTAGTGTCCTTTTAAATTTTCGCTCACAAGATGAAACCAGTGTGCAGTGAAGTGTGGAGACAGCTTTGAATGAAGAGGTATTTGTTTCGTCCATAAATTGCTCTTCAAGTCATGATCGGATGGAGGTCCTGCAGGAGCCCCCTGGGCTTTGCCAAGTCTACTGAATGACTGCATTTGAACCACTAATAATTCCATTTCCAGTGGTAAAGAGGGCATTTAGGTAGCCTATGTTGTGGTGTGGTATAGAAATACACAAAATATCACCCTTAGCTACTCCTAATCAAATATACATAAAAGGCAAGTTTCTGGATGACCATGTACTTGATACCTTAGAACATTTTAGTTAAACTGAGGAGTATAAGCGTGGCTGGTTGCTCCTAACTGAGCTGGAGAAAGTGGGGAAAGAAAGAGATGAGCTTAGGGCTTTAACATTCTCAGGTTGAACTCGGAATAAATAAGCTTAAAGCTTCTATGTCTGTCCTGAAAGAAACCCTTATCTCCTGTAGCTGCAGGGCTAATATTTCTGAAAAACACAAAGTGACTGAATTACAGTGCAGTTGAGTTCCTAGCCTTGCAGACTGTTTTGTGTTACAGTAAGGGTCCTGACTGGGAAGGAACAGGATCCTAAAAATTGGAATGGGGGGTCGGCCCGTGGCTCACTCAAGAGAGTGCGGTGCTGATAACACCAAGGCCACAGGTTCGAATCCCATATAGGGATGGCCGCTTAGCTCACTTGGAGAGTGTGGTGCTGACAACACCAAGTCAAGGAAGGGTTAAGATCCCCTTACCGGTCATCTTTAAAAAAAAAAAAAAAATTGGAATGGGGACATATGGGAAGATCCCAATGAAGCTGGGGGTATTAAACCTCTAAATTCTGCTGAATCTTCTTTGCCAGTACAAGTAGCCCTTCCACCGCTGTCTGAGAAGATTAACCCTGCTTTCTCTGTAGACCAGAAAGTGGCCTCCTCTGGGATCGTTGCCTTGTAAGACAATGCTGATTCTCCTCAGCACCTACCCTCACCACCCCTTTGTTTCTAGGCCTATAACTAAACTCAAATCCTAGCAGGACCCAAAGGGTGAGGTACAAAATGTGACCCATACAACAAAGGGTACACTATACACCAAAAGAATTGCATGGTTTTCCCAATGTATACAGACAGAAATGTGGGGAATATGTGTAGACATGGATATAAGGGTGTGGGATAATGGTGGAAAGAATGTAAAGTTGGATCAGGCTGAATTTATTGACATGAGCCCACTGAGCAGAGGTTATGGACTCAGTGTTTTAGCTGGAAGAGTTAAAAATGGCTCTGTTTGGGGCCAGCCCATGGCTCACTTGGGAGAGTGTGGTGCTGATAACACCAAGGCCACGGGTTCAGATCCCTTTATAGGGATGGCCGGTTAGCTCACTTGGGAGAGCGTGGTGCTAACGACACCAAGTCAAGGGTTTAGATCCCCTTACTGGTCATCTTTTTAAAAAAAATTTTTTTAAGGGGGGGCTATGTTTTCTTGGTTAGCTGAAACATTGATCCACATAGCCTATAGCAAATGAAGTTGAAATGCTAGAACTGCCCTCATATACTGTAGAGGAAGGGACCCAAGGCTTAGGGAGATCAGAATGTTAGATTGGATTTATCACGTAAGACCTTCCCGCCCACGCTGGGAGGATCTAGAGGACACACCTTTTACCATGACTATGAGAAATAAATTTGTGAGAGGAGCCCCAGAATTCTTGAAGAGCTCTGAGGTTGTTCTTTTCTGCAGGTCAGAAATGAAAGTGGGAACTGCTTCCATTAAACTGGGATCCCAAAATGCAATGGGGATAATTGGATCCCAGGGTGGTCTTAACTGTGAAAACCTAATCTATAGCTTTTGCTTTTTCTTTTAATTAAATAAATAAAATGGGGGAGATGTGGAGTATACTTACATTTATAAAGTAAATATAATTCACAAAGTCTAGTTCTCTGCAGTTTCAGGTTTAGCCTAACCTTTTGGAATTACATATAAAAATGTTAACCTTGCAAAAGACAGGATACTTTCCCCAGGCTAAAAGACTCTGTTGTAAGATAAAGAATTGTAACACAGCAAGGTTGCTGGCTCAGTGACAGACAAGTTACTTGATTGATATATAAAACTACTGGGAAGCTGCTATAGGGAAAGAAAATGCTTACTAAGATCAAGCTTTTGTTGGTGGATCAACTTACCCTTTTGCAATTGCATTATGGAATGTCACCTTGCTTATTTCAGGGATGTTACTAGCTCTCCATTTGTTAGCCATAATTCTGAAAATATTCTTGTGTCTTTAGAATGGTTAAATCAACTGAATTTTCTTGTAAAACTTCCTTGTCTTTACAATAGAAGAGAGATGCTAACTTTGGATCAGGGCTGCCACGTTCAGTTTTGCTCCTCCTGATAGGATAGGGAAATTATGAAGTGCAGTCCATCCAGGCCTCAATGCATACATTAAAAAAAACAAACAAAAAAAAAAAAAAAAAAAACCTCAATTGGTATAAAAATTTGTTTTCTTGTTCCCCTTGGTTAACAACTCTTCTCACTGCTTTAACAGGACCCCTACTCATAATCCTATTACTCTTTACTATAGGCCCCTGCATACTCACTGGCCTCACAAGATACATTGAGGAAAGAGTACAATCAATAAAGCTTATGGTTTTAAGATCCCATTATACCAGATTAAATGTTGATGAGTCTAGGATTTGACTCATGTACATAAAACCAGTGGGGAATGTAACAGGGAAAACTGAGCATTTTCTGATTGTTAAACCTGCCCCCCCCCCTTCCGCTTGAGAAACCACTTTAGAAATTTTATGCTTGACTGCCTTAACTGCAAACTCTGGCTTCTATAACTTAGCTTGCTTGCTTCCTGCATCCACCCAAATCTATATGTTAATAGGAGATAACAATGGTCTGACACCACCCTAAGGTCCAGATACATTAGGCTCCAGAGCTGACCGATGGACTATGTCTCATAATCAGCCAATCCAAATTAACAAAACTGCATCCCTCATTTACATGAGAGGACCTGAATGGAAACTGGGGCGGGAAGTTAGGAGGGAATTTTGGCTATATAAGGCTGCTCCTTTCCTTTGTTCAGTGAGACACTGGTCTAGGAGTCTTTACTCCCCAGTGCTCTCCTGGCTTGCAAGGAAAAAGGCACTGGAACACTGAACAAAGAGCTGTAACACCAAATAAAGAGCTGTAAAACTGCAACATTGATGCCGGTCTTGGATTCCTCTGTGCAATCTCCCCACAACAGTAGAAGTGCTAAGTCTCCTGCACTGGTCATTAGTGCCATATTGCCATAAGCATCCTGTGGTAAAGTACTTTTTCCTGGTAAAGCACACATTCCATTCGGGATTGGAATGAAAAGGAAACATTTTTGTAGAATATGCCTTACAGCCAGAGATACAATTGCCATGGTGTCTGGATCAAGAATACCCTCACATCACAGTTTTAAGTCCTGATTGGGCTGGTTTTGCTTTGCCTCCCATGGATTTATCACCCCTTTTCCCCTGGGTGACAGAGCCACCAAAGATTATTCAAAGCCCATCTCTTCTAAGCAGTGAGAAGCCCCCAAAAGGGGTTAATCTCCCAGAAACCTCAAGATAGAGGCATTCCTTCCATTTGGGAAATTAACCACAAATTGGGGTTCTCTTCCTGCATTTATTCTCCAGACCTGGAAGTTACAGGAAGAGAACATAGGTGGGGTTTTTTTCTAAGTACAGTTTAACAAGTTTAACAATAGACATTCCATAATGCAATTTTCAAGACGTTAAGTTGATCCACCAACAAAAGCTTGATCTTAGCAAACACTCTCTTCTTACAGCAATTTCCCGGTATCTTTACATATCAATCAGTAACCTGTCAGTCCTTGAGCCAGTAACCTTGCTGCATTACAATTCTTTATCTTACAACAGAGACTATATAGCTTGGGGAAATTTTCCTGTCCTTTGCAAGGTCAATATTTGAAACTGGGGCCAGCCCATGGCTCACTTGAGAGAGTTTGGTGCTGATAACACCAAGGCCATGGGTTCAGATCCTATATAGGGAAGGCCAGTTGGCTCACTGGCTGAGCGTGGTGCTGACAACTCCAAGGCAAGGGTTGAGATCCCCTTACCGGTCACCTTTTAAATATATATATATATATATATATATATATATTTGAAACTGCAAGGCTTTGGAAAACCAGGCCCTGTGAAGTACATTTGTTTTATGCATACTCTACATTTCCCCCCATTTTATTTATTTAAAAGAAAAAACAAAAGCTATAGATCAGGTTTTCACAGTTAAGACAAAAGCATTTAAAGCAAAGTTGGTATCATTTAGCATGGCAAGTCCTTTTAATTTACTTCAGGTGAGAACCGATGATGTCATCATCTCAGACTGGCTGCATCAGCATCATTCCAGGTGCTGTGAATTGGGTGTAATTACCAATTGTTGAAACCCCAGGAATGGGATTCTGCTCCTATAATAGTTGATTCTGAGTCCAGAGAGTTTGTTAATGTTCACCTGTCCAGGACATTACTGTTTTCAAAGCATCTAGTCTTTTCTAAAATTTTTGATCAATCACAAGTCTTTTGTTTAAAAACAGGATGTCCCATCCAAGTTACAAACACCCTCTTTAAGACCAGGAAAATTTAGAGAACTGCTTTTGTAGAGAAGATGTTATTTCCCCCCTTATGATTAAGGCGTTCCTCATAAAAGCACTGATGATCAATATCTTGATTGAAAAGGTCTTACTTTTCTTTGTATAAATCGCACACTGCTGGGAAGACTGTTTCCCAGGTGGTGATCTGTCCCACGTCAGGGGGAGGGGGGAAGATGAACAGCAGGATGAAGCAGCAGTTAGGCCAAATTAAAGCAACATGAAAGAGGGGTCAGCACTTAGAAGTGAGACATGCTATCTTATATCCGAAGTTCTAAATTACATCCTATTATAAAGAGAGAGAGTTAATTTTCATTGAATTTATAAAAATAGCCACATTGTCATAATAATCATAAAGATACTTAAAGTTATTAAATTTGGGGGGGATCAAATAAGGAGAAAACAAATGCTTTTACTTCTGTTTTAAATGACATTTTACCAAACTGTTGTTAGTTATAGATAGCTTAAGAGAGAGAGTTTTCTTAAATTTGGAAAACAAAACATTAAGAGTACCAGCAGTATTTCAAAATAGGTAGATTGTAAAAACCTATAATTCTTTTTAATTAGTTCACTAATTAACTTTTGTTGTTTTGACCTTTGTGAACAATTTCACAAACCTATCAGTTTCTTCATTAGAATTTTGGAAATTTATTATTATTTTTCTTTTAAGATGACCGGTAAGGGGATCTCAACCCTTGCCTTGGTGTTGTCAGCACCACGCTCTCCCAAGTGAACCAACCAGCCATCCCTATATAGGATCTGAACCCATGGCCTTGGTGTTAGCACTGCACTCTCCCAAATGGGCCACGGGCTGGCCCAGAATTTTGGAAATTTAGTTTAAAGGTATGACCTCAAAGTTTGTCAGGAAACTGTACCTATCAGTTTTTTCATGAAATATTTGAAGACATAACATTTTAAAGTTATAATTAAAACAAGATTATGACTGGTAGCATTTATATCAAGACATAGACATTTAAGAACCTTACAAGATTTTGGAACACATATCCATAACACCTTCAGTACTGAAAATGCTTTCCCATATAGTATAATTTATTAAATAAGACAATTAGTTTTGATACGTTTTTTATATATCCTTTGAGAAGCTCCATGGCCCTTGGAATTCCTCAAAGTTATTTTAAACCAAAAATGTTGGGCTTTCAGTTTTGGAAAGCTTTGTCAAGTAACAAAAGGCTTAAAACACTTAGTCGAATAAAATCACAAATTATTACAAAAAGTAAAACCAAAGTGACAGAAGGTTTCAAAGGCAGAAAGCTCAAGAAATTATCATGAAATAAGCTTTTTAAACCAGTTATCTAAGGTACAAAGAAAACCTTTTACAATTTTGTATTAAGAGCAGTCAAGTGAAAAGACCTCTAGTAATCCTGTTTGATTAGTAAACCCAGGCAGTGATGTGTGCTGATAAGAACATTTTTATACATTCATGTTAGTGAATAGGCATCCATTAATCAGAGCAAATTATACAAAGCCCAGTTTGAGTTTTAGCTATTGTTACCAAATACATATTTATGGTTTCCCAGCCAAAAACTTGGTGAATTAGATCTACACCCTTATCGGTTAATGTTAACTAGAGCCTATGTAATATTGGGCATAGGTTTCCTTTCACTAGCCATTTTGGGTCCCAGGTTTCCACGTGGCATTTGGAGCCATGTGGAGCTTAAGACAGAGGGAGGTATTTACAAAGATAATGTCTAAAAGATATTGTTTCTCCCAGCATGGCCAGGAGGCAGAGCTGAGATAACAAGGAGACATATTGACCTAGAGACAAATTTAGGTAAAAGGTTTAAACCAAATTTTGAAAATATATTTATCAAAACTTTAGAAAATTTAAGTCACGTGAACTTGAAAAGTATACTTATTTATTTAATGAGTGCAAATTAATTATAAGCCAATTGGTACCTTGCAGACAACACAATTACACCTACAGACATGAACATATAGACATAACATACAGCTTACACACGCATATATGCAGACATAAACAACAAGAACAAACAAGGATCTTATAGGTTTTGTTCAAGATGTAAAAAAAGCTCACTAGTAAAAATGACAGTCAGGTTTAGATTGTTTTTTTTTTTCTTTTAAAAGACTTATTGGTGAGGCCTCACACTGCCTTAAAGAAAGCAAGATAACAAATTTACATTGTAAAGCAAAGTATGCCAGCCTTTTCAAGAAGATGCAGAGAAGATTCTCCTTTTTAAAAAAATGGCATAGAACTTTACCAGAGGATTTTGTGAAGAAATACATAGATGAGACTAGAAGAGAATTTTGAAGTCTAAGATAACCAGCTGGATGCCAGAAAATTTGAGACCATCTAGTTAAACAGGTAGATTTTAGGTTAGTTTTTGTCTCTCAAATGAGTTACTGAGCTTAAGGGCTGAGC
The DNA here is from genome assembly GCF_027409185.1 of Cynocephalus volans. Taxonomy (NCBI): domain Eukaryota; kingdom Metazoa; phylum Chordata; class Mammalia; order Dermoptera; family Cynocephalidae; genus Cynocephalus; species Cynocephalus volans. The sequence continues at coordinate 91,649,316 of NC_084473.1, read as the reverse complement.
TATTGAAAGCTATTTGACTGTTGGAGTTTTGTTTTTGTTTTTTCTTAATTTATGCCAGGTCAATTTGAAGCTTGTCATTATTTTCATGACTGGTGGTCTGATGTGTACCATCCCCAGTGAGATGGATTGAGGTGTGATGGTTAGGCGTTGAGATTTTGGGATGAGATTCAATTCTTTGTCTGGTTTGGGGTTCCACATGAGGTAAACAGCCTTAGCAGGAATCCATAGCAGGCCTGTGGGTGAGAGAACAGATGCATACTCTCTCCCCCATGTTAACAATTCAGCAGGTCCCAACCATTGTGGTCCCATCAGCAGATGGCAGAATAAAACCAAGGGTCTAGGTCTCTTTTTAGGAGGTATAAAGTGTCATTCTGGGGCTGTTAATTTTGGGGAGTTGAAATTTTAAAAATTTCGTGTAAACAGAGCTTTAAAGACCTGTTCATGAGGGGCCAGTCCTATATCTATATTACCCCTCCTTTGTTTACTTATTTGAGATTTAAGAAGGCCATTGGCTCTTTCAACAATTGCCTGGCCAGTGGGGTTAAATGGGATTCCTGTGACATGTTTAATGTTCCAGCTGACACAGAATACTTGAAAGACTTTGGAGGTGCATGCTGGTCCATTATCTGTCTTAATTTGATTTGGAATCCCCATGACAGCAAAGGCAGAAAGACAATGTTTTTTAACATGTTTAGCAGTTTCTCCTGTTTGGACAGTGGCATGAATAAGACCAGAGTAAGTATCAACAGTAACATGTAAATATTTAAGACGTCTGAAAGTAGAATAACGAGTGACTTTCATTTGCCAAATTTCACTACCCTTTGTTCCTTGAGGATTAACTCCTCCAGAGAAATTAGATTTAGAAAATCTCTGACAATCAGGAAAAGCATGAACAATATCTTGAGCTTGCCTGTAAGAGATCTGATGCATGTTAGCCAAAGCTTGTGCAACCTGATAAAAAAAACTGATGAGAATCAATAGCTTTCTGTAAAACATTATCATACATAACAAAGTGATTAGCCATATCATTTCCAATTGATGAGGGGCCAGGAAGACCAGAATGAGAATGCATGTGAGTTACTACATAGAAAGGATGATGTCTTTTTTGAATAAGTTTTTGTAAATGTTGAAACATTTCAAGTAAAAGAAAATCATTTCCCTCATGGATAAGATGCATCTTGAATTACCTGTAACACTGCAACTACATAGGCAGAGTCAGCTACTAAACTAAGTAGCTGATTGTAAAAGTGTTGCAAAGCTGCAACTGGCAGCTGCCAATTCAGCCCTTTGAGGGGACTTACGATAGATAGTACCAAAATGTTTCCAGATTTCCTGTTCCTGCCATGCCAGAGATCCCCCTCCTGACCTGCCAGAACTGCTGACAAACACAGCCAGCACCTGAGGGAGGGGAACAGGGGACAAACAGGATCCCAGCTGCATGGGCAGCATTCAGAGTCCCTGCAAAACTCTATCATGGGGTAATGAGAACTGCATCCCACCAACAAAATCAACCATAGCCATCTGCAAAGACTCCGATCATTCAAGGGAAGTGCAAAAATCAGCCCCCGAAAGACCAGGATTAACATCAGGATCACACCCAGTAAGTACTTGACAATGGTGTCCTCCCCCAGTGAGCAGCCGAATACATTGCTCCAATTCAGTATATAATTTCCTCTTTTATTGATGGGGTAAGAAAATCCATTCAATGACTCCTATTTGAGGATGAAATTGGCATCCTGTGGGACTATGTGAGGTGTTTAAAATAATGAAATGAATGACTTGAGATTTAACAAAACGTGTTAATTGTCTGGAATGTAAAGAGGATTCAATCTGTTCCAATTCCAACCTTCCTTCCCCAGACAAGCAATGAGGAGAGGACAGATCAGTGTCTCCCTTCAAGGTATTAAACAAATGTTGTAATTGATAAGTTGGAACACCCATAGAAGGGCAGAGCCAGTTAATGTGTCCAAGTAATTTTTGTAAGTCACTTAGAGTAACAGGCTCCTGAATATGGAAAGATATACTTTGTGCCCATATATTTCTCTGAGTGATCAAAAAACCAAGGCATTTCCAAGGCTCCTTTCTTTGAGTTTTATCTGGAGCTACTTGTAAACCAGCATTATTAATTTGTTTGATTAAATGTAAATAAACTTGTGATAGCAGTTATGGATTGTCATGAGCATTATCAATTTGTCTAGTTATAGCATCTTGAAGATAATTAATAAAATTGATATAAGGCTCAGTGGGTCCCTGTCTAACAGTAGCAAAAGATTTAGTGGGAGTATTCCAGGGACTATGCAATAGCTCTAAATGTCCCATTTGTAACTGTTGTTTAGCCAGTAAGGTAGCTTGATTTAATTTCTCCCCTTTAAGAGGCCACTGTTCCACCCAAACCAGAGGACCAGGGGTCCATTGTAATTTGACTGGTGGAACTGTGGCCATGGCCATTATGATAAATTTTGAAGGAGATGTGCCAATATAAACATCCCATTGAGCAGGGAGGTCTCAGCCCCCTAGAGTTTGAGGTAGATCTGGAACATAAGGCATAATGGAGGCAGTTTGTCCGTCGGGGCCAGTACACAACAAAGGATTTTTACTTTGATAAGGGATTTTGAACCTGCCTAATCCATTAAGTGTAACTGGTGAAGAAGTTACTTTCCATAATGGAGTCCAGTCCTTTTTAGCAATTATGGTAACATCAGCCCCCAAATCTGTAATTAATTTTTGTTCAACAGATAATGTCAACAGTGGCTGAGTCTTATCTAATCTTTGTGTCCAAAATGCATCAAGGGAAGCAAGAGGTTGAGGTTTAGATTTTGTTTCAGGAATTTTGTTCCAAGCCTTTATGGCTGCTCTAGTTGTTTGGTCAAGTAACATGTCCACACTAATTTCAACCTCATCTCGTAAATTTTCGAGTGAAATAGCATGTAAGGCTTCCCGATATTCTTGTTGCCATACAGTATATTAAGCAGGAGTTAAAACAGTTTTTCCAAGTGTTTCCCAATCCCAAGGGGTCATATTATACCCATTAGCAATTGATTCTAAGTATTCCTTAGTAAAAGTACTAGGTAAGCCATTTTCTGTTATGCTCTTTTTAAATCTTTCAAACAAGGAGAATGGGAGGTTTTCATGTCTTGACTGAGTCCTAGTTCTTACAACGGGAGAGACATGATGAGCATCAACTCCCATGTTATGTCCTCTAAGACAGGACTCCAGCAAGGGAACAAATGAATTGTTTGCCTCCAAAGGTGGAGGCGGGGGGAGAGGAGGAGGAGGAGGCGACGATTGCTTTTCATCCTCTTTAATGGCATAAACATGTTTTTTCCTTTTGTTAAGGTTCAGAATAATTTTTAAAGCAATTCAACAAAATTTCCAAACCACTATAATCAATAATAATTTAGTTAGATGACAGTTAGTTACTTTATAACCTACTGCCTTAAGGAGACATAGAAGGACTGTACTATGTTGAACTTCTCTCTTAAGACAGTAAACTACCCATAATCGCAAGAATAGATAGAAAATTGAGAGAGTAAGAAAGCAAAACTTTCGGGCAAAGCCCTAGCTAGACACTACAGCATGTGTGCAATCACTTAATCGAAAGCCACCCCTGTGACCCCCTTTACCGGGGTGAGTCCCCCTTCCGGGATTTCCCTCTTCTGGGCATCTTTTTCCTTTTTGCCCCTTTGTCGGGACCTCCCTTTTGTTGGGGCCTCCCTTTTGTCGGGACCTCCCTTTTGTCGGGACCTCCCTTTTGTCAGGATGAATGGTGGATGTCCTTTTCCTTTCCAAGGCTTGGCAGGTTGGTCTCCGATGCATGGACACAGAATTTGTCACATCGGGGTCACCATTTGTTGCTTTGCCTCCCATGGATTTGTCACCCCTTTTCCCCTGGGTGATGGAGCCAGCAAAGTTTACTCAAAGCCCATCTCTTCTGAGCAGTGAGAAGTCCCAAAAAGGGGTTAATCTCCCATAACCCTCAAGACAGAGGCATTCCTTCCATTTGGGAAATTAACCATGAATTGGGGTTCTCTTCCTGCAGGAAGTAACAGGAAGTAACATAGGTGGGGTTTTTTCTAAGTATAGTTTATTCTTCAGACCAGGAAGTAACAGGAAGAGAACATAGGTGGGGTTTTTTCTAAGTATAGTTTAACAAGTTTAACTATAGACGCTCTGTAATGCAATTTTCAAGAAGTTGATCCACCAACAAAAGCTTGATCTTAGCAAACATTCTATTCTTACATATTCTTTACATATTCATTCTATTCTTTACATATCGATAAGTAATCTGTCAGTCCTTGAGCCAGCAACCTTGCTGTTTTACAATTCTTTATCTTACTACAGAGACTGTATAGTTTGGGGAAAATTTCCTGTCCTTTGCAAGGTCAATATTTGAAATGGCAAGGCTTTGGAAAATCAGGCCCTGTGAAGTACATTTTCTTTATGCATACTCTACAGGCTGGCCCCATGACCTGGCTCAGACATAGGAATCACACTTTAACCGTTTTCCTGCATGTTTTCTGAGATCCTCTTCATTCATTATAAAAATATTGTATGTAATGTGTTCCGGAGAATGTCTAAAACAAAACACAACAAAAACCAATATTGCTCAGCTGCATATAAGGAATTCCTACTGTCTACCTGTTGGGCAGTGACAAAGCTGATGTTCCTTCTGAGGGGTGAGGATTCTGCTTCCCGTCAGGAAGGTGTGCCGCTTATGAAGTTCGTTTGCCTCTGGGCATCACAGAGCCTCTGGGAAACTCCTTTCCCCTACTTTCTCGTAACTAACTCAGGCCACCCACAGTTTTGACTATCCCTGTGGGATGGAGCCACAGTCCTGGCCACTTCTTTTGGTACCTCAAGGGGCATGGAGGGAAAATGGCAGGTCCAAGGCATGAGCCCTGTTCAGAATGTGAAGTGGGTCAAGCTTATTTTCAGGAGCTCTTTAAATCCTCTCTCTGTAACTTCTTCCACATTTGGGGCTCCCCCTTGGCTTCCGGGGACCCATTCCTACCTCAGAGAAGTAAGCCAATGTGAGGTGATGGCTGGTCTGAATGGGCTCCGGTCTCAGCAGCCTTGGCATTCAGGAAAGGCAAGGCCATGCTTGTGGGGAAATGTAAATGCCGCAGCCTCACAGTGTGGGGGGCAGGGAAGGGACAGATACCTCTTCCCTCATCACACACCTCCACGCCCTTTCTCTGCTGACAAGCTGAGCACCTAACACAGTGTTGGCAGGACCTGAGGGGCCTGTGGAGAGCTGTTCTTCCCTCTGTGATCAGGAGTATGCGTCTGGAAATGCAACTGTGCATGTACATTATCTTGTAAACTATTTGCTTTCAAGGCCTGCTCAAAAGAGGTGAGTGCATCTGTGCTTGAGCCCCGTCATTGAGGAGGATAACCAAAATACTTAACAACCTATGCAAACAGGCACTGACCAGTCAAAATGACCACTTTTGGAGCAGAGCCCTGGAGGGCCACTACTGGGTCAGGCATTAAGCCTCCACTTACAGGGTGATAGGGAAGATGGGGAAGTCTGTAGGGGGTTCTGGGAAGTGGCTTTCAATATGCTGACAATCAGTGCAGCTGAACCCTTGAGAATGAGCTAAGCAGCAGCCCTGCTCTCATCTCTCCTCCACAGCCTCATCCCTCCCCACCCTCTTACAGCTGTATTTTTCCTTTCTTTTCTATATCCATATTCCTGTTTATCAATCTTTCAGCAAGAAGCTATACCATCTCCTCTTTCAGTAGCCCTTAATACAGGAATAGGTCTGGCTCAACCTGCAGTGTCCCTGAAAGGCAAGCATGGCCCGAGCCAGGGATCCCCAAACCTGCCCATACCTCAGAATCACCCAGGCAGTGCCCAAAAACCAGGTCACATGTACTTTTGCAGAGCACACCAGGTGATGCTGAAGCTCAACCAGGCTTAGAGATCCCTGCCCTCCTCCTAAACCCAGGCTCAGCAGAAGGCTCTGGGCCAACCTTGTTTCTTGGAGGGAAGGGGGTGCTAAGAGCCACTCACAGCAGCTGCTTCTTTCTGCAGTACATGGTCATCAGCAGCAGCAGCAGCACTGCAGCGGTGAGGATTGCCGCCACCGACCCAACAGCGACGATGATGTTCCTCTGCAGAAAGTGCAGAAGCTTTGCGCAGGGCATATTCCCGTAGTGAGCATCTAAACAAGACACAGGGCAGAGTGAACATGGAGGGGGTACCCCACACACATCCCTCCTGAATCACCCACAGCCAGCACCAAACCAGCAAGCACTCCTGTTAGCTCTGCTCAGAGCAGAGATGACAGCACTAGCATCTTAGCCACTGGTTCCAGAAGTCCTCCTGGGGAAGGGGTAGCTTTGTCTAGGAAAGTACATTCCTAGCTGTTTGGTGGTAAGATGAGATGCTGCTGGGTAATGGGGGCAAGATGCTGAGGGCAAGGACCTGCAAGCAGCAACGCAACCAACCACAGTGTGCAGGAGGCCAGGAGGAGAGTTCAGACAGGGAGAGGAGGGAGGGGCGCAGCAGGCGGTGGGAAGTCCTACTGCAGTCTTTCAGGAACAACGGAGGCAAATACTCAGTTTGAAGCTTTTCACAGGGCAGAGATACAACCTTTCCTCCCTGCCCCCTTTCCCCCCTATCCCCCAGCCTCCGGATATTCTCCTGGACACACAATCTGCCTCACATGCGTAGGTTTGGTGGGGGAGGGGGTTCGTGTCTGCATCCACATGAGACAAACATACTGCTGAATATGATCCTGAGCTCTTACGGTCCCCTAGGGACTTCCAGAAACCCTGAGAGTGGATTTGGAATGCCACCAAGCGTGGGCTTGTGAGTACAAGGCAATCTTAGGTATATCACAAAGGAAGGAGACCCTCGCTGACATCAGACCTCCTAGAGCTTCTGTCCACCCATATATAATGTGAAGAAGAAAAAGCAATCAGGTAAATGGGGCATAGAGGTAGTCACAGAATCAGCTGGTTTAGCCTGGAGAGCTGTCAGTTACACAGGCAGGAGAGTGCTGTCCGAGGGCCTCCTCGGGTTATAGGGAGAAAACTGGGCATGACCAGCTTCTACCTTCATCTATGCCATGTCAAGAGGCAGCAGATTAAGCAGCTCTAAGAAACAGACTGATTCAGCATTCAATTTCTAAGAGTTAGGAAGTGACACTGGGTATAATCCTGACAGCAGGTATAGTTGCATGGGTGGGGGCTTGTTCTGGGCTTGGTACCAGCAAGGGCAAGTTTCTGCACACTCTGAACAGGTTGGGCTCAGGTAAGCCAGCAAGGATGGAGGTGCCAGGCACATCAAAGACTAGGGTAGCATCTGGCATTGAATTCCTCCCGCTTGTGAGGAAGCCTCAGTGCCCAGCACTTGCAGGGGCTCAGAAGATGATACCCACATTATGAACGACCTTGGTTGTGTAAAAACAACATAAAAGTAGCATCTTTTTGGAAGGACAGTCAAATTCCTGGAGTTAGTTTAATTCATAATTTAAACTTCAGATCATACGCTTTTGCAGGTGAATAAAGGTGTGCTGACATCTTAGTTAAAATACCGTGAAAGGCAAAAGACACATCTGGAGTCATCAATACTTAAGTGTCTTACTTAGTTCATGTTATCCAGATTATTACCTGGACTAACTGCTACTTGAAGTGTCTCTTTATCCACAGTAGTCAATTGCTCAATTACATCCCTGTTGAATAGAGAGGATTCTTGATCCCTCTTCTCATCTGAAATGTGATCTACAAAAGACAAAGATAAAACATGTTCATCTATTAATACCATTGGCCTGTGATTAGTTTTGTTTTCATGATGAAAGTAGCTTCCTCTAGAGTCCAAATGAGGAGTTGGGGAGGGTTTGGGAGGGAATCTAAATGTACTACAGTATATCAGTGTGTTGTTTTTGCTTATTTTTTTAATCTAACAAATCCCCACATAACCCATCCACAGCTGAGGCAGTGTTTCTCACGCTCGAGTGTGCGTCAGAATCACGCGGACGGCTGATTAACACACAGCCTGCTGGGCCCTGCCCCGGAGTTTCTGATTCAGTAGGTCTGAGGTGGGCCTGAGAATGTGCATGTCTCACAGATCCCAGGAGATGCTGACACTGCTGGTCGGAGACCACACTTAGAGGACCCTTGTGAGAACCATTCAGCCAGTCACTGAGCTTCTCTGAGACCCAGTCCCCACCTCCACTTGTATAAAATAGAGATAATAAGACCTTCCTTGCAGAGGGCATAATGTTCATGAAAATACTTTTTCAACCACAAAGTACTATAAAAAATGTTTCTCCAGTTGTAAGGACAAGACAGGAAAGCGCACCCACACTGAAATGTTCATTTCTTAGTAGAGTGATTGCAGAATGGTTTAGTAGAAAGAAAACAGGGTTGAAAATGAGAAATGTTTGCATCCTAGCTCTGCCATTGGGTGTCTGACTCCTTTGCATAGGAGACCTGTAAAAGGACCCAAGTGAATTTAGCTTGGACAAAACTGGGAGGCCAGAGAGCTGTCTTTGCCAGGTGCAGGAATGGCCCTGGGAAGACGCTGAGAGATGTTCTGAGAAGTTTCAAGGAGTGAACTAGAACCAGTGGGTAGGAGGTCCAGGGAAATCTGTTTGGACTAACTATTTAGCAGTCAGAAAGTAGAGCTATCAAAAAGGGGCTGGGGAAGGATGAGGAGTAAGGAATCTCACACCTGCAGAACACTTCAAGCCAGGCTGGCGGCCCCAGCCCCAGGTGGGAGACGGATGAGAGCTGCAGGGGTAGCCTAGGGTGAGTTTGACAAACCCTCCCTGACCTAGTTCATGAAGGGATGAAGAATTATTACAATGTGATTAAGACTATAATGTGAGTGTGTGTTAACAGCCTCATGAAGTTTTAATTATTCCTGGGAAAAAGAGGAATTAGTTTCTGATTCAAATGGCTTAGAAAAGAGAAAAAAAAATACCCCTATCAAGCAGATCCACCTCTCTTCTGCTGTCCCAAAGCTCCATGCAAATACAACCTAAAAACTTTTTAAATACCTTCAATTTTAGCATATTTATATCTAACAATTATGTACTTACTAGATTCACTTTCCTACTCACTGTGAGCTCTTGGAAGACAAGAATGATGCCTCACTTAGCTCTCTAGCTCCGATGCAGTATCTATAGTCAGGTAGGAGAGATCAGCTAGTTCTTGAGTTAGAGAATGAATCTTGAAGAATTTTGACTGAAACCTCGACAGACTCTAAGCCAAAACACCCAGCAAAACCTGTCTTGTTGGCCAAGACTGCAGTCAATTAAGGGCTGACCAGCATTGGAAGGTCTGCTTCCAACATGGCACACTCATAAGGCAGTTGGCAGAAGATCTCACCTCCTTGCTGGCTGTAGGCAGGAGGGCTCAGTTCCTTACCACCAGGGACTCTCCTTAGGACTGCTTGAGTGTCCTCACAACATGGCAGCTGACTTTCACCAGAATGATCCAAGACAGCAAGACAACAATGTCTTTTATGATCTAATCCATGAAGTAGCACACACTTCTGCCATGTTCTATTCATCAGAAGCCAGTCACTTAAGTCTAGCCCACGCTCACAGGGAACCCCACCTTTTCAAGGAAGAGGTAGAAAAGAATTTGTGGATATATTTAAAAATCACAATAGGAATAGAATTCCAAGGAACAGAGTCAAGCAAAGGAAACATTTGCTTGTATCCATATGAACATGAGGATTTTAATCAACCAACTCTGGTTTTCTTCAAGAATTGTGAGAATTGAGAGAAGTAACACCCTTTCTGCAGCGTTTACACTCTGCAGGAAGCTGGAACTTGGGTTGTGACCTGCACCATTAAGCAGAGGCCCCTGAATGGTTTCCAAGATACTAGGTTGAGCCATATAAAACTGTAAATGTTTGACCATTTCTGGCCAACAAAAATAGTAAGTTCAAATGATTCAACCTAACATTATAGACTCAAGGGAAGTTTCCAAGTCTACATATTTCTTCTAATTTTGAAGAACCTAGAAACCCAACATCACTGATTGTCAAGACAAACATGTGACCAATTTGTAATGTTATCCTTTCTTTACCAAAAAAATATAATGTGGAATTGACTTCAAACCTAGTTTAGACGGATCACTGCACACCTTGGAGTCCAGGAAGATAGAGGAAGATAAGCCCATTTTGTACTTAGAAAGCAGTCTAGCATCTAGTTAAGCTCCTATGAGGAAGAAAAATATCAATAAAGATGATTTCTGAAGGACAGCTTTGGAGAAGGTGATGTCATCTTTAGCTTCGTGCAAAAGTTTTAGAAAAATCTATCAACATGGCAGGTTGGGATCCGCCACAAAGGTCTGAGACGTGATTCATGCTTGTTCTAAGGGACCTGAGCTCAGCAGGGCACTTGTTCCCCTCCAATGTTACAACAGGGGGGCAGAAAGTTCTTACAGTCAGCTTCTGTATTTGAAAATTATTTCATACAGTGAATACTTGAAAGGGAAAATAGTGCCCTCATTGTTCTGCAGTGGCAATGTTTTAAGCATATCATCAGCACGAGTGGAATCCATTCAGTAGAAAGCAAAACAACCAGAGGCAGAGCTTCCCACCTTAGGGACACTGGGCTACTTGTTACAAAAGCTAGGGACTAGTCATAAGCAACTGGGAATTATTGCTGTATGTGATATCTGTGAAACTTTCTGTCTCAGAATTCTTCCAGGTGTCCTTAAAGTGGACACAAATTATGCAAGCAAAACTGGTATCTCTTACAGCCATCCTGAGTTCAAAGACCAGCGTGTCTCCTACTAGGTGCTTGACCTGGGGCAAGTTACGTAACTTCAGTTCCTACATATGTAAAATGTAGGCATAATAATAATGCTACCTCCATATGACTGCTGTGGGAATTTAACGAGATAATGTAGTTGAAAACTTCCACATCCGGATAGCAGTATGTGCTCACTATGTTAATTTTACCATCATAATAGTGACTATTATTACAGAGAAATGTGCCATTCATTTATTCACACGTTTATTCACTTAGCAAATATTATTAAGCACCTACTGTGTGCTGGACACTAACTCCTCATCCTTGGGGATATATAGTCTAGTGACTGCACCAGATAGTGTAATTACCTGTCTTGTGGTCATTTCTACAATGTGTATGTACTACAACAATGATTACCAGTAAATTTAAATGGAAAAATATATAGCCCTGAATACAACATTTAATTAGAAGGTAATGTTTTCAGACTTCTGATCAAGATGGCAGAACAGACTGTCCCCAGCATCACCCTCTCCCACAGTCAACCAATTTACAACTATTAAAAAGCAATGACTACTAAGCAGGGGCCGCTAAAGCTCAGGTGAGGAGGAGGAGAGACCTACAGAGTTCATGAAGATGGGAGAAGCCACAATGAGAGAAAGAAAGGACTGCTCTGACCGTTATGAGCCCTGGCCACTTCAAGACTGGCCCTGGTGAGCACTCAGAGCAAGAGCTGGCAAAAACCACAACTGTGACCTTTGTATGATGTTGCTTGGAATCTGTAGGGGAGAAGAGGCCCTTGGTGGACCCCAGGCCAGCAAGACCACTAACAGGGTTCCCGTGGACCCAAATAGGAGTGAGGGGCCACAGACAACTGGAAAAAGGAGCACTCAGAGGCCAGTCAGTCATTGCAAGGGACTGGCGCATGGCCTGCCCCATGGGAAGTGTTTGGAGTGCAGGGGGTGGGGAAGACGAGCCCACTGGGGGAACACTGGGGCACAGCAAGGACAGCTGATCTGCCCTTCAATCAGCACAGGCCCATTCAGTGGGAACTGGTCAGGAATATAGAACTGCAGGGGGTGCAGTTTGCTGAAAAAACTCAGGCCCAGACCAAAGTTTCCACATGACCCAGGTGTACTGGACTTCACAAGACCCAGAAGTGCTTAAACAACAATTAAAACCTGAGCTGCACAAAAAGCCTTCCATAGAAAATCAGTAGCAAAGCAGAAATTTAGTTCAACCACAAAGCTCAAGTGCTGGTCCCCACAAGGAAGTGCTCCCATCTTAGAAGTAATCAAAGGACCACAAATTAGTTCCAGGGCAGAGTTTAAGTGATGGCAGTAGCTAATAATCCAACACAGAGCTGAAAGAATAAACAAAAAACTCACAGATCGGAGACAAAGTTCTGAAATTAACCACTAAAGGTCTAACACCACCAAAAAACACCCATACAACTTAGAAAAACTGGAAGCCCCTAGAGATCCCAAGCCAGGGTGGAGAGGGGCCGAGGGCCTCAGCCACACACACCCCATGCCTGCATCCAATCCAGCCCCAACCCAGCTGAAGCCCCCCCAGGCTCCTGAGCCAGGGTAGCGAAGTGCCGAGGGCCTCAGCCATGCCCCTCCAATGCCTGCACCTAGCCCAGCAATGACCCAGCCGCTGCTGGAAGCCCCCCAGGCTCCTGAGCCAGGATGGGGGTGCCAACGGCCTCTGCCATACTCCTCAACATCCACATTCAGCCCCATGATAACCAGGCCACTGCTGGAAGCCCCCTGGGCTCACAAACCAGAATGGGGGGATGCTGCAGGCCTTGGCCAAGCCCCCCAGCCCCCTGCAACCAGGTCAGCGAAGGAGCCAGTTGTGGGCCAGCCCCTCCCCACTTAATTCCTCCCTCTCCTCTCCTCCTCCTTTCTTTTCCCCTCCCCCAAACTGTGCCGCAACATTTTTGAATGTAAAAATAATAATAATAATAAATAAATAAATTTTAAAAAATAAAAAAGTAATGTTTGCAAAGAAAAGGGGAGATTTTAAATTAATTCTGGTGTTAAAATAAAATTTCATCCTCTTGAAGTTTCCTCCTGAATGAAAAATGAATGCTTGAAAGTGAATATATAGGAAAGTAATCAAATAAAGAAACAGTTTTCCAAACCAAAAGATCAAGCTAGGAAGTAAGCTTTCTATCCTTATACTTAAGGAACAATTGCACTTTATTATTCAGGGACTGAGGTGTCCTGGCACTATAATGTACACTCCTGGGCAGGCCACACGTAACATTCTCAGAAACCAGCATGAGAGTACAAACAGGTCAACAAATGGTGCTGGGAAAAAATAGATATCTACCTGCAAATGAATGTAGTTGGTCCCTTATCTAACACTGTAAACAAAACTTAACTTAAAATGGGTCAAAGGCCTAAATATACGACTGAATACTGTAAAACTCCTAGGAAAAAAAAAAAAGGGCAAATCTCCATAACATTAAATTTGGCAATGATTTCTCGGATATGACACCAAAGGCACAGGCAACAGAGAAAAAATAGACAAATTGGACTTCATGAGAATTTTTAAATTTTGTGCTTCAAAAGACAATATCAATAGGGAAAAAAGACAACCCACACAATGGGAGAAAATATTTGCAAACCATATATCTCATAAGGGATTAATATCCAGAACATATAGAGACTCCTAAAACTTGGCAAGACAACAACAAAAAACCCAATTCAAAAATGAGCAAAAGACTTGAATAAACATTTTTCCAAAGAAGATATATAAATAGCCAATAGTAAATGAAAAAAAATGCTCAAATCACTAATCATTAGGGAAACGCAATTCAAAGCTACAATGAGATACCACCTCCCACCCATTAGGACAGCTACTATTTAAAAAACAGACAATAATAACTGTTGACAAGGATGTGGAGAAATCAGAACCCCTGTGCACTGTTAGTGGGAATGTAAAATGTTACAGCCACTATAGAAAGCAGTATATCAGTTCCTCAAAAAATTAAAAATAGAATTACTATATGATCCAGTAATTCCACTTAAGGATATATATTCAAAAGAATAGAATTGAAAGCAGGATCTCAGAGAAATATTTGTACACCCATGTTCATACCAGCATTATTCATAATAGCTAAAACATGGAAGCAATAGCTAAAATGTGGAAGCAACCCAAGTGTCCATCAAAGAATGAATGGATAAACAAAATGTAGTATATACATACAATGCAATAGTATTTAGCCTCTAAAAAGAAAGGAAATTCTGACACATGCTATAAAATGAATAAACCTTGAGGACATTATGCTAAATGAAATAGGCAGTCACAAAGAATACAAACAATGTGTGATTACACTTATATGAGATACTTAGAGTAATCAAAATCATACAGCCAGAAAGTAAAATAATGGTTACCAGGGGATGCAGGCAGGAAGGAATGGGAAGTTATTGTTTAATGGGTACGGAGTTTCAGTTTCATAAAATGAAGAGTTATGGAGATGGATGGTTGTGATGGTTGTAGAACATTATGAATGTATTTATATTTAATAACACTAAACTATATACTTAAAAATGATTAAGATGGTAAAATTTTTGTTATGTCTTTTACCACAATAAAAATTGAAAGAAAAAAAAAAGTACAAATGGAGAAACACCTATCACATGTTCCAGTAATTAAAAGCTATAAATCATGGCTTAGTCTATATATCTACACAAGGACCAGCAACCTGCTGCTTCCTTGGTGGCTAAAGGAAACCCAAGGCTCCTTTCCAGTACCCCACCAGTCTGTGTGGTAGTTCAGATATGCTGAAGCAGGGTAAAAGCTATGCCCAGGCCCAACACTACTGAACAGTGACTGAACTCACCAAACCTCACTTTGGCCAAGTGGGATTTATTTCCAGGAATGTAAGGTTGGTTCAAAATATTAATAGATTTAAGGAAAAATTCATATGATTAGCTCCATGGATGCTGAAAGGACCTTTGCAAAATTCAACACCCATTCCTGATCTTAAAAATACTCAAGCAAATAGAAATGAACAGATACATTCTCAATATGAATATATATATACATATATATGTGTGTATGTGTGTATATGTGTGTGGACAGATAGATGATAGAAGACAGATACATAGGTTAGACAGATAATCTCTTACTCACATTAGTCCTATTACCAGTATCTTAATTAGGAAACCCTAGAGACATTTTCCCTAGGACTGAGGCAAGAAGAAAAAGAACTATTACTATTACTATTACTATTACTATTACTATTACTATTACTATTACTATTACTATTTATTACTATTACTATTACTATTATTATTACTATTACTATTAATCCAATTTTACCCATTTGCATTTACCATTATTGGAAATTTCGTCCACACTGCCAAGGAAATATTCCGATTCAGGAGAATTCCAAGAAACACTGTTTCCTTTGATGAAAGGGATGGGGAAAAAAAATAAGAGAAAAGGTTTTTTTCAGTACACAAAAGCATGTTGTGCCCAATTAAAAATTGAGGTTGAAACGGTAATATAGACTTCAACTTGTACGTGGAAACTTGTGTTTGAAAGTTAGTATGTCAGCGTATAGAGGGATGTCAGCGTATAGAGGGATGTCACCCAATAGCTCCTTGCAGAGGCTGGAGACTAGGCAGATGCTGTGGGAAACCTCTCAGGAATCAGAATGTACATCTGTATGCAAAATTCCAACATAGAGCTCACTCCCTCCTGCCCAGGGCACTTCGATACATGGTGGGCAGATTCCTGATACATAATTCTATCCTTTATTACCTGTGATCAAATACCTGTATGAATTCCCAAAGTGCTACTTTTTTTCAATAATATGAAGCTGCTTGGGTGGGGGCGTGGAGAGTATGTTCTTCACTGTTGTCATTTCTATGGTGTGCCAGGGGCGGGTCGTTTTTTGGTCTTGTCTCATTATCCATTGAAAAGAGTGTTCATGATGGCACGGGCTCTTTCAAACCACGTCATGCATGTGGAAGTATAACGTGTGTTAAGCAGAAAGTTATTATACCACTCAGGGCATGTGTTATTAGGAACAGAGAACCTCATGCCTTGGACTGAGTGTCCCCCCAAAACTTGACCCCCACTGTGACAGTGTTAAGAGGGTGGGAAATCCTATTACAGTAATTGAAAGGTGGGGCCTTGAAGAGGTGATTGGATTGTAGGACCATGCTGTAGGGAATGGATTAAAAATGGTGGCCAGGGGTGTGGTTCTGAGGGCTTTAGAAGAGAGTGAATGAGGAGGATAGTGTCTGCTCTCTGCTCTGCCATTCTCGCAATGTGATACCCTGCCATCACCAGACATGTTCACTGGACTTTGGACTTCCTAGGCTCAGAAACTGTAACTAATAAATTTTGTTTTCTTAAAAATTACCCAGTTCCAAGTATTTTGTTATACGCAACAGAAATGGACAAATAAACCCCACTTGCAAATTTGGTTCTAATCCGCTGAACAGCCTCCACAGTGGCAGAGCCTTCCTGACACTACATGTCAGAGGTCACCCCAAAATACAGGGATACTCACTCTTTAGATCATAGACTCTATAGTTGGTGGAAGATTATAGAGAGGATTTCAAGCAGTACTTTCCTTACATCTCAATTTGGTTTTGCCTCACCAGTTGCTGGTTTAAACAATG
Source organism: Cynocephalus volans (assembly GCF_027409185.1). Taxonomy (NCBI): domain Eukaryota; kingdom Metazoa; phylum Chordata; class Mammalia; order Dermoptera; family Cynocephalidae; genus Cynocephalus; species Cynocephalus volans. The sequence continues at coordinate 91,632,947 of NC_084473.1, read as the reverse complement.
TTCAAGTACATCTAACACAATACACAGGCCTATAGAAATGTGAGCACTTATAGTTCTAATGATAGATACTTGCTTTCTTTCATGTCTCTCTTTGTACCTGATCTGCCTGCTGCTGCTGTTTCACCAAGTGGTGCATCATTTGGAGCTTTGGAAAACACTTCATGTAGAATTTCATCTCAAGGGAAGCAAACAAAGGCATGTTAATATCAGCAATGCAGGACTGACATCTTTTGTGCTGTGAGCACCTTAAGTGATCCATGAATACAGTGAATGAATGATACAAACTCAATGGATATGGGACATTGTGCTCTAAAATGCCTTGTCTCGGGGAGGGAAACTCCAACTACTAAATCATTTCTAGAAAACTGATTATGCAAAGATATCCTGGGCAGTAAACATTGCCCATTACAGAGAGATGGCTACAAACTTTGCCCCAGATCTCGTGATATTTAGTTCATAATTTTCCTTTTTGCTCCTGTTATCATTCTAACCCAACTATAGGACTTTTTCCCTGAGATGACCCATAAAAATGGAGGGAAGACTGTGGGGGTAGAAATAAAGCACAACAGATTTTATAAGGTCAGAAAGCACTTGGTTTATAAAACTGTTGCTAATCTTTCAGCATTCCATTTTTTGAAACAGATTAAGTTCTCCTTCCCTTTAAAAGCTTTCAGGTTTCTACCTGGGAAGCAGTACGTTTACTGCCCTTCCAGGTTTTCTTTGCTAACCCAGAAAATAATCATCCCAAATGCCATTCATTCGGTGTTTATTCTGAGTCCAGCTTCAGGAGCTGTTGGGTTCTACTCACTTGATAAAATAGGTGCTTACAATAGAGACACCAGAAAATTAATTGTCAGATTCACCAGGAAAATGAGTTCTCCTCACCACCCCCTCCTTGATGAAGGTTAATGAAAACATTGCTCAGAGAGAAGCTGGCAAGTTGAGTGTGGCCCACCAATGCCCAGGCCCACACGGGCATGGTGCTGGGCAGGTCAGTAGGCCCGTGGGGCTGACGGGATCCTCCCAAACCCCAAACCAGACTCTCATGTTCAAATGCACTCGCTCCCCTCCTACACATGGGCTGGATTCAGAGACACTGGGGTCACCCCCGAGGACAGGAGCTACTGCAACTATTCTCTCGTTCCATCATGGCCACCAGCTGTCAGTCAGTCCGTCCATCAGTGCAGATAGACTGAGGCCTCTGACGGCTCGCATGAAGAGAAGCAAACCCAGAATCCCTGACCTGGGCAGCTCTTAGAACAAAGAGTCCGTCACATGTCAGGTGATGTCCCTCCTTGCAAGCAGGAATGAGCAGGCATCGCTCTGTGATCAGAACGTCTCTGATCCTACAGCTCCTATATCAGAGGGAAGCACCAGCGCTAACTGTCCCAGCAGCTCTTTCTCACACCAGGAGTGACCCTCAGCCTCCACTCCTGCCCCACATCACAGGCACCAGGGAGGAGAGATTTCACTGGAATTTTTGGACAGCTTTCTTCAGCAGATGGCTGTGTTCACACCTGTTCCCTCGGTCTCAGCTCTCTGCTAAAGAGGACTTCTCTGGGCCTTAGTTTTTGCAATTTTTAAAAATTTAAGGGCTGGTGCATTAGTTCTGTTCGTTGGAACACAGCCTTACAACCCCAAGTCATGGGTTCAGATCCCTGAACTGGCCAACCACCAAAAAAAAAAAAAAAAAAAATTCCTAAACTCAGAAGGACAGATAAAAAACCCAAGGCAGAGAATCTTTAGGCCTGGCTGGTTAGCTCAGGTGGTTAGAGCACAGCCTCATAACACCAACGTCAGAGTTTCAGATTCCCATACTGGCCAGCCGCCAAAAAAAAAAAAAAAAAGATCTTGTGGGGTGGAGGGGACAAAAAAAGTTCAAAAAGATTTTTATAGTGGTAAAATACACATACCATAAAAGTTCCATTTTAACTATACTTAAGTGTAGTATTCAAGGGCATTAGGAACATTCACAGTGTTGTGTAAACATCACCTCTATTTATTTCCAGAAATTTTTTATCATCCAGAACAGAAACTCTGTACCCATGGCTATGGTTTGAACATGTCCCCCAAAGTTCATGTGTTGGAAACTTGATTCCCAATGCAGCAGTGTTGAGTGGTAGGACCTAATGGGAGGTGTTTGGGGGCTGCACTCTCATGAATGGATTAATGCCATTATCGCAGGAGAGGTTTTGTTATTGAGGGAGTGGGTTCCTTATAAAAAGACAAGTTCAACCCCTGCTTGCACATTCTCTCTCTCTCTCCCTCTCTCTCTCCCTCTCTCTCTCCCTCTCTCTCTCTCTCCCTTCAACCTTCTGCCATGGGATGATACAACAAGAAGGCCTTTGCTAGATGCCAGCCACTCAATCTTGTACTTTCCAGCCTCCAGAATCAGGAGTCAATAAACTTCAGTTCATTATAAATTACCCAGTCTATGGTATTCTGTTATAGCAGCACAAAATGGACTAACACACCCGTTAAGCAATAACTCCCATTCTTCTATCCCCTAGCCCCTGGTAACTTCTGTTCTACTTTATGTTCCTATGAATTTACCTATTTCAGATATAAGTAGCATCATACAATATTTGTGCTTTTGTGTCTTGCTTATTTCACTTAGCATAATGTCTTTGAAGTTCATCTCTGTTGTAGCATGTATCAGAATTTTGTTCCTTTTTATGAATAATAACATTCCATTGTGTGTCTATGACACATATTGTTTATCCATTCATCTGTTGATGGACATTTGGGTTGTTTCCACTCTTTTCTATTGTGAATTACACTGCTACGAACATTGATGTTAAGTATCAGTTTGAGCTCCCATTTTCAATTCTAGTGGGTATATATCTAGAAGTGGAATTGTTGCATCATATGGTAATTCTGTTTAATACTTTGAGGAACTGTCAAACTGTTTTCCACAGCAACTGCACCGTTTCACATTCCCTCCAGAAATGCACAAAGGTTCCAATTTCCTTCACCCTTGCCGACACCTGTTATTTTCCTTTTTTTATAATAGCCATTCTAATAGGTGCGAAGTGGTGGTATTTTGCATTTCCCTAATGACTAATGATGCTGAGCGTCTTATGTGCTTATTAGGCATTTGTATATCTTCTTTGGAAAATGTCTATTCAAATCCCTTGCTGATTTTGATTGAGTTGTTTGTTCTGTTGTTGAGTAGTAGTTCACTATATATTCTGGATATTAATCTCTTATAGGATATATGGTTCTATGAGAGAAATGCCTTTGATGCACAAAAGTTTTTAATTTTGATAATGCTCAATTTATGTATTTTTTTTTCTCTTGTTGTCTATGCTTTTAATGTCAAACTTAAAAAACCATTGCCTAATCCAAGGTCATGAAGATATTCACCTATGTTTACTTCTGAAGTTTAATAGTTTTAGCTCATAAATTTAGATCCTTGACTTTAAGTTTTAATTTTTGTATATGGTGTAAGGTAAGGGTCCAGCTTCTTCTTATGCATGTGAATATTTCCCAGGACCATTTGTTGAAGAGATTGTTATTTTCCCTTGGCACCCTTGTCAAAATCAATTGACCATACACATGTGCATTTCTTTCTGGACTTTCTATTCTATCCCATTGGTCTGTATGTCTAGCCTTATGCCAGTACCACACTGTTTCAATAACTGTGTTTTGCAGTAAGTTTTGAAATGAGAAAGAGATTTCTCTGACTTTATTCTTTTTCAAGACTGTTTTGACTACTCAGGGTCACGTGAGATTCCATATGAATTAGAGTGTATTTTTCTATTTCTGAAAAAAAAAAAAAAAAAACATTGGGATTTTTACAGGGATTGCACTGAATCTGCAGAATTTGGGCAGTTTTGACATCTTTACAATATAAGTCTTCCAATCCATGAACATGAGATGTCTTTATCTGTGTGTCTAGTTTTTCTCAGCAATGTTTTATAGTTTTCAGTGTACAAGTCTTTCACTTCCTTCGCTAAGTTTATTCCAAAGTATTTTATTATTTTGGGTACCATTGCAAATAAAATTATTTTCTTAATTTCCTTTTCAGATTGTTCATTGTTAGTGTATGGAAACACAACTGATTTTGCTTGTTGATTTGTATCCTGCAACTTTGCTGAATTTGCTTATTAGTTCTAACAGGCTTTTTGCATGAAGTCTATACCATTTTCAACATAAAAGATCAATTCGCCTACAAACAGAGATCATTTTACTTCTTCCCTTCTTATCTGGATGGCTCATTTCTTTGTTTTGCCTAGTTACTCTGGCTAGAACTTTCTGTGACTACGTTGAATAGAAATGGTGTGAGCAGGCATCTTTGTCTTGTTTCTGATCTTAGAGAAAAGCTTTTAGTCTTTTATCATTGAGTATGATGTTATCTGTGGGCTTTTCATATAGGCCTTTATTACGTTGAAGTAGTTTCCTTCTATTTCTAGTTTGTTGAGTGTTATCACGAAAGGATGTTGAATTTTGTCAAATGCTTTATCTACATCAATTGAGATAATATGGATTTTTTCCTTCATTCTGTTAATACGGTGCATTATATTGATTCCTTTTTTACGTTGAACCATCCTTACATTCCAGGAATAAATCCCACTTTGTTTGGTATATAATCCTTTTAATATGCTACTGGATTTAGTTTGCTAATATTTTATTGGGGATTTTTGCATTTATATGTATAAGGGATGTTGGTTTGTAGTTTTCTTGTAGTGTCTCTGTCTGCCTTTGGTATCGGGTAATACTGGCCTTTGAGAATGAGTTAGGAAATGTTTCCTTTTCTTCAATTTTTTGGAGGAGTTTGAGAAGGATTGGTGTTATTTCTTGTTTATATGTTTTGTAGATTTCACCAGTGTACCTACCGGATCCTGGGCTTTCTCTGCTGGGAAGTTTTATGATTACTGATTCAGTCTTCTTACTTGTTACATGTCTATTCAGATTTTCTATTTCTTCTGGAGTCAATTTTGGTAGTTTGTGTGTTTCCAGGAATTTCTTAATTTCATCTAGGTTATTCAATTTGTTGTCATACACATGTTCTTATTGGTCTCCTTTAATCCTTTTTATTTCTGGAAAAACCCCAGTAGTAATGTTCCCACTCTTGTTTCTGAATTAATAGTCCATCTTCTCTCTTTTTTTCCTTTGTCAGCCTAGCTAAAGGCTTATAAATTTTGTTGATCTTTTAAAATAAACAACTTTTGGTTTCATTAATTTTTCTGGGTTTTTTTCTCTTCTCTATTTCACTTGTTTCCACTGTATATATTTTTTCTTTCTGACAGCTTTCAACTTAATTTGCTGTTCTTTATCTAGTTGTTTTAGGAGTACAGTTAGGTTATTAATTCAAGATCTTTTTAATGAGTGTATTTATAGTCAAAATTTCCCCCTTAGCATTGCTTTTGCTGCATCCCATAAGTTTGGGTATGTTGTGTTTGATTTTCATTCATCTCAAGATAATTTATAATTTCCCTTGTGATATCTTCTTTGACCCATTGGTTATTTAAGAGTGTGTTGCTTAATTTCAACATATTTGAAAAATTTCCACTTGTCCTCTGTTGTATATTTCTAGTTTCATTCCACTGTGATCTGAAAAGATACTTTGTATGATTTCAATATTTTTCAGTTATGTGAATCTTGCTTCTTGTTCTAACATGTGGACTATCCTGGAGAACATTCCATATGCACTTGAGAAGAATGCATGCTCTGCTGTTGTTGGGTGGAATGTTCTGTATATGTCTGTTAGGTCTAATTGATTTATAATTTGTTCAAGTCTTCTATTTCATTATTGTTCTTCTGTCTGGTTGTTCTATCCATTATTGAAAGCAGAGTATTGAAATTTCCAATTATTCTTTTTGGTCTCTTATAAACTTTTTTATTTAAAATCTATTTTGTCTGAAATGATATAGCCACTCCAGCTGTCTTTGCCTATTATTTGCATGGAATACATTCATTTTTCCATCCTTTTACTTTCAACCTCTTTGTGTTTTTATACTCTAAGTGAATCTTTTGTAGACAGCATATAGATGGATGAGGCTTTTTTTTAATTAAAAAACTAATCTAATCTCTGCCTTTTCATAGGAGTTTATGTGATTAATGATAAAGAAGATTTAATCAACCATTTAGCTTTTGCTTTCTGTGCTGTACCTTTTTTGTTCCTCAATCCCCCCATTACTACTTTTTTAGTTGTTTTTTTGTACTGTTCCATTTTGATTCCCTTCTTCACTCATTCATTGTACATATTTTTAGTTATTTTCTCAGTGGTTATTGGGAACACCTGGTTAAACTTAAACTAACGGACTGGCCAGTTAGTTCAGTTGACTAGAGTGCAGCCTTATAACATCAATGTCACAGGTTCAGATCCCTGTACCAGCCAGTTGCAAAAAAAAAGAAAAAAAAAAAAAAAGCTTAAACTAGTTAAAACTAGTTTAAATTTAAACACCTATTTATCCTATTTATCTTAAACTTATAACAACCTATTTTGAATAGTATCAACTTAGTTTCAATAGTATACAAACACTCTGCTCATAATTATCTCCATTCCCTCCCCCTTTATATTGTTATTGTCACAGATGACATCTTCATACATTGTATGTCCATTAACACAGATTTATAATTAATATTTTATGCACTTGGCTTTTAAATAATATACGAAAAAGAGAGAAATTATAAACCAAACCTAAAGTATAATAATACTGCCTTTTATATTTATCTGTGTAGTTATTTTTACCTGTATTCTTTCTTTTTTGTTTTTTCTTATGGCTTCAAGTTACTGTCTAGTGCCCTTTCATTTCAGCCTGAAAGACTTCCTTTTAGTACTTCTTTGTAGGGCAGGTCTCTCAGCTTTTGTTTATCTGAAAATGTTCTATTTCTCCTTTATTCTTGAAGGATAGTTTTGTTATATACCGAATTCTTGCTTGACAGTATTTTTCTTCCAGGATTTTAAATATGCCATCTTACTGCCTTTTGGCCTTTATGATTTTTGAGGAGAAATGAGCTGTGAGCTTGATTGAAGATCCCTTGTATGTAATGAGTAACTTCCCTTTTGCTTCTTTCAAGATTCTTTCTGTGTCTTTGACAATTTGACTATAATGTGTTTCAGTGTGGATCTCTTTGAGTTTATCCTATGTGGAGTTTGTTGAGCTTCTTGGATGTATTTATTCATGTCTTTCATCAGATTTGGGACATTTTTGACCAGTATTTCTTCAAATATTTTCTCTGCTTCTCTCTCTCTCCAATCTCTCTCTCTCTCCCACCCCCACCCCTCCCTCTCTCCCTCCTTCCTTGTCCTCCTGACATTTCCATAATGTGTATGTGGGCATGTTTGATAGTGTCCCATGAGTTATTCATGTTGTTTATTTTCTTTTCATTTTTTTTCTTTCTGCTCCTCAGACTTAATAATTTTAATGTCTTATTGTCAAGTTTTCTGGTCCTTTCTTCTGCCTGCTCACATCTACTGTTGAACCCATCTAGTGAGATTTTGCATTTCAGTTATTGTACTTTTCAGCTCCAGAACTTCTCTTTGGCTCCTTTTTTTATAATTTTTTTTATTGATATTCACATTTTGTTTACAAATTGTTTTCCTGATTTCCTTAAGTTATTTGTCTCTGGTTTTCTTCAGCTCATTAAACATATGGAAGACAGTTGATTTTACATATAATTTTTTGACTCTGGCTAATAACTCTGATGCCAAATTCCTTTTTCATGTGAATGAGCCATACTTTCTTTGTATGTTTTGTAATTTTACTTTAAGAGGTGGACATTCTAAGTCTTAAGTTTTGGTAACTCTGGAAATCTAATTCTCCCACTTCTCAGGGATGCTGATTTTTGCTTGTTGGGATCTGGAGCCAACCACTTGCAGCTTTTTCAAACTATGTTTGCAAAGTTTGTATTCCTTGCTGTGTGTGGGTGCTGAATATTCTGTCTTGTTAACTCTGAGGTCAGTCAGTGATGGACTTTGGATGTGTTGTCCCCTCTAAAACTCATGTGGAATTTTGATCCCCAATGTGGCAGTGTTGGAAACTGATTGAGTCATGGGGGCAGATCCCTCATGAATGGATTAGTGCTCTCCTTAGGTTGGGGGAGTAATGAGTGAGTTCTCACTCTATTAGTTCCCATGAGAGCTGGTTGTTTATAGGACCCTGGCACCTCTTCTCTCTCTCTCTCTCTCTCTTGCTTCCTCTCACCATGTGATCTGCTTGTACCAATGGGCTGCCTGCCACTTTCTGCCATGAGTGGAAGCAGCTTGAGGCCTGTGCCAGATGCAGCTGTCCCAGAATCATAAGCCAAATAAACCTCTGTTCATAAATTACCCAGTCTCAGGTATTTCTGTTATAGAAACACAAAGCAGACTTAAACAGTCAGTAACCTGACAAAAGTTTTCCTTAAGTGGCTATCTCCCAGAAGGAGAAAAACAAAAATTACTGTCTCTTGAAATCCCTTCAGAAGAATTGCTTGGAAGTCTGTTCAGCCCATGAGGGTTTAAACAATGGCCAGTCTCAGTGCCAGCCCATCAGTGATCTAAAGAAGCAATGAGCAATCAAAATACATACCCTGAGTTTTGGAGGACAAAGCCCCTATTGCCCACCTTGGCACCAGCAAGTCTCACCAAGAATGTGAACTGCTATTCACACAGCTGCCTACCACAGGGCTTAGAGATGGAAAATAGTAGCTGCTACATAAAATGCTGAAATTCACCAAAATTTACCAGCCTCTTCATCAAGCTCACCCTTGGACACTGCAAGGGTTCAACTGGACTCCAATATTACAGAATAGTTGCTTAAGATAGTTCTTGCCAGCTCAATTGTTGTTTTGCTAAAGGGACAGACTCCTGAAGCTTCCTACCCCACCATCTTCTATCTGTGCCTTAGTTTTTCTCAAAGGGTAAATAAGAGGCTTGGAGTAATCAATGAGTCACAGCCTAAAATCACCTGGAGGGCTTTAAAAACTACTGATGCAAAGGTCTTTCATCACAATACAGAATATGGTCACTGGAAGAGGGGTAGGATGTCTCTTTTCACAATCTCTCCAGGGGATTCTCGTGCTTCCAGATGGTGGCCCTGCTCCTTCTACATGGGTCACTCTTTGAGGAGCAGGGTCTTTTTCAAGTGTTTGTCTTCTATGTTTTGATGAATTTGTTGGGACTTTGACCCTTAGAGGAACTGATTCTAGCCTCAAGGCAAAGCACATGCTTTTCCATCAAAGCAGCAGGAACAGGTTACCTGAGAGACAACCAAGGACAAGCTTGCAACTCCTCCAATATAGCATAAAGGTTTCACATGCAGAGGTTACTTACCAACTATTTTAGCCAAATGTTCTTTTTCCTTATCCAAACTTGATGCCAATTCAGCACTTCTCAAGCTCATTTGTTGAGGATATTCTATGAGAAAATAAACTTTAGCTGTGACTAAATCTTTCACTGTATCTGCGTATCTACTCTTTAAATTGATACTCTTCCACATGGTATTTTGAGAAGAACATCATGAGTGCCGTTGGCCTGCACCCACCCATTCTGAGCATCACAGAGCATTCATGAAGTGTCTACAAGAATGTAAAGTTCTAACGCAAAATTAGTGACAAAGCTCATTTGCACATGGTTTCCTGACAGACAATATGCAAAGCAATTGAGTAATTCATGCATACGGCAGCTTTAAGTGTACAGGAAAATTGGTAGAAAGGCCTACATGGTGTATGCCAAATGATTTCATGTATGACTACTTGGATTCAATAAATGACAAATGCACAGTTCTCTGTTAATGAGATTGATAGAATCATTAGGAATAGATACACTTAATAATGCAAGCACTTTGCTAAAAATGTATTCATCATATTGTGTCTGCCAAGGGAGCATCATAAAACATGGTGCAGGGCAAGCTATCGAGATTATGCAGTAAAATATTCAGGTTTCTTATTAATTGCATGGTTTATGAAATGCATTGGCAGGGCCATTAATTATAAAATTGTTTTACTGATAGTCTTATAATCTCAACATGGCACACATGACTGGCTTATCCTGTAACTAATTACCCGTTTTCAATTTTCTTCCTAATGCACATATTCACCTTAAAGTGTTTCTCTGTTATTTGTGTGATTTGGAGCTAATGTGCACATGGTTTTTTGTTTGTTTTAGTTAGCTTGTTTATTTGTTTGCATGCGTGGCCTGCTGTTTCCTCTCAGCCTTGGCATTTGAGCATCAGTGCTAGAGGAGAAATCAGTTTCTGCTGCTCCGAGCAAAAGCTGATTTTACAGAGGTTGGGACAGGAATGGGTGTGATCAGGAGGGTATGGAAAGGCTTTACTCTCCCTAGCCACTGACTGGGGCACTCGTGAGCAGTGAACTATACGCGCTGATGAATAGAAAGTTATTACAGTACTCACAGCTCGTGTTACAAGGAACAGTTAACCCCACTTGCAAATTGGGTTCCTGTCCTCTAAATAGCCTCCAGAGTGGCAGAACCTGCCTGACACTGCACCTGTATTTTAGTCACCCCAAAATACAGGGATATTCACTTTTTAGACCATAAACTCTATAGTTGGTGGAAGGTTGTAGAGAGGATTTCAAACAGTTTTTTTCCTTCACATCCCAATTTGGTTTTCTCTCAACAGTAGCTGGTTTAAACAATACTCAAGTACATCTAACACAATACACAGGCCTATAGAAATGTGTGCACTTGTAGTTCTAATGACAGATACTTGCTTTCTTTCATGTCTCTCTTTGTACCTGATCTGCCTGCTGCTCCTGTTTCACCAAGTGGTGCATCATTTGGATCTTTGGAAAACACTTCATGTAGAATTTCATCTCAAGGGAAGCAAACAAAAGGCGTGTTAATATCAGCAATGCAAGATTGACATCTTTTGCTCTGTGAGCACCGAAAGCAGTCCATGAATACAGTGAATAAATGATACAAACTCAATGGATATGGGAGACGTTGTGCCCTAAAATGCCTTGTCTTGGGGAGGGAAACTCCAACTACCTAAATCGTTTCTGGAAAATTGTGATTGTGTTTGATATTCTGGGTAGAAAACATTGCCCACTACAGATAGATGGCTACAAACTTGCCCCAACTCTCATAATATTTAGCACCATAATTTTCCTTCTCACTCCCGTTATCATTCTGACCCACCTCTGAGACTGTCCCCAAGCTGTCCCTATGCATGAACAAACCTCTTCCCTGTTTCCACAAGATGCACATCATTCTCTTTGTTTAAAGGCCTTATTGCCTCTCCATGGAAGCTTTTCACAATGAGAGTCCTCATTTTGTGGCAGACCTGGACCCAAATCCTGATTTTGCTATTTGCAAAGCATGATTTCAGGCAAGTAAATTCACCTCTTTGACCTCCAGTTCCCTCACCAGTAGGATGGGGATACTGTTATTTAACTCATCGGAATTTTGTGAAAATTGAATAAAACAATGTCTGTAAATGCATTTAACACAGCGTCAGCGTGACGATCATGCTGAAGGCAAAATACCTGAAAACTTCTCATCACCATCCTTTTTATAACAATAACACCCAGATCAGCTAGTAAATATTGCTAGTTTCTGCTCATGGGAACCCTGCACAAGTGGAAAATCTGGGCAAGGAAGGAAAAAGATATGCAATACAAAGGTAACAAAGATGTCACTAACAATGACAGAAAAAAGAGGTATCACTATAGATTCTGTGGCATTTTCTTCCCCAGCCACTCTCGCCTCCTTCTCTGCCTAGTGGTGGCAGGAGCTTCAAAGGCCAAGCCCTCTGAGAGGTGCTTCCTTTCTACCCTCCCTCGCAGCAAGCACAAGGCCATGGGACACACAAAGGTCCTCAAAAGACTCCTGGGACCCAGGAAGAGTGTGCTCCTCTGGATGGAAGAGAAAAAAGTGCTGGCACTGCACTTCCATGTCCCCTTTTCCTCCTACCTTGAAAGCAGATGTGATGTCTAGAGCTGCAGAGTCCATCTTATGACCAAGAGACACAAGCCCCAGGGAAGGCCTGACCATCTCAGAGAAACTGGCCCTAATCTGAGTTACTGCACCAAGGCCATAGCTGCCTCCCTTGGACTGCTTGTGACAGAAGGAAAATAAAACACTCTTTGTTTAAAGCACTGTTAAGTCAGGCTTTCCGGTAATTACAGTAATTTTTTTCCCAGTAATTCTTAACTGGCAGAGTGACTATGGCAACATGTAGACTCCTCCTGCTGAGATAAACTTGGCCACTCAGTTTTTATGACCAATTATTGTACAGAGGGACCAGGCCTAAGTTCCTAAAGATCATAATTCCTGTGTAGATTGGGATAGAGTAGAAACCTGTGTATCATTTGTACAAGCTTTTACCAAGCCCTAACCTTGCACAGAAACTGTATGAGGTGTTAGGGGTTCAGAGAGGAGAGAGATCTGGTGCCTAGTCTGCATCCTTGAGCCATCCAGACACATAAGAGAGGCAGACGGATACACAGACCTGACCAGACACATCGGTACAGCCACACAGAGCAGCTAAGCAAGGGCCAGGCACAGTGAGGAGAGGAAGAAAACCAACTCAGCTCATGGCAGCCAGAAGACAGGCCCTTGGCTGAGTAGATGTCAGAAGGAAGAAGTGGGCCCTGCTGGGTGAGCCTAAGTTCTGGATCCAATGTACCACAGTATTAACTGAGACTCCAAGGTCACTCCTGTCCACAGATATTAGGGTGTCTCCATCAACTCCCTTCACCAACAATCTGGTGCTCATGGTCTCACAGCAGCCCTGGTGGGCCAGTATGTGACACTCGGGCACCTAGACTAGCCTATTGGGGACACTGACTCAGTGATCTACAAGCATCATGAAAAGTCCTTCAAGCAGTCACTGAGGGGCTGCTGTGGACTGACGACAGCCCCTACCAAGATCACATGTGAGGCGCTTCCCTCCCCTCATGCCATCAGAGAAGGACTGCAGCAAGAGAGGGCCCGATGCCAACAATTCCATAATATCAGGACTGCCCGGGACCTGACAGACCCAAAGAGAAAGGCTGTCCTCAGAGAGTTTCAAAACTCATTTACAAATGTTGTGTATGGAAATTGTATCCATGAAAATTGAGTGAAGGCTGTGGGGGTAGAAATAAAGCACAACAGATTTTATAAGGTCAGAAAGCTCTTGGTTTATAAAACTGTTGCTAACCTTTCAAGATTCCATTTTTTGAAATAGATTAAGTTCTCCTTCCCTTTAAAAGCTTTCAGGTTTCTACCTGGGAAGCAGTACGTTTACTGCCCTTCCAGGTTTTCTTTGCTAACCCAGAAAATAATCATCCCAAATGCCATTCATTCGGTGTTTATTCTGAGTCCAGCTTCAGGAGCTGTTGGTTTCTACTCACTTGATAAAATAGGTGCTTACAATAGAGACACCAGAAAATTAACTGTCAGATTCACCAGGAAAATGAGTTCTCCTCACCATCCCCTCTAATGAAAACGTTGCTCAGAGAGAAGCTGGCAAGTTGAGTGTGGCCCACCAATGCCCAGGCCCACACGGGCATGGTGCTGGGCAGGTCAGTAGGCCCGTGGGGCTGACGGGATCCTCCCAAACCCCAAACCAGACTCTCATGTTCAGATGCACTCGCTCCCCTCCTACACGTGGGGCTGGATTCAGAGACAATGGGGTCACCCACGAGGACAGGAGCTACTGCAACTATTCTCTCGTTCCATCATGGCCACCAGCTGTCAGTCAGTCCGTCCATCAGTGCAGACAGACTGAGGCCTCTGACGGCTCGCATGAAGAGAAGCAAACCCAGAATCCCTGACCTGGGCAGCTCTTAGAACAAAGAGTCCGTCACATGTCAGGTGATGTCCCTCCTTGCAAGCAGGAATGAGCAGGCATTGCTCTGTGATCAGAACGTCTCTGATCCTACAGCTCCTATATCAGAGGGAAGCACCAGCACTAACTGTCCCAGCAGCTCTTTCTCACACCAGGAGTGACCCTCAGCCTCCAATCCTGCCCCACATCACAGGCACCAGGGAGGAGAGATTTCACTGGAATTTTTGGACAGCTTTCTTCAGCAGATGGCTGTGTTCAGACCTGTTCCCTCAGTCTCAGCTCTCTGCTAAAAGGACTTCCCTGGGCCTTAGTTTTTCTCAAATGTTAAATGAAAGGCTTAGAGAAGATCAAGGACTCCCAGCCCAGAGTCACCTGGAGGGTTTGAAAAACTGCTAAAGGACAGGTCTGTTCCCACACCACAGAATCTGGTCTCTGAGGCAGGGTGGGATGTCTCTTTTTAACTATCTCTCCAGGGGATTCTCATGCTCAATTAGGGCCTAAGGTCCAGCTCAGCCTCAGGGCCTTGCCACATCTAATGTGCAGAAATTATTGAGGTAGGTGTGATGCTGCTGGTCTGAGGTGGGTCTGACACTGTGCAGTTTCAATGAACTTCCAAATAGTGGCCCTGCAGTTGCTACATGGACCCCTTGTTGAGGAGCAGGGTCCTTTCCAAATGTTCGTCTTCTATGTTTTGCTGAATTACTTGGGACTTTGACACTTGGAGGAACTGACTCTAGCCTCAAGGCAAAACACTTTCCTTTCCCTCAAAGCAGCAGGAACAGTTTACCTGGAAGACAATCAAAGACAAGCTTGCAGCTCTTCCACTACAGCCTAAAGCTTTCACATGCGGAGATTACTTACCGAATATTTTAGAGACACCTTCGTCTAGTGTTTTTGAACTGGAGGGAATTTCATTATTTAAACCTGTGGGAAAATAAAGTTAGCTGTGATTAAATCTTTCACTGGATCTGCATGTTTTCTGTATTAGTCAATACTCTTTTGCATGGTATTTTGAGAAGAGCATCATGCAGCTGTCCTGCTCCACAGAAAGGAGCCCTGGATCAAGTCCCAGTCTACCCTCCGAGTGCCATGTGGTCTTGGGCAGTAAAATTCTGCTGATTTGGGTTTCTCACCTGAGGACTAGTGGGAAACGGCCACCCACAGGACATCTGAGGGGGGCAGATATAAAATTTGCTGATGTGATCTATACACTGAAGAGTGCCCTACCCTTATCATGACTTGGTGTTATTATCCATCATGAACTGCATTAAATGATGCTCGTTCGAGGATGGTTATGCTTAGTACTCAGTGTGGAGGGGAGCAAAGGAATGATGCCAATGAGGAGTGACTTTGGCCACTTTGGAAATGTGTTGCTTTCTTGTTTTAGCAAAGAGGGCAAAAGTCTATTGCATACTCTGCACTAAGTCCCAGTACAGACTCTGTCTATACATGGGAGGGGGCTCAGGGGGCCTGAGAGTGTCCCTATTTGACCTGTAAGCACAAAGAATTCCTGATGTTGCCATCGCTGAATGAGAAAAATGAAGGTGCCAATGGAAGTGGACTGGGTCACAATCTCCACTAGGACTTCATGGACTAATCTCAAGGCTTCTGCTGACACTAATATGGCTACCTCAGGGATCTGGTGAATTGTGCTAAAGGATTAAGCAACTGGAGACTTTCAGCTATAATTTCAGGCTTTTCTTTATCAAGTTTGTGATGTCTCAGGGTCTGGACATATTCTCTTGATTCAAGGCAAAGGCCAGCCCTCTTCTCTGTGCAAACTCACCAGGGAGGAGAAACCTATCCCCTATTAAAAGGGTTGGCAGGGTAATAGCACCCACCTTTTCTGAGCATCACAGAGCACTTGTAAAGTGTCTGCAAGAATTTAAAGTTCCAGCACAAAATCAGTGACAAAGCTCATTTTCACACGGTTTTCTGAAAATCTGAAGCTATAGATAGAGCAATCGAGTATTCTGTGCACATGACAGCTTTCAACTCTACAGGAAAATTGGTCATCAGGTCTTTCATGGTACATGGATATTACTTCCAGGTGTGACGGTGTAGTGGATTGAATTATGTCCCCACAAAACAAATGAAGCTTGAATTGTGTCCCAAGTTTTATGTATTAGAAAGTTGGCCCCCACCGTGACTGCTAAGAGGGTGGGAAATCCTATTATGGTAATTGAAAGGTGGAGCCTTCAAGAGGTGATTGGATTGTAGGACCATGCAGTAATGAATGGATTAAAAATGGTGGTCAGGGGCATGGTTCTGAGGGTTTTAAAAGAAGAGGAGAGTCTGGCTTTCTCTCTGTGTGCTCTCTCTGCTCCCTCCATCTTGCAATGTGAGACCCCTGGTTCACTGTTGCCACCACCAGATGGACTTTGGACTTCCCAGCTTCAGAAACTGTCTGCAATAAATGTCGTTTTCCTTCATAAATCACCCAGTTTCAGGTATTTTGTTATAAGTAACATAAACTGACTAATACAGAAAATTGGTACCAGAGAAGTGGGGTATTATTTGTAACAGATACTTGAAAATGTGGAAGTGGCTTTGGAACTGGGTGTTAGGCAAAGGTTGGAGGAGTTTGGAGGACTCAGAAGAAGAAAAAAAGACAAGGGAAAATTTGGAATGTCTTAGAAAATGGTTACCTGGTGGTGAGAAGAAGGCTGATAGAAATATGGACTGTAAAGACCCTTCTAAGGAGGTCTCAGATAGAAATAAGGAGTTTATTGGAAACTAGGGCAAAGACCACCCTTGCTGTGAACTGGCAAAGAACTTGACTGCATTGTGTCCATGCCGCAGGACTTTGTGGAAGTTGGAACTTAAGAATTGTGAACCAGAGCATTTGGGGAAGAAATTTCTAAGCAGCAAAGCATTAAAGAAGCTGCATGGCTACTTGCAACAGGCTATGCTGAGTTATGGTGGCAAAGGCAAGATGTAAAGCCAGAATTTAAAAGGGAAGCAGAGTGTAAAAATTTAGAAAATTTGCATCCCTGGCCATGTGGTAGAGAAGCAGAGAACATGCAATGGTGCAGCCCAGTGACCATTAGCTGAGAAGATTAGTACAAAGGAAAGGGATTATCAAGAGAAGGAGAAAAAGGTCCTGAAGGCATTGCAGAAGCCTCTGGACCAACTCTTCCATTTCTGGCCAAAAGACCTAAGGAGACAGAATGGTCTTGGGGGACAGGCTTGATGAGCCTTCCACGGGTTCATTGCTGAGAGCCACTTCGAGAAGCTGCTTCCAGCACCAGCACCCCAACTGCTTTGGCTACTCCAGCTGTGGATAAATTGGCCCCAGGTGTGGCTGGACCCACAGCTTTGTAAAATACAAGCTGGAAGGCTTGGTGGTATCCACGTGGTGTTAGGTCTGAGGGCTCATAGAATGCCAGAGCTGTGGAAGCTTTGGGAGTCTCCACTGTGATTTCAAGAGATGTATAGAAAAGTCTGGGGGCCCAGGAAGAGATCTGTCATAGAGGCGGAGTCACCACATAGAACCTTCACTAGAGCAATGTTGAGCGGAAATGTTGGGTCAGAGCTGCAGCAGAGAAACCCCATCAGCACCATGTCTAGTGGAGCTGTGGGAGCAGGATTGCCATGGAGATCCCAGACCTGTGGAGCTACCAGAGTGGAACAAGAGCCTGGGAGAGCTGACATGTGACCTGAGACCAGGAAGACATAGGAGTGGAGTTGCTCAAGGACTTGGGACCCAACCCCCCCACACACCAGTGTGCAGAGGAGGTGGAACATGGAGTCAAGGTACATGATTTGCCAACTTTGAGATTTGCTGCCTGCCCTGCTGGGTTTCAGACTTGTTTGGGACCTGTTACATTTTTGTTTTGGCCTATTTCTCCCTTTTGGAACAGGAATATGTACCCTATGTTTGTCCCACCATTGTATCTTGGAAGTAGATAACTTGTTTTGAATTTCACAGATGGGACTTTGAACTTTAGACTTTTGAATTGAAACAAGTTAAGACTTTGGGGGTGGAAAGAATGTATTTGTATGTGAAAAGGACATGAGTTTCGGGGGGCTAGGGGCAGAATGTAGTGGATTGAATTATGTCCCCACAAAACTATTGAAGCCTGAATTGTGTCCCAAGTTTTATGTATTAGAAATTTGCCCCCATCTGTGACTGTTCAGAGAGTGGGAAATCCTATTATGGTAATTGAAAGGTGGAGCCTTGAAGAGGTGATTGGTTGTAAGACCATGCTGTAGTGAATGAATTAAAGATGGTGGTCAGGGGTGTGATTCTTTTTTTTTTTTTTAAAGATGACCAGTAAGGGAATCTTAACCCTTGACTTGGTGTTATTAGCACCACACTCACCCAGTGAGCGAACCGGCCATCCCTACATGGGATCCAAACCTGTGGTCTCAGTGTTATCAGTACCACACTCTCCCGAGTGAGGCACGGGCCAGCCCAGGGTGTGATTCTGAGGGCTTTAAAAGAAAAGGAGAGTCTGTCTTTCTCTCTCTGTGTGCTCTCTCTTGCTTCTTCTTGCGATGTGATCTGCTTGTACCCACCGTTGGCTGCCATTTTCTGCCATGAGTAGAAGCAGTCTGAGGCCCGCACCAGATGCAGCTATCCCACAATGGTAAGCCAAATGATAGAGTTTGGATGTGTTGCCCCCTCCAAAACTCATGTAGAAATTTGATCTCCAATGTGGCAGTGTTGGAAACTGATTGAGTCATGGGGCAGATCCCTTATGAATGGATTAATGCTCTCCCTGGGGGAGGTAGGATTAATGAGTGAATTCTCACTCTATTAATTCCCGTGAGAGCTCATTGCTTAAAAAGACACTGGCACCTTTTCTCTCTCTCTTGCTTCCTCTCACCATGGGATCTGCTTGTACCTGCTGCTGCCTGCCACTTTCCACCATGAGTAGATGCAGCCTGAGGCCCGTGCCAGATGCAGCTGTCCCAGAATCGTAAGCCAAATAAAACTCTTTTCTTTATAAATTACTCAGTCTCAGGTAGTTCTGTTATAGCAACACAAAACGGCCTAAAACACCAAATAAATGTTTTTCTTTATAAATCACCCAGTTTCAGGTATTCTGTTATAGCAGCACAAAATGGACTAATATGGATGGCTTTCTGGCAAATAAAAGAAACAAAGTTTCTTTTGCTGAGATATTAGTGAATCATTAAGAATTGATACAATGTAAGTGTAAGTTGTCCAGTAAGGCCATGCAGTAAAATATCACAAAAACCCTTTGGGTTTTAAAGTGCCCTGATAAGAGTAGTTACTTTCTCCCCTTTTCCTGCTGTCACCCTGACAGTCTATTAAAAATGCTACATCCCCTGGGCTGTATTATAGTTAATGGCCCTCTTTCACTGTTTGCATAATGTACCTCTCCTCCATGGCAGATGACATTATTTTGTTTTGTGATATTGGTATATTTAATTTGGGGGGAACAATACTGGAGCTTCCTCCATCACAAAGACTGTGTCTGCTGCTTTTGCTTTTCTCTACAGATTCATTCTCTACAGAGTTGAGAGAATTTCGTGGAATATGGCCAGCCAATTAATTTAGTAAATAGAAAGTGATTTCAAATACAGTAAGACCCTAAAAACAGGAAGGAAATCTAATGTTCCCTTTGAAAAAGTTATGTTAGGAACAACAGAGTATCTATGCATCTACCTCTATAAGAATGCTTTCATTTCTTTGGCATGGTTGAATTTTTTGCTTAAATAGCATCTTGCTATTGTCACATGTTACTTTAGTTTTGCTGTGTGGTCCTCCTGCCAATCTTTGCCTTTATTAGGGAAAAGCTGTTTACACCGTAGTCTAGCCCCATCAAATTAAAGAGAAATAAACGTGAGACTAGAAATGGGGGGGGAGTAAAAAATTACATTCAAAACAGCATTATTCTTCACAGCCAAATGGGTGAAACAACCCAAATGTCCATCAATTGATAAATGGATAAACAAAATGTACCATATTCATACAATGGAATATTATTCAGCAGTAAAAAAGGAATGAGACAGTAGACTGAGGTTCAGTGGCTGGAGGCTGGGATGAGTGCCCTTCCAGCTGTAGGAGCCCATGCCCACTGAGGGCAGCCCACACATGGCACGGCTGGGCAGACCCTCCCTACCTCGCAGGCAGGCACCCCACATGACCTCGCAGATTGCAGAGCAAAGGATAATGAAGGACTGCTCCACAGTGCGATGTCCATGAGGGTGGTGCACTCTGGGTTGGTGTGCTTGCACTGGGGGGAAGAATGCTACGCTCCTGCCTGACAGTCCAGCTTTCCCAAGGGGAGCTACTAGGGCCACTTAGCCTCGCTTAAGTCCTTGCTCAGTACTGGTGCACCCTTGGGCCAGCAAGTGAGGGAGAACACAGGGCCACCAAGTTAGGCCACCGAGGGAAGTGTCTGCCTAGGCTTCACAGAGGCTGCCAGCTCTGCACCCCCAGTGGTGGTTAAGGGACTGCCCTCCACAGAGCTGCACCTCCCCCACCTCCTCCTCTTCTGCTCCACTGTCCCTGGCCCAGAGGTTGCGAGTGCACCTAGACTCGGAGGCCTGGACGAACCAGAAAAGGAAGAAGCAGTGTCGGGATCTAAGGAGGGCTGCCCGGTGCAGACTGTCTTGTTCCAGCAGGGGCCGTTCCTGAGAGACACCGAGAGAAGGGGAGATAGCTACAGCGTCCCCACCCAACGCCATTTTGGAGATCCATTCTGCCTCTCTCAACTTCCAACACTATAAAGTTGGCTGGGAGAAGACAAGATGGCGCCTAGCAGGAAGAGCGGAGACAGGCAGGGGAATAAAGCTTGCTTCCGAACTGGAAGCGTAAATAAAAGCGCGGGAGGTCTATCTGCGCAGGCGTACAGCTTTAGCACGCTTGAAAATTCGAACAGCGGAGCGCACCTAAAATGTGCCCTCTGACCGAGCCTATTTTATGCTGCTGCGGGAGGGCAGCATAAGAAGCGGGGAACCGGGAAGTCCAGCTTCGTCGCGGGAAAAGAGGCGGGGTGCCCGAAGCACGCATGCGCAACGGGGTTCAACAGCGGTCTGGAGAAACGCGCGGAAGCTCGCTTTCAATATGGCGGCCGAGGCAGACGGACTGCTCAGACGCCTGCTGGTGCTGATCCTTTTACCTGAAAAATGCTATGACCAACTTTGTGTCCGGTGGGACTTGCTTCATCGTGACTTTTTATTCGGTATCCTATCAAAGTTTCGTTCCAGCCACCCTGGACCATAAATGGGGCGTGACTGGCGACTAACCGAGAGCGGTGACTGCTGCCACACCCAGCTGCGCAGAAGTTACTTCCGACAGGGGCGGAAGTGTCTAGAGCTCCATAGAGGGAGGGCGCCACCTTTGGGCAAGAGGGGGAGTTGCCGGGTGGAAGTATTTCTTTGTCGAGTTTAGCGACAATGAAAGATGAAAAGACTCCGATTTTACAAATCAAAAATAAAAATCTTATCAAGTCATTAAAAAAAAAGGAATGAAGTACTGACAGGCTGCACCGTGGATGAATCTTGAAAACATGTTAAGTGAAAGAAGCCTGTTACCAAAGACATAGGATTGGACTTATGTGAAATATACAGAAGAGACAAATCTGTAGCTGCAGACAGTAAATTGATTGCTAGGGGCTTGGGGAAAGGGGAGTGACTGCTAGTGAGTGGGAGGATGATGAAAATGTTCTAAAATTAGTGGTGACTCAACTTTGAATATACTAGAAACCACTGATTTATATGAGAGTACTTCAAAAATTTCATAGAAAAATAGAATTTAAAAGATAATGTGAATCTTTCCATGAATTTTTGAAGTTCCTTCATATGCTTTTTTTTTTTTTTAAGATGACCGGTAAGGGGATCGCAACCCTTGGCTTGGTGTTGTCAGCACCACGCTCAGCCAGTGAGCTAACGGCCATCCCCATATGGGATCCGAACCCGTGGTCTTGGTGTTATCAGCACCGCACTCCCCCGAGTGAGCCACGGGCCGCCCTCATACGCTTTTTAAAGAGTAAGTTTTATGGTATGTGAATCATACCTCCTTACAGCTGTTATTTTTAAAAATTGTGTGTGTGTAGATAACACAAGATGGGGATGATTAGCACCCGATGGTTCTTTATACTAATCTTTCTACTTTTGTGTACGTTTGGGAAATTTTTTATAATAAAAAGTTAAAATATAAACGTACACACCCTTCCATGGATCTCTGTATTTTAGGAAAGTTTCAAAGTTAGGAAAACTTTGTAAGTTACCCTTTTCTTTCTCCCCAGTGATCAATCCCTGAAGATAAATTCGGGGAGGTCGAGAAGGTAGGGTGGGGAGCAAGCCTATGTTCAACACACCAGCACCTGTACAGGGGGTCGCCAGACTGCCTGGCTTGGGCTGACAGTGGCTCTCACGTTGCTCTAGCTGCCTCAATACACTTGTGACAGTACCTTGGATCAGGTGGAGATGGTGGGGCTCTGTTCCTCGCCAATAGTGGAGAAAGAGAACAAAGAAGAGAGTCACAGCTCCGCTCATCTTTGCCATAGTCCGTCTACCATCAGGGAGAAGCCAATCTCCTGAAGGGCGTTCAGACGCTATAGCCAGAAACCAGGATACTGCGGAACTCGACGGTCTGTGACGTCACACCCGGCAGTAAGGGGGGAAGGGCCCTCAGCTGTGGACAGGGACAAAGGGGGACGCTGGTGGCCCTCAAGTAACAGCCTCTCTGTCAGTTTCCTTAGCCCTCTAGTGCCTTTCTCAGCCTGCATGTCCTGCAGCCTGGAGGCAATAGAGTATTAACGAAGGCTCTTGAGTTGCGAGTGACAAAACTCAACTAAATCAGCTTAAGGGAACTGAAGTAACTAGAGTAGCCTGAAAAAATCATATGCTCAATCAAGATAGCACACGAATAAGGTGTTGTTATTTATTGTATTATATAAAATTATACACCCAAAATAGCACAGCAATTGATACATTCGTATTGTTACTCGTGTCACTATTTTCCCTACTACGTTTTATAAGCATTAAACTAGTTTCAAAGGAAAAATCTTTATTTTTAGTACCTTCTTTTCTTGGTTTTTTTCTGCATTTTCATTTTGTACTGGGTCCCACAAATTATGTGGCCCTTGAGCCTTGATGTTTACACAGTGTGTGCAGTGGCTGAGATGGGGGCGATTTTTCAGGGCAAAAAGTATTCTGGGTAGCTCAGGTGTATTGGTTTGCTAAGGTTGCCATAACAAAGTGCCACAAAATGGGTAGCTTAAACAACAGAAATGTATTGTGTCACAGTTCTGGAGGCTGGAAGTCTGAGATTGAGATGTTAGTTTAACAGCCTGAACAGAAGTGACTCCATTTTGTTAAACCTTTGAATTTAAAAGTTATTTTCTCCCATAACCCACACCACATAGCCTGCAGCTAATTGCCAGAACACAATGACTCTTGCTCTCACATTGTACACAAATAATTAAAGAAAAATTATTAACCCAGATGGCCATTCTTTACTGGCTTACTAACCTGATCTTATTTGAGAATAACAGGAACTGAGCCCATGGAGAATGAAGTATGACGCTTGTCAGCTCCCACCCAGGATGTTCCTTGGTGATTATCTGAAACAATCAAGCATGTCTGCACGTCCCTGCTTGGTCACCATGAATCAATTTTCCACCACAGACCCCTGTAAAACCTTTGCAAACCTGGGAGAGGCAGAGATGATCTTGGAGACATAAGTCCACTATTTCCCCAGGCTGCCAGCTTCCTGATTAAAGGCTACCTTTTCCTTACACCGACTTTTGTGTCTCAATTATTGGCTATTGAATAGTGAACAAAGGACTTTGGGGGTCTCAGTAATATCAGCAGCACTGGTTCTTTCTTTTTTTTTTTTTTATAAAGATGACCAGTAGGGGATCTTAACCCTTGGCTTGGTGTTGTCAGCACCACACTCAGCCAGTGAGCAAACCGGCCATCCCTATATAGGATCCGAACCCGTGGCCTTGGTGTTATCAGCACCGCACTCTCCCGAATGAGCCACGGGCTGGCCCAGCATTGGTTCTTTCTAAGGGCCATGGGGGAAGGATCCACTCAAGGACTTGGCCTACAGATGGCCATCTTCTCCCTGTCTTCACACCATCTTCCCTCTATACACCTGTGTCTAAATTCTCCATTTCATGAGGACACCAAATTGGATTAGGGCCCACCCTAATGACCTCATTTTATCTTGATTACCTCTGTGAAGATCCTATCTCCAAATACAGTCTCATTCTGAGGTACTAAGAGTTAGGACTTCAACATATGGATTGGGGGGGACACAATTCAACCCATAACACCAGGTAATGGCAGCAGCATAAATCTTATTTCTCTAAAATACGTTTATTTTTATTTATTTATTTTTTTGAAAGATGACCAGTAAGGGGATCTTAACCCCTGACTTGGTGTTGTCAGCACCCCACTCTCCCAAGTGAGCTAACCAGCCATACCTGTGTAGGGATCCAAACCCGTGGCCTTGGTGTTATCAGCATCACACTCTCCCAAGTGAGCCATGGGCTGGCCCCTAAAATACATTTAGAAAAACAAAAACTAGAACAAAAAATAAAAGAATATATGAAACAACACAAAATCCACACCCTCAACATAAACAGAAAATAGAAAATGTCCAGCCTCGAGTAACCCATATACAGAAAAAACATGTTCACCCAGGCTTCATTTCTTTTGCTTCTTCCACTGGCCTTTGCAAAAACGGAAACGTGGTGGCCCAAGATGGTCTAAAATCTCCACTCTATGTGTGGAAATGCTGCAAATGTGTCCTGGTAAATTAGAACAAACACCCAGGTGTGGGAAAGACCTGGAAAAGGAGATTGGTGAGATTGCAGTCCAGCAAGACCCTGGCAGGAGCTATTTGGGAGCCACTTATCAGAAGATTTCACACAGTGCTGGGGAAACCAAAGCGTGGGAAACAGGGTAGCTTCAAACTCAGGACGTGCCACCCCCTAACTCTTGATTCCCACATCCCACTCCTGTAAATTTCCCCCATCTCTTTACTGCAACAGCAAATCCATCATTCCACTTGCTTAGGCCAAAATCCAGGGTTCCATCCCAGATTCCTCTCTTTCTCTCTCACCCCCCTCCCATTCAATCCATAAGCAAATCCTCTCAGTTCTACTTTCACACACATCCTGAAATCCACCATCTTCCCCACCTCCTCTGCCCCAGGGCAAACCAGGCCAATGTCGTCTTCATTTTACTGCCAATGCAATGAGAGGCCAGCAATGTCCCCTTAACATTCTTGCACCTGTTGAATCCCCAAAGCTTCACCACCTCCTCTCCCACGTACCCCTTCCCTTCCCTTCCCTCCTATCTGCTCACATCACCAGAGGAAGAAAGTATGGGCTGCTTTGCAACCTAAAGTGCACCATGGGATGCTTATGTAATTTACCAATTACCTTTATATTGTCATCAGACTTTCTCAGCCTGATTTCTCTCATTTCCAGGCAGATTTGTTAAGAATCAGGCATGAGAGAAAAACAACTTTTTTTTTTTTTTTTAAAAAGATGACCGGTAAGGGGATCTTAATCCTTGACTTGGTGTTGTCAGCACCACGCTCAGCCAGTGAGCGAACCGGCCATCCGTATATGGGATCCGAACCCGGGGCCTTGGCGCTATCAGCACCGCACTCTACCGAGTGAGCCACGGGCCGGCCCGAAAAACAACTATTTTTGTGTGGTCTCCCAGGTCTAGAGTAGGAGTCAAACTTTTTCTGTAAAGAGCCAGATAGAAAACATTTTAGGCTTTGTTAGCCACATACATCTCTGTAGCATATTCTTCTTTGTTGTTGTTACAACCCTTTAAAAATGAAAAGCCATCGAAAAAAAATCAATGAAACCAAAAGCTGGTTCTTTAAGAAAATCAATAAAATTAAAAAATTTCTAGCCAGACTGATCAGGAAAAAAGACAGAAAACACATATCACCAATGTCAGGAATCAGAGAGTAGACATCACCATAGATAGTACAGATTTCGAAATGAAAATAGAATACATTGTGAACAACTTTTTGCCAATAAATTCAACAAGTTAGATAAAATTGACAAATTTCATGACAGATACAAACTAATAAAGCTTACCCAAGAAGAAATAAATAACCTAAATAGTTCTATATCTATTAAAGAATTTGTGAGTAATGATCTCACAAAGAAAACTCAAGGTCAGGCCGGCCTGTGGCTCACTCGGGAGAGTGAGGTGCTGACAACACCAAGGCCACGGGTTCGGATCCCATATAGGGATGGCCGGTTAGCTCACTGGGTGAGCGTGGTGCTGACAACACCAAGTCAAGGATTAAGATCCCCTTACCGGTCATCTTTTAAAAATAAAAAAAAAAAGAAAAGAAAACTCAAGGTCAAGGTGGTTTTACTGGTAAGCTATCAGTATTTAAGGAAGAAATAACACCAATTCTACACAAACTCTTCTGGAAACTTGAAGATAAGGGAATACTTCCCAACTCATTCTATGAGAATAGCATTACCTTGATACCAAACCAAAGAAAGATATTACAGGGAAAGAAAATTATAGATCAATATCTTTCAAAAACATAGACATAAAAATTCTTAAAATTTTAGGAAATTAAATATTTTTAAAGGGTAATAAATTATAAAGAAGTATGTCTTATTCAAGGAATTCAAGGTTTATTGAACATTCAAAAAAAATCAGTGTTAACTCACCATATTAATAAAAAATCATATAATCATCACAATAGATGCAGAAAAAGCACTTGGCAAAATCTAACAACTTTTCAAGATAAAACTCCCACTTACTAAAATATAAAGAGAACTTTCTCAATTTGAAAAAGGGCATCTACAAAAAATCTACAGCTAATATTGTATATAATGGTGAAAGATTGAGTGATTTCCCCCTTAATCTCAGGACCAATGCAAGGATTTCCTTTCTCAACACTTTTATTCAACATTGTTATAGAAGTTCTATCCATGCAATGAGCAGTAAAAAGAAACAAAAGGCACACAGATTAGAAAGAAAGACATAAAATTGTCCTTATTCTCAGATGACTTGATTATCTATGTAGACAATTCTAAGAAATCCTAAGAACAAATAAATGAGTTTAGCAAGGCTGCAGGACTCAAGGTTAATATTTTAAAGCCAATTGTATTAAGACAATGGAAGAACAAGCCACAGACTGGGAAAAAATATTTGCAAAACACATGTGAAGTAAGAACATGTATCTAAAATATACAAAGAATTATTAAAACTCAGCAACAAGAAAACAAACAACCTAGTTGAAAAATAGGTAAAAGATCTGAACAGACACCTCACCAAAGAAGATATATAGGTGGCAAATAAGCATATGAAAAGATGCCCAACATATATGTCATTAGAGAATTGCAAATTAAAATGACAGTGAGATATACCATTACACACATATTAGAATGGCTAAAATCCCAAGCAGTGACAAACACTAACTGAGGATGTGGAGCAACAAGAACTCTCATTCATTGCTGGTAGGAATGTAAAATGGTACAGCCACTTTTGAATCCAGTTTGACAGTTTCTTACAACGCTAACATCGGCTCATCATCCAGCAATCATGTTCCTAGGTATTAGCCCAAATTAGCTGAAAACAAAAAGCTGCACATAAATGTTTATAGCAGCTTTACTCATAACTGTCAAAAGTTGGAAGCAACCAAGATGTACTTTAATTGGTAAATGGATAAACTGTGCTTCACCAATATAATGGAATATTATTCAGCAATAAAAAGAAGTGAACTATTAGGGCCAGCCCGTGGCTCACTTGGGAGAGTGTGGTGCTAATGACACCAAGGCCACGGGTTCAGTTCCCTATAAAGGGATGGCCGGCTAGCTCACTTCGGAGAGCATGGTGCTGACAACACCAAGTCAAGGTTAAGATCCCCTTACCGGTCATCTTTAAAAAAAAAAAAAAAAGAAATGAGCTATTAATATAACAACAAAAAAAAAAAAAAAAAAACATGGAGGAGCCTTAAATGCTTATTGCTAACTGAAAGAAGCTGGTCTGAAAAGGCTACATACTGTATGATTCCAGCTACAAGACATCTGGAAAAGGCAAAACTATAGAGACAGTAAAAAGATCAGTGGTGGCCAGAGGTTAGGGTTGGGGGCTGGGGATAGATGAATAGATGGATCACAGGGAATATTTAGGGCAATGAAACTATTCTGTATGATATTCTATTGGTGACATTATACATTTGTCAAAACCCATAGAACTGTACAAAACAAAGAGTGAACCCTAATGTGAACTATGGACCTTATAACATTTTGGAAATTGGCTCATCAACTGCAAGAAATCAGAGGAGAAGCATTCAGGTTGCAGGTTGCAGCAGGAACTCATTCCATTTTCACGGAGTTAATTTGATTGACATTATTTCCTTAATGCTTTTGTTTGCTCACCAGTTTTTCCTAAATCATTGGTGGCTACAGCTGGGTATCTGTAGTAGAAACTAGGAAGAGATAGCATCAGGCACAGCTTTCCATCATCTCTGTCTTTCTTTTGGGGTCTCTAAGAAGTTCCCACCACTAGAAATTTTGGAAGTCCCCGAAGACCCTACTACACGGGCTCTCCTACATGTGCTGACTTGGCACATTTTGTCTTTGTTAGTAAAGTGGGCATAGGTAACAGTTACTGAAATAGAGACAATCAAAGAAACCCAAGTGACAAGCAGGTAAGAAAAGGAGGTGCTGTCTGGGAGATGCTGGGAGGATGGCTAGATGGAGCAGGGAGGGAGTGGCTGCCCCGTGGGCTTGGGGGGCTCCCTCTCATGCTATCATTCTCTCACCCACATCCCTCCTTTTCTTTCTCTCTCTCTCTCTCTCTCTCTCTCTTTTTCTCTCTGTTCATTTCTCCCTCCAAAGCAAGGTTTCTGAGCTCTACCTCTTCATAGTTATCAGGGGATAATTGACAAGCCTGCCCTTCTGCCTCTGTTGCTCTGTTGCTCCATAGCCTTCAACAGCAAGTTCTTTTGGAGCTCCTTTTCCAGTGTATGTCTCAGCTGCTCCCCAGCCCAGCAACTGTTGCCCAGCTTCCCCGTGTTCATGGAGTTTCTTCGTGGACTCTGGCACTGCTTTGTAAGTGCTCAGGTATTTGCCACGCAGACACATTTTCACTTCGACTTCTTAAAATGTCATTTGAAAAGTAATATATGAAGGCACAAGTTAAAAACAACTCAACACAGAAGTTTATGTTGCAAAAACTAATTCTCCTTTTATTCTCCCACAGTCCCATCTCCGTATTAGAGAACTGAAGGTACGTTGCATGCTCTTCAGAGAAATTCATGCATATAACATTCTACACTCTGTGTCTGACTCTTTCTTTGCTTTTACCTAGCAATATGTCCTAATGTGCTTCATATCAGATTATATGGAACTCACTCATTATTTTTATTTTTTGGCAGCTGGCTTGTACAGGGATTGAACCCTGGACCTTGGTGTTATCAGCACCACATTGTAACCAACTAAGATAACTGGGCAGACCTTGGCTCACTATTTTTAATGGCTGCACACTGATCCATTTTATGAATGTACAGACTATAGATGCAAATGAATACATACCAATGATCATTTGCATAAGGTTCAGAAATAGGCAATACTAACATGTTTTCAGAATTCAGAGTAAAGGTCATCTCTGAGGAGGAACAGGCCAGTGACTGAGAGGGATATGGGGCTTCTGGGATGCTGGTCATGCTGTTTCTTGAACTCAGTAATTGTTATATACAAGTGTGTCGGCATTTTTAACTATTCATTGAAATGTACACTTACAATTTCTGCACATTTCTGTATGATATTGTGCTTCAAATATACAAAGTTTAAGCTCACAGTCTACGAGTACATATATACAAAGAGGGAGGTAATTAGTGAGTGAATTTAGGACTCGACTATCTTGCATCGTGCAGCCACTGACGCCAGTGTGGCTGGAGGTGCTGCCTGCCTGCTGATCAAAGCTCCAAAACCTTGGGCAGTTTACCTAAGTGTGAGGCTCCTGGATTCCCTCATTTGTTAATTGGGAGTCATATTACAACTACCTCGTAGAACCGTTGGAAGGACTTCATATAATCAATTTAACGTGGGTAGAAGTGCTCCACAGGCACAAAGCAGGTTTTCGATAAACGCCAGTACTAAATTACCACAAAACTGTAATTTTTACAAGGAAAGGTATCGTCGACCGTGCTCAGTGTTGGGGTGCAAAAAGCTGTTAACCCAAAATATGGTGCTTTGACATGCTGGAATAAAGAAACAGCCTCAAGGTCTCTCTGACCATGTCCCCCCCCCCCCCCCCGCCACCTATCCCCCTATCCCCCGTCAATCCTCTGTCATTCCCCAAAGCACAGGATGAAGCTGTTCCCTTATCTGCCTGAAGTTTGGGCGAGCCAAAGATGAAAATTACCTCTCTTCCTTTCCCTGAGTTTTCATTAACTTAACTCATATCACAGGAACAAAGACTGAAGTTTGTCAACACATCTAGGCAGACTTTTGTCCCAGACCATTGCATTCTATTTCAGTTCCATTCAGTATTTTAAAGAGAATCATTTACCAGTTATAGTCTGTTTTGCAGCCAAACAGTGTCCCAGGCCATTGTATGTTCCACAGACCCATTGAGACCCCCCCCTTAAGAATCACTTACTCCTACACCCCCATTTGTCCCTTCCCCTATGAAGATGGGTATATAAGCATCTGTACTGAACTGGGGAGGTTGGGCGTGTACATTAAATAAAACTTATCCTCTTCTCCTAATAATCCCTCTTCAGCGAACTTTCAGAGGCCAGAAGGAAAGTTTTCCCGTCGCCCTCAATCTGTAAGATACTTTGGGCGAAATATCCAGGGCCAGCCTCCTCGAGGAAGGAGCACTCACGAAAAAGCGGGTTCACAGGTGCTCGGGCGCGGAAAAGACGTCTCCCTGGACAAGTGAACTCGCAACCCGCCCAACTCTGGCCCCGCCCGCGAACCAGCCTAGCTCCGCCTTCTACCGCCCGTGCGCCCTTTAAGAAGAGCCATGACGTCATCCCCGACGCGGCGCAGCCTACCTTGGCAACTCCCCGGCCGTCCTTCCGGGTGGCCTCAATTGGCTGGCCGGCCCCCGACAGCCCCGCCCCTTTCTCCGGAGCCGGCCGGGTGTTGCCCGCGGTCAATCGGGCCAGGTGGAAGCGGTGATTGGCTGCGGGGCCAATCACCAGAAAGCCCCGCCGGGCTCGCGTAGGCTGCGCGATCGCGGTGGGAGGGGCGCGGCACGGCGTCCGGAGCCGTCGCCGTACCTGTCTGCCCGCCTGCTTGCCCGCCAATCCCTCCCGCAGCCCAGCCCGCCTGCTGGGCAGGGCCGGCTCGGCCCGACCATGGAGTCTTACGACATCATTGCCAACCAGCCCGTGGTCATCGACAACGTGAGGCTCGGCAGCCGGGGGGAGGGCGGGCGCCCCGCCTCGGGGGCGCACGCGGCGGCGCCGGGAGGGACCCCCAGCGGTCTGTGCTCGTCCTCCGCGTGCAGCCCGCCCGCCGCCCTCTCCTGGCGGCTCGGTTCGCCTCGGGGCCCGTGCTCCCATCTGGCCTTGTAACCCTGGCCTTGGGGCTAGCTCTCCGCCTCCCTGCCCCCAACCCACAGGTGGCGCCACGTAGCCCCTGCCCCGAGCCAGGCGGGGAAGTCTGGGAAAGCTGAAGTGACAGCCGGCTGTCTGGCCGGTGGTGCACCTGGGTGTCAGGCCCGGGGACGCACTCTGGACCACTGGGCAGGTTTCAACCCCAGCCCCTTTACTTATCCTTCGGCCCTGGCTGCGTGGTGGGGGTGGGATGGCATTTGCCCTTTTGCACACTGCTGGCTTCATCTTTCTATGGAGGGGGTTGGCCTGGTGATCTCTAGTAACAGCACTCCCCAAGGGTCTGCAGCCTGAGGCAAAAAGCGCAAGTTACTCTCTATTGGCCACATATTCACCCCCGCCTGGTGGCCTCTTGGCTACTTTGACCCTTTTCTTCAGTCCCTCCGTGCTGAGCAGAAGTTCCACGACCGGCAGGGCAGTGGAGAGTCCAGGGCCAGTCTCCCAGGACCCAGAAGCAGTTTGGGGTAATTGGAAGCCTCAGAGGAAAGATATGGCTTTGTCCTTCAGCACTGGGGCTTGGCTTGCTTTCAGCTGCCCTAGGAGGATTTCTGGTCTGAGCGGCCTGACAGGGGAAAAAGATAAGGGCTGGGTCTACAGATCCGCCCCTAGCTGGGTGTCTGCCTCTGGTGTTTGCAGGCATTGGAGATTTTTGGGTTTTTTTTAATCCAAAATGTGTTTATTGGGATGGTTTTCCACTCATCTTGATTCAGGGTGCTTTTAGTGCTGCTTCCTCCTGAAGGAACATCCTTCTGTAAGCCTTGCTTTTCCTCCTGTAGGCTGGCAGAGGACAGTGGAGCAGCCAACGCACAAAACTACCGTTTGTGCATGGCTAAAGACCGTGGTGATTTTATAGCATCCTGGGCATTTCACATCCATGAAATAGGAATTGGGACTCTGCACCAGGCACTTCTTCTTGTGTTTCCTCTTCTCCTCTTCTGGAGAGGGATGAAGGAGATCTTTTGCAAGAGGCATGTTCTCGTGGGGAGGTCTTCAATGCCGGAAAGCTGGAGTTTTTGATAATGACTCACTTCTGCTCTTTCTGGGATCTGTCTCCCTCCCACATGACCCCATGGGGTCCCTAAATGGCAGTCTTTCTTGCAGTACCCATGTGGGCTTGCCTGAGCCACAGCAGGGGGTGTTTAATAAGGAGACTAGAACTGGGCTTGGGGACATGCTCTCACACCACTCTCCCAGCAGGCTACAAGAAGAACCAGACCACTTCCTTTCTTGGTGGGCAAATAATTCACATAAGCTAATCAACAAGCATGTGAATTCAGAGGGCAACTACGTGCCCCCTCTGGACTTCCAGCCCCTCCTCTGCAACGTGGAAATATTTATTTGTGCACTGCAGACAGGGAGGGTTGTGATGAAAATCGGCAGGAAGAGGGGTTAAGAAGCTGATTCTGTCACTGGGTGGAAACTTTCTAAGTGCCAGGGGTTTTTTTTGAGATCCTAAGTCCAGCTTCCAGGCTGGAGCAGTGGCAGATCCAAGTTCTTCTTGTAGTCTCTGGGGAAGACACTTGAACGGTGCCAGTTGTCCCCTGCACCCAGTGGTCTTTCCTGGCAGGCCCTGTATGTGGTCCATGTCTGCTGGGTGGGGAATCTGTTGAAAAAAAAACAAGCTGAGGGGTTGCTTCCAGCTGTCTTTGGGGGATAGCTTGTGCCATGGATTCCTTTTGCCTAGAACCAGCCCTAGAGTGTGCAGAAGATGAAGTACTCGTGGTTGCTCAATTTCTGCACTGTTGACATTCTAGGCTGGATAATTGTTGGTAGTGGGAGCTGGCTTGTGCATTGTGTAGGATGTTTAGCAGCATCCCTGACCTCTACCCACTAGGTGCCAGTAAGCATCCCCCTCCTATCTCCCCACCCCCACTCTAGTCACCAGACACTACCAAATGTTCCCAGCATAGGGGGATGCAAAATCGCTCCCAATTTTGAACCACCTGTGTACTTGTAAAGTGTCTTGTCCTCTGCAGGCTTCCTCTCTGGCCTGCCTTGGTGAGACAGCCAATTCTCTCCACTCTAGGGCACTGTCTTTATCTGGGGGTGAATGTCAGGAGCTAAACATTGTTTTTCCTTGCAGGGTTCAGGGGTGATCAAGGCTGGCTTTGCAGGAGACCAGATTCCCAAATACTGTTTCCCAAACTAGTAAGTGTTACTCAGGCTGCAGCTGTAATTCTGTTTGCTTCCTGGGAACATTGGCCCTGTGTCACAGCTCTCTTCTTTGAGGACAACTCTTGTCCCTACCTATAAAGAAAAACACCAAATTCGTGAGGTTGACACTACTGAGAGATTTCTGGAACGATAAGACAAGTACCCTAAGTTTCCCCTTCCTCTTTGGAGTCTCTCTTTGAGGTCTCTCCTTGAGCCAGCAAGGAGGAGAAGCGGCAGGGACCCCTGGGGACAGGGCGTGGTAGCAGCAGCAAGAATAAAAGGGAGATACCTCCTGGGGGATACCTAAACTCTGAGCAGAAAGAGTGGGGAGTTAGATGCACAGCTACCCCTGGAAATGTTTTCTTCAGGAAACAGTCAGAAATATTTTCAGATTCCAGGAAATGTTTTGTTTCAGTCAAAGGGGGTCTTTCCCTGTATGGCTGGTGGTGGCAGGGATAAGAGGGAGGTGCAGACCCAAAGAGAGTCCAGAGTGCTGCTTGGGTCACTCTAGCCCATTGGGAAAGTTTCCCTCAGGAATGCCTCTTCTCGAACCCTGGAGGCTTTGGAATTATTGGGCTAAAGGTGGTGGGCAGGGGAGATCCTAAGGTCCCCAGAGTGGCTGGCTATACCGAGAGGCCCAGGCCTGGTCTGGGGACAGAGCCAGCATAGAGCACCCTGTAGGGTTTCATCTTTGTTTTCTGAACTCTATGTGGGTGTAATGAAAGGTTCCTTAACAATTTCCAAGAACTAAATCCTACAGTTTCCAATAACTGAATCTCTGTTCTAGAAGGCCTGGCAATGGGAAGGGGTGGCATCGACTGAGTGGGAAAGGGATACACACAGGATCATGATCCAGCTGCCTAGGGCCATCCTTCCTGGTCTACAGATGGTGCCGGCAGCTCTACCCCCAGAAGTTAAGAGCTTGGACTTAGTCATTGTGGCTGCAGAAGGCTGACCCTCTGCCAGGGCTGGGATTCCAGCGCTCACACACTCGGTTCTTCCTGGGAGGGATGCCAGTTCCTCCTCACCCTGAGCTTCCTGTCCTGCCAAGGCCTGCTCTGTAGCCCCATATCCCATAGACCCAGGTTCCAATCTTTGCACCATGGCCACATCCTGGTGCTTTGGAGGACAATTACCCTGTGGACCATTGGAGTTAGACGCTGGTTTTCCTGGACACAAGCTCAGCCGTGTCCTCTGCCCCTTGTTGACTTCATCTGTCCTCGCAGTGTTGGGCGGCCTAAACACATGCGAGTGATGGCTGGAGCCCTGGAGGGGGACCTCTTCATCGGACCAAAAGCAGAGGTAATGCTGTAATTCCTGCCTTTCCCTGGGTTTGGGGTCCTCAGTGACAGGAGCACTGGCCAGTGGTCAGGGAGTTCTGTTCTTGGGCACTCTGCTGGTGCCCTCCCAGGCTCCCCCTCCATGCTGCACCCGTGCAGCACTGTGCCATGGCACCTCCCCTCTGTGAAACTGGGTAACAGTTCCCGTTCTGGGGAACATGGTTAGACCTCATCACAATCTGTCTTTTAGAAGCTATTTGGAAGCTACAGAGGAAAGAACTGATTAAAAAGTGATTTAAGAGTCAGAATCACTGGACTTGATGACTGCTCTGGCCAGGGCTGTAGGGACTGCCTCCTGTGCTCTAGCCGGGGTGACGTGCATAGGGGCTGCCCAGGAGATCAGACCCTCAGGTGCAGCAAATGTGGGGAATGGGAGAACAGCAAACCATGCTCAGGCAAGTGCAGTTTAGGCCCCTGGAGACCACAGCATGGGGTGCCAGCGATGGGGGCAGATTCTGGGCCTAGAAAGGGGAGGCCTGAGCTGAAGGTGTAGACTTGGGGCTCCTGGAAGGTGGGGTCAGTAGGAGCCACAGTCGTGAGTAAAAGAGACTAAGTGGCACTTGGTGAGAAGGAACACATCTGGGGAAATGTCAGAGGGCAGGTGGAGGCAGCAGGTCTGTATGGGAGAATGCTGAGGACTGGCCAAAGGCCTGGGGGAGAGGTGGGAGAGGAGCAGTAGGTGCCAGTGACTGCAGGAGGGGCCGTGTTGGATTGGCCACAAGGAGGCACCTGGTGCTGACAAGAGCAGTAGCTGAAGTGATCAAGATGCAAGCTGGACAGTGTGTGAGGACAGAACTGGGTGGCCATGTTGGCAGTGAGTGTGGAGAAGTGTGGCTGTGGGAGGAAGAAGAGGGACTGTGGGGTGGCAGGGGCACATTACTGCCCTCTCTGGTCCCCAGCCAGTTGAGGCTAGCTGGACACTGAGAGCCCAAGAAGCTGTTGGACAAGTGACCCCGTGCTGAGATCAGGACCTGCCACAAAGTATGATGACACCCAGTGAGCAGGGGTGGTTGTGTTAAGGGCACATGAAGCAGGCAGCCTCCAGGAAAGTGGAAGGCAGCTGCTTGGCAAGGGGCCTGGTGCCATGTCTGCCTTCCCACCACCTCCCCAGGAGCACCGGGGGCTGCTGACCATCCGCTACCCCATGGAGCACGGCATGGTGCGGGACTGGAACGACATGGAGCGCATCTGGCAGTACGTCTACTCCAAGGATCAGCTGCAGACCTTCTCCGAGGAGGTGTGGTAGCAGCCCCGCCTGCCAGCTCCAAATCCTCCTGGCTGAGCCCTCTCCTTTCTCTTCCTGGTGGGGGCTTCCACGTTCCCTCTCTGTACTTTGATAGGGCCTGCTGCCTTTTTGTTGTGTGTCTGTGCATACATACACAGCCTCTGGCTGCCAGGCAGAATTTTCCAGAGACAGCTGGGTCTTTGGAAGAGTAACTGCCAGCAGCTAACAGGATGGTGCCCTCAGGAAGGATAGGAGGCTGCGGCTACCTGTGCCCACAGAGGGGGTTTTGGCTCTCTGGAAAGATTCTTTTAGGGCCTAGTACGTTGTCTTTGTGCATGCCCACGACTCTTCTATCTCTCATAGCATCCTGTTCTCCTAACGGAGGCCCCACTCAACCCAAGTAAGAACCGGGAGAAGGCCGCAGAGGTGTTCTTTGAGACCTTCAATGTGCCAGCCCTGTTTATCTCCATGCAGGCCGTGCTCAGCCTGTGAGTGCTACCCAAGCCCTGTGGTCCCCTGAGTCCCCATCCTCCCACTTGCAAGGACCAGGTGTCTGGCTTCCCTGGAGAAACAGCCCCTTTATGACTGTTCTTTTAGGGAGTCCCTCATGTCCGTTTTTCAGACTAGATAATGCAGATGTTCCAGGGTCCCTTCCAGGGTGTGGAAGTCCCCTTGCCTCAGTGGCTGAGGTGAGGGGATGCTGACCTGGTGACAGGTACGCAACAGGACGCACAACAGGAGTGGTTTTAGACTCGGGGGATGGGGTCACTCATGCTGTCCCCATCTATGAGGGCTTTGCCATGCCACACTCCATCATGCGGGTGGACATTGCCGGCCGTGACGTCTCCCGCTATCTCCGGCTCCTGCTGCGCAAGGAAGGGGCTGACTTTCACACCTCAGCAGAGTTTGAAGTTGTCCGGACCATCAAAGAGGTGATGAGAGGCAGGAGGGTGGGAAAGGGGGTGGGACCAGTTCATGAGGTTTAGTCCTGGGCTGCAGATGGCTGGGCTGCGGCCTTCTGAAAGTCATGTCCCTGCCCCCACAGCGAGCCTGCTACCTGTCCGTCAACCCACAGAAAGACGAGGCTCTGGAGACGGAGAAGGTGCAGTACACCTTGCCTGATGGCAGCCTGCTCGACGTAAGTGGCCTGGTGCTGGGCGGC
Source organism: Cynocephalus volans (assembly GCF_027409185.1). NCBI lineage: Eukaryota > Metazoa > Chordata > Mammalia > Dermoptera > Cynocephalidae > Cynocephalus > Cynocephalus volans. The sequence goes on along the minus strand of NC_084473.1, from coordinate 91,595,788 downwards.
AGCTGCCACTGGGCCTGGGGGAAGAGGAGCCTGGCTTCTCTGTGGAGCCAGTCTGCCTCAGTTTTGTGCTCCAAAGGTGGGGCCTGCACGATTCCGAGCCCCTGAGCTGCTGTTCCAGCCTGACCTGGTCGGGGATGAGAGCGAAGGGCTCCACGAGGTGTTGGCCTTTGCCATCCACAAGTCAGACATGGACCTTCGGCGGACGCTGTTTGCCAACATTGTGCTCTCAGGGGGCTCAACGCTTTTTAAAGGTACTGCAGTTTGGGAGGTGGCGGTAGTAAGGCCAAGGGCAGCTGGACCCTCAGAGATTGTGCCTCCCCCCACCCAGAGCCTGTGACGTGACCATTTTCTGTTCGCTTTTTGGTGGTGTTCAGTGAGCATTTTTTTAAAGACTAAGATTCAGAATTAAATTTTATTTGCTTTGTGGATAAATGATAAGTTCACACGAGGTCTGGCATTTATTAGTGGAGTGGTCAGTGAGGAAGCGTGTGGGGTCGGGGGAGCTGTGTGACTTGGGGTTTCACCTCTCGTGGCTTCTCTGAGGAAGCTGCACTCACCCACAGCCATGGGGCTGGATCTTCTCTCCCTTGGGGCAGCTTACCCCTACCCTGAAAGACCTGCTAGAAGAGGGGTGGCAGCAGCTGGGGGGCAATGAAGGTTGGATACTGGGAAGCTCGTGGCAAGGAGGTCAGATGTGGATCCTGGGCCCAGCCAGCCTTGTGTTCACAGGCTTCGGTGACCGATTACTAAGTGAAGTGAAGAAGCTTGCCCCAAAGGATGTCAAAATCAAGGTGAGGTTTCAGAGAGTCCCCCTGGGGCACGGGGTGCTGGGCAACCTTAACCTGGAGAGGAGAGCACATGCCACCTCCAGACCCCCTCTCACTTCCATGTCCACCCAGCCCAGCTCCTCCCCCTTCAGCTGCTCCCTCTCCTCCCACCTGAAGCCCTTGCTGGGGCCCTGGGGAGATGCCCCCAAGGCCTGGAGAGTGGCTGCTGTTGGAGGAGTGGGCAGTTACATGGCCACTTCCTCTCTCCAGATCTCAGCTCCTCAGGAACGGCTGTACTCCACGTGGATTGGGTGAGGCGGAGCTCAAGGGGAGGGCTCTGGGAGGAGACCATCTTGCCCTGCATGCATCTCATGGGGGTGGCCCAGGCCAGGTGGAGGTGGGTGGATTTCCCTCCCAGGTAAGGGAAATGGAGCTCTGAATGCCTGGGGAGGGTGGTTGACTGAGCCTGCAGGTCCTCAAGAATACTATCCCTCCATCCTCACAGTGGCTCCATCCTGGCCTCGCTGGACACTTTTAAGAAGATGTGGGTATCCAAAAAGGAGTATGAAGAGGATGGCTTCCGTGCTATTCACCGCAAAACCTTCTAGTGCCCAGGGAGGGTGGTGGGTGTTGGGAGAAGGGGAGGAAAGGGGAGCCAGAGTCCTTAACCCTTTTTTGGTCTGGGCTCACATTCTAGCCTAGGGTCCCCTGCATGCCCTGAACCCCCAGGCAGGGTGCAACAGTACTCCCCTGCAGCCCTCCCCTCTGTGTGCTCACACACACACACACACACAGAGGCATTAGCTGCATGGACAGGAGTTTGAGCTGGAGCATAGGAATTGAGAAGCCCAGCGTTGAGTGGTTCTAGGTGTCTCCCTTTGGCATGACCACTTAGGCCTGTGGTTTCTAACTCCAACTCTCAGGGCTGCTTCCCCGAACTCCCAGGGCCAGAGTGCCTGGATGCCTGTGTAACTAGCCTTGAATGGGGTGGAGGAGGGGGTGGCCAGAAGCTCCCGCTGGTGCATCATCGAGTCCCATGCCACCTCCTCTGTCTGACCTGACAGGACAGCCCAGACCCTCTCACACTCTGTCCTCCCATCTTCCTGGACAGATTCCCTGGAGTAGGGCTGAGTACTGGGCAGTCTTCCATCCCCAGTGAGGGTGTGTGGCCCAGGGTAAGACCCTTCAGAGCCAAGGTAGAGGGTGCGCAGTGGCCACAGTTTGTCTCACTCTTCAAAGCACTTCACTGACTTTTTGCTCCCTCTCTGTGACACCCCCGGAACCTGAATGGGAAAGGGTTAATGGTTTTCACTTGTTGAGGGGAGCCATTGATCAGAAGTCATATCTAAGTGGGGAGGTGTATTTCCTTCTCACATCCCCCAAGAAAGAGGTCTTCACTGTGGCCACAGCCCCACCTCCCTCTCTTAGATATGTACAATAATTTAACACAGTTGCCTGAAAAAAACCTTTTTTTTGTAAATCATTATAGTAATAGTTACAGACAAGGCACAGTGTGTGGCTCTGTTTTCTTCTGGTTCTTGGTGTTTCTGTTTGCTCTTCCATCCCTGGGGACTTTCAGAGGAAGGACAAGAGAGAAGCCAGCACAGCACTGGCTCTAGCTCGGAAGGAAGAGGGTTTCGGTGGTTGGCAGGCAACGTGGCACAGAAGCCCTAGAGGCCAGGCTCTCACCCCGCAGCCTCATTACTCCCTTGCTACAATCCACCAAGGGAAGCAGAGAACCAGGCAGCCTTCATTTGTGGGTTCCTGGATAGGGCCTTGGGGCATCAACATTGTCACCTGTTCTGCTTGAGCACCTCTGCATGTCCCACTCAGAGCGAGGGCTGACAACACCACCAATGATGCAGGCTCATCCGTTGTGACAAGCTGGAATAGGGAGTGATGGGGGAGACAGAAGGCAGGGAGATGAGCTGGGCTGTAAAGGAAGAAGAGGCCAAGAAGCAACCAGGAAGGGCAGTGGAGGCAGAGGGGGCAGTGAGAAATGTAGAGTGTATTCTTTCCTTGATAAAGCATCTGAGCACCTGTAGTATGTCCAGGAGGATGCCAGAGGTTAGGGACCAATGGTAGACAAGAGATATCTTTGCCCCAACAAATGTACAGGGTGGGAGGAAGACACGGGCTATTTCAGTACAGAGTCGGGGGCCAAGAAGATGGCATCTAACCTGACAGGTGGGGCAGGCTGACTTGCCAGGGCCCAGCAGGCAAGAGAAATGAAGGTGTTCCAGGCCAAGATTAGAGCTCAGAGAAATGCCTGGGGCCAGTGGGGCTGGAGAGGGGCGTGGACGGGATGCCGAGTCAGCAGGGAAGGGTAAATGGTCTCCTGTGGCTATATTGTGAGATGACCAAAAAGGTAGGTTGGGCCAGCATGCGGAGGGCCTTAGGGTTGCTAGCTGTGTCCTGGGTGATGGGCAGCCAGTCATGGGAGGATGGTGACCAAATCTGTGTGTTGAAGGCAGTCAAGGTTGGTGGTGGCCAAGGAAGGGGCCCAGAACCGAGCAGATTGGCAAGGATGGGGAAGAGCATTGAGGCAGGCCTGTGTGCAGGGGGCATTTTGTGAGACTTTGTGCTTACACGGCAGTTAAGGCTGTACCCGCCCTCAAGGGGAAAACAGAACTTATACCGAGTATTCTTCATTAGGGTGCCCTGCAGGCCAGCTCTTCCTACAGGCTTCTGTTCACAATACCACTGGCTCCCAGCTACCCAGATCTAGAGCCTTATCACTTGACTCCTCCCTCTTCATTACCTGCCCCCCTTTATGTCCCTTACCAAGTTCCATTATTCTGCAGTACCTTTCCCACGCATCCTTTTTTTTCTGTTATGGCCACTACCACCCTACCTCATGACCATAGCTCCATTCTCCTGCACACCCAATCCATTTGCTCTGGGACCTGAAGCCCAGATAACCTTGGTTCTGCCACTTCCTACTCCAAAATGTCCAGCAGTTGTCCACTGGCTGGTAAAATAAAATCGAGTTGATGTGACACTGGTAAAATCACTTTCATTAACTACACATTGTTGTGTTTGATTTTGGCCCTTGAGATCTTTCCTTCCCTACGATGTCCTGCTTTGCCCGTTAGCCTCTACTCATGCCATTTTCTCCACAGGTATGCCCTGCCCTTATGTCTGTCAAAACCCCATCCTTTAAAGCAAAGCACAATGCAACATCCTACACCCTCTTCTGGCAGGAATAGCATGGTTAAAGACCTCAGGCTCAGCCAGATTTCTCACTGCTAAGAGAAAAGCTACAAATGAGGATGGTAGTGTGGCTAAAACAAAACTTGTGGTGTTGGGTTGGAACTGGAAGTAATACAGACTCATGGTTTTAATGTACATACAGATACTGAAATAAACACATCTGTGTGTGAGTGCCAGGGTTAGAGTATACATGTATTTCCTAGCCCTGGGAGGACCAGGAAGCAGATATGCACAAGTAGTAATGAGCACATATGGTGTTCAGATCTCGGTTTCTAAATATCATTCTTCAATTCCCTGAGATAAGGAAAATACAAGATCAGCCTGGAACATCTTGTGGTACCATAAAGTAAGAAAGCATGCAAAAAAAGAAGAGCCTTGTCTAAAGGACACAGAAACCAACTTGAAGGAGTGCATCATGCTCAAATCTGTAGTGGATTATAAGCCAAAGAATATTTGTGATCCCATACTGATGTAAATAAATATCTGAATAAATATATACATGGGGGCTATGATCAAGGTGATGGCAGGTGCATTCCTTTCTGGAGGTTCCGGGGAAAAATCTGTTCCTTGCATTTTCCAGCTTCTAAAGGCTGCTAGCATTCCTTGGCTCATGACTCCCTTCATCCACCTTCAAAGCCAGTGACCCCACATCCCTCCAACCATTCGTCCATAGTCACACCTTCCTGACACTCTTCTGCCTCCCTTGTGCTTGCTGGGCTCACCTGTATAATCCAGGAGCATCTCCCTATTTTAAGGTCAGCTGATTAGCAACCTTAATTACATCTGCAACCTTAATTCCTTTTTGCTGTCTTATCTAACATATTCACAGGTTCTGGGGATTAAGAGGTGGACGTCTTTGGGGGATCATTATTTTGCCTGTTGTAAGTCCAGTCAGCCTGTCACCACAGCCTGTCCTTTTCCCCTGTACCAGGTGGTCTCAATTACTGCATTATGGTTTGTCAATCTATTTTTATTATTAATCTAAGCACTGTACACACTGGTTGCAGACTTTAGTTGATGGCAAGCTAGTATTAACAGATAGCTATTCCCAATGTAAGAATCATCCATGCCTACCCAAAGATACCAGAAAGAAATAAAACAAGCCACCTATGGTAGAAGGAGCCACTGAAATGGCTGGTCTGGAAATGTACTAGAAATTTTTATTTAGGAGTGAATTGGTCAACATTTTTAAAAAACAAAGGTAGAAAAGAATCAAGGAGGACTTGGAGATGAGGGAGAAGACAGACTGGATTGATGTAGGGACTCAAAAGCTCACCCTAAGCACAGTTTGGATTAGGAGACACTGGAAAAGGAAAGGGGAACACAGAAGGCAAGCAAGCCAGGAGGGCCTGGCAGGAGCACCAGCGCAGCCTTCAGGATACAGTATCTGGGAAACGTGTTTAGAACAGCATTTAAGGTGGGAGTGTAGGGGCTAGACTTAACAGATGGCTATCTGGGGCTCCACTTCCCAGAGGAAAGGGCTTTGAGTGGAAGGTCAATGCTTGGGCATTTCGTGGAGACAGAATGACAGCAAGGAAAAGAAGCAATAGCTTTGACTACACCTTCAAGATGAGGTGACGCAAGACTGAGAAGGAGTGGCATTTCTCTCTTTAACTCTCCTATCATTAGTTCAAAAGGAAAGATCGACTTTGAACCAATTTTGTGGAGACAGTAACTGAAGCCACCTCTGCCTAATTTCAACCCCAAAATGAAAAGGTATTTCCATTTTACAGTTAACAAAAGCTTTTGAGAACTTAACTTGTCCAAGGTGTCACACATATAAAATGGCTGAAGTAGGTTTTGTTTCTCCCCTCCCCAACTTATATTTCCACATGTATCTCTAAAGTATTAAAAAAACTAACTCTATCAACACACCTAAAAAATTAATGCCTAAATATTAAATATCCATAGTTCATATTATTCCAAATTTCATTTCCTTTACAGGTGTTTTTTTCAAATCAATATCCAAACAATGTCCACACATTTTTGTTAACCGGTATCTCCCTCATCTGTTTCACTCTACAGATTTTCCCTACCTTTTTTCCCCCACTCCTCACAATTTATTTGAATAAACCTGGTCATTGGTTCCCGGAATTGTCCCATATTCTGAATTTTGCTGCTGGTATCCCCATTAACTCTTGCTTTGAACCTGGATCCCACAAGACTTCAAAGTCCCCAAAACTTCTCACAAGGCTACCTGCCTTTCTAACAATGCTATGAGGATCTACTATCTGTCAGCCTCTACATAACACCTCATGAGGTATTTATCTTTTTTTGTAGATGTAACCAGCCCTCAGAGAACATGCCCACAGTGATACAGCCAAATGATGGAGCCAATATTACAAGTCCAGTCAGCCTGACTCTACAGCCCAGTCTTTCCCCTATACCAGGTCGTCCCAATCATTTGCATTATGGGTTGTCAACCTATTTTTATTATTAATCCAAGCATTGTATTCTGGTTGTAGACTTTAAGTGGATGGCAAGCTAGTATTAACAGACAGCTATTCCCAATAAAAGAATCATCCATGCTTATCCAAAAATACAGGAAAGATATAAAAGCAGCCACCTATGGGAGAAGAAGCCAATACAAAGGCTAGTCTTTATTGGAAAGAAGATTTTGAGTAAGTGCACATTTTGAGCAAGTTAGTGCAGGGGCTCAGTGGGCCAGCTGGTGGGGCACCAGCTTGTAATGGGCTCCACAGTTAGGGCATCGCTGGATATCACCTTTGTGCAGCCAGAACCAGAAGACTGTACAGTTATCCTCTTCACCTGAAAGGAGAAAAGGTGGTTGAAGGTCATCCAGCCTAGAAAGGGAGACTTTCAACATTAATCCCTTTTCCTGAGACACCTCTGAGACACAAATAAAACTATGGCCGACATCTTAAGAGATCAGTTCAAGCGCTCCTCCCCATTTTTCAAATGAAGAAACTGAAACCCTGAGTTTATCTGTGAGTAAAGTGACCTCATATCAGGGTCACTGTAAGTTCTAACAATTCCTCTGCCTACACGGAATCCCAAAGTAGGGTCCATTCTGGTATGTATCCCCGGTGCCTAAAATATGAATACTTCTGGCACGGAAGTAGTACAACAGTAAATTATTTCCTGGGTGAATACTCCTTTATGATGCACTTCCAGTGAGCCAGTCCTGTTTCCAGTAAGGATAACCTACGCAGATATGACAAGTCTTGAAAGAGCCAGCAAATCGTACATGTATCCTCTTTTCACACACTTACACAAGCACACGAAATATGTGAAGCAGTTTATACACATCCTGAATAGTAGGATATATTAAACAAACAGATAATATGTAGAAGTACGATACTTACAGATGCAGCCCACTATTCTCTTGTTGGTGATGGAGGGGACTAAATTAGGGTCTTCCCTGGTGCCTGAAGCTCCCTTTGGGGGTAGTATATTGTATGGGTCCTGAAAAAAACAAGAATTGAGCCATTATGTCAAATAACCCCTACCCTCCAGAAGCTCAGGCGAGTGTTCCTACAAGCCAGGTTTCCTGGATCAAATGCTCCCAGAGGAGACTAGTCTGATCCCATCCAAGATCATGAGCCCCACAGAAGACACAGAAGAGAGTTTCTCCTCACCAGTCCCTTCCGTGCAGCCATCAAAACTTCTCTCTCCAGTCCAGTCGCCTGTTCGTCATCAGTAGGAACACCACCTAAAGGAAGTTACGTGAATTATGATGTCGACTGGAATAATCAAGATAGAAAAAAACACGGAGATGATCAAGACAGAAAATGCCACATTTAAACTTCTGCTTAAGTTTTAGTGGGCTCACAAGCTCCTAAAGGCTACTCGGTCTCCTAAGGACTACCGAGTCACGATCCCCAAAAGAGGCAGCACTAAAGATAGCTTTTCTTCAACCACCGCGGGCAATTTTTCGACATTTTTCCAAAAGCAGGTCAATCAAGAGTTCATTCGGTCTGAGATAGGCGGGCGCTGAAAGGACGGCCTGGCCCTTTCCCATCCCGGTTGTATACCCTGCCCCCCAAGGTCACCCGGCACCTCTGTTTAGGATGCTTTCGCAGCAGGGTCAGTTCGATAGGTGGCAACAGCAGCGGCCCAGAATTACAGGGAGACGTCCGCGGAGCCTGAGGCACTCGGGGCCGTGAGGTGGTCACTGCGGCCCCACGGAGCTACAGGTCCGACCCCGCTTGGCTGCCCTAGCACCACCCCAGGAGGACAACGACACCCAGTCTCTGCCACGGGCCGAGTACCTCCGGACGCCATGGAGCGCACCGCGGCTGCCCCACTGGGACCGCTGGCCCTCAGGGCCTGCACGGCTAGCTCTCCAGCTCTGCAAAGTAACCTTGAAGCCATCACCCTGCAACAAGCAGCAGCACTTCCGCTAACAGGCTCCGAGATAGGCGGGACTTCCGGAGGCGGGCTTCTTTCTCCTCCCTCCCCACCTTCCGCTTCCTCCCCGCCCCTGAGCCCGCCCACTCACGTGACCGTGCCGGTGGGGTGCTGCTGCGCGTGCCCAGCTCTTCTCTTTATCCGCGCAGCCTCAGAGGCGAGGGAGTGTTAGCTGTCTCAATTGTGGTCCCTTTGGTCTTTGCTTCTTGGTAAAACTGGCATTTGGGCAACTCGTTTTACGTCCCTGGGACTCAGTGACCCAACTTCATTGGCGTTCCTGTGCATCTTGCCAGGGCTGGCCCTTGGCTCACTTGGGAGAGCATGGTCCTGTGCATCTTGCCTGACAGTTGTGTTCAGTAAACGTGGAGGCTGCTGATGGAAGTATTAAGTCCGCCTTTACCAAGAGACTTGCTGGACCCCAAGTGATTTAAACTGAGGAGTGGCCTCCTAAAGACCACCGTGTTCACTGTTAACGCTTGTTAATTGCGACGCTGGCTCGCCTGGCAGCGCGTGAGCCATGGCGGACTTGTTGCACTGGCCCATACTACCAGAAATTGGACAAGACTCACCTGCAGTAGCATCAATTTCCAGTTACAGTTGTGCTGTAGGAGATGGTGGGGTCTGGGCCTGAGCATAACCGACTAGGGAAAGGAGGGATGAGCCAGATGTGGGACCCCTCCCAGAACCAAGGCCGAGGTGATGTGGGGTGAGGAGGTGACCACTCCACGAAGCCATTAATTGCGAGGCCATTAACCCAGGAAGAGGTTAGGGGAGGCGAAGCAAGAAGGGGAATTGATAACGGAAAAGAGTCACCGAACATGCTGTGGCCAGAGTTCTCTGTTTGAAACAGAAAACATCTTCCATGATACCCCATTGCCCACAGGCTAAGGTGTGCAAGTTTCTTAGCAAGGTGGGCATTGGAGAGCCTTAGGACACACTGTCCTCTCCATCGGCTTGTAGTTCTTTGTTCACATTGTCGGTATGGGCCTGTCATAGACTAGCTGTGTGCAATATCTATGTTTCCATACCAGATAGAAAATCCCTTCAGAGTGAGAATTACACTCTATTCATCGTTGAATCCTCAGTGCCTTGCAGAGGTCTGGCATATATTAGTATCAAATAGTAATTTTTAGTAAATTTACTACATGGACAGAATATACAGAATCAGTGTGTAAGACTTCTCCTAGCCCAATGAGATCATTTTGAGACAAATTGGAGAGTATTGAAGTCCCAGGTGTTCCCACCTGTCTCATGCAGGTTATGTTTTCAAAACGACCTTCACGGGAGCACATCTGGTCTTCGTGGGTGCCCTCTCCACCAAGAAAAAAATAGTGTATTCTGAAGTCAAAAATGTATTGATCCTCTTTAAAGGTGGGTTTTGCTTTGAATGGCTTCCATTATTACTGCCTTCTCCCTCACCTCCACTGCAACCCCTCCAAATCAAATTGGAAAAAAGAATTTCTTAAATTTGAGGAATGTTCTCCAAGGATCTATAGTTGATTTGTACCTGTGGTTAGATGTGTAGTAAGAGAAAAAAGCATTGGTCTGGAAAATAGCTAGCTCCACCAGCTAGCTCAGCCAGTCAATTTTTCTCCTTTCGGCCACCATTTCCCCACCAGTAAAACCATGACTACAATAGGTTAGTATTTCCCAAAGGTATTCCATGGATTCTAATTCTCAAGATATGCTCTCAGGAAAAAGGACTTGGTCAAGACAGGGAAGTCCTGCATTTAATGACCACCCTCTTGGAAATAGTCTTAGTTTTTGTCGCTTATAACAGAATGGCTGAAACTGGGTAATTTATAAAGAAAAAAATATTTCTTACAGTTTTGGAGGCAAAGTCCAAGGTCCAGAAGTCACATCTGGTGAGGGACTTCTTGGTGCGGACTCTCTGCAGAGTCCCAAGGCAGCACAGGATATCCCATGGTGAGGCAAGGCTGAGCATGCTGAATGTGCTCACTTGCTCTCCGTTTAAAGCCGCCAGTGCCATTCCCATGATAGCCCGTATTTATCCATTAATGCATTAATCCATTCATGAGGGTGGAGCCCTCATGATCCAATCACTCCCAAAGGCCCCATCTTTCAGATACTATAGTGAGATTTTCCACCCTCTTAAAACTGTTACAATTAGGATCAAGCTTCAATATGAGTTTTGAGGGGACATTCAAACTATAGCAGAGATGCGCACTAGCATATTAAAGGCTCTGATTAGATCTGCAGGAAAGAACCTTGTTTAATTTACTGTGATTTAGGTCAGAGTTTTCCTGTCTTAGTTGACCACAAAACCCTTACCCATGGAACACTTACCAACCTGCCACTCAGCAGACCAGTGAGATTCAGTGTTATGATGTGTTACGATTCTCAGTGTCTCACTATAAGATGGTTTTTACCAGGCTATAAAATGGAAATTGAGTTTAGGCTTGTTTCTCACTCTCATAGTAGGCTTGCCTAATAATAGGAAATTTTTGCAGTCCCTTGTCCAGCTCAGGAAAACCTCAGTCTCACCCTGGGATTAGTGAGACTGTAATGTTAGCTCCAAGGTCAGGACCAGGCTTGAGGAATAGCCTGCCACTCTGGTTCCACTACTGTCCTTGCCAAAACAATAAACTTTTATTGAGTATTATTTTTTACTTTATAAGATAATTTTTAGTTGTCAAAATAAATATACTTTGTAATAAGTCAGACAACACAGATGTGTAAGGAAAAAGTTAAGTTTAGTGTTTATCCATTTTTTACTTTCCTGCAAAGAATCACCAGTCCAAAATGTCAGGGTTTCTCAATCTCAGTGCAGGTGACATTTTGGACTGATGATTCTTTGCAGAGTGAGGGTGGGGAGCTGTCCTGTGTGCATTGTAGGATTTAGCAGCTATGCCATAGCACTCCCCAGTCATGACAACTAAAATGTCTTCAGCCATGGCCTGAAGTTGAGCATTAGTGCTCTATGCTTATATGAACATATTCAAATAAATATATATGGCAGTTTCTTTTTTTTTTTTTTTTTTTTTTTTTTTTTTTTTTTTTAAAGATGACCGGTAAGGGGATCTTAACCCTTGACTTGGTGTTGTGAGCACCACGCTCAGCCAGTGAGCGAACCGGTATATGGCAGTTTCTTAATACTGTATATATGAATATGAACTATAAAAATATATAACTACTATACAAATTTTTAGTAAATTGCTTTTTATAACAAAATATTTTGTGGACATTCCTCCAGATCCTTCTATATAGATCTAACTTATTTTATGTAATTGCTACATAATATTTCCTACTATAAACGTACTATAATTTACCCAGCCATTCACACTTGATGAATATTTACATGGTTTCTAATTTTCTGCCCCTCAAATAATGCTGTGTACATCTGTGTACATATAGCCTTATATTCCACGGCTTTAGTTCTTGAGGAATAGGGTCAAAGGGTATGTGTATTAAACATTTTAATACATTCTGCCAGACTGTTTTCCCAAAAGTATGTAGTAATTCATGCTCCCACCAGTAGGACATGTGCATGTCCTGAAAAATATGGGCCTGAAAAATATGGGCCTTTTGAAGTTTGCCCACTAGATGAATGAAAAATTAGATGCTGTTAACTTGTTGGTGTTTATATTTTAAGTTCCCTGACCTCTAAGGCAGCGGAGTGTCTTTTCAGATGCTTATTGATCATTTGTATTTCCTGGGCTTTGAGCTGCCCAGCTCAGCCACTCAGGCAAACTATTTAACCTCTTTTTGCCTTACTTTCATTTTTTTTTTTTTTTTAAATGGGCATAGCATCTACCTCTCGGGGCCATTGTGAGGACTAAATGAGTTAACACTTGTAAAGCGCTCAGGACAATACCTAACACATTGTAAGCGCTCAGTAAACGTTAGCTTAAAAATTATCTATTCAATATATTTGTAGTTGCTTCACTTACCTAAAGGAACTCTGGAAGGATTCACAGGAAACTAATATAAGTTGTTGCCTCTGTGTCTGCACTGGGGCTGTGGGAGTGTGAAGGGAACTGGGCCCATAAGGGCAGGAGTTGGAGTGAGACTTTTCTCTACGTATCACTCATACTTTTTGAGTTTTTGTTTTAACTGTGTAAATGTATTACCTATTGCTGGGGCTCAGGATACACCACTCCAAAATATGACTACAGGAGACCAGAATATGCCACCCCAAAATATACTTCTTTGGCATATTTTGAACTGGTTATTCTGAGAAGCTGCAGACACAGGATTAGTTCTGAAAGCTGCCATTTTGTAAAGGAAATTTATACCCATAAAAGAAATCTATGTTAGTAAAAGTATCAGGAAGAGGGCGGCTTTGAGACAACTTTTGTTACCTGAGAGACTTTTTATCTGCGTAACAAGACAACCTTTATTCACCTGACATTTCTTCCCCTCACCCTCCCCTGACTTGTCCCTACCCCATCACCTCCACTCCCTCAAGTCTCAAGCCCCTATTCCTTTCTGTAGCTCAGGATGCTATACAAGCTTCAATCATCTGGCCCTTCATCGAGTTTCATATGCTGTGGGACTCCCACATGTATATATGCAATTAGGTATGGTTTTTCTCCTCTTAATCTGTCTCATATCAATTTAATTCATAGGCCAGCTAAAGAACCTAGAAGGGTGGAGGAAAGCCATTTTTCCTGCCCCTACACTATTTGGAAATAAAATAAACTTTTAAAAATTGGATATTTATATTCTTACTTTGGGGGGTCATTTATCTTATTGATTTGCGGGGACTCTTTGAATACTAGGAGAGTATATTGAGTCCTTTCCATGGGCCAAGGATGGTCACTTTTTGAGAGTAAGTAAAACGTGGTTTCTGCCTTGAATCTATTACAACAAAGAGGAAGGGGCCTGGGGTTGTTCTTGGTTGGAGCAGAGTGCACACAAGCTTGAAGTCATGGGGTCAAAGATATCTGTTGCCTAATAATGTGTGTGTTGGGCCAGTTTTAAATTATAATGGCAAGGGGGGAAAGCTGCTGCACATGGTCCTGCCCGAATAACCCAGACTCCAGAGACCCTCTGGAGGCCTGCAGAATGTGACAAAGCAGCTGAGCCTTGGGTAGGCTGCTGAGAGCTGGTACACCTCCAGCTGAAAAGCCAGGTCAGAATGAACTGATTGTTTTTTTATGCAGGTGCTGCAATTCCAAAATGGGTCATCTGGAACTGCTGTCATCATGGGGCCTGGCTGTAGCTGGGGCTCAGAGTGGTCAGAGGTTTCTTCTTTAAAGCATTTTTAAGAAACAAAAGGAAGCTAGTGAACCAGCAGGGCAGCACAGGGCACCTCACACAGGAGACAACATGAACTGCCACCTTTCCCCTCCCAAGACCCCTCTGTCACCCATTGACACTGCCCCCCCCATCCTGCAGAGCCCCATTTATTCTTCAGAGAGAAACTTGAGCTCCACCTGGAAAATCCTAGTATTCCTCTCTCTCCCCACTTTCCCCTTTTTCTTCCCCCCTCCTTCTCCCTCTGTCCCTCAAAGCCCCTCCCACTGGGCCGGCCCGAGGGGTCCCTTCTTCCTAAGCCAGTCGGGGCCCCCTCTAACCACATGGAAGAGTTAGTGAGGGCTGCTTATGAAGGTATAGATATGGTTGAGGGAGCTGCAGGGAGGGTGAGGACCAGGAACATTCTGACGACCCCGGGCATGGCAGAACTGACACCTGGGGAGGGTTGTGCCAAGGCTGAGAGGGCAGGGTGCAGGTGTGTGAGAAATGCTGCCACTTGTCTCCTGCCACCCTCTTAGCTCCTGCCAGTGAACCCAACTGGCAACCAGAGAGCGAGGGGGTCCCTTGATGCAGGCCATGGAGAATAGACCCTGGGCACAGAGAGTGGGGAGAAGGGCAGAGGGTGAATGTGGAGGACAAACGGAATGACCAGTGCGGCTGTCTGCCTGGGACAATTCCTGGGTCAGATGGCTCAACCACAGTGGCACTGGCTTTCTCAGCTTCTGCTCCCTTGCCCCATTGGTACCCAACATTAAATTTGTCCAACCATTTGTTCTCTTGGTTTTTGCTTCCAAAGGGTCTAGAATTGCTGGGGAAAATCACACACCACAATAGCCTTGTGATTGTCACCCTGGCTGACTCCTCGCTGTTGGGAGTGTGGCAAATCTTTCAACTCACTGCACTTAATGCCCAGTCCTGCCCATGTTGTAATTCACTAGGGAATAGAAACCATTGGAAAGGAACTCGCTCAGCCTCCCTTCCCTCCTGTTCCCCTTCCTTCATCCCTCCCTCTGGTCTTGGAGGAATGTGCATCCCTAGGCCTCTCCTCCCCAAAGCTACCCCTCTACCTGCCCAGCTCTTTGCCCCCCTCCTGCATTGGGCACCTTCCCTTAGCCTTCAAGGACACAAGTCACTCTTTGGTGCAATGCATCTCTTGGTCATCTCTCTTTCATCTTCTTCCAGTCACTTGCAGGCTGCTTGGAAGAGCATTTCCTTCCTATCTTTACATCTTCAGCAACCCTTACAGCTGGCCTCACCCAACCTACCTTCTGACGCCACCATGCCCTGAAGATTCTGTCGCTAAGGTCACCCTGGGTCTCCTATTTGCCAAACCTCACACTCCCTTTACAGTTCTCATCCTCTTAGCCACCTTCCAGCTGTCAACCACCTTCCAGCTGTTAACCACCTCTTCCCTGCCTTACTCAAAACTAAGCTTCCTTGACCATGACTTTTCAGCTTTGCCTGTGGCTCTTCTTCTTCTGCTAGGGGTTGGTCCCCAGCTGCTGTTGCTCCAGCAGGCTCCATGAGAGCCCTCTGTCCACTCCCAGCCCACTCTCCCCAGCTAAGCTGCCTCCCCCTACTCCACCTCATGGTTCTTATGGTTCTCATGACCTCAAAGTTGGGTTATCAAAAACTCATCTTCTTTTCCTCCATAAGTTTCCTCTACCTCTTTCTTCCCCACCCATTTCTTCCCTGCTTATAAACTTTCAATGACTCACCCTTTTCCGGAGAATCAAGGCCAAATGTCCTGGAAAGTCTTTCAATCCTGCCCCCCGCTGCTCTTGCCTTTGGCATTCCAACCACAACACCCTCTGCGTCTCCAAATGCCTCTGCTTGTACTGCTAAGAGACTTCAGGACCAGTCATGACACCTGCTTCCTAGAGTAGGGAGTTAGTCATTCCTTCATCTGTTTTCTCATAGCAGTTTGCACAAATCTATAGAGCCGGGTTTGGACCCAGTGTCCCCTTCTTTATTAACTCTGTGACCTTGGTAGCTTAACTTCTGCAACCTTGGTAGCTTAACTTCTTTGAACTTCTGTAAAATGGTGTTAGGAATGCCACCTCAGTCCAGAAATAACCCCACACATTTATAATCAATTGATTTTCAACAGGGGTGCCAAGACAATTCAATGGGGGAATGAATAATCTTTTCAACAAATGGCATTGGGACAACTGTAAATTCACATGCAAAAGAATGTGGACCTTTCCACATCACATATAAAAATTAACTCACAATAGATCAAAGACGTAAATCAAAGCTAAAAGTATAAGATTCTTAGAAGAAAGCATAGCTGTAAATCTTAGTGACATTGGATTAGACAATGGTTTCTTAGATATGATACCCAGTGCACAAGCGATAAAAGATAAAATAAATAAACTGACTTTTTCAGAACCAGAAACTTTGTGCTTCAAAGGACAGTATCAAGAAAGTGAAAAGAACCCATAAAATAGAAGAAAATATTTGCAAATCATATATTTGATAAAGGCACAGTATCCAGAATGTATTTCTAAAATTCTTACAACTCAATAAAAAAACAAATAACCCAATTAAAAAGTGGGCAAAGGATGTGAATAGACATTTTTCCAAAGAAGACATACAAATGGCCAATAAACACATGAAAATATGGTCAACATCATTAGTCATCAGAGAAATGCAAACCAAAATCACAGTGAGGTAACACTTTATGCCCACTAGGAGGGTTAAAATGAAAAAGACAGATAATGACAAATGTTAGCAAAGACATGGAAAAATCAAATCCTTATACACTGCTGATGGAAATGTAAAATGGTGTAGCTGCTTTGGAAAATAATTTGGCAGTTCTTCAAAAACCTAAACATACAATTACCACGTGACCCAGAAATTCCACTCCTAGGTATATACCCAACAGAATTAAAGTATGTGTCCACACAGAAACTTGTACATGAGCACTTATAACAGCGTTATTCATAATAGCCAAAAGGTAGGAACAACCCAAATGTTATTCCATCCATTCAACCCAATGGATGAACAGATAAACAAGACGTGGAGAAGCCAGACAATGAAATATTATTCAACCATAAAAAGGAATGAATACTGATGCACACTACAATATAGATGAGCATTAAAAACATTATACTAAAAGAAGCCAGTCATGAAAGACCACATATTATATGATTCCATTTATATGAAAGGTCCAGAATAGCCAAATTCATTGAAACAGAAAGTAGATTAGTGGTTGCCAGAGGCTGGGGGAAAGGGGGTATAGTGAGTGATTGCTAATGAGTATTGGGTTTCTCTTTTGAGAATGTCCTGAAATTAGATAGTAATAATGATTGCAAAACCTGTGCATATACTAAAAACCACTGAACTGTACACTTTAAAAGGGTGGCTTTTATGATATATGAATTATATCTCAATTTTTAAAAATCAAGCACCTAGCAAGCAAGCAGGCAGGCAAGGTCCACGTCACAGGGTTGTAGGAGAGGCAAGTTGTGGAAAATGGCTCTGCTGCCTCTGGGGCTGATGGGGGCTGTGTATCTACCATTCTCTCGTACTAGCGTGTGAGCTCCTCAAGGGCAGCACCACCCAGAATAGAGCCATCTCCTTATCCAAGTGCCTCGCATGGGGCCCAGGCATAGTAAGTATTCAATAAATCCCAACAGACTGTGGGAAAGACACCAAAAGCCAATGGGAAGACACCATAGATAAGCACATACTGACAGAGTCTGGACTTGTTGTCCCCCATGAAACTCATGTGGAAATCTGATCCCCACTGTGGCAGTGTTGGGAGCTATCTGAGTCATGGGGGTGGATCCTGCATGAATGGATTAATGTTCTCCCTTAGGGAGGGGTAGTGAGTGAGTTCTTATTAGTTCCCGTGAGAGCTCGTTGTTTCAAAGACCCTGGCACCTCCCCTCTCTCGCTTCCTCTCACCATGTGATCTGCTTGTACCCACTGAGTTCCCGCCACTTTCTGTCATGAGTAGAAGCAGCCTGAGGCCCACGCCAGATGCATCTGTTCCAGAATCATGAGCCAAATAAACCTCTGTTCTTTATAAATTACCCAGTCTCAGGTATTCTGTTATAGCAACACAAAACGGACTAATGCACATGTATATATTCGAGAAGTAATGAATCCGAAGGGCAATTGGGACAATTAATCTGAACTGGACATTTGTTTCAACAGTCCAACTCAGAGTGAGTAGAAAATTCAGTGAAGGAAGCTTTGAGAAGGTTCCACTCCCAAAATGATCAGGGAGTATGAGCTTAAATCATCTTCTACATACATGGTTTAAGAAGAAAAAAAAAAAGCAAAGTGACATTTAAGGACGACAGACCATGGTACATGCTCCCTATTCATCCTTCATCCTAGCATCTCAGTTCTGTCCTCAGAGGAGGCATTTTGCCCCCCAAAGGACTCCTGGGCCCATTAGTGGAGACTTGCACAGTGTCTCCTTCACTGGTTTTTGTTCTGATATTATAGTCAATCTGCAGTAATAACTTAATAACTTCCTGTTAGACCTCAACCCCTGAGTCCTGTGGGCTCTGAAAATTGGCATGGCTTCCAGCTGAGCTCCCCTAGGGTCCACTCTTCTTGTTAGTAGGGTCCATCCTCTGAGCTGACACAGAGGTCCCCCCTCCCGACTCCCCCTCATGTCAGTCTGTCAGTTCTTCCTCAGCAATAGTCCCAGAGTGGCCCCTGTCAGGGGCCTCACCATCCACTCCCACACACACTTCCGCAACCACCGCCTTTAGGATTACCTGTTCCCAACCCCTCCCATCTCTGAGTGGCCTCTGTTCCTTCCTTACTGAACCTGAGCCTGTGGAGTCCTCCTCAGGCTGGCTGACACATAGGAGTCCTGCATGTCCCCATTGACAAGTGATAGGACATCCCAGTCCTCAAGCATTCCATCTGCCATTACATTAATGCCTTTGCACATTCTGTTCCCTTTTCCTTGAATGCCTTTCCTCCTTTTGAAGATAACTTGAAAATTCTAACTCAAACTTCAAGATTTCGGACTAATGTTACCTTGTCTGAGGTCATCAGACACTCCCAGGCAGGGTTGTCATCCCCCTCCTGTGTGAATCTGGAGCACTCTGGGCACACCTCCATTGTGGGGTTGATTACACTGCAGGGTTATTATCTTTCTGCATGTGTTCTGAACCTGGGCAGCAATGCATGGTTGGTGCTAACTGTTTGTTGAATGACTGCCAAATGGATATAGTACATAGGACTATTGTTTGTTTGTCTTTTGATATGCCTGGTTGTTCAAATTTTTGTTTATTTTGTTACATAATGTCCTTGTATAAGATCCCACACCAGAAATTACTTTTGGAATTGAAAATAAAGAAAAAAGTTTTATTTCCTTCTACCATATAGACTCTATGTTATAGAGAAGCATGTAGTCCTTTGTGTCCCCTCACCCCACACACTACTTTTCTTGCTTCTAAGAAGCTTAGACCCAGATTTAATGTTCATTCACAATAAACACATTAGCCCTCCTGAACAAAATTTAGCTCCTCCTCCTCTTTGTAGTTTTGATTTTTTATGTCTTCTCCAATAACCTTTTTGAAATCAGGCAGCGGAATATGGAGGAAAAGGTATGTGCTCTAGAGTCAGAGAAACATGAATCCAAATGGCCCTGCACCTAGTGGCTGTGGAGCCTGGGCAACTTACTCAACCTCTCTGAACCTCCAATTTCCCTTTTGTTAGGGTCATTATAAGGATTAAATTACAAGGCTAGCTGGTTAGCTCACTTGGTTAGAGTGTGGGGCTGACAACACCAAGGTGAAGGGTTCAGATCTCCTTACCAGCCAGCTGTCAAAAAAAAAAAAAAAAAAAAACACTAGATGGTCAATAAATAATAATTACATGAAGTGGAGGCCATACATGAATAAAATAGTTGAACGTGTCCATCCAGGCTGGCCTTTGGAAGAATAAGCAGCTACTCACATGGGAAGACCTGGGAAGGAGCAAGGCCAACTTGCCTAAAGCCTCTCTTCCCTGAGTCAGTCCCATCACTAGGATCATTATTCAAAGGACTCTTGGGAAAATACCTTTTTAACTGAGTTAAGAGATCAACTCACCAGGAGTGGGCACAAGAGGCATGTGGTTCTGCAGGTCAGGACCTGAGGGAACAGAAATCTTAGGAGGAGAAGGAGGAGGAAGAGGAGGAGGAGACGGGCAGGTCCTCAGCTGGGCATGGCCAGGCCCCGCAAGGGCCCTCTACTGGGGTCACTGAGCTGTCTGAAGCATCCCCATTTGCCACACCTCCTTTCTGCTCCATCCATGGTCCTTTGGGAGGAATGTGGAGGACCTCAAGGAGACAGAGCCTGAACAGAGACAAAGAAGTGAGGGCAATGGATTCCTCAAGTGAGAGCAAAACCCTGGTAGATGTGGGGAGAGACAGGCCAGTAGCAATGAAAGCCCTTGGTTTGAACCCTGCTCTCCTAACCCAGTGTGTGGCCTTGGGCTGGGCAGGTGGCCTCCAAGCCTCAGTTTCTACCTCTGAAAACTGAGACTAGTGATAACATCCTCCAGCCTGCTGTGAAGATCAAATGAGGTAATGTTTCTGGAAGCAATTTGTATACTGAAAAAGAGTTAGTCTTGTGTACGTTACTGTTCTCAGTTTTGCCTGGGGCTGCTCTTGTCTCTTTATATTAACCTTTCAAATGGTTCCCATTAAAATGGACCTACCTATACTAGTATGTTTAAAACATTTTAAATGTCAGGAGTTCTCCAAAAAATAGTAATGAGTTCAGAGGGGATCCTTTCAAACTCTTCAATATTTCTTTTGACAGCTGGAAGTCAGATAAACTAATGGGCTCAAACTCCCAGAGGAATCCATCAAAAGAAATAAAGGTCAAGTACTAACCGTGGCTGGGATGACACTGTCAACAAAACACCAGGGCGGCTGCCTTCCCACCCATCATATCCTGGCTCTAGAAGAGGGGCTTGCTCGGGGGATGGACTTTGCCAGAGACTCAGCCGCACTCTGGCAAAGTTCAGTCTGCTCGGCTCTAGCACCCTCTTGCCAGGAGAATCATTAATTAGTTATTCATGATGCCTAATTAAAACTCATCTCCCCCGAAGTGTAAGGCGTGGGTTTTCATCGATGACGAGGCTGGCTGAGGATAATAATGTGTGTAAACGGCCTAACTCAGCTCCAGATTTAGGGCCAGGGCTCGACCAGTGTTGGCCGAGAGTGAATCTGCGGCCGATATCCCCAAGCACACACACACGCCCAGATCTGTGCTCAAAGCCTAACGTGGCGAACAATAATCGTGGAAGGGGACTACGAGCAGAGTGCTCTCAACACATAGCCCCCGGAGTATCTCAAGTTGGGAAAGAGCCACATGTTCTGAAGGCAGTGTGCCCACGGCCTGTTTGTTCCGAGTTCAAGTCTTGACGCCACCCCCTTCTATTCCATGTGCCCTTGGCAAGTGGCCCTTTCCCTCTGTGCCTCGGTGTCCTCATCTGCAGAATGAAGTCGTCCCCAGGTGAAGGCTTTAAGTGACTTACTGCGCACAAAGTTCCGACCAGAGCACCGGCTCAGTAACCAGAAGCTGCGCCTGCGCGTCCCCGTCCCCGGGCGGCCGGGCCTACGGGCCTCCAGGGCGCGCCGTGTCGTGCGCGAGCGTGGCTCGCACGTGCGCGCGCACGTGACGGCGGCGGTCCGCGAGGAGCCTCGGTCGCCCGCCGGAACTGGACGCCTGGTGTCCGGCCTGGTCCACACGGGGCCGCGGGAGGCCGGGCAGCAGCCCTGGAGCCCCCACAGCCTTGGAAGCTTGCTCCCGCTTCCTTTCCCCACTAGCTGGCCCCGTCCTCCGAGGCCTCGCCGGCGCCGCGGCCACCCTCCCTGGCCTCTCGACCCTGCCGTTCCTGCCCTCTGCTGAAGGCCACCAGGTGTGGGCCTCGGTCCACAACGCAGGTGGTAGGATCACCAGCCCCATTTCGCAGGTGCGGAACCCGAGGCTGAAGACCCGTGGTGGGCACACGGATGGCAAACGGCCCAGCTGGGCTGCCTGTGTGTCCCGAGGCCGGTGTGGGTCAGCTCCAGCACAGCGGCCGGCTCCTCTTCTGGGCTTTCGTGGCTTCCGTGGTCCAGGCGTGTGTCCGTTTCGCTCTGAGCCGGGCGCTTTGCGGGGCGCGGGCGTCACCCACACCGGGACAGGCGAGGCCCTGCTCTCCGTGTGCCGAGGGGTGGTTTGCTTTGCTGGGGTGGAACTTTCCTCAAACGAGTTTGAGAACTGGTTTATGTTTTGGTTGATTTGGCGCGTTTTGTTTTTTAATGGTCCCCAGAGCCCAAAGGGTAGGTTGTTTTTCTTTCCGGAAAGGCTTTCTGTTTCCAGTCCCCGCCCAGTTTGGTGGATGTGGAGTTTATGACACTAGAGACTGTTCCCCTTTTCTTCGTGGATAAAACTCATCTCGTCTCATCTTTCAGATTGCGAGCTGAGCCCTTGTTGACCAGAACCCTGGCTAGCATTCCTAGGCTATTAAATATTTGTTTTAAAGGACAGATAGAAACCGTGGTGTTAGGAAGAAGGCGTCTTAAAAAAGCAATATTCGCAAAAACAGGACAGTTGTGATATTCTGAATTAATATTGGCTCTTTTGATATCAAGGCTCAAAGCATTTCAGATTCCATAATTATTTGGTCTCATAGCTACACTTTAAGGCAGATTATTTCATTTTTCTTGTGGCCAGGAAAGTAAAAGAACAAAAAAGGGAAGTGACATGTGGAAATCTGGGAGACTGTGAGGGAGGTGGGGAGGGAAGCTGGACGTCAAAGGCCACGGGCTTGGGTTTGCAGGGGTTGGGGAGGCACTAACCCAGGCAGTGGGATGTGTTAGGCAGATGTAGCCACAGTCCCTGGGCTGGACTTTAGAGGAGTCATCCAGGGGATCAGTCTCCAAGACAGTTTCAGTCCTTAGCCTGGAGAGAATATGAGATTGAGAAGGAACAGGTCCTGGCTGGTGGAGTGTGAGGGCTTGGGAGAGAGAGGGAGAAAGGAAAAGTAGAGTTTAGGTGTTAAGTCTATCTCCCATTTGATTGTAGGGGGGCATTGACATCTTTACTTTTGTCCTCCCGTGTTCTGGTCAGGACATCTAGTATACAGCACTTGGATCATGTCAGACTAACTGGGATTATCATTTTTCATTGATTCTAGGATGCATTTTTGTTCACATTTGAACAGCTCTGAAGTTGGGCTGGGTCCCACAATTGATGTGTCCTTGTTCACTTGGCAGCTTTTTGTCTTTCTTAAAACCAATGGCATCTCAGCTCTGATGAAGTAGGGTAGTCACCTATGGCCTTGGTCCAGTAACTGCAGGCTACAGAGTTGGAGACTCAGGTAGAAAAGTTGACCTGTTGTCAGACTGTTCCCTTCTACTGTCATTCATTTCTTTCCCTTTGAAAATGCTTATGTTTTGGAGGAATATGAGGGAGGGGATTGGCAAAAGTCTGGAAACAACAGGTACACAAATGAAAAATGTGTTCCTTTGTGGGCTGGAGAGGAAGGAAACATCTCTGGTGGATGTGTCTCCTTTCCAGGTAAAATTGGCATGCCACATAACCGCTGGTAGATCAGTGCCTTTTGAGTGAAACATGCTTTGTGGCAGCCAGACTTAGCTACCCACTGAGCAGGCACCCCTGGCCCATAAGACTGGCATGACCAGCCAGTCTGAACACACCAGTTAGGCAAGTGAGGCCCAGGCTCTACCATCTGCAGGAGTCTTGGTAAGCCCGGGTCTGTCCCATGGCAGAAACCTCCTGTGGCTGTATGCTCCTCCATGGCAGAGACCGTATCTTTCTCACCGGTGTCCCGGTGCTCAGCATAGTGCCTGACATATGAGAGATGCTAAATCAGGGTTTGGTAAGCCGAACTGTGTTGAACGGGTTGGGCAAATGGTCTTCTTGTTTCCCAAGTCAAAGGCTTCATTTTGCAGGAATCATATTCTGGGTGAGGGTTTCATTTCTGGTCCTCCGTCCTCTGTGCCGTGGCTTGGTGAGCAACTGATTTTGTGAGCTGACCTTGAAACCTTATTTCTCCCCATGCCCATTCTTCTCATTTCTAATGCTTGTCTTGCAAGATAATCTTGTGGGACTTAGTTCACTTATAAATTGGAACCCACTTGTATGTCAGTCCATTTAGTGACTTTACACCCAGAGAGCCTCACTCTTAGTTAAGCTGCAGGGTATGAGAATCCCAGCTGGCACATCAAGTTATCTATGCAATGTGTGCTATTTAAACAGGTGAGCATGTCCCCCGTCTGGGGAAGGTTAGAAAACTGAGTAAGAATCTCCTGGAAACACAAGGCCAGAGTTCACCTTTTGCTTTGTCTCTGGAGAAAACATGGGCTTGATCCCGGGGCCCTCAGGATCTATTGGACATGACCCCTGTTCTCCCTCCCCAGCCCTGGGTAACCTTATGTGCTCCTTCAAGAATTAGATGCTTGGAGCATGCAAAACATCCTTTTTCATCCTGTAGCTAAGATTGTTTGGGGGTGATTTGTGTAGAAGTGGAGACTTTTAGGAGAGAGTTACTTGCCTTTTGGAAGCTGGCTCCCTGGCTCCCAGTGGGAGGGGTACACTTTGCTTAAGAATGCTGCCACTGCCATCACCAGTTTGCAAATTTTATTTTTTTAATTTTTGAAGGTGGCTTTGCGGATGTTTTTGTGATAAATGTTCAGTGATCTTCCAGGTTTCAGTTTGATTTGTTGGAAGTACTGATTATCACCATAAGATTTTTTTTTTTAATTTGGAGCTATTAAAAACAATCAAAAAAGTAGTTTCAGCCACTACAGTAAAAATTGTTTCAGGCAAGAATCATTAGTGGATGCTGAAACTAGGAAATGAAAGTATGGTGAGATACAGGATGTTTACATAATCTCAAAGCATCTTCCCATAAGATACTGATTAATTCCAAAGGGAAAATTAGTAATATTATGATGAAGAAACTTGGCAGATACTACCTTAGCCAAGTGATTAAAGTTAGCAACACCAGTAGTGGGACAAATCAACATCATGTGCCTTCTGATGTGATGTTCTGAGAAGGACACAGCATCATGTCTGCTATTTCTGCCCAAAACATGAAACCTGAATCTAATCATGAGGAAACACCAACAAAGCCAAACTGTAGAATCTACAAAATAACTGGTCAGTACTCACACGCAGAGAGAGAAATAATTAATGATAAAGTAAGTATAGTAAAATGTTAACAGTTGGAGACTTTGGATGAAGGGCATGTGAGAATTCTTTGTATTATTTCTGCAACTTTTAGCAAGTCTGAAAGTACTTCAAAATAATAGAAAAAACTGATTTTCACAATTTTATTCTAATAAAAATTATACTCAGATCCCCATATCAGCCAGCCACCAAAGAAAAAAAAATTATACATGTGAGAACAGATAAAATAAGCTATATATGTGTTTGTTGAGGAGAGCTTGACATGTCTAAATTGTTTCTGTAGTAAGATAGCATCAAAATCTTGTGTGTCCTGGAAGATATCCAGCAGAAATAAGAGCTTATGTCCTCCAAAAGATATGTACCAGAATATTCATAGCAGGTTTATTAAAAATACCCTGCAACAAGAAACAACCCAAATGTCCATCAACAGGAGAATGGATAAATAAGTTGTGGGGTATTCATATGAGGAAATACTGTATGGTAATGAAAATGAATGGACTGCTACATGCAACAGCATAGATGAATCTCACATGCATAATGCTGAGCAAAATGTAATTAGATACAAAAGAGTACAAAATGTATGATTTTATGTATATGAAGTTCAAGGCAAAATAATTGGTGGTGATATAAAAGCAAACAAGTTTACCTTTGGGGGTTATTGACTGGAGGAGGTGTGAAAGATCCTGCTAGGGTATAAGAAATGTTCAGTGATCTGTGAACATTTGTTCATTGATCTGTGTAGTGGTTACTGTATGTGTGTGTGTATATATACATATACACCAAATATATATACATATATATGTAAAAATTCTTCAAGCTGAACACTTAAGATTTGTGCTCTTTATCTGTTATACATCAATTAAAAATGAAGTAGAAAGGTATCTTGTGTGGATTATCAATCCAAATGTGAAATATAAAATAATAAAAATGCTCAAAGATGACATATGAGAATATGTTCATGACTTAAACAGGACACAGAAAGCACTAATCACAGAAGAAAATGTTGATAAATTGGGCTACATCAAAGTTAAGAACTTCTTTTTATCAAAACACACCATTAAAAGAGTGAAAGACAATCCATTCAGCAGAAGAAGATATTTGTAGCACATATAACTGACAGAGGGCTCATTTTGAGAATATGTAAAGAATGCCCACAGATTAATGAATTTTAAAAAGGGAAACTCCATAGAAAAATGGGCAGTAGATGAACAGGCACTATACAAAAGAAGATGTCTAAGTGGATGACACCATATGGAAAGGTACTCAACCTCCTTAGAATCAGAGAAATGCAAATTAAAAAATGCTATGAGAGACCACTACACACCTACTAGAATGGTGAACATTTAAAAGACTGACAATCTCAAGTGTTGGCAAGGATGGAACTAGGAGAACTCTGATACATGGCTGGTAGGAGGGAAAATTCATTCTGCCACTTTTTTTTTTTTAGGGCATGTTATGTTTATTTAAGGGCTTTTCATGAAAAGTGTGCAGAGCCCTGTGTCGCCAGATCTATTAATGCCTTGTGCTTTTTGTGTTTAAATGTGCCACTTCCGATGATTGTCAATGTTGACCTAAGTGAGAAACATCCAAACGTTTTTGTAGAAGAGAACATGGGACCTCAATCCTTGCAAATTTTGCTAGTTTGGAGACTGGGAAGTCTAAGGTCCAGGGAACACATCTGGTGAGGGCCTTCTTGGTGTTGACTCTTCACAGCAACATACGGTGTCACATGGCAAGAAAAATGGGCTGAGCAAGAGAGCCATTGTACCACTTGGATGAAATTGTTTGGCCATTTCTACCATAAATGGACATAACTACTCCCTGTGATCCATCAATTTGATACATAGGTACACCGCCAACAGAAGTGTGTGTGATTGTGTGTGTCTGTGTATGTAAAAGGCAAGTATAACAATGTTCATAGAAACATTATTCATAATAGTAAAAAACTGGAAGCAATAAAAATATCCATCAGTAGTAGAACAATTAAGTTGATATTCATACAGTGGAATACTATATAGCAGTGAAAATGAACACAAATGTAGCATTGAACAAAAACAGCCAGATAGAAAAGAATCCATACTGTATGATTCCATTTATGCAATATTTTAAAGACAGGCAAAACAAATCTGTGGTGGTGGGCCAGCCCCATGGCTCACTCGGGCGAGTGCAGTGCTGGGAGTGCCGAGACTGCAGGTTCGGATCCTATATAGGGATGGCCAGTGCGCTCACTGGCTGAGCGTGGTGCAGACAACACCAAGCCAGGGGTTGTGATCCCCTTACTGGCCACAAAAAAAAAAAAAAAAAATCTTTGGTGTTATGGTCTTACCTCTGGGGCAGTGGGTCGGAGTACTGATGGGGAGGCAACATGAGGAGAACTCTTGGGTGCTGATAATGTGCCATTTTTTTGGACTTGGGCAATGGTAATCTAGATGAGTTCACTTTGTGAAAATTTGTCGAGCTATATTCTTATTCTGGTCTACATTTCTGTATGCATATTATACTTTAATTTCATGTTGATTAGCTTGATTTGTGCCTAGCATAGGTGTTTGGTATGTTGCATATTGATGTACTATAGCCTCAACCACCTAATTTTCTGAGAATCCATTCTGAGCCAGGCAGTGGGCTGGGTGATGGGGTACTGAGCCAAGATTTCATCTGTGTGCTTAAGTGACTGAAGAAGAGAACTAACTCATGAGTGTGGTAAAGATACATGGAGCATTGTGAGGATGAAGACGGGGTGCTGAGAGATTGTATTATTATTCAGTCAGCAGTGACACATTTTCCTCTCTAGTCAACTTTAAAGTGCTCCCCCCAGAGCGGTGAATGCTGAACTCGCAGAAACCAGAGTGTGCTGGGCTTCATGATCTTGAGGAGCAGCCAAAACTGGAACAGCAAAAACCATCAACTCCAGAGTGGGACAAAGGCTGGTATTATGTATCCTAAACTTAGTGGGCTCTGCATTGTTAGGGTGACACAGAAATCACTTGTGCCCAGAAAAGAAACTGGTCTAAAAATCCTGCCCTCCCTCTCCCCTCCTCATTGCATGCAGCTTTTAAGGCATGGAATTGGTCTCATTGGTGCATTAGCAATTTCTGCTTCTTTTATATTTTATTTTATCGTTTCTGTGGACTTCTGAACACTAAAACTTTTACTTGGTTTAGTTGGGGAAAGTTTCCTTGTCTTTGGCAAGTGTTCCAGACTCATTTCATACTTTAATATACCCACAAAAAAGTTTCTTAAAGAACAGTTTTAATTCTTCCCCTCACATAAATTCTCAAGAAGCATTATCATGCCCATCAAATTTTTCAAAAGGTTTTGGCATTACTTTTTATTCTTTGCTTTTTTTTTCTTTGTTCTTGATCATCAGCTACAACGTGGACCACTTTTAACATGTTTTCAGCTTTCAGTTGCTGTGCTGTCTAATTTTACTTTCCTTGTACTTACTTCATTTTTAAAAACAGTTTTATTACGATATAATTCACATACCATACAATTCACCCATTTAAAGTGCACAATCCATAGAGTTGTGCTACCTTTACCACAATTTTAAAACATTTTCATCACCCCCAAAAAGGGACCTTTAACTGTCACCCCCCAACTTCCCTCTTCTGTCCCAGCCCTAGGCAAAAATCTGCTTTCTGCCTCTGTGGATTTGCTGATTCTGGACATTTCATATAAATGGAACCGTACAGCATGTAGTCTTTTATGACTGGATTCTTTTCACTTAACATAATGTTTTCAAGGTTCATCTATGTTATAGCATTACTTTTAGTGACTGAATAATATTTCAATATATGTATATACCACATTTTGTTTATCCGTTCAACAATTGATGGACATTTGGGTTGTTTCTACTTTTTAGGCATTATGAATAATGTTTCTGTAGGTATTTATGTACAAGACTGTGTGGACATTTGTGCTCTTTTTTTTTCCCCCCTCTGGTGGATGAGTAGACTAGTTTATCTTTTTCTCTCTTTGCTTCTCCATTCTCACCATGTGACACCCTGTGTTGCTGTAGAGTCACCTCACTAGATGTGTTCCCTGGACTGCGGACGTTCCAGCCTCCAAAACTGTAGGCAATACATTTTGTTTTCTTCATAAAATATCCAGTTCTGTGTCTTTTGTTTTAAGCAACAGAAATGGACTAATACAGAAAATTGGTACCAGAGAAGTCAGGTATTGCTTATAACAAATACTTGAAAATGCAGAAACGGCTTTGGAACTGGGTGTTGAGGAGAGGCTGGAGAAATTTGGAAGAATGGGCTAGAAAAGGCCTAGATGGTAGTGAAAGTTTAAAAGACAAGAAAACCAGGAAAAGTTAGGAATATTTTAGAGACTGGTTAAATGATGGTGAGCAGAATGCTGATAGAAATATGAACAGCAAAGGCCATACTGAGGAGGTCTCACATGTAATTGAGAAGGGACTTACTGGAAACTGGGGCAAAGATCACCCTTGCTGTGAACTGGCAAGGAGCTTGGCTGCATTGTGTCCATGCCCTAGGACTTTGTGGAAGTTGGAACTTAAGAGGTGTGAACCGGAGTATTTGGTGGAAGAAATTTCTAAGCAGTAAAGCATTAAGGAAGCTGAGTTATGGCAGCAAAGGCATGACATAAAGCCAGAATTTAAAAGGGAAGCAGAACATAAAGATTTGGAAAATTTGCAGCCTGGCCATGTGGTAGAGAAGCAGAGAGTATTTTCAGTAGAAAAATACAAGGTGGTAAGAAGATTAATACAAAAGAAAGGGATTATCAAGAGAAGAGGGGGAAGGCCCTGAAGGCATTGCAGAACCCTCTGGGGCCAACCCTTCCATTTCAGTCCCAAAGGCCTAGAGAGACAGAATGGTCTCAGGGAACAGGCCCAAGGCACCTCTCCACAAGCTCGCTGCCCAAGACTACCTGAGGATGCTGCTTCCTGTACCCCTGCTGCTCCAGCATTGTCTAAGTTGGCACCAGGCATGGCTGGACCTGCAGCTTTCAAAGATACAATCCAGAAGCCTTGGCAGCATCCACCTGTTGTTAGGTCTGCAGGCTGGCAGAATGCCAGAGCTGTGGAAGCTTGGCAGTCTCCACCCCAATTTCAAAGGATGTATGGAAAAGCCTGGGGGTCCAGGAAGAGATCTATCACAGGAGTGTAGTCACTGCATACAGCCTTTGCTAGAGCAAAGCCGAGCAGAAACATGGAGTCAGAGTTGCAGCAGAGAAACCCCATGAGCACCGTGCCTAGTGGAGCCATGGGAGCAGGACTGCCATGGATAACCCAGAATTGTGGAGCTACCAATGTGCAACCCCAGTCTGGGAGAGCTGAAGTGTGGCCTGAGACAAGGAAAGCCATAGGAGCGGAGCTGCCTGAGGACTTGGGGACTGAACCCCCACACCAGTGTGCAGAGGACATCGAACATGGAGTCAAGGTACATGATTCGCCAGCTTTGAGATTTAATTCCTGTCCTGCTGGGTTTCGGGCTTGTTTAGGAACTGTTACCCCTTTCTTTTGGCCAATTTCTCCCTTTTGGAACAGGAATATGTTTTTCTCACCATTGTATCTTGGTAGTAGGTAACTTATTTTTGATTTCACAGAAGGGACTTTGAACTTTGGACTTTTAAATTGAAACCAGTTAAGATTTGGGGGATGAAATGAATGTTTGTATGTAAAAAGGACATGAGTTCTGGGGGGCTGGGGGCAGAATGCCTTGGGTTGAATGTCCCCCCAAAACTTAATTCCCACTGTAACTGTTGAGGGTGGGAAATCCTATTATGCTAATTGAAAGGTGTAGTCTTGAAGAGGTGATTAGATTGCAGGACCATGCCATAGTGAATGGATTAAAAATGGTGGTCAGGGGCGTGGTTCTGAGGGCTTTAAAAAAGAGAGTCAGTGAGGAGGTTAGTCTCTCCTTTTCTCTTTCTGCTCCTCCATTCTCACCGTATGACACCCTGCGTTGCTGTAGTCACCTCACCAGATGTGTTCCTTGGACTGTGGACTTCCCAGCCTCTAAAACTGTAAACAATAAATTTTGTTTTCTTTCTAAAATACCTAGTTCTGTATATTTTGTTATAAGCAACAGCAACGGACTAATACAATGGAATAGGAAGTCAGCTTTATTCAGGAATGCCAGTGACCTGAAGAGAGATGTTAGGCAAACCCATTTCTCCAGGAAACCTGAAGGATAATGGCCAGACTAAAACCATCTCAAAGACTCAGATTTACTTAGGGGTTTTTATTTATTTATTTATTTATTTATTTATTTATTTATTTATTTATTTATTTTTATTTATTTATTTTTTGTCTTTTTCGTGACCGGCACTCAGCCAGTGAGTGCACCGGCCATTCCTATATAGGATCCGAACCTGCGGCAGGAGCATCGCTGCGCTCCCAGCGCCGCACTCTCCCAAGTGCGCCACAGGCTCAGCCCATACTTAGGGGTTTTTAAAGAGGGGGGATAAGGGAATGAAATGTGGGAAGTGAAACACAGGAGGGAGGGGGATGTGAGCTGTGGGGGCTCTGTGCAAGGAGCCAGGTACAAGATCTGACCAAGGCTCTGTCTGGTTTCTGTTTCCATCCTCAATGTTATCTTAGGGTTCTGCTGGATTTTGATGTACTTCTGGGTAGAATCAGCATAGCTTATTGATGTCTTCTTTGGTTTCTCAGGGTCTGGATAGTGTGCGTCTCATGGCAAGTTTGCAACTCCAGGCTGACTGGAAAACAACTTTACATTCATATAAATAATGTCATCTTGCCCCGTAACCAAGGTTCAAAATATCAAATAACCATGAGAAAAGAAGGAATTCAGAGAAATGCATGCTAAGAAAAAACTGTCTTTTAAAATCTCCTAGAGGGCCGGCCCGTGGCTCACTCGGTAGAGTGCGGTGCTGATAACACCAAGGCCACGGGTTCGGATCCTATATAGGGATGGCCGGTTTGCTCACTGGCTGAGCGTGGTGCTAACAACACCAAGCCAAGGGTTGAGATCCCCTTACCGGTCATCTTTTTTTAAAAAAATAATAAATAAATAAATAAAATAAAATCTCCTAGAGCCCATGTGGTTTTAGATCCTAACATGGCTTCAGTCCTGCTTACTTGTACTCTATGAATACTATATGATGCA
The DNA here is from genome assembly GCF_027409185.1 of Cynocephalus volans. Taxonomy (NCBI): domain Eukaryota; kingdom Metazoa; phylum Chordata; class Mammalia; order Dermoptera; family Cynocephalidae; genus Cynocephalus; species Cynocephalus volans. The sequence goes on along the minus strand of NC_084473.1, from coordinate 91,563,952 downwards.
GTAACTATTGTTTTCCCTATGCAACGTTGTACATAAAACAAGGTTATATCCACCCCTCCCCAATCAGTGATTTGGAAGTTTTCTTCTTACACTTTCAATATTTACATTATAGACAAACTTGCTACTTTTTTTCTCTCTAAACAAAGTAAATAAAATAAATTTTATTCATAAAGTAAAACTGTACTCTTTTCCAGTTTTGCCAGACTAACATTTAGAATTGCCTTTACTTGTCCTATCCGCAGGGACAAAGACCTTTTATTTTACTTATGTTTAGTTTTAAAATACACATATTTTTATCCACAATACTACATGCAAAAAATAAAATAGTACTTATTTGCCAGCTATGTTGAACATTTGGTATGCCCTTTCACAGTTTAAAATTATATAAACAAATTTTAGACTTAGCTTACAAACCTATTTTTGTATTTATTTTTATTATCATGTATATAACAATATAAACTTAATAAGCCTTAACTAGTTCTAATGCTTACCATAAATTCTTTCATACAATTTGCCTCCTTACTCTTGAGTTACTTTAGTTTATGTTCTCTGTTTGCTGTGGTATATCATTCAGCAAGTTTTTCAGGGAACATTCTTGGTTGACATACTTTCTTAACCCCTGCATATTTGAGAATGTCTTCAGGTTGCCTTTGTACAGAAGCGATAACTTGGCAGGGTATATAATTCTTGGTTCAAAATTATTTTCCCTTAAAACTCGGTAGATATTGTTCCATTGTCTTCTGGCATTTAGAACTGCAAGAGAAAAATTTGAGGTCAGCCTGACTTTTGCCCCTTTATCGGTAACTTGCTTTCTCTGTCTGGATACTTTAGTTTTTTTTCTTTATCCTTGAAATTTAAAAACATCACCAGAGGGCCAAGCCTGTGGCGCACTCAGGAGGGTGCTGCGCTGGGAGCGCGGCGACGCTCCCAGCGGCCGCGGGTTCGGATCCTATATAGGAATGGCCGGTACACTCACTGGCTGAGTGCCGGTCACGAAAAAGAAAAAAAAAAAAAAAAAAAAAAATCACCAGACTATGTTTCGGTGTTGCTTTCTTTTCATCAAATTTTCAAGGTAGCAGGTGCTCTTTTTCCATTTGTAGATCTAATTCGTTCTTCAACTCCAGAAAATTTTCTTCAATTAGCTAATTAATTACTGTTTCAGCTCCATTTGCTTTGTCCTCTGTTTCAGATATTCCTATTATGCATAGATTGTAACTCCTAGACTGGCCCTCTAGATCTCCCTTTTTCTCCTCTTTTCTTATCTTGATTTATTTTTCCTTTTCCTCCTCATTCTGTGAGATTTTCTCGTTTGGCGTTTACTTCAGTAAGTCAATTTTGTGGGCGGTCCGGCTTGTACGTTTCTATTAACTCTATGAGCTCCCTGATACTTTATGAGCTTTCTGTCCATTACTTATCTATCATTGTGGATAGGTTGTTAAACCCCTGTGTTAAATGATTCTTAAACCTTTCTATAGCTTCTACAGCTTCTATTTCTAGCACTATATCCATTTCAAGGGAGGCATTTTCTTGATTGCTTAGCTCTGTTCCTTTCTTCTGAATTGCAGTATTATGATATTGAAAACAGTAAACAGAGCTTAATTCCCTACCATTTGATGCAGCCCAAACAGCTGTACATTTGTTTTCAGTTCTCTCAGGTACATACCTAGGAGTTTCTATTGTGATCAGAAGATACTTTGTACAATTTCAGTCTTTTTAAATTTATTGAAACATGTTTAGTGACCTGATGTATTATCTATTCTCAAGAATATTCTATGTGTACTTGAAAAAAATATTTATATTGCTGTTGTAGGTCAAAGAGTTCTATATATGTCTGTTATATCTAGTTGGTTTATACTGCTGTTCATGTCCTCTCTTTTCTTTTGATCTTCTGTGTAGTTGTTTCCTTATTGAAAGTAGGGTGTTAAAGTGTCTACTGTTATTTTAGAACTGTTTCTCCAGTTTTGTCAATTTGCTTTATATATTTTGGGGCTCTGTTTTTAGGTGCATATATATTTATAATTGTTATAGCTTCTTTTGAAATAAATTAATTTTAAATTGACAAAAATTGTGTATGTTTACCATGTACAACATGTTGCTTAAAAATGTGTATACATTGTGAAATGGCTAAATTCAACTAATTAACATATGCATTACTTCACATACTTAACAGTTTTTTCTGGTGAGAACACTTAAAATCTACTCTTTTAGCAATTTTCAAGAATCCTATACATTGTTATTATCTATAGTCACCTTCTCGCTCTTTCATTCTTTCTCTCTTTCTCTCTCATGCACATTCTCTTGCCCTTCTGCCTTCCACCATGGGTTGATGCAGCAAGAAGGCCCTCACCAGATGCAATCCCTCAATCTTGGACTTCCCAGCCTCCAGAACCATGAGCTAAATAAATTTCTGCTTATTACAAATTACCCAATCTCAGGCATTCTGTTATAGCAGCACAAAATGGACTAAGATGGATAGATTGTAAAAAAAAAACAAGCCATTTTAAATGCTGCATTGCCTTTCCTCAGAGCCATGTCAACATTCGTTGTTATAAATTTTTATGTGTTATTGAATAATACATCATAGTCATATTGATTTAAATTTCTTTCACTGTGGTCAAGTTTGAACATTTGTTGAGTCAGTGTTCGGTTTTTGTAACCTGTCATTTCCTTTGATCATTAGATTTTTAGCCTTCCGTTAGTTATTAACCTTTCTTCCGTGTTGCAGTTCATCTGAGCCTGGGCCGATCTGTTGAGCAATGTCTGTGTACATGGCCTGCTCCATCTTGGCTGGGGATGGGCAGCTCCTTACATTAGAAGAGGCTTGTTGGGCCAGCCCTGGGGTCTCTTTAAATCACTCATTCATTCAACAGAAATGCATGGATTTCTACCATGTGCCAGATCTGTGCTGGTGCTTGGGAAATGGCAGGAACCCAACAGCCTTGCCCTGCCCCTGGTGAGCCAACAGCCTTACAGGGTGACACTAAGCAAGCAAGATGTGTGGGACGTCATCTCAGAACACAGGTTTCAAACAACACAGATTTTTTTAAAAGTTGCTGTCCTTATGCTTGCCCATCACATCCTTGAAATGAAAAGTCAGAAAGTGCCCCCTTCACCTCAGCAACTTGATGTTGGTGGTACCACGATGCCCTTTTTTTTTTTTAAAAGATGACCAGTAAGGGGATCTTAACTCTTAATTTGGTGTTGTTAGCACCACTCTCTCATAAGTGAGCTAACCAGCCATCCCTATATGGGATCTGAACCCTTGGCCTTGGTGTTACCAGCACCACACTCTCCCTAGTGAGCCATGGGCTGACCCTCCATGATGCCCATTTTGTGGGGTGGATCTGGAGAATGAATTCCTCCTGAGCACTAGCAGGCCCAGGTTCTGCTCTCTGGGAAGCATAGGGGTTCAGAGCCTTTAGCTTTCTTTTGGAGGTCCACCTCACCTCACAAGTGGTTCCTTCCAGGACAGAGCATCCCATGGTTTGCAGATGGCCAGGCCCCAGAAGACTGTGCTCACCCTTGCTCAGAGTGAAGGTAGGCATCCCCTACCTGTGCAGGTGGAGCCCTGCTGAGGTTTGGGACCAAGAGGGAATGGGAAAACCAATGGTGGAGGGATTTTGCTTGCATCCTGCCCACAGCAATCCCAGCTTGCCTCTGACCCAGTTGCTGTTCTCCTTACCTATTGTAGCTCCGTGTCTAGGATGCAGGTAGGTGTGGGCACCAAGTCCTCTGTCTCATCCACAGGGGTCCAGTCAGCCACCACTGTGCCCATCCTCTTGCCCAAGCTGAAACTCAGCTTCTTCAACGATCCCCTGCACCAGAAGCTCCCCCGGCCCGCCCGGCGGCTCTGCAGCCCCACCTCAGCTCCAACTCCCAAATTGCGGAAAAAGCCCAAGATGCAGGCAGCCAGAGACGTGTTCCCCACCAACTGGAGCCCACCGCCTGTAGAGTTCCTGATCCCAAGGGTACTGCAGGTTGGCCAGGAGACCACAGCCCAGAGGTGTGTGGGTGAGGTGGGCCCCCAGGGCCTGAAGAGACCGGCTCAGTGGCCACCCAAGGAGTTGGAGCAGGAGCCCCTGGACTCAGACCCCAGTGAGGGCCTGGACTCACTCAAGGAGCTGTTCTGGAACATGGCAGGCCCGAGCCTGCAGGCCACGGCTCCAGAGGTGGATGCCAGCACCTCGGTAAGCCAGTGGCCACCCCTTGGCCTCCTCACCTTGGCCACCCCTCTTTGGCTACCCCTTCTTAGTCATCAATAGGCCACCACTTTTTGGCTGCCGCCTCCTCAGCCATGCCCAGCTGCCCTCTTCAGCCACTTCAACTTGACCATCCTTCCTCAGCCTCATATCCCCGGCCTCTCCTCAGGTCTCAGGCCCTCATGGCTAGGCACATGGGCCCTCAGGGCCAGCTGCACCTCTCCCATTTTTCCCACTCCTAACTCCTGCTAACAGATGGCTTGGTGGTGACACAAAATTTGACAACAGTTCTGTGTGGAGCCCTCAAAGCTTTCATGATTAAGGTTGGGATTATGGCCCTAGAGCAAGGAGGGACCTCAGTGCCGGGATCTGAGCTTGGTCAGGCCCAAAGACTTGGGCTGACTTTGGTCCAGTGGATCGGGATTCCTAAATGGAACTGCAGTGATGAACTTCAAATTGGTAATAAATGACTATTGTGAGGTAGACTGTGGGGACATTGAAGGGCCCATAATAGATCCAGAAAATTTATTTTAAGAATAGGGCTTCAATTATTTGTAGTAGCCCAAGATTGTCAATAACCTAAACGTCCACCACTAAGGAACTAATAAAATAAATTGTGTTCTAGTCATATATCAGAATTCCCTGAAAATATGAAAGAAAGAAAGAAAGAATCTCTTTGGCATTGATGTGGAATGATCCTCAAAATATACTGTTAATTGAAAAGAGCAAAGTGCAGGACAGGGTGTATAGTAATCTACTGTTTGTGTTGTGGGGGGAATCCACAGTATATTGTGGTTTGCTTGTCTGTGTATCACATACCTCTGAAATTACACAAGGAGTGCCCACCCTGTGGTCACCTGCGGGGAGGGAACTTGGTGGCCGAGGATGGAGGTGAGGGGGAGGCGTTTTTCTGTACGCTTTTATACTTTTTGATTTTTTAATCATGTGGATGTATTACCTATTCAGAAAAGTAAACAGAATAAATAAAGGTAGAGCGTAGCCTTACAACACCAGGGTCATAGTTTGGATCCTAGTATTGGCCAGCACCAAATGAATAAATGAATAAATTTAGATTAAATTTTTTTCTCTTTTCCCTGTGTCTTTCTTTTTGTTCCACATTCCCATGTCCTATTTATCCAGCTCACCTCCGGGGGCTCAGAAAGTTATGTCAACAACTTAGATTACTTACTACAGGAGAAGAGGTGAGTACGGGAAAGGATCCTCCAGGGGTGTTCATATCTGTGGGGTTGGCACCAGTTTCAGGATTCACAGCAAATTCATGTCAGAATCAAGCAGCCTTCCCACTCAGACATAGCATGCTCTGCATGCTCTGATGAATAACGAGCATGTGGAACCGTAGCCAGGCCCTATGGTGGCGTCTCCAAGGCATGAAGCTCTGGGCCCCTGCTGTGTATCTTTCACACCTGCCTTCTCCTTGCTGTTACAGTAGCATCATAGCTCATGTAGGAGTTCGTTTTTCAGCTACCTTCTAACTAGCTTTGTCCCTTTCTACCCTCAGCAGTTTCTAAAGGCTGCACTGAAGGCAAAAATCGCATCCAATTAGAATTGGAAATGCCTAGGGAGGTGCAGATGGTGTTCTCTTCAGTGGAATGCCTAGCGGAGTGGTTGGCTTGCATCAGGGGCCATTTGGGGTAAATATACTAGACTCCTGCTGCACACAGGAGGCTGTTCACACTGCGAGAAGGTTGGGAAACAGCCTGCCCATGTGCGGGGTTGTCTTCACCAGGGCATGCTCTTTGATGGCATGTGAGCAGATTGCTCACACTGCCTGTGTTCTTTGTCCTCTCTCCTCTGTTGTTTTGTTTTGTCATTTCAGCTTCGTGTGTGTACAACACATTTGCAGAAGTTAAGTGTAGGTAGGGGCATGCTGCTGTTGAAACAGTTGGGTTCTCACCTCGCTTCTCCTGCTGGGAGGACTGATGCTCTCTCGGCTCTACTTTCCCGGAGTTCCCTGCCTGTGTTCTTGCCCACAGAAGGGAGTTACACAAACCTATGGGGCAAATTATTGTTTGCTCTGTTCTTGTCTGTTGTCCCTGGCCCCCTGGCCCTCCCCAGAGGCATCTCATCTCCCTCCCCCATACAGCTCCTCTGGCTCTTAATATCCCAGGACTTTCGTTGTTTAACTCCTTCCCCTGAGTATATTTTCTCCCAAGTGGATTGTCAGTTAGGGAAGAGACTATGTCTCTATATTGCCGCAGTGCCCAGCACGGTGCTGTAAGTTTAGAAAATGTTTGAAAATGTTGTCAGTAAAGTGAAAGATTGTGGGGAACCGTTGTGCCTGGTCATCAGTGTGCCTGGCATGGGGAGGTTCCTGCTCTTTGTCTGCTCAGGCTGCCATCACAAAATACCACACACTGTGTAGCTTAAACAACAGACATTTACTTCTAACAGTTCTGGAGGCTGGAAGTCCAAGATCAAGGCTATGGCTCATTGGGTTCTTGGTGACGCCCTTTTCCTGGCTTATAGTTGGCCACCTTCTTGTTGGTTCCTCACATGGCCAAGACAGCAAGCTCTCTGGTGTCTTTTCTTATGAAAGGCCACTGTTAGGTCAGGGCTCTACCCTTAATTAATTCCTTACTCCAAATACAGCTACACTTAGGGTTAATGCTTCAATTTGTGAATATTTTGGAGCGACACAAACATTCAGTCCATATCACACTGAGTACAGGTACTAGGTAATGGAGCTGATGGTGCAATCCCTGCTCACCTGGAAATTTAACATAATGATTCTAGTATTTACTATGATCCAAAGTTACTACAGAGGGGCCCAGAATAGTGGCACCAAAATTATCCTGGAGGTCAGAAAAGGCTCCCCAGAGGTATCCTTATCCTTGAACCTTGCAGAATAAGAAATTTGGGGGGGAGGGTGGGGGGTGAGCACATGTGTAAAGGCAGGTAGGACAGACCATGCTGTCCTGGCTTGATGCTGAGGGGTAGGAAGGGCACAGCAGGAGATGCAGCTGAGATGTGCATGGGGACTGGATCACAAGGGGCCTCGCGAACAGGAGGTCAGATCATGGGAGAATGTTAAGCAGGCAGAAATGTTTTCCTACGTGTTTAAGGAAGGTCTCTCGGGGTACCTTTGGAGAATGGATGGGAAGGGGGAGACAGGAACAGTGATGAGGGGCTGAGGTGGGGCCTGAGTCATGGTTCATACCTAGGAGGCCTCTGGGAGGAGGTGATGGGGCTCTTGATGGGGCTGATGGCCTGGGTGGCTGGGACACTGGGGCCTGTGGTGGACACGTGGCATCAGAGGGGCCTGGTCACAGCTGGGAATCATCCAGTTAGTGGCTGGCCAGGAGGATCTGAGCTCAAGACAGGGGCCTGGGCTGGAGATAAAATATTTGAGAACTGAGGACCTGTGGGCACAGCCAGGGTGATTACCTGGAGGGGCCTTTCGGGGGCTGGGGAGGCTCCCAGGGTTCCCTCAGCAGCCTGGTTAGGGCAAGAGGAGGCGAGGGGTCAGGGCTTCAGCAAAATCATGGTGGGCTCACAGGGGGCCATCTGAAAAAGGAAGTGAGGCACTGGAGCAGGCCGGAGAAAAGGGAGGCTCTAGGCTGCCATGGGCGAGTAGGAGAATGAGCGGGAGCTGCAGGGTAAGGTGGTGCGTCAGGGATGCTGAGGAACCAGGGGCCTCTCCTGGTCATGTGGCCGGGCTCCGGCAGGAATAGAAGGCCTAGGCTTCAGTGTGTTAATAAATGAGCAAATGCCGAAATAAAGCACACAAATAAAGACACGTTTGAAGTTGTGTGGTGAAAGTCATCCTTCAGGCCAGCCTTCTCCACTGTCATCATTTGGAGACAATGCAATCAATGCAATGCAGGCCCCCGACCATCTAAATTTGAGAGAGCCTTTGTGCAGGGAAGCCAGGGTGATGCTGCCTCCCAGTTCCTAGGCCTTGCTTATTCGTGGGGATCCTTCAAGCCCGGGGACAGAGCTGGATGGCCAGGAACAGCACTGACCCCTGGCTTTGGCTCTTGTCTCCCCACAGGGAGCAGGCCCTGGAGCAGGAGCGAGAGAAGCTGCTTCTGCAGGACTGTCCTGGTCTCAACTCCTTGGGTCTTGATGAAGATGAAGTGCCACTCACACCCGAGCACAGGTGAGGGGGCAAGGGCCCAGTCTTTTCTGAAGGGGAAAGATTTCAGTGCCAACCTGCTGTTGGGTTTGGGACAGTTTCAACCAGCAATTTGTGTACCACTTATGAGTTCTAAAGCTGCCTCCTTCTCTTAAAGCCACATTTCAGTCATTGACTTGAGAAATATCTGATCACCTACTGTGCACCAGGGTCTAGTCTGGGTCTTTGAAGACCCAGGGATCATAAGACCCAGCCTGCCCTGCCCCAATTATCTGCCCAATTTATAGAATCAGATCTCCTGGGAAAATACACAAAACCACAGCCTAAATGAAAACTGCTTTTCAAGGGGTGATTACAGTCATGTGACATTTTTCATCTTTCCCTGTTTGGAGAAAGAAGGTGGCTCTGTCAGTGCTGTCACCTGGGTGGGAGCTCTGCTGGCCCTGACTTAATTGGTTCGTTGGCTAGAGGGAGGGCTGGATTCATCTGTACGACAGGGTCTCAGAGACGCCCAGGGACCACAATTAAACCTATCTTCAGGGTACACTGTTTTCCATCTGTCTTAGACTGTTTTGGCTGCTATAACAAAGTACCATAGACTTAGTGGCATATAAACAACGGAAATCTATTTCTCACAGTTCTGGAGGCTTGAAGTTTGAGATCAGGGTGCCAGTATGGTTGGGTTCTAGTGAGGGCCGGGGTTGCAAACTGCCATCTTCTTGTATGTCCTCACGTGGTGGAAAGAGGCAAGGGAGCTCTCGGGGGCCTCTTTTATAAGGGTCCTAATTGCATTCACGAGGCTCCACCCTCATGATCTAAACACCTCTGAAGGCCCCACCTCCTAATACCATCACCTTGGGGATTAGGATTTCAACATATGAATTTGGGGGGGACACAAGCATTCGGTCTATAATACCACTCATCCATCCGTTCGTCTGTCCATCGGTCCATCATTCCATCCATCCAACAAATGTTTACTGAGTGCGAAGTAAATGCCAGGCTTTGTTACAGCCTCTGAGGATACAGCAGGCACAAAACCAACAGCCTCTGCCCCCACATGGCTGGCTTTCAGGTCAGGAAGACAAACAGCAAACAAGATAAATGAAGCTATATGACGTGCTCACGAGGAAGACAAAAATTGGGGGAGGAGGCATGAGGATTTGTGGGAGGGTGTGAGATTTTGGATGAGGGGTCAGGGAAGGCCTCCGTGAGCAGGCGACTTTTGAACAGAGCCTGAAGGAGGTGAGAGCCAACTCCAGGGGGCCCCTGCAGTGGGAGCGTGCCTGCTGTTGGGAAGTGGCAAGGAGGGGGCGAGTAGAGGGACAGAAGGTCTGGGAGGCTAAGGGTGGTGCCAGAGCTTCTCCTCGGATCTAGCTGGCCACTGCTCATTGAACAGGATCCTCTGGCTCCTGTGTTGACAATAGACTAGTGAGGCATGGGGGGCAAGGGCAGAAGAGGGAGACAAGGGGGCAGAGGATGCCACAGCAGTAATCCAGGAGAAACAACCATGCAGGGGGTGGGGGCAGGCGGTGAGAAGCAGGCAAGTTCTTGGTATGTTTTCAGGGTGGAGCTGACAGGATTTGGTGATGAACTGGATGGAGGGTATGGGAGAAAAAGAGGAATCAAAGGGGATCGCAGGGGTTTGGTCCTGAGCAACTGGAAGGTTGGAGTTGTCTTAAATTGGGAAAGACCTAGTGATGCAGGATCAAGAGTTCATTTAGGGAATCCCAGGGGTGAGATCAGGTAGGCAGCTCAGATACCTGGAGAGGCAAGCCAGGGAGTCACTGTGTGTAGATGATATTTAAAGCCACAAAACTGGGCAAGATCGCCCTTGCAGCAAATAGAGAAGAAAAGCAGGGGCTTAGGGCACAGGGCCCGCGCACGTGGGGGCCACGGGGAGGAAGCAGCAAAGGAGACCGAGCTGGTCAGAGGAGAAGCAGCTGCCGGAGTGCTGGGGGCCAAGCACGGGGACCACTGGCAACTCAGGGCTCACGATGACCTTGACAAGGGCAGCTCTGACAGGCTGCTGGGGACGAATCTGACTGAATAGGTTCATGGGAGAAGAGGAGGAGAGGACAAAAGAGAAGACGGGCAGCAGCTGAAGAGAGACGTGGGGTCAGGATAGGTTGGTTGGTTTCTTCCTTTCTGTCTTTCTGCTTGTCTTTCTCTCTCTGTTTCTCTTCCTCTTTCTCTTATGGAGGAAGGAACAGCATGTTTGTATGCTAATAGGAATGACCCAGGACAGAGGGGAACTGATGTTGGGGGATGGAGGGGAGCTTCAGGAACCATGTGCTCAAGAGGGGACGGTGGGCTGTAGGAGAGGAGCCATGTGGCTGGCGGTGGGTCCATCGACACGTCCTGGCTGGGCTGTTCTCCAGGCTTGGCTCATTCTGTAGGCCTGAGTTATATGATTTAGCAGTGCTTGCTGAAGCTTTGATGCACGTCCTAAGTTAGCGTTCTGTATTCACTTCCTAAGGGATTGTTGAGTGACAACATACAGACTTCCTCAGGGGCCCCTGCTTTTAGGATCCCCAAATGATTTACACTGTTGTGGTTGCTCAGAGATGATTATGAGCAACACCTTGGCTGGCCATTTGCCTTTTTCTCAGATTTTGCTGTTAATCATCTTTTGACTAGATCAGGGATCAGTAAACTTTTTTTGTAAAGTTTGTACATAGGTAGTAAATCTTTTAGGCCTTGAGGGTCACCACTACTCAGCTGTACTGCTGCAGGTTAAGATCTCCTACAGACAGTAGGTCAGTGGATGTGCCTGGCTGTGTCACAGTAAAGCCTTGTATGCAGAAATAAGCAATGAGCAAGAGTGGGCCTGCAGACTGAGGACACACTCCCTGATTGCTACCAGTTTTCACCATGAAAATCTGGGAATGTGCTCAGATTTGAACAGCCATCCCAGATAGACAGGGAGTTTCACGCACACTGCCCAGAGATCCACGGAAGGTTGCCACGAAGTTGCATGCTGATTCCCACGTGCTGGGCAGGTGCTGGTTCCTGTCCACCTCAGGAAGCGTTTGGATGGATGTGGTAGAGCAAGAAGACTGAATTGAATCAGTGTATTTGGGGCCAAAGTCCTCCCTCACCCAGAATGCTGTGGTGGTGTTCCACGTGATGGAGGCAGTTTTCTTTCTGAGTGAGGCTTGTGGTCTGGGTTTCCAGAGTTTCCACTCACTGAATAGCTAGCATTGGAATTAAACCTTTTAGGCCCTTTTTAAAATCTCTGCAGCAAGAATACTACCTCTAGCTTTACCTTTCTGCTGAGACATCCAGGATTCCAGAAGTTAGGCTTGGAGGTTTTGAAATTCCTTACAGAAAGGGAGTCATCAGTGGCACCAGCTTAAGGCAGAAGGTACTTCTGGCTTTGGAATCACTGAGAGTTTTCTGGGTGCATGACGTCTTCCAGTAGTGCTTTGAGAATGCCTCTTTGACAACAGCCACTTTGAGGTGGTTGTTTTGATGTGGGATCATTTTGATAGGACTGTTCAACTTGCTGCTTTGAAAAAAATTACTGATGTACAAAGCCACCAGCCTCTGCCATCCATGAATGGGGCTGGGGGAAGCAGTGGGGGCCAGGGCTGGGGGTGCAAGTATGGAAGCAAGGAGCCTGAGGGTGGGGTTAGTCACCATCTGCCAGACAAGGCATCATACAGTTGCCACAACTGCCCGTTGTCAAAAGGACCCTGGATTATACCAAGCAGAGTATCTGCTCATGCTCTAAGAATTAGCTTGCGTCTTGAATAGACAATATCCTAAATTCTCTATTTCTTAAAGTTGAAAGACCTCGTGTGTGCTGAGGTGGGGGGAGAGGCAGATATATTTAAACCACAACATCATCCTTTATCCTCAGTTCTAGGCTGAACAGGAAATCCTCAATTAGATGTGTAAGAGTCATCTCAGAACTCTTAATAATGCACATACATTATAGTTACTATCACAGAAATCCCTTTGAACAACAGGGCTAGGTCCCATTATAGATGAGCCTAGTTCTTACAGACTTTGAATAATTTGTACATTTTTTTCTAACCGCGAAAACAACATAAGAAGCAGTAGATACTCACAAAACTCTAACAGCAGAAATGTGAACAAAAAAGAAAATTATTTTACCATTTGTGTGGCGCTTTGCTGAGACTTTCCAAAAGCCTACAAGATCAGAATTTTCCCAGTTTTCCAATGTCGCTCCCATTCTTTGTGACATTTCATCCTCAGGAAAGCCCTGTGATGCCAGTTGGGGCCTTACCTTGGGTCATTTGGCTAAAAAGTGAGAAAGAGTCCTTGTGGCTGGCTGATGGGGCCCAAGGTTGCACCACTTCACCGCCCATGCCCACTACACATGTCCCAGATCCTAACGGGAGCTACGGGCTGTTCCTTCCCTGGGTTTGCTGTCTCAGACCGTGGGCCTGGCTGGGAAGCTGTGTATGGTCTGTCTTCTGGTCAGATGAGGGGAGGCAGTATCTGGAACTTGTTTAATTTTGTTATTGTTAAATGTGTGTTATACTGCTACAAAATCAAGCAGAGCACAGTAACATGAAATAAACAGGAAATGTCTCCTTCCCCCTAACTCTGTTCCCTAGGAAATGACTCTAGATCATAGTTTGGTGTATCGTGGTAGGGGGTTTGTGTGACACGTGTCTCAGTATGTCTGTATGCGTTCATGTATATAGGTACACACACATACATCCTGTTCTTCCACTTGCTATGTTCACCCACCGACGTGCTGGGTCAGGTGTCCATGCCAGTCCCTCATCATGTCTTAACTACCTCCCTTTTCCCCATCCCCATTCCAGTGGGTCATAAAGTCCTGACAGTTTTTACCCCTGATGGAGTTGAAACATCCCCTCTTCTTCTTCCTGTTCCTTCCCTCTGGGGCAGGGCCTAGGGATCTGCATTTCAGCAGGCTCCCTGGGTTGTCTTCATGACCACTGGAGCTGAGGAAGAGTCCATGCGCCTTCGTCTGGCATTGAGACCTGCCTGCTGCCTCATGCTTCTACCCATGCCCACGCTGCCCCCTCAGCCTGCACATCCTCGCCCCTTCCAGGACACTAGCCCTGACCCTGGCTACACCCAGCATTTCTCTCCTCCACTCCTGGCAGCACCATGTAGGCCCCTCTGTCCACTTGCCAGAGGGACACTTTGTTTACACTTTTCCTGGGTGGCCCATGCCTGACTCATCCTTCAGCACCTGGCATCATAGACACACAGTAAGTTTGACCTGAACAGAGCCAGTGTGTGGAGCTGGGGCTCAGATCAGGGCCCTGGACTAGAGCCCAGAGGGAGGGATTGTTGCATATTGATGGAGTGGGAGGGCAAAGGGCTCCTTAGTCTGCATCTGATGAGCTCTTCCTCCATCAGCAGGTGGCACTGTCCCCCCTGGTCTGCAGCGGGGACCGCAGTGCAGGGAGCACCTGCTCCCACCTGACTTTCCCAGGCCTTCCTCCCTCCATGCAGCAGATCCAGGTGCACCTGCTGACGCCCGGCTTTCCTGCCTTTGCTTTGCCAGGATGCTGGTGGAGAGGTTCTCCATGTCACTGCAGGACATCCCGCCAGTACATCCAGGCGAGACTGTGTTTCTGCTCAGGCATCACCCCCTGCCATGCATCCTGGACTGTTCACACCTAAAGCCACGCAGCCACCTGGAAGGGCTCTTCCTCAGGTAAGTGCATGCAGGGTAGGTGGAAGCGGGCAACACAGCCTGGCCAGGTACCCTCCCTCCTGAAACCCAGGGATGAGGGCCACTCCAAAGGAGGAAATTCCAGGAGCCAGTTTGGATATGTCAGCTTTTAAGGACATAATCACACATGTCTACTTATAATATTTCAGTTACTAACTTTGATACACATACTTTAAAAAATCCTACATTATAATAAATATCCGGTGGTGCATTTCCATGTTCATATTTGCTTTTCCTCCCCCATGCCCAGTTTCACAGAACAACTTGAGTTAGACTTGTCATGCGTGGCCTTGGGGCTGTGTCTGCATCAACACTGGTGCCACTTTCTGGACTATCCAGGATGTATGAAGGTCATTTCCATCTATTTGTCGGAGACACCACACTTCAGTCTGTGTGTGATGCCTGCACTGAAGTTTGTCGCTAGCCACAGTACACTGTGTATAACAATAGGACAGCTCCCTTGTTCTCTTTCTTTTTGGGAATAAATTCATGATCATTATCACATAACCACTGACTGTTGCTTTTTAAGGGGATTTTTTTTTTTTTACAGTTTATTTCAGCATATGAAATGCTTTATTTATTATAGTGGAACTAGAAAAATGAATGAATCCGTATCAGACCAAAGGATTACAAATAAAGAAATTCCCTTGTATTATTGACATGACATTTGTCTTCCAAAAAGAAATGCTTTTGTTTTTCCCACTTGCTTTTGATATTGGTTTAACTCCATGTTGGGTTGTATATTTTCATCACATATAAGTCAGGAAATCTGGAGTTAATGTTCCAACAGACAGTCTTCCCACAACGTCTCACGCAGACGTGCACCTGGTTTGCTGAGCATCGATGCACTGATTACAGCATGTCATCATTTCAATAAATAGAACTCAAGTGTTAAAAAACACCAGGTTCCTGGGAGACTTTAAGGTAATTTTTAAAAGACTCGCCACAATCACATCCAACACTTGCAATTGTGAGGTAATATATCCAAGAATAAGAGAAAGAAAAAACCCGCAGGATCTTGTGTAGCAACCACCTGCTGGGTGCTCACGTGACAGTTGCCTTGCAGAGCTGAGGCCAAGGGGATAGAGAAGGGGCCACCCTTGCCCACTGCCCACCTGTAAGGAGCACAGAGGGTAGCTTGCTTCTGTGGTCTCTTCAGCCACACTAGGACTTGAACACGGGAGTCTTGCTGTCTATTCCAGCTATTCGGGGCTTTCTTATGTTTATTTCACTAATTCTAACTCCATCTTATTTTGTAACATAAAGATTACATTTTGATGTTTCCTTTAAAAACTTTTATCACGGGAAGTTGTACGCATATATAAAAGAAGAGAGAACAGCATAGCATACTGTCATGCAACCATTGTTCAGCTTCAGTGACAACGAACTCGAAGCCAGTCTTGTTTCCCCTGCCTGCTAACAATCCCCACCAGGACTGCTTTGAAGCAAATCCCAGACACATAGAATTTAACCTGTAAATATTTCAGTTTGTGTCTCTAAAACATAGGATTCTGTTTTTAAACATAACTTCAAACCATTATTATTATACCTAAAAAGCAGTCATTTATTAATTTTATTAATATCAGTCAGTGTTCAGACTTCAGTGGTCTTATAAGCATTTTTTATAGGTTGTTCAAATCAGAATCTGAACAAGGTCCAAACATTGTGGTTGGGTAATGCAAGGGTACTTCAAAAAGTTCATGAAAAAATAGAATTAAAAGATATTATGAGTATTTTCTTGAACTTTTGAAGTACTCTTGTATCATGTTAATGGTGAAATAATACTGCATTGCACTGATACCCTAACATATTTAACCATTTTTCTCATCTTTTTTGGACACATACCTTATTTCCATCTTTTCTGTTATAAACGATGTGGTGGAGAATATTCTTTTTTTTTCTTCCTTTTGTGGTGGAGAATATTCTTACACATAAATATTTTCTGGAAGTCTAGACTATGTTCCTAAACAATGATGTGAGAGTATTGGGCCTGCGTGTATGAAAAATAGTAAGGATTCACATTGCCCTATTGAAAAGGTGTCTCATGAAGAGATGATGAAAAAGGGAAAAGGAGAACAAAGGAAAAAGAAGGATAGTGGGATTGGAGAAAGGAGAGGGACAAAGAACAAGCTGGGCAGGATTCGAGTGGACGAGAGAGGAGAAAGGAAGGCCTCTCCCTGCGCTGCTTTGGCCTGGGGTGTGCACACGACAGCAGGTTTTCTTTCCCAGACTGCATGGCAGGCAGGAAGTGTTTGACAGATGATACGGCCTGTGGAGCAGTGACCTGGGATCGCAGTGGCCCTGCCAAGTGAGGCCAGGTGGCTGGACAGCTTCCCCGGAGTGAGGAATTCAGACCCTCCTCCCTCCAATAGGCTAATGAGGTACAGTGGAGGTGGCCTTACCAGCGCCTCAGAGCTGTGGCTTTGGGAATCTACACGTGGCTTTCTGGAGGAATGCCTACTACGAGACACGGTCAGGGGCTCCTGCTGGGCGGTCATAAGGGCCACTTCCTGGAGGTCACCATTTAGCCATGGGTCATCTTTCATTTCCTGTTGTGCCAAGGACTTCAAGTCCAGACACAAGAGTGGGAAGTACTAGTCGTTCAATAATGACCCCAGTGTATTCACAGAAACCTGGCCATGGAGGGCAGCAGGGTGGCTGGATCTCTTAAGAAGCAGTCAGTTCAATTTCCTGCCATACAAAAAGTTAACACTTTGTGAGCTAACAGTTTTTTATTTTCCTTTTTATACAACTCTGTATTTTCCAAATTTTCTGCAATGAACATGTATCATTTTTACCATTAGAGGGGAAAAAAGTGAATGCTATTTTTTTTTAAATCACCTTTTGAAATAGATTCGCTTCTGCTTACCCCTACCGTGGAGAAAATACCTTTCTTCCCTCTGAACAAGCTGGGAAATGTCGGCACAGACTAAGCAAGCAGTTTGTCTCAGTTCACGGAGCAAGTGCAGGCGACTTGATGGCTCAGCCAAAGTGGCCTCCCGATTGGACCTACACACATTTATGTGCACGAATGCTCCTTCCCCGCCCCAGCCATGTGACTGGAGATGGCCCAGATGGCCCTCTCTTGTCCATCACTGGGCTGGATGTGTGACCTTGGGTCAGTTCCCTAGGACCAAAGTCACATGTCTTTATGACAAAAGTTGGTAGCAGCTGATTCCAGGAGCTGAACTTTTCTCTCCTCCCTTGACAGCAGTTCAAAATGAAACCCGATCCTCCTGAGTGGAGAGCTGAGTGTCAGAAGCCAGCTCCATCAGAAGGGTAGAGGGGCAGGCCCTCCTGAATTATTCATAGGCCCCCCAGGTGTTTGTATGTTCCTCTGGGGTATCTGCCACTATTTCTGTGAATGCCGGCTGCTTGCAGGAAGCTCCAGGCGCTGAGTACTTGCATGAATACTGTAGCAGGCTGGGGAAAGTAGGAGGTGGGTCTCAGCTTCGTCACCTTAAATGGCGCTTGTGCAGCCCCAGCTCTTGTTTTGTCACGAGCTCCTCCTTTTCCTGGAGGAGATGCCAGGGTTGAAGCCCAAATGAAATAAATTCGGCTGTTATGGAGTGTGGATATGCCTGAGCTGTCCAAATGGCCGCAACTGCCCCTGAGAATAGAGGGCAAGCGGAGGCAGCAAGCTGGGCTGTTGCTGGGACCCTGGCTGCTGACCGGGTGGCACTTGCTTATCTTTTAACAAAGAAAGTAGAGAAAAAGAAGAGGGGCACTGGTGAAAGCTTTGACCAATACTTGTTTTTGTCCTGTTTAGTCATTTTATTAAAACTTTCATTTGAATAGCTTGGCAAAGGCCCAGAAGCTGATACTATATAAATAACTACACTTGGTGTTTATTCCTCTGCCATCACTTGGGATTCCCAAGGCATTTAGAGACTTTGCCCTCTGGGACTGCTGCCCATAAAATAGACGAGGAGGTAGAGGCTAGAAGGAGAAGGTTGGAGTCTGTTCTAGAGCCCAACGTGCTGAACCAGGCTGGTCCCCTGTTTGTTGTCTACTTGTTTTGTGTCTTTCCCCCTTTTAGGCTGATTTTCTCTCCCTTTCTTCCTTTTGTTCCAGAGGGTGATGAGGGTGAAAGCAGACCCCTGCCTGCTGTCATTGCCATCGTAGCTGGAGATTAGCAGTGTTCTGACTGTGGCTGCTCCCTGTCCTTCTCTCATTTCCAGACATGGCTGAGAAACCCAGGCAGGAACCTTCCTTCGATGGGATCCTCAGGGTTGACAGCTGGGGGCTTCAAGCTCAGCCAGGCCTACATGGCATCTGCTGCTGAGGGAGGCCCTGTCCCACCCCTTCTGGCTGCAGGGTCCTCTGACATTCTTAGGATAACTTCTGACCTCAGCGTTGGCTTGGCCACAGGCAAAGGCACCCACTTGTACCCAGCATCAGCATTCTTGATGTGGAGACATGACATGGATTTTTTGTAAATTTGACAGCAATTGATTCTATTGCCCAAGGTTTTTGGATCTTTCACTGCACACACCTCCTCCATCCCCTTCCCTTTTCCTACAGGCTTCCCCATCTGGGTGCTGCTGTGGGGACTCTTCCTCCTATCCCAGAGTCAGGGCAGTGTCTGTACTTGAGGCCCATTCCCTGCCCTGTGGCCCCCACACTCGAGATTTCCTTGTACCATCATGAACAGCATGGAAGGGCTCGTGGTTCAGCAGAGGAAAACAGTTGTCCCCTCATGTCGAGTACACACACTCAGTTCATGATCCAGCCTGCAGAGGAGAGTCCTTCCATCTCATTTCACTGGAGACACAGAATTCCTTGAAAGCTATTCATCCCAAGGCAGAGCAGGGCTGTGCCCTTTCTGGCTCTCATGCTTCTGGTCTTATGGATGAAAACTAACTCAGCAGCAGTGAACTCGAAGGCAGACTGATTGTTTCTCTGTCAGAAACTGTGCTGCAGGGCTGGCTCAGCAGCAGGAGATGCTGCAACCCGAAGGTGTCTCTCCCTCAGAGCAGCACTGGAAATGTGTTGATCTGAGCCAACAGGGGCTTGTACAGTCAATTCCCCCACTGAGAAACTGGCAGGGTGCCCCCTCCCAGCAGAATGCCAGAGCCAAAGTCTCTTCAGAGTCCCCAGAGCACTGGCCTCCTTGCCACATGGCCTCTGGCAGGATCCTGCCAATTTGCAAGGTCCAGCAGACATTGTTTGCTTGGGTATTGTCTGCACTCAGGGTACTGTGTGTGTGCTTGAATCACTCATCTCGGGGTCAGTCCATGAAAGTATCCATGTGACTGGGCACGTGGAATAGAGTAGAGTATGCCAGCAGCCCTGGGGTGCACATGTGTTTGTATGTGCAAATAAAGGTCTGTTTTAGAGCAGTATACTTCACAACCACAGAACAAAGCTGCTTTCTCCTCTGAACTTAAATGACTTAGGAGAAAAACATACAATTTGTAAATTGCCTGGACTTACTCAGGGAGACAGCAGCTTGGCTCAGAGGAGAATCTTTGTTATGGAGCATTCTGTTCCTGGCAGATTAAAGTATGATGTCCTTTTAAAATAGGAGGAGGAGGTGGAGCTTGGGCTGACCGAGCAAATTTCTATCTAGGGTCATGACATTAAAAACTATCTGAAATGGCCTTTGCATGGATTTGGCCATTAAAAAGAACAAACATGAAATTACTTTTTCGTTTCCTGGAATCCATATTAATTATCTTTGGGACATTATCTGGAGAGAGCAAGCAAAGGAGCAGTTACCAAATGCATGGAGAGTAGGAGAATCCTAACCCAAACCCAGTCTCTCTGGGGATGGCCTCGAGTTCAGTAAGGTGACAAAGTCCAGCCAGCCCCTATGAAATGACTTCAGAAGTACCTTTCACCAGAGGCCCTACAACACATGAAATATCTCAACTCCTCATTTTATGGAGACCTGGGATCCTGTAGGTCAAGGTGATCTATCAGGGTAGCTATATACTCAAGGCAGGGCTCCTTTCCACACCAGCAGTCTGATTCTGAGAGCTCTTGTCAGGAGGAGAGGCCCGGCAGGATGACATGAATGGACATGCAGGTTATGGCCACAGGCAAGTGGCCAGTCTCAGTGCCACTCCCCTTGACTCTGGGACATTTGCTATTCACGTGGTTTCTGGAAAATCCTCTTTGGAACCCTCGTTTGATTTTTCCTTCCCACAATTTCCCTGCCCCAGGCCCCTTTCTGTTATTTCCCCATCTTCTCAGGTGTCCCTTTTGTGTTGGGAAAACACAAGCCGGGGCAGGAATGCTGTGTGTAACCAGACCCTGAGACGCTGGCCGCAGCCTTGCAGGTAATCCTGTCCACCCCTTGTGGCCTGGAGCCCAAGGCTAAGGTGCTGGACTCCTGAGTTCTCGCCTCACCTGGCCACAGATTCTTTTCATTCCCTTGGTAGACACCTTGTTGTCCCCCTCCACCAAATGGAAAGAGCACAATGTCATGAGTTTAAAACACTGTGAGGTATGTTCATGGAAAGCACTTGAGAAAAGCAAATGACTCTGTTGATGGCGTGGCCATTTTTCCATCCGACAGTTCCTCACATTGGATGCTCTAAAAGCACATTCGTCCATAGTGCTATGGATGGGCTCTACAGCATTCTGGTAAAGCTGAGAAATGCCAGTCTCCCGCAGCGTTACTGAGACAGTCTTGCCAAGGGGCTGCCAGCACAGCAGCCCCCCTCACCTCGCCCCTCTGCTCCACAGCGCACCACCAGCCCAGCAGCTCTCCTTCCTGCACAGCGGCCTCCTGAGCAACCTCTACCTGCACATGCCTGACTGCCCGGTGCCCCTGCTGCAGTGGCTGTTCCAGGTGAGGACCACAGACCTGCCACTAGGCGGCGGGAGCATTGTGGAGCATGGTGGCAGGCCTGCTGGCGGGAGGGGCTGGGCACTTAACCTCTTGCCTTGGGTGCTGCTAGGCTCATCTTAGGTGGGAGGAAAGCTGGTGGAGCAGTAATGCTGAGGATGCCAAAGTCAGGGAGGTGCAGGGCCCTGCCTGTGGTCTCACAGAGCTGGCACCACCTGGGAGCTTCTGCTTCCCCTCCCCACAGAGCGTGTGCCTCTCAGGGTGTTGCCTGTGCCACCAGAAGCACTATCTGAGCTTTCCCAGTGGACTGATGGTCTAACCTCTCCATGATTTGATCCATGCTGCTTAACAAGTGCTGACATTATCTCCAAACTCATCTCTTCTCGACAGTTGTAGGTCCCTCATCACATAAGCAGCAGGAAGGCCACTCAGGGCCAACTGCAGCCCTGCAGCACCCTGGAGGTGTGGGCACCCTGTTGAATTTAGACCTAAGGGTACTTGGGTGTTTAAGCTTTGGCTCCCACTGTGCAGTTGTAGGTCACCTGGAAAAGCCAAGAACAGAGTTGCTCTGTCTCACCCAGTTTCTTACCTCCTGGTTGCTGCTGGAACATTTCACCTTGAGGGAACATGCATTCTGCCTGGGGCTTACACCTTTGCACTGGGAGAGACAGAGATTAGCCAGCAGGGACAGCCCAGGAACCAAATGCTGTGATCTGAATGCACGGCATGAGGGTGCCGCCCAGCCTTGGCCCCCACCCAGGGCCAGCACTGTCTGGGGAGGGGCTGGTCACAAGTTCCAGCTGGTCCCATTCCTGCCAGTTGGAACCTGGACCCCAGCTGTAAATCAGAGCCACCACGCAGGGTGGATTACTCAAGGAACTCCTCAGCTTCGGCAGTCTGGCCGCCTTCCAAGAAGAGCCCTCCAGCTCTGCTTCCCTCCCGCTTCTTTCACGTTGCTCCTGCCTGGCCCAGTGGAAAGAGACACCGTGAGCTCCCAGGGTCCTTGTGTGCGGCTTCTGCCCCTGCCGCCCC
The DNA here is from genome assembly GCF_027409185.1 of Cynocephalus volans. Taxonomy (NCBI): domain Eukaryota; kingdom Metazoa; phylum Chordata; class Mammalia; order Dermoptera; family Cynocephalidae; genus Cynocephalus; species Cynocephalus volans. The sequence continues at coordinate 91,542,146 of NC_084473.1, read as the reverse complement.
ACCCCCAAGCCCCACTGGAATAGGGAACAGTACGGCCATTATTCTTTGGCTCCATCAGTGCAGTTCTATCTGCTGCTCGCACAGCGTGTGACACCGCACAGTCAGCCATCGGGAGCCACAAAGAGCCTGTCTGAGACATCGCTCACAGAGGGTCCTTGTGTGACCCTGACACGGCTGGAGTGCCTTCTCTGTTGGTGTGTCTGAGAGGGAGCCAGAAAGAGGAATCAGGGACCCACCCTGAGGCCACACAGGTCAGGTGTGAGTATTAGCTCTGCCACTTGATACTGTGTCGGCCTCAGCTATGTGCCTTGGTTTCTTCCTCTGTGTGCTGGGGCCAATGGCCCCACGTGGGAGTTAAATGAGCAGGTCCTGTGAACTGCCTTGTCCCCCTGGTGCTGCTTAGGGCCCGGGCCACAGCTGCAAAGGGTGATGTTGGCACAAAGGTTCCAGCCCACACTCTGCAGGAAGGAGAAACAGAAGCTCCCAGCCCCCACCACGGCTGAAGCCAGATTAGTGGAAGGGGTGCACTTGGCTTTGAGAGCCTTCTGGGTGGTGTGCTCAGCGTACTTCAGAACCTCAGGCAGTTAGTAAGAACTCTGATTGCCAGAGGTAGAAATCCACAGGAGCTCCTGAAGCCACCAGGGGGACTGTAAAGATGCAGAGGAGATTCTCAGGAAGAGCTGGAACCAGGGATGGGGAAGGGCTGGATCCTAGGAAAGGCCTGTTTCTCTCTCCTTCCCAGGCCTCACAGCCAAGTAAGGCCAGGCCCTATTCCCAAATCTGAATCTCTAGGAAGGAAAATCTGGTCGGCCTATGCGGGGTTAATTGTCCCCTGGTCCACTTAAAGGCAGCTAGGTAAGCTGCGTCACAGGGCTGTGGAGATCACACGTGTGCTTGGAGTCAGTTCCAAGAGCTAGGGAGTGGGTGAGGTGGGCAGACATCTCCAGCTCTGCTCATCTTTCTTTGGGAAGGACATCCTGAGTTTTCATGGGGACTCAGTCCTGCTGCCTGCCCTCCTCCTCCCTCCCCGGGGATTAGGTGGGGTATATAGTGGGTGAACAGGCTTTGGCCTCAGTGCTCTTCACCAGGGCCCTCATGTACCTGCCACGTGAGCCCACTGGAGGGTAGACAAAAGTAGGTAGCACATGCCCTCAGTGGACTTGTACTCTTGTTGGGCAATAGTCAAGCATTCAACTCTAAAAAGGTTACAAGTTATGAAAGGAAGAGAAAGGCAGAGTTCTAGAGTCTGAGCCAGTGGTTTCTCTTCAGCTTTCCTGGGGAGTACTCTTGGGAGCCATAGCTGTGAGGGAGGGAAAGCGGCAGGCGCAGCAAAGGGAGAAGCTGAGGGCCAGGCAATTGCAGTAGAGGCTCCAGGCAGTCCCACAGTGGGTCTGGAACCTGGTGACCCTTTAGAATTGTCCCAGCTGAGGCAAGGGGTCCAGGCTCTTGGACCCAGCATCGTCTAGTTATCACACGCAGGCTGCACTTCGAGAGGGGCACGACCTTAGGCCAGGCACTCCCTCCAAGGTCAACGCCCAGAGAGGGCCTCCAGCAGCAATAGTGTCCAGCCCCTGGGGGAACAAGAGCCTCAGTCTCGAACAGGGGTGTGTCCACAGCACCCACCACACTGGGCTCTTCTCACCATTCTTAGGAGGAATGGTATAATGCACAGCATGGCCAGCCATGGACAGGGGCCCCCTCCTCTGAGGCCTGGCCTTGCTGTTATGTCCCCAGACCAGCTGGCACTTGTGGGCAGGGGCTAGCCCACTGCTCATCTCCAGGTTATGCTTTCTCCAAGTTCCAAATCCCCAGCTTTTGACCCTTGAACTCCAGGGCATTCAAAGAAGGATCCCAGTGAATTCGAGTCAGGTAGGTGACCTCCCACACCAAGGTTGGTTGAGGATCTGTGCTCAGTACTGAGGGCTTTCCAAGCCACTGGTCTCAGATGACTGTAAGTTAAGGCACTGACCTGGAAATAATTCGAGAGTGACAGGGATGGGCCTACCCTGTCATTGCCCAGCTGACTGTGGTCAGGGCCATGTCTTGGGAGCTCTTTCTCTCCCCTTCATCAGCTCCTGCTCTAGAAGGTCATGGCTGTGACCATGGGGAGTGAGGGTCAGAAGGACTGAGCCTCCTTCACAGGGAGGCAGACGCAGTAGGAGTTCTCAAGTCACACAGACCTGGGCTTGAACCCTGGCTTTGCTGCTTACTAGCTGTGTGACCTTGAGGGAGTTGCTTGACCTCTCTGAGCTTGGTTTCCAGTCTTTTAAATGGCAATAATGACAATATCCTTTTACCGCATGGACTTGTGAGGATTTATTTAATACAGAGTAATAGAAGTTTGCTACTATCACTCCATAGGAATGACCCAGCTAACCTGTCTTTTCTCCTCCTAGCTGCTGACATGGCCTCCAGAAACTTCTTCGGGAGCCTTTGATCTTCTGTGGGATCTCAGCGTGGATGGGCTCTTCCAGCAGTATGGTCAGTACTGGGGTGCAGGGAGGACACTGGCACTCCAAGCTCCTGAGCGTATACAATACGTGGTTCTCAGTCCCTGGGAGCTGAGCACACAGGGGAGGTGCTGGTGGGGACACTGCATCACTGCCACGTGAAGACATCGGGCTATCTTTGGCTCTAGCTCCAGCGCTAGTAAAAAGCTGAGCTGAGAGGCTCCTTGGCACCTTGCTCTGGCCTCAGGTCCAGGTCTGTGTGGCCAAGTCTAGGCTGACTTCACAGACTCTTGGGATCCCAGAGCAGTCCAGGAAGGCGGGTTCAAACTGAGGTAGTCTCTGGATCTAAAGGGGCAGCTTGTGGCCCAGTTCTTCCAAGAGCCCAAGCTTCCTTGGGAGGGTTCCAGGAATATCTACATCAAATCAGGGCAGGTCCTTCGGTTGGAGTCACCAAAGAGGAGGACCCCAAATCTCTCCCTCCTTGAGTGACAGGGTGTCAGTGGAGCCACTAAGTTTGATCTGGACTGGAATGAGAACTTCAAGACTGTACATTGGTCATGGCATATAGGGGGTATATTTAGTTCATCATCATACTTTAAGATGTTCAGAGTTCCACAGAAGCAATTGTGTCTGTACTCTCCCCAGGCTGTTATCAGTTGGTGCCTGAACCTAGACACTTTGGCACCCCAAAATATCGTGTAACCAGTTGAAAGTTGCTTATAGCAGACGGTGACGGGGATTCCTGGGTGCCGAGACAGGGCATTCCAGCTGCCTTTGCCCCAGCTGTGGACTGTCTACCCTCCTACCAAAGCACTAAAGCATATGGCTCTGAAGGCCAAGGTTATAGACCCCTGATGCACATTAACCCCCAGTGTTTGGTTTTCTGCTTTTGTGCCTCCTCTGCTTTAGGAGTTGGCTGAGCTGGGAGCCATCTGTCAAATTAGAGCATTCCAGACTCCTCCCCTCCCCCATCCCCTGCCCCCTCCCCCCGCATGGAACCCTCTAACTGAAGTCTTCTGAACAGTACCAGTCTCTAAATCCTCTCCCTTTTTGTAACCTCTGCCCCTGCAGCCTGGGCTGCCCTTTGGAGCCCCTGGGGCCGCCTCTGCGGCATGCCTGCCCTTTTGGGGAACAGAGGCCTCCCTTGTCCTGCTCTTCTCCTCCATGCAGTGGTATGTGTCTCCTCCACAGAGGCAGAGGGGACATCCCACTCTCCTTTGCTTCTGGCCATGTTGTCCCTGATTTGCCTTCCATTTGGAGGGGCCAGAAACCAGCCCCTGAGTTCCTGCTCAGCTCAGCTCTGGCTCTCCAACTCCAGAGCGTTTCCCGTGAACATCACCTAAGAGCCCAGCCTGGGATTCTATTTCCCTGCTCCCAGTGGAATAGAGGCTGCCCTGGAGAATTCCATGCCTAAAGTTGGGATCACAGCTGATTCAGAGAAAGTCAGGGGCCAGGTTCACAAAAGAACTGAAAGCAAGGACTCGAACAGATATTTTAGGCTAGTCAAGTGTAGTTGTGTGGGAGACGTACATCTGTTTTCACAGCAGCATTGTTCACAGTAGCCAAGAGGCAGAAGTAATTCAAGTGTCCATCGACAAAGCAATAGACAAAATGTGGTAGATATGTACAATGGAATATTATTCAGCCTGAAAAAGGAAGGAAATTCCAACACATGCTGTTGCCATGGATGAACCTTGAAAACATCATGCTAACTGGAAATAAGCCAGACACAAAAGGACAAATACTGTGTGACTCCACTACTGTGAGGTTCCTGGAGTAGTCAAGCTCATAGAGACAGGAGGTAGAGTGGTGGTTGCCAGGGGCTGGGGACGGGGGAGGAACGGGGACTTAGTGTTTAATGAGCACAGAGTTTCAGTTTGAGATAATGGAAGGAGTCCTGGAGATGGGTGGTGGTGATGGCTGCACAACCATGTGAGTGTATTTACCACTACTGAACTACACATTTAGAGATGGTTAAGATGGTAAATATTATCTTATGTTTATTTTACTACAATTTAAAAGTAAAGAGGGGCTTGTAGGTTAGCCCAGTTGGTTAGAGCATGAGCTCCAGGGTTCAATCCCTGTACTGTCCAACAGCCAAAAGATAAATGAATGAATGAGTGAAGGAAGGAAGGGAGAGAGGAAGGAGGGTCGAGAGCAAAGATCCAGGTGCTAGGAGAGAATCTACCTAAAGCTGGAACTAAAAAATCAAACGCCAGTTCAGGGAACCTTTCTAGGGTTAAATTAGACCAGGATAGATAGAAAAGAAGTAATGCACCTCAGGATTTGCCAGCACCCTGGGGGCTCTGAGTGTCTCTGTGGGATGCAGAGCTCTGAGACATGGAGCTTGGGGCAGAACTACGGGGCTGCCTCCCCTCCCATCTGTGTCTGTGATTTGCAGCAATGTGTATTTCCAAGTCACATGACCTTTATCGTATGTAAAACAGGAGATTTGTTTGTATGTGTTTAAACTTCCATCCTTTCCTGGAGTTTGTGGTGACCACCAGTTCTTCTCAGACTATCATGGGAAGGGTCTTACGCAGTTGCCTTTATCCATTCCCAAGTAGCACACTTTCTGAGTAATGGTTGAGCTCCAGGACAGGGCCTGGGAGCCGGACTTCAGAGCATTGACTGTTATGAGTGTGCTACAGTGACTGGGGCTGAGGGCCTGAGCAGCTCGGGGTACACTGGTATATCAGGGCATGATAGGGAATTATATTCCTGGGTTGAGAAGCAGCACACATCACCCATGCAAAGATCCTTGGTGAGCTTGGTGAATGGGATGTTCTGGAACATGGCCATTCTCACTGCAAAGACGCCTTGAGTGCCTCCTGTATTCAAGCACCTCACTAGATGGCAGAGGGAGGTACAGGGATGAATAAGGCATGGTCCCTGTCCTCAGAAGGCTGATAGCCAAGTGGGAGGGGATGAAATGAGCAATTACAAAGAAGATAGAAAGCAGGCAAAGGAGAGGGAAGTTACTTCCGGCTAGGTGGGGCTGGGGTGCAAAGAGGCAGGAATCGGGAAGTGCTTTGTAGAAGAGGGGGCATTGAGCCATCTCTCGAAAGATGTGTAGGGCAGGGACTGCAAACTCAGTTGCCTCCAGGGACACCAAGTAAACTCAGAGACTAGAGACTCCTGCCTTGTCTAAAGGGGCTGTCTCTAGCAGTCTTGGTGCAGGTAAATGTAGGTCTGGTATTGCCAGATCTCTCCATTTTCAACGGAAGCTACGTTTTAGTCAGGATGTATTTTGACTATTACTAACAAATTCCCAATTAAGAGCAGTTTATTATCTCACATGACAAGAAATCCAGAGGTAGGTGGTTCTGGGATATGTTCAACAGATCTGCAGTATCACAGCTCTCTCTGGCTTCTTTATCAGCCTTTCTCCCTACATCCCCTCTGGATCGCAAAGTGGCTGCTGTAGCTGCAGGCATCATCACAGTCTCATGAGACGAGTGCTCAATGCAGAAAGGGGAGGGCAAGCATAAGAGGTCATCACTCCTACTTTTCTCTCCCTTTGAACTCCCTGGCTATGTCTGAAGAATTTCCAGTCTCATGAATCTTACCCCTTCGGGATAGAACCCAGGAGACTCATTTTTCCAACCTCCTTTCAGATACTGTATTTGAATTTTTAGTTTTGGAATTTCCATTTAGTTCTTTATTTTTATTTTTATTTATTTATTTATTTATTTTTATAGTTTCTGTTTCTCTACTGGGATTTCCTATTTGTTCGTTCAGTATAAGCATGTTTTCTTTTACCATCTTGAGCATAGTTATAATAGCTACTTTAAAATCTTTGTCTTTACTTCTAGCACTGGCTCATCTAACTCATTACATGGTAAATTCAGTATGAAAATGAACATTTATTTAGAATAAATAAATAAATCATATCAAATACAAGACCTTGGAAGGTTCAGATCCCTTTCTCCTAGATCTCTTTAGATATTTTCCAGAAATGCTCATGTAGAAATGCTTGCTGATTGCAACCTGGCTTCCTTGCCCACCCTAGAACATTCACAGGGAGCCATGCAAGTAAGGGGCCTTGGAGCTTAAGCCTTTAGCTTTATGGTAAACTGGCTTCTGTCATATAATAAACCTGTTTTCTGCTGAAACAGCCAGAGCCTGTTTCTGTTGCCTGTAGCTCAGAGCTCTGACTGCTCCAGTAGCCACCCTTAGACCAGTCTCTGCAAAGGTAAGTGAATTGACATTGTTCATCTGCTGAGGTGGACCCACTTTCCCCAAGCAGACACCGGAACAAAACCAGGGTTCCCTTCCCAGAGAAGAAGGAAAGCATGGCTCTTGGATAAGAAGCCAGAAGAATCTGCCACAGCCGGAATATGGATGTTGTTTTAGTCCGTTTTGTGTTGCTATAACAGAATACCTTAAACTGGGTAATTTATAAAGAAAAGAGGTTTATTTGGCTTACAATTCTGGGATAGCTGCATCTGGCATGGGCCTCAGGCTGCTTCTACTCATGACAGAAAAGCGGCCGGCTACCAGCGGGTACAAGCAGATCACATGGCCAGAGAGGAAGCAAGAGAGAGACAGGAGGTGCCAGGGTCTTTTTAAGCAACAAGCTCTCGTGGGAACTAATAGAGCGAGAACTCACTCACTAATCCCCCCTTCCCCAAGGAAAGCATTAATCCATTCATGAGGGATCCGCCCCCATGACTCAATCAGTTTCCAACACTGCTACATTGGAGATCAAATTTCCACATGAGTTTTGGAGGGGACAACACATCCAAACTCCATCAGATGTTTATGTAGAATCTCCTTTTGGTAACTAATTCAGTTTAAAAACAACAACAAAAACCCACTGTAAACCCATTCAGCTCTAGACCACTGATTTGCAGCCTTGGGGTGGTAGGACTTGGGTGTGCAGAGATGCAAGGGAATCAGGGAGCAGTGGGAACAAAGGTGGTGGGAGAGCAGGGCTTCCTTAAAGGGGTAAAGTAGGAAGGACCAGCCTGTGGCTCACTTGGGAAAGTGCGGTGCTGATAACACCAAGGCCATAAGTTCAGATCCTACATAGGGATGGCTGGTTCGCTCACTGGCTGAGCGTGGTGCTGACAACACAAGCCAAGGGTTAAGATCCTCTTACTGGTCATCTTTTAAAAGGGGGGGGGGGGCTAAAGTAGGAGATAAGACCGAAAGTTTGCGGCCAAATCTTGGAGGACAGCAGGAGCCATGCAGTCACAGTGAATCTTTACTAATATTTGGCAAGACCAGGATGCAACTGTTGGGTTTTTTTAAAAGATATAATTCACATACCATGTAATTCACCCTTTTAAAGTGTATGATTCCGTGGTTTTTAGTATATTCACAGAGTTGTTCAACCATCACCACTGTCTAATTCCATAATATTTTCATCACACCCAAAAGAAAGCTTTTACCCATCAGCAGTCACTCTGCTTTCCCCTTCCCCAGCCCCTGGCAACCCTTAATCTACTTTCTGTCTCTGTGGATTTGCTTATTCTGGACATTTCATGTAACTGGAATCATACAATATGTGACCTTTTGTATCTGCCTTCTTTTTTATTATTTTTATTTTATTTTATTTTAACATTTACTTGTGTATGTGGGATACAGTGTGTCATTTCAACACATGCACATACTGCACCATGATTCACTTAGGGTAGATAGCATATTTTTGTACTTGTTAGTCCACCACTTCTCCCCACTACCCCCTGCCCCCCGCCTTTGATAACCGTTATTCTACTCTCTACTTCTATGAGAACCGCTTTTTAAAAAATTATATTTCACGTATGAATGAGATGCAGTATTTTTCTTCTGTCTGGCTTCTTTTCTTACAAGATGTTTTCAAGGCTCTTACATGTTGTAGCATATATCAGTACTTCATTTCTTTTAATGGCTGTAATATTTCGTTGTCTGGATATACCACATTTTACTTATTCATTCACCAGTTGGTGGACACTTGGGCTGTTTCTACCTTTTGGCTATTATGAATAATACTATTATGAACATTTGCATACAAATGTTTATGTGGATATATGTTCTCAATTCTCTTGGATATGTACTTAGGAGTAGAATTGCTGGGTAACTAGATAAGTTTTTGTTTAACTTTTTGAGGAACTGCCAAACTCTTTTCCTCAGTGGCTACGTCATTTTACATCTCTATCAGTAACCTAGAAGGGTTCCAGTTTCTCTACATCTTAACCAACATTTATTATTGTCTATCTTTTTGATCGTAGCCATTCTAGTACGTGTGAAGTGGTATTTCATTGTGGTTTGGATTAATATTTCCCTTATGACGAGGCATGTTGAGCACCTTTTCATGTGTGCTTATTGGCAATTTGTATATTTTATTCAGGGAAATGTCTGTTCAGATGCTTTGCAATTTTTTTTATTGGGTTGTCTTTTTTTGTTGAGTTGCAGGAATTCTTCATAAATTCTGGATACTAGACCCTTACTAGATACGTGATTTGCAAATATTTTCTCTCATTCTGCAGGTTGTCTTTTTTACTCTCTTGGTAGTGTTTTTTGATGCACAAAAGGTTTTAATTTTGATGAAGTTCAGTTTATTTAATTTATTTTTTTGTAGCATATGCTTTCGGTGTCAGACTTAAAGACACCATTACCTAATCCAAAGTCATGAAAATCTTCATCTATGTTTTCTTCTAAGAGTTTTATAGTTTTAGCTTATAAATTTAGGTCTTTGATCCATTTTGAGTTCATTTTTGTATATTGTGTAAGATAGAGGTCTGGCTTCATTTTCTTGGATGTGGATATCCCATTGTCCCAGCAAAAGACTTCTTTCCCCGTTGAATTGTCTTGGCACCCTTGTTGAAAATCAACTGGCCATAAACATAGGGGATTATTTCTGGACTCTCAATTCTATTCCATTAATTTTTATTTCTAACCTTATGCCAGTACCCCAAATTCTTGATTACTATAGCTTGTAGTGAGTGTCCCAATTGGGAAGTCTGTGAATTCTCCAACTATACCCTTTTTATTTATTTATTTATTTATTTATTTATTTATTTTTTTTTTAAAGATGACCGGTAAGGGGATCTTAACCCTTGACTTGGTGTTGTCAGCACCACGCTCAGCCAGTGAGCGAACCGGCCATCCGTATATGGGATCCGAACCCAGGGCCTTGGCGCTATCAGCACCGCACTCTACCGAGTGAGCCACGGGCTGGCCCAAATTGTATATTACATATGTCCCTTCTTTGTAATAAATCTATTATTCTGAATGCCAGAAGAATATGACTTGTGTTATTTAAAGTTATTTAACTTGCTTAAGATCTTTTTTTTTTTTTTTTTTTTGTCATTTTTTTTTTTCGTGACCGGCACTCAGCCAGTGAGTGCACCAGTCATTCTTATATAGGAACCGAACCCGCGGCAACTATACCCTTTTTAAAAGTGTTTTGGCTACCCTGGATCCCTTACATGTCTATATGAATTTTAGGATCAGCTTGTCTATTTCTGCTAAAGTTGCAGCTGGGGTTTTGATAGTGATTGACTTGAATCTGTAGATAACTTTGGGTAGTATTGCCATCTTAATAATAAGTTTTCCAATTCAGGAACATGGGATGTCTTTCTGTTTATTTAAATCCTCTTTCATTTCTTTCAACAATGTTTTGTAATTTTTAGTGTGCAATTCTTACATTTCTTTTTTAAATTTTATTTCTAAGTATTTTATTCTTTTTGGTGCTATTATAAATGGAATTGTTTTTCTTAATTTCCTTTTCAGATTGTTCGTTGTTAGTGGGTAGAAATACAACAGATTTTTGTACATTGAGCGTGCATCCTGCAATCTTGCTGAACTTCTATATTAAGCTAATAGGGGTTTTTTTTGTATGTGTGTGGTAGAATTTGGTTTTGAAAGCAGACATATTCTTATGCAATGAATTGCTTGAAAGAAATGACCTCATGTTTCTTTAACCAACACGTTTTGGCTGAGCCAGTGTAGGATTTGCCATTAACCCGATCCCAATCATACTTTGTATGAACTGGTGCCTCAAAACAAAGAGCTCCATCAGTGAGGTCAAAACGCTTTAGAAAAGGAGCAAAACATGCGTAGGTTCTTTGCCATTAGCTCCCAAGACATTGTTGTTTTTACCTACCCATTCCATTCTCTGTCAGCTTCTATAATATTCACGTAGAAGGAGGGGGAGATAATGAAATATAATGACCCTGGCCCAGTACATTCTTCAGATATTTTGAAAGTGGGCGACAGGTTCAGCTCTAAGAACAAATCAGTGTCATTTGCATGAGCAGGGTCTTTGGACACTCTGTTCTTCCTTACTTGGTCACCATGCTCTCCTCCTTGTCCCTGGAGCTCCAGTGTCATAGTCATGGGCCTTTGGGGCTCCCTTAGACAGGTCCCCTTTTGGTGGGTCACTTACTTTTCTGGCATCGCTTGCTTGCATCCTCTCTCCTTCCTTCCTTCTCTTCCTTCCTCCCAGATAATATTCATGAACTTGCTTTTTATAAGAAAGATTATAAATAAGGTGGCCAATTCATCCCTCTGTTATTATTTTTTAAAGTACTCTAGCTGCCAAGTTTAGCAAATTCAAGTACTAAAGAAAGGTGCAAAATAGTGAAAGCGTTCCTCCCCAGCCACTCTCCATGACCACTTCCTCCTCCCAAGTTCTCATTAGTAAGTTTCCGGTGACTAATCCAGGAACAAAATGAATGCACAACCCACATTTTACATGTTTTTATGTTTATACATTTATCTATACAATATTACTTTTGCCACGTTGGTATCCATCTGAAATGACCTCCAGTGGAGAGTTGCTAGTCTCCCAGTTCTCTCCCTTAGGTGCTTGGAGAAGCCATAGCCTGCATGGGACGGGTCAGGTGGTGTTTTCTACTTCAGGGGTCTCCGGCGGGGCAGAGTCCTGGAGATGGGATGAGACATTGATGTGCAGAAAGAAAATATTAACACTTATATTTACATTTTTAGCTCATCCTTCTTTTAAAAACAGCTTTATCAAGGTATAATTCACCTGCATTAACCTGTACACATTTAAAGTGTACAATTTATGTACTTGACATATGTGTGTACCCATAAAACCATCACCACAATCAAGCTAATAAACATATCCATTGCCTCCAAAAGTTTTCTTGTGCCTCTTTGTAAGTGATTTGTTCTTCCCCTCTTGTCTGTAGGAAATCACTCATCTACTTTAGAATTTTGCATAAATGGAATCATGCAGTAGGTACTATTTTGGAGGGGGGGTGTTGTCTGGTTTCTTTCACTCAGCATAAGTACTTTGAATATTTATGTTGTTGCATGTATCGCTAGTTAATTCCTTTTCATTGCTGAGTAGTATTCCATCATGTGGATGTACCACAGTTCGTTTATCCAATCATCTGTTGATGGACATTTCAGCTATTTTTCATTTTAGGGCTATTTCTTTAAAACTGCTTGTAAGCATTCTTATGCAAGTCTTTGTGTGGACATCTGCTCTCATTCCCCTTGAGTAAATACCTAGGAGTGTAATTGCTGGGTCATATGGCAAATGTATGTTAAATCTTTAAGAAATTGCCAAACCTTTCCAAGGTGGTTGTACCATTTCCCACCAGCTGTGTGCAGAGTTCTAGTTGCTCCACATCCTCACCAGCACTTGGTATGGTCAGTCTTTTAAATAGGTATGTGGTGGTAGTTCACTGTGGTTTTAATCTGCCATTTCCCTAAAGACTGATGGTCTTTCAGGGACTTATTGGCCATCTTGGCCTTCTATATATCTTTTTCTTTTTCTTTTTTAGTTATTTACCCTGGCTAAAATGTATATCTTCTTTGATGAAGTGTCTATTCCATTTTTTGCCCATTTTCTTATTGGGTTGTTTGTCATCTTATTAAATTGCAAGAATTCTTTATGTATTCTAGTTAACAGTCCTTTGTCAGATACATGTTTTGCAAATATTCTCTCATAATCTGGCTTTCCTTTTCAGTTGTTTGCCAGTGCCTTTTGAAAAAAAAAAGTTTTTGTATATCAATAAAGTCCAATTCATTGATATTTTATAGTTTGTGCTTTTTTGTGTCATATTTGAGAAATATTTGTGAAACCTGAGCCACTGAGATCTTTTTCTGTTTTCTTATAGAAGTTTTATAATTTTAGCTCTTAAATTTAAACTATTTCAAGTTAATTTTTGTTTGTGATGCAAGTAAAGTTGATTTTTTCACATACAACTATCCAGTTGTCCCAACATCATTTGTTGAAAAGATTATTCTTCTCCCATTGAATTACCTTGTCACCTTTATCAAAAATCAACTGATCATGTATGTGTGGGTCTCCTTTTGGACTCTTCTATTTCATTGATTTGTCTGTCTAAGTTTACTGCACTGTCTTCAGTATAAATCTCTTCATTTGTAGGTGTTGATATCGGATAGTTTAAATCCTTCAACTTTGTTCTTATTCAAAGTTGTTTTGGCTCTTTTTGGTCCTTCACATTTATAAAAATGCAAATTTTATATTTTAATATAAATTTTAGAATGGATTTGTCATTTTCTACAAAAAAAAAAAATCCTGCTGAAGGTTTTTGGTTTTTTGGGTTTTTTAAAAAATTTATTTTATTTTTGTTGAGGTAAATGTATTCAATGTGAATATCTACATTGATAACAAAAAAGATATCAAATGAACAATCACCTTTGCACCTTAAGAAACTAGAAAATGAAGAGCAAACTAAGCCCAGACCTAACGAAGGAAGTAAATAATAAAATTTAGAGCATAGATAAAAGAAACAGAAAATAGAAAAAAAAATAGAGAAAATCAATGAAAGCAAAAGTTGATACTCTGATGAGATCCCCCAAATTGACAAGCCTTTACCTAGATGGACTAAGAAAAAAGAAAGAAGACTCAAATAACTAAAATCAGAAATGAAAGAGGGGTTATTACAACCAAACTCACAGAAATCAAAAGTGTTATAAGAGAATACTGTGAATAATTCTTAGTCAGCAAATTAGGTCATCTAGTTGAAATGAATAAATTTCTAGAAACATGCTTCCTACCAAGACTGAATTATGAAAAAACAGAGTTTGAACAGAACTACAGCTAGTAAGTTGTGATTATTATTTTGCAGATTCCTGATGCAGGACTCTCCTGAGGATTTCTTGCAGAGCTGGTTGTGTGATGGTGAACTCCAGCAGTTTTTGTTTGTCAGGAAAATACACTATTTTTCCCTCATTTCTGAAGGATAGCCTTGCTGGGTATAATATTCTTGGCTGGAAGGTTTTTTTTCTTTTAGTATTTTGAGTATATTATCCCTTTTTCCATTGGCATATAGAGTTTCTGTTGAGAAGTCTGCTGTTAGTCTGGTAAGTTCCCTTGTAGGTGACTTGATGCTTTTCTCTTGCTTCTTTTAAGATTCTCTCTTTGTCTTTGAGCTTTGCCAGTTTGACTATAACGTATCTTGAAGAGGATCTTTTTGGGTTGAATCTGTTTGGGGATCTTTGAACCTACTAGATCTGAATGTCTGTGTCTCTCCCTATACCTGGGAAGTTTTCTATTATTATTTCATTGAACAGGTTTTCCATGCCTTTTCCTTTCTCCTCCCCTTCTGGAATGCCTGTGATTCAAATGTTTGTGCAATTAAGGTTGTCTGCTAGCTCTCTTAGATTTTCTTCATTTAAAAAAAATTTTTTTCCTTTTTTTTTTGGTCTGCCTGGGTTATTTTTAAAAGATTATCTTCAAGATCAGAAATTCTTTCTTCTGCTTGTTCTAGCCTGCTGCTTAAGCTCTCAGTTGTTTTTTTATTTCACTGACTGAATCTTTCAGTTCTATGAGTTCTGCTACATTCTTTTGTAACATATCAATCTCTTTGTAAATTTCCTCCTTCATATCCTGGATTTTTTTCTAATTTCATTATGTTGTCTGAGTCTTCTCATATCTCAGTGAGTTTCCTAATATTGTTGCTCAGAATTCCTTTTCAGTCATTTCAAGGTGTCCTGCTCTATAGGGTCTGGTATTTGAGAATTACTGTGTTCTTTTGGTGGTATCATATTTTCTTAGATTTTCATATTTCTACTATCTCTACATTGATGTCTCATCATCTGGTAAAGAAGTTGCTTCTTTTTATTACTCTAGAGGGGGCTTTGAGGAGAGAGATGTCCTCTTCTTTTTCCAGTCTTCACTGATGACTCTCCTTGTGTCACTGCAGTCAAATGTCTGACAGGCCATCTGCACAGTGGCTGTGGCTGCTGTGTCACTGAGCTGCTTTTGCAGCAGCCGTGGATGTGGCAGTGGTTGTGGTGCAGCTACCTGTATGGAAGTGGTGTTTTCAGCATGCTCCTTGCCTGCTTCCAGGTGGGGGATGCTGCCCTTGGCTCCTGCCTAGGACTCTGGGCATGTTCTGTTTCTTGCCTCCTTCTGGGCACAGGGGGCTCCCTGCTGGAGTTTTTATTTGAATAACACTGAATCTATTGACCAATTTGGGGCAGATTGACATCTTGAACAATATTAAGTCTTCCAGTTCATGAACATGGGATATCTTTCCATTTATTTAGATCTTCTTTATTTTATTTTATTTTTTTTTTTTTTATTTTTTTTTTCAAAAGATGACCGGTAAGGGGATCTTAACCCTTGACTTGGTGTTGTCAGCACCACGCTCAGCCAGTGAGCAACTGGCCATCCCTATATGGGATCCGAACCCGTGGCCTTGGTGTTATCAGCACCGCACTCTCCCGAGTGAGCCACGGGCCGGCCCCTAGATCTTCTTTAGTTTCATCATTTCAGTATGCAAGTCTTGCAATTCTTCTGCTAGACTAAGTATTTTATTCTTTTTTGATGTTATTCTTTTTAATAATTTTTAGAATTGTTTTAAATTTCATTTTCATGTTGTTCATTACTAGTGTACTGACCTTGTATCCTACAACACTGATAAATTCCTACTTTGCTGAGAATTTTTATCAGGAGTGGATGTTGGATTTTGAGATGATCACATGGTTTTTCTTCTTGAGTCTTAGACATTAACTTTTGAATGTCTATTCATTTATTCTTACATTATGGAATTAATTTTACTTGATCCTGGTATATTGATTTTTATGTATTAATTTGCTAAATTTTTGTTAGGAACTTTTGCCCTTATTTTCATTTCTTTTTGGTTTTGGTATCAAAGTAATGCTGGCTTCATAGACTGTATTGGAAAGTACTCCCCTCTTAATTTTCTGGCAGAGTTTGTGTAGAACTAGTATTATTTCTTCCTTAAATGTTTGGTAAAATTAACCGTTGAAGCCATATGGGCTTTGAGTTTTCTTTGTGGGAAGGATTTTTAACTATAAATCCGATCTCTTCAATAGATATAAGGCTATTTATATGCTCTCTTTCGTCTTGGGTAGGCTTTGTTAGTTTGTGTCCATTTCATCTAAGTTGACAAATTTATTGGCTTAGATTTGCTCATAATGTTTCCTTATTATCCTTTTAACATAAATTGGATCAGCAATGGTGACCCCTTTCTTGTTCTGATAATGGTAATTTGTGTTTCTTCTTTCTGATTAGTGAGGTTAGAAGTTTATCAACTTTATTCATCTTCTGAAAGAACCAGCTTTTGGTTTCATTGATTGTCCTTAATGTTTTTCTGTTTTCAATTTCATTGATTTTTGTTCTTACCTTTATTATTTCCTTTCATCTGCTTACTTTGGGTTTGATTTGCTCTCTTTTTCCAGCTTCTAAAAATTTTTTAATTAACCCAATAATTGTACATATGAGTACTTCATCAAGTTCACAGGTACTTGTCTAGTTTCATTCTTCTACATATGGATGTCCAGTTTTCTTAGCACCATTTATTGAAGAAGCAGTCTTTTCTCCAATGTATGTTCTTGTTGCCTTTGTCAAAGATCAGTTGGCTGTAAATATGTGGGTTGATTTCTGGGTTCTCTATTCTGTTCCATTGGTCCAAGTATCCATTTTTATGCCAGTATGATGTTGTTTTGGTTACTATAGCTTTGTAGCATAATTTGAAGTCAGGTCGTGTTATGCCTCCAGCTTTATTTTTTTGCTCAGGATTATCTTTGTCTATTCAAGGTCTTTTTTTGTTCCATATGAATTTTAGGATTGTTTTTTCTATTTCTGTGAAGAATGTTACTGGTATTTTTTAATGTACTAATTATCCTGATTTGAGCATCACATATTGCACACAGGTATGGATATTCAATGCTGTGCCCCACAGATATGTACAATCAATTATGTTTCAATTTTTTAAAAAAGTTCGTGGGAAAATGGAATTGAAAGATAATATTAATCTTGCCATGAACTTTTTAAAGACCCCTCATATTTATGGGGTACAGTATGATATTTTGGTAGTTGTATACAGTGTATAATGATCAAATCAGGGTAATTAGTATAACCATTACCTCAACAATGATCATTTCCTTGTGTTGGGAACATTCACATTTCTTTCTTCTAGCTATTTGAAAATATGGAATAAATTATTGTGAACTGTAGTCACTCTGTAGTGCTATAGAACACTAGAACTTGTTCCCTTGTTCCTCCTATGTAGCTTTAATTTTGTGTTCAGTAACCAACCCCTACCTTTCCTAGCCTCTAGTAACTACTATTCTACTCTCAACTTTTATGAGATCAACTTATTTAGCTTCCACATATGAGTGAGAACATGTGGTATTTATCTTTCTGTGCCTGGCTTATTTCACTTAACATAATGTCCTCCAGATCCATCTTGTTGCTGTGAATGCAGGATTTCATTCTTTTTTTGTGGCTGGAAAGTATCCCATTGTGTATGTGTACCACATTTTTTTTACCCATTCATTCATTGATAGATTGATTTCACATCTTGGCTATTGTGAATATTGCTGCAATAAACATGGGGTGTAGCCGAGTAGTGGGACTGCTACATTATATGATAGTTCTATTTTTATTTTTTTGAGGAACTTCCATACTGTTTTCTATAGTGGCTGTAATAATTTACATTCCCACCAGCAGTATAAGAGTTCCCCTTTCTCCATATCCTCACCAAAATTTGTTATTTTTTTTCTTTTTGCTAATAGCCATTCTAACTGGGGTGAGAAGATAGCTCATTGTGGTTTTGATTTGCATTTCCCTGATGATTAGTGATATTGAGCATGTTTTCATATACCTGTTGATGGAAACTTAGATCATAGCAGCTCTTTTTTTTTTTATATAAGTTATATAATGTACGTATAGCATGTTAGTATCATGGTACATTTATATCATTTATAAATGTATATTTGTTGGAGGTAAAAATTAAACATTTTTTAATCATAGGTATGCACTATCAAAAACATTTAGAGTCTGGCCAAAGTATTCTTTGATTGGAACTCTAGACCAACTCTTTATTGTAAATTTTGAGCAGAGATGTGCCATGGAAACATGAGGATGCATGACAGGTGACAGTGTAGGATGGGGTGAATGGAATGGAGATAGGATGTCCAACAGTCATACACTCAAGTGCCATGGAGCAGTATGGGTTAGAAGTAATAACACATGTGAAGCCCCAGTGCAGAGTGGACACTTGAAAAATGATAGCTATGATCAAAACAATGATCTGTTTCTTTAGGAGTCAGAGATCATCAGATAAACCAAAGGGACTAAGTAGCACATGTGTTCTAAGTATGATCTATACCTCTTAATTTCTATAGTTTTATTTTTGCTATGTCTATCTCAGCCTAGTCTCAGATGGTTGGCTTTTGTTTTTCTTTTTGTTTTCTCAGATGTTTTTATTTTTTTATTTAAACATTAATTGTACATATTTATGAGGTACAGAGTTATATTTCAATACATGTATACAGGGCCGAGCCCGTGTCGCACTCAGAAGAGTGTGGCGCTGGGAGCGCAGCGACGCTCCCACCACGGGTTCGGATCCTATATAGGAATGGCCGGTGCGCTCACTGGCTGAGTGCCGGTCACGAAAAAGACAAAAAAAAAATACATGTATACAATGTATACTGATCTACTTAGGATAATTAGCATATTCATCATTGCAAAACTTGATCATTTCTTTGTGATGTGTACATTTGATCTGTCCTCTTCTAGTTGTTTGGTAACATGTGTTAAAACATTGTTAATTATAGATTCCCAGGTCAACTGTACACCAATATAACTTATTTTTCCAGGGCCGGCCCATGGCTCACTTGGGAGAGTGTGGTGCTAATAACACCAGGGCCACGGGTTCAGATCCCTATATAGGGATGGCCGGTTGGCTCACTTGGGAGAGCGTGGTGCTGACAACACCAAGTCAAGGGTTAAGATCCCCTTACCAGTCATCCTTCTAAAAAAAAAAAAAGAACTTATTTTTCCTATCTAGCTGTAATTTCGTGTCCATTAACCAGACTCTCACTATCTCCCCTCCTTTAGATGGTTTTTAAGCAGTCAAAAGTCTTTTAGTTTGTATACTTGGTTGACACTTTCTGCCCTTCACTATCTCTTATAAGGAGGTGTCCTCACCTCACCTGATCTGCCTCTCTTGGTGGCCAGAACAGACAGCCACCTGCTAAGGTGGCAGGAAGCGAATCATTCAGAGCCTCCTGGTGTCCCCAGGAGTGGAACTCCACAAAGCTGGTCAGCAGATGGCATCTCCATGGTGGCAGGAGAGGCCCACACTCGTGGAGCACTTATGTGAACACTGTTCACGTGCAGGGCACCCTTCACTCCTTAATTTCACAGGGCTGGTCCCGTTGTCCCCAGCCCAGAGAGGTGGGTTGGGATCCAGGTCTGCTGACCCGTTATACTATTAATCCCTGCACTGGTACTGTGAGAATGTTGTGTAGACCTAAATGGGCAGGAAAATACTTGGAGGACCACCCAGGAGACCCCATGGCCCAGCTCCCTCAGAGCCATCATTTGCTTGACATGGGCCCTTCAAAATCTCCATTTAGAAATAGATGATAATGACTTCTGGTCAAGATGGCAGAATAGACAGTCCCTAGCATCACTCTCTCCCACAAATCAATCGATTTAAACTATAAAAACATAACATCAAGTGCATATGGAACTGGGAGACGTCCAGCAGGGGAGGCAGAAGCTCTGCAGAGACCACATGCTCTGCAGGGCTGCCATCGCATGATCCGGCAGATAGGCTTCACCGCCGCCACCCGGCTCCATTCCCAGCCCAGGCCAGTGTGCACAGAGTGGGGAGATGTCCAGCAGGGGAGGCGGGGGCTCTGCAGAAGCCACACACCCTATGGGGCTGCCACTGCGTGATCCAGCAGGTAGGCTTCACCGCTGCCACCCGGCTCCATCCCAAGCCCGGCCTAGCACGCACAGAGCAGGGAGACATCCTGCAGGGGAAGGGGAAGCTCTGCAGAGACCACACGCTCTACGGTGCCTCGGCGCATCCCACCAGCCTGGGCCAGAGCGCACAGAACGGGGAAGTCCAGCACGGGAGGTGGAAGCTCAGCAGAGACCACACACCCTGCAGTACTGCCCCGTGATCCAGCAGCCCAGCAGAGTCCAAACTGACCAGAGAGGTGGCTCCCCGGAGAGGCCCAAGACCCAGGGCAACCATGCACGCAAGGCACTAGTGGCCATCTGAGCAGTCACTGAGGTAGCCATACCAAATTGGCAACCACAGCAACATCTTCGTCAGTCAATAGTGTCAAACCTGTGGACTGTGAAACCCCATGCCATAGTGAATAAACATCAAAGAAAAGATACCAGAAATACGAAAAATCAAGAAAGTACACCACCAAAGGATGTACTCTCAAGCTCTAGATCCTATAGAACAAGAAGCCCTTGAAATGACTGACAAGGAATTTCGAGTGATAATTCTAAGGAAACTGAATGAGATACAAGAAAACTCAGCTAGACATCATGATGAAATGAGGAAAGTACACAGGACCTGAAAGAGGAAACGTACAAGGAAATCAATGCCCTGAAAAAAAATGTAGCAGAACTTGATGAACTGAAGAATTTATTCAGCGAAATAAAAAACACAATGGAGAGTTTAACCAGCAGGCTTGCAGAAGTTGAAGAGAGAACCTCTGAACATGAAGATGGGCTGTTTGAAATAACACAAGTAGACAAAAAAGAAAAGAAAAAGGAACCAAAGGCATTGAAGAAAATCTGAGAGAGATATCAGACAACCTTAAGCGCTCAAATATCCGAGTCATGGGTATTCCAGAAGGGGAGGAGAAAGGAGATTGCATTGAAAACATATTCAACAAAATAGTGGCAGAAAACTTCCCAGGTATAGGAAAAATCACAGATCTTCAGATCCAGGAAGCTCAACGATCTCCAAACATATTCAACCCAAAAAGGTCTTCTCCAAGACATGTTATAGTCAAATTGGCAAAACTCAAAACAAAGAGAGAATCTTAAAAGCTGCAAGAGAGAAGCGTCAAATCACCTATAAGGGAGCCCCAATCAGGCTAACATCAGACTTTTCATCACAAACCCTAAAAGCCAGAAAGAAATGGGATGATATATTCAAAATACTAAAAGACAGAGATTGCCAGCCAAGAATACTTTACCCTGCAAGGCTATCCTTCCGAAATGAAGGGCAAATAGTATATTTCTCAGACAAACAAAAACTGTGGGAGTTCACCACCACATGACCACCCTTACAAGAAATTCTCAAGGGAGTACTGGGTTTGGTTCCCCAGTACTATGAAAAATAACTACCACTGCTATAAAAAACCAAGAAAAATCAAAACCCACTAGTATAATAAAAATGGCATTCATGAAGAGAAAACAAACAAACAAAAAGGCTATCTACAACCTAAGGAACCAACAAACACAGAAAACAAACAGTAAATCAGAAAGCAAGGAAAAAAAGACACCTAAGACAACCAAACAATAATCAATAAAATGCTAGGAATAAATCAACACTTTTCAATAACAACTCTTAATGTAAAAAGCTTAAATTCCCCAATCAAAAGACACAGACTGGCTGACTGGATTAAAAAGGAGGACCCACCTCACCCATAAAGACTCACATAGACTAAGAGTGAAAGGATGGAAAAAGATTTACCATGCAGACAGAAAAGAAAAATGAGCTGGGGTAGCTATTCTTATATCTGACAAAATAGACTTTAAACTAAAAACCATAAAAAGAGACAATGAGGAACACTACGTAATGATAAAAGGACTGATCCATCAAGAAGACATAACAATCATAAATATGTACACACCCAATGTTGGAGCAGCCAGATTTATAAAACAAACTCTATTAGACCTAAAGAAGGAAATAGACACTAATACCATAATAGCAGGGGACCTGAACACCCCACTGTCAATATTGGACAGATCATCTAGGCAAAGAATCAGCAGAGAAACACAAGATCTAAACAATACTCTAGACCAATTGGACTTGGCAGATATCTACAGAACATTCCATCCAACAACCTCAGAATATTTATTCTTCTCATCAGCACATGGATCATTCTCCAGGATAGATCACATATTAGGTCACAAATCAAGTCTCAACAAATTCAAAAAAATTGGAATTATCCCTTGTATTTTCTTGGACCACAATGGATTAAAATTAGAAATCAATAACAAACGAAATTCTGGAAACTATACAAACACATGGAAATTAAACAGCATTCTACTTAATGACATATGGGTCCAAGAAGAAATCAAGCAGGAAATCAAAAAATTTATTGAAACTAATGAAAATAATGATACATTATACCAAAACCTGTGGGATACTGCAAAAGCAGTATTAAGGGGGAAATTTATTGCATTAAATGCTCAGCTCAGAAGAATGGAAAGATGGCAAGTGAACAACCTAACACTTCACCTTAAAGAACTAGAAAAACAAGAACAATCCAAACCTAAAGTTAGGAGACAGAAAGAAATCACTAAGATCAGAGCAGAACTTAATGAAATTGAAACCCAGAAAACAATACAAAAGATCAATGAATCAAAAAGTTGGTTTTTTGAAAAGATAAATAAAATTGACAAACCATTAGCATGGCTAACAGAAAAAGGAGGTTCAAATAACAAAAATTAGAAATGAAAAAGGTGATATTACAACTGATTCATCTGAAATACAAGGAATCATTCGAGACTACTATAAACAACTATACGCCAACAAATTTGAAAATCTGGAGGAAATGGATAAATTTCTGGACACACACAAGCTCCCAAAACTGAGCCATGAAGATGTAGAAAATCTGAACAGACCAATAACAATAAAGGAGATTGAAGCTGTTATCAGAAGGCTCCCAACAAAGAAAAACCCAGGACCAGATGGAGTCACAGCAGAATTTTACCAAACATTCAGAGAGGAATTGACACCGATTCTTTACGAACTATTCCAAAAGAGTGAAACAGACACAAATCTCCCAAACTCATTCTATGAAGCAAACATCATCCTGATACCAGAACCAGGTAAAGATATAACCAAAAAAGAAAACTACAGGCCGACATCCTTGATGAATATAGATGCAAAAATCCTCACTAAAATACTAGCAAACAGATTACAGCAACACATACGTAAAATTATTCACCACGATCAATTGGGATTCATCCCAGGGATGCAAGGTTGGTTCAACATACGCAAATCAATAAATGTAATACACCATATTAATAAAATCAAACACAAGGACCATATGATCATCTCTACAGATGCTGAAAAAGCATTTGATAAAATTCAACACTCATTCATGACAAAGACCCTCTATAAGTTAGGTATAGATGGAAAGTATCTCAACATAATTAAAACCATGTCTGATAAACCCACTGCCAATATCATCCTGAATGGGGAAAAGCTGAAAGCTTTTCCTTTAAGAACAGGAACTAGACAAGGATGCCCACTCTCACCACTCCTATTCAACATAGTGTTGGAAGTACTAGCCAGAGCAATCAGAGAAGAGAAGGAAATAAAGGGTATCCAGATTGGAAAAGATGAAGTCAAACTGTCCCTGTTTGCAGATGACATGATCCTATATATCGAACAGCCTAAAACCTCTACAAAAAAACTCTTGGAATTGATCAATGATTTCAGCACAGTAGCAGGATACAAAATCAACACACAAAAATCAGTAGCATTTCTATTCTCCAATAGTGAACATGCAGAAAGAAAAATCAAGAAAGCCTGCCCATTTACAATAGCCACCAAAAAAATAAAATACTTAGGAATTGAGTTAACCAGGGATGTGAAAAATCTCTATAATGAGAACTACAAACCACTGCTGAGAGAAATTAGAGAGGATACAAGAAGACAGAAAGATATTCCATGCTCTTGGATTGGAAGAATCAACATAGTGAAAATGTCCATACTACCCAAAGTGATATACAAATTCAATCCAAACCCTATCAAAATTCCAATGACATTTTTCTCAGAAATGGAAAGAACTACCCAGACATTTATATGGAATAACAAAAGACCACGCATAGCCAAAGCAAGGCTGAGCAAAAAAAATAAAGCTGGAGGCATAACACTACCTGACTTTAAACTATAGTACAAAGCTATAATAACCAAAACAGTATGGTACTGGCATAAAAACAGACACACTGATCAATGGAATATAATAGAGAATCCAGAAATCAACCCACACACCTACAGCCATCTGATCTTTGACAAAGGCACCAAGCCTATACACTGTGGAAGAGACTGCATCTTTAGCAAATGGTGCTGGGAGAACTGGATATCAATATGTGGGAGAATGAAACTAGACCCATACCTTTCACCATACACTAAAGTCAACTCAAAATGGATTAAAGAATTAAATAAACATCCTGAAACAATAAAACTTCTTAAAGAAAACATAGGAGAAACACTTCAGGAAATAGGACTGGACACAGACTACATGAATATGACCCCTAAAGCATGGGCAACCAAAGGAAAAATAAACAAATGGGATTATATCAAACTAAAGAGCTTCTGCACAGCAAAAGAAACAACTTAGAGTTAAAAGACAACCAACAGAGTGGGAGAAAATATTTGCAAAATATACATCTGACAAAGGATTAATATCCAGAATATACAAGGAACTCAAACAACTTTACAAGAAAAAAACAAGCAACCCAATTAAAAAATGGGCAAATAACCAACAGACATATGAAAAAATGCTCAACATCACTCAGCATCCGGGAAATGCAAATCAAAACTACACTGAGATACCATCTCACCCCAGTTAGGATGGCTAAAATCCAAAAGACTCTGAACAATAAATGCTGGCAAGGTTGCAGAGAAAAAGGAACTCTCATACATTGTTGGTGGGACTGCAAAATGGTGCAGCCTCTTTTGAAAATGGTATAGAGGTTCCTCAAACAATTGCAGATAGATCTACCATATGACCCAGCTATCCCACTGCTGGGAATATATCCCAGATGAATGGAAATCATCAAGTTGAAGGTATACCTGTTCCCCAGTGTTCATCACAGCACTCTTTACAATAGCCAAGAGTTGGAACCAGCCCAAATGTCCATCATCGGATGAGTGGATACGGAAAACGTGGTACATCTACACAATGGAATACTACTCAGCTATAAAAGAGAATGAAATACTGCCATTTGCAACAACATGGATGGACCTTGAGAGAATTATATTAAGTGAAACAAGTCAGGGACAGAAAGAGAAATACCACATGTTCTCACTTATTGGTGGGAACTAAAAATAAATAAATTCACACACACACACAAAAAAACCGGGGGGAGAAGAAGACGTAACAACTACAGTTCCTTGCAAACAGAAAGGACATTGTTGGGTGGGAGGGGGGAGAGGGAGGAGAGAGGGAGGTTTCGGTAATGGGCCACAATAATCAACCACATTGTATATCGACAAAATAAAATTTTTTAAAAAATAAAAATAAAAAATAAACAGAAATAGATGATAACAGTAATTCAACTTCATAATTGATCCTTATTTTTAAAACATGTGTTGTTGGATATGATAATAAAAGTAATTTAATTGAAAATAATAGCCAACATTTTTAGATAAATAAAGTTGTGCCAGGCCTATATCATTTAATCGCCACAACAACCCAACAAGTAGATGCTATTCTTTTCCCATTTTACAGATAATCAGGGGGCCAGAAAGCATAAGAAATGCTCGCCAGAGCTTCCCACTGTTTGCGTGATGCACACTGTCTCCTGCGTGGTCGGCCCCGCCCCACCCCCCCATTCAGCTCATATGATCTCATTCTCTGTGCTTTTGCCTCACTGCTCTTCTTCCATCTCTCCTGCCACAGGGCCATTTCATGTGCCATTCTCTGCTCCTTGGATGCTCTTGTCCTTCCCCCAGAAGTCCCCTGACTTTGCCTTCTTAACTCCATCTCCTCCTCTAGATTATTCAGCTTTTCTGGTCTTACCTCCTTAGGGAGGCCTGCCCTGACTCCCCAGGTCCAGTACTCCTTCCTTCTACTCTAGGCTCCATCTTCCACGCTTTGTGGATCTTGTCAGAGGTGATGTGTGGATTCTTTGATAGATAATTGTCTCTCCCAATGCACTATGAGCTATGGAGTACGGGGACCATGTCTTTGTTTTATTTTTAGTTTTAGCCTTCTGTTGGGTTCCTGGCAGCTATGTGAGCCAGGTATACAGTAGTATTCATGTAGTTATTTGTTGAATGAATGGATGAGTCTCAAGGTATGTGTGCATTGCCTGCAGCAGACATCAGCATCTTTTCTGATAGCTGCTCTGATCCTGTGTGGTCAGTTGACGGTGGAGCTGTGTGTGTTGGCCAAGCTCTGCATGTGCTGTCTGGTCTCCAAGGTCAGGACGTGGAGTCTAATGGCCCTGTGGGGACAGGCACGCATGCTTTACCCCAGCTCAGCCAGCATTTCCCTTGACTCCCTGCCTTGTGTTGCATTTGACACCTGTCTCACCACTACATCCCACCACATGTGCAATGGGGAGCCTATTGTGTTGCTCTATCAGGTGAGACACCATAGTGAGTTAGTTCCCATAAGGCACTAGGACAGTCCCTGGCACCAGGGTTTTTTTTAAAGCTCCCAGGTGATTCTAATATGCAGCCAGGCCGAGAAGCCCCAGATTATGGGGACTTTGGCCAAGTGCACGAACCTCTTAGAGGAGCAAAGAGTGGTTAGGCAATGAGGTGGTGCTTATCCTACCTCTTTAGCTCAAGATTCTCAACCCTTCTTTTAAAATGAGGGGGAAATAAATGTAAGTGACTTGGACTTGGAGAGCACTTCTTAATGTTTGACTTTTGGACCCTGCTCAGACAGTGTTAGTGGCTCCCCCAGGACTCAGCCTCCAGCCAATTTTCAGCTGTGGCTGAGCTTTAAAAAGCACTGATGTCTGGGTCCTGCCCTCAGAGATCGGTCTGAGGAGCAGCCTGGGTGTGGACGTTTTAAAACTTCCCCAGGTGATTTTGGCAAGCAGCTGGGGCTGAGAACCCCTGGGCGACTGGGCCATGGCCTCAGGTGCAAGGCCAAAAACTTTGGGTGTGAGAGGGGAGTGAAACTGGCATCCGTTGATTCGTGCCCACCCCCAGCACCTTTGTCATCTGCTAGAACACATGAGGGTCGCCCCAAGTGCTGTTCTGGAGCAAGGGCCACAGTGTTCATTAGCTCAGTGATGCCCAAACTTGGCTGCATACAAGAATCACTTGGGAATTTTTAAGAATTCCAAAGCCTGGGCCACACCCCATACTAACTGAACCACAGTTGCTGGGAGTAGGACACAGGTGGCAGTAATTTTTGAAGCTCCCCAAGTGGTTCCAAAATGTGCCGACAAGTCTGAGAACCACTGCATTAGGTTCTCAGCTGGGTCCTTGATCCAGAGGAGAGAAAACACCACCATCCCTTACATTGTCGGGTTCATGCTGCTGCCCAAGGTGCTGTGTGAAGACCTCCTCTTCTATTTCTTTTTTTTTTTTTTTTTGTAGTGCTTTGGGTATTTTTTAACAGTCTTTATTTTTAGAGCAGTTTTAGGCTTATAGAAAAATCAATCTGAAAGTAAAGAGAGTTCCCATATACTCCCCTCTCTGCTCCCACCCGCCAATGTCCCCTACTACAAACAGCTTGCATTAGTGTGTACATTTGTTATAATTGATGAGCCAATATTGATATGTTATTATTAACTGAAGTCCATAGTTTACATTAGGATTATGTTGTACAGTTCTGTGGGTTTTAACAAATGTATAGACATCTCTGAGAATGAGCTAAAAGTATAATGCCCACCAAACTGAGAAGGTATCATGAGACCCAAGAACAAATGTGGAATTCCATTCAGTAACGCAAAGAATTTTACTAAAGGGTCACTTACATACAGGATGATCGATTGGGTGGCTAATGACCCAGAGTCGTACACAAGGTTTCTCTGTTCTGCCTCTTGGTTGAGCCCAAGTTTATATAGGCAGTTCACACAGAGCAGTGGAAAAAGCCAAGAGGCAGTTTCTAACTAAAAATAAGCTAATGTCACTAACTCCAAATGTCTTATGACAATAATTACTGTCTTTGGTGGTCCTGTGATGCAGGTAGCCAGACCAGCTGTTGCCATACTGGTACTTAATCATTAAGTTCCTTCTTTGCAGACAGCAGGCTGTTCCTACCTTTTGTTCTGACTACCTTCCCCTAGTTACTGTATAACTTTTGTGGGCAGGTTCACACAAAGGACACAGCAAGTAGTAAGGGCTCAAGATGGAGTCAGTTATGCTCGCAGCCTCACAAGACATGTGTCCATCAGTACTGTGTCATGCAGAAAAGTTTCATTGCCCTAACAATGCCTTGTGTTCCACCTGTTCATCCCACCCTTCCTCTCCCACAAGTCCCTGGCAACCACTGGTGTTTTTCCTGTCTCCTTAGTTTTGCCTTTTCCAGAACATCACTTAGTTGAAATCATATGGTATGTAGTTTTTCCAGATTGGCCTTTTTTTCACTCAGCAATAAGCATTGAAGGGTTTCCTGTGCCTTTTCATGGCTTGGTAGCACATTTCTTCTTAATTGCTGAACAATATTTCGTTATATGGATGTACCACAGTTTATCTGTTTACCTATTAAAGGCCATCTTGGCTGCTTCCAAATTTTAGCAATTATGAATAAAGCTGCTATAAGCGTTCATGTGAAGCTTTTTGTGTGGGCATAAGTTTTCAATTCATTGAAATACCTAGGAGCACAGCTGCTAGGTCATATGGTATGAGTATGTTTAGCTTTGTAAGAAACTGCCAGACTGTCTTCCAAAGTGGCTGTTCCATTCAAGCTTAAAATTTAAGCTTGTTTAAGCCTAGGGTTTTATTTATTGGTTTGGTTTTGCTTTTATTTTTGTTCCTTGTTTTTTATTCTGGTCTCTTTGTTATTTGCAACTGAACCTAATTCTAGCAGATATGAGTTGTTCTCTACCAGCAGTGAATGAAATTTTCCGTTGTTCCACATCTTTGCTGGCATTGGGTGTCTTCTGTTTAATTTTATTTCAGAGACTGGGCATATTCCAAAAATTTCAGGTTCAGAAATCTAAAATAAGAGAGAACCTGGTAGATCCTGCATTTAGGGACATTACTGGGAAGATCTTTGGTTGAGTCTAAGTCAGTCTCAACTTCTTGATTTTTAAGCTTGGGAGGGTGGTTTGCTGCTACCTTCCTGAATCAAACTGAGGGGCTGTGCATCCTTAAAAACAACCCAAGAATGCATACTTAGTAAGCAAAGTAAGAAAGCGATTGCCTGGAGTTGAGACATAATAAATAGCTGGGCCTCTAGCAGCCATCCTGGACTGTGAGGTGACCTTGAGAATGAAAGGCACATGCCGAGAATGGCAGAGCAGAAGGATAGGTGCCCGAGATCCTACAGGTGCAGTCAGGTCTCTGCACCAGCTGTGGTCTGCCCACCTCTGGACTTCTTTTTCATAAGAGAGAAATAAAATTGAAGCTTATTTAAGCCCAGGGTTTTGTTTGTTTTGTTTTGGTTTTGGTTTTATTTCTTGCTTTTTTATTTTGGTCTTTTTGCTATTTGCAGCTGAACTTAATTCTAGCAAGATATGAGTGGTTCTGTGGTTTGGCACAATGCAACTCTCCTGCACACCAGGAGCCTCAAATGCTCGATGGTGTTAGGTGACACTAAGCAATGGTGTGAGTTACAGAGGGCAGGAGGGAGGAGAGGTGGCCTGGGGATGGCATCACCTACCCTGTACACACACTTCCGTGAATAAACAGGTCAGGGGCCTATAGAGATGGTGTGTGTGTTGGGGGACTGGGGAGCCGTGCATGGTGGGTTACAGCAAGGCAGGGAGGTTGTTGGCACCAAAGAATGGGCCTCAGGCTCAGGGTGAGTGGGAAGAACAGTGAAAATGAAGGCACACACAGAGCTGGTTGCAGGACAAAGAAGAAACAAAAAGAAGGTTCCAAAAGAATGTGGGTGCAGGTCTGGAAGAGAGCCAGTGGGAGAAAGAAGCCAAGAACAGCAAGTGAGTTGGAATTTATCAAGGTCCCCCTGGGCATGCAGTTCTCTGCGGGAAGAGGTGGTGTCAGTATCAGGCAGAATGTCTGGCTGTATCCTCTGCTTACACTATAATTGAGTGACAAAATGTGCATGTTTTTAAAATACTGACTTGATGTAAGATTTTGTTTTTCCACTGAGTGCATGGATCCCATTGGTTATGATACTCCGTCTTCACAAGACCTTTACTTCCCCTGCCCTTCATCCTTGCCCCGGATCTGCTCTTCCCTCGCCCCCACTCCAGGGCCTTGCACCCGCTCCAGCACCCCTGGGCTCCTTGTTCATCCTAAAACAAGGAAATGCACCCAGCCTCAGGTCTCTGTGAGGCTCTTCCTCTGTCTGCAGCATCGCCCCTCTGTCACTTGAGGGTCTGCTGCAATGTCACCTGCGGTTCATGCCACCAGCCATCATTTCATATTCATTTTTTGTATGCTCGTGTGTGTTTTCCCCACCAAACCATCAGCTCCATGAAAGCAGGACTCTGGTCTGTTTTGCTCACTGTTGGGTCCCCAGCATTTAGAACAGTGCCTGGTATTCGAGTCATATTTCCTGAACGAATACACATTTTAAATGGCTAAAGCTAATTGACCAAAGCTAGCGATATTAAAACAAGTTTAAATTTAAGTACAAAAGTGCTGAAATAATTGGAGTAGGGAGGAAAGGAAGTGATAAGACTTTATGCTTCCCATAAATGTTGTAAGCCCCACACTCCAGTTTGATGGGTAGCTGGCTTTCCTTTAGGAACCAGTACCGCCCCTCCCCCCATTAAGGCTGATGGGGACCTCCCCTCCTCCCCTGGCACTGTGGGATCTCAGAGACAAGTGCCAGAGAATCAAGACCCAGGCAGATGATGCTGCTCAGCACTCCCAGAATGCCCATTCTTCAGCCCCTGCACCCTGCACTCACACCCCTATGGCCCCTGATGAGAACAAGGGGAGTGGTGCAGGCCTTGGAAGGGGAGCAGGAGCCAAGCCTTGGAGCTGCTAGGGCTGGCACATTGAGCTGCCAAGGAGGTTCTTGGGATGGTGTGGTTTTCCCATTCCGTGCAAACGGTGCTGGAAGAACCATGGTGAAGTAACAGCTTCTTCCACAGCACAGATGGAAAAGTCACTTTTATTTTAGGCCTGACGTTTTTTTTCCCCTGCCTCCCTCCCCCCACCCCCACATATCGGTTCGATCCCAGGAGAGCTACCTAAAGGGATGCAGCCTCTAGACAGAACCCAGATGCTCGGGACTGATAGCACTGACATTTTCAAAGGCACAGTGCCCTGGTGCTCCCCTGGGAATCACCCAAAATAATTGTGCTTTGTGCGTGGAGGCAATGAGTTAGGGCAATGGAGACTGGCAGCCTCACGTCTGAGTTTTCTCCTGTGTCAGCTCTCCAGAAATCCCTCACTCTGGACAAACAGCACTCGGGAAAGCTGAGCACATGGCCTGCTTATAGGCAGCATTAATTATGGGCTCTGGGGTGATATTTTCCTGTCATCACATGACCAACTTCCAGGGCTGTTAATGGGGACTGACTGATCCGGAGGCCCCCAGACCCACCTCCTCTGAAGCTGCTCTCGACACCTAAGTTTTGGTCAAGCTGGGGCAGGAGAAGGGAGAAAGAGGCAACTCCAGGCTCCAGGCTGGCGGGGTCAGTGCTGCTGCCCACCAAGGGGTTTTACAGTAGAAGATGCACCTGTGTGGGCAAGGTGGAGGGTGAGAAGCATGGCCAGATACAGACCTCTTTGGGGTCTGAGACCATTGATTCTCTTCTCCTCACTGGAAAGTTCATTCTCCTGCCCACACGTGCATGCACATATGTGCACAGTCCCCCAAAAGGCCCTGGTAAACAGCTCTCCCATGCAAGTGGAATCTCATTGTGTTTTGCAGACTTCATTCTTCCCAGCTCATTTGTGAAGCGGGCCTGGGGTATTATTACCACTCTCTTACTTGTTAGGTTGCCTGAGAGGAAAAAAAATAAACAAGAAAGTTTTTCCTCCTCCAAGAGTCTAATTACTTGTTTGGTCAGTCCCAACCCATATACATTTCCAGAGAGAGACACTTGATGCCTGCCAAAGAAATGTCCTTGGACAGGTTGCAGAGACCCTCTGCCCACTATTCCACACCTACTGGCGCTGCAGCTGTGCAAGACTATTGCCCAGACTTCTCCTCAGTGACTTTAAGAGACTGTTTCTTGTGGTGGTCCTTGTGGTCCTCACCCCACTCCAGCCTTCCCTTCTTTGTGCCTGTTCTTGCCTCTGGTCTCTGGACATGCCATGTTATTTCATGCCTCCCTGCCCTTGTCATTTATGTCCCTCTGCTGGGGCTGCACTTCCCCTCATGTCACCTGTGATGTGTTCCTTGCCTTGCCCCACTTACCCACCCCAATTAATTTCCCCTCCTCTGAGCAGCAGTCTCTGTACCTTTCATCTGCTTTGGATTTTACAAACACACTCACTTGTATTTATTTTTCTGCCTGGTTCTTCTCCCTCCTAGACTGTGAACCTTTCTGAGGCCAGGGTCTCCACTAGGTCACCACTAGGTCACCTTTTTATCTTTCACACCTGGCTAGTTCCCGCACATGGTGGGGTGCACTGAAGCAGGCCCTTAGTCTGGAGCACTCACCTCAGAATGGTGGAGGTTCTAGCATGCGCTACTAATGCGTCCCCAGTGCAGCTTCCAGCTTCTTGACTCTGATGCCTTCCTTGCCTGTTGTCAAATTCAACATTTGCATTCCTGACACTGCCAACTCATCTTATCACTTGTTTCCAATTTCCCTCTGTCTTAGTCTGTTTGAGCTGCTGTTACGAAGTACTTTAGACTGGATAATTCATAAATGATAGAAATTTATTGCTCACAGTTCTAGCGACTGGGAAGTCTCAGGTCAAGTCTCCAGCAGATTCAGTGTCTGGTGAGGGCTTGCTCCCTGCTTCAAAGATGGCACCTTTACTGTGTCCTCACATGGGGGAAGGTCAAAAGGGGCCAACAAGCTCCCTCAGGCCTCTTTTATCAGGGTGCTAATCCCATTCAAAAGGGCTCCACCCTAATCACCTCCCAAAGATCCCACCTCTTGATACTATCACATTGGGGATTAAGTTTCAGCATATGAATTCGGGTGGAATACAGACATTCTGACTATAGCACCCTCTTAACTGTGTACTACTCGATCAGGTTTGTTTCGAATTCTCTCCATTCATTCACTCACTCATCTGTTCGGCTTCCTCCATGTGCCTGCCACTGCTCTGGGCACTGGCATTGCGGAGATGAGCAACACAGAGGTGGCCTCTGCCCTGCTAGAATTTACATTCTGATGGGGAGGGACAGACAAGAAGCAAGTAAGTCAATAAATAAGATACTGTTGAGGAATGATAACAGGGTGGAGACACAGACTCCACCTCTTGATGAGGGTGTGTGGAGGTCACAGCACAGAAGAACAGGTGGGATGGAGAGCTTGGTGCAGTCACCTTTGGAAAATACTCTCGGTCACATTGTTTTGTATTTTTCTACTCTTCTGGTTGTGAAAATGTCCTTAAATAGTGTGACAGAAGAAAAGGCCCTGAGCACATACTGTTTTTCCTCTTTGTTGATGTGGTCAGATTATCACTCATGTTTTGTTAAATTGGTCAAGAGAGACTGGTACCCATAGCTCCCACTTACTGAGAAGACATGTCCCAGGCTACAAAAGGGAGCAAGGCATGCTCCCGGCAGGGACAATGGGTGAGGAGCACCCAGACGTTGCAGTAGGGGTGAGGGAGAGTAAGCAGTAGGCACAGAACTGCCCTCAGCCGTTCGTAGCACAAAGCCTGCAGGGGCTGAGATAGATATCTTCTGAGTCTTGCAATTTGGGGGCCTTTGGTTCATTATCTTCATGTTGCTTAGCTATGGGCAGCTGAGCACCCATAGTGCTTGCTGCTGATGTAGACCGTTGGGTGCAGTCATCCTTGGGCCCATGCATGTCAATTCAGCCATACCACGAAGACCAAATAAGAGACCATCCTCAGGTTCCAGAGCTCCAGCAAGTACCTGAAAACCACTGGTTGCTTCATATCTCCATATAACACCTGTGGTGCCAGATAGTGCAGAGTGCTGTTGCCTCGGGCTGGAGGTTATAATGGCCAGCCCCTCTCATGGGAGTAGCACATCCAGTCCTTCTCTCCTCTCTCTAACTCTCTGCCCTCCTTTGGCCTGACAGATGAAGACATGCGCTTGTGGTGCCCCTCACTGAGAGAGGTCATGAAGGTGTTCCACAGCCTGGGAGCCCACAGCCCTGCTCTGTACCCCCTAGGGTCCTTCCAGCACGGTGGCGGGTGAGTACTTTCCCTTCCTTGCTGCCTTTTCTCGTTTGTTCCACAGTTACTGGACTCGGGCGCTAGCAAACATGGTGGGAAGTTACAGAACAACCATGCACACCTACCTGTGAATATAAGGACCCTGCTATGAATGGCATGTGAATTTCCATGTTTCTGACCCTGGGGACAGGAGGAAGCAGGGATGGATGAGCTTTGCCGCTTGGTCCATGTATTAGTCCACTTCAGTTGCTTATAAGAAAATACGTGGAACTGGGTCTTGTGTAAAGAAAACAAAATTTATTGCTTACAGTTCCTGAGGCTGGGAAGTCTGAAGTCCAGGGAACACAGCTGCTGAAGGCCTTGGTGGTGGCTTCAGTGGCAACAGGGTATCACATTGCAAAATGGTGGAGCAGAGAGAGGAGAGAAAGACTAATCTCCTCATTCACTCTCCTTTTAAAGCCCTCCAAACCACAGCCATGACCACCATTATTAATCCATTCACTAAGGCATGATCCTACAATCTAATCACCTACTTAAGGTCCCACCTTTCAATTACCATAATAGGATTTCCCACCCTCAACAGTTATAATGGGGATTGAGCTTCTAATATATGAAATTTGAGGGACACAATCAATCAATCCATAACAGTCCACCATCTGTTTCTGCCACTTACTGACTCAAGCCTTTGCTGCCCCCTCGTTCCTGGTGAAAACCAGACTTTTCAGCCTAATTAGTCTTTCCAGATGTGCTCCAGTCTCTCCGGTCTGTCTTCAAGCCTCTTGTTTGGCTCATTCCCTAATATCAGCTCACGAGCACCAAGCACAGTGTCACATGTAATTTCCACAGTACTCAGTTTTGTTTTGTGAGTGCCCCCTTTGTGCCCTGGGCTGGGATTGCTGGTGGTGGTGATGGACAATGATGCTAATTTGCATATGCACTGTCCCTTCCCTCTAGGGACAGAGCCATACAATACATATGTAACTATTGACAGGTAGATGGTGACTAGATCTAGGTTGTGAAAGTATTAAATATCATAGTCTTGCTTTACAAAGTATACAAAGTATAGCACATCTAAACTATTGAGAATTCTTTGAGAAATTGGTTTGAGATATAACAGATTGTTGAGAAACCTGGATGGGCTGTTACACAGGATCACCACCACTCATCTCCCCACCTCCCAACAACCCACCAACAATCCCTCCGCCCTAGGAGGTGCTGGGACCCTTTCCTTTGCTGTGACAGTGAGTGTTCCTCTGCAGGGAAAGCCAGAGCTTTCTTAAGAACCTGTTCCACGACTATGTTTAGTAATTGTCTGCCAAACCAAACCACACTTGGCTCTGCTATAAATACCCCATGCATGTGCCAGCGTGCCGCGCTCCTGCCCCTTTCCCTCTTCGGGCTCGGAGCTCCATATCTGGTGTAATAAGCCACTTGCCTCTTCCTAACACGGAGCTTCAATCACACCACCATCTCGGATGAATAAGAGAAAGAATTACACTTAGAAAAACAAATACATGTTGGAGGGAGGGCCTGGGGGGCCCATGGGGTTCAGAAGAGCTGCTTCTTACCACTCTGATGAGCACCCAGTGTCTAGCCAGGAAGTGGGGGGTGGCCAGAGACTTATAACCACACCAGGTTACGCTCCACTCTGCAAAGAGCCACTTTCCACCTCTCCTTCCAGAATTTGACTTCTTCCTGCCCTTCATGCTGCAGGACAAATCTACGGTTTACAGAGGCAGCAGGGGGCAGGTGGGCATGAGAACTGTGGCTCATTAAATGTGTCAGCTCAAGTCCTTCAAAATACAAACCCAGCATGCAGACTGCCAGCCTTACCAGGCCTAGTTAAGCCTGTGTGGGAGGAAGGCAGAGCCCTGTTGTCCTAGGGCTGGGCCCCAGAGTTGGCCAAGCCACATGGCACATACCCAGACATGCTGATCTGCCACCCTGCCTCCTTCCCTTGACCCCAGACCTTGGCCTGGCTGTTGACACTGTTTCTCAAAGGAAGATACAGAACTGTCCCAGAGGACCCAGCTGATGGCCATGGGTAGTTTCTCTGCTTGCAGCTCTGTAAAAGTAGCTGGTGACCACCTGCCAGGCCACTTGGGGCCGGGCAGGTTTTCCTGGTTGGAGATCCCTCCCATGTCTTCCCTGGGGTAGGTGGTGCATGGCAAAGATGTTCTGATAGGTTTCCTAGGTTGCTGGCTGGCTGCTGCTGCACTTGGGAAAACTCTGGTCATGATGGGGTTGGAGGATGACTCCTCCAGAGTATTCTGGAAACACCATGAAGATTCCAACATTTCCTCCACCAAGGGCATGACATCCTTTATGAACATGTGAGCTATGAGAGAAACTTCAGGGCAGGCCACCTTCTCCCCTTGGTCCTCCTGGTTCTTGTTTCTGACCAAACTCAGGCTTGTCTTGTGCCAGGTGGTTCCACACTGGGCATTTCTCTTTTCTGTTGACTTCCAGGGATGTCCCCATCTAGGGCCCTCCTGGCAGAAGAGATGCCTCTTGGGCTTCTGCAGGGGCACCCACAAAGCCTCATAATGGCCCAGGCTGGAAACGAGGAGCTGAGAGGTTTCTGCACACAGCCCTACGACTTTCTCATAGCAACTAGAGAAAGTCACATCTTTTACCATTTGTTCCTTGTGCCCACACCACTGCACAGAGTGGGCTTTGGCAGGTGCCCCCAGTCTCACTTAGGAACATGAGGAAGGTCCTTAGGTAGCTGTGGCTGATTCTCCAAGGCTGCTTTCTGATTACAGAGCCCCACTGAAGAGCCTGCTCAGATATGCAGGCCTGGCCATTTAAGTCCATGCTATCACCTGGTTCTCAGAAAGGGCAGCCTCGTGCAGAGGCCAAATGGGTAAATACATGACAATTAATACATTGAAAGGGCATCTCCTCACCCCGTCAAACAAGAGGACAGCTGGTACCTGGCCATCTTGGGACAGTGTAATTCGATCCAGGTACGATTTGCTTCTCTCTCCCATCCATTAGCTCAGCAGCTTCATTGCATTGACCTGTGCTGCTGTATGGAGCCGAGGGGACAGGGTAGGTGTAGTGTAGCGGTACAGGTCTACAGGAGAGCACTCTGCAGGGGGCCCCCTGGCTGAGGGGTGCCTTCCCACAGCTCTTGGTTATGGTGGCTGCAGTGCTCAGACACTCTACCTCAGTGTCAGAGTGCTGCACAGATAAACACTTTCTGAATCTTTCAACCCTTGGGGAGAACAACTACAGAAACCTAGATACACGTCAGTGACTTGCCCTGTCAGATTGCTTCGTGAGTATAGAACAGAGTCTTTGGGACCCAAACTGCAACTCCTGTATGCTGGCCACAAATCGAGCGCCCTAACCCACGCAGCTGCTTTGCTCAGGGAGTCCAACAATGGGACTCTCTGCCTGCCTTTAACCTGCTGAGTCCAGGATGGGAGCGGGGGCAGGGAGGTTGACAGGCCTACATTCCCTGTGCTCTGTGGCCTCTTGCTGGGGGCCATGGTGGAGTTCCGGAGATCAGCTGATGCTGTGTCTCAGAATAGTGGTCACAGACAACAGTTCGGTCAGGTGATTCTCAGAAAGGCAAGGAATACGGGACCCCCAATACATTGGCTGTTAGCCTGCTGTTCCCAAGGAGAAGCAGCCAAGGAGACTCCGGAGCTCACACCGGGAGGACATCACCCTCTCCACTTGGAAAGGAGAAGAGGGCTCTCATCACAGCCACCTGTCCCCTCCCCAGCTTGGACAAGCCATGTCACCAGCTCACATTTTCTCCACCCCTCCTTCCTTTGGCAGCACCAAACTGTCTCGAAGCCCATTTCTCTTTGGCAGACTTGCAAAGTTGACTCTGTGGCTGCCCCATCCTTTGGGAACTCTGAAAGCATGCCCACCCATGCTTGTGTCCCCATGCACGCTCACGGGCAGGCACAACCAGTACCCCCTCACGTACTGGTGCAGCCCCAGCATGTGCCCAGATGTGCAAATGCCAGCCTCACGCATTCTTTTTTTTTTTTAAAGATGACCAGTAAGGGGATCTTAACCCCTGACTTGGTGTTGTCAGTACCACGCTCCCCCAAGTGAGCTAACTGTCCATCCCTATATAGGGATCCAAACCCATGGCCTTGGTGTTATCAGCACCACACTCTCCCAAATGAGCCACGGGCTGGCCCTCAGCCTCACCCATTCTGTGATCCTAATAAATGCTAAAATCTGGAAGAAGGGCTGAGCCCAGACCCAGCCTCCCCACCACCACCACCACCACCTTTGGTTTGTTGATGCCAACTTCCTGGCTGCCTAGGAGAAGGATCAACCCTCCTTTCCCTCTGAGAAGCAACACCAGGGGCAGGAAGTGAGGAAGAGCAGAGGCTTTTCAATGGCACAGCAGTAGCGGTGCTCTTCCCGCGCCCATGGCCAGGGCGCTGCACGGAGCCACTGTCAGCAGAGTTGTTGTCATTGGTGTCTTCACGTAGGGGGAGCCTACTGCTCTCAGGAACTCCAGGTTGGTTCCTAAGAGTGGAGAAGTGGATGAGACAGTAAAGGGAGCCTTGTCATAAACTCATGTAACTTATTTGAAATCCACAGTGCACATTTGGCGAGAGAATAATTCAAGAGGGCAATCCTGCTCAGTCTCTTGTCCAGAGAACCGGGTGCCTGGGAAGCTTGTGGAGGGGTGTCCACCAAGGCCTCCCTCATTGTGAGCATCTCGCCACCCAGCATGTGACTCTGGCCTTTAAAGAGGGGGCTTTTTTACAGAGCTCTGGCATGACCTCATCTGGCATTTAGCCAGGTCCGTTTCATCACTAGCAGGGAGCTGGCTGTGCTGGGCTCGTCCCTAGATGGCACATTAGCTCCAGCACGATGCTGTTGGAGGCATTTTCAAGGACTGCTCTTATTCTGGTGTTTAGCTTACTTGCTGACTTTAGAAACTAACCCCCATGTAAGCCACCACATGGCATACTCTTCAGTGCATAGGAAGAGACAATGTCGTCAAATGGACAGAGAGAGCTCTCTTGAGAAAGACCCTCTGTGTCCCAGAAAACTGAAGCTGGAGACCTCACTGAGTGGCCGTGCATGGGAGACCCAGCCCCCAAGCAGCTCCCACTGGTCCTCACCTCCTGGTGCCCACACCCCTGTGCAGCACCCTCTGACACCAAGCCAGGCTGGCCAGGGTGCTGGTAGAAATCAGAAGACGTGATGGGATGTCACTTCTGAGATTAGGTTATGAGAGGCTGTGGCTCTTTCTCAAGTGTTCTCTCTCTCTGGGCTTGCCGTCTTTGGGGAAGCCAGCTGCCATGTCGAGGAACCCTACAGAGAGGCCCACATAGCAAGAACTGGGGCCTAAGGTGACGGCAGCCCTGCCCAACCTCCCAAGAGGCCCTGAGCCAGAACCTCCCAGCTAAGCCACCCTTGGATTATTGGCCCTCAGAAACTGTGTGGAATAAGTGTTATTTTTAAGACAGGGTGACTTGTCATCCTCCAGTAAACGACTAGCCTGCAGGGCAGCAGTGTCCTCCCTCAGTGGGTCACTCACGAATTCTCTGTTCCTGAGCATGTGCAGGCCTCCCTCTCTACCTCAGTTGTCCCCTTATGCCCACCTCCTCTTATTTCCTTGCATTCTGTATTGTTCTGTTGTTATTGTCTTACTTTAGAGTGCTTACATGTGAGGCTGACCTGAGCTGGGATAAGCAGCAGGACACTCCCCAGGAGGTTGCCCTGGACATTAGCCTGAACTACATCTATAAGGTGAGTCAAGCACCCACCTCACCCCAGGGCGCAATCCGACCTATTCAGCACATAATGCAGTGAGCTCAGCACTGTCACAGCTGCTAGGACAGATGCTGCAGAAAGTGCACACTTCAATGCCTGTGCTACCACCCAAGGACCCCATAGGGACCTCGAATCCAGGCCTTACTGCTTGTTTTCTCAGCCCTACCCAGCACGGCTAAAGCGGCCCCCAGTGCCACCCCTGCTGCCTGACCATCTCCTAGGGAGCGTGTCCTCCAGTCCTCTCTCCCCACTGCCCTGCCCCAGCACTTTCTTTTCTCTCCAGTTCCTGATGCTGTGCACCCTGGCCCAGCCATGGGCCTACACTGACAGGGATCTCTTGGGCCTGATCGAGCTGCTGTGCCACACAGGCCTGGACGTGGGGCTCCGCCTGCTGCCCAAGACTGATCTCCAGCAGCTACTGCTCCTGCTCCTCGAGAACATCCAGGAGTGGCCGGGGAAGGTACCCTGCCCCTGAGCCTGATCCCCACACAGCTTTGTCACTACAGCACCCTGGGTGGTGTGGCACTGCTTGGAGGTCAGCGAGATGTCCTTGCCTCCATTACCTTCTCCTTCCTCCCCTGAGCGGCGGGGCAAGGTCAGAGTGGAAGGCAGCTTCCTCCAGCAGCCCACCTGGATGCCCCCTCTCCCCACAGCTCCAGCAGCTGTGCTGTGGCCTGAGCTGGGTGTCCAACCACCACCACAACCTGCTGGCCCTCGTGCAGTTCTTCCTGGACGTGACCTCCCGGAGCAGGTGGGTGCTTCTCCCATTCTGCCTTCTCCCTCTAACACTCATCTGCACTGGGTCCTGTAGGGATCCAGAATCCTCCCCATCAGCCCCAATAAACCTCCTACCCAATTTCTAAACCCTGGGAAGAACTAAAAATACAACTCACTAATGAGTTTTTTACAAATGAGGAAAAAAAAACACCCTAATTTTCTTAAGATGGTCTTATTAGCAAAACAATTGCCTTGTGCAATTAGCTTTTATCTCTGCCAGAAATTATCTTACTCTTTCTTGTTTTCTTGTTTATGGCCATCTCTCTCCTCAGTCACCTCCACCAGAGCAGGTACTTTTTCCGGGTCATGCAATATTGCCCCACATCTACGATGGTGCCTGGCACGCTGTTGGCACTTTGTAAATTCTTTTTGAATGAATGAACGAATAAGGTGAACAATCAAAGTCAGCCCAGGAGAAGATAAGACCTTTGGCTGGCCCTGGCCTTGTCTCTCCTCATCTTTCCACCTTCCTTCTCCCACCGTGGGCCACAGCCTGGGCATTTCCCTGTGCTTCCCTGAGCAGACCACTCCCCAGCTACTCTCCTCCTTGGGCCTGTCCATTCACAGCTCCCACCACCTAGAGTGATACCCCTTCTTACCCCAGGCTTCAGCAGACACCACAGTTATCCTCCACTGGGGCCTGCTCCCCTGCAACTCCCTCCCAACGTTGGCTACTGGGAGCAGGCTTTGGGTTTAGTTCCGCCTCACACCCCCAGGGCTCAGCCAGGCAAATGTTCTGCTCATTGACTGAATGAGTAAGTCAGACACAGTCATCCTAGGCTCAACTTCAGTCTCAAGGTGGGGAGCTCAGACTCTTTCCTGTGAATCTGGTTGAAGAGAGGCGATCTCTTCACAGTCCTGAAATGGAAGGTTTTGCTCTATATTTGAAAGAATCGGGCTCTGGAAGCTCTGCTGGAAGCCTGTAGGTTCCTCAGTAGGTGCCGTTTCCATTCAGCCCAGATACCTGGGACTTCTTTCCCTTCCATCTGGAGAGACTGACCGCTGCTTCCCAGTTCCTTGCTATCCCCAAACAGCTCATACACTCTGTTGCCCAAGCTGGAAGTTGCAGTCCTATAGATTCTCTCCTTCCCACTTCATTATCCCTTTCATCCCTAGATCCTGTCTATTCTGCCTTCTGCATCCTAAATTCTTATTTATGGTTGCCTCTCCATGTCAACTGCATGATAAATGGTAAAACTGACCTTGTCTGGGCCACTTTAAATC
Organism: Cynocephalus volans; assembly: GCF_027409185.1. Taxonomy (NCBI): domain Eukaryota; kingdom Metazoa; phylum Chordata; class Mammalia; order Dermoptera; family Cynocephalidae; genus Cynocephalus; species Cynocephalus volans. Next base: position 91,500,370 of record NC_084473.1, on the reverse strand, counting down.
AGTCACCTAAATCAGTCTCCTCCTTCCCACCCCCACCTGTTTGCATTCTGCATCTCACCTGGAGAGTAGCAGAGCCATTCCATCTCTTTCTCCTCCCCTGAGATCTGTCCTCTGTGGATACCTGGGATACCTGTAACTATCATGTCTCTGCCTTGCCTTGCTCCCCACTGCCTGCATGGCCAAGTCCCAACACCTCAGACTGGTGTCCCAGGTCCCATGTCATCTAGCCCAATTTCCCATTTGCTCCAACTCAGCCATGTTAGTTGTGTTTGGTTTTTTTTGGGGGGGGGGGAGTTGTGTGTGTGTGTGCATGTTTGAGATAAACCTCATTCTTTTTCTTAGCTGCTTTGTATTCCCTGGTATGTGCAACCAGTCCCCTAATACTGGACATTCATCCAGTGAAATTCCTTAAAGTGAAATTGCAGCCCTAAAGTAAGTACATTTAAAATTTGGCCTCCAAAAAAAAGCTGGCCCAATTAATGATACCACCAAATGGGTTTGAAAATGCCTGTTTCTCCACATTTTCATTAATGCTATGTATTCTCAGTTTTGTTTTTTAGTTTTAGTCAGTCTGGTGAGAGGAAAATGTCATCCTGTGGTTCTGATTTTCATTTCGCCAATTGCCAGTGAAATTCAGCATCTTTTTATGTGTTTATTGGCCTTTTGTGTTTCTCTTACTGTAAATTACCTGTTGGTATTTATCCATTTTTCAATTAAGTATTTATTTTATCTTCTTATTAACTATATTTATTTACATGTTGCTTATTATGTACGTTGCAAACACTGTATTTTCTCCTAAGGTTGTAAATTCTCTTTTTAAAATCTTTATGTGCAGTATCTTTCAGGGAATTGGAATTTTTTGTTTGTTTTGTTTTGTTTTTAACTCTTTCAAGTTTTTTTATTTTAGAATAGATTTAGATTTACAGGAAAGTTGCATAGATAGTACAGAGAGTTGACTGAGACTTTTGTTCAGTTGAATCTTTCTATCTTAAGTAGGAAGGTCTTCCAAATAGCCAAAGCAATCCTGAACAAAAAAATAAAGCTGGAGGCATAACACTACCTGACTTCAAATTATACTACAAAGCTATTGTAACCAAAACAGCATAGTACTGGTATAAAAATAAACATTCAGACCAGTGGAGTAGAATTGAGAACCCAGAAATCACCCCTCAGGCTTATAGCCATCTGATATTGGACAAAGGCAACAAAAATCTACATTGGGGAAAAGACTGCCTCTTCAATAAGTGGTGCTGGGAAAACTGGATATCCACATGCAGAAGAATGAAACGAGATATGCATCTCTTACCATACACTAAAATCAACTCAAAATGGATTAAAGACTTAAGTATAAGACCTGAAACTGTAAAAATACTAAGGGAAAATATAGGTGAAACACTTCAGCAATTATGACTGGACACAGGCTTTATGAACATGAGCCCAAAAGCACAAGCAGCAAAAGAAAAAATAAACAAATGGGACTATATCAAAATAAAAGCTTCTGCACAGGAAAAGGAAACAATCAACAGAGTGAAATGGCAACCTACAGAGTGGGAGAAAATTTTTGCTAACTATGCATCCGACAAGGGTTTAATATCCAGAATATACACAGAACTCAAGCAATTATACAGTAAAAAAACAAATAACCCAATTAAAAAATGGGCAAAGGAGCTGAATAGACATTTTTCAAAGGAAGACATACAAATGGCCAACAGATACGTAAAAAAATGCTCAACATCACTAGTCATCAGGGAAATGCAAATTAAAACTACATTGAGATAACACCTCACCCCAATTAGACTGGCTATGATCAAAAACACAGTGAATAACAAATGCTGGCAAGGGTGTGGAGAGAAGGGAACACTCCTACACTGTTGGTGGGACTGTAAATTAGTACGACCACTGTGGAAAACAGTATGGAGGTTTCTCAAACAATTACAGATAGATCTTCCATATGATCCAGCGATCCCTCTTCTGGGTATATACCCAGAGGAATGGAAATCATCATGTCGAAGGGATACCTGCACTCCCATATTCATCGCAGCTCTGTTTACAGTAGCCAAGATATGGAACCAACCTAAATGTCCATCGATGGACAGCTGGATAAGGAAAATGTGGTATTACACCATTTAATACTACTCTGCCATAAAAAAGAACGAAATATTCCCATTCGCAACAACATGGATGAACCTGGAAAAACTTATGTTGAGTGAAATAAGCAAAGCACAGAGGGATAAATACTGTGTGTGCTCACTCACATGTGGGAGGTAAGAGAGAAAGGAAGGAAGGAAAGCAAGACCACTGTAGTGCATTGGTCTTGCAGAGGGAGGGAACATTCCTAGGGCTATGACGTGGAGTGGGTGGGGGGGGAGTGGAAGAGAGGTTGGGGGATAATTGGGTTGGGGACACGGGGTACAAAAGTAATATCTGGTAGTGGGTATGCCCCCAGTATGAATCTGGCCCTCACATCATGGGCACGAGGTGTGACAATTAGCTTTGTATCTCATGAATATTCATAATAAATACATAAATAAAGTAGGAAGGTCTTGCCCACCCCAAAACTATAAAAATAGTGTGTTCGTTTTCTTTTAGTACTTACATAACTTTGTTTCTATCAACTCTCAATCCCATCTGGAATCTACTTTTCCTAAGTATGAGACAAGGATCTTACTTGATTTTTCCACCCCCAAAGAGCCAGTGGTCCCAACACCAATTCTTTTTTGTCTTTATTATTTTTTTTTTTTTAATTTTGTTTTGTCGATATACAATGTGGTTGATTATTGCGGCCCATTACCAAAACGTCCCTCCCTCCTCCCTCTCCTCCCTCCCCTGCAACAACGTCCTTTCTGTTCGCTTGTCATATCCACTTCAAGGAACTGTAGTTGTTATGTCTTCTCCCCCCGGCCCCCCCGGGGTTTTGTGTGTGTGTGTGTGTGTGTGTGTGTGTGTGTGTGTGTGTGTGTGTGTGTGTGTGTGTTTGAATTTATTTATTTATTTTTAGCTCCCACCAATAAGTGAGAACATGTGGTATTTCTCTTTCTGTGCCTGACTTGTTTCACTTAATATAATTCTCTCTAGGTCCATCCACATTGTTGTGAATAGCAGTATTTCATTCTCTTTTATAGCTGAGTAGTATTGCATTGTGTAGATATACCACATTTTCCATGTCCACTCATCCAATGATGGACATTTGGGCTAGTTCCAACTCTTGGCTATTGTAAAGAGTGCTGCGATGAACACTGGGGAACAGGTATACCTTCAACTTGATGATTTCCATTCCTTTGGGTATATTCCCAGCAGTGGGATAGCTGCGTCATATGGTAGATCTATCTGCAATTGTTTGAGGAACCTCCATACCATTTTCCAAAGAGGCTGCACCATTTTGCAGTCCCACCAACAATGTATGAGAATTCCTTTTTCTCCGCAACCTCACCAGCATTTATCGTTCAGAGTCTTTTGGATTTTAGCCATCCTAACTGGGGTGAGATGGTATCTCAGTGTAGTTTTGATTTGCATTTCCCGGATGCTGAGTGATGTTGAGCATTTTTTCATATGTCTGTTGGCCATTTGTATATCTTCCTTAGAGAAATGCCTACCTAACTCTTTTGCCCATTTTTTAATTGGGTTGCTTGTTTTTTTCTTGTAAAGTTGTTTGAGTTCCTTGTATATTCTGGATATTAATCCTTTGTCAAATGTATATTTTGCAAATATTTTCTCCCACTCTGTTGGTTGTCTTTTAACTCTATTAATTGTTTCTTTTGCTGTGCAGAAGCTCTTTAGTTTGATATAATCCCATTTGTTTATTTTTCCTTTGGTTGCCCGTGCTTTTGGGGTCGTATTCATGAAGTCTGTGTCCAGTCCTATTTCCTGAAGTGTCTCTCCTATGTTTTCTTTAAGAAGTTTTATTGTTTCAGGGTGTATATTTAATTCTTTAATCCATTTTGAGTTGACTTTAGTATATGGTGAAAGGTATGGGTCTAGTTTCATTCTCCTGCATATTGATATCCAGTTCTCCCAGCACCATTTGCTAAAGAGGCAGTCTCTTCCCCAGTGTATAGGCTTGGTGCCTTTGTCAAAGATCAGATGGCTGTAGGTGTGTGGGTTGATTTCTGGATTCATCTTTTTTCAGCAGATTTGAAGCTACTTTTGTCATATCCTAAATTCACAACTTTGCTTGTCATCTGCTAGCCACATTAAGCTGTGATTTCAGGAATCAGTGTCTTTCACAGGGTAGCTCCAGGGCCCGCGGTAGGTGCCCTTTTAGTGTTGAGGAATGAATAGAAGGGAGCCTCCTGCACCTGGCTTTCAGACAGACACGTCAGCAAGGTATACCTTGTGCCAAGGGCTTTTCTAGGAAAGAGGGTTCCTCATCAGCATGAGTGTTATTTATTTAGAAATTTCATTTTGTTTCTCTTTCTAAGTAGATGTAGCATTCAAATAGCACAAAATTCAAAAGATCCCAGGGAGTAGATATAGAAAATGTGCCGTATCCCCGTGCCTGAGCCCCCAGCCCTTGCCAGTCTCCATCTGTGCCTATGTGCATGTATATGCATGTTCTCCCTGCAATGGCTTTTCACTTCAAGGTATGTTTTGGCAGTCGTTCCAAATTGGGTCATAAAGAGCTTCTAATTCTCTCTTACAGCCACATTGTATTCAGTGTGGGTCTTTCATTAGCACTCCCGCCCCCTATGCTCCCTGTAGTGGCGCTGTTGGAGGAGCTTGCTGTCTGCCTTGTTCTGCCCTCCCTGGTGGCTGCCCCACTGGGCCCAGTGCCCAGACTGACCCCGGGAAGAAGGGTGGATTGTTGTACCAGGCGTGGCTGTCAAACTCTTAGTATATTCGACTGGTTAAGCACAAAGCTAGAACTCCCACTGACATTTGTGCACCACAGCCCCCGGCCCCTCGCCTGGTTGATCAAGACTTCATGGGATGCACTGCAAATTTAAGGAAGAGTTGAACTTAACCATGAAACGTGAAAGTAAATACCAGAGCAAACCACCTGAAATGGGGCCAATGAGAAGAAGAGGTTTTTGAAAGGAAGTCTGCCTTGGGATGGTGGCCCCACTGGGATGTCTCTGGGGAGCTTTTGGGAAGAGGATTGTGCCATCCCAGCTCCTGTTCAGGGTCTCCAGCATGTGCTCAGAGCAAACTCCTGCAGCCACTCGCAGGAGTCCCGTCAGGAGGAAGAGGGAGGCTGTCCACTCCACTGACAGCTGATGTTTCCAGGCTTTGGGGATCCGCCTCCTTCACCATCTGTGGCTGTTTCTTACACATCCTGTGCGTGCTGCTTTACCGTGGCCTTCAACATACAGGGGAAGATGAAACTAGCTTAAGCAGACCACCTGGTCACATGGAGGAGCAGATGAAGGCTTTCAAAAACAGGCCACTAGGCCGGCCCGTGGCTCACTCGGTAGAGTGCGGTGCTGATAACACCAAGGCCACGGGTTCGGATCCTATATAGGGATGGCTGGTTTGCTCACTGGCTGAGCGTGGTGCTGACAACACAAAGCCAAGGGTTGAGATCCCCTTACCGGTCATCTTTTAAAAAAAAAAAAAAAAACAGGCCACAAAATGCCCTGACAGTGACGCAGAGTTCTTCCCTGGCAGTAAGTTAGCACGGATCTGAAAGGACAATGCTGCCCGGTGTTGGAAGGGGGTGAGGACACAGGCATATGCCCCGCTGCTCACAGTGTGCATGTCCATGTAATCCCTTTAGAAGGCAATTTGGCAAAATCAAGGAAACGATTCAAAAATGTGCCAACCCTTCCACAAACCATTTAACCTCGGAGATCTAGATAGTGAGCAAAGATTTATTGACATAGTGATGTTCATCACAGTGAGCAGTTGGGAACAACCTCAGTGCCCCATCATAAATTAAGTTCCACCTGTACTATGCAGAAGATTTTATACTATGATGGAAGGAAGCTTAATGAAATAACCATAAATGAAAAAAGGCTATAAAACCCTATGTAAAGTGTGATCCCAATTTTGTTTGGAGGAAAAAGTAACCTTTGGGTGTTGAGATTAATATTACATTGCTCTTTGGGCTGTTTCTCTTTCCAAGTACCGTATTCGTCCCATGGCTTCTGCTCTTACCCCCACAGCCTGTTCTCGTCATCTAGACAGAATCACTTTTATTTAATAATTTTTTCAAGTTTTGTTATAGAAAATTTCAACACATATACAAAAGGGGAGAATAGTACAATGAACTCCATGCCCCCATATTCCATCTCAACAAATACTCATTGATGGCCATGCAGATTCTTTCACCCCTACCCCCACCCCACCCCACCCAACCCCTGCCCCACATCATTGTAAAACAAATCCCAGACTTGTTATCATTTTATTTCAGTAGGTATCTCTAAAAGATAAGGACTTTGTGGGGTTTTAAAAAACATAACCACAACATCATTATCACACCTAAAACATTTAACAATAAAAGAACTATGATAAGCAATTGAATCACTTCCCTGCTCCAGAATTTTCCAAGGCTCAGCATCATCTTAGGGAGAAGTCTGGAGTTTTTAAAATAGAAGACCCCTTCTTCCTTCATGACCTGGCCCCTGCCCACTGCTTTTCCCTTCACTGTCCCTGGGATACGCCAGGCACTTGTACGTTGATATCTCTCCCACCCCTGCATTGCAGGAGACTCGCACTTTCACTTCCTGGGAGTCTCCACCCACATGTCACTGCTCCAGAGAAACCTCAGCTGATCATTTGTTCCAAATTAGCTCCCACCTCAGGCCTCTCCAGAAACTCTCTTTTCTTTATTTTTCTTCAGTACTTACCAGTACCTGAAATTTACTTATCCATGTGTTATCTGCCCCATCCCCCATCAGAGTGGAAGCTCTCTGAGGGTGAGGCCTTTGTCTCCTTCATGGCTGTATCCTCAGCACCTAGAAAAATGACTAGAATATTACTTGTATTTAGTAATATTTGGTGAATAAGCAAATGACAAAATTTTAGCTCAAAAAAAAAACTTTTTTTTTTGGCGCTGACATACAGGGATCCAAACCCTTGACCTTGGTGTTATCAGCACCATGCTCTCCCAAGTGAGCTAACCAGCCAGCCCCTTGGCTCTATTCTTATCTTTGCTTCTGTGATGGAAATACATTGGAGGTTTTTTTGGGGGGGTTCCCTGAATTTGGACTGCTTCCTGTGCTGGGTGAAGTTCCTCATGGTGCCTCCCCCTGCACAGATGCTGAGGGCCAGATATTCCCTTGTTCCACCTCCTGGGAGTGAGATTTAGGCTTAACCAATTGGATGCTCCTGAGGGAAGGACCCAGGGACAGCAGCCCTCACCAGGCTCTTCCCAGGCAGGGATCTTGCCTGGGCCACTGCCGCCCACATCCCTTGGCCCAGTTCTCCACCTTCCCATGAAGCCTGGAGCTCCCCAGTATCCTCTCAGCATCTTTTCTGTCTGAGGTGGCCAGCCAACGAGGACCCCCAAGGAGGAACCACTGGGTAAAGTACAAGTGTGGGCAGCCTTGGCAGAAAGCAGTCTTCATGGTCCTCAGGCCTTTGCACGCTGGGGATAAGAGCAGCAATGTGGGCACCAGAGCTTTCCCCAGGGCCCTTTACCGCATGGAATTGCCTGCTTCATTCTTCAGTCTCAAGATTCCTTCTCAGTTTGGTGGACATTTTGCCTCTGATCCACCTTCAGAAACCTAGGATTGGGCCCTTCCTTGGGAGCAGCCCAGTGCTAGGGGTACAAAGGTCTGCCCCACTGCCTCAGTTCAGAACTTGCAGCAGCTCCAGAGCTCTTTGCAGGATTGGCTAAGGCCTCTGTGACTGGGAAAGCTCAGCTTTCCCCTGTGCTCAGTCCTGCTTCTTTCACTCCTTTACAAAAGCTGATTCTAAGGGTACCCTCCTTCCTCCCTCCCCTGTAAATTCCTGTATGCTGATCTCCATTTCAGAGTCCACTTTCTGAGGGAGCCAACCTGACCCACCATCTCCATATCCAAGGCTTCAACTCCAAGTACATGCTGTGGCTCCTGTATGAATACCTTGGCCAGACTTTTCTGCTAAGCACCAGATCTGTGTGGGCACGTATTTCAGATTCAGCATGTGGGAAATAGAAGTCATTACATTCCAAGGAGGACCACCCCTCACCCCTACTTCCCCCATCTCCCATGGCTCTATGAATGGCATCAGCACCTGCCCACTCCCCAAGCCTGGAGTCCTGGGATACACTCTGTCCTTTGGAGTTTCTCAGTCTCCCATGATACTCATCCTTCCTCGTCACCCTCACTGTCTCAGTTCAGGCTCTTATTACGATGCCCCTGGGTTTCTGCAGGGGAATTCAGTCATCTTTTTCCAGGCTCTCTCCTGGCTGACCTGTCCCTTGCTGTCCAGCACTGTGACCTGCTTTCACATGCACATCTGGTCACGTAGCTCCTTTGCTTAAAATTCTTCAGGCTTTTATCCTCAGGGTGCAATTCCAGCAGCCCAGCTGGTGTTCAAGGGCCTTTGTGCCCACTTTCTCAATCCTGCCTTGTCCCCTGCAGGCCCCCATGCTCCTGCCACATCCTGGAACTTCACAGCCACCTATACTCATGATGAGCATTTGCCTTCAAGCTTTCCTACATCTATTCCCTCTTCCTAGAGAGGCCGCTTCCTCCTGTCCTCCTCTTTGCCTGGTTAACCAGGCTTAGGCCAATGTACCTCCACTTGCAAGCAACCTGCTAACACAGGGCTCTGATTGCTGGCTCCCTTCCCTGACCCCTTGGGCTGTGAGCATTGTAAGGACAGGAGCTGTGACTTTGTTCTCTGTGTCCTTAGAACCTGGCCTGGAGGAGGGGCTCAGCGACACGCTTGTGCAGTGGTTGCTTCTGGAGGGCAGATTTCAAAAAGGCACAGAGAAAGAGATACGATTCTTTTTTTTTTTTTTTTTTTTTAGTAGCAGATTCTAAAAAGAAAGATGGCCCAGGTGGCTGGGAGATCTTGTGCTGAAAGTTTGAGTATGGATTGCAGATGAACCTAGTGAGGAAAAAGGGAGAAGTATGTAAAGGTTACAGGGGCTGCACCTGCAGCCGGTCCATGATCTCAGGTTTTGAAAGTCACAAAAGACAGAAAGAAGGACACAAAGCAAGGCAAGCAGACAAGTAGCACAGACCAGCAGTAGCTTTGTAGGGAAATGCCAGGGCCATAGGGGGGCTTCTGTGTACTTATTTTCAAAACAAGGAGTTCTGTTTTGGGCTGACAGTGAAGTATTAACACTGACAAAGAGGGAACAGCATTATGTAATTCCTATTTTGCTTCTGTCTTTGTCAAGTAGAATAATTTTTCATCTGGAATCAAATATTGGTCAGGTCGAAGCCTAAAGTAGTAGAGGACACTATATGATAGCACCCAGCTGTGTGGAATGAGGTTCAGTCCCTTCCAGTGGAAGGATGTCCCACCTCTGTGCTGGGAGACATGCAGATTGGACACCCTGACCCTGCAGGAGCCTCTCTAGGTGGGAGGGCTTCTGGGAGATGGGGGCGACGGTGCTTGATGTGCCCCTCAGCACAACTTCCCCAGGGGATGGTTTGTGAGCACAGGCTTAGAAAAAGAAGCACTGCTTCCTAGGAGTCCTAAGAGTAAGTCACACGAGACTAGCCCATGCGTTTTTTGACCAATTAGCCAAAATCATACTCTGGAAAGGACTGTAGAGTACGTGTGTCTAGGTTTTTGTAGTGCATTTGATAGAGGCTGTCATCGTATCTTGGTGACAACGTGAAGAAGTGTGGTCTGAACGATGGTAGAATTAGGAGGGCCCCTCATCAAAAAGGTGCTGCTGGCTGTCAGAATCCACCTGCAGGGCAGGCCCCTGTGGCCACCCCGAGCAGAAGCAGTGTCTTTGATGAGGCCTTTAATGGAACAGTGGCCAGATTCAGATGACACAAATACAACTGACAGCAAATTGAAGATCCCGGAAAATCTCAACAGACTGTAGTGATGGGCTGAGTCAAAGAGAGAGACCCAGCTGCACAATTAAGAGCAGGATCTGGGAAATGGGATTTGACAGCAAGACATGCGAAAAAAGACTTTGGGCTCAATCTGTTAACTGCGGTGTGCCTTGGGGCTGCCAAGAAAATGGGCATCAGCCTCTGCTCCAGGCATCTCACTTGAAGGGGAACATTGACAAGCCCCAGGCCTTCAGAAGGCCCAGACCAAAATGGCAAAAAGATTCCAAAGGATGGGACAGTGGGGCTCTTGTGCCTAGAGAGGGGTAGCCGTGGGAATACAGCATCTTCCTTCAAGTGTGTGGCAACATGTGGAATGACTTCCTTTGGTTAGTCCAATAAGTGTCTTGGCAGATACTGCATGTCCTTTGGAGGAATGAACATTTGATGGGGATGTGGCAAAGGAAAGTAAATGGATGGATGTGCAGACATTAGATTAGGTGACTTCAAGGTGTTTTCTAAGCTGCGGTTCTATGATTTTATCATAATTCCAAGAAATAAAGAGAGAAAGGGAGGAGGAAGGCAATTGGGTTGGGATTGTCCGTATGTGCCTCTTTATTTACTTGTAATATGTGTGAAGGAAAGAACACTCCCCAGGTAGACACAAATGCACTTTGCAGAGGAGACCATCTGTGTAAACACTACTCAACCGGGCCGGCCCGTGGCTCACTCGGGAGAGTGTGGTGCTGATAACACCAAGGCCACAGGTTCGGATCCCTATATAGGGATGGCTGGTTAGGTCACTTGGGAGAGTGTGGTGCTGACAACACCAAGTCAAGGGTTAAGATCCCCTTACCGGTCATCTTTTGAAAAAATAAAATAAATAAAATAAAAAATAAAATAAACACTACTCAACCACAGGACAGAATGTCACCTGCTCTCCAGAAGCCCCTTCGGGCACCTTGTAGGCATTCCCTTCTGCAGAGGAAACCCCTTCCCCGACTTCCATCACATAGATTCATTTTGCCAGTTCTCAAACATATGAATGGGACTGTGCAGAGTGTTCTGTCTTGCGTGTGGTTTCCTTGGCTCAACATTGTGTTTGTGTGGATTCCTCCATGCTGGTGTGAGTGGTTGTAGATGGATCCTTTGCTGTATCCCGCTGTTTTCCTGTCTGCATTGTGTATGCCCACTTGCTGAGTGCCTGAGCACATGTGTAGATAACCGGGCAGTCTGGTACAATGGGCTTGCAGGCTCTGGGAGGGTGGGAGGGCAGACCACCAGGGAGGTTACACCAACTTCTAAGCCTAGGCCCTGGTTCTTCCTGCCCGAGTAGCACACGTTCACATGAGAGATGGAAGATTCCACGTGAAGGACTGGGGAGCAAGTGGGATGACAGGCGTTGGTGATAGATGAGAGGCACCTGCCTGTAGACAGCCTCAGAGATGCAAGCCTGGCAGGTGCCCTGAGACCACTGCTGTTGCTTTCTGAGCTGCCCTAGAGACCAGGTGGCTCATGCCTTTGGCCAGATGCCCGATGGCCTTTTAGGGCAGTTCAGCCTTGGCAGTACCTTGTTCCTCTCTGAAGGAGTGAAGATCAGAGGTGCCAGAGGGGCTGCACTGACCCGTGTCACCACCCTAACATCCCAGTTGCCCGTACTGGTCAGTGCCTTTGCCCTCTTCCCTGCCTCTGCAGGGTGCCTGCCTAGCTGCCCCTTGCAGGAACTGCAGGGATGGCTGGAGTTTGGGAAGCAGGGTGCCTGCATTCCACTTCCCCACACTGTACTGTGGGTTTGGAAAAGTCATTTCCAGATTTCCCAGTGCCTTAGGCTCCTCCGAGTGTTAATCCAGTGTCCTGGTCTTACGGAGGCCCTGTGGGGGGTTGGGAAGAGGGGAGCAAGGCGGAGGCAGAGGCTGGCTGGGCATGGCTTGATTTAAGCACATAGGACTGGAGCCTGTTGCCTTATATGACAGTGGCTGGGATGGCTCCAGGGGTTTCTGCATCTTCCTTTGCCTACCTGGTCTGAGTGGGGTCAGAATGGCCTTGCTAGTGGGGTCAGGCAGCTTCTGGGGAAGGAAGAGCCCATAGCCAGCCTTGGCTGGGTCTCCCTGCTTGCCCCCTGCACAGTTTGGGTGGTGTTTGGGGTGAGTCTTTTCTTTTTTCCTCTGTAGAGTAAGTTCTCAGTCTGTAAAATAAAAAGTGGTCCCACCACCCAACTGAGAATGAAGGGACTGTGTTTCAAAGGCAGAGAGGGCCATTAGGATGAAAGCAGTGGGCAGGCGGGGACAGAGATGGGGAGCTCGCCACGCTTAGATGTGGGTTTCTTTTCATCCATTCACCCTCTCAGTGCTTTTTCTGCTCCTTTTCTTCGTTTCTGGATTACAGCCCCATCCGACCCACCCAGGCCCGCCTCTTCCCTTCTGGAACCACCCCCAGCACTGCTTGACTGTCCTGCCAGCTCCCCTCACCCCCAGGTCGGCCCCTCCCGCCCACCCGCTGTGGGTAACCTAGCTCCCGGCATAGGCCTGGGTTTTGGATTAATGGAGCCCAGATGCAGGACTTCGGCTCTGGCTGCAAGCTCGCTGAGGAGCAGCAGCCGCGCAGAGGGGCCATTTACCTCCCACTGTGTTCCCAGCCCAGCTGCTGCTGGGGCTCCCGGGGAACAGCTGGAAAGCATGTCCTGGCTGAGGACAACCCGAGTTGGAGGCCAAGGGAGCTGAGTGTGTGATGGGGGAGAAAACCACAGGGTGGGGCTCTGGGTGAGGGGAGGGGTGCATGCCTGCACCCACAAGGGTCTGGCATGGGGGATAGGGGGTGGGGGGAGAGTGGGGATGGGGGGCTTCTGCTTGCTATCCAACAGCTCAGTCCAGATGGGGGCTGCCTCTCCCTGGTGCTCTAGCCCAGGGCACTGGGAAGGTCAGGTGTGTACAGGGCCATGCTCTGCAGAAGGGGGCCAAGACTAAAGGGAGACAGGGTCAGGGAGGGCCCGACACTGGTTATTGTCAGAATGGGTGGGAATGGTTTGGTCCCTCCCAGGGTTACAATACAAACATCCTATATAAAAAAAAGTTACTCTTAAGGGCTGGCCAGTTAGCTCTGTTTTTAGAGCAGCAGTGCTGATAACACTAAGGTCAAGGGTTCGGATCCCTGTGCCAGTCGGCCGCCAAAAAAAAAAAAAAAATTATTCATTTATCTGAAATTCAAATTTAGCTGCGCATTTTATATTTTGATTTGCTAAATCTGGCAATCCTATCTTCCCCTCCAACTGAATTTCTTTTTTAAGTAGTGGTTTTATTCAACTACAATATACAAACAGAACAGAGCATAGACAGTTAAGTGTATGGCTCAGTCGGTGGACTTTCTTTTACAAGGGAACTCATCATGGGAAACTAGCACCCAGATCAAGAAATAAAACATGAAGAACCTGCCCCCTTCCCCCACCCCACAGTTACCAGTATCCCAACTTCCAACTGCTGAAGTATGCCTACTTTTATACTTTATTTATATAAACAAAATCATGCACATGTGTTCTTTTGAATCTGGCTGCTTTCCCACAACAACGTGAAGATCACGCATGTTGTTGGGGTAGTCATAGTTCATTCATAATCCCGTCTCCCCTGCAGGACTGACTTGTGTGGAATTAGCCCAGTGTGTTTATCTACTGCGCTTCTGCAGAGGGGACCCTCCCAGTGCCTCTCTCTTGTAGCTAAGAGTAGGATTGCTGGGTCATGGGGCAGATGTATGTTCATTGTTAGTATATCTTGACAAACGGTTTCCCAAAGTGCATGTGCCATTTATGTCACCATGGGCTGTGCGTGAGCACCCTGCAGCCCTATACCCTCACCAGCAGTTGGCTTCCCCCTGCCACTTTTTTTTTCTGGGGTTTGGTGGTACTGCCTACTGCCTTTTCTCTTTTAATCAACAGCCCCTGCTTTGTTGACTAAGTGGCACTTTAGAAAATAAAAGAGGCTCCTGGGTTTCAGACCCTAGATTAGGGCCTCTGATCCCAGCCTGCCCAGCCTCAACGGAGCTTTGAGGAAGTCATTTCTGTCTAGGTTCCCCATAACTCAGGGAACTTCCACAGGCCCTGGGGAAGTTGCTGTGGAGCCTTCAGCACCAGCTGGGAGTGACCGGGCTCAGTCTTGCCTCCTCTGAAGTCCTTCTTTGGGGAAACACCACTTCTGAGTGCCTCCCACATCTTAACTGTTCCCCATATCTGGTCCTACCTTTCCTAGTGGCATAATTGCAGAGGTGTGGCTGACGGTGCCTGTGAGGTCCCTCCAGCCATGTTGTTACCCAAGGGTTTTTCTCCTCTAAGAATCTGATCCTGGCCCAAGCATTTTTCATCATGTTCCTTACATTTCCTTGAGCTTTCTCTTTTGCTTCCCCTGGTGGTGGCTTTCCTCAGGAATTAGGGACTATGGCCACTTCAAAGTCCATGCCAGGGGCTACGGCTGCTGCCCGTGGAGGGCAACAAGCAAGGAGCCACACGAAAGGTTGTAACCTTCACGTGGGTTCGGACTCTGGGCTGGGAGCACAGAGGGCCTTGGCCTTGGGGCTCGGGTCGGGAGGGGCTCCTCCTACCCTCCGTCTCAGGAGCCCTCAGCTTCTCTCCACACCGCCCCTCTCCAGCCCACTGCCACACCATCCCCTGGTCTCCACTTCCTTCTCTTTTTTACTCACCCTAGCCCTCAAGGACCCAACATTAGCCTCTGAACACCCTGGAGGTCTTCATTCCTGAAGAAGAGGTATTAGGTTTATCCTGAGTGAGTCAGTTGGGACTGCTTGGTAGCTGGACTCAAAAGCCTAATGCAAGCTGACTGAAGCAAAAGGGACTTTATTGCCACACACTGGTGACCAGTGGTCCAGGGGCTGGTGACTTCAAGCACAGCTGGCTCTGGGATTTCTCAAGGCTCTGTCTCGCCTTCTCTCTGCTTGCCACTCTGTGACTTCCTCTCCAGGCTTTTCCACCATGAGGCAGGACGGCCACCAGCAGCTGTAGGATGACCTCCTGCCACATTAGTGGCCTGCTGGAATTAACACACTCTGCTGATGGTTCCAGCCAAGGCCCTGAAGCCACCTCGCAGTGGCTGGATCACATGTTCACCTTGGGAGCCTGGGTCAAGTCACGGCAGGGGGAGGGACTCCTCAGAGGAAGTTCATTGGATTCTGGGTGAAAAGAAACCAACAAAGTTTGGCTTCACTGGGCCCGGTCCCCCTCCCTCCTCCCTACCCTACATGGGCCAGAAGATTCTAACACTGTGAAGGAAAGAGGCAGAAGCAGGTCAGCGTTCCCATCTCTGTATATCCATAGATATGACTGGGCAGGGGAGACGACTAAGAGCAACTACCATGCTAGCCTCTGAAATTACCAGTGACTTTAATTTGTATGTGTATGTGTGTGTTTATTTTTAAATTTTCTGATCGTAAAAATGATCCCCCGACCCCCCGACCAGGGCTCCCTGATTTCAAGCCTTTCCCCCTCTCAGGTTCTCTCGCTCCTTCTCTCCCAGGCAACTTCGAAGCCATCTCAGCCTCGTGGTCATTGCCCGAATGCTGGGCCAGCAAGAGACGCTGCCTCTCTGGCAAGAGAAGACCCAGGTGAGCTTGTGCCTCAGCGGGGCAGGAGGGCCTATGGGCAGGCGAATGGTGTTCCCTACATCCTGCCTGCTTCTGAGGCTTCTCCCAAAGGTTAGAAGCCTGCGGCCTGGAGAGCTAAGCTGGTTTTGAATCGTTTACTCACGCGCTTTCATTCAGCAACAGCTGCGTGTCTTCTGCGTGCCAGGCACCAGGATAGAACGTGAGCTGGGGGCCTGTAGTACTTTTATTTTTAATTGCGGTAAAATACACATGAAGTTTACCATTTCAACTTTTTTTTTTAACCCTCTTAACTATTTTTAAGTGTAGAGTTCTAAACTTTTTTTTTTTTTCTTTCGTGGCTGGCTAGTATGGGGATGAGTTCTAAGCATTTTTAAGTGTGCAGTTCAGTGGCAGTAAGTACACTCACATCATTGTGCACTGTCACCACCATCCAGCTCCAGAACTTTCTCATCTTCCCAAGTGGATACTCCATACCCATTAAACACTAACTCCCCATTGTCCCTTCCCCCTAGCCCCTGGTTTTATTACTTTTTTATAGGTGGAAAACCAATAAAGAGGAAAACAAATACAGTACAATTAAAGCGACTCCCTCCAGTGTCCCTTGGGTCCCAATGTTAGGCATACTTGGAGCAGCAAGGGTGTTAGGTTGTGTGTTTCTTCCACATTCCTCTTCCCTCCAAAAAGCTCTGATTGCAGCCTCCTTGCAGCCCAGAAGATGGCACTTCAGGGGCCTGGGGGCAGCCCAAGGATGGACAGCAGTGGGGTCAAGAGCACTCTCACCTCCCCAGAATCCCAGAAGAGCTGTGGGTACAACCGAACCCTCCAGCTCAGCCACCCCAGGGGGGCAAGGCACCCCAGGCCTCCTGTCACAGAGGTATCAAGGCGAGCATGCGTAACCCCTTGTCCAGAGCACTGGGAGGATGTTCCAGCACATCCCAGAGCAAGGTGGACCATGTGGCTGAGTCCAAGATGCCGTGACTACAAGGAGGGAGCTCAGAGAGGTGACTGGTTGGAGTGGGTTGTCAGAGTGGCCTTGGCATGGCTTTTGTCCCGGCTATCCCTTTTGCTTTGAATGCTCACTCTCTAGGATGTAGCATGGCTGGAGCTTCTTGTCATTCTGACTCTGGCTGAAGTGTCACCTCTTCAAGGAGGCCTTCCTGACTGCCCAACTCAAAGTGCTGCTGGCACTGTGCAGCACAGTGTTAAATTTCTCATGGCGTACACCTCCTGATACTTTCCTGTTTATTTGTTCAGCGTCTGTGTTCCCCACCCACCCCACCTCACCCCACCCCTGCAGAACACAAGCTCCCTGAGAGCAGGGAACAAATAGTTTCTGCTCCCTGCTGCCCCTCGGTGCCCAGGAGGTCAGGCACACACCAGAAAGGCAGCACATGCTTGTGGGATGACAGACAGCAAGGTGGATTGTGGGGTTCATGGGGGAGGATGAGGTGACCTGCACCAGGGCCACTTCACAGGTGGTCTCTGTGAAGAAGGGAGAACAGAAGAAGCAAATGGCATTGTGAGGGGCACCCAGCAGTTAGGGGCAGCGGCAGCAGAGATGTGGCCAGAGGGCACAAGAAGGAGGGGTCCCCGAGGACTCCGGAAGGCAGCCTGATGGCAAGGTATTGGCGTTGGCCAGAGGGGGTCACTGAACCCTGCAGAGAGCACAGCACAGTGTCAACAGAGTGGAGGTGAGAGGGAGGGCGAGAAGCAGGGTGGGGGTGGGGACAGCTCTCCCAGGAACAGCCTTAGCAGTAATCGGGAAAGACAGGGTCACTAAGTGTCGGGGCCAATTCAAACTTGGGGTTTTGCTTTTATTTTTATTGGTCAGAGCCTGTGCAGGAAGAGTAGGGGGAGCATGTGGGGCTGCGCTCCTGGCGGAGGCCAGAGCCTGACCAAGGGGCAGTATCATGGAGGAAGAGCTGGACTGCATGGGCCTTGGGGGCAGCTGCAGGGGAGGCCAGCAACAAGGGCACGTCGGCTGGTGCTGCCTCCCCAGAGAGAACTGGCCCAGGGGTCTCAGCAGCCCCCAAATGTACAGGATCCCATGGCCTGTGAGGGCCGAGCTGGGTTGAGCCCAGCTTTTGTGGTTTCCAGCTGAGGGCCTTCTCTACCACACCTGTGGGTCCACCCAGCCCGTGCCCACCTGCGCCCATCTGTTTGTTAGACAAGACACTAGCTGAGCAGCCCTGGCTGCCAGGCTCAGCACCAGGTGCCAGGTGCGATGGGCACTAGGAGACAGCACCCAGACAACCTCAGGAGAAAGGAGTGAGCAAGCCGGCTGCGGCTGCCATGACTCACTCAGCCTGAAGACATGAAGTGGCTTCTGGAGAAGGTGCCCTGACCCAGGTCTTGGAGGATGAGTCAGTGCTTGTACTGCAGAAAGTAGTGAGGAAGCGAGAGAGGCTTGAGCATAGGAAGGACCGGCAGGGGCCTGCCCATGGCCTTCCTGGTGCACTTCCCCCATCTCCACTGCAGGCCCGGGGCTGCTCCACAGCCTTCTCTCAGGTCCCCAGGCTGCCAGGCACTTCCCTTTCCAGTCTGGCCTGTCAGACGGATCTTCCTGAAATACACTTTCAAAGGGCCACTTTGTCCCCATCCCCATGGCCAGCTGCCCATGTCAAGCCACATGCCCCCTTTCCCAACACCTCTCCAACATGGCCTGCCCACCGCAGCCCTGTTTGCGGGCCAGCCTGGCCCTCTGCATGGTGCAGCTTTGGCTGTGCACTGGCCCCTTCCACCTCTCCACCCGTCACACCCCACCCAAAGTAGTGGTAGCTGCCTTGTGTGTAGCACTCGCTGGGTCCCAGGTGTCGTTCTCAGTGCTTGCTCCTCATAGCAGCCTTGGGCCGTAAGGACTGTTACTATCATCCATATTTTACAGATGGGGAAACCAAGGCAGGGAAACTTCTCAGGGTCACACAGCAGGGAAGCAATGGAGCTGGGATCAGAGTCCTGCCCTTGACGGCTCCAGCATGCCACCTTAGCCTCTCCAGCCCCTTTCTTGGCCTTGGCAGCCTAGACCACACCTGCTGCTTCACACTGAAAGTGCCCTACTGACCCCTGGGTCTCAGAGAGGAAGACTGGGACCATCTCTTCCTCTCCCTCATCGATGCCCAAGTGCTCTATACATCTTATTGATAGATTCACTGTGAAGGGGTTCAAGGGTTGAGAGTGGACTCGTGTTAGAGCAGAGCACCTGCGCTTAGATCTGAGCAGAGCGATTCGCAGGGCACCACTCAGCAGGTATCGCCCATCCCATGAGGAAAAGTTGCCAATGCCCGAATTGCTTGGCTCTGCGTCTCCCTCAAGCTGCAGTCTGAGGCCCCAGGAGCAGGAGCAGATGCTGGGGAACTGAACTGGAGGGACAGGAGTTCTGTGGAAGGTCAGGATGCAACAATCCCGAGGCTTGCATTTTCCAGGAGATTCCCAGGGTCAAACTGTGTTTCCTGTTGTTCCTGCAAATCCTGGGAATATCCTCAGGCACCAGAGTGCTCCAGATACTGCTCTGGGCACTGCAGATACAGCAGAACAGAACTCAGTGTCTTCCTCATGAAACTCACTGTCCAGGGAGAGGCAGACACAGGCACCAGGAAAGAAGTAAATATTTGAAATACCAAGTGGTGATAAGTGCTATGGAGAAAAATAAAGCCAGATAAAGGGGAGAGGGAGTGTTGAGGGGATGCTATTTTATAAGGGTGAACAGAGAAAGGGACATTTGAGCACAGACCTAAAGGAGTCAGGTTTCTTGGGGAATAGCATTCCAGTCAGGGAATAGCAAGTGCAAAGGCCCTGGGGTAGGCAAAAGCCTCTCCAGTTGGAGGAGAAACAGGCTAGTGTGGCTGGAGCAGAGGGCTGAGAGTGGAGTAGTAGGAGTTGAGGTCATACAGGTAAGTGGGGGCTCCGTCAGCCAGAGCCTCAAGGCCATGGTAAGGGTTTTGACTTTCACGCCTAGGTGGAGAGCCACTGGAAGGTTTTGAGCAGAAGAGAAACAAAATCTGATTTGTTGAATTTTTAAAAATCACTCTGGCTGCTGTGTTGAGGATAGACTGTTGGGGGCAGGGAAGAAGGAGGCGATTGCAGTAATCCTGATGAGATGATGGCGGTTTGGTCTGGGAAGATAGCAGCATAGGTGGTGAGAGGTGATCAGATTCTAGGTGCATTTCCCAAATGCAGCCAGTGGGACGTGGGTATGAGAGATGAGGAGCTCTCAAAGATCTATGCAACTGGCAGGATGGAGACGCCCTTTACCGAGCTAGGCAAGACACAGGTGGAGCAGGTTTGGGGAGGAAATCGGGAGTTTGTTTCTTATCCCAGGCCACCTCTTGCAACACAGCAAACTTCTTTTTGTCAAACCATGTCCTCCAGTTTGGGGTTTGGAAAACATGATTTCAAGTGGCCGAAATCAAGGGGGATAAAAGTTTAAATTTACTAGGGAAAGGTTAACTGCAGACCTGACCTACTATTCATTTAACAAATACTTATTAAATGCCATGTGCCAGGCGTGTGCTGGGCTCTGGGGACACTGTAAAGAACAAAACTGCCCTCCGAAGCTTACGTTCTGATGAGGGAGGATAAACAGGTGATAAATAAAAGCACAATCAGCAAGTAAACTACATCAGCTGTTAGAAGGCGGTAACTGCTCTGGGTGGGCCTCACTGAGAAGGTGGATTGGAGCCAAGCCTGGAAGGAGGAGGGGCAGATTTCCGGTGTCTGATCAGAAGGCCCAGTCAGGGCACAGGCTCCAAGGAGCAAAGGAAGATCACTGGGGCCATCTGGGGCCTTGCAGATACTTAAGGTCATGACTTCCTACCTGGGTGGATAGGGGCAGCTGCCAGGATTTGAGCACAGGTAATCACTGCTTCATGCCCCAGGTGTCTGCCCTAGTGGGCTGAGCGTTTGCAGAGCTTGCTCCTGGGCAGGGGCCGGGGGGAGGCTGCTGGTCTGGCCCTGGCCCCACAGGAACCCATGAAATCCAAATAACCCTTATCCCAGAGAGGGGTTTGTCTGTTGGCTACAGCATCCAGAGCTGGAAACAAAAGAAAATTAGCAATCAGAAGACACAACAGCAGGCAGATCACAGAGGTGGCAGCTTGCTACACTGAGCGCAGTGAAGCTCTTTTTGTGGAGCGAGAGGAAAAACACAGCCAGCAAGCAAATGGCTGGGCTGTCCTGTGCTCCCCTGCCCAGCCCTGCCCAGGCCTGCAGGGAGGGTCCCAGAGGGATGAGACCAGCCGGCCTGCTCGAGGGCCACTCTGGGGGCCTGGGCTGCAGAGCCTGGCCCCTGTGCTTGCACAGCTGTGAACCCAGAGCAGGCAAGGCTCTTTTGGAAGCTATCCCCCAGACTTGGGAAGCAAGGCGGCACAGCTTTGGTTTCAGGGAAGCCCCAGATGGTGCCTCTCTTCACCCAGAACTGCCCCCCTCTTTCTCCTTGCCTTCTCTTGCCTTCTAAAGGGATCACACACTAGGCCAAGAAGCTCTGGCTCCCTTCCAGGAGCTGACTCCTAGCCCCCAGCCCAGCTGCTCTTGTGGGCTAAGCCTGCGGCCGGCTGAAGTTCTGAGCAGGTGTTGGCGGGTGAGTCACGGGAGGAAGCCAGGTGTGCCAGCAGGCTGGGCTCAAGCAAGGAGCTAGGCTGGCGGGGTACTCAGGCCCTTTACCCTGGCCACCTTGCACGTGCAATTAAGGCGATGGTGCCCCTGTGAACTGCCCTGGCTGTGCTCCTGCATCCTGCATCCATCCCCACCCCCAGGGTTGCACATGGCCTCAGAGCCTTCCTGCCTCTGCCCTATCCTTGAGTTAGTTCCCGGGCAGCTGGGCTGTCCTTGCTGGAGCTCTGCCGAGGCTGCCTAAATCAGGTGCATGGGCTGAACCCAAAAGTGGCTAGCTGCAGACACCTGGATTTTTGCAGGTCCTGTTCCTTCCAGAGGTGTTCAGAGCCTTCTTGTTCAGAGGGGGTGGGCAGTTTCTTCAGAAACTAAAATGGGGTGGTTAGTAGATTGTGACATAACCAAATACAGTGTGTGGACCTGTGGGGAATCCCCATTTGAACAGACCAACTATAAAAGGACATTCGTGGGACAATCCCAAGAAAACCGAACACAGGTGTTGGATGATGATAAAGAATACTTGGTAATTTTGTTGGGCAAGAAAATGGTATTGTGATTAAATTGGGAAAAAACTCATTCTCTGGAAGGTAAAGGGCAGAGCAGGGATGAGGGAATGGGCAAGGCGGAGTGATGGTGATTGTGGTCATCGCTCCAGGTGAGGGATAGGTGGGGACTCAGTACCAGGTCTCTCCTCTTCACGTATGTTGAAAATCCCCAGTGATGAAGTAAATGGAAAGAAGGGACTCGGGGGCCGGCCCGTGGCTCACTCGGGAGAGTGCGGTGCTGATAACACCAAGGCCTCAGGTTCGGATCCCATATAGGGATGGCCGGTTGCTCACTGGGTGAGCGTGGTGCTGACAACACCAAGTCAAGGGTTAAGATCCCCTTACCGGTCATCTTTTAAAAAAAAAAAAAAAAGGGACTCGGGAGAATGGGCTGGCAGGTGAGGAGAGGCAGCTGGGGTGGGCGGGGCCTTGCTCACGCAGAGGAGAGACCTCTCTCCTGCTCTTGGTTCTCTGGGGAAGTGGATTAAACCTTAAGCCTTAAGAGACCTTCCTAGTCACCTCTTTAAGGAAGGGCTCACCGTATGCCAGACACTGTGTGTGTGTGTCCCTCCTCTCCTGGGAAGGTGTGTGGTCCATGTTACAGATGAGAACACTCAAGCTCCAAGAAGCCACACAGCTCATAAGTCAGAGATGGACCCAGGTCTTGGAATCCTGTGCTCTGACCTACTGCCACCAGCCAAGGTGTCCAGGCCAAGAGTCCCCGGAGCACCCCAAGCCCGAGCTCTCGGCTGCTGCCCTCCCTGAGTAACGGCCTCCCTTCTCCTTTCCAGCTGTCTTCACTCAGCCGGCTCCTGAGCCTTATGAGGCCATCATCCCTCAGGCAGTACCTGGGCTCTGAGCTCTTGCCACCCTGCCAGGAGCAACAGCCAAAGGCCAGTGCCGAGCTAGACCACAAGGTGAGTACCCAGCACCTGCCCGCCTCTGCCAAGGTGCCACCACCACAAGTAGCAGGGGAAGGGCCGGCCCGTGGCTCACTCGGGAGAGTGCGGTGCTGATAACACCAAGGCCCCGGGTTCGGATCCCATATACAGATGGCTGGTTCGCTCACTGGGTGAGCATGGTGCTGACCACACCAAGTCAAGGGTTAAGATCCCCTTACCGGTCATCTTCAATTAAAAAAAAAAAAAAAAACAAGTAGCAGGGGAAGGCAGGCTGTCCACATTGCACAGCCTGCGGGTCTTTATGGCTACCGGTCCACCATGCCAGGACAGAGACCAGCATGCTGCCTCCCTGTGCTGAGAGGACATGCTCGTCATCTCTCCAAAGCCTGCAGTTAGTGCCCTTGCCCACGCCGCTCACACAGGCACAGGGGACGCTGTGCGCAGGTGTGCAGGAACACGTCCGCCTGGCCCTGTGTGTCCACTGGACCCTCTATAGCCTGGCATGGCTTCATTAGCTGTGGGGTTCTCAGTTGGTCTTCGGTTGGTCTTAGAGGGAATTCAGGAGCTGAAATGCTGGTGTGGGGAGTGGGGGGCATGGGAGTACATTAAGGAGAACTGCAGGGAATGTCTAGATGTGAGAGGTATCCTATTCTGTAAAGCAGAGCTGGGCCCAGCCGCCCTGTTCTTTTTCACTTATGGTTGTCACTAAGGCTGAGTCCTTGGCCTGCTCCCAGTTCTTTCTAATTGACTTCCCAGACACTGCCCAGCTTTCCTGAAAGCCAAGCTTTGGCAGAAGTCAGGGCAACTCTCCACAGGGCCTGGGAGTTGTGGGGTTTGGAGCAGTGAGGCCTGTGGTCCCCAGGGTGAATGTTAGAGTAGGATGGTGGTGGGTTGGGGACTTGAGATTGGGAGTCCCAGACCAAGCTCCATGGCAATCAGGGGGATGGATCTCAGTGAGCTCTCCCATCCCTGGGGACTTGGGGATGAAGAATGGAGATAGGGATCTTACTAATTTAGGAAGATGGTAATTCCAAAAGCTTACTCAGAGTTGAATGTTGATGATCCAAAAGTCCAACCTTTGGGCATCACTTTGCAAATCAGATAAATGAATTAATTACTTAATGAACACTAATGAACCATTAAGAAGATACAATATCCGCAGGTACATGCTGCTCTTCTGGAGCATGTAGGGAAGGTTATCTTTCAGTTGTGTCTAATATTAGTGCATTTAGGAGGCTGCTCCTCCCAGGAGGGTGTGAGCTGCCTGCAAGCCCCTTCTCCTCTGCCAAGCATTTCCCAGGAAACTGGAGCTGGTTATGGGGGCTATAGAAAGGAGGTGGAGTCAACCCCTGGGGGTGGTCTGTCTGAGCAGACACAAGGGGGCCTGGGCAGGGGGAAGGTAGAAGAGGGGAGTGGTGAGAGAGAAGAGGCTTGTATCTGGTCCGGCAGGTGGAGAGTGTGGTCTCCAGGTTCCTTGGGGGCCCGTCCCCCAGACTTACCTGGCAGAGGTGTGCTGCCAGGCCAGAGGCTTCCATCTGCCCCATTGAGAGCATGTCTGGTAGCAGAAGATGGCCATTCAACAGCCAAGGAAGGGGTAGAATGAGCGGGCCGAGGGTATCCTTTATTTTGAGGACTGTTCTCACACATGTAAAGGAGTCTTAGAAAGCACCCCCTGCCTGGCTGCCATATCGGAAATGGCCCGTTTGGCTTGGAAACATATGGAGGGGCCAGTGGGTCTCAGCAGAGTGCCCCAAATTGTAGAGTGTGCTGGTCCAGGGCAGTGGAAAGGGCAGTTCTCAGCACGCCTTTACTGCAGCCCGAGACCTGCGGGGCTCTCCTTGCCCTCTGCTTCTGAGAGCAAGGCAGCCAGGCACAGAGGAGGGAGAGGCACTGCCCCAGGAAAGGCAGGACAGGAGGCAGGGCCTGGGGGGTGCACAGGTGCAGAAAAGAGTGAAATGGGTGTGTCCTGTCCCCCGAGCTGGGTACTGTTCTGACTGGGAGGGGCAGGTGGGGCAGGTTACTGGGCCCCTGTCCCACCTCAGCCAACTGACTCCGCGTTAGGCCCAAGCACGTTTCATCTTCAAAGATGATCAGACTACTCACCAGCCAAAAAGAGCGGCCGGCGTCACCCGCCCTGTTTTACAGGGAGTGGTGGTCTGGGCTGTGGCTGAGCCTTTCATCCTTAGAGCTCAAAGTCTTTGCCTTTTTCCCTCTCAAGTGCAGTGGAGAAACTGAGGCCAGAGTAAGGTCGGCCTGAAGTGACCCAGCATGGAGGAAATGGCTCCTTTCCCAACCCTGGGGGGTGCTGAGCCACCCGCCGATCCCCCAGCCCTCTTCGCTTTTGTCTGGGAGATTTCCTGCCCCATACTGCTAGGTCACAGCCCTCCCCCAGCCCTGCAAATAAACACTTCTACCAGGCTCAGCTCTCCTCCACACCTCCTCTCACTGCCTCAGGCCTTGGCCCAGCCTCCTCCCTCCTCTGGGAAGCTCCTAACCCTCCTGCAAGGCTGAGAGAGCTTCTCCTTGGTGCCCAAGGCACGACTTTTTCTCCTCACTGATCCTGTGGCCTCGTGGTCAGCCCTTTACTTGTCTGGCTGTCCAGCTAGAACGTGGGTGGCACCAGCATCTCAGCATTGCACCACACATTTGGCCCTGATGAATGAATGAACCCAATTTTCATTCTCTCCCTCTGAACTTTTTTTTTTTTTTTTTTTAAAGATGACTGGTAAGGGGATCTTAACCCTTGACTTGGTGTTGTCAGCACCACATTCTCCCAAGTGAACCACGGGCTGGCCCTTGAACGCTCTTCTTCCACTCTGTTCTGGCATCCACTCTCCTGTCCCATTCTGGAAATCTCACTCCCTCCATCCCTCCCTCTGACCAACCTCTGTGTGATGGCCCCCTTGTCTCTTAATGTCCTTGTATCATTAAGGCCACAAGAGTTTAGCTTCTCCTGTTGGAGACCCTGGACTTCAGAAGTGTTACCTGCGTAGGAGAGAACCAGTCATAGCACATTATAATTATAAGCTATCGAGGTTCCTGCCTTGGAAAGCTAACCACCAAGTACTTTAACAAAAGAAGCAACATACTCTTGCTGGAGCACTGCATGGGGGTGATGAGGGAGTGAGGGAGCTAGAGGGGAGGCGGGAGTGGGCGTGGGTTCCTCCTCTGGCTGTTTGTCCCAGCTTGGTCAGAGTCCTAGCTTAGCAACTCATGGCAGAGCTTATATGGAATATATGAGCTTCTATGGAATATGCTGCTTAAAGAGCTAATTAGGATACTTTTAACATTTTAAATGCTTTTGGATGAAGAAAACAGTTGCTGAGCCCCTTGATGCTTATCGTGGCCTTGTGCTTGCCTGCTCTCCCAGAGAGGAGTAAAATCTGTATCAGAGTGATGCCCCGGGCCTGGTCCCACCCAGCCAGAGGCAGGTGCTCTGTTTGGTAGAGTGAGGTGGGAGAGGATGTTTTCGTACAGGAGAGTTAATGCAGGAATTTTTAATACCTTGGGAGCTGGCGGCCCAGTGCTTCCCTTGGGCCCACGGATACTGATTCTGCAAGAGCCCGTTGCTTGTCCTTTTGGCCCCAGGCAGACACGTTAAGTAACTTGACTAAATTTACCACTATCTCCTCAAAGCTACCAGCTCAGTCCTACAACCCAGAACCAGGGTTTTCCTGAGGTATTTTAGATTTTTTTTTTTTTTTTTTTTTTAGCAGTTGGCTGGTATGGGAAGCTTTTAGATATTTTTTAGCTGACTTGCATAAACCATATCTGGCAAGATTTTGTCTAGTCGTGTTCTGTCCTGTCCAATCTCAGGGTGATAACTCATTCACTCTTATTGAGATTATCGATTTCAGTCTTGTTAAACTTACCATTGCATAGTATGTTCCTATTTACCACGCTTTCCTATTGTTTCTTGCTTCCAGCCCCACCCCCTGCAGTTTTTAATTCCATTTCTTCCCCTAGGGATTTAGAAGGTGTATAGCGCTAGGATGTTTAAGGTGGGATGGAAGTTTTCTCCTAGTTAGTTAAATTTGGGAACTGTGAGAAAGTTAACTGTCAGGACCACTAAAGAAGGAAAGTCCCAGATTTGGGGCAGAATTGAGGTACCAGGAGCCTGACTCCTGTCACCCCATGTGCCTCCTGGGCTTGTCCTCCTCCCATCCCGATAGTGTCCTCAGGGGATGATGGCCTGGGGCTCCCTGAGGGCTCTGTGTCTGTGATGGTCCCTGGAGAGCCTGCCACCCAGGCTGAGCCAGGGCTGCTGACTGCAGGTGACTCTAGGCAGCTTCCTAGAGGTGCACATACCACTGCATTCCCCAGGCTCCTGTCCTGAGGCCTGGGGACAGCTTGTTTATCAGAGAAGGATAAAGAGTCCACTTTATTGGGGGTGGGTGTGTGCTCCTGAGTGTGGTGATTCTCTGGGATGAGCTCCGCCCAGCCACGCAGCTCCATCAAGCTCACCCCCTTGTGTCTGCCTGTCTTCTGCAGAGGCGGGGCCTCCTGTGTGCTTGGGGGTGAGTACTGCGTGCATCTCCTGTGTATCCTTGTGATGTGCCCTGTGCTGGTAGAGTTGGTGAACAAGTTTTACTGCTCTTGCTGCTGCTGTGCGACTGCAGCTGTCTGGTCCTGTGCTGGGCAACCCTGCCAAGAGCCTCTTTAATGGGAGGTTGTGGTGGGGAGAGGCCAGCTCTCACTGCTGGGCAAGCCAGGGAGGTTGCCCCTCTGGTAGCTCTGTGCTTGCTTCTCTTTTTTTTTTTTTTTTTAAAGATGATTGGTAAGGGGATCTTAACCCTTGACTTGGTGTTGTCAGCACCACGCTCAGCCAGTGAGCTAACCAGCCATCCCTATATGGGTTCCAAACCCGTGGCCTTGGTATTATCAACACCACACTCTCCCGAGTGAGCCACAGGCCGGCCCTAGCTCTGTGCTTGCTTCTGCCCTCTCTTGCTGGCACTCTCAACTCCAGCAAGGGACATGTGTTGGCGGGGGCTCCAGCACAGGCCCATTGCCCTGTGTCACCCTGAAAGACAGGTGGAGCCTGGAGCCTCTGCTCCCACCCCCCACACACTCCACCTTCTCACCTGGAAGTACCTGCCCTTTCCTTCCCACTAGAGACCTTAGTCAGGCCAATGTTAGGAGAACTGGGAGGAAAGCAACTGGCTCTGAGGAATAGAAACTAGATATGCAGGACTCTTAAGTCCATCCTCTAGCTGCTTTGTGGTTGGTTCTGTCATACTTAATTCAAAATGAGGAGCATCAGACATCTTTTGAAATAAACTGCAGATGTGGCCTCTGGGAAGCTGACCCTGTGGGGACCGAGGAGACCTCTGCAGACCTGGGAACCAGCCAGTATTCCTTAGCATCCCAAGGCCAGGCAGGGCCCAGGCCCAGAGCAGCTTTGTTTGGGTCCCAGGAATTCTGGCTTCTTCGCAAGTGTGTGAGGAGGGCTTGAAGTGATAGAATTAAGCAGGGGAGGGCAGGCTTGGATTCTTCAGGCAGCTTTTGTCCAAGTCCAGCTAGCTCGAGGCCTTGGTAGCATCCGGGCCTACTCTCTGCCCTGCCCCACCCAGGCCCAGGCCTCCTGAGGACCCTTCAGGGTCCTTCTCCCTTGGCAGGTGACTCATAAATCATCCTAGACAACTCTGTGGATTCTGACTTAGGGAAAATAGATCCTTAGTGCCTGTCACCTCATACTTAAACCCTGCGCTCCAAAGCTTCCATCAGCTGTCCCTACCCCTGCAAATCAAACCAGGACATTTGACTCCAGCAATGGATGCCGTTCCCAGAAACCCTCTACTCCCAGTCCCATGTCTTTGCTTCTGTTGTTCCTGCTCCCTGCAGGGCCCAGCCTGTCTCTCCTGACCTTGGATTCCTGTGGGCATTACAGTATGTCACTCAATCCATGGCCTGTCCTCATGCTGCTTCATGTACCTAGACAGAGTCGCTTTTGAGTACCCATTCAGAGTCTGTATGACCCATATCCACCATGGCTGCCATGAAATGCCATGCCCTGAGCAGGCACAGCCTGCATGAGGGACTCTTCTCCACCTTCCCTGCACCCAGCCCCACCAAGCAAGCTGCCTCTTCTCCCCACCAGGCCTGAGCCAGTCCAGAGAATGGGTGGAGCAGGACTTTCTGCATGCTGCCTCTGAGCAGCACTGCCTCAGCTCCTGGCCACGCACCTCAGGGGTCCAGGAATGGGTAAGGAGGTCTCTCATATGCTGTCCTCAGTCTGGAGGAGCAGTTGCCAGGCACAGCACAGCTTTCTCAACTGCTCTCTGCTCACTGCCTTTTCTGTCCCTTCTCCCCTGTCTTTGCCAAGCCTCTTTAGTGACAGAAACACAAACACAAATCCTGAAAAGTCCTGGGACAGCTCCTCAGGCTTAGCTGGATCCAGGGGCTAAATAGCGCCATGAGACCTCAGTGCTGCTCTCTTCACCTCCTGGCTCTGCCCTTGGTACATTCCAGGCAGGCTCTTTCCTCCCAGTTGTGAGAAACTGCAGGCTTACCCCTTTCCTCAGCAACCCTAGCCAGGGGCAAAGAAAGAGCTTAAGTCCAAGAGTCCTAACCAAAGTCCCACAGTCACGTCTCGTTGGCTTGGCATGTATCATGTGCCCATCTCTAAGCCAGTCACACGGGCCTGCTGGGTCATATGTCCATCCCAGGAGTCAGCGCTGAAATCACTGCCATGGAACAACTTGGCCTGGGTGTAGGGGATGGGAGGCTGGGACACTCTTACAAAGGAAGGGGAAGGATCCTGGGTGCCCAGAAACCTTGGACATCCACAGCATCCCCCTGTCCTGCAGTCACGGCAGTGGCCTTATGCTCTGATGTCCCCAGGAAGTGAAAGGCAGGCAGTGCCTCCCAGGCTCGGGCCATGCCAGCACTTCAGCAAACAATTCAATGAGCGAGAAGGGAGCCGTGGCTTGTGAGAAAAGCACTGCTCTGTGAGGATGGCCGTGCATGCTCCCTGGCTGTTTCCACTTGCTCCTCACACATCCCATGTGCTCCCCCAGCTCACTCCCAGGCACTGCTGTGCATGTGCTCACACGGACAGGCATACACTCTCACATACCCCTGAGAGCCTGTCCTTTTCTGGGCACCCGGTAGGGCTGGGTTTTCCGGTCCAGACCTCCTGGGGTCAGGGTCTCTAGTCCAGGCTGGAGGAGCAGGAAGAGCTAGTCAATCCCTGCCTGTAGTCTCCCCCACTCCCAGCGCTGGCAGGAAGCCAGAAAGGAAGGGTGGGCTGGGTGGGAGCACTTGAGCAAGGGGTCACCTACAGCCCCTTGGTTCCTTCCAACATCAGACGCAGGAATGGGTCAAACACTCTGAGATAACTTCCCTGCAGCAGATCCCCAGGAATGAGAAGCCCTTAGCCTTCTCACCTTTGTCCCAGCCTGCATCTCTCTCCTTCACTGTCCTCAGTACCAAGAGAAGGAGCCAGGGCTGCTCAGGGTCCAATCCAAGTTCAGGAGAGAACTTAAAAGAGAATCCCACTGTGAAGGGATCTTGGGTCTCTGAACTCACTCTGGGAAATGGAGGGTGTGGCCGCATGCTGGACCTTCGGCAGCTTGGGAAGAGACATCTCAACCAGCTGGGACCCTGAGAGCAACTTTCCATGCAGTGGCCGTTCCCAACAGCTGAGCAGGAAGTCCTGTTCCTGTCCAGATGCTCCCATCACTCTAAATCAGCTTCATCCCTGCACCATGATTAGGGCTCCACCCACCCCCACACCCAAACAGACACTTTCATTTACAGAATTGGGTGTCCTGCCTGGCAGACCCCATAGTGAGTCTGGCAGTCCCTGCCTGTGACGTCTGCTCTCTGTCCTCTTGGCCCTGTGTAATCAAGGATCCTGGGCTAGGAAGAGGTGTTGAGTCACATGCCTCATTTCCTAGTGGTTTGTCATTTACCCCCATCATTTCCTCCTCACTAGGACTTTTGACCAGTGGCCTGTCCTGGTCAGAATCACTTCCAAAGTCAGCTTTCCTCTGGGAACACAACTTTAGATTCAGCCCTCTGCTTGCTTTCTGGAGTTTGCTGCTGGGGGCAGAGGACAAATGGTATCCTAGTAATGATGACGGGTGCCACACTTGAGGAAGAGTGCAGGTGGGGTGTATCTAGAATCCCCTCTAACTGGTATTCTAGTGGACACACCAGCCAGAGGAGCTCTCTCCCCAGGTGAGGCTCTTGGCCTGGGGCCTGCAAGTAGCCCTACCCCAGGATTACTCATTGCTAATTATTGTTGTCCTCCTTTGTCCAACCTGTGGTGGAGTACCTACACCATGCCCTTGGGGCTCAGGCTGCAAAGAACATTCTTCTTCCACCCCTGCAGAGTGGCCTTGGCCTCTCCCTGTCATGCCTCTAGGAGGCCCTTGGGCCCTTGCTGCTCAGTGCAGAAGAGGCTTGCTGTCTCCTGAGGGGGGTGTCCACAGTGTCACTCCCCTTTAGAGATGACACGTACACACACACACACTTGGAGCTTGTCTGGATGAAGGGTAAAAGCTGGGATGGACATCTGCTGGTGGACCAGACCTACCCTTACTTGACATGGAGTCAAGCCTCAGCCTCCACATCTGCTGAAAAGTGGGGGTCACCAGGCCCTCCCTCTCTGCATGCCCCGCTGGGTCAGGATTCTGTGAAGTAGTGCTGTAGGTTTAAACGTAATAAAAAAGGAAAAAGCCCAGCTCTAGCCTTGGATCTGAAATGTCTTTCCCATACTGGACTGGTTCCAGAACTGATCTTCAGTACACATGCTTGCATCTAAGTCCCTGAGAGGACCCAGACATGCCAATGATGGCACCTAGGGCAGAATTCTCCTGCGATCAGTTGTTGGGTTGGGCTGGACCTCCAGGACCTCAAGACTGGGCTGAGAGCAGCCCAGTCAGATTGGGGCTGAATGCACGTTCCCCAGGGTGGCTGCCACCCATAGTCTGTGAGCATGGCAAGGTGAAAACAAAGGAGGCTGTTCTGGGGTCCTGGCGTCCCAGGCAGGGAGCCCGGACACCTGCGGGGACTTAGGGCCAGCTTCCTGAGTGAGAGCCAGGGACACCAGTGTGGTGAGCCATGGGCCCAGCAGCCTAGCTGCAACAGCCACTTCTGTTGTGTCAGGCTCAGTCACCCCAGGAGGTGTTCCCGGGTCAGCCTCAGTTCTCCTTCCACAATGGCTGCCCCAGAGCCTGGCTAGACCTACTCCCACAGCATCCTCCTATAATGGCAAGATCTGCCATCCCCACCCTGCCTGGAAGCCTCCAGGGAAAGGGTTTGGCTTGCAGACCAGGGTAAGACTGGGTTCTGGCTCATGACCTGAGGTGGAAGAAACAATGATGTTCTGGCCAGAGCAAGTAGCCTCCTGGTAGAGCCTCTCTCTCCTCCTTTCTACGCTTCGTCAGCTTAGATAACCCAGGCCACAGCCTGCTCCCTTGGCATTAGCTAGAGGGGAATTTTCTAAAGAATGAAGTTCCTGGGAAATGTCCACCCTTTTCCCTTTTGTCTTATGACAAAAGTTCTGCTAATGGATCCCGCTTGACCTGGGACACTTGGCTGTTGGTTCCTGGGTCAGAACTAGCTGGGCCAGAACATAGAGATGACCTTCTCCCTGGGTGACAAGCGCAGTAGGCTGTCTGCCATCACTCATCCTTGTCATCCTTCCCCAGGGAGAGGGCAGGGCCCGCTGTAAGGCTCTAGAGCCAGGAATGAGGCATCCTGTGCAGGATTTCTGAGAAGAGCCAGACTCTGGGAACAGACCCGGAACATCGAGGCTGCAGGCCTTGCTGGGAGCAGCAGCAGGGGATGGTCCAGTCTCATCTTGTTGGTTTTGGGCTTAGGCACGTCCCATTCCTCGCCCTCAGACTCTCCCTCTCCCCACGTTGTTGACTGATGCTTCCTGGGTCCCATTTCCTGTTTGGGCTTCCCAGCAGGAATTCTGCCCGTTCACGGCGGGGGGGAGGGGGGGTGTAGCTGGCTGCCTGAGCTGGTCAGGCCCCTCTTCAGACAAGGTCCTGAGGCCTGGACACGTGTAGCCCCCACCAACCATGCTCAGAGGGCTAACCCTGAAGCCACACTGACTTCCCCCAGCAGGCCTGGAAGGGGCTTCCCTCGGGCAGGTGGAAAGGCCACCTCACTCTCCCAGTGGTGGAGGAAATGGACAGGGCGGGTGAGCGGGCAGGAGCCACAGAGTCTCTGTGTGGCCTCTGCTCGGCCTTCTCTTCCTGTATCTTGAAAGGGAAGCCACTGGAGCTCTGGGTCCCTGTGGTGCCAGCCAGGACAGGAACGGGCTTGCTCAGTGCAGGAGCTGGTCACACAGTGAAGCAACAGGAGCAGGAAGCGCAGCTTTTGCAGCGGCTGTTTACCTGGTGTCCTACCTGTCCTCCAGATGGCCCCCTCGCTTGCCCTCGCCCCGCCTGCACTGCACCGCTGGCCCCCAATTTCTGCTAGCTTGACCTTCCCGCACACAGGGGAGAGGAGTCTCGGGGAAGCGGGGGTTCAGAAGAAGCCAGAAGCCGTGCATGCACGTTTGTCTGGATGGGACCAGCCCCTCACTTGCCTCCCAGCGCTTCTGAGACCGTGGGTCCCTGGGCAGTGAGAGGAGGGTCCGCTTCAGCCAAGCCCCCAGAGGTTCTCCAAGGGAGGGGTTCATGTGCAGCGGCTGTCTTTGTCATGATTTCTGGCCACTGGAAACGTCCCCCTTAAATTGGATCAGAGTTTTCCTTAAAGGGCCTCCCCTTACCTAGGCCCAACTCCAGGGAGCATCCTCAAATGCAAGGAAAACATGCACCTGGGCTCCGGGCACGTTTGTGTTTTTTGCCTTTGGAAAAATGGCTTATGAAATGTGGTTAATAGGGCTTTTCTTTAGGACTACCATTACTTACTTGCTATTACCACCCCCTGTTTCCCCCCACCCCACCCCCGCTGCCTCCCCAAAATAACACATTCGGAATAGTTTTCTTGGGATTTTCCCTGCAGGTTCAATTATGGGAATCAACACAAGAACAAAGTTGTGAAACTGGTAAATCCCCACTGCATGGGGCAAATACCGCTGACAGCCTTTCCTCCCTGGTGTTCCTTCAGGGCATTCCTCAGATCCTAAGACCCACCCTCACCACGCCTCCTCCTCCTTGGAAGAGGAGTTCTGCGTCCTCTAATACAAAGACCTCCTCACCTTTGAGCCAGGGCGGGGCAGGCCACAAAGCCATCACCCCTCAGGTGAAAGGTCTGCAAGGTCGCCAGTCCCCTTTCTCTCCTTCCCAGCCCCGCTCCCTCCCAGTCCTTCACACTGTCCCCTGCAGAGAGCTCTGGTGCCTTCCCCAGCCTTCACCTCACGGGAGGGTTCCATCATCCTTGGGTGTGTCCTTTGGCTTGCCCGGCCACCTCTCATCATCAGCTTGCTCACCTCCAAGCGCTTTGCCTTCTCAAAGAGGGGCCTTGGCTTCACTTCAAGGTCATGTCCCTCTCCCTTGCCCCACACCCACCCCAAACCCAGTTAGATTCAGTCGATTATAATTGGCAGTGTTTGTTTAAAAAAAAATAATAAATAAAATAAACTTTATTGTATTCTGATTATGGGAGTAAAGCACACAGAAGTAATCTTAAAAATGAAAATGAAGGACACCTATGATCCTTTCTCCCAGAGCTGCATTTTCATGCTGGTACGTCCCGCACCACCCACGCAGCCACATCCTATGACCCACTTCCCCCAGGCAGCCCCCCAACTCTGTTGCCAGCTCTGTCCCCAGTCGGCTCCCCCCTTCCCCACCCCAGCCCAGCGAGCCACCCTGTTGTCCCCCAACATGCCCTGCCTCTGTTTCTTGCATCAGCCCTCAGGACCTGTCTGGAATTGTAATCTGCCCACCTCCACCCCCAGAGGGGTGTCTTCTCCTCGAGTCCTGCTATTCCTTTGAGGCCCACTTTAGCTTAGTCACTTCCTCCTTGAAACCTCTGAGCTGCACACCTCCCCCTCACCCCCCAAAAGTGGAAGGACTCTTTCTCCTTTTGGTCCATGGGGAAGCTGAAATTTGGTATTTGTTGTCCAAATGATTGCCTTCCTGAAGCATCTTTCTTCCTCTACCATCCGAATGTGCATGGCTGTGGCCTGGATAAGGTACAGTGTCTGGCACAGGCCTGAGCCTGCTGCATGAGAAGGGGGCAATGAGCTGGGTGCCAGGACTGCAAAGGCTGTGAGGAGTCTGGAAGGTGTGGCCCCTCCCTGAGGCAAGGCCAGACTGGATGGAAGGGGAGCCCAGAGGCACACCCAGCGGGCACCCTGGCTTCCCCCACTGCATCTTCTCTGTGCCTGACACTTCTCTGTGCTGTGCCACCCACTCTGGCCAGGCCACCTGTGAGCCTTGGCTGTTATATGCTAAAGAATAGGCTGAGCACGGCAGGTGCTGCTGGTGGGGATCCCAGGTGGCCTCTGTCCTCAGGATCCTGCACAGTAGCATTTAGGTTCAGGAAGTCAGTTCTTAGTGCCAAGTCGGGTTCCCTCAGGAATAGTTGGGGCTTCTGTCCTGAGGAGGCTCCTGAGTCTGTGCAGAGAGGCTGCTGCCATTTCTTGGGCACTGCCTGGTGCTCTTAAGAGGACAGGATGATAGGGCAGGGGAAGCTGGGGATGGAGGAGCTTAGGCTCGTCCTGAACTCCAGCTCCTTTACCACCACACTGGAGCCCTGCTGGCCACCCCGGAGCCACTTAACCTCCCAGTCATCCTCAGGGCTGGTCATCTGCCACAGGCGTAGTCACAAGGTTATTTCCTGCCACCCTCCTTATGTTCCAGTCCAAAGGAGACAGTCCGCAGGAACCTGTGCATGGGAGTGGGGATGCCTACAGAGAGCAGTTCAGGAAGTCAGGAGCCTCATCTGTCTTTGGGACGCTCCCCATATCTAATTTTCTCCACAAAGCAGACAATGTCCCATAAGTGAGGGTACCAACAGAGTCCAAGAGCACCCTGGGATCAAACCATTCTCTGCTCAGACAGAATTGGCCTTTGTCCAGTTTTCACCTCTGAGAGTGTCCAGTGGACAAGAAAGAAGGTTGAGTTGGTGGGTAAGGTGTACAAATACTCAACCAAAACCCTCTCCCACCTGCCTCCCCTGTCTTTACCTGCCTCCTCATGTCAACAAGGTTTGAGTGTCCAGGCAGGGCTACCTTCATGTTGTGGAGGTGGCATTTTGTGAAGCGATGAGCAGAATCCTGAAGCTGTGCACCTGTGGGCCATGTCCCCCTGGAGGGGACTCCCATTTGCTATTTGCACAAAGGTACCATAGGGGATAGTGAAACCCCAGTCACAGTGCCCACAGGTATGAGTGCCTCAGAGAACAGAAACTGCACAGAGATCAGAGTGCACGGGCCCTTCTCCCCAGAGGGCTTTCTCTGCTGGAGCCCCAGGACAAGACTGGGGGATAGTGTGGTTTCTGGATGGCAGATTCCTTTTTTTTCTGAAGGAAGGGAGAACAGTCATCAGAGGGAAAGCTGGGAGAGCCTGCTGGGGGGAGTCACAGCTCTGCATAAGTGGCCTGGCATCCCTGCTCACCCAGGCCCTCCTTGGAGATGCTGTTGCTGAAAGCCTGATGGCAGGCTGAGAGCAAGGAGATCTGCAGGTGAAGGGGTAGCCGCTGTGGTGCTGGAACAGAGTTAGGGACACGTCTCTTGCTGTGCTGTCTTTCCAGGTCTGCTACCTGAGCCACACCCTCCTGACGCTGGCCGGGGTGGTGGTCAGTTGCCAGGACATTACTCCAGAACAATGGGTGAGTCTCCCAGGAGGCTGGGGTGGCGTGGGGGTGCCCAGCTGTGTCTTTTCCACCAGGCAGTGTGTGGTCAGCCCAGATGGAGCCCAGCCCATTATCAGGAACCGCAAAGAGTGGGAGGCTGAGAAAGGAGCAGGCCTAGCAGAGCCAGGGCCTCTTCCAACCCCCAGTGTTCCACAAGCTGTTCCCGAGGGACATTGACCCGGAGCCCCCAGCAGTTGCCCTGGCCCCTCCTGCCTTTGCTGCCCAACTTCTGAGCAGTCACTCAAATCCATTCCTCCCTGCCTCTGATCTCCTTCCCCTCCTGCCCTCCCTTTGGATGCCCCCGGCCCATGCCACACCCGCCCCACAGCTAGCCTCTGTCTCCACAGGGTGAGCTGCAGCTGCTATGCATGCAGTTGGACTGTCACATCAGCACCCATATCCGGGAGAGCCCCCAGGCCATGCACTGGACCAAACTCAAGGACCTGGCTGCCCAGACCTACATCCGTTGGCAGGAGCTACTGACCCACTGCCAGCCCCAGGTGGTGCCCCCTCCAGTCCCCAAACCTGGGAAGAGAGGGAAGTGGTCAGGCAGAGTTGGCCAGAGCCAGCAGCACATCCACCCCCACTGCAGCTGCTGAGCTCCTGGCAGGGACGTGGGTGGAGAGGACAATGCCAAGGGGCTGGGGCGAGGGGCCTTCATCATTCTTATGGAGAATCCAGGGCCTGGGTTGGGGTGGGGTGAGGGAGACAAAGAGAAGCCTATTCCTGAGCAAGTGCAAAGAAAAACTTAGCTCTGGAGAGGGGACAGCCTGGGCCTGGAGGACCAGTTTGTCATGAACAGTGCCAGGAAGAGGCACTAGCTGCCCACCCTCTGCCTACTTGCTGTGCAGGCCTGAGGGTGGCCTCCTACCCTCCTAGGAGGAACACTCCCAGGTTGCCCTGGTCCCCTCTGATTTCTGTAGCAGCAACCTTCACAGCCCCCAATTTTCTCAATATTATTACGTCTAGGTAATAATATTCATAGCTAATATTTACTGAATGACCAATACAAGGGGTCTTCAAAGAGTTCATGGAGAGATTCATATTATCTTTCAGTTCCATTTTTCCAGAAACTTTTTGAAGTACATTTGTGTATCCCCCATGAGGCAGGTGTTGTTAGGAGCCCATTTTACAGATGAGCAAACTAACCAGAGGCCCTGAGAGGTGAAATAGCTTGCCCTGTTCCACAGGCAGCTTGAGTGAATGTCAGAATCAGGGCCCTGAGCCAGCCTGACTCCCAAGCCTGCTGACCTAACCACAGTACAACCCCTGCTCTGGCATCCTCCCTTCTGGCCTTGTCTCTCCAACAAGCAACACCCAGCTGGGCTGGTTTGGGGGCCGTTCCCTCCCTGAGACCCCAGCCCTTGATGCGGAGCCATGCTGGCAAGAGCCACGTCCCCACCCCCTCTCCCAATGCACCTCAACTCTCAGCTTGCCTCTCGACTCCTCTCTTATCCTTCCCCCTGTAACCTCTGACTTGGGGCTGACACATTGGCCACAGCCTCTTATCCTTCCCCCTGTAACCTCTGACTTGGGGCTGACACATTGGCCACAGGCTGTGGCTCGGGTCTCAGAATTCACAAGTCCCTGAGAAAGCTGGAGAGCAAACCTCAGTCCCCAAGGAACTAGATCATACTAGTCTCTGGTGGGAAGCAGTGTGTTTGTCATGACAGGAAGGAACAGGGATCAGTTGCCTGGCAGAGTAGGGTGCAGGCACCACCTTGCTTTCATACTCCCTGGGCCTGTGGGCAGTGCATAGAGGGGACCCCAACAGGGCACTCATGGTGCTGAAATCAAGAGGCCTGTTGACCTGCTGTGTCCTCACCTGCACCAGGAGTCCCGGGAGGCTTACTTGCTCAGCACCCGGCACAGAGGAGGACCATAGTGGGTGTTGAGTGGACGCTGGAAGTCCAGGGAGCCTCAGGACATTGGGCAGCGCCTGGGCCCAACCCATCACAGCCTGTTTTCCTCCTTGCCCCAGGCCCAGTACTTCAGCCCCTGGAAGGACATCTAAAGGAGCAGGGTCAGTGCAGCCCAGGGCTCAAGGAACTGGAGGAGGTGACGAGTCAAGGCCCAGATGCTGACCAGCCTGATGAAGGAAGAGTCTGCCTCCGCCACTGCCCCGACCCGCACTCATCCAGGGATGGGCCTCTCCAGTCTGGCCCACCACTCCGCTTTCCTTCCCTTCCTAGACATCTCCTCTTCCCCAAGGCCTTTGTCTCCATAGCTCTGGTTTCCCTGGGCCTCAAAGGCCTCCAGGGCTTCCTGGACTTTAGTCCTTCCCACCCTCCTTCCTCTCTCTGTCACTACTGTGAGGTTTCTTTTTTTTTTTTTTTTTTTTTTTTTTTAAAAGATGACCGGTAAGGGGATCTTAACCCTTGACTTGGTGTTGTCAGCACCACACTCAGCCAGTGAGCGAACCGGCCATCCGTATATGGGATCCGAACCCGGGGCCTTGGTGTTACCAGCACCGCACTCTACCGAGTGAGCCACGGGCCGGCCCTACTGTGAGGTTTCTTTGTGCACATTAAAGTCTTATTTCAGCATCAGTGGTTTAGGAGACTTCCTCAATCCCTGTCCTGAGGGCTCATGCCCAGCACCCAGTCTCCTGAGGCCTCTGCTCATCATGCTCTGCTGAATTCTCACCTCGGACACTCATGTGACTGGGGCCTGCTCCCTGCAGCACAGGGCTGCTTGCAAATCTCCAGGGAGGAGCAATTTTCCCTGTGGCCCAGGAGCTGAGATGGGGATCATTTGTTTGGACCTAGTCTGGGACCACTCCCCACTCCCTGCCCCTGCTGGGGAGGATACACAAAGTGAGATGGTGAGTCAGGGCTGTAATTACATTTAATTCAATTTATTGTTGAGTTCTGAAATCAACTCCCCAGATTTAGGAGTGGGGGCATGTCCAAAAGACAGTTGTATATACTGCTTTTGCTTTCCCTGGGCCTTGCCCCAGATCATTTTTATGGGTCCTGATCCCTAGTGGGGTACTAAGTATCTTTGACCTGAACCCCTTGAGAAGTGAGTGGACCCTGAGTGTTCACTTTCTCTGCCCACTCCTCCAACCCTGTGAATCCATGTCATAAGTCTCTGGCCCCTCCTGACACTTTCTGGCTTGGGATGGGTTTGCAGGGGGCACAAGTAGTAGTGGCCGAGGATTACCCCCATCAAACTGGCCTGTGCCCACTCCTCAACTCAGCCCTGGGTGTCCACCAGTGGAGCTTCCCCAGCGCTGCTGCGTACAGCTTTCTCATATGTATTTCTCTCCTTTGCTGTCTTCATGCACAGAGGATAGCCCAGGAGAGCGACTTCTCCAAAATAAAGGACCTTCAGGTGAAACGGCTCCATGTGCAGACCAGAAGTGGAGCCCATCACTTCCTGGGCCTGTTTCAGACAGCTGACTCCTCGCTGGGTCCCCAGAATGCTAGGAGCAGGGGCATCTATTATTCATAGGGCCCAGGCACACGCAGCACTCAGGGCTAGGTACCATACAGGACATCTTTCTGCCTTGCAGGCTTTTGCCAAATGAGAGGTTAAAGAAACCCTCAACCAGGGTGACTTGGATGCCCAAGCAACTTGCCTGAGAGTTCTGGTTTCTGTTCCTGGCTCCATCTCATGCCCCTGTTGGCCAGGGCCTCAGCAGCATCAGGCCGGCCTTAGATTCTCCGATAAAAACAGGGACTGTGGTGAGCAGCCTCCTCTCCTCTCCCTCAGCGCTGCCCCTGCTTCTGACACTGCACGTCCTCACAGCTGATCCTCAGCTATTCAGTTTGCTCTGGAAACCTGGAAATCACCTTTGAAATTTCCCTTCTTTGTTCTTATTGCCAAGGGCAAAAGGGAATGGAGAGGCCTGAGGCTGAACCAGGGAGTTTCCAGTTCTCAAAACTGCCCCTACCTGGCTCTGAAAAAGGTTGGGAGCTGCTATCCATTAGTGTAGACACCTGGAGCCCTTTTCCCCAGTCCCAGCTCCTGTACACTGCCCCCTCCTCCCCTGCTCCCAAACATACTCATCCCCAAGAGAGAAATAGATACCAAGGGGAGAAGAGGTGTCAGTGACGACTCAGTCCCTCCAGAGACCTGGCTGTAACCTGAGCAGAGGTGTGCATTGGAGGTTACGCAAGGGCGTACACTACCTCCTGGGACTTGTAATGGGCCCTATCTGGGACTTGCTGGGAACTGACCAGATCTTTTAAAACTAGCCTGGGAACAGTTAACAATGCAAGCCTCCTTGAGGCTAAAATTCCACAGTGGTGCTGGCAGTTTGACCACTCACCTTCCAGGTCTTTGACCTTTCCAGATCCCTAAGCCCCTGGGAAAAGGCTGGGGGATATCCTGATAAAAGCCAGTGGAAAAGCAGCATCCGGGGCTGTGATGACGGATGTTTTCCTACTTCCTTTTGGTGATGGTAGTAGGGAGGGGCCAGGAAGGGAAAGGCTTCCCAGGTGGACAGCTTTGATAACTCTCCTTTTGGAGGAAGTAGAGAGGAAGTCCTTTTCCTATGTCCCCACTCACTTCGGTCCCCAGGCCCTCAGATCCCTTAAGGGTGGCTGACCCAAGCTTTCTCACCTCACCTGTGGGTTGACTGTGGCTCCTGGCTGCCTTGAAAACCGACCAGGCAATGTTGACCAGAGAATCCACTGTGTACCTGGGGCCTCGCTCCTGCCAGAAACCTGCCTCGGGAGAGCTGGCAGGTGAGCAGCTCAAATGAAGGGCACCATGGCCCATGACCAATGTGTGGGACGGCAGAGGGGGGGTACCAGTAAGGCTCCTGGGCCATCTTCAGGGGCTGGCCCAAGCTGCCAGTGGATGTTTGGAGAGCCTTGGGAGGCATCTAGCACATCTTCTCTGTCTTTCCTTGACTTGGCCACAAGCAGTTGAGCAAATGGAAGGGGGTAGGGAGGCAATGAGAGGGTCTTAAGGCCTAAGGACTGAAGGGTGGATACCTTCCATACAGTATGCCAGACAGGCCCTAGGGAGACTTGAGAAGTACATGAGCTTTATTTTCAGTATTAGTAATTTTTTTCTTAATTGAAGACCCAGGAATCCTCATTTTTCTACCAGGTTTGCTTTTATTTAAAAGTATGAATCATGAGCAAGTAATTATGCAGGAAACTATTCTCTGCCCACCTACGGAAAAGGCCAGTGCAAGGAATGAACAGAATACTGCATGAAATGCACAAAGGTAGACAAGGGGAGCGGGGAGCTGGAACCTTATCTTTAAGGAGCATTTTGGGGGGAAGGGCTCAAAGAACCTGTTAGCTGGAGGGTTCTCCTTTCCACCTACGTCCCTGGCTTCAGGGAACCCAAATGCCTGCCACTGAGGTACAGCAGAAGACTGTCCCTGCCAGTGAAACCAAACCGCCTTTTGAAACTTTCCACTGGGGCCACCTTGGAGATAGAGCCAGGGAGCTCAGGTCTCTGCCTGGTAACCCTCATACCTAGAGGCTGGGGGAGAGCTTGAAGGTGAGGAAAAACAGCAGGTGCTGGAGCCTTGTCAGGATATATGGTGACTTAGTGGAAAGACAGAATTGGGAGTCTCAAGACCTGATTGAAAATTCTGACCTTGCTAATTATCCACACTACTTTGAGCCTTTTTGAGGTTCACTTTATCTATAAAATGGGAGAAACCATCTCTACTTTTTAAAGGGTGGACATGAGAGTGGAGTAAGAAAATGAATATGAAGGCAGTTGGCAAAGTCTAAAGCACAAAGCAAATATGAGGGGTATTTGCATATCAGTTTACCACCTACTTAAATAGACACAGGGTCTAATCCAGAGAGGGGGGAACAAGTGCATATTCTCTCTCCCTGTCAGTTGAAGCCTTCCCTGCTCACCCTGTAGTAATTGTTATCTCCAGCATTTCCGAGACCAGAGCTTTTTTTCTAGTGGAAAGGAGCTGGGAAATGTGGCTTTGGCGAGCAAGGGAGAAGGGGCCTTTATGTGTACCAGCAAAGACCCAATTGTTACTGAAACCAAACTGGGCTGCTTTTCTCAATTATCTCCACTGCTCTTCTGGTCTCTACTTTTCAGATGCCAAGTTTTAACTCAGAACAAAAGCTGCTGTCGGAACTGATTTATAATCCAGACCTGCTGATGGGGCCTAAAGTGTTCCTCCCCTCCAAGACTGCACCCTGGCTTAGAGTTACCACTGAAAGCCTCAGGGCCTCAAGTCCCTAAACCCCTGCTCTTTGCCCATAGCCAGGAGGTGGCATCTGTCTCCAGGTGCCCCTGAGGTGCCTCCCCGCGCCCCCCGCGAAGTTCCTCTGTCCACTTGCCCAGCCCTGAGGACCAGCTGGCAGGAAGGAGGACACCCCAGCACCGCCCAGGAAGCCAGAGCTACAAGTTACTTCTAGGAGCAGCTGTGGGCGGAGGCTGGCAGTTCTTATGGTGGTGGTGGTTCTCCAGCGCGGTTCCCCCAGCCCTTTCATCTGAACATTAGGGCTCGTGCCACTTGTTAATCAGCCTTCGAGCAGCACCAGAAAGAGTCATTTGCTGGAGGTAAGCTCTGCCTGCAGCGTGAGAAACAGAAGCAGACTGTCTTCGGAGACTTGAGGGTCTTCCTGGCTACTGAGGCCCCTTCCAGTCTGAAGGCAGAGGCCAGTGGGCGTTGGGGTCAAGAAAGGAGGCAGAATTGGGGGCCAAAACAGATCACTCTGGTCCGCCGCGAAGAGATACCTCGGTTTCCTCGGCGCCCCTCCCTCCGATACTCGCCCCGAGGGGGCTCGCCCGTGTTCGTTCCTGTATCGGGAGTTTGGGGAGCCCCTAGGCCCCGTTCTCGAGCCCAGCCCGCCGTCGGTTTTCGGGGAGCAGTTCGGAAAGCCCGGGTGAGTCCTTTCCCCGCCCCACCGCCCTCCAGGCGCTGTGGCGCAGACCGCGACTCCGAGGCACGGGGCGGCTGGGCACCGGGAGGGACTGGGGTCCGCGCCCCTGGGCGGAGAGCGGGCGGGCGGGCGGGTCGTGGCGGGTCGCACCCCCTCCTGGACTGGCCTTTGCGTCCCGCCCCCGGCCTCGGCTCGACCCCTCCCGCCTGACGTCAGGGGGGAGGGGGCGGAGAGCGGCGGCAGCCGTGTAGAAAGAGCCGGCCCCCGCCGCGGAGGCGCGGGGATCCCGAGCGCAGGGGTGCGGAGCCGAGCCGGGCGAGGGCGAGGGCGGTGGCGGAGGGGCCGCGGAGGAGGGCCGGCGGGCGCGCGCAGAGGTGGGGGCGGACCGCGGTCGGAGCCGAACGCGAGGGCGGCGCCCGGGGATTGAAGCTGCGCGGAGGTGGTGAGTGAGGCCGGGCTCGCGCGGGGCCCTGGAGCCGCCGCTTTGTCCCCCTGCTTGGTCAGGGGCTGCCGCCCGCGCGGGAGTCGGGGTCTGGGGGCGCAGGCAGGGGCGGCGGCGGAGACAGCTGTCCGCCCGAGATCCTGCGTCCCCCGCGGGCTGCCTCGCGGGGGCTCGGAGCGGGGCGTGCAGCTGGAGGGGCGGGCCGGTTAAGGGCCCCGGGGCTGGGGGGAGTAGGGGTTCCTCGTGCTGTCCGACCCGCGTCCGGGATCCTCGCCAGGTGCCGAACTGCCTCCGGCTCCCCCACCCCCGACGGAAAGTTTGGGGCGGGCTTGGATCGAGGCCGATGTTGTGGGATCAGATTTCCCTGCCGCGGCCCCCCGCCCGCCCGTTCCGCTGGGGAGGCGGGTTATCCCGGAAAGCCGGGCCCCCGGCCCGAGCCAGGCTGCTCTGTCCCCGGCTGGAGCACTCGCCCTGCAACCGCAGGAGCGCTCCCGTCCACGGACGGCCCCTCGGGGTGGGCAAGGGTGCGGAGCGCACCGCCCGGCCCTCCACCCCCCTGGCTGCTCGTTTCCCCGGCCCCCGGGAGGAGCTGGCGGTGGGGGTACCGCTGCGCGGCCGGATTCTCGGAGCACTCCCCGGGGGCCAGCCAGAGTCTGGTGTAAGGCGCAGACAGAGGGCCGGGGGTGTACAGGTGGTCCGGTCGGGGATGAACGCAGCC
The DNA here is from genome assembly GCF_027409185.1 of Cynocephalus volans. Lineage (NCBI taxonomy): Eukaryota > Metazoa > Chordata > Mammalia > Dermoptera > Cynocephalidae > Cynocephalus > Cynocephalus volans. The sequence goes on along the minus strand of NC_084473.1, from coordinate 91,456,080 downwards.
CCAGGACCCCCTCCCTTCCCGCGCAGGGGTTCTGGGCCGACAGGGGGCGTCCGCAGCCGGGCTCCGCCACGTTCCTAGCGCCACCGCTTTGTTTGCATTCAAATCCCCGGAGCTGGGGGAGGGGAGAACCCGGGGGAACCCGGGACGGGGTCTTGGCGGGGACCCTTTGTTTTGCGGCGAGCAGGCCCCCCATTTCTGTGTCTGTTCCCGGCAAGGGAGGGCTGGAGCAGTGGAAATCAACCCGATGGGCTGCCTGGGCCAGGGGACCCGGGGACAACCCCCGAGTTGGGGGGGTTAGTCAGACCCCCGAGTTGGGGAGGTTGGTCAGACCTGGGGGAGCGTGGGCGGCGTCGGCCGTGCGTGGTGCGTCCCCCGCGGTCCACCAGGAACCCCCCTCGTGCTTCCCACCCCATTTCACTGCCCCCGCCTCCAGCGCCGCCGGGAGATCTGATTAGACCAGAGCGGGCTCTGTTATCCCGGCGCCCCTCAGCCCGAGGGCTAGTGTCTCCTAGGAGGTGGCTGTGCGAGGAACAGGATGGGGCCTTGGTCATTTCCACGCCCATCCCACCCACTTCCTGCCTCCCTCTTGGGCAACAAAGGGGCCTCGGGAAGCTGGGCCCCTCCGGCTCCCGGCCCCACTCCCACTCTAGCCCTGCTGATGTGGAACTGGGTTGTGGGCTCTGCCCGGCTATTGTCTGCGCTGGGGGAGGGGGACGGGCTGGGGCCGGGACCTCTGCACGGCAGCCCGCTGCACCGAATCCCCCTATGGGGGCTTTCCCAGCTGCCTACCCCGCCGCATGCCCCCTCAGCCCGCTAAGGGGTTTGCCCTGCACAATTAGATCTTGGAGCTAGCTGGAGCTCCAGTGGACTCAGGTCCTGCTTCCTGAGGTTATTTTAAGAACCTCTCAAACCTTTTAGGAGGGAGTTTGGGAGAGGGAGGCCCCCTTTTATTTTTTAAGCAACTTCCTGTTGAGGGGAGGACCTGGAGACCAGAGAGGGCTTCTTGGAGTCTGTCTGCAACTCCAATTGATTGAGCTCTTCCCCTGCCCCCCAGGGAGACCCCATGGTCTTTGGGGTTAAAGCCAGGGGTGGGGAGCTGGGTCCCCCTCCATTAGAGAGGGGCAACGGGCATCCAGAGGGTTCCTGGAGAGTCCTGATGAGGTGTTTTCCTGTCGTGACTCTCGGTGCGGTCCCGCTTCCAGTTTGTTCTCTCTGGCTGTGATTCTAACCATTGCTTTTCCCTCAGCAGGGCAGCTGGCCTGGAGCTCACAGCCGGGGCACGTGCCATGGCCCTACACTGGGCTGCCTGGCTGTTGGCAGCGGGGCTCTGGGGCCTAGGCATTGGGGCTGAGGTGTGGTGGAACCTTGTGCCCCGAAAGACAGTATCTTCTGGGGGTGAGTGCCTGAAGTCTGAGCATAAAGACCAGTGGGGGCAGGAGGGATGGCTGGGAGAAGAGGGATGCTTTCAGGAAGAACAGGGGTGGGCTTCTAAGGAATTGCCCCCAGTTATGTGCTGGCTTTACTCTGATGTATGTGGAGGATCTTTCTAAGAAATGTGAGTGACCCCAGGGACCCAAAACTGGTAGTACAGGTTAGGACCTGGAATTTGCCTCATGACATGTAGATTGGCTCTGGGCCATCCCCACTCCAGACATGGCTGCCCTACATGTGAAAGGGAGAGACCATTCTGCATGGCTCTGCCCATGCCTTGCTTCTGAACTATCACCAGTGCGGGAGGCTAAAGAGAGAAACCTAAACCAGGTGCTGTCTCCCCATCCCCACCCATTGTTTCTAGCTCTCTGCCCCCAAGAGCACCTTATCAACCCTAATAGACCCTTTGGCTGCCCTGCTACTCAGCCCTCTGGCGGCCCTGGGTGGGTGTGTCTATGTGCAGGTGTGCACGTAGAGGACAGAGTGGCCCTAGCATCCCTCTGTGCGCACACACACACACCTGTATGAGGAGGTGATGTCAGGTGTTTGTGTCATTTGTGCACTCTGGGGATCTGGGATGAGCTCACCTCCTGCAGGCTCCACATGGTGCTAATGAAGCCCTCCTGTGCCGGCCTGTGGGGAGACCCTGAGGACAGGTTGGCAGCTATTCTGGGGGTTGACGTAGGAGTCACGTGACTATATGAATGTCTAGTACCCTGCGTGCCAGGTGGCGGCAAAGCTTCCCAGGCCCTGGGGTTCAGCACCATTTCTGGTCCCCGAGCCTCTGGTTTCCCCTAGCCTGGCCTCCCAGCCCCGACTCCTTTGCCTCCTGCCATCCCTGCCCGTCCGCGTAGCTAGCTGTGCTTGCATCTCTGGCAGCCTGGCTTTGGGTCCTGCTGGATTGGCAGCCAGGGCCCGGCTGGACCCTGATGTGGACAGCGGGCAGCAGAGCAGGGAAGGAAGCATCAGCCGAGGAAGCTGGGGGGTGAGCGCCCAGCTCCACAGCTGGAGGTGCCGATGACCCTATGAGCAAGAGCCATCAGTCTGATGGCTTCCTCTGGCCGGAAGCTGTGGCTGAGATATCCTTCCTTCCTCCTCACCAGCCGGATTTGCCTCCTCCCAGGCTGGGGAAGGCCAAGGAGGCCTGGGTGGAGCTGTCAGAGCTGAAGGCTATTCAGAAAATGTTCTTTATTGCTAGTCAGGGGTCTTGGCTGGCTTCTGCCTGTGGGGTGCTGGCTGCAAGGCAGGGAACTGGGTGATTAGACCCAGGAGCCCCTTGTACAGAGGGAGACTGACTTGGGGGGAGCCTGGAGCCCCAGGAGGCCTGCTCACCCCTGCCTTGTCCATGTCCGTGCAGAGCTGGCTACGGTGGTGCGGCGGTTCTCCCAAACGGGCATCCAGGACTTCCTGACGCTGACCCTGACGGAGCGCACCGGGCTCCTGTACGTCGGGGCCCGCGAGGCCCTGTTTGCCTTCAGCATGGAGGCTCTGGAGCTGCAAGGAGCGGTGAGAGGTGGGGCAGCGGGAGGCGTACAGGCGGGTGAGAGAGGGCAGGACCCAAAGGGGCTTTGCTTGGTCAAGCTGTTCCTCGGCCCATGGGTGCAGTCTTGCTCAGCCTCCGAGGCCCGCTCTCTCATCGGGGGTCAGCGAGTTGCTTTCCTCTCCTGTTACATTTACTGCATTCTGCCATAATGGGGTGGGGCTTTGTCCTCTACTGAAAGAAGCCCCCAGAGGATGGGGACGGTGTTTTCACATTGGGCAGGTGTCCCCCATGTTGCTGCTGCGGGCTGTGTGTGTGGCACAGGCTCAGTATGTACCTGTGGCATGGCTGTACCTGTGATGTTGCTGTGCCCTCTCCTGTCCCCAGATCTCCTGGGAGGCTCCAGCTGAGAAGAAGACTGAGTGTATCCAGAAAGGGAAGAGTAACCAGGTGGGTGCTGGGGGCACTGCTCGCCTGTGGGGCCTTGGGTCCACACTCTCTCTGGGGCTACCTTTGTCCTCATGCTGTCTCCATCCTATTCTTGGTCCTGTGGTCCTCATCTTGGACCCCCCATACTCTCCCTAACTGGCTGCCCTCTCCCCGCAGACGGAGTGCTTTAACTTCATCCGCTTCCTGCAGCCCTACAACGCCTCCCACCTCTACGTCTGCGGCACCTACGCCTTCCAGCCCAAGTGCACCTACATCGTGAGTGTCACTGCTCCCCCTCGGCACTCTCCAACCCCGGCCCTCATTGCCCTAGTCTGGACTCTGGAGCACGGTCTCCCAGGCCCCATGGGGCCCTGCCCTTGTGCGGCTCCTTCTCATTGTCTCTTTCCCTGCTCCCAGGACATGCTCACCTTCACTTTGGAGCGCAGAGAGTTGGAGGACGGAAAGGGGAAGTGTCCCTATGATCCAGCTAAGGGCCACACTGGCCTCCTTGTGGGTGAGTGGCTGCCCCCAATGCAGGCTGGGTAAGTCACCCAGGACTTGATCCCACCCAGGGGCCTTGTTGGCCAGAGCATGTCTACACCTCACTTCAGGCCTGGCCAACCCTCTGTCTCTCATAGATGGCGAGCTGTACTCGGCCACGCTCAACAATTTTCTGGGTACGGAGCCTGTCATCCTGCGCAACATGGGGCCCCACCACTCCATGAAGACAGAATACCTGGCCTTTTGGCTCAACGGTGAGCTCTGAGGCACTGGCATGGGGCCTGGGGGAGGTGTTGGGTGGGAGGCCTTGTGAGGGTCCTGACACCCCTCCACTAACTTTCCTTCCCTTCCCACAGAACCTCATTTTGTGGGCTCTGCCTACGTACCGGAGAGTGTGGGGAGCTTCACAGGGGACGATGACAAGATCTACTTCTTCTTCAGCGAGCGGGCAGTGGAGTACGATTGCTATGCTGAGCAGGTGGTGGCTCGTGTGGCCCGTGTCTGCAAGGTACTGAGTCCTGCAGCAGAGGGCCCTGGGAACCCTGCCAGCCTGGCAGGGCTGACTGGCGGTGTCCCCTTGCCATCTGTCAGGGCGACTTGGGGGGCGCACGGACCCTGCAGAGGAAGTGGACCACATTCCTGAAGGCGCAGCTGGTGTGCTCTGCCCCCGACTTGCACCTCTACCTCAACCAGTTGCAGGCCACGCACACCCTGCAGGGCGCCTCCTGGCACAACACCACCTTCTTTGGGGTTTTCCGGGCACAATGGTGAGTTGGCCAGGAATCCTTCGTATGGGTGTGAGGGCCTGGATCAGGCCTCTGGAGGGAGTCCAGGTGGTCAGTTGTCCGGAAGCCAAGGTGAATACTGGGCACCTGCCCCTTTTCATATAGCTCCCTGTGGGAGGTTGCAGGACCTGCCCAAATGGCACCTTAAGAGCTACCAGTGCATTCTCATGTCCATGACAACTTTGCGCTGGGGCCTGCCTTTTTGCTACATGTCCAGAGCTGGTGTGAGATGGGGCAAGGTAGGCAGCAGACCTGACCTTGGGGTCCCTCCCTTGCTGCCACAGGGGCGATGTGGACCTGTCAGCAGTCTGCGAGTACCAGTTGGAAGAGATCCAGCGGGTTTTCGAGGGTCCCTACAAGGAGTACCGTGAGCAAGGCCAGAAGTGGGGCCACTATACGGACCCAGTACCCAGCCCTCGGCCCGGCTCGGTGAGTCCTCCAGGGCAGGGATGCATTTCTGCCCTCAGCCCCAGTGCCATTCCCACTGGCTGATGGCTCTCCTCCCATACCCCCCACCACCACCCCCAGTGCATCAACAACTGGCACCGACGCCATGGCTATACCAGTTCTCTGGAGCTGCCTGACAACACCCTCAACTTCATCAAGAAGCACCCGCTGATGGAGGAGCAGGTGCAGCCTCGGTGGGGCCGTCCCCTGCTCGTGAAGAAGAACACCAACTTCACCCACTTGGTGGCCGACCGGGTGACAGGGCTGGATGGCGCCACCTACACAGTGCTGTTCATTGGCACAGGTAGGTGCATGGGCGTGTGGGGTGGCTGCTGGGGTGGGGCAACGTCCACGTGTGCCTGAGACAGGGTGACCTGGAGACGCCTCAGGGCCTGTGCCCTCTCATTTGCACCCCCCTCACCCCTCCCAGGACACGGCTGGCTGCTCAAGGCTGTGAGCCTGGGGCCCTGGGTTCACCTGATCGAGGAGCTGCAGGTGTTTGACCAGGAGCCGGTGGAAAGCCTGGCACTGTCTCAGAGCAAGGTAGTAAGTCAGGCCCCACGCCACTGTCCCAAGCCCCTCCTTTCTCACCCCCTCTGCCCATCTGCCTTCCCAGTCAGGCTACCGTGCTTGGCCAGGGCAGGGGTGGGGAGGCACGCAGGCACACCTCACTGTAGCTTGGGGTGAGTTCCTGGAAACCAGAGTGCCAGCGGAAGGGAGTCACCGCTCCACAGTACCATTACATGTGGCCCGGTCCCTGTGGGGCTGCGTTCCCATAATCAGGCCTTCGCAGATGCTCTCATATCTTCCTCAGACCCTTGCCAGTTGTGCTGTGGCTCTAGCTACAGCCTCTTCCATGATCGTGACCCTGCTGGCTGGGCCTCCCAGGCTGCGAGATATTTATGATGCCTTCATGACGTCAGTGTCCCACCAGTCCCCAGACGCACCCCTTGTTGACGGCCCCCCTGAAGTGCTTGCGTCCCCCCTCACACAGCACTCTTTCTGGCATGATTGCAGCACCCTGAACTTTAATTTGTTTGCCTTTTACCAGCTATTGTGATTCAAAATTGTTCTCCAGAACATAGAATAATGGCAGAAAGAAAGCGTGGGGTTGAATAAACACACAGATTGGCAATCACCATTCAAACAGGAAAACACCGTATGCTGCGCCTGGTGCATTGTGAGGGCCGATGGGCCTTGAGAAAAGTGTATTTCCTGCATTATGTTATGTGTGTGTGAGCGAGTGCAGTCACACTCAAGCTCACAGGTCTGTCCCTTTCTAATAAGGTCATGTTTCTAAGGTGCTTAGGATTGTGTCTGGCTTGTAGTAAGCCCTCAGTGAGTTCTCTGGTTCTTAGATAGCCCTCTTCAGGGCTAGAGCTCTGCCACCTTCCTCCTTTTGGCACATTTTGTCCTTGTGTTCCCCACAGGAGTCTGAGTTGCCCACTGTGATGTCCCACAGGTGTGGCCTGGCTGACCCTCCCTCCTGTGCCCCCGTTTCTCTTGCAGAAGCTGCTCTTTGCTGGCTCCCGCTCTCAGCTGGTCCAGCTGCCCCTGGCAGACTGCCTGAAGTACCGCTCCTGCATGGACTGTGTCCTCGCCCGGGACCCGTACTGTGCCTGGAGTGTCAACACCAGCCGCTGTGTGGCCGTGGGTCGCCACACTGGGTGAGTTGGGCTCTGTATGTGACGGGGCCAGGACAGGGAGGGTGGGTTGGTTGGAGCCGGGCTGCTGACGTACCCTGCTTCTCTTACCAGATCCCTACTGATCCAGCACGTGACAGTCTCGGACACCTTGGGCGTTTGTAACTTCCGTGGTGGCAAGAAAGGTGAGCTGTCTCTTTAAGTCCCCCTCCCACTGGGACAGGCCATGGACTAGAGCTGGAGCTTTTGCGTGTCCCCTCCCCTCAGCCCCAGGTTTCCTGCACTGACTCTGCTCTTTCTCTTTCCTTGCCGCTGCAGTCAGGCTCACTCCTAGAAACATCACAGTGGTGGTGGGCACAGACCTGGTGCTGCCCTGCCGCCTCTCCTCCAATCTGGCCCATGCCCGCTGGACCTTTGAGGACCAGGACCTGCCCACGGAACAGCCTGGCTTCTTCCTCTATGATGCCCGGCTCCAGGCTCTGGTGGTGATGGCTGCCCAGCCCCACCACGCTGGGGCCTACCACTGTTTTTCGGAAGAGCAGGGAGCACGTCTGGCTGCTGAAGGCTACCTTGTGGCTGTGGTGGCAGGCCCGTCGGTGACCCTGGAGGCCCGGGCACCCCTGGAAAGCCTGGGTCTGGTGTGGCTGGCGGTGGTGGCCCTGGGGGCCGTGTGCCTGGTGCTGTTGCTGCTGGTTTTGTCACTGCGCCGGCGCTTGCGGGAAGAGCTGGAAAAAGGAGCCAAGGCAGCTGAGAGGACCCTGGTGTACCCTCTGGAGCTGCCCAAGGAACCCACCAGTCCCCCCTTCCGGCCCGGCCCTGAAACAGATGAGAAACTCTGGGATCCCGTTGGCTACTACTATTCGGATGGCTCCCTCAAGATTGTGCCTGGACACGCGCGGTGCCAGCCTGGGGGTGGGCCCCCTTCGCCACCTCCCGGCATCCCTGGCCAGCCCCTGCCGTCTCCAACCCGGCTTCACCTGGGCGGTGGGCGGAACTCAAATGCCAACGGTTATGTGCGCCTACAGCTGGGAGTGGAGGACCGCGAAGGGCTTGGGAACCCCCGGCCTGAGCTGGCCGACGAGCTGAGACGCAAACTGCAGCAGCGCCAGGCGCTGCCCGACTCCAACCCCGAGGAGTCCTCGGTATGAGGGCCCCACACCGCGGGGAACGCGGGAGGAGCAGCTCCTACTTTTGCACAGGCACCAGCTACCTCAGGGACATGGCATGGGCACCTACTCTGCCTGGGACAGGCCCTGCCCAGCACCCGCCCGGCCATGAGGACCTGCTTTGCTCAGCGTGGGCACTGCCACCTGGCACAGCTCATCAGGGCACCAGCCTCACGGCAGGCACCTTCCTCTTCTGTGAATCACGGACACATGGGACCCCAGCAGCCAAAACTTTTCAAGGCAGAAGTTTTAAGATGTGGGTGTGTTTGTGTGTAGATGTGTTTGCACGTGTGTGTGTGTATGTGTGCGGGGGGCGCGGAGCCTTCCTGTTTCTGTCAGTCTTCCCTTGGCCTGGGGTCTTCCTGGCGAGTCATTGGAGCTATGAAGGGGAAGGGGTCATGGCTTTGCCCTTCCTACCCCCACCTGTCCCGAGCTTGGGGGCAGCGATGTACATATGGGGGTGGGGTGGGCAGGGTGCCATACCCCTTGAGGGGAGTGCAGGGCTCGGGTGGGCCTAGTCCTGCTCCGAGGGCTGTGAATGTTTTCAGGGTGGGGGGAGGGAGATGGAGCCTCCTGCTTGTTTGGGGGGAAGGGTGGGCGGGCCTCCCACTTGGCCCCGGGGTCCTGTGGTATTTTATACTTGTCCTCTTCCTGGACAGGGCTGGGAAAGGCTGTGTGGGGGTGGGGGGAGAAGCTGGGCATGCTGCGGATGTTGGCATATCCTCTCCCAGCCCTAGGAGGAGGGCCCCTAACAGTGTAACTTATTGTGTCTCTGCGTATTTATTTGTTGTAAATATCTGATTATTTTTATATTGACAAATAAAATGGAGAAGATGAAACCGTGATGGGGAGAAGACATTTGGGCTAAAAGCCATCTGGGTGTCGGAGGGAGGCCTCCCTATGGGTTAAGCAAGTCTGGACTGGGTCTCCCCATCCCACCCTCACCCACCCCTGTGCCATCCCAAGGCAGCTGCCCCTTCTGTGGCTTTCTGTGGTCCCGGCCTAATGCCCGGACTCCAGTGTTTCCCACAGTGGTGGCTAAGGGGCTGGGAACCAGAACAGGGCCACAGTCCCTTGGGAGCCCGCCTTGGCTTCTGGCCAAAGGAAGAAGCCAGGGCACTGGGACTTGAGCCCTGGGGATGAGGAGGAGGGGCCTGCCTTCCCAGAACTCAGGAGGGCTAGTGTGGGAGTGAGGGAGCCAAAGGAGGGGGACTTCCCAGAAACAGCTTAAGGCTGTGTAGTCACTCCAGCCTTCCACCCCCCAGGAATATGCCAGAGTCTGTAAGTGCCCCAACTACGGAGAGGAGGAGCCTACCCTCCTGCCACCCAGTACGCACCAAACCACTGCCCTAGTGGGGGAGTGGTACCCAGATGCTTGTGAGGAAAAACCAGGCCCAAGCCTGGATTCTGTCACCAGGCACCATTTCTGCGTGCCCCCGATGGGTTTAGATACGTTTGCTCACCCATGCCCAGGGACAGGCAGTGCGAGGGAGTCCACCCACACCTGATGGGGCTTGGGCAGGCTGCACCCTGGGTTTCCTCCACAGTGGATTGCAAGGCTGGGATCTGCTGACTTGAGTATGCTATGCTTAGTGCATGGTCTGCAGCCCAGAGCACGTTTTGAACGAATCACCCCACTGCGGGGCTGGAAGGTTTGACAAACCAAGGCCCTGTCTCTCTGCCCTCGGGATTTAACGTGGGGTTGTTTCTAGCGGCAGGACAGGTTGTGGCCACCTGCCCCTTACCGGATTTTAAAGGAATGGCGGGAGGAGGGGTGTCGGCGAGGCCGTGGGCGGTCCGCCTGTTTGGGGTGGTGCCGGGAAGAGGGGCGACGACTGCAGAGCGCGCCCTAGAGAGCCTGGTGGCACAAGGGAGGTAACGGGTAGAGCCTGCGTGACCTTTGGAGGTCTGGGTTCTGGCGAAGGTAACATAAAACCTCCCTGCCAGGCCTGGCCGCCTCGTCCCCACACCCTACAAGGCCCCGCGGCCGGCGCCGCCCTCTCCCGCGAGGTCAGTTTCCCGGGACCCTGAGCCGCCCCGCCGCCCTGCCGCCCTCTGCTTAGCCTCGGACGCCCTCGCGTGGCCGCCTCGGGGCGCGGCGCGGCGCAAACAAGCCCCGCCCCACCGCCGCGATTGGTTGACCCGTTAAGGCCTAGGCGCCTGGTTGGCTGGTTGAGGCCAAGTGGCGGGACTAGGAGGACAACCGCGGACGCCGAGTGGTCGGATCCGGTACTGCGGCGCGGGCACCGCCTCCGTCCGCCCCTCCCGCCGAGGCCCAGCGAGTGACCCACAGCTGGTGGGCGGGCGCCGAGGCGTGGATGGCGGCGCCGCGGCCCTGCGCCGATGGGCCCTGCTGCTCCCGCCCCGGCGCGGTGCCCGGCGTGCAGCAGACGCTGGACGAGATGGACTTCGAGAGGGGTGAGGCGGCCGCGCGGCCCGGCCTTTGGGACCACGAACGGAACCCCGAGGGCTTCTGGGCCTGGCGCAGGGAGGGCGGGCGAGGGGACACAGCGCCCGCGGTACTGAGAGCCTGCCGGGGACGCGGCATGAGACACCTCGTCGGGCGTGCAGGCGGGGAAACTGAGGCATTGGCTTCCGTAACTTTCCCAGGGGTGGGACTGGGCCTGACTCTCCACCTGATGACCTCACCTGGGAGACGCAAGCCGGCTCAGGTGTCGGAGACTGGCCGGGGAGCGGAATCTACAAGTGGAGGCGTGGAGCTTCAGGCGGGCGGCGCGGTGAAGGGAGCTACCACTTGCTGAGCCTGGTGGGTGGGCGCTGTGCGTGCGTCCCATACGGCAACAAAGAATTATCTGGCCCAAAATGTTAACTGTGCTGCTGTTGAGAAAGAAGCCTTGCCCCATCCAAAGTCCGTCAAGTCCAGGTCAATAAAACTTATTATGTATTTACTACATATAAAAAGGATCCTTATCTAGCTTATTGTGTGCCTTTTTTTTCCTTCAAATCATATCTTCTTTTTGGGTTCATTTTCCTTCTTCTAGAAGTACATTCTTTAATAGTTTTTTCAGCAAGAATGCCTCCCCCCGCCCCCCCAACACTTGTGATAGCTTAGCCAAGTGTAAAATTCTAGGTTGACAATTATATTTTTCCCCACAATCCTTTGGAAATATTGTTCCTTCATCTTCTTGTATCTGCTACTACTGTTATATCTGCTGATGACTTTGACGGGTAATGATCTTTTCTTCTTGGTAACTTTTAAATGTTCTCTTTGTTCTTGATGTTCAGTCATTTCACCATGCTAAATTTGCTTTTATTAATCTTTGGGATTTAATGTGGTTGTTCATCTGAGGATTCACAATTGTCTGTAATTCTGGATAATTCTTAGATGCTATCTCTTCAAACACTGCCTCTCTCTCTCTGGTACTCCTTTTAGACATATGTTGGTACATTCTATCTTCTGTGTTTCCTTACCTCTCTTTAATATTTTTCTCCTTATCATTTTTTGCTGCCTTCTTGGTAAAGTCCACATCACTAATTCTCTCTTCAACTAGGTCCTGAACACATTAAACATTGGTATGTTAGGGTCACTTTTAGATTGTGCTATAATAGCCTTTTTTTTTTTTTTTTTTTTTTTGGTGGCTGACCAGTATGGGGATTGGAACCTGTGACCTTGGTGTCATAAGGCTGTGCTGTACCCAACTGAGCTAACTGGCCAGCCCCTATCATGGCTAACTTTTGAGGCATGCATTTTCCCATTTGTATTTGCTGACCACCTCTCATAGCAGTGGATTGCTTTTTCTTTTTCTTTTTTGCAATTTTTAGTCTTTGAGCTCACAAGTGGCCTGGAGCTTTCACTCTGAACCCTGCTCAGGTGTTCACACCAAAGTCCCTGAGATATGTGTCCAGTTCTGAGTGCCCTTTATTTTTTTTATTTATATTTTTAAAAAGATGACCAGTAAGGGGATCTTAACCCTTGACTTGGTGCTGTCAGCACCACGCTCATCCAGTGAGCAAACCGGCCATCCCTATATAGGGACCCGAACCCGTGGCCCTGGTGTTATCAGCACCACACTCTCCCAAGTGAGCCACAGGTCAGCCCCTGAGTGTCCTTTAAATTCTACAGCTTCAGTGCCTGCTCACCACTTTGCCCATGGTTTCACTTTGTTTCTGGCAATTTCTTTTTCTTGCTTTTGAATTTGACTCTGTATCAAACATTAAAAACATTACTTTATCCAACATTTATGTGTTTGAAGGGGAACAAGGGATTTCTGTGTCTGCCCAATCCTACTGTCCTGATTAGACAAGCTCCTTGCCTTGTTTTTTGTTTTTTTTTTAAAGTTGACCAGTAAGGGGGTCTTAACCCTTGACTTGGTGTTGTCAGCACCACGCTCAGCCAGTGAGCTAACCGGCCATCCCTATATGGGATCCAAACCCATAGCCTTGGTGTTATCAGCACCGCACTCTCCCGAGTGAGCCACGGGCCGGCCCCTTGCCTTCTTGTTAATAGCTATGTCACCAGCTCAAAGAATTCTTGGCAAAGAGGAAGGGCCTGGTTAATATTGGTTGAAAGAACAAACATTTCCATTTTATAGATGAGAAAACTGAGGTCAAGGGTAGAGGAAGCACTAGCTGTCCCCAGCCTTTCAGCATGATTCAGTACTTTGGTTGTCTTTCTGCAGGAATCTGGTCAGCAGCCCTGCATGGAGACCTGGGTCGTGTGAAATATTTAGTCCAGAAGGCAACGGACCCGAGTCAGCCTGACTCGGCTGGCTACACGGCGCTGGTGAGCTGGGAGGAACACAGGGTCAGAAGAGGGAGAAACTTCAACTTGGGGGATACCTGATCTGTGAGGAGGGGGGATTGATGTTCATCTTTTATCAGCCCTCCTTTCCTTCTGTCCCAGCAGAGTTTCTGTTTCAAGCCTCATGTGAACCTGGGTTTTTATCATTAGAGTAAGAGCTTTACATCAATTATTTAATTTTATTTTCGTAACAATCCGATGAGGCAGGAATGATACTCTGCCCATTTTCCAGTTGAGGAAACTGATGCTAGAAATGAATAAGCTTGCCCAGGTCACCCGGCTGCTGGGGGTGGTACCCGAGGTGATCCTAGGCCATTCTTTGCAAAGCCTGTGCCCTCACCACTCCACCACCCTTGTCACCTGCCTGGGTTCTGCTGTCTGACCTATTCTTGTTCCCTGCAGCACTACGCCAGCCGCAACGGGCACTATGATGTATGCCAGTTCCTGCTGGAAAATGGAGCCAAGTGTGATGCCCAGACCCACGGAGGTGTCACTGCTCTGCACCGGGCCAGCTACTGCGGGCACACTGAAATAGCACGGCTTCTGCTTTCCCATGGGTGCAACCCCAGGTTGGTAGATGATGATGGCATGACCAGTCTACATAAGGTAGGCCCCTCTTACTCCTTCCAAACTTTTTTTTTTTAATTCTGAAAATTATAACATGTTCACTATAGAAAACATGGGGAAAACAGAAAAGCATAGACAAGAAAATAAAAATCATTTGTAATCTCGGTGCTCACCTATCATCACTTTAGGATAATGTATAATTTTCCTTTGTGCTGTGCATGTAAATTAAAATGTACAGAGTCATTTTAGTTTTCTTTCCCTTAGTGATAGGTCATGAAAGCTTTACCATGTAATTGGTTTTCTGAAACTTATACCTACCCTTGCCTGTCCCTAAGTACACTTTCTTTTTTTAATTTATTTTAATTGACACATTGTAATTTACATATTTATGGGATACAATCTGATGTTTTGATACATAGATATATATGCACATATATACCCACTTTCTTTTTTATTTATTTATTTTTTTTTCGTGACCGGCGCTCAGCCAGGGAGTGCACCGGTCATTCCTATATAGGATCCGAACCCGCGGCGGGAGCGTCGCCGTGCTGCTAGCGCAGCACGCTACCGAGTGCGCCATGGGCTCAGCCCTACTCACTTTCTATAGTACAGCCAGAGCGATCATTTCATTAAACTCTGACTAGAAATGCACATGGTAAACAACTGAGAAATACAAAAGGCTATGCCACGAAAATGAGTTTCCCTCCACCTTGACCCCTCGTCCCTCAGTCTCCTAGGTCACCTACTTCAAGGCATCCACTTCAATTTCTTATGCATCTTTGAAAAGTGGCTTATGCATATTTATGGCATATATGTATAAAATATATTCATCTTTTGCTGCCACCTTGACTTTCTTCCAGAATGATGGTTTTAAAAAGCAGTTCTGATCATGCCATATCCTCACTTGGAATCCTTCAGAGGCTTTCTTTGCCCAGGTTCATAAGCCATTTTGCAAGGCCTTCTGGAGTCAGCTCCTGCCTGCCTCTGCAATTTTATCCTGAGCTCTTGTCCCCTTATCCCTTAATTTTTTTCAATTTCCTGACCATGTAGTATTAGTGTGATCTTTCCTTTTTCATTTTCATTTTACTACTCCATTACCCCAGGGCCATACGTAACAAGCTGTTCCCCCATCTGGCGGCCTCTCCACTCCCGCTGTTCATCTGGCTTGTTTGTACCCTTCCTTCTGGATCTCAGCTTACACATCACACCCGAGAGCCTTCTCTGATCCTCAGATATGGTTAATTCACCCAGATACATGCCCACCTGGATACACCCTGGACCCAACTTTTCCTAACTCCTGTCCCCCTTGAAATTTTGTCTGAGGTCTGTCTCTCTCAATAGAGACAGCTGAGACTTTAACTTGTTTACTGTTGTGGCCTTAGCACTTAGCACATGTACTCGATGAATATGTGCTGAGCGAACAGCTGGAGGTTGGTTTGTTTTTTTTTTTAAATACTTGCCAGTTGGATAGGCAAGTTGCTTATTTCTTAGTGGCCTAAACTGGTGTTGCTGAGGTGTTTTACTGCCAGAAATCACATGATGGATGTATACAGGAAGGATGCTGCTGTGGGTATATCTGGCTGGTGTTACCCTTGGTTTGCAGCATTTTAGATACATCTCTATCCCTTTTTCTCTCATTCAGAGAATGAAAATGTGTGAGGGATATGCATTGTTCTGTGTGTGTGTGTGTGTGTGTGTGTGTGTTTAATAAACTATTTGCAAACATTAGTACTTTATTTCTTGTAATAACTTATTTGGAATGCTTCTCACAACCGTTCACAACATTCCACTGCCTGAATTGAGGCAGTGAGATTGAGAACCTTAGGTCTGTGGTCATCAAGAGGGTCTGCTAAGTAAAGGTTTAGACACAAATGTGGGATGATGGTAGCTTTTAGTATTCATTTTGATACCTCTGAAAAGCCCCTCTAGTCCATCAGTTTGTCTGTTGTGAGGAGTGGGGAATACAATGGTATGATGTAGTTATTTAGAATTCGGACAAACCTGATTAAGAATCCCCAGCTGCCACACTAGTTCTGTGACCTTGTGCGAGTTACTTAACTTATATAACCCTAAGTTTCTTCATCTGTAAAGTGAGAATAATGATGGTTCCTGCCTCTGAGGGTTACTGTGAAAGTTAAACAAGATAATCTACATAAATCACTTAACTCTGTTATTTTTTTGGAGGAAGTAGGTTAGAAATCGATGTCCAGATCGGGGTCATCTATCTGAAGGAGAAGAGAAGAAAGCTTGGAACGTGGGCACCAGTCTTTCCCTGCTCATGTGAAAGTTCCCAAAGGGGAGGGGCCGTGTCTGATGCATCTCGTACCCATGGTGCCCAGCACCCTGTAGGTGATCTGTGAATGTCTGTGAAAGGCGCTTAGAGATCCAAGTTCTGTACAACACAAGAAAGAAAAACTCAGGCTAACTGCATAATGTCACTAGGCTACCCCACGAGTCTGTACACAAGTCACTGGGATTTGGTGGGATTTAGGAGAAATCGACTCCAACAGCCAGTGTCTCCATTTCCACGAGCCCTCTTTTTTAGGATCAAGAGGTCTGTAGAAGTGGAGCAAGAAAGAGCAGGGCCTGGAGGGGGTTCACCTTTTGACTCAGCCTCTCTCTGTACAGGCTGCTGAGAAGGGTCACATGGACGTTTGCTCCCTCCTGTTGCAGCACAGCCCAGCCCTGAAGTCTGTCCGGGATCGAAAGGCACGGCTAGCATGTGACCTGCTGCCCTGCAACAGCGACCTGCGGGACCTGCTGGCCAGCTGAGTCACCACGCTCCTGTCTCGGGCTGCCCTTGACGGGTGCACAGACTAGCTCTTCAAGCACCTGCTTTGGTCAGCATCCGTGCTGCAGGGTGGGAAACTGAGGCCAGAAAACCCACAAAGAGCTCCCTTGTGGTCACTGTGGAAGGGAGGGAGTAGATTTGGTGGGGCTAAAAGTGTTTAAGCCTGGACAGGTGATCATATTCTAAATTAGTTCATGAGGAAACATCTATCCATTTGGAAAAAAATAAAGTTATATCCTTATCTCATCCCACACGCAAAGATAGATTTCAAGATTAAAGACCTAAATATAAAAACATTAAACTATTAGTGTTAGTATTAGAAGAAAACATGGAATATGTGACAAAAGCTGCTTTCTAGCTAAGTGACCTTGGTGTAAGTCGCTTTACCTGTCTGTCCCTCAGTTTCCTCATCTGTAAAGTGAGAATGATTATAATAGGGCCTGCCTCGAGGTCATTGTGGGGACTAAATGAGTGAGTACAGGATGTGGAGAGCACTGAGGGGCGTGCCTGGCACCCGGCAGGCAGCGTGCAAGAGTGCCCACTTCCCCAAAACTTGATCAATGCTCGCTTTCATTCCGTAATTTCATTAATTTTAACAACCTTATAGGTGGAAAGTGCTATTGCTTTATTTTGTGTTGCTAATTACTAGTGAGGTTGAACACCTGCCTTCTGTGAACTTACTGTCCATGTCCATTTAAAAATTTCTTTGTTTTTATTGATTCATAGGAATTGCTTATATTTTGGATATTGATTCTCTGATAAATATATATATATATATTTTTTTTCATGCTGTCACTTGTCTTACCTTTATTGGCATCTGTTCACGGAAATTGGTGCAGCCACTATATGTGGCAGTTTGGCAATATCTATTTAATTTTATTTATTTATTTTTTTTTTCAGATGACCGGTAAGAGGATCTTAACCCTTGACTTGGTGTTGTCAGCACCACGCTCACCCAGTGAGCTTACCGGCCATCCCTATATAGGGATCTGAACCCGTGGCCTTGGTGTTATCAGCACCACACTCTCCCAAGTGAGCCATGGGCCGGCCCTTGGCAATATCTATTTTTTTTTTTTTTTTTAAAGATGACCGGTAAGGGAATCTTAACCCTTGACTTGGTGTTGTCAGCACCACGCTCACCCAGTGAGCTAACCGGCCATCCCTATATGGGATCCGAACCCATGGCCTTGGTGTTATCAGCACCACATTCTCCCCAGTGAGCCACGGGCTGGCCCAGGCAATATCTATTTAAACAAGCAGGGCCAGTTACTTGATTTCTAGGTACCTACCTATAGAAATATTCATCCGTGGTTGCAAAGATGTTTATTTACAGAGGCATTTATGAAGATGTGCATTGGAGCATGGGGTGTAATTTTAAAAAGAAAAAAAAGTGGCGCTAACCTCAATGCTGCCAAATAGGGGAGGTGAAGTTCTGCAAACATAACAGGCGCAGCACAGCAGAGAGCAGTGTGTGCAGACGTGGGAAGGCTGCCAAATTGTGTCCACAGTACGATGCCTCAGAGCAAAATATGTCTGCAGAAATGTGGGTGGACATGCACACAATACACAGAGAAAAAGGCAGGAGGATGCACATTAAACTGGCATCCATGGTTTTCCCTGGACCTCTGTGGCAAGAGGGGTTAGTTAAGGAAGTCTTGAGCTTTATGTTTATATTTGGATTTTTTAATAAGAAATCATTTTTAAGGGCCGGCCTGTGGCTCACTTGGGAGAGTGTGGTGCTGATAACACCAAGACCACGGGTTCAGATCCCTATATAGGGATGGCCAGCTGGCTCACTTGGGAGAGCGTGGTGCTGACAACACCAAGTCAAGGGTTAAGATCCCCTTACTGGTCATCTTTATAAAAAAAATAATAAAAAATAAATCATCTCTATTTTATTTTGGCACCTGGCCCATGTGGGATCTGAACCCTTGACCTTGGTGTTAGTACACCACACTCTAATCCACTAACCTAACCAGCCAGCCCAAGAAATCATTTTTAAAGTCAGAGTTAACACTAATTTGTTTTATGTGGAACAAACTAGTTTTCTGCTGAGAATGTCAGATGAAACCTGTTTATGCAAAATGCCCTTTTCCTTAAATGTTGAAGGCCAGGAGTTTTAGAGTCAGGGTGGGCAGTGGAGTCCAGAGCTCAAGTCTGACTTTTTCTTGTCTGTTTGTCCCACTCGAGTCTAGGTAACTCTCTCCTGCCTCATAACCAAAAGCTTTTGTCTGAAAAAAACACCCTAAAGCATAAAAACTGAGTTTCTTTAAAAAGCTCTATGTTTCCCTAAGTTCTCTCAAAACTTGGAAGCACTTCCAAGAAGCCAGCTCTGTAGTGGGACCATTGGCAGCCCTTTAGGGCCGTTGGCCGTTCTTCACCCACAGTTCTCCCTGCTCTGTTCTGGTCATCTCTGCTCATGTTGCACTGATTTTGGAGTCTCATTTACCAGCTATCTCATTTCCTTTCAAAGGTCAAGGCAGAGTTCAAAGCGCAGCTGGGTGAAGGGCATGCACAGCTTCTTAAGGAGAATTAGGAAATTTGATTTTGGTGGCTCGAGACAGCTTGCTGTGCAGCTGGATTCCATGGTTACCATTACATACTGGGAACTGGAGAGGGTCTCAGTCTCCCCTTCCCTGTGGAAGGCCACACTCCATGCCTGGAGAGCATCTTGTGGGGACCTGCGAGAAGGGGCATGGCAGACTTTTCCAGAGGCATGAGGGCTGATGATAGGTGAGGCTTGGCTCCCAGTGGGGGGGCAGCATAATACACTGGCTCTCAGAGTGGTAGGGAGAAGTAGGGACCCCTGGGAGAGGAAACCATGAAGCATTGGGAAGGGCAGTCTGGAAGCTGGCAAATGGATGGGGAAATCTCATGAAGCCTGGTTTCCTTGCGTAGATGCCATGAGCACTCCTGAGGCAGTAGGTCAGCCTCTTCTCCTGTCCTTCCCAGGGTCCTCTTCAGGATTCTGGCCTCCTTGTGCTAGGGCAGTTGGGTTGGGTCTTTCGGGTTTCCCAGGCAGCCAGACCTACAACAGTATGGAGGCTCAGGCTGGACTTTTCTATAAGAGGGGTCTGTCTAAACTTCGGAGAGTGGGAAGGGTTTCTGCCTGAATCTGGGTGAGTGGCCTGGGCACCCAGGACATGTGTTGGTTAAATGACTCCCGAGTAGATGGGGGTGGCGAGGTGCAGGATAGTGGGTGTCTGAGGATGTAGTCGACTCAGCTGCAGACAGCTCCTTTTTCCTGCCTCAGCGGGCTACATTCCCAGACTGGTATTTTGGTTGCTGTGACAGAATCCCAGAGTCATCTGGCCAAGGCACAAGTCTGTCCTTGCCTGCTCCCAGCTCCCACAGCTCTCCTATAAAAGGGCTGAGCAGTTCAGCTCCTGTCACTGGGGGATGTGAAGAACAGGGGGGACCATGGACTTCGTGAGCATTCGGCAACTGGTAAGGACGTGGGGCAGAGGGTGGAGGTGGCCTGAGGAGGTGGTCTCTGCAGGATGATGTGGCCTGGCAAGGGGAGGGCAGGCAGCTGCCTTTCTGTGGCTGGGGGTCAGGTTTTAGGAGCAAGGAGGCAGGCAGTTCTTTTCTGGTCTGATTCTCAGGGGAGGTGGTGAGGGGGTTAGGATCAAAGAGGGAAGTCGAATGGGAAGGAGCTGGGTGATGTAGACATGAAAATCCTTGAGTTTAGTAAGTTTCACCTGGACTGTGATGGCGAAAGAGAAGCAGGAGACAGCAGGGTACCTTGGAAGACACAGGTAGAGCAGGGGTCTTTGTTAAACTCAAGACCATGATAGTCGCTGCTCTGGAGATGGGCCAGAGGGTCTGGCTGCTGTGGCAGCAGAGGGGGAGAGGGTGCTCGTGCACTCCCTGAGCAGTGAGAGAAACAGGGATGCCAGTGACACTTTGGAGTGTCAGTTTTGGTGAAGTGGGACGCAGAGGGCATGACACTCAGGATGTGGCACTGCCCCTCAAGCCCCACTGTGAGCCGGTGGCCCCAGCTGGCCACAGCCCGCTGTCAGCTCTGCTGGGTGGAGGACTACAGCGCCGGGAGCATTAGGTCACCAGGGCTGCTTTGCGAGGGAGGATGGCTCTGCCTGGCCAGAAGTCCTAGGCTCTGCTATCCTTCATTCCAACCTCTTCTCTCACGTGCATGCTCATTCCTCTGTGCTCTCCTGCTCCTGAACTCCTGGGGGTGGGGCTGGGGAGGAAGAATGGATATTTGCTGTGTAGGCTCTGCCCCAAGCCCAAGTCCCAATAACTCGTGTAAAGGTAAGTTCTGATGTAGAAACAGCTTCACGAAGAGCCAAGAGTTGAACCCAGGAATTTAGGATTTTACCCAAGGGGCATCTCTTCTGTCCCTCTGAGCTTGGGTTCAGGTGGCAGTATGGTGTGATCTGGCAGGAATCTAGGACCACAGCCCCTGAGCGGAGCTGAGGTGTCATGTGCCTGAGGCTACCTGGGCACCAACCCAGAAATATAAATAGATGTGGTCTCATGCCCCCCACCCAGGGTTCCTGCTGACAGGAGAAGGGTAGGCAGTGGTCAGTTATCCCCTGGACCTCAGCTGACACCACAGTTGGTGAGAGCCAGCAACAGCCATGGGTGTCGGGGAGCTTGCCAAAGCTTTGAGAAGGAAGGTCAGGCCAACTCTCAAATCCACAACACTGACCTTTGCATGTCAGCTCTTGTCAGAGATCTCCCTGCAACTGCACAACTCTAATGTTTATGGGTTCCTCCAATTTTCCTGATTCTTTATCCACATCCTGTTCCTACAGGTAAGTGGAGAAGGAGTTGAAAGGAAGGTGTCGGGATTCGGGCGTGGAGTTCCTGATCCTGGAGGCTGGCCTAGTGACTGGAGGCTGGGCCCCCAAGAGGCTGTGGCCCAGGAGAAGCTGAAGTTGGAAGAAGAGAAGAAGGAGAAAGTGAGAGAGATGCTGGGGCAGGAGGGGCGGCTCATCCCGGGTGGGCAGCCCTGAGCAGTGAGGGCCTTGGAGGGCCGATGGTCAGGGGTCTGCAGCCTGAGCAGCTGGTGTGTCTCCTGTGGGCAGGGCAGAGGAGGATTAGATTGCCCAGTGGCCTGCCGCCAAAGCTCCCACAACCAGTGGCTGATGGCTGGCACGGTCTTGTCTTCTGCCCACTTTCTGCCCCAGCTCGAAAGGCTTAAAAGTTCCAGACTTAATCTGCAGAATCTGGCTGACTTGAAAAACTTGGTTCAAAGACGAAGAGAAAAGCGACTGAGACGCAGAGTCCCCCCCAGGGAACCTGAGCCCGTGGTTAAGGTGGGTTAGAAGTCAGGCTTGAGTTCCAGAGCAAGAACCTCCCCTCCCTATGCGGGGCTTGGGAAGAGTGGATGCTGCGGGCAACGGTGCAAAGCCAGTGCCCGAGGAGGCGCGGGGCAGTCCATCACAGAGCCCCTGTAGCAACCCGCTAGGGCTGCTGTGACGAAGTACCGCAGACGGGGTGGCTGAAACGCAGAAACTTGTCCCACGGTTCTGGAAGCTGGAAGTCCAGGTTAGGCCGTGGGCAGAGCTGGCTCCTTCCAGGGGCTGTGAAGGAGAATCCATTTACGCCTGTCTTCTAGCTTCTCGTGGTCGTGGTGGTCTCTGGCGTTCCTTGGCTCCTAGATGCATCACCCCATCCCTGCCTTTTGTTCACATGATGTTCTCCCTGTGTGTGTCTGTGTCCAAATGTCCCCTTTGTATAAGGACAGCAGTCATCTTGGATAGGGGCCCACTCCACTCTAGTATGACCTCATCTTAACCAATTACGTCTGCATCCTGTTTCCAAATAAAGTTACATTCAGAGCTACTGAGGGTTAGGTCTTCAGCATACCAGAGTATCTCAAAAAGTTTATGGAAAAGTGGAATTGAAAGATAATGTGACTCTTCCCGTGAACTTTTGGAAGTGCCCTTGTATGAATGTGAGGGGACACAAGTCAATCCCTAACACATACACCCGATGTCTGTTCAGTCAGAACCTCCTTGGCGGTGGCTGGGGAGGGGGGGACTTAAAGACAAAACCACACTTGTACAAACCAGCAGTGCACCGGCCCCCAGTCAGCTGTTTGGGAACCCCTGGGCTGGGTGAGGCTGTGTTGTCATGGGTGCTGGCAGTCTCAGGGAATAATTTGGTCTTGTCCTTCAATTCTCCCAGCCGCAGTCCCAGGCCCAGCTGGAGCCTGTGGACCTGGAGATGTTCCTGAAGGCAGCTGCTGAGAACCAGGAGGCCCTGATTGACAAGTACCTGACAGATGGAGGGGATCCCAGTGCCCATGACAAGGTAGAGTAGTGGGGCGAATGGGTCTGCAGCAGCCGCAGCTATGGGAGGACAATCTTCAGCCTAGAAAGCTGTGGCTCTTCTGTCTTATGGGCATGAGGCCAGTGGTGCCTCCTGAGCAGGAGGGAGAGGTCCTTTGCCTGATGGGGGAATGGGCAACTCTATTCAGGGACCTGGCGCTGGGACCAGGCCTGGGGTGGGGCCTCTAGGGATGGCTGTGTTCCCTCTGCCTGATCTCCCATCTCTGCCCCCAGCTCCACCGCACGGCCTTGCACTGGGCCTGTCTGAAGGGTCACAGCCAGCTGGTGAACAAGCTGCTGGCGGCAGGTGCCGCTGTAGATGCTCGGGACTTGGTGAGAACCAGGGAAGGCCCATCCTCGTGGCAGACACCCTCCCTAGCATCCCAGCAGGTCCGAGTGCTTTCGTGCTTTTGTTTTGCAGCTGGACAGGACACCCATGTTCTGGGCCTGCCGTGGAGGACACCTGGACATCCTCAAACAGCTGCTTAACCAGGGAGCCAAGGTCAACGCCCAGGACAAGGTGAGGGGCACACTGCCTTGGGTGGTCTGTTAGAAGGAGGTGAGCTGCACACGGGGGTCAACACTGTTCCTGGTGGGGAGGGAGCACAGCCCTGCGGGGTTGGGAGGCGGCTTCCACAGTGCAGACCCCACACCGATCCCCACTTGCTCTTAGATCTGGAGCACCCCCTTGCATGTGGCAGTGCGCACAGGGCATTGCGACTGCCTGGAGCACCTCATTGAGTGCGGAGCCCACGTTGATGCACAGGATAAGGTAGGCAGTTGTCCTCTCCACCTTGGGGTAGCTCCACCAGGGGACAGTGACTGAGGAGCCTGAGCCTGGTCCAGAGGTGCTGTCTGCTTAGTGAAAGCTCCTGCAACCTTTTACTGCATGGTGGCTGGCAAGTGAGCAGGAGGAGGAAAGTAGTAGCATGACATCCCCCTTCTCAACAGGAAGGGGACACAGCTCTCCATGAGGCTGTGCGGCATGGCCGCTACAGAGCCATGAAGCTGCTCCTGCTGTATGGAGCCCAGCTGGGTGTGCAGAACATGGTGAGTATGAGCAGGCCAGCCCAGCACCCTGTGCCAGGTGGCCGGGTGGAGCTCCTGAGGACAGCAAGGACTGACCCAGCTTCTTGTTCCCAGGCCTCTATGACCCCAGTGCAGCTGGCACGAGACTGGCAGCGGGGCATCCAGGAAGCACTGCAGGCCCATGTTGGGCATCCCCGCACCCGGTGCTGACGACAGCCGTGCAGGGTCACTTCCAATTCCCATCCCATCCCCTTTACCCCCACACCTGCACACTCTGTGGTTCTTGCCCCTCAGTCCTGATTCCCCTTAGGGCTTTGCTTCCTCAGGCCTCCAAGGTGGCTCCCTCAGAGCTGAGGAGCAGCGGCGAGCCCAGCAGGTAGAGAAAGCAGGCCTCCATGGCTTCAAGCGTTGAGGGGGCCTCATTGCCTGCTAGGGCTGGAGCTGGGAAGGCTGAGGACCACGGGGTAGCATAGAGCACAGTGGGTCCAGACAAGGGCCAGGGGGGTGGAGTGTGAGCTATGCATGGAACAGAAAGTGAGCAGACCTAAGCCTGGAGCTACCCAGGGCTGGGTGTAGACTTCCTCAGTGTCTACGAACCCTCGGTCTAGGAGATTGTGCCCTTGCCCTCCAAAGGGTTAGTCTCCAGCAGGTGGTCATTCAGCCTATGGCCAGCAGCTACTGTCCAGGACGTACAAGAGGCAACCAAACTAGGCCACACAGGTGCCAGGCATATGCGCAGCTGGCTAGTGCTCGTGGGCAGAGGCTTCTCCAGGGTACTCCATTGCTATCAGCAGCAACCCTGATAGCATCTGGAGCAGCTACAGACAACTTTGGTCTTAAGGACTCTGGAGGTGGGTTCTGGCAATCTGGAGGGGGCTGTTCAGCAGGTTTGAGGCCCCACAGCAACAGAAGTCCAGTACCAACCAGGTTGCTGCAGAAGCCTTAAGACCAATAAGCTGAAGCTAACATTTTAGGAAAACCCTGTGCCCATTCTGTTCACAGGTTCTGGTCAGACCTGCCTGCTGCCCTGTTGATGGCTGGCTGGTGGCCCTTACTGTAGGGGTGAAGTGCCTGGGTGCTGGGGATTGCTTGTGGCCCACCCAAGTCTTGGGGTGGTGGCCCGTAACCCTAGTCTGCCTGAGGCTCTCATGTTCCCCTAGTACTGGAGCTTGAGCTCTTGCCTGGACCCTGCAACTGCAGCCCACTCTGCCTGATCCCTCCTGAGGGCAGGACACAGGGGGGCTCTGAACTCAGCCCGCAGGGAAAGCAAGGGAAACCAAAGAGCACAACTCCCCCTGTCCCTTGTCTGCTAAGTGGTGGATAATGAGGACCCAGCTTCACACAAGCTCCCTAAAGGCACCTTCCTCTTTCACTGTGGTTATTTATTTTGGTGGCTGGCTGGTACGGTCTAACCACCTGTGCTAACTGGCCAGCCCATTTTCATTAGTTTCAAGTCTCACTGGTGTAGACCTGTACCACTGGCAGGGCTGAGTCCTTAAATGCCAGAAAATGAATCTTAAAAAGAGCTGTGCTCTAAGTTGAGTAAAGAGCTAAAGGACGAAGGCTCAGCCTCCCCTCACATGGTTCTGGGTTGAAATCCATTTTGCAGAGGTTATTTATAGTCTAACTTTGGTGGCCTTATGGGACCACAAACAAGGCTATTGTTACTATGTGAAAAAGCCCACTAGTGCACCACACCAGGGCCCTACACCTTTCCACAGGCAGCCCCTGCACTGTGGTGACAGAGCCAGTGTACATGCTGATGCCATGGGCAAAACAGGCACTCAAAACAATGGAGACGACAAATCCTCATCTAAAAAATGGGGACACTTAAGTGACATAAACCTTTTTATACGGATAGTTTTTTGTTCATTAAAACTGGTTGATTATCCAGCACAGCCTTGTCTTTTTTGGGCCAGGAGGAGCCAATACATTGGGCACTAGGGACTGCCTGGCAGGGCCCAAGGCCTTGTCCTCGGCAGCAAAGCTCAAGCCTTTCAAGCTTGCTGGCCTCACAGCAAGAGAGGCTGTAGGTGGGGTCCTAGTACTTGGCTCTTGTGCTCAAATCATCTCTGCTCATTGACAGACAAATTCAAAGAGCACTGGTTCTCAGTCTCAGCTGCTTATTAGAATCACAAGGGAAGGTGTTAAAAGTCCTAATGTCCAGGGCCAGCCGTGGCTCACTCGGAAGAGTGTGGTGCTGATAATGCGAAGGCCACAGGTTCAGATCCTATATAGGGATGGCTGTTTAGCTCACTGGCTGAGCGTGGTGCTGACAACACCAAGTCAAGGGTTAAGATCCCCTTATCGGTCATCTTATGTTAAAAAAAAAAAAGTCCTAATGTCCAGACTGATTAAGTCAGAAGCCCTGAGGGTGGGGCTAGGTATTGGCGTTATCATGCAGACAACATGCTTGTCTAAGTCTACATAGGAAAGCCTAAGGAATCTATAAAAAACCAAAAACACCCACCTAGAATAAGCAAGATCTCAAGATACAAGAAAAACATGCAAAAATCTATTTCTACCTACTAGCAATGAACATATGGACACAAAAATTTTAAAAATAGAACCATTTGCAATTTAAATATTAAATAAAATACTTAAATCTAACAAAACATGTAAGGACTTGGATGCTGAAAACTACAAAATACTTATAAATGAAATCAAAGATTTGAATGAATGGAGAGGGGGGCTGTCTGGATAGCTCAGCTGGTTAGAGCACAGCCTTATAATTGCAAGGTCATGGGTTCAGATACTTGTACTGGCCAGCCCACCAAACCAAAAAAAAAAAACAAGCAAAACAAACAAAAAAACCCACATAAAAATAAATAAATGGAGAGACATACCATGTTAAAGGTTTGGAAGATGCAACACAGTAAAGATGTCAATTATCACCAAATTGATATACAAGTTTAACAGTTCTTATCAAATTCCCAGCAGAAGTTTTGTAGATGTAGATAAGGTTATTCTAATAGTCACATGGGGAAAAAATGTATATATACACACACGCTTTTTTTTGGTGGCTGGCTGGTACAGGGATTGAACCCTGGACCTTGGTGTTAGCACCACACTCTAACCAACTTGAGCTAATCAGCCAGCCCAAAATTTATAGCTAAAACAATTTTGAAAATGAATAAAGTGGGAGGAGGAATCAGTCTACCTGATTTCAACTTATTACGTAGCTACAGTAATCATAAGCGAGTGTGGTACTTGCAGGAGGACAGACATATGGATCAATGGAACAGAGTAGAAAACTCAGAAGTAGGATCACATAAATATGCCCAACTGACTTTTGACAAAGGTACAAAAGCAATCAATGGAGAAAGACAGCCTTTTCAACAAATAATCCTGGAGCAATTGGACATCTATAGGCTACCAAAAAAAAAAAAAAAAAAAAAAAGGACCTTGAAGTCTTTTACCTTATGCAAAAATTAACTCAAAGATCCTTGATCAGTGTCCTACACCTTATGCAAAAATTAACTCAAAACGGATCAAGAATTTAAATGTAAAACATGAAACTATAAAACTTTTAGGAAAAAACAAAAAACTAGGATCTAGTACTAGGTAAAGAATTACTAGATGTGATGCTAAAAGCACTATCTATTAAAGAAAAATTGGTAAGATGGACTTTATCAAAATTAAAAACTTTTGCTTTGTATAAGATCCTGTTAAGAGGATAAAAATACCAGCTGGAGACTGGGAGAAAGTATTTGTAAACCAAAAATCTGCCAAAGAACTAGTATTTAGAATATATAAAGTGCTCCAATCCAATTAGAAAATAGCAAAAGACATGGACATTTCACCAAAGTGAAAACACATGAAAAGATGTCCAGCTCTGGCCATTAGGGAAATGCAAATGAAAACCACACTGACATCACTACACACCCATCAGAACAGCGGAAGACGACAGTGACACCACCAGTGCTGGCCAGGATTTGGAGAAACTGAATTACTCCTACACTGCTGGTGAGATTGTAAAATTGTACAGCCACTACGATAAAGTTTGGCAGTTTCTCTAAAAAACTAAATATGCAACAACCATATGACCTAGTAATTGCATTCCTGGCATTTGCCCCAGAGAAAACTAATCTTTACGCAGAAACCTGTACACAACATTCACAGCAGCTTTATTTGGAATAGCCAAAAACCAGAAACCCAGATGCCCTTCAACAGGACAATGGGTAAGCCATGGAATACCACTCAGCAGTGAAAAGGAACTGTTGACACACGCGACCTGGATGAACCTCCAGAGAACTACACTGAGTGAAAAACTCCAACCCCAATGGTTATATACTGTATGATTCCATTTATACGACATTCTTGAAATGACAAGATAATAGAGATGAAGAACACATTAGTGGTTGCAGGGTGGGGGGTGGGGGTGGGGGTGGCTCTAAAGGGGTAGTCTGAGGAAGATTCTTGTGGTGATGGGACAGTTCTGCATTTTGACTGCAGTGGTAGTTACATCTACACATGGGACAAAATGATGTAGAGCTGTACACCCACACTGCACCGGTGTCAAGGTCTTGGTTTCAATATTGTATTATAACTATGTAAGATATAACCCCTATAGGAAACTAGATGAAGGGGGCATAGAACCTCTGTCTTTGCAACTTCCTATGAATCTGTAATTATTTCAAGATAAAAAGCTAGGAAAAAAAGAAAGCAACAGCTCTAAGTGCAACTTGGTATCCTGGATTGGATCCTGCAACAGAAAAAGGATGTTGCTGAAAAAGATTTATACTGTCCAAAGAAAGTCTGTACTTTAGTTAACAGTATTGCACCAATGTTACTTTTAGTTGTGATAAATGTAGCAAGGTTATGTAAAATGTTAACATTAGGGGAAGCAGGTGAAGGGTGTATGGAACTCTTCTGTGAAGCTAAAAATATTTCACAAATAAAACCAGGACGCCCAGACTGATTAAATCAGAAGCCCTGGATATGGGCCCAAGTTATCAGCAGTTTTCATTTGCCAGTTGATTCCAATGTGCAGGCTGGGCTAAGAACCACTGTTCTGAAGAGAGGTGATTTTAAAGTATGTTTTCCACCTGGGTTTGCTCTTTGAGCATATTCCTTGAGAACAATTTCCAAGCAAGCCACTATTCTTCTGGCCTTCAGTTCCATTTACAAAGACTGAAATTCCTTTGAGAAAGGTTCCAGAAATCCTCCCTCTCTACCCAATGTATGATCCTATGTCCCTGTGATAGCCCACTTTCCACACAGCTGAAGAACTGTGCAAAGAAAATACAGGCAAACTAGAAGAAAAAGACAAGACCTCATTCCCACGTCTCTAAAACTCTGCAGCTAGAAACAGAAAAAAAAAGCAAATAACTTGAAAAGTTTCAGAGATATAAGAAAAACTTTTGTTTTTTTAAAAGAAAGGTAATGAGGATCCACCTGGTTCATGAATAATCCTTCCCTCCCTGGCTGCTCTCTACGCACATCACAGCCACACTGCACCTCCATGGAGGCCTATGTGGGAGGGATAACATGGGTGTAACAGGCGGTTACTCTTCCCTGGGATCAGACAACAGAGAAAGGACTAGATGCAGCATAAAGATCCCTTCCTCCCATGAGTGACCTCTTCTTAAAACACAGAAACTGACAGTACTGTCAGCAGCAAGTAAGCGAGGCAGACAGAGGAGAAGCAGAAGAGCAGGCCACGTGGGAAGTGGCAGCCCGGCCTCCTCGCAGCCACGGGGGCCCAGCCTGCTTACTCGGGGCTCTGGAAGGGATCAGAAAAGCAACCTCCACAGGAGGGAGCAGGACTAGAAGGACAGGCTCCTGGGTAATCGTGCCGCTAGGTTTGGCACAGGGGAAAGGCTAAGGTGTGCGCTTTGAAACACGGCATCATCAGGGAAGTCAGAAAGTACACTGTGGACAAGGCCGCAGATTTGAACCCCTAGCCAAAACTGGTGCTCTCGGTTTGCTCAAAAAGTGCTGCCAGCAGCAGATAGTTGGCAAATTAACCACTCACATCATGGCTTGGCCTGAAGAGGTATAAATACACTGCACTGCCACGGCCATAGTGGAGAAGGGAGAAGGCTGGGCCTCAGAGGCCAGAGATGATAGTCCTTTCAATCCTTCCAGAAACAGGCCTGGAGGGCTGTGCCCCCATCTCCTAAAGGAGGACAGGGCCTGCTGAAGGCTCCTGGCACTGAGGTCTGGTTCTGAGGAAGCTCAGGGCCCACATCTACAAGGGCCATCTAAAACGTGGCCTGGAGGGGCAGGGACAGGCTGGCATGAAGCTACTGCTCAGCTCACTCCAGCTCCCCACATGCTCGTCCATTCCCCAGATCTGGGGCTGCCTGGCAAGCAGCTAAACTCCTGGGTTCCGCCCAGGGCTCTCCTCCACTGGGATGCTGGGCCTGCTGTGGTTGGACCCTAGGGGAGAGAGAGAAAAGAGAATTAATATCAAAGCTAGTAAAGGAAGCAGGTCCCATCAAAACCACGTGCTATCTCCTCTTTAGGACAGGAAGGGGCAGATAAGGCAGAGGGCCTCAGGGTACCTCAGGTGGTGTCATGGCAGAGCTGGGAGTGATTAGTTAGGAAAAGGGTCAGCCCAACTTGGCCTCACAAGACAAAATCACTCCGAGGACAGATGCCAACCCTGGGAGACAGGGAAGGCAGGGGCTGTGGATTTTTTTTTCCTTGTGGTTGGCAGGCACATGGACCCAAACCCTTGACTTTGGTGTTATAACACTGCACTCTAACCAACTGAACTAACCATCCAGCCCCAGGGGCTGTGGATTTCTAACCCTAAGGGGGGCCCAGGCCATTATTCTGGGCAAGAAGAACCTGTCTTCTTTGTCCTTTCTTGCCACAAGACAATAAAGCATCCTGTGCTGTCAGGAAGCTTTATTTTCCAAGGCTGAGGTGTTTCACGATCCCTCCCGACTTCCAGAAAGAAGAACACAGCACCCACTCTCCTCCCAATGGAGAAATGCCTCCCAGTCAGGGCAGCTATCCACAGTGGGAAAGGAAAGCGTGGAGAGAGGGAAAGGGAAGATATTTACCTTAGGTGTTTTCTTAAAACAAAAAATGCTCACTAGTCCACAGTCATTTATCAACTGCAGTTTCCAAATGTGCCAAAGAGGGAAAGTTCTACTGGGAAGGCTAAAGAGAGCAGAGAGAGAGAAAGAAGAGGAGACAAGCTGTTGAGGTGAAATGGCAGAGGCTCTCAGCTCCAGGCAGTGCCACGGAGATGGCATGCTCCCTGGGCAGGGGACAACGAGGCAGCACCACACAGATGCTGCGTCCTACTGCTCAGGATGACAGTGGGAAGCCAGGAGGCACAGCGCTGAGGGCTGACTTTCCCTTGGAGAACAGTTCTGTGGATGACTGATGTGGAGGACTGACTCAGAATTTGAAATGGTAGGCCAGGGGTCAGAAAACTATTTCTGTAAAGGACCAGTATTTTTGCAGTCATGTCATATGGTCTCTCACAACTAGGCAACTCCACTGTTGTAACTCAAAGACAGCCGTGTACAATCCATAAACAAGTGGATGGGTTCCAATAAAACTTTATTTACAAAAAAACAGGCAGCTGGCCAGATTTGGCCATTGTACCAGTTTGTTGACCCCTACTGTAGGAAATTTAGAATTAGGCTTCCAAGCATTTCAATAAAGGCACTTCTTTGCCAAGGATCTAGTGCCAAAGTCTCTAGGGAATGGTTCTCATCAGCACTACTTAAGCAAGGCCCCACTCAAATCTCCACATGTGCAGTGATACTAAGCTCTTCTGGGTAGCGAGGTGCCAAGCTAAAGGGAACAAATTGCAGGAAGACCACAGAGTTTAGGCAAGAAGCAGAAAGACAGCAGGCAAGCCTCACTGGGGGCAAATGCTAGGTTACACTTAGGTAAAAATAACCAACACTGCGACCACAGAATAGTAGACAGTCCATTGTCAAAGAGGAAACGACCCACAAAGCCACAATAAATTATTCTCTCATAAGATGGCTCAAAGAGCAGCTGAAATAAAAAGAGAATTTAAAAACATCTCTAGGTAAATGATAAAAGATGCAATTAAGGGAGATCCACCACTCTTGGATTAGTCTGTACCTTGAATGTAACACGTTCAGTCTGAGTAGCAGAGCCAGAAAAAGCTCATGTGTAGGGAAAACCATAACCAAAAGGGTCATGTTTTGCTAAACAAAAACAACTTGGCTTTTGAGACCCAAGTCTAATGTGACAGTGTGAGCATCTGAACAAGAGGCTCCCTGTGAAATAACATCCCATCACAGTGGGTAAACACAGGGGCTTAGTCAACCCCAGAAGTGGGGTACCACCCAAAAGCACACACTCCATTAGGAGGGACGCAACCCATGCCCACATCCATGACCTAAGTAGCACAGCCTTGCCTTCCGTCTCTGCTTACCAATCAATGCCCAGAGCTGCAGCCATAGGCCTGAGCGTCCATCCCCTGCACCTGTCACCTCACAATTCAGAAAGGGCTTTTCTATTATAAAAACATGTTTGCATTCTCAAGCGTGGGTCTGAATAACAAGGGCTGCTCCCTGTGAGGCTTCACAGGCACCAAATCAGAGTGCCTGGGCCCTCTCGCTGCCTCCCTTCCCTCACCTGTAAACTTCCACCTCTCAAAACTACAGGGAAGTTAAATGAGCTAAGACACGGAGGCTCCCTACAGAGTAAGTGTTAAGAGCGCATCGTCCTCACTGCAGGGGGTGGGGTGGGGAAGGCAGGGTGGCCGCCTGCAGTTCCCTCCACAGCCTCTCCAGAAGCCCCTCTGGCTCCTCCAGGAATCCCAAGCCCTGGCACGGCCCTGACCCCAACCTAGGAGCTCAACCAAAAAGTACCTTCCTGAAAAACAAGAACAAGACAGTTTCCTGACGTTACCACTCCTATCCACAGTCTCCTTTTTACTTTCCCTCCTTACATTGTACGGATGGGTTTGTCCTTCACAAGCCCTAGTTGTTATCCCACAGTCCAAAGTCTGCTTCCTCCCACATGATCTTCCTGCTCACAGAAGCCTCTGGACGGGACGTGAAATAGTAGCATGAACTGACCAAACTCCTCAGCAAGTGCCCTTCCAGTCACCAGCCATCCACCTTCTGAGCCACGCCACTGGTGACCTGAATCTTCATTTGCCAAGGGACCTAACCCTAATCCTAAATGGCCAGAACAGTGTCTGAACTTGATTTTATTCCCATTCACCAACCATTCTCTAACTCAGTCAACCCATTCTAAGAGGCCCTAGAGAAAAGTGTTGACTTAATACACGCTACTTTAAATGCCAGTTGGTCTAGAGCTCGGTGTCATACAAGCTATTGAAAACAGCAAGAAGGGAAAAGGAAGGGGAGAAAAATGGGGGAAGAAAAACATAGGACGGGGGAGGGTGGAGAGAGGGCAAGCCTGTGTGTGCAGACAGCAGGGACTGGCAAGGGGCCCTCGCGCCCCGGGGTCCAGACACGGGCGGTGTGCCGCATGGGGCTCACCTGCTGCTGCGGTGCTCTTCTCACTGAGGAGCCTGGTCTGGCTACCTGTGACCTGGAGGCTGGTGCTCTCAGGGGACTGTGGCAGGTTCTGGGCTCGGGTAGCCAGTAGGGCATTGAGGTACTGCAGCCGTGTAACCTGGAGGACAGAAGGCGTCACCCAGCAGATGCGACGTGTGAAGCCAGACGCACTAGGCAAGGCTCAAGAGACAGCCGAACTAGGGGGGCCTCGGGAGGCAGGAATAGGACAAAGCAAGAACTTGAAGCTAGTTCAGGGCGGAGAAGAGCAACCGAGCAAAGTGTGTTTGAGACTTCAAATGGAAATCAGCTGCAGAGGCCTGGAGACAAGACCTGCCCGCAGCAGCTGGGGGGCCTCCAGCGAGTCAAGGCCTCTGTCCTTCAGGGCAAGTGCAGGCCCTTACTCTAGGCAGTCTTGGAGAAAATGGTTCAGAGTTTACTCTCCATCCATAGAAACTTCTCACCAGTTGATCTAGCCACTTGGGGACAAAAAGCTGGTTAAAACCAGCACCAATGAACAGCCCAGGCAGTCACCTTAATGAGCTGCAGATCGGAGAGGGCCCTCACGGTGTAGTCAGGACAATACGTAGAGGAACGGGTGCTGTCAGCTGGCTCGGGCTGCAGGTCATGACGGATGATGGGCTGGCGTGAGGACACTGGGGACTGGTGAACTATCAAAAGGAACAATCAGTGACAGCGGAAACTAGTGCCGGGAGCTGGACAGTCCCCCACCCTGGCAGGGACAATTGTACAGCCTCTCGGACCCACCCCATAAAGCACCCTTGAAAGGGAGTACAGGCAGGAAGTGGGAAGAATGGTGAGCACACTTGGGAAAGGCACTGCAGAGATGGGGGAGAGCAGCAGAGATGATCAGCGCAGAAAGTCTGCCCCTCCCCCTCCGCAGCCCGGAGACGAGAAACCCCTGGGGGTGGCACGGGCTGCGGTGGAAGGGGAGCTGGAATCCTGGGCACTGACCACAGCAGCAATTGCAGGGTTGGGGGCAGGCTTTGCAAGCCACAACCAGCCCTCAGCTCCAGCAGGGCCATGGCTTACCCGAGGATGGCACCGTCAGGGCAGACACTCCATAGTAGGTGAAGGCCCCATTCTCAAACTTCAGGCCTTCTTTCCCGATCTCCACCTCAACCCTGCCCTGGTAGAGAGAGAAACAGATGTGGACAGATGATCTTTCCCATCAGAAGAGAGTGCAAGAAGACATCAACCCCAGTTACTCAGGGGCGTGGGAACCTGGATGTCCCTGAGGAAGAGGGATGCTCCGGGCCCAGGAGCCCAGTCACCTGCAGGATGAGAACGAAGTAGTCCACCGGCCGGCTGCGCTGGTACAGGAAATGGTGCGCAGCCAGGCGGTTGCTCTCGTCAAACCTCACTTCCTGGTTGACGCTGGGATGCTTCAGCAGGTGCAGGAGGACCTTCTCAGAGATGCGCTGTGGACTGAACACATCCACCTCTGCCCCATGGTGGAAAAAAGGGACAGTGTCCACCGGAGCCACAGCAGCCTGTGGAACCAGACCCGGCTCCTGCTGCCCGCCTGGGCTCTCCCCGGGGGAGCTGGGAGCTGCTGCCTCAACAGCACGACAAGAGGGCCACCACACCTGTCTGTGAGGCTCCCACTCGGCCACCTGGCAGAGCCACCGAGAGCAGCACAGACGTTCTCCTCGAGACTGCCTGCTTGCTAGGAATGCGGAGCAGAGCGTCTGTCCCGGGTGGCCTCCTGACCCCCCAGACGGTGAGCGAGAGCAGGGAACAAGGCCCACCCTTCACCCTCACCTCGGGAAAGGAAGCGCTGGGTTGCCAAGAGCAGCTGAGGTGAGATTTTTACTTTATATTCATCATCAGACACCTTGAACAAGGAGAATTCCTCCTTCCGCTTGACAGGGGCACTCAGAGAAGCAGGCCTCTTCCTCACCGTGGCATCTCCTGGAGTGTGGGAAGACAGCCTGCTCGGGCACCGGCCACACGGCCACACCAAGGCCCCTGCTGCCTGCTCCCCCTCCCAAGGCCCGGCGGCTCTCAGGGAGACAGCGTCAGAGCCACAGGGACACATCCTGGGTACTGCTCCCTCGATGGCACCTTGGCTACCATTCCCACTGCAGAGCAAGCTGGCACCCAGGACGGGGGACAGCGGCCCACATTCCAGAACTATACCGAAGAAGTGCAGAAGTGGCTGCTCCTTGCCTTGGACTTGGCTGATAGGAGAGCAAAGCAGCTCACATAGAACAACAGCCCTCCTTGGCCACTAAGACACCCCTCGCTGGAAAGTGTAGATGTCAGGGTTACTGGTGCAAAGTGGCAGCAGCTAACCTGGTGACCCCAGGCCTATGGCAGTCTCAGGAACTGAACTAAAGATGCTGTATTTGGGGACAGATGCATGTGCAAAGCACACATGGGTGGGCAGCTCAGGGTCCCAAGTGCGTGGGAGAGGCCCCAGCCATGAGGCACGGCCTCTGTGTCTCTCTTGCAGACATCAGCCACCATCCTAAGAGGCAGACACTTCGAAGACACAATCAAGGGCCCCAGGGCTGCCTGCGTTGGTAAGACCCTCTCAGTAGTAAAGAACAGGCTCTTTGAGGAGACACTCCTGTCACGTACAAAAGAACCTGCAAAAGCAAAAGCACCGGGCCGGCCCGTGGCTCACTCGGGAGAGTGTGGTGCTGATAACACCAAGGCCACGGGTTCGGATCCCATATAGGGATGGCCAGTTGCTCACTGGGTGAGTGTGGTGCTGACAACACCAAGTCAAGGGTTAAGATCCCCTTACTGGTCATCTTTTAAAAAAAAAAAAAAAAAAGCAAAAGCACCAAGACAGAGGATGGGACCAGCCCGTGAAGGGCAGGGCTCTTTCTCAGTGCTAGAGGACATCAGCTGCTCACAGAGCCCCCAGCAAGCGCTGGGATTGCAAGGCCACCCAGGGGACAGTTACCACGGCTTGCATCAAGGTGCCGGTGTGAGCCCTGCTGCAAGGGGAACACACACGCAGGGAGGGGGAGAAGAGCGGGGTCTGGCTGGTTAACAGCTCTAGCTGCGGGTCCAGCTGCTTTCCAGCAGCACAGACCCTCTGATGCACACGTGTATCTCAGGAAGCTGGAAGGACCGACCACCTGACAGAAAACTGCCAGGAGTCACAACTCACGGTAGTCTTCAGACTCATCCAGGATCTCGGACTTGACGATCTCTTCGATGACATCCTCCAGGGTGACCAGACCCAGGACCTCGTAGAAGGGGTCACCCTCACCCTCATTGTTCACCCTCTGCACGATGGCCAGGTGGGACTTCCCTGTGGGGAGGGGATGCTTATGTAACAGCTTGCTGGGGGCTTCCATTTTTTTTTTTTTTAAGTCTCCCAGTGTACAAGCCCACCAGTGCACAGGAGCTAACGCTGGTGTTCCTACACTGTGCCGGGCACGTGGTCAGTCTTTTCCTAGGTTCTGACGACTCTCAACATGCTTCAGGATTAGCCTCACATTACACGTGAGGAAACAAAACCTCAACGACCATGTTCATCTGCACGAGCCCCCCAGACAGGGAGCGGAAGAGCCAGGTCCCTGTGACTCTGAGCCATGGGTGTGGTTCAGACAAGGATGTATCCATCTGAGAACACAAATGCCTTAGGCAGCAACCAGACTGCGGCGGACAGATGTCTAGAGACACAACACAGGCTCCCGCAGGACAGTCTAGATCGGGAGCCAAGAGGGGCCACCGAGACTGACTGACTGTAGGAGGTTTTCCTAACTCTTAAAGCTGCCCTTCAGGGGGGCATCCAGGGGTGAAGGTAAATGGTAACTGGCCATTTGGAGTCCAAACTGTGTGGGAGGAAGCGCAGCAGGCTGGAACTTTCCACCCTGCTCCGGTGTCCTTCTCATGTTGGCTTCCCATTTGTCTGCTTAGTGAGGAAAGTAAGCATGAAAAAAGCCTAAGTCTCACAGTGTTGGGGAAACTTCAGTAATTTACTCTGTATCAGAGGTAAGTGCTTTTCATTCGTAAAACTTTAGACCTGAGAGAAACAGAATGCAGGCCACATATGTAATTTAAATTCTGTGAGTAGCCACATTAAAAAGTCAAAAGAAACTGGTGAAAGCAAGTTTAATAATATAGTGTAAGTAACCCAATATAGCCAAATTATCATTTTAACACATAATCAATATAAAAGTAGTAAGGTATTTTACCATTTTTTGCACTAAGTCTCTGAACTCTGGTATGTATTGGACACAGCACTTGTCCATTCAGACTAGTCACCTTTCAAGTGCCCAGCATGGGGGCAGTGGCCACTGGACTGGGCTGCGCAGCTCTAGCACTGGGAACTGACAGCAACTCATGTCACCAGTGACCTTCTTCATGACCAATGATAAGAGCTCAGGGTAAAAGCTGGCCTGGACCTGCACGTGACAGGGCACCTGCTTCAAGAATGTTTAGGGATATGAAAAAAACCAAACTCAGGTCTTTGTGTGAATCACACCTTACAGACTGTGGGCTTAAATAAAGCACTGTTCTAATACCCTTGGATAAAAATTAAAGGTGGAAATGACTACGTTAAGTTGTCTCCCCCTTTCCAGGAAGAAAAGGCTGGGGGCCCCTGGCAAAATCCACTCAGTCCCGCCAAGCTGTAGGCTCTGAATCAGGAGCGGCATTCCTAAACGCCTTCCGCCCTCAGTGTTTGTGCTGGGCACCACTTCTACAAGGGCTGCCCTGCCACGGAACACTAACCTATCAGGCCAGACCAGAAAGGCCAAGGGCGCAACACATAGCTTTGGTCAGCAGTCTTTGGATTCCGGGAACCATAGCCCAGGTTCTAAATGGCCGCCTCAGGGCAGAAGCCTCACCTCAGCTCCGGCGGCAGGTTCCCTACAGGAACTAACTTCTTCCTTGTTTTCAAACTTCTGTAACACAGGCACACATTTCTCTGTGATCTGCCACACTGGGAAGATTCCATAATGAACGGAAGAAAGCAGGACCTTGGAAGATCCCCCAGGACAGGCCATGTGATTTAATGTCAAGACAGAAAATCTGAGGGGTCCAACAGGTGACCATGAGAAAGCAGTAGGGGGACACAGAGAATGGGCAGCTGGAGGGATTAAGATTTACTCCGCCTCGGGTTCGATCCACAAAAATAATAAATAAAAACAATAAAGTTTACTCCTCCTGACAGGAGTGCCACCACTTGCACAGGCCTGCCTACTCTCCATGGGGCCTCAGGCAGCTGCCAATGGTGTGTCTCACTGACATCAACCAGAATGCTCTGGAAAAGCTCTACAGAATTTTGAGTTACCAGCCTCAAGGGTACTCCCATTACGTAGCTGCAGGAGGACCCTTTCCTAATGCCTAATTTCTAGGACATTCTGAATAGTGCAGCTGGAGTTTAATTTTCTCCACCTCCCCTTCGCTGTCTTCTAAAGCACCCGTGTGAATGTGTACTCTGAGAACAGTAATGTTCCTCACAGCAACCTGCCTTCCAACAGAATATAAACCAAACCTCAGCTGGCTTAAAGCAGAGACTTTGAAAGCTCACCCACCCTAATCCTTTCTTGGGCTGGATGTCGAATGGTCTTAATAGTGGTTGACAAAGAAGGCAGGAGTCAATGACTTTACAGAAAATACAAGTTCTGTCTCTTGCTAAGCCCATTCTTTCCCTGTGATACCCTGCACTGCCACGGGACCCTGTAGAGTTTCCACCCGGAAGGCCCTCACCAGGGACATGTGTTCCCTAACCTTTGGACTTCCCAGCCTCTGAAACTATAAGAAATAAATGCCATAAATTACCCAATTTCTGGTATTCTAAGCAACGGAAACAGACTAATACAAATGTTTCTATTGAAAGTATTCAATGTACAAATTTGTTCTTCTCAACTCTGGATAGGGTCTGTAAAGTAACAATTCAGTGCAATTACTGTCCCTAAGAGTCACAAAGAATTCTGAAAGCACTTAAAACTTCTTATAAATGAAATACCATGTAACCTATCATATCAAAATTGGATCCACTGATAACAGATGGTCTAGGAAGGTATCTGTGATTTTACCTCTAACTATTATACTGTGAGTGGCAGTTCTTCCCAACCCTAGCCTGTCCTCTACTTTGGGTACAAACTGAGCTGTGACTTGATGGCCACAGCACCAAGCCTCCCACAGGCCCCACTGAGGTCTTGAGCATCTGTCTACTCTGACAGCTGTTTATTGCAACTGCCAACTTCCCCAGGTCCCAGAAGGACCCCCCTGAGGGTCCATGACCTCCATCAGTATCAGACACGCCACTTTACTTTGAGCCTAGTTATTTTTCCAGTCTTTTTTTTTTTTTTTAATTCTAATGAGTGAATAGATGCTATTTATCATCAGATACAGACTCAGGCAGGGAAAAGAAATATGAGCAGAGAAACTACCTCATAAGAAAGTTTCTAAATTCTATTGATAGATAAGCTAATTAAGGGCCCGTGGCTGCAGAGTTTCATAATTCCAACAGTAAAATGAT
Organism: Cynocephalus volans; assembly: GCF_027409185.1. Lineage (NCBI taxonomy): Eukaryota > Metazoa > Chordata > Mammalia > Dermoptera > Cynocephalidae > Cynocephalus > Cynocephalus volans. The sequence continues at coordinate 91,416,805 of NC_084473.1, read as the reverse complement.
GAAACTGTTCTATTAGTATCCATTAGTCCCAGTAAGAGCACTACTCTGCCTGCAATCTGCATTCTACCTCTTATTTTTGGCAGCTGGACAGTAAGGGGATCCAAACCCTTGACCTTGGTGTTTTCAACACTGTGCTCTAACCAACTGAGCAATCGGCCAGCAGCCTGCAGCCTGCATTCTAATGACTTCTAATAAATAGCTTCGTGATTTTGCCAAGTCCCCTAGCTACTCAGTTTCAGCAACTACTACGTTGCAGGAACTGGGAGGATAAATCAAATAAAGCAATGGTTCTCAAACTTTTTTTTTTTTTTTTTTTTTTTTTTTTAAAGATGACTGGTAAGGGGATCTTAACCCTTGGCTTGGTGTTGTCAGCACCACGCTCAGCCAGTGAGCTAACCGGCCATCCCTATGTGGGATCCGAACCCGGGGCCTTGGTGTTATCAGCACCACACTCTCCCGAGTGAGCCACGGGCCGGCCCAGCAATGGTTCTCAAACTTTAATACAGGTTGCCACCCTCAAACTTTCTGACTCAGGTAATGGGTAGAGCTAGAGAATTTGCATCTTTTAACAAGTTCCCAGATAATGCTAATGGTGCAGGAACCACCCTTTTGAGAATCACTGAAAGAAAGCATATATATCAACAATAAATTTTGCATAATTCTGTGATAATTTTGCATAATTTTGTCTTAACTGACAGCTTAAGGGAAAGAAAAGATTTTTTTTTCCTGGGCTCTCAATGTTTCTGATGTTCCTTCTCACCTAAAAAAATAAAATATGAGGCTACTTCAAAAAGTTTGTGGAAGGGTCTGGTCAGTTAGCTCAGCTGGTTAGAGCACAGTGTTACAACGCCAAGGTCAAGGGTTTAGATCCCCATACTGTCCAGCCAAAACAAAAACAAAAAACCAAAACACCAAAAAGTTCATGGAGGGCTGGCTGGTTAGCTCAGTTGGTTAGAGCATAGTGCTGATAACACCAAGGTCCAGGGTTCAATCCCTGTACTGGCCAGCTTCCAAAAAAAAAAAAGAAAGAAAGAAAAGAAAATACAACTTACTTACTACAGCTCCAAATAGCTCTTATTGGTGACTGTAGTGGATTGAATTATGTCCCCCAAAAACTCACAGGAATTTGAATTGTGTCCCCAAAATTTTATGTTTTAGAAACTTGGCCCCCACTGTGATTGTTAAGAGGGTGGGAAATCCTATTATGGTAATTGAAAAGTGGAGCCTTGAAGAGGTGACCATTGTAGGACCGTGCAGTAGTGAATGGATTAAAAATGGTGGTCAGGGGCGTGGTTCTGAGGGCTTTAAAAGAAGAGAAGAGAAGGCTGGCTGGCACTCTCTGTTCTCTGCTTCCACCATCTTGCAATGTAAGACCCCTGGGTCACTGTCACCACCACCAGATGGACTTTGAACTTCCCAGCCACAGAAACTGTAAGCAATAAATTTTGTTTTCTTTACAAATTACCCAGTTTGAGGTATTTTGTTATAAGCAACAAAAACGGACTAATACAGTGACCTGTACACAAAATAATCCGTGTGTTGTCTCAAGTCTGCACTGCCTGAGAGGTGCCTCACATGGGAAGACGCCTCTCCCCTAGACTACAGCATTCCCGAACAGATGGAGCAAAAGGAACAGGGCCCAGAATGGTAGCTTCCAAGATGCCAGGGATTCCAGCCCCAGCAAACTCAGAGGGCACTACCACCTCATAAGTTGGGCAGAGAGATGCGAAGGGCATTGATTTTTAAAATCTCACATGCCAAGAAGACTGCAGTCTGTCCTTTTTTCCTAAGCAAAGGAATGCGTAAGAAGATGAGGACAAAAAGGACTTTAACAAGGAAAAATAAAGATGTCTGCTGAAGGACTGCACTGAACTAGAGAAGCAGAGAAAGCATCAGGATGTCACCAGGTAGACATAGCCATTCTGCCCCGAGAATGGCCCTCACTTACCACAGGAGCGAGGAAGTCAAGGGGGATTGAAAAACTCCCCACTGGACCTCCAGGTTCCAAAAACCTCCCCCAATGGCCTCTAGGAGGAGGCTTTTCAGCATGTTGTCAGGCAGCTTCTGGAACAGTCTGATTTAAGAAGAAAGGCACTCAATCCCCAAATCCTCCAACATCAGGCTGCTTGAAACTAATAGATCTGCAACATAACCAGTGCCATTTGAGACAAGCCCAAGTACAAAATGGCGCAGCTCGCCTCCTCCCCTCCCCTCCCCTGTTCTTTTTTACAAGAAGCCTCATGGTTTTGGAGAAAATGAAACTTTCGGTGTTTCCACATGTGCAGAATTCTCCATCTCCATGACCTAACTCAATCCCCAACTCAAAATTACATCACCCTGCTCTTGGCGCCAACATACTAATATAAGCTCCCAACGCCCTACATTAGCAGCTGTCCTCCATTTTCAGGCAGCTCCAGGCTGCCGCTGCCGCTGCCCCCGCCCCCACTTTGGGCACAGCCCGGCAGATTCTTTTTCTTTAATAAAGCTTGAACAGTACCTGGCATCTCGGCTCACTTTCTTTCATTATGGTGTCGAAACCTGGGAAGGGTTTTGGCTGATGTCATGGATGATCCCCTCTCTCTTGGGGTGATTGGCCCTCAGCTGCCCTTCCCAGGCCTGCCGAAACTGGGTGCCTCTGGGACGCTCTCCTTTTGCCGTTTCAGACCAACATATCCAACACCAGCTTCAATTCAAGGTGAGTCAGTGGGTCAGTCCTGTCTCATCTCGGGTTCCCCGACTCGCTCTCTCTCGTTCTCGAAGCCCAGGCACCTGGCAGAGGGAACTCTTCTTGTGCCGCCCAGCTATTGAAGGATGCTTCATTAGCTGGTCGTGGCTTTCCTCTCGAAAAGAAGGTGGGCACCAATGAGGACGCTCCTTGGTGGCATTCTTCTTCTACCAGAACTGCCCACACCCTTTCTCACCCTCTACACAAGATCTTCACAATCTAGACCTCCATGCTCTATGCCCTTGGGCCATCTCCTCGCCAATTTTGTGGCCTCCAGGGAGACATTAAACCTAAAAGTCTCATTTTCTACTGTACTCTGCGCTCTATGCCTCTGGGCCGTCCCCTGGCCAATTTCTTGGCCTCCAGGGAGACATTAAAACTCGAATGCCTCATTACAATGTATCCCAGTGGCCACAAGAAGGCACTCGATTTAGATACCAAAACAGCAAAATCTGGAGAGATTCCTTTATGTTCAAGCCTTCTCCTATCTCTGAACAAGTTCTCTCTGTCAAAACTGTCCTATGTCTCAAATTCTCCAAGCTCATGCTTGACTTCTCCTTCTAGACTTGGATCAATCTTCTAATCCATCAGCCCTCCACATTTCCCTCTCTTCCCTCTACCTGGTCTTGAGATGCTCGTCCTCAGCCACTCAATCCCTCTACTTCTCCTTCTCCCCCTTTGTCAGGTAACAACCCCGCCTCAGCTCTGGCTTTTTATAACTCTACTGTGAAGTGGCTGGGATGGAAGGAATTGTCCGAGTCCATGTACACGGAACAGGTCTGGATGGCAGCTCAGGTACATGCTCAAAATAATAGGCAGCCTGTGGGAGCCATTGCTGTTCCTTGCACAGACCCAAATTGGGACTACCAGGCTGGCCACAGGGATTGGGATCTCTGGGATACCATGATCACACACCTATTTCACAGTCTCCAAAAGGCTACTCACAAGCCAGTCAACTATGACAAGCTTAGAGAAAACACACAGAGATCCACTGAAAATCCCAACAAGTTCCTAACCCGCTTCTCTGAGGCTTGACATGAATACACATGTATAGATCCAAACTCCCCTGAAGGCTCTTACACTCTCATTTCATTACCCAATCAGCCCCTGATCTCCAAAAAACTATAAAAGATATCAGGCCAAATACCAGCTCCTGGTTAATGCCATCCGTGGCTCACATACTCCAAATCTGGCTGCCTTAAGAGGCAAGCCACCCAAGAACTGCTTCAAATGCAGTCAACTGGGCCACTCAGCATGGGCCTGTCATAACCCATCCTCACTGCAAACAACCAGGTCACTGGAGGATTGACTGTGCAACTCACCAGAGAGGGAGTGGCCCAGTCCCCAACCTACAGCCTTTGGCTTCATGGCCATCTCTACTGGAGCTTCTTGGCTTTTGCCTAGGAGGAGGACTGACAATGCCCAGGGCCTGAGGCCTCCCACGGGGATCACCACACGTGAGCCCATGGTAACTCACCTCAAGGCAGGTAAGCTGATCTCTTGTCATCGATACAGGGGCCATTTTCTCTACCCTTCCTGAATATGCAGGACCAAAAACCCCTTCCTCTATCACAATAGTAGGGGTCACGGGATCAGAATACTGCCCAAGGATCACTCAAATCCTTTCCTGTACCCTACGTCACACCCAATGCACACACAAATTCTTAATAATGCCTCAATGCCCAGTCCTCTTATTGGGATGGGACATTCTTTTCAAATTCAAAGCTACTCTTACCCTAAACACTTTAACTCCAGCTACAATACTCCTGTTACAGGCTGCACCCAGACCTGGCCCCTGAGGCTTCCACCTTCCCCTCCCCCTCAGACAAGGTTAATCCCTAGTATGGGATGCTTCCTCTCCCTCCATTGTTATGCACCATTCCCCTATCCTTGTTAAATTGCTGAACCCCTCTTTGTTCCCTGATGTCCCACAATACCCCATCGCTAACAAACACCTATTAGGCTTAAAACCCATCATACAAAAACTCCTTTCTTCTCATCTCTCACGGCTTACCCACTCGCCTTTCAATACACCCATCCTTCCAGTTATAAAGCCTAATGGCTCATACCGTTTAGTACGGGACTAATCCTCACATGCGCTGTTCCCAGCAACTTGCTTGGATAGTACTACCTTAGGGGTTTCGGAATAGCCCCCACTTTCTGGCCAGGCCTTAGCTCAAGACTTATCTGAGCTTCCCCCAACCTCTAGCACTTTAATACAATATGTGGATGCCCTCCTCATTTGTAGCCCCTCCTATGAGGATTCACAGGCCCACACTGTTACTCTCCTTAATTTCCTGGCCTCCAGGGGATATCGAGTGTCCCCCACCAAGGCCCAAATTTCTTTTCCTTCAGTTGCCTATTTGGGAGTCCACCTCACCCCCAACATCAGAGAAATAACAGTGGATCACAAAAGTTTAATTTCTGAACTCCCTACTTAAACCACAAAGGGTGAAATCCTTTCTTTCTTGGGGCTTGCAGGGTATCTTCGCCTATGGATTCCTAACTTTGGTATGCTAGCAAAACCACTTTATAGGGCAGCCAAAGGGGATCCTGCCATTACTTTAGATCCCACAAAGCCCATTCGTTCTCCCTTCTAGTGACTAAAAGCCACTCTCCTCACAGCCTCAGCTCTATCCCTCCCAAACCTATCTCATCTTTTTATCCTATACTTCACCAAAACCCAAGGATTGGCAGTTGGGGTTTTGAGGCAAGAGGCAGGAGATATTTTCTCCCAGTTGCATACCTCTCTAAACAACTAAACACCACAGCTTGAGAATGGGCCCCGTGTTTACAGGCCTTGGCGGCAGCCGCCCTTTTAACCCAAGAAAGCTCTAAACTAACTTTTGGAAAACAGTCAAGAAGACCCTCACAGCCAAAAGGAAAATTCCCAGTGTTCCTTCAAACTTTGCCCTTCCCTTAAATCTATCCACTCTCATCCCCAAACACTCACGACCCTTAAAACATAACTTCATAGGGGCTTTAGACCTCTTTCTCAATCCCTTTCACACATCTCCCACATCCCATCACATGGCCCCAACATACACGGTTCACAGATGGGAGCGCTACCTCCATGCCCGCTCCCCGGGAGGGTTATGCCATAGTAAATCTAACACAAGCTATTGAGACTGCCCCTCTTCCCCTTAACACCACTTCCCCACAGGCAGAACTCATTGCCCTGACCCATGCTCTCACTCTAGCAAGTAACGAACGAGTCGATATACACACTGACGCTAAGTATGCTTACCAAATCCTACACTCCTGTGTGGCCATATGGAAGGAGAGAGGATATAGGACCACTCAGGGAGGGTCCATAAAAAACAGACATCTTATCAAGATATTTCTTGAGGCTGCACAACTCCCAAAGGAGGTTGGGGTTACAGACTGCAGAGGACACCAAACCTCCAATGACCTCATAGCCCAGGGAAACAAACTGGCAGATCTAACTGCAAAACAGGCTGCTCAATCACCAGGTCCCCACTCTTCCTCTCCCTCTCAGGTCCTTCTCATGGCCCTCACGCCCTCAACCCCAATACACAACCCAAGAAATACAACACCTCCAACAATTGGGGGGGGCACAGAGATAGGACAACTGGTATACTCTGTTTTAGTCCGTTTTGTGTTGCTATAACAGAAATACCGGAGACTGGGTAATTTATTAGGAAAAGAGGTTTATTTGTCTTACGATTCTGGGACAGCTGCATCTGGCATGGACCTCAGGCTGCTTCTACTCATGGTGGAAAGTGGCAGGCAGCCAGTTTGCACAAGCAGATCACATGGGGAGAGGAAGCAAGAGAGAGAGAAGGTACCAGGTCTTTTTAAGCAAGGAGCTCTCGCAGGAACTAATAGAGCAAGAACTCACTCATTAATCCCCCCTCCCACAGGGAGAGCATTAATCCATTCATAAGGGATCCGCCCCCATGACTCAATCAGTTTCCAGCACTGCCACATGAGTGGCAGAGATCAAATTTCCACATGAGTTTTGGAGGGGACCACACATCCAAACTCCATCCCTCTCTCTGGTTGCTATGTCCTCCCTACCACACAAGCTAAGCAAGTCCTTTCAGATTTCCATAATTCAGTTCATATAGGCTATGAACCCCTACTACGCCTTCTTCAGCCCTTACATTACTCTCCCCACAAAAAGACACGCTATCTTCTAAACCTAGTAGATACCTTTTCAGGTTGGATTGAGGCTTTTCCCTGCACTTCAGAGGATGCTCCAGCAGTAACGCATGCTCTCACCTCAGAAATCATCCCTCGTCTTGGCCTCCCCACCAGTCACTTACTCGCCCCCGGGCTGGCCCCGCAAGCCCACAGGCCTCAGCCCCCTGGGACTTATGTACAGTAGACCCTTCACTCTCACACCTCTGCCTTCCAGCTCATCGCCTTTAGGCCAGAATCTTCCTACTCTTTTGCTCACTAGGGATCCTCTTAGGGAACAGGCCAACCTTCTATTACCTCATCCTTTCCCCACCACCCCCTCAGACTTTAAACTGAGCCCGGGACAGCAAGTGTATATTAAAACCCGAATCCCCAGCCCCTCTCACCATGCTGGGAAGGGCCTTACACAGCACTTCTCTCCACCCCCACGGCAGTAAAGGTACTAGGAAAGGCCCCTTGGTATCACTCACCAAGACTTTACCCAAAGAATCTGTTAATACCAAGACAGAGGGGTCCCTCTACTCAACCTCCAACCCGACATCTCCTCACACTTTGTTCATTTTAGGACCCACAAAACTGAAAATCTCCAGGACCTCCGCTCTTCCCCCAATCCCAAAAGAAGGACGATCTTCCCCTGGCGATTATCCTCTCACTCTTGCAGGCCCATGTCACATCCTTCACACAGGTGCTACTATTATACTATCTGTTCTAGTACTTGCTACAGAATTGGCAGCAGCTGCCCCCAAAGATCGTAACATTATAGGAAGAGTTCTCCTTGCACTCCTTTACCTCCCATCAGTAGGATACTCCTTAGCAATGTCATTGTGACAATGTGCCCTTCAAATTCTTTTGGCTCCCTAACCTTTCGCACCCTTCCCATGTTTTTCCTCCCATCTCAATGCTCCCCCTTACCTGGAACATGGAGGTTCCAGGTCCGCAGGGACAACACAGTCCATACCGAATCAGACTGGTCCCCAAGCGACTCATCTGTCTCCCACTTCACGAGAAACTTTTTGTGGTCACCCCCTCCCTGTCGATGCAGCCCACAACGTTTCCACAAACGTCTCTTCACTTTCCTCTAATCTCATCTCAGTGGGGACTGTGAGCATTATGCGGGGCCTGCCCACACTCTGCCTCACTAACACCAAACGCTACCGCTACCTCGCACTTACCTCCTCCTCATCCATGCCCTAAAACCAGAATATATTTCCTTTGTAAAACTATGTTATCCTGTTGCCTGCCCCCCAACACGATTTCTTGCATATTCTTTTGACTAGTCCCTGACATCATCTTCCAGACAGATGGAGGGATGGAGACGGGACTGGGACTAACTTCGGCCCCCCCTCTCAGAAAGTGCACCCCACTCCCATAGGGCACTAATTGTACCTTTTAATTGGGGCAGGGATCATTCCTGCAACTGGAACTGGCACAGCAGGCCTTGCTACTGCCTTTCAATTCTATAAAAAACTCTCAGAAAAACTAAGTATAGATAGCATCTCTTCCCTCCAGCAACAGGTCACCTCACTTGTGACAGTTGCTTTACAGAACCGTCAGGATCTTTACTTCCTTACAGCCGAGAAGGAAGGCATCTGCCTCTTCTTGGGGGAGGAATGCTGTTATTACGTAAATGAGTCCAGGGTGATCCAAAACAACTTAAATCACTTAAAGGCAAGCACTGATCACCAATGCAAAGGTTTATAAAACAGAAACACACCTGGGGGGTGGCCACAGTCACTGAAACCTTTGATACCCTGGCTTATGCCCCTACTAGGACCCCTAACTGTGCTTCATCCTACTTTTAGGTCTCTTCTCTTTTGGTGTTTCTCTAATTTCTTGCAGGAACGTATGCAGGCTTTCACCAACCAAAAGGTCGCCGAATTGTTCCTGTGAGGAGGATATCAGCCCTTCAGAATCAGTGACCCTTCCCTGGAAGAATACAGCATCCCCACATGTAACCAATACCCCACCACCTAATTGTTTTACCCGCCAACATAAATCTTTTATTTTTTCCATATCTTCGCCCATCTCCTGCAGGAAGTAGCTTCAGAAGAATGAGACCTCCGCCCTTTCCCTTTTTCCTATACTTAAAAGGCAGGAATAATAGATCTGCAACATAACCAGCGCCATTTTAGACAAGCCCAAGTACAAAATGGCACCGCCCACCTCCTACCCCTCCCCTCCCCCGTTCTCTTTTACAAGAAGCCTCGTGGTTTAGGAGATGAAACTTTCGGCGTTTCCACATGCGCAGAACTCTCCATCCCCATGCGCAGAACTCTCCTTCCCCATGACCTCACTCAATCCCCACCCCGGAATTACATCACCCAGCTCTTGGCGCCAACATACCAATATAAACTACCAACGCCCTACATTAGCGGCTGTCCTCCATTTTCAGGGCACCCTGCACCTTTGGGTGCAGCCCGGCAGATTCTTTTCCTTTAATAAAGCTTGAACAGTACCTGGCATCTCGGTTCACTTTCTTTCAGAAACCTCTGTGCTTCTGCAGAGCTGCCTCACTGGGGATCCCTAACAGCCCCAGGCCAAGCTCATCTGTCACATCTGAAGGGCAAGACCACAGCAGCGAAGATCCTCACACAAGGGTTTGGGAAATGAAAAACAGCTTTCACAGACCCCATCCTGAACATCATGACCAGCTCCCGATGTTCTTCCCTTAACAACCCATACGCCCCCACTGCCCCAAATCTCTACCCAGTGACTGCTAACAAGCCAGCACGAGTCCAGCTGAAGTCAGGCACTAGAGTGAGCATTTTCTTAAGGAACCAAGAAAAGTGAGTGCTTCGAACACCAAAGGGACAACCATGTCTCCCACTATTTCTCTAAAAAGAAGAAAGTTTGGTGACCTGCCTGAAAAAATGGAACCTGCACTTCCAGGTCTACCCCCTTGCTCCTGAGCTAGCGAACACTAGCTCCCAGCGGAGCCTGCCCAGGAGTGATCATCACCCTGCTAGCAACAAGCACTCGGCACTCGTGTGCCAGGCAGTACCCAGAGCGCTTTACACTTCGCCTCCCCCAGATCCTTTGAGCACTCTTACCATAGCAGCTGAGGACCTCAAGCCATGCAGCCTTCCCAGGGTCTCAAGCCAGGAGCAGGGAGGGGGGGTGTGCAGGATGGAACCCACCCCGCTGACTCCAGGGCCACCAGGAAGCTCTGTCTGGGCCTCACTCCGGGCTCCCTGCCCAGAGAAGGGCAGGACCACATTCTAGGGAAATAGCCAGGAACACCCAGGAGACTCTACCAGACCAGTCAGAGCTGCCCAACCAAGTCTCTCACCAACTCCTGAGCAACAGTAGTAACATAACTTAGCACCCAGGCCTCCTGCAAGGATTAAAGATGATGCCTGAAGAACGTCTACTAGAGCCTGGCACAGGGCAGGGCTCAATGCAGGAGTAACCTGATCATTACCACAAAGCCATGCCTTCCTGCGCTGACTGTCCAGGGGCTCATGCAGCACCTCTCATGTGGACCTGAGCCAGGAGACTTTCCAGCTGCCAGGAATATCAGGGGGCTCTGCTCACTTCTCAGCCTCACATCATGTAATCTTTAGGGTCAAGCCCATCCAGAGCCCTGGGATGCCCCACCCGCCTCCTGCAGGAGTTAGGTGGGAGAGACATGGCTGGTAGACAAGCTCTGGGGAGCACAACCAAAGCCAACAATGGAGAGCACTTGGGCCGGCCCGTGGCTCACTCGGGAGAGTGCGGTGCTGATAACACCAAGGCCCCGGGTTCGGATCCCATATAGGGATGGCCGGTTCGCTCACTGGCTGAGCGTGGTGCTGACAACACCAAGTCAAGGGTTGAGATCCCCTTACCGGACATCTTTTTAAAAAAAAAAAAAAAAAAAACAATGGAGAGCACCGCCAAGGAACCCACATCTTCACACAGTCACCTTCAACTTCAGAGTTGCTCAGATAGACCAGGGCGAAAGGAGAGGGTGAGAACGTGGAATTCAGGGAGAACTTGAGAGACCTTACTTAGGGTTAGAAAAGGGAAGCTTTAAAAATAAAAGACGGGAAGGGGAGATTAAATCAGCATACATGAAATTGCTTTTGGTGAAATGAAAGTGAAAGTTTCCTCTACACCTGTTGGAAACTATTTATGAGTCATGCCCTTGTCTGCAATCTGGAAGGCAGCAGCCTGCTCAACAATGCCCTGGAAACATCACAGGTCCAGCTAATTTAATATTATACGTGTGCAAATAATGCATCAAGATATCTGGAGACTACCTTTTCTAAGTTCTTTCAGTTTCTGTCCAAGAGTTTGGATCTGCTACAAACACCAAGTGCACAGAAATAGCCTGGGAGAGGGAAAGAGCTGGGGTATTAGAACCAAGCAGAGGCTATCCCGAAGTGGGGGCGGGGTTACGGTGTTTGCTTTCTAGGGCACTCCGTTTCCTCCTGAACGACAGCATCTGAATATTTCAAAAAGTCATTCCCAGCAGCAAGGTCATCTTCTTCCTGAAAGGGCCCTTAGAGGTCTCACTGCCCTCTGCAGGGGTGGGACCCTTCCCTCGAGGCTTCCGTCACCCCCTACCCCCTCTCCAAGGGAGGGCACTGGCATGGACGTCCCCTCCGCGATGCCCCCAACGGTTACCTCGCTTGAACTCCTCCAGGACGGCGTCCAGCTTGGTGTCGTTGAAGACAAAGTGGAGCGGGTGGTTGTAGAACCGGGTGATGGTGCTGAGAGGGGTGCAGTCTTCGGGGTCCACGAAGGCCAAGTCCTTGAGGTAAAGCATGTCCACGATGTTGGAGCGCTCCTCCTCGTACACGGGGATGCGCGTGTGGCCGCTCTGCATGATGCTGGCCAGGACGCCAAAGTCCAGCACAGCGCTGGCGTCCAGCATGAAGCAGTCTTCGAGCGGCGTGAGCACGTCCTCCACGGTCCGGCAGCGCAGCACGCCCTTGCTGAGGTCGCTGTAGGGGTCGCCGCCGCCGCGCGCCAGCTCCAGCACGCGCTCCCGCAGCCGCCCAGGCCGCGCCGCCAGCTCCAGCAGCTGCCCCACGGGCAGCGCCACGGGCAGGGTGAACAGCACCGCCAGACGGCTGAGGCCCAGCGCGCGCGGCGCCAGCGCCAGCGCCCAGCGCCCGCTCACGGCGGCCGGCACCACCTCGCCCACCAGGAACACGAGCCCCGCGCTGCCCAGCACGGCAGGCACGACGCGCTGGCCGGCCGCGCGGTACAGCAGCACCGCCAGCGCCGCCTGCGCCAGGCTGGCCAGCAGCAGCAACGCGCCCAGGGCGCAGCCGGCCCAGCGCCGCGCGGGCTCCAGGCGCCGCGCCGCCGCCCGCTCCGCCTCCGAGCCGTTCTCGCGCAGCACCTGCACCTCAGCCGGCGCCAGCGCCAGAGCGCTCAGCTGCAGGCCCCGCGCCAACGCCGCCAGCGCCAGCAGCCCGGCCGCCCCCAGGCCCAGCGCCCACGGCGGCGCCGCCTCTTCGGCAGCCCCGCCGCCCGGTTCCACGCGAATCGCCAGCAGCGCCGAGTGCGGGCGCACGGCCTCGGTGCGCAAGCGCAGCAGCTCGTGCCACTCGCCCGGCGGCGCCACTGCCTCCGCGGGCGCCGCGGCCTGCCCGCCCTCGGGGCAGCCAACCCCCTCGGGGGCGACCCAAGACCAGGAGCTGTTGGCAAAGCCTGGGCCAAAGAAGCGCAAGCGGAAGGTGGCCTCCGGCACGGCCCGCACCGTCCCTCCGCGCGCCCACCCCGCGCCCGCCGCTCCGTCCTCTTCCAGACAGAAGCCCAGCTCTCGCGGGCCCGGCGCCACCTCCCCCGCGGCGTGGCCCAGGCAGAGCGCGGCGAGCAAACAGCCTAGCCGACCCGCCGCGGCCACTACCTCCGCCGCCATCGCCGGCTGCCCCCCTCGGTTTTTCGCGCAGCCTACTCCGCTCTCCCCGCGCCTCCACCTCCCCCGGACCAATCGTCGCCGGCCTTCGCTCCCCCTCGGCCAATAGGCGGCAGGCGAGGGCGGGCGCCGGGGGTCGGACTAGGCTGCGCCAGGGAGTAAACAAGCGGCGGCGCGGGGCGGGCCGGGGGCGTGGGGTTCTCCGCCCTACCGGGCCCCGCTGCCGCTCCGAAGGCGAGGGGTGGCCTGCCGCCCTCGGCACCCGGAGTCCGACTCCTCCCGCGACCGTCCCGGAGCGCATGGAGGCCGGGCCAGTGCCCTGGGAAGTCCGCGTCTCGGAACTTGGCCAGTCGGATGAACCACGGGCCCAACCTGTGCGAGGTTGCAGAGACTGAAATGTATGGGAGGTGTGCTGCGCGCTTAGGGAAGGGTCCCGGGAACCAGAAGGGTTTCTGACTCGCTGAAGTAAGAACCAGTGACTGGGCGTCGGGAAGCTAAGGTTTATTAAAGAGGTTTATCGCGCCCGACACTGGATAGGTCTGGAGACCTCAGTCCCTGCTTTCAAGGAGCTTGCGTTCCCGCCAGGGACACTCATGGTACACAAGGAAACAGAAAATCACTGCCTCTTTGGATCCTCACAGCTACTTCATGTAATTAATATCTTATAGGAGAAAAGTGAAGCTCAGAAAGACAACATGGCTATTGGGTTCCAACGCCACCTGCCTAACACCCTGGTCATCGTTCTAGTCACTCAAGGAGGTAGCGGCTCTGTCAGGAATCACTGGATCAGGTCGTTCCACTTCTCGCAGTTCATCCTCGAGAGAATGAGCCCTCAGGACCAAGAGGAACTATTCAAGAGGATCTTCTCTGTAGTTACTTTAGAAGACAATATAATCCGTTGACAATATGGAATGTTCCTTACCCGTTATATACGATCTTTGTGTGATTGGAAGGAAATAGACCAACTACTAACAAGTCTTCCCTCTAGGTGTCCAGATTAAGTGATCTTTGTATATTTCTCTACACTTTTATGTTTTTTCAAATTTCCTAGCACAAGTAGGCTTCAATAAGTCTTAATATACATGTCATTTAAAGTGATCTTTATAAGGATTCTATAGAAACTATTTGCTGTCATGAAAATAACTAACTAAAAAAGTATATACGCTGTGGTCACAAAGTGAAACATGTTTGTGTGGTAAAAATAATGTGGAAAAATGTGTAAACCTGTGGTGAATGACCAAAGGAAAAAATATTTTGTGAAAAACTGTTAAAAAAGATGGTAAGTGTCTCCTCTACATTGTAAACTCAGAACTGTGACTAAGGCCACTGCATCTCCATATTCTCGTTTTTATTACCCCGATTGAGCTAGGTGCTGTTTGAGTAGTTTGCATTCTTGGAGATTACAGAATAAGCCGCCAGCAGAAGGAATAATGACATTACTGAGCCTTTCCACTGGATCCTCATGCCTCCTTTGAAGAAAAAAAAATACGTAAACATTATAATGGACTCGGTCCCTTTAGGTCTCATTTCTATCTTCAAGTCAAGTAAAGTGCTGACATTGAGATAGAAGGGATGACATGCTTGAAATGAGTCATCTGTCTGAAAAGTCATTAACCGGCAAAGAACAGTTCAAAAGGAAAGACAGGAAAAACTCCCAATGGACTTAGACAGGGCTCTCACTTTTGACAAGTTACTTCTTTGGTCTCAGGTTACCTTGAAAAACAACCTATAACTAATTGGGGGGTGTGTGTGAAACCTTTGGGTTGAAGAACAATTGGATCAAACTTGGAAAACACAAATGGTCATTTAAACTGTCAATAACTAGGGCCAGCCCATGGCTCACTTGGGAGAGTGTGGTGCTGATAACACCAAGGCTGTGGGTTCGGATCCCTATGTGGGGATGGCCGGTTGGCTCACTTGGGAGAGCATGGTGCTGACAACACCAAGTCAGGGGTTAGGATACCCTTACTGGTCATCTTTTAAAAAAAAAATTAAAAAGTAAACTGTCAATAACTAAAGATACAAAGAATCCAGTACATGGCAGAAGAAGCTGCTCACAAGTGGGTTTCTGTTTACAGTAGAGACCTCAACAGTATTTCACCTTGGCTCTGTGCCATTCTTTGACCTGAATGACAACAGAGCTTCTTCCTGGCTCTGCACAGTTCCTTGCCCCACCCCTCTTTAGTCACAGCATGAATGGAAATACTTCAGGTCCCTCGTTGGTCCTCCCTGAGCCATTTTCCTTACTGGTCATTTGAATCAAGACATCTGTTTTTTGTTTTTTTGTTAATGTTATTATTTTTTTGCATTCTATGATGTTGTTGCGGAGCAGTTGAGAGGGGAGAGGGGAAAGGGGAAGGAAATGGGGTGGAAGAAGGAGGAAGGAGGAGGGGTGGGATTGAGGCCTGTGGCACCTCCCTCATTCCCACAGGGGCGACCAGGGGGCTTCCAGCAGTGGCTTGGTCATTGCTGGGCTGGGTGCAGATGTCAGGGGGGTGTGGCAAAAGCCCTTGCCCCCTCCACTCCAGCTCAGGAGCCCAGGGCCTTTCTTGCTGTGGCTCAGTTGTCGGCAGTGGGCTGGTTGTGCCTGTTGGGGACATGGCTGAGGCCCTTGGCCCCACACTGCCCCGGCTCGGGAGAGCCCGGGTGCTGCCTGTGGCAGCTTGGTGGTTGTCATTGGGCTGGTTGCCAGTGTCGGGGGTGTGTGGCTGAGGCCCTTGGCCCCCCACCACCCCAGCTAGGGAGAGCCCAGGGTGCTTCCAGCAGTAGCTTGGTGGTCATCGCTGGGGTGGTTGTGTATGTTGGGGGTGTGTGGCCGAGGCCCTTGGCCCCCACCCTCGGGACTGGTTGCAGGTGTCGGGAGGCATGGCTGAGGCCCCCAGCCCTCCCCCCTTTCTGGCTTGGTAGCCCAGAAGACTTCCATTCCTTCTAGGTGTTTTAGGTGTTCTTTGGTGAAATGAGACCTTTACTAGTTAAAATATCAAACTGTGTCTCTGGTTGTGGGTACTTTGTTTTTTCTTTCAGTTCTGTGTTGGATTATTTGCTGTTCCCACCACTTAAACTATGCTGGAACTAATTTGTTGTCCTTTGCTTACTTCTAAAATGGGGGAACTTCCTGTGGGGACCAGCACTTGAGCTCTGTGGTTGAGCTAAATTGCTGCTTTGCTGCTGATTCCCTGGGGAAGGCTTTTTGTGTAGCTTAGGTTTTAATGGTTGACCTTATAGGTACTTCCAGCTCTCCAGCAACTTGGTGCACCTGGGTTGTGTAGAAACTCTGGTCTGGGCCTGAGTCTTTTCATCAAACTGCACCCCCTGCAGTTCTATATTCCTGACCAGTCTCTTCTGAGTGGTCCTATGCTGATTGGGGGGCAGATCAGCTGTCCTTGCTGTATCCCAGTGTTCCCCCGGTGGGTCCATCTCCACCACTGCCAGTGCTCCAAACACTTCTCATGGGACGAGCCATGCTCCAGTCCCTTGCAATGACTCTCTGGCCTCTGAGTGGCTCCTTTTTTTCAGTTGTTGTGGCTCCTTGCTCCTATGTGCGTGCATGGGAGCACTATTAGTGGTCTTGCTGGCCTGGGGGCCACCAAGGCCCTCCTCTCTCCTGCTGCTTCCAAGCAACTCCATCCAAAGGGCACAGCTACAGCTTTTGCCAGTTCCCGTTCTGTGCGCTCAGCAGCTCCAGCCTGGAAACGTCCGGGATTCGAAACAGAGCAGTTTTTTTCTTTCTCTCCTCATGGCTTCTCCTGCCTTCATGTACTCTGTAGGTCTCTCCACTTCCCCTGAGTTTTAGTGGCCCCAGCCTGGCTGTTGTTGCTTTTCTATAGTTGTAAATTGGTTGATTTGTGGGAGAGAGTGATGCTGGGACCGGAAGTCAAGATGTCTCTATGTTATACCTAAATATTTATTCTTGAGTTTTAAACCCATAGCTATTGAGTGTGACCTCACTAGCTACTTCTGCTTATCTCTCAAGTCTTAGCTCAAATGTCACTTACTCTAAGTGATCTTCCTGGAGTGTATTGACTGGGTTGGGTCAAGGTTATAAGAGTGTGCTCCCCACACAGCATCCAACCTTGTTTTAGGATTCATTCACTCATTCATTCATTCAACAAGTATTTCCTGCATTGAGTGCCTGCAATGTACCAGGTACTGTTCCAGTACCTGGACTATAGTGGAGATAAGATAAAGTTCCTACCTTTGTGGAAATATGATTCTAGTGCAAGGACAACAGAAAATACACCAGTCTGTATTTTAATATCTCGTAATAAGTGCCATGGAGAAAAATAAGTCAAGATAAGAAGACAAGGATTGGGGCAATGCTCTTTTGAGATGGGGTGATCAGGGAAGGTTTCTCCAAGGAGAGAATGTTTTGAACAGAGGTTTAAATGAAATGAGGAGTGAGCCTTACAAAAACTTGGGAGAAGTGTCCCAGGCGGAATAGACAGCAAGTTAAAAGTCCCTTGTATGACTATCTCCCTCGGGGAGTCTTCCTCACTAAACTCACTGAGGGGCTGGTAGCATCTGGTACGTGGCAGGGGCTTCAACGCGTGGAACAGACGGATGCATGTAGTTACTCTTGCCCACTTCTACACAAACTTCCACATTTTTTATTCCTTTTATCTGGGATATCCTCTTTCCTTTGTTGCCTGCCCATGTGCCTCCCTTTCCCCAGTTTGTCTACTCAGTTAAGCCCTGCTTGCTCGAGCCCCTGGCCTCAGTGCACCTGACTGCATACACCAGCCTGCAGCACTTGTGCAAACTGTGAAAGGATCTGCACAGCTCCAACTTTGGGAGTGGATGCAGTGAGGAAACTCTCAGGGGACGGACGTTGCAACTCTGAAACCACAGCCAGCCCATAAGTACAGACAAAAAGGCAACTGTATGTTATAAAACAATATGATCATACTTTTGGCCAAGCTCTATTTGTCCTTCAGCCCCCCAGGTAGGGAAGAGGGGCAATGTGCTCATTCCAAATGCCCCTCCAGCATCTGCAGGCAGGAGACCCTACAGCATCCGTTTTATGGGATTCATGCTGTGGCAGTTGAGCACAATTGCCCTGTATGTTTACCAGCAGCTGTTGCTCTCTAATTCTTGTGACAACTGCCTTGATTATATATATTTTGTAAATTACATTTCTGCTGGCATTTCACTAAACATCTCAGAATACTTTATTTTCCCTTGCCCTGTCGGGAGTGACAGCCAGCCACAACCACTTTTTTCTCTATGACAAAACTCGAACAGGCAAGGTGTAGACTCACCAAGCTTTGTACATATTTCGTTTTTATTACTAATCAAAAATAAATTCCATATATTGTTTAGCAAATATTATCATTGTTTTGTGACAAAAGACACAAGAGTCATAAAACAAAACTCCCCGAGAGTCAAACTCATAACAATGCCAAAGTAAATCACAAAAATATACAAATTAAAATCTTATGCAAAATAAATATGAGTTATTTGCTATGGTAGCTGTGGCTTGCCTACCCATTCGGATGCCATTTGCAAAGGTCTCCCTTACACGGGAAGTCAGATGGGGTGGGCCAGTTCCAGGGTATGGCTCAGCCCAGGAACCAGAGGTTGAAATAGGAAGTAAAAAATTGCACTGGGAGGAGGAAGTCATCGGACCAGTAATATTTAGAAATAATTATGACCCCCTGCAAGAAGTGATTGTAAATGGGGAAAGGAGGGGAGAGGAGGGACCATCTGTTGGTCATAACTGTGTGTGCAAAGAGGTAGCTGCAGAAGTGCGGGCACCTGCTCCTTTTGCTTCACACATACCACTTGGTTAGGGCCAATGCATTTTGCTCCACCTGGCACTCAGGTCTCTCAGGAGCACAACTTGGCCATCTCCTGTGAGGACTCAGGAGCAAGCTGCTCCAGTAGAAAACTAAGGTTTTCCCCTAACAGGGAACAAAGGTCTGGTGTCTTTTTTCCTTTTAGCTGAGAACCACAGGCTAATTTACCACCTTCCCTCCAGGCTTCTAGGAGTAAATTTTATGACTGGGGAAGACCTCAGTCTGGCCAGGGGCAGGCATGCTTGGTGCAAGACATTTCCTGGTCCCAAGAGTTAGGATTCTCTAGGCACCTGGAGAGCAGAGCACTTGGGGTGACAGGATTCCACTGGTTGAGGAAAGGAGTGAATAAATAGTACTCAGGCAGAAGGCCTGCAGTGTTTCCCTCACCTGGACCTCGAGCCCCAGCTCCTCTTCCACCCAACAGAAGGGTCAATGTGGACCTTGGTCCCACAGCCTCCCCCACAGTGGGAAGCCTGGAGCTCTGCAGCAGGGCCTGATTCAGCCCCAAGGAAAAGGTGCTGAGGCAGGATTTCACATGGGGTAAAGTACCACTAACTTCAGCAAAGGCTGGCATGATCTCTCACACTAAGATCACGCAGACATGGGGAAAGGGGACTGCCAGCTGCATGCCTTTAGGTGGAATCCTCCTTTCCTGGGGTTCCACAAGTGGGTGAACGAGGTCAGGTGAGCATCAGCCAGCCACAGAGGAAAGAGCATAAAGAACCTGCTTCAGTGGCTTTCAACATGTCCTCTTGTCTCCATCCCCCAAGTGGGACTGGGGTTTTGGGATTAGAAATAGGGAGTCTGGAAAGAAGAGCTTCATGGGTCAACAACTGAGCCTTGACTCTCCTTGTGGGATGAGGATGGGTGGTATTGACTGTTAACAACGCAGAGGCCAATGACCAGATTCACTCCTAGAACTGGAAGGAGTGACCCAGACAAGTCACCTCTAATAAAGATGCCCTCCCCTCTGAGGGAGCAACCTTTGGTAAAAGTGAGGGCAGGGCCTGGGGAGCAGGGGTAAGCAATCATAAAGGTCCAAGACCCTGCCTAACACTCTGAGTCAGCCCCTTTACAAGGGGGGAATTGTCCAAGAAGATGGGAGGCAGGGGGGAGCGTCCTCAGCCGAGTCCCGACTCACCAGGAGAGGCCATCGGCAGAGTTCCAGGAGATTCCTAGGTCCAGCAGTTGACAGGAGCAGGTGTGCTCCTCTCTGTGGCTGGCCTTATCCTGTCTCTTGCACAGTACCCAGAAGACCTTGGCCTCAGCAACATCAGATAAGCCTCGGCGCATGTCTCCCAGCAGCTGATCTCAATGCCTTTTGGTTCTTTGCTTCCTGGGAAGAGCTGTCTTCCTCCTAAATGACAAGCTCCTCCAGCAGGCTCTGGGATCCCACCTCTGGAGGAAGAGGAGGCAGAGGAGAAAGAATGGGCACCCTGAGTTAGGGACACAAGCTAGAAGGACATGGCTGGGAGCAGATTATGGCTATTGCTTCCCAGGGTTAGAAAACCTACCCCTTTTAAAGTCTTTTTGGGGAAAAACAAAAAAAGTTCCTTAACCCTGTCTTCCCTTCCCAAAATGATATTTCAAAAGAGGAACAATGAGCCTAGTTTAGAAATTCTCTCGGTAAAAAACAGCCATTGCTCATGGTCGCTGGCCCACTGCCCCACCAGTGCAGGGCTGGGCGGAGGTCCCTGTCAGAAGCCAGATCCCCACAAGCTGGGGGCCATCTGGCCACTCAGTCAGACAGGCCGTCTATCTTTATCCCTTCTGGCCTAACAGGCTCGCTTCACTTGGGCCCACTGGGGAGGCCCCCGCAGGGTGGGCGGGGGGCCCCAGGCCCTCCTGTCAGATGGCACTCTCGTGGGAGGCTTTGTGCAGCAAGGAGTTGCGCTCATTGAGAAGAGTGGTGGTCTCGTCCACCACAGGCAGCTCCAACTTCTCAGCCAAGTTCTCCCCGCGGCCGGTGCACCCATCCGTGGGAAACTGAGGGCTGTTGTCCATGCGTGAGGCCAGCAGCCCATTCTGGTACTGCTGCCGAGTGATCTGTGGGAAGAAGGGGAGCTCTGGAAGCAGGGCTGGCAGGCAGACTCTGTCCAGGCCTGGGGAAGTGGGGCCAGGATGGAGGCTGTGAGTCAAGAAGAGAGGCCACAACCAGGCAGAGCAGCTGGAAACCCTTATGCAGAGCGAGGAGGAAGAACGAAAAGAGTGGCTGGGGTCTGGGCCCGCCACGCTGGGCTGGGCGGATGAAAGGCAGAGGGTCCCCGGGTGCAGAGGGGGCAGTGGGACGTGCTCACCTTGATGTACTGCAGGTCCATGAGCGCCCGAACGCTGAAGTCAGACACGTACTGGCCCAGGATGGAGCTGCCGAACTGGTTGCTGCTGCCAGCCAAGGGTGTTGTGGCCGAGACATCCGTGCGGTCTGGGTTACTGAGGGAGGCTGAGCGGCTGAGAGGTGTGGGGTGGGCTGGGGAGCGTTCTGTGGGCGGAGCAGAGGCCATGAGGCCAAGAGCCAACCTGGTGCCCACTCACATGCAGCCTGTGTCTGACCTCGTCCCATGGAAGCCCAGGGACAAGCTGTCCCGCCCAGAAACAGGACATAGTTCTTTTTTTTTTTTTTTTTAAAGATGACCAGTAAGGGGATCTTAACCCTTGGCTTGGTGTTGCCAGCACTACGCTCTCCCAAGAGAGCTAACCGGCCATCCCTACATAGGGATCCGAACCCGTGGCCTTGGTGTTATCAGCACCACACTCTCCCAACTGAGCCACGGGCCAGCCCAGGACATAGTTCTTAGGGATAAAGAGAAGCATGGAGAAGCCTTGACCATGAAAGCTCTGACCTTGTCAAAGCAAATGAGTTAGTTTGTTTAGAAGTGTCATGCGACAAGTATTAAAAAGTTTACTAAAACCAACCAACCAACCAGAAAATAACAACAACAGACACAGAATGTTTATGGCTTCTGACAGTTTGAACATGTTGTATCCCCAAAACTCATGTGGAATTCTGATCCCCACTGTGGCAGTGTTGGGAGCTGTTTGAGACATGCGGGTGGAGCCTGCATGAATAGATTAATGTTCTCCCTGGGGGAGGGGGTAGTGAGTGAGATCTCGATCTATTAGTTCCCACGAGAGCTGGTTGTTCAATAGACCCAGGCACCTCCCCCCGCCCACCACCCCACTTCCTCTCGCCATGTGATCTGCTTGTACCCACCATGTGCCTGCTGCTTTCCGCCATGAGTAGAAGCAGCCTGAGGCCCATGCCAGATGCAGCTGTCCCCAAATCGTGAGCCAAATAAACCTCTGTTCTTTATAAATGACCTACTCTCACGTATTCTGTTATAGCAACACAAAACAGACTAATACAGCTTCAAAACCCCTCGTTTCCCCAATGACTACGCAGTCAAGGGCAACACAATTATTATCCCAGCACAACAGACAAGCTGCTGTCCCTGTCTCAATATAAGCTTATGTCAAGTGACATAAACTGCATACTTTTTTTTTTTTGGTGGCTGGCCAATACAGGGATCCGAAACCTTGACCTTGGTGCTATCAGCACCACACTCTAACCAGTTTAGCTAACCAGCCAGTCCATACTTTTTAATTAAAAAAATACTTATTAAAAGGAAGAACACACAGTTGGCACTCTCTCACACGAATACATGCACAGCCCGCACACATGACACCCTGTCACATCTTTCAGTGCTCTGATGGTTGCAAAAGTGTGTTCTGCACGTGAGCAGCTCAAAGTGGAGCACAGACCTACCCACTTCTGTCTGCACCCCAGCCAGCCTGGCAGAGAGAGGGGGCATCAGGGCCCTCATACAGGAACCCAGAGGCCCCATGCTCCAGGCTCCCCACATGGTCCCCCCTCACAAGGCAGAGCCTGGGGTGAAGGCGGTGCTGACTCTTTCCGCCACTAGAGGACGCACGGGCCTACCTCCCCAGGAAAGTGCAGTGACAACCTTGAATGAGAAAGGCGCCGGCTCCTTACTCTGAAAAAGGAGCTGCATGTGTAATATAGCACATCATTCGCTCTTATTTTTGAGAACACGGGGAAAACAATGAAATGCACGCGGAAGTTAGTTGTGAAGGCATGTGGGCTTGTTTTAAACAAACAGGAAGGGGACTAAGCTGATTTGCTTAGTTAACTGCCAAGTTACTAGCCACTAAGTTAGCTATTCTAGCAAATAGCCCAGTGAAGAGTGCAAACATACCAAATCCAGCGACTCAGTGACCAATACAGCTTTTATCGCAGTGAGACTGAACTGAGTGATACTCGTAGTCTATCTCCATGCTTGTGAAGTTTTCATTTTCCATTATAAAGCAGTCTGGTTATTCTAGGATTGGGTAGTGGTACCCCGACCCAGGAACGGGATGTAGTTAGAGGATCATTAGAGGGTCACGTGCACGTATCTCACTTAAGTGATGCCTCTGATTAAGTTCTAGGGAAAAAAAACCCAGGAATACTAGGGGTATTACTTAATATTTCACATTAATTTTTTGAATGATAGAATGCTTTTAATTAATGCTTACTAACACCCTAGAAACAGCAACTGAATTTAAAACCAACACAAATTAGTGACCTGACCTATTAAAAATAGAGGTCTTAGAAAGAAATACACCAAAATATTGTTTGTCTCTGAGTAATGAAATTATGGTGCATCTTAATTTTCTCATGACTATTTTCTGGTTTCCCAATTTTCCAGATATGTTACTTTTATGATTAAAACAGAACAATAAAGATAAAAAAACTAGGAGTTTTTGACTGGTAGTTCTGTTTCTGAAAGAATATCCGAAGGACATAATCTTCAACACAGAAAAAGTTTTTTGGATAAGGAGGTTTACATTGTTGTGTCATTTATGATAAAGACCCCCAGGCATATGCATAAAGTGGAGAATTAACAAGCAAAGGTGCACCTGCTTGGTGGGACACTGTGTGCTCTGACTAGGAAGTCTATGGAAAAGTGTCCCTGTTCCTGCATTAGGTAAAAACTACAGGATACAAACCATAAATGCTCAAGCCCCTGGCCATCCATGAAACTAGAGCAAGTACAGAAGAGGGGAGGGAGGCTGAGGTTGCACTGGTAGGGTTTGAAAGGGACAGTGAGTGACTTCTTCTAAGTCACCTTTTTATTTATTTATACTTTAAACAGAGGGTCAAAATAGCTAAGTGTGCTTTGGAACAGTTAAGAAGGAAAACAACTCTACCATACAAATATAAAATTAGAAACAACTGACTGAGGTGATGGGTTTTTAGGGCTGTTGGGGCCTGAGGAGCTCGAGATGCTTGTAATGCTACTGAGCTGTGCTGGGCTCACCAGGCCAGGCCAGAACCTGACGATGAGACCAGCACCTCCATACCCTTGGCCCACACTGTCCCACTACCATCTGGGACAGGTATCAGGCATGTGACATATCGAAGGCAAGAAACAGCATATGGCATTGGGCCTTTTCTAAATACTTTCTGATTGGAATGCCATATTTTAGTTGTAATAGAAAAAAAACAGAAATAATAAGTGAGCTCTAACTAAACATTTACATGAATCCTCTCACTTACTGCTCCTGACCACTCTATGAAGTGGAAACATGCTGGGTTCCCATGTCACACAGAAGGAAGCGAGACGGAGATGCATCACTTAGCCAGCGACTGCGAAGGTGACATTCAAACCTGCAGCCTGGCTCTGGGGCTGCACTTCCAACCACCATGCTGCTACCTCTCCCCAACCCCGAAAGGCAAAAGTCATTTAGAGACAGCTGATGAGATTAACTAGTCTTTCTGCTGAGGCCTGTGAGCGGAGTGTGTGTGTGACACATACACACATGTGCATTATCAAGGACTGAAGGACCTTTGGGGAGGTCCTGCCAGAATCAGAGCACTGCCACCTAGAAACTGGGCCCTAGGCCAAGCAGAGCCAATACAAGTCAGGCTGGCCCACAAGTGTGACCAGGGGAGACACCCCAGGTGCCTGTGAGGAGGGGTTAATGCAGCTGCGGTGTGCGGGCTCAGGCGACAGGTGGCAGTATAAACTTCTCCAGCCATGCCACATTACCTGAGAGCCACGAGAGCAGGGAGTTCCGCTTGCCAGGCGGACACCCGACCTGGGTTGAAGGCACTGGAGTGAAAGAGGAGAAGGTCAGAGATGGGCAGGGTCAGGAGGCAGGATACAGAGCCACAAGAACAGGACAGAGAGGTAAGCCTCGGGGGGCCAGGCTACCTCGGGCAGAGGGGGCATGGTGCAGAAAGGGACATGGCTCTGATGGACAGACCAACAAGCCCTGTGCTGAGAAGGTCAGAAGCGCATCGAGTGTGCCCAGAGTCCTCTCCCCACTTCCAGCCACTCCAAGTGGGAACTGAGGGCCAATAGGTTGAGGAACAGAGCCAGGACTGTGACCAGGCCTCTGAGGCATGGCTGCAGAGTAAGAGCACCTGCGGGAAGTCTCCCATGCCTGCATGCCCTTCTGAACAAGATTTCCCCAAGCTAGACAGACCAGTGGTGCTCTCAGGAGGGGCAGGCAAGTCCTCCCCAGCCCATCCCAGGAGCGCACGACACCTGGGCTCAGCTTGGTGAAGGGTGGAGGATGCAGTGAATGAACTGAGCTGAGCATCAATATTCATGGGTGCCCTGGCCCCCCAAACAGGGTCCTTTTTGTCAAAAGACAGTGTCAGGCACAGCATAGGGGTTCTCCAGCAGGTGTAGTACCAACCCACTGGCATGGCCTATTTCCTGCACCAAAGTGAACTATCACTCTGCACCCTGTGGCAACATTCCGAGGGCAGAGGGCTCACTTGGAGTGAGCAGCTGAGCTGGGCAACACTCGGGCCCCACCTACGGGGCTCCCACCCCAGCCACAAGGCCTCTCTGGCAAGGGAAGCCTGAGCCACCCAGACCGAGAGGGCACATGTAACACCTCCTGGAGGGCAGCTGTGCTCACCGTGGTACCACCAACACTGCACGTGTAATACTTCTTGGAGGGCGCCCAGTTCCTCCATTGTCTGCTCCCAGGTCTCTCTGTTCCATCAGAACCAGCCCTTAACCAAGAGGCAGGGGCTGAACCCCCTGAAAAGCCAAACCCATCTGCAACTGGCCCTGGCAAACAGGCCCTGGCCTGGTTCCCAACCATGGGCATGCCGGACACCCTGGATTCCCCATCCCAGTTGTCACGACCAGGGTCCCACAGCCCCTCTACTGGCTCCTACACCTGCTGTTATGGTCACGGACGGCCACCTGGGCCAGCTTGCCCTCTTGGTCCATTCCGTTCTCATCATGCTCCCCCCGCTCAAAGGCCATTAACTGCTCCTGCTTCTTATCACAGTCAAACGCCATCGACTTTCTGGAGCTCCACGACTCATCCCTTCCTGTCCACAGTCCTCTTCCCTGCGGCAGGCTGGTTTCCTCGCCATCTCATCACACGCCCTCAGCTGCCTCCAAGCCTTTGCTCAAAATCCCTTTCTCACCTACCCCTTCCTCATCCCCAGCCCCATCCAAAGGGGCAGGTCACTCAGTTCCTCCAGGCCCTGGCAGCTCCAGCCACACACCAGCCCCCTCTCCCCTGAGCCACCTGGCTCAGAGCCATCTGTGCTGCCCTCAGTTCCAGGGTCAGTTGGTGTCTCCCGGCTCAGGTGTGCTGGAGGGCACTGCACACCCAGCCGACGACTCACCAGAGGGCACTGCAGTCAGGGCCATGGTCCCATAGTAGGAAAAGGCGCCCGTCTCAAACTTCATGTTCTCCTTCCCTGCCTCCACCTCCACCTTCCCCTGAAAGAACACAGGGCCAAGGTTACAGGCGGTGAGGAGGAAAACCCAGCTGGAGGGGACAACGCAAAGGACGAGGCAGGAGGGGGCAATGAGAAGCAAGTGAGACAGGGGCTGAGGAGCCGTGATGGGCTCAGGGCCCTGACCTGCGGGCTCAAGGGCGACCTCCCAGGGAGAGGACAGGCAGCCAGGAGCATGTGCCCCAGCGTGTGGGCAGATGGGGAGAGCGGGCACAGGAGGACGGGCAGCCAGGTGCATGCGCCCCGGCGTGTGGGCAGATGGGGAGAGCGGGCACAGGAGGACGGGCAGCCAGGAGCATGTGCCCCGGCGTGTGGGCAGATGGGGAGAGCGGGCACAGGAGGACGGGCAGCCAGGTGCATGCGCCCAGGCGTGTGGGCAGATGGGGAGAGTGGGCACAGGAGGACGGGCAGCCAGGGGCACGCACCCCGGCGTGTGGGCAGATGGGGAGAGTGGGCACAGGCGGGCGGCGGGCCAGGCCAAGAGGCGCTCACCTGCAGGATGAGGATGAAGTAGTCGGCTGGCTTATTTCGGGTGTACAGGTAATGGCGGACATAGTACTTGTTGTGCTCGTCAAACTTGAGTTCCTGGATGACATCTGGGTATTTGAGCAGCCGCAGCAAGATTTTCTCTGATATCAGGGAGGGGCTAAACTGGGAGACCTCTGCAGGGAGAGAGAGGAGACTCCACATGGGCCTGGAGCTCAGTCACTGCTGTGAATCCATCTGAACTGCAGGGGCCACTCTGTGCTCAGACGGCTCCCTCCCTTGGGGTCTGCACCTCCCTGAGAAGCGAGCGCACTTGGCTTCTGACCAGCCAGAGACCGCCTGCCTGCACAGGCCTGAATGGTAGCCCCTACGCTCACAGTGCATGACCTTGGGCAAATTACTTAACCTGTGTCTGTTTCCTCATCTGTAAAATGGAAATAGAAACTTCGCAGGGTGGTTTGGTAGGTGGGATAGCACATGTAAAGCACTTAGACACATTCTTGGGAGGTGGAAAGTGCTTAATGAATGTTACTATAATTATTGTTGTTATCAACATCAATATCCCAGCAAGAAAAATAAAGAAAAAGGAATTATTGCGCCTTTAGCAAGTGAGGGTTGAGAAGGAAGTTGGATTGGGGGGAAGGGAACAGAGTATGCAGGTAATTTTCTAATCTGTCACCCAGGTCCCCAAGGGAGCTTTGAATCATGGGGAAGAAGAGAGAAACATCACTGATCTAGAGGTCAGTTCCTGCAGGAACCAGCACTCACGGGCAGAGGGGAGGCAGAAGAGATGCAGCAGAGCAGGACCAGGCTCCTCAGAGCGGGCGACGGGCGAGGGCCACGAAGGACCCCTTCTCCTTCCTCCTCCCCAAGCCCCCATGGGCCTGGCGAGCCAGAAGCCCACCCCAGTGGTTATTTTCAAAACTAACTCGGACACTCCCTAGAAGTATGCAGTGGCACCGTTCACAGAGGACAAATTGCAGGGGGAGCCCCAGGGATGGAGGAGACACCTGTCCCCTTCCAGGGGCAGCTGTGATGTCCCTGCACCCACTGCAGCCCTCATCCCCTGGGGGTTAGAAGCCAGAGGCCCAGGATCTCTCCCTCCGTGATTGTCTTTACACCAGCACGGGAAGGTCCTCCCCATGCTCTCACCCGTGGCCAGGAAGCGGTGAGCAGCCAGAAGCAGCTGAGGTGAAATTTTCACTTTGAGTTCATTGTCAGCATCCTTGAAGGCTGAGAAGTCGCGCTTGCTCTTCTCAGACACCCGTTTCCGGCTTCGGTTGTCAGCTGCAGGAGAAAGAATGTGGAACTGAGCACGCTATCCCCTGAGGACTTGGGAACAGTCTGGAGCCCGCCCTGGCTCCTGCTCCCGGGACCTTCATCGCATGCAGGAGCATCAGGCTCTGGGTAGGCAGAGTCCCCGGGCCCACACCAAGCACAAAGGCTGGGAGGCAGGAAGGGGGCCTCTTCCCTCTGGCAGCACAGGGCACCTGCTTCCTGGGCCCTCCCTTGTCCCTTCATACTGGCCTTTCCGCCCACAGTCACCAGGTTTCAGATCCAAGCAGGAAAGGGAATCTGGGGCCATGGAGAGGGTTGCACTCACTGTACAGGTCCGACTCGTCCAGGATCTCGGACTTGATGATCTCCTCAATGACATCCTCCAGCGTGACCAGGCCCAGGACCTCGTAGAAGGGGTCGCCCTCGCCCTCATTGTTCACCTTCTGCACGATGGCCAGGTGGGACTTCCCTGTGGGGACAACACAATGAGTCAGACGAGGGCACAAGGCCAGTCATGAGACTCCCTCCACAGAAATGTGAACGCTGTGAGGGTCGTGAGTCATTGAGGTGGGCTGTTGTGGTCTTTTTCCCCTTTTCCTTATTTTCTTTACTTGAAGCTTTGCTCTACCTATTTCCTCTTCATCTCTGGAGTCTTTTATGGGTCTTTTTGTTTGTTTTTTATCTTTTGCTGTTTTCTCTGGAGTCTTTTGATGCAGACAAGGGAGATATAACAGAATCTGCCCTTCCAGGAAGACACACTGTTGAAATGCTGGTCTCTGAGTTATACCTACAGGCTGCTCTGGGACAAGGCTACTGCTTAGCAACCTGGCATGCAAACTCAGACCAGACCGCTTCGGCCTGAGAGCAAATGTAGTGGGTTTGAAGAGGCTCAGTCTGCTGGCCTCAGGTGGTCATGTGTCTGTCACCTAGGCAACACTGGGGCGCACACGACCATGAAAACGAAAATTAAAACACCTTTGAAGAAAAAGGACTTGGATTGATGTTTTTACTGCAAACAGATATTGTTTTTACAAAAAGAAAAACCAAAAATATTTTTTAAAGGCATTTCATTAAGGACCACCTGTTAAAATAAGATAAAAATGACAAGGCCCTGCCTCAGGGAGGGGAAAGACTCACACTGACAAGGACTCTCAGGGAGGGGAGAGACGCACACTGACGGGAGCCCAGGGAGCCCTGGTTGGGGACACGTGTGCCAGCCAGACATGGGGCTCCATGTCCCCCACATTCCTTCACACAGCTCTCCTTGGCACACCTGCGTGCACCCAGGGGCTGCGATACTGCCCGGAGCAAAGGCTCTCAGTTCCCAAAGCTATTAACAAATTAGCCCACTGTAATTAGGCTGGGCAGAGACTATAATTAGAGAGAGGCCACGCTTCCACCTAAAGCAAGAAAAGGTTAGGTGGCAGGCAGGTGGGCCGGGACCCTCCACAGAAGCTTTGCAGGGTGGCAGGGTTTCCGGGCCCTCTTGGGCTGCTCACCCTGCTCTTGTGCCCCAGCCCCAGTGAGCAACAGCAGGGGGACAGCCCAGAAAGGTTTTTAGAGGGTGCCAGGCTGGAAGGTAGAACAAGCTGCTCTGCATTAGTTCGCATCCCCATTTGGTGACATAGTTCATCTGACTGCCCAGGCACCTTGAGGCATTGATTCTCTCTAGAGGACACTTTGTGGGCAGCCCCCAGTTGGCACAGACGCCCGGGTACAGACCCCAGGGTGCTGGCCCCGGGCTGGCTGCTGCCCTGTTTGGCCCACACTCTAGTCTGAATGAAACCGTGTGCCCCAAACATGGGGACACAGGTCTAGAGAAGTCTAAGGGGAAAGGCTCCCAGAGCTCCCAATGACTTCCCCGTTACCATCCAACCCTCAGGGCCCCACTATAAGGATGAAAGAACTCATTCTAAATAGGTGGAAGGTGTTTTCCAGGTCTTTTAGACCACAGATAATCCCTCAACCCCAGGATGGGCTCTTCAAAATTCCTAGGAGCCCTTTAGGGAGCTCCTCCTAGGAGCACTAGGTCTCGTGAATAAAGTAAAATTTATCAAGGTATGTCCGCTGTGATGAGGGGGAGTTCTGTCACATGCAAGTTTTTCACACACAGGCCAGTCACTGTGATATACATATTGCCCACTACAGGTTGTGGTCAAAAAGTTTTAGCACCTTGCTGGACAGAACTAAGGCTGGACTCGATTACAACTTCCCTACTATCTTTCCAGAGAGGAGCTCACGAGCACAAGAGATGTGCCAAGGTCCTCCAGCAGGGCAGCAGCCAACCAGGGCCAACACCCTGGGGTCTGTACCCGGGCGTCTTTGCCAACTGGGGGCTGCCCACAGTGTCCTCTAGAGAGAAACAACGCCTCGATGTGCCTGGGCAGTCAGATAAACTATGTCACCAAATGGGGATGGGAACTAAAGCAATGTGGCTTGTGCTACCTTCCAGCCTGGCACCCTCTAAAAAGCCTGGGAATACCCAGTGTTGGTGGGGGGACAAGGAGACCCTCACACAAGCTCTGGTTGGTAGACAGGTGAAAGGGCACAACATTTCAGGAGACCAATTGGGCAGGATGTCTCAAAGTTAAGAGTACCTACCCTTGGACTCAGAAATTCCTCTTCTAGGAACTTATCCTATGGAGAAACAACCTTCAAAAAAGCAGGGCAGTTCACTGGAACATTCTTTTTAACAGCCCAAAACCAGAAACAATCTAAATCAACAGCAGTGGGACACAGATACTGAGCAGGGCCCACGGCTTCTTGGGGGAGCATGTGGTAAAGCAGGATGGGTGAAATGTGGAATGAAACCCAAGACACGCCATTAGTGGAAGAGAAGTCACAGGGCAGGATGCATGGCGCCACCCGCCTGCACACAAACACTGGACGGGTGGCCCTGAACGGCCCTGGAAACGTCTGGAAATGGTAACAGTGATCACCTTTGCAAGGTATTTGGAGTTTGGGGCAGGAGCCCTATTATCCCTTTCTCTCTACCCTTCTATACTGTTCTATTTGATTGGTATGTTTTACTTTTACAATTTTTTTAAAACCAAAAAATTAACGGGAAAATAAAATCAGGGGACAAAGGGAAACTGGAGAGAGTCCAGAGGGTGGGCAAGGACCCTCTGTGCCTCCCACTGCCACAGGTCAAGTCCCAGGGAATGGGGGGTGTGTCTTTTGACATGGTTCAGTGCGCAGCACCTTGCTGGTACCCCAGGAAGTCAGAAAACATCCTTCCCCCTACTGGAACCCCTAATTGCCCCACAGGCCCAGATCAAATCCCAACCAACGAGCAGTCGTGGGCTGCCCTCGGCCTCACAGGGAAAAGCTGGCAGCTTCTCTGAAGGGCAGAAACATCCTGCAGATGAAATGAACTGACTCCCTGCACCAGGTCTGGCTAACACTGTCCTCCCTGAGGCCCCTTGGTTGTGGGATCCGCTGCTGCGTGTGCGCGACCTCTGGTGGCAACCAGTGGCATGACAGGCACCTTGTAGGTGCGCAGCCCTGGGGCACCGTGTTCACCCCTGCTCTGCACCTAAGAGCATCCGACACTGGTGCTGTTGATGGCTTGCCAGTTGGGGCCCCACACAAAAGTTCCTGGCTAAGGGACCAGTCAGTCATCCTCCACTGGGCCAGCCACACAGAGGGATGTGTTTGTCTTTTACTGATTTGTCTTCCCAGAGGGGGTATCTTTTTGTCCTAGCAGAAGCTTCCCCTCTCCTGGACCAGAGATCCTCCTGTCAAGGTCACCAGTGAATGACCTCCAATGGCAGGGTCTCATTCTCAGATGACCTTGAACTTAACACAGCCAAAACCAAGCTCATGGCAGTTCCTCCAGCATTCTCATTCCCTTTTCACAGCAGCTCTGTCCTTTCAGTTATCAGACCCATGGAGAGTGAACCTGGCCTCCTTTCTTTAGCCCTCTACGTCCACTCAGCAGGAAAAGAAAGGTAACCAGTGAGGGGAGGGGAAAGGGATGCAGACTAGAGAAAGTTATTTTGGATTTTCGTAATTCAGAAGTTTCTCCTGTTTCAGAAGTTACTGCTAACTGATTTACCACTTAAAATAGGCAGATCA
Organism: Cynocephalus volans; assembly: GCF_027409185.1. Classification (NCBI taxonomy): domain Eukaryota; kingdom Metazoa; phylum Chordata; class Mammalia; order Dermoptera; family Cynocephalidae; genus Cynocephalus; species Cynocephalus volans. Next base: position 91,384,655 of record NC_084473.1, on the reverse strand, counting down.
ACTTGGGACTCATATTTATGATTCACATTATATGGAATCTAACTCTAATATGAATTTTTATTTTAATGAGGTATCTCATTTTATTATTGGTGTCCATTCAACTAGATAACTGGATTTTGGGGGTGGCTGGGGTGAGAAATGAAGCACGAAAATTTAACACATCTACAGCTGAAAATTCCACATTTTTCAAAGTAGTCCTTATTCAAAGAAAAAACAACTGAGGAAATAAAGCAAAATATTAACATTTGGTTGAGCCATATGAAATTGCTAATACTCGACTATATTTGACAAAATATAGCAATTTCACATGGTTTAACCTAACGGTATAAGGGATTCAGGATTTTTTCTTCTTTTTATACTTCCCTGTACAGAAAATCCAAATTTTCCTTAATCAATAGTATTTATTTTATAGTGCAGAGAGAAACACATATATTAGAGTAACTTTTACAAAACTTCTAATCCTGCTTCCTCTGGGACTTCAGGGTTATTGAGCCTCCCTAAACTCAAACACTGCTAGGAAAGGGCAGTTTCACTGAGGAGGACCCAGAAAGGAGGTGTCTGGAACCGAGCTGTCCTCACAGTCTCTGCTGGGCCTCGCCTAGTGGCATGCTTGCCCACTCTGCCCTTCCCCAACCTTTGTGCAGCAGTAGCCAGGTGGGACCTTCCCCTCTCCAGTCACAGAACTGCATATGAGGCCTCCAGAAACCCCAGAGGGACCATCAGACCACAGGCGGCCAGCCCCAGCCTCCTTCCCACCTGGAACAGGTCATGAATCAAGGGGCAAGAGAGGACCAGAAGGTGCCTGAGTCCCTTGTCAACCCCACCTCTTCCCAGCCTCCCAGTGTCACCTCTTTATCCTTCGCCCTGGGCACACGCACTGGGGCCTGGGTGCCCCCTGCTGGCTCTTGCTGCCCCAGCCCCGTTTCTTCTTTTCAGGGCACTTGTGCTGCCAGCAGACCAGCGTCCATCTCCCCACTGACGAGGCTGCAGCCCAGCTAGGCCTGTACAGTGGCATCACGCTTCATGCCACTGCCCCACCCATGCCTGGCCACACAGGTGCTCCAAACCCTTTGCTGGACATGGAAAGGACAGTCTCCAGGGGCCCTGGAAAGCTCAGTCCCCTGCCCTACGCAATGTCCATTTTAGCAAACTGCTGCATCCTCATCTTCCCCATTTAAAAAAACTTTAGAATCCCTCAAAGGCCATAAGAAAAACACATTACTAGATGCTGGGTTACAAAGTCTACAAGGGCCCTAAGAGGGACTTACTCACCAGCTCCGGCTGCCTTTTCCCCTGGGGAAGAACTAGGGCCTCAGATCAGACAAGGGATTCCCACCACCCAACACAGAGCCTTTGGTGTCTTCCTCACTGGGTCTCGTGGCAAGTTCCAGCCCCAGACATCCCAGGTGCCCAGGACTGGCCCAGAGTCCTCAGTCCCTCCCAGGGGAGAGGTGCTGGCCTGGCTGACTGGAAGTCGCAGCCGTGGGCCACGGGTCTGCACCTGCGCTGGCTGGGCACCCCGATTTCCTGGCTCTTCCCTCCTTCTCCCTCCCTTCACCCAGGCTCAGGCAGGATTAAACTGGCTATTAATAGTGCTGACCTCAGCCAGCAGGAGCAGCAGCGGCCCATCCCAGCAAGAAGACAGAGTCAGGGAAGGAGAGGAGCCAGCCACGGTAAGACAAGCCCCCTGCCTTCCAGCCTTGGGGAAGGTCGCCCGTAATCCTAAGCAGTGCTCATCCATGTTGTTCCCTTCTTCCCAGAGAGGCAGCTGCTGGTCGGGCCAGGCAGTCCAGGCAAAGGCCAGGAGACCGGAAGGCTGAGGTGGCCCAACAGGTGGGCCAGGCACACACTCACTTGGTCCCAGCACACCCTGGGTTTCGGAAGCTGCAAGAAAGCAAATGTGGGGCTGCCTGAGCACCTGGAGAGGAGAGGGGCCCCAGAGGCACAGCAGCTGGCCCAGACCACTGCCCATCTGGAGCCATCCCAGTGCCACCCTTGAGAGGACACAGAGAGCCTGGCTCCCCAACTGCCCAGGGGCTGTCACAGACAGGCTGTGCCAGAGCCTGGAGGAGCACAGCAGCACATGAGGTTCAAGCGGGGGGACCCAAGTGGTTCTGCCTAGGGGTCTTCTCTTAACATACTGCCAAGCCTCCCATTTAGATGTATTAAATTTTCATGCTTCATTTCTGTATTAGTCCATTTAGGTTGCTTATAACAAAATACTTGGAGCTGGGTACTTTATAAAGAAAAATGAAATTTAGTGCTTACAGTTTCTGAGGCTGGGAAGTCCAAAGTCTATCTGGTGGTGGTGACAGTGACCCAGGGGTCTCACACTGTAAGATGGTGGAAGCAGAGAGAGCAGAGAGCCAGATTCTCTTCTTAAAGCCCTCAGAACCACAGCCTTGACCATCATTTTTAATCCATTCACTACTGCATGGTCCTACAATCCAATCACCTCTTTAAGGTTCCACCTTTCAGTTACCATAATAGGATTTCCCACCCTCTTAACAGTCACAGTGGGGGCTAAGTTTCTAATACATATTACCTGGGGGACATAACTCAAGCTTCAATGAGTTTTGGGGGGACATAATTCAATCCACTACATTTTCTCACCCCAGCCACCCCCAAAATCCAATGATCTAGTTGAATGGACACCAATAATAAAATGAGATACCTCATTAAAATAAAAATTTATATTAGAGTTAGATTCTATGTAATGTGAATCATTCATATGAGTCCCAAGTTGATCTGCTTATTTTAAGTGGTAAATCAGTTAGCTGTGGCAGAGTCACACAGGAAAAGAACACTGGATCCATAGCAGACAAGGCCCACCTGGGTAAGGCCAGGGAGGGAGCCGATCAGTCAATAAACAACCTAAAAGAATATACAGGAGGTTCTTAATTTTGATGGTTTTACTTTATAAGTAAAATATAAGACTATAGTAACTAAAACAGTGTGGTACTGGAGAAAACAATGAAAGAGTTCAGAAATAAACTCCAGCAAATTGGAAATATTGTATATAATAGACCTGGCATTTTAAATCAAGGAAGAAAATAGATTATTCAACAAAAGGTATTGATCTAACTGGCCTAATATCACTGTTTTATACAAGCCTTTATAAATCAATAAGAAAAACTGCTGGCCTAATTTTAAATACAAACACAATAAACAAATAAAACTAAAGAAACAAAAATCTAAAAAATAATCTATCATTTTTGACCTATCATATTAGCCAAGAATTACGAGACTGGTAATCCCAGCACTGGCAGAAAAGCTACCCACTACTGTTGGGAGTTTACATTTCTTCTTCAGGAATCTGGCAGCATGTGTCAAAATGTAAAATGTACAAGACCTTGGACCCAGCCACTTCTTCTACTTCTAGGAAATGACCTTCTGCTCCTAGTAAAGGAAATACCCAGGCCAGTGTACAAGGTGTGACAAGGAGGGGCCTTCCAGTATTGCTTATAACACAATATTCAGTAAGCCTGGTTCAGACATAAGTTTATTTAAAGAGAAGGCGATTCACTGCTTGTGTAAAGCAAAAAGTTACAAAACAGTACAGTAAGAGCTATTACTGGTTTCCACCTTGGCTTAATGTATTTTATACTCAACATGTACTCTTTAATTTTTACTTTCATAACTAGAAATCATAAGAATGCTATTTGCACTTTGGGGCATGAGGAGAGAAGCAATACAGTTTATTGCTTACTCACTAGAAGAAAATACACCAAAATAGTCATATTTAGGGTGGAGAGATAAGAGTGACTTTAATTTCTTAATCATCTTCCACTTTTCTAAAAGTTTCTATGATAAATATATGACTTTCACTTTTACTTTTGAATTAAGAGATATATTGCTCTAGTTGGGTGTGTGTGTGCGCGCACATGTGCACACACACACACACACAAAATACAACATGCACCTTTCTGCCCCTTGCTTTCTGCGCTCAGCCTTGTCCTGGAGCACACAGCTCCGTTTGCTTCACCTGTGGAGTCCCCACTGGTTAGATATGCCTGGACAGATTAAACCCTCTCCCTCCTGCTGATGGCACACAATTGTTTGTTGCCAATCATTTTTCTATTGCAAACAATGCTGCACTATAAACCCCTGTACATCCACCATTCAGCCCACGTGGGATTATGGTACGTTTACAGATGTGGAGTTATTGGACCAAAGGGCTCACGTATTGGCAAATTTGACAGAAAACTCCAAACTGCCTTCCCCAGCAAGGGTCCCAGTTTACACGCTCACCAGCAGAAATCACGTTTGGTGGTTCTAGGTTCATTCCTCAATGCCTAGCAAGAGACTCAATGTAAGCAGCTATTCAATAAATAAGCTATTCAGTCAACGCCACCAATGAAAAGACTGAATTATAGCTGGTCACATTTTTAAAAGGAAAGAAATGAAGATGGTAGACAAGACAAAGGGAAACACCAGAGTCAAGCAGCAGAAAGAGAAAGTGATCAAAGACAGTCACGTGGAAAAGAGCATGGAAATGCAGACACTGTGGTCTACTTGCCAAAAACACAGAAGGGGATCTGCACGTAATTAACAGGATTTCCAGAGACTCGCCCAGCCACCCTGAGCAAGATGACACAACACAGCCAGATACCACACAGATCCCAGAGCTGCAGCCCCTGGGAACCTTTTAGAGCACAATCTCCAAAGTGGGTACACCTCGCAGACTCTGTTTACACTCATTTTCTAAGCCAAAATAAATAAGTTTAGCTCTTCTTTACACACAGACTGCCAGTGGGCCCTGGCCAGGTCTGCACATCTCCATGGGAAGGGGCCCCTGAGCTCATTCAACAGCAAACTGACATGAAGCACAGATGAGGTGTGCTCGATTACACAGATTTACAGATTAGGGCGAGTACTTTTAACCTAATAACCTTCACAAAACACACAGTGGCTTAACGAGATCCCTACAAGGAAATGTCACACTGAGGAGATCATGACCAAAGAAGCACAAGGCTGCAAGAGAGGCCAGCCTCAGTCTGGCGAGTGGGCAGCCAGAGTCATTCAAATTTGTTGAGAGACTATCTAATACAGACTTACAGCCACTGTCAATAATGATGAATCCCATGGCAAGTGATTTGTGCCTGCAGAGAGTACAGAGCATGTGCTAAAAATAATATGAAGTGATAACTATTACCAAGATATTAAAAAACAATGGTTATTTCATCTTTACTTTTTAAAAAACTTTTGTTAGTTTTATAATATATGTATTAGTAAAATGTTACATGTGTATAATTTTTGAATGAATGGAGGTTCAAACTAAAAAATTTTCTTTCCGAATAGTGTGCACAATCAAAGGTTTGGAGAGATCCCTTTAGAATAGGGAAGATGGCCATGCGTCGGTTGTACCCTCGGGTGTCCCCTTCACAGTCCACCTCCCCACAGCCACTAACTTTATACCAAGAGGTGAGCATGTTCCCTGGAGCGGGTCCAGGAGCTGCCCCTACATCTCCTACTATCAACCCTACTCTTCATGGGAGAAAACTGGGGCTCACCAAAGTCATGCCCAGGGTCACACTGCAAGGGGGTGATCAAGCTGGGATACAGAAATGGGACTTCTGTTCCAAACAGTGCCTTTTTTTAGGGCTGACCAGTGGCTCACTTGGGAGAGTGCGGTGCTGATAACACCAAGGCCAAAGTTCAGATCCCTATATAGGGATGGCCGGTTAGCTCACTTGGGAGAGTGTTGTGCTGACAACACCAAGTCAAGGGTTAACATCCCCTTACCAGCCATCTTTTAAAAACAACAAAAACAAAAAACAAATAGCGCCTTCTTTTAACCCAAGTGCCCTGCAACAAAAGGATAACAGGAACCCTACGACTGGTCCCTCACCCTGAGGACAGGTCTTCATGCCTTTGATTTTTCATTTAGCCAGTAGTCTCTAGTTTTCTAACCTTGCATTATGGAGAATATCAAGCATACACAAAAGTAGAGGTAATAATATAATTACACCCTTCCCTAACTTAAACAATTAACAACTCCTCATGGCCAGTCTTGTTTCCTCTTTACTCCCACACACTCTACTGACTTATTTTGAAGCAAAGCCCAGATTTTATCTGTAAATACCTATAAATTTCACCTGCAAATACTTAATATTTCAATATGTACCTCTAAAAAATAAGAACTTTTTTAAAAAGCAAAACAATAATATTATATATATATATATATATATATATATATATATATATATATATATATATATATATATATATATATATATATTTAAGATCATTAAAAAAAAAAAAAACATAGGGCCAGCCCATGGCTCACTTGGGAGAGTGCGGTGCTGATAACACCAAGGCCACGGGTTCAGATCCCTATATAGGGATGGCCAGTTAGGTCACTTGGGAGAGCGTGGTGCTGACAACACCAAGTCAAGGGTTAAGATCCCCTTACTGGTCATCTTTTAAAAACAAACAAACAAACAAACAAACAAAACAAGATCATCAGCTATCCAGTGTGCTAATTCCTTCAATTTTCTTATAATTTTATTTTTACATCTAACTAATTTTTACATGATTTTTTTCCAATACCAGTAACAAAGGCAGAAGGAAGGAAATTATGATCACTTATAATCCTGACTTCCAAAGATAACCACTGTTAACTGTATATTTTTCTTTGTGTTTTAAAATGAACACAGAGATAAAATTTTACAATATATATTTCCACCATGAGTTGGATCATCATTTATATAGCTTTGTACCCCACTTTTTAAATACTTCACATTCTTTGTATTTTCCTGTATCATTAAAAAGTATTTAAAAAATTGAACGGCCTCATATTTCATTGTACACATGTGTACACAATTCCAATCCCTACAGGGCTCTTAAACTGTGCCCTACCCTTTCTTGCCATATGAACATCCTTGTGTATGAATATATTTGACTATATCTCCATGTCCTTAAGATAGGGGTCAACAGACAGGTTTGTGTTTGTTTTTTTTTTTAAGCTTCTGAAGCCACCTAATTAGTCAGTTCAGACCTAAGGCATCCTGGAGGACACAGCCAGGACAGTTAGAAGGACTCAGCACGAAATCAGGGGTCAAGAGTCAGAAAACAGCATGCTTAGGAAGTGAAGGCTGTCGGAAGGCAAGGAGAAAATACAGAACTTGAGCCATTTGACATGCCAGAAGAAACAAAGTGGAGACAAGAGTGAGTTGCGTGTCCCGCCCAGATGCAGACCTGGCTGATAAGCTGGCCTCTGGGTGCAGGATCTCACCAAAGGAAGGGCAGGGGGCATGTGGCCAGGAGGTGCTGAGGGGGGATTCAACTGTCCTGTCAGCACCACCACCTCCTTCTGAGTTTGGAGCCTTCCAGCAAACCGCTTCTCCCTTTCCACGCAGTCCTCTCTTCTCAGGAGCTCCAATGGCCTTTTCTCCTGGAGTCACAGCTTACTTGCTGCCTTGTGAGGCTCCCATTCTTTGGATCTGTTCATGCAACCGGCTAATAATCTACAGGCAAATCAATCTAAAAGCTGGACATTACTAATGAGCCCACATGTCCCATGTTAGTCATAAAGACTTAACAGGAAATTCTGCTACATACTTTGCTGAAATCAAGAAGCTTTTAGTCTACGACTAGCTTTCCATTGAACTAACCTAGTAATCTCAACCCCCACTCCCACCCACCCACCCACACATACACACAAAATAAAAATTACCATTTTTTTCATTGGTGAACCCCAATTGGTTCCTGTTAATCAGACACAGTTTCTAAATGTTTACAAACTATTAAAATCATGCTAGATCTTGATATCAAAACCTGAAGAGGGAGAAAAACCACAGCAACAGTTGACATGATGTAAGAAGCTCATACTGGTCAAACTTGCTCACCTAAACTCGGATACTAATTACAAGAGGGGAAAAGACTTAATTATTAAACAATCTTTTTCCTGCCATTAAAAAACCTGACATCTTAAATGTCTTCCTTAGTTTTTTTTAATAGCAGAAAAAACAATTATAGGCCCATCTCTTTCATGAACATAAATGCCAAAATTCCAAGTAAAGATACAGTACTCCTGCCCTTATCTGAAGTTTCACTCTCCATGGTTTCAGTTACCTGAGGTCAAACACAGTCCAAAAATATGAAAGTTTACAAAAATGAACAATTCATAAAACAAACAACTCATAAGTTTCAAATTGCCGGCAACTCTGAGTGGTGTGCTGCAAGCTCGCACTAACCCCCTCCACTCTGCCCTTGACACGAATCACCCGTTCGTTCAGTGTCTCCACTATATCTGCGCCCGTTAGTCACTTAGTACCAGTTTCGGTTTTCAGGTTATCAGATCAACTGTCACGGTATCTGTACATGACTGTGTTCACATAACCCTTATCCGACTTCATTATGTCCCCATAAATGCAAAAGTAGTGAAGCTGGCATATTGTTACCATGGTTCTACTTTATTGTTACCATGGTTCTACTTTATTGGATACTGTTAATCTCTTACTGTGCCTAATTTATAAATCAAATTTGATCATAGGTATGTATGTGCAGAGAAAAACATAAGCGTACCTAGGGTCCAGTACTATCTGAGGTTTCAGGCATCCACTGTGGGTCTTAGAACGTATTCCCTGTGGATAGGGGTGTACTACTGTATTAGTAAATCAAATTCAGGAAGAAGAATAATACATCACAACTAAGATTTACTGTACTCCAGCCATGCAATAAATGTTTGAATTAATATTCAAAAATCAATCTGCATATTTCAGAATAAAGGAGATAAATCATTCAATCATCTCAACAGATACAAAAAAAGCCACTGGTAAAATTCAACACCTATTTATTATAAAACCTCTTAGTGAACTAGGGAGAGAAGGGAACTTCCTTGAACTGATAAAGGCAATTTACAAATAGACAACAGCAAAATCTTACATAATGATCAGTTTTGAAAGCCTTCCCCAGGACCAGAATGAGACCAGGATGCCCACTATCACAAGTTTGATACATTCCTACAGGTCCTAGCCAGGGAAATAAGGCAAGAACAAAATAAACGCAGAAAGTTTAGCAGTAAGTAAATAAAATCTCCATCGTTCACAGGCAACATAATTATGTATGTAGGAAATCCAAAAGAACATAAAGTAAACATTATTAGAATTAATGAGTGGGGCCGAGCCTGTGGCGTACTCGGGAGAGTGCGTCGCTGGGAGCGCGGCGATGCTCCCGCTGCGGGTTCAGATCCTATATAGGAATGGCCGGTGCACTCACTGGCTGAGTGCTGGTCACGAAAAAGACAAAAAAAAAAAAAAAGAATTAATGAGTGAATTTATAGCAAGGTCAATTTATGAAAATTAATTCTATTTCTCTATATTCGTGTGATATAATAAAGAATATGTCTAGTCTTTGACCCTGGTTCTTGGCACATCAAAAACCCTTGGAATTTCCTGAGTGATAGGCGTCTTTTGTTATGCTAATGAGGGGTGGATGTATGTTTCCTGGGTAGCTTCAGGAAAGACCAAGCACCTGATGACAGTGTTGGGGCTTAGAGCTGCCCTACCTCCACGGGTGGAAAGGGGCTGGAGATTGAGTTTGAGTTCAATCCTGTGGCCAATGACTTTATCAATCATGTAATCATGCCTATATAATGAAGCCCTGATAAAAACCCTGGACCCCAAATCTCGGTGGAACTTCCTGGTCGGTGAACACATTGATGTCCCAGGAGGGTGTTGCACCCGATTCCATGGGCACAGGTAAGGAAGCTCCTATTGGACCCTCCCAGACCTCATCCTATGTGTATCCTTCAAAATAAAACTGTACTCATAAGTGTAGCACTTTCCTAAGTTCTGTGAGTCATTCTAGTGAATTCCCATGAGGGGGCTCATGGGAATCCCCAAATTTATAGCCGGGGATACCTTCACCCCACTACAGTGTGCAGGTGAACAGTCTTTGTGGAGAACAGAGTCCTTAAACCTGTGGAGTCTGATGCTAACTCCCGGTGGCTGGCATCAGATTTGAATCGCATACACCCCAGTTGGAATGGAAATGAAACAACTGGCAACAAACATCTGGAAAATCAAATTTTAAAGATACCACTTAAAATCACCAAATACCTTGGAATAAATCCAAGAAAAGATGTGTCAGATTTCGACCCAGAAAACTTAAAAAATATTATTGAGAGAAATGAAGAAGACATAAACAAATGGGGAGGTAATCTGTTTGCAGACTGGAAAGTTCATTCAGACAAAATGTCAGCTCTTTGAGTTGATCTGTAGATTCAAGACAATTCCATAAAATTCCCAGAAAGACTAAGAATAGCCAAGACAATCTTGAAGAAGAACAAAGGGCTTAATATTAGCAGATAACAAAGCTTATTATAAGGCTACTGCAATTACGTCAATGTGGTGTTGCAGCAAGGAGAAATAAATAGATCAATGGAATCTAAGAGCCCAGAGACAGATCCATACATACATCATAGCGCAGTGAAAAAAGGAGTCTTCTCAATAAGCAGTACTGGAGTACAGTCATCTCCCTTTATCCACAGGGGATACGACCCAAAACCCCCAGTGGATGCCTGAAATAGGCCTGACCCCTATGTACACTATATTTTTTCCCTATACATATATATATATATATATATATACCTATGATAAAGTCTAAATTATAAATTAGGCACAGTAAGAGATTAATAACAATAACTGATAATAAAATAGAACAATTATAACAATATGTATAATAAAAGTTATTGAATGTGGTCTGTATTAGTCCTTTTTGTGTTGCTATAACAAAATACATGGAACTGGGTAATTCATAAGAAAACAAAATTTATTGCTTACAGTTTCTGAGGCTGAGAAGTCCAAAGTCCATCTGGTGGTGGCGACAGTGACCCAGGGGTCTCACATTGCAAGATGGTGGAAGCAGAGCAGAGCAGAGGGCAGAGAGAGAAAGACAGACTCTTCTCTTTTAAAGCCCTCAGAACCACTCCCCTGACCAGCATTTTTAATCCATTCACTACTGCACGGTCCTACCATCCAATCACTCTTTAAGGCTCCACCTTTCAACTACTATGATAGGATTTCCCACCCTCTTAACAGTCATAGTGGGGGCTAAGTTTCTAATACATAAAACTTGGGGAATGCAGTTCAAGCTCCAGTGGGTTCTGCGAGGACATACCTCAATCCACTACATGGTCTCTCTCTCTCAAAATATCTCGTGCTGTGCTCACCCTTTTTCTTCTTGTGATGATGTCAGATGACGCAACGCCTGCGTGATGACATAAGTGAGGGGAAATGATGTAGGCACTGTGACCTAGCATTAGGCTCCTAGTGACCTTCTGACCATATGTCAGAAGGAGGGTCACATGCTTTGAGTGATCCCAGATCATCGAGCCATGACGATGTTGATGGCTGGATGTCAGGAGCAGATGATATTGCTGACGAACGGGCAGGGAGTGAAGTGTCTGCAGCGTGGATATGCTGGACAAGGGGATGATTCAACTCCCAGGCGGGACTGCGCAAGATTTCATCACACTACACAGAACTGCATACAAATGAAAACTTCTGAATGTTTATTTCTGGAATTTCCTATTTAATATTTTCAAATCATGGTTGACCAGGTAACTGAAACCATGAAAAATGAAACAGCAGATAAGGGAGGACTAGTAGTTGTATATCCATATAGATAAGAAAATGAATTTTAACCTTTAACTCACATCACAAACAAATATAAGTTCCAGAAGGATTACAAATGTAAACGTAAAAAATAAATAATATAATTCCTAGAAGACAACACAGGACACTAGCTTCCTGAATTGTATACTCATACAGGCAAAGAATTTTAAACAGGATATTGAAAGTCCTAACTAACCATAAAGGAAAAGGCTAATAAATTGGACTACACTAAAATTAAAAACTTTTAGTCATCAAAGGATTCACTAAGAGAGTGAAAAGGGGGTGGGAGGATACTGGAAAGATATTGGTCAAAGGATACACAATTTCAGTTAGCTAGAGGAATAAATTCAAGAGATCTATTGGTCAACATGATGGCTATAGTTAATTACAATGTATTGTATACCTGAAAATTGTTAAGAAGGTAGATTTTTTTTTTTTTTTTTTTTTTGTCTTTTTCTGTGACCGGCACTCAGCCAGTGAGTGCACTGGCCATTCCTATATAGGATCCGAACCCGCGGCGGGAGTGTCGCCGCGCTCCCAGCGCTGCACTCTCCCGAGTGCGCCACGGGCTAGGCCCAAGAAGGTAGATTTTAAGTGTTCTCACCACACAAAAATAAGTATGTGAGGTAACGTATACCTTAATTAGCTTGATTTAGGCATTCCACAATGTGGAATACATATATTAAAACATCATGTAGAGCACCATGAATACATACAATTTTTATTTGTCAATTAAATAAATATTTTTTCTTTTTTTATGAAATTCTTAACTTGATCTATAGAATAATTTTCACAAATTAAAAATAAAATTAAAAAATTTAAAGCTATCTAAATGCCCCAATCAAATAAAAAAAAAAAGAAAAAGAAAAAGTGAAAAGGAAATCCACAGAGCAGAAGAAAATATTTGCAATACATATGTCTGATAAAGGGTTCATATATACATAAAAACAGAATATATAAAGAACGCTTACACATCTTTAAGAAAAAGAGAGACAAACTCTTACAAAACCGGCAACAGATGCAAACAGGCACTTCACAAAAGAGAATATCCAAATGGATAATGAGCACATTATAAGCTCAACATCATTAGTCACCAAGGAAATCTAAATTAAAACCACAATGAGACACCACCACACACCCTCCTGAATGGTGAGAATAAAATAAATACTTGTCAAATCAGAGTTGGTGGGATAGCAGTATAAACTGATACAAGCACTTTGGAAAACTGTCTCACCTACATCTGTCCTGTGCCTTAGCAATTCCACTCCCAGGCACATTCCCAACAGAAATGCCTACATATAGTCACCAAGAGACATGCACAAGAGTGTCCTTAGTAGCATCGTTTGTAACAGTTCCAAGTTTTGGAAACAACCCAAACATCCATCAACAGTAACCACTGTGGTATAGTTATATAATGGAATACTACACAGCCACAAAAAAGAATAAACTATAGCTACATACAATATGGATGAAGCTCATAACCTTAATGTTGACCAGAAGGAGTCGGACACAAAAGCTTATATGCTGTATAATTCACTTACAAAAGCTCAGAAACAGAAAAAAATCAACCCATGATGACTTGGGGAACAGGGCAGTGACTGGGAGAGTGAATGGAGGGGCTTCTAGGGTGCTGGTAAAGTTTTATTGCTTGAGCTCAGTTACCCAGGGGTATTTGTTTTCTGAAAACTACCAGGCTGTATGTACACTTAGGACTATGCACTTTTCTCTGTTTACATTGTTCTTCAGTGAAAGGTTTACTTCTGGGAAAGCTTCTCAGCCTCTCTGAGCTTCAGCTCCCTACCTACAGCCCTTGGAGGATTAAATAAGTATTCCACAAATGTTAACGGTTAAGGCAGGCACTCCCTTCTCTCTGCTTTCCCCTCTTTTAGAACAAAGCCCCTTCTTCTCAGTGCAATGCCTGGAAGATGCCATCTGCTAACATATCTTCCCCAAGCAGCAGGACTTCCCTTCATCCTCATCCTTCTTGCCTTGGGCACCTTTAAGAAAAGCATTCTTTGATCTGGGTCTGGGGCATTTTCAGGGAGACTGTGCCTCGGGTGGGGTGTGTCCTTGTTCCCCTGGGCCCCCCTCTTGTCTCTGCTAGCAGATACCTGGAGAGGGGTCAGGGGACTGGTGAGTCACGAAAGGAAAAGACCCATGCGTAGGTGCAGCTGGCAAATGAGGCGTAAATGAGCCCGTGACCCTTCCCCTGATCTCCCACAGAGCAGCCACGCTCAAGTTAGGCTCCTGCAGTTAGAACACAAGTGTGCTAGCATTCAGGATGGCAACATTACACTTCTCCATTTTACAGAGAAAAAAATATTAAGTAAAAGAGAATTTCCTCAGTTTGCAGTTTTTTCTCCCTACATTTTTTCCTTCTTAACCTCTGGCTTCTATTACCCTTACTAGGTAATCAGCACTAGGATCCAGATAAGATGGTATGTGAACTAGCATATAATTATATAGTGGGCTCTTTTGAGCTCAATGTATTTCTAATTCCAAAACAAGCACTGCCTGGGACAGCGAGGCAACATGCCACCTCAGCCAGTTTATGAGAACCACCATGGCCACACGTTGGTATCAGTGCCAACTGGGGCAACTTTTGGATAATAATAACAGTAATTTTTTAAATAGCTGATATTTATTGTATGATTACATGGTTCTGGGCACTGAGCTGAGCGTTTCACATGTCTCACCTCATTTAGTCTTCACCACAGCTCTCTGAGGTGGAGACAGTCACCCATTGACCAGGATGAGCAGATCACTAGCAACCAAAGAGGAATTTTTCTGAGCCCAAGAGTCAATTACTATTTTGAGTGTTTCATAAAACAAACTGCACTGCACAAACGTTTACTCATTTTTCAAACTTACCTTTAACCCTTAGGACAGTCTGATGAGAGATGGACTTATGCTTAAAGCAGGACTCCAGATGATTGTGTGTGTGTGTGGGCGTGCCTGTATGTGTGTGGGGAGTGTGTGTGAGTGGGTGGGTGTGGATGTGTGGGAGTGGCCCTGCCTGTGCACACGTGTGTGTGTGAGTGTGTGTGTGTGTGCACGCCTGCCTGGGCTGAGGGGAGGGATCTGCCTGCTGGCCAGGCACCAAGAGTTCCAGAGAGCCCAGGAAACCAGTCTTGCGAGAACCCTGCCCAAGTCACAGTAAGTCAGCCCTGCAGCATGGAAGCAACTCTGACTGTAACCCTCCAGGGAATTCTGCAGCAACACCAAGTTTAACCCTCAGCAAAACAGGCCAGAGGCTGCACACCCAGCCTCTGGGCTCACCTTCCTGCAGAGCCGCACCATGCCGCCTAGCCCTCATCCCAGCGCAAATCTTCAAGAAGCTCCTCCCAAGGATGCAGGGATAAAAAAGGATTTCATTTCTCATCCAGAGGAGAAATTTGAAGAACCACCCTAAATGGTGTTTCAAAAAAGCAGGATACAAAATTGTACGCAGACAATGAGTTCAATGTGAAAAGACCTATGGGCAGCTCACAGGAGAGAGTGTGGTGTAAAACGAAAAAAAAAATTTTTTTTTTAAAGATGATGGGTAAAGGGATCTTAACCCCTGACTTGGTGTTGTCAGCACCACGTTCTCCCAAGTGAGTCAACCTGCCATCCCTATACAGGGATCCAGACCCATGGCTTTGGTGTTATCAGCACCACACTCTCCCAAGTGAGCCACGGCCTGGCCCTCATTGCCAGAACTTTAGAAAACACACAAAAATCTAAACAAAACCAAACAAGCTTGTGACCAAGAAAGGACCACTTTAAACACTTTGATATATTGTGACAGATTTTTTAGAAATTTTCTTTCATTGTTTCAGTTTTTAAAATTTTGTAACAAGCAGAATCAAAACCATTTTCAGGGCCAGCCCGTGGCTCACTTGGGAGAGTGCGGTGCTGATAACACCAAGTCAGGGGTTAAGAGTCCCTTACCAGTCATCTTTTTAAAATAAATAAATAAAATAAAATAAAGTTCTGGCAATGAGATGTATCTCTTTTATGAGTAGGAAAAAAGAATAAACACTAATAAAAAAGAAAATCACCTAAAATAAATGGAATAGGAATAGAAATAAAATCCAGACTCCAGTCTACAAAATAAGCCAGGAGTCCTTCATGTAGCCTCGAAGTCTCTTACAACCCGAGCCTTGGTACACACAGGTATGAGGAGAGGGGTAACTCCAGGTACAGGACAGGCAGGACCCAATGGCAGCTGCACCCCATGGCAGCTGCAGGGGCTCAGAGGACAGCAGCAGGGCTGCATGAAATGACAGCTACAGCACCAGAAAGCTATTCCCCATTCTCTTAGCCGAGGGCCATGTTGGACACCTCTGGGAAATTCTATAACCCTCACATCCTCAGGGCAAGTTTTTTTGTTTTTTTTTTTAAAGATGACCGGTAAGGGGATCTTAACCCTTGACTTGGTGTTGTCAGCACCACACTCACCCAGTGAGTGAACCCGCCATCCCTATATGGGATCAGAACCCGTGGCCTTGGTGTTATCAGCACCACACTCTCCCAAGTGAGCCACGGGCCGGCCCATCAGGGCAAGTTCTGCCTAGAAGGTCAAAGAATCCCTAAGACCACAAGAAGGCATAGAGACAGCCAGCCCTAGGACAAGCAAGGCAGCCTGTCCCTCTCCACAGGCTGGAGTGAAGCAACCAGGAGGCTCTGCTAAATCAGCCACCAAGACAGTGACAGAAGGGCCTGGCCCATCCTCATTTTCATACATACTCTCCCTGGCTGTGCGGCCTTTCAGAAACCAACGTGCAGTGTGTGGCAAACATGCTTGAAACCCGCAGGTAAATGTCACTCAAGGGTAGAGGGTGCAGAGAGACAGCACACAGTGATCTGTACCTCAAGACCCCCCAGAAAGGGCTGAGAAGCAGTCACAATAGGCAGAAGCAGTTTCACCCAAAATTGGCACAAAGGATTGATAAGCTTGTTTCTCATCCTGAGGTTCTTGCCCAAGTTCTCCCAGAACAAGAGGTACTGAGGTAGAAAATGCCATATCTATGCACTCTTGAAGATCCAGCTGCAGTGTCACCTCAGCTGGAGTATCTTCCCAGACTTGTACTGACAAGACAAGCCTCCCCTTCCTGAGGGTCCCCTCTCACTTATCCACTGCTCCTATAGGACACAGCTCTGGGATTTTGTGTTCCTGTGCATTCTGTTTTCAAGGTTAAACATCTGTTCAATACTTCCTATCCTGACCAGTGGGTGCAGGAAAAATATAAGACTTTTGAAAACTAGATGCCTGTTTGATCTAAGAAGCTCTTCTTAGGGCCTAGATGCAAGGCAGTGCCTTCCATCTAGACAAGAGCTTTAGTAAGAAAACATAAATAGAATCTTCATGAAATTGCTCTCAGTTCTGGCTCCTCTGTGGGAGCCAGCCCGTAGGCCACCTGGTGCCAGCAAGGGAAGAGGCTACCCACCAGCTGACACGCACCGCCCCCCTGCAGCAGCATGCTCCCTGCTCACAAGCACCGCGCTGAAGAGAAAGGGACAAGGAGCCTGGCCAGTGCCCTGTCAGCTGCCCCCACTGGGACCTCTGTCCTGTGCCCAGAGTGTCATCCAAGAGCAGGCAGCTCCTGTCACTCTCTCAGTCACACCTGCCCGCGGGCAGCTTTTCGAGATCAAATCACCAACTTGAGACTGTTTCCAAGTGGAGCTGACAGAGACCAGGTGTACAGCTGCCTTCACTGCCCCCAGCCCCGATTTGTCAGAGGCTGCTCTGGGCACCTTGTGGCATAACTGTCCCATCCCACAGTCTGTGCTTGGCTCTCACCCTATCTGACTCCCTCAGGAGGCTCCCAAATACCATGCCCTCTGGGTTCCTGTTCGTCTCCTTTAAGGAGCCACTCGACCAGGCTTTCACATGCTGGCACCCCCAGCACTGTCCTTGACACTCTTCCCACCTTCTACATGCACTCGGCTGACTCCTAAGCCTTTTAGCCTGGTCTTGGCCTCACTCCCGAGCCCCATGTGGGCATTTTCACCTGCATGCATAGATGTTACTAAACAGTGCTGTGCTCTAGGACCTGCAGCACAGGCATCATCTAAGAGCTCGTCAGAAATGCAGACTCGTAGGCCACACCCAAGACCCGCTAAGTCCAAATCTGCATTTTAAGAAAATGCCCAGGTGGTCCGAATACAGTCAAGTATGAGAAGCTCTGTGTACACAATGCTGGGTACAGAGGAGCCCAGTAAAGGGTAACACCATTGTTAACACCACCACCTCTTCCCTCCACCCTCAGCAAACTGCCTCTACGTCTTCCTCTCCCAGCTGCAGTTAAAATGACAACATCATCAACCCAAATCCCAAGCTAGAAACCTCAGACCATCTCTGTAATGATTACCGAGTGCTGTTATTCTGACTTGAGAAGGCTCTCACAGGCCTAGCCCTCCCTCGGCCACACCGCACCCTACCTGTGAGCGATGCATAGCCAGGCTTTGTTTACACGTCCCTCTCCCTGGTAGACTGAGTTCTGTGAATAGGCCTGTTTTATTCACCTGATTCCCAACAGTGGGCACAGAGTCTGACACATAAGCTTCAAAAGTTCAATGTTCGTTGAACAAATGAATGAACGAGCAGACAGGCGGGTATGTTGTGGCGGGGGGGGGGGGGGGGGATAAGTTACTTAAGGTGTGTTAGATGATAGGAACCAAAACTGGATGCAAAAACCACGCAGTGCTTTTTCTTGATTTTATAAAGTTGTTCCAGGAATAAAATCAAGTAGGTGGGAAAATCTGACCCAGCACAGATGGAAAGATGGGAGAGGTTTTTAATGAAAATATTTCTCATTTTTTTCCAATTTATACCGCTCTAACTTGCTGATAGGTGCAGGAACAGGTCCAAGGTCACTTCATGGGTCAGTGACAGAGCTGGGTGGAGTATACAACGGTTTAGATTGTTACAAGGTGGGTGGGGAAAGATAAGATGGCTAAAGATGAGCTAAGTGCCCGGGAGGGACAGGAATGTCCCAGAGGGAGGGGCACAGGGAAAAGCTGGAAGGTGGGCTCAAGCTCCCCGTCCACATGGAGAGTTCATTCATAACTTTGCTTTAGCGTCTGGAAGAGCGCCTGTGGTGAAGGCAAAATGTACTGTGGGCTGAAAGTAGCTCAGGATGCCTTTGTTCTAAGATTTCAAGCTGTGGACAAACCCATCACAACACCCAGCACTGCAAACAGTTCTAGGCGAGGTTTTAGTGGAAGGGCCAAGGTTCAACTTGCATGAGCCTCTCAATGCCCTGCCAGCTTGTCTCACCAACTAAACAGTCTTACTCCCAAGCTCCTGCAGCACCTAACATCACGTCTTGCACACAAGCATGGGTTTCACTAAATAGCTAATGCTAACTGCCTTGAGTTGGGAGCCTGCACCCCCTTGCCTTACTTTGAGAGAAAGCTCAGCCCCCTATGCCTGCACTGACTCAGTCATAATTCACCTTAACAAGGGAAGCTGTATAAACTCTCAATGGCCAGATCACTCATTGGCAGAGAAACTGAGGCACAGGGAAGGGGAACCATGCATCGCACTTGAGGCCCCAAACTCTGCTTCTTGGTCCCTGAGCCCAACCATTAATGCATGAGTTGTGGCAGGAGCTCCTCCTTTCTTTCCTGGGACAGCTGCAAAGCCAAGCCCCTGATAGTGGCACGACACTCATTTTTCTTTATCCCTCATCAGCACCTCAAAATTCTAACACTTCTGGAATGGGAATAATTCTCTCCCAAGCCTGACAGGCATTCATTCATTCATTTATTCATTCAGTGACATTTTACTGAAGTCTTACTATATGCCAACAACCATTTTAGGGTCTAGAGATACATCAGTGACAAAACAAAGAGCACTGTCCTTTGAAATTTATATTACAGTGGGAGAAGACACACACACAGTAAATCAGTAAGTTGCAAAGATGTTAGAGGGTGATATGGGCTATGAGAAAAAGAAAAATTAGCATAGGGTAGGGGAGATCAGGAAGGTCAGGGAGGCATGGGGCTACAGTTTTAAATAGGGTGACAGGAAGGACCCACTGCAAAGGTGCACTGGTAAGAGAGGGAGCCTGCTGCCTTCTGGGGGAGAACATTCCAGCCTGGAGAAACAGTCCAGACAAAGGCCCCAGGGTGAGTGTCCTGGTGTGTTCAAGGAACAGCAAAAAGATCACTGGGGCCATTTCTTCAACAATCATTTACCAAAGGCCCATCCCTTCTCCAGGCACTGAGTGGTGAGAATACTAATTAGCCTGACCCCTGCCCTCAAGGAGCTTATAATGTTGGGGGGTGTGGAGAGCGGGAATAAAAGTACTGTAAAGAGGATCACACCTGGGGCAGAAGGACTGGCAGGGCTAGGCTCACGACCCTCACCCAACTTGGGGGTGGAGAAGGGTCCAGGAAAGACCATCAGAGAGACTCTGGGCTAGACAAGTCACCCCAGCTCTGAATTTGGTGCTGCTAACAAGGCTGACCAAGCTAACCTTGCTCAATTGTTTTTCTTAGCTAAAAAAGAAGCCTTCCAAACACCAGACTTGTACAGAAAACCTTTTAAGTTGCAGCTGTACACTAGGTGTTTGCCATGTTCCGGGCAGCCTCAAATTAAAAAGGTAGATGCCAGATGGAAAGATCCGGGAGGGGCCACACTAGGGGGAACTTGGTGTGGCAATGAGTTAACACTGCTTTTCCAGGGCCGGCCCATGGCTCACTCGGGAGAGTGCAGTGCTGTTAACACCAAGGCCGCGGGTTCAGATCCCATATAGGGATGGCCGGTTGGCTCACTGGCTGAGCGTGGTGCTGACAACACCAAGTCAAGGGTTGCGATCCCCTTACCCGTCATCTTTAAAAAAAAAAAAAAAAAAAAAGACTGCTTTTTCACAACTCTGTGGACCAGGAAGTGATGGCATTATGTCCAGGGCCCACTCTTTAGGGGTGACCATCACATCACACTCACATCTCCAGGGCAGCCTGCTGCACGGGGTAGATTGTGCCTGCTTTTCTTTGGAATCACCTTGGAAGCACCCCTCCAGGGCTGCGCCTTAGGCTACTGGCCTCTGTTAAGGAGGAGAGTCCAGTGGACTAAACTGCGAATCTGGACAGTTCCACTCAGCAGAGCTCTGGCCTAAGAGATGCTAGCTCTTTTTCCCAGCTCAATGAAAGGGCACTTCTTCACAAGACAGAGTCCAAAGACAGCCCTGCCAAGACCCAGGAAGCTCCTCGCAAGAGAGCTCGGCCCTATTGACCAGGGGCTGGGAATCCTGGCCAGGCCAATCCATACTGGTTGGATCCAGATCCTGGCTGAGATAATGGGAAGGTGCTATTGGGTGTGTCACTAGCAACAGTCCCAAAGACCACAGAGATGATGAGAAGGAAGCCACCATGGTGAGTCCTAATCAGGTTCCTCACCAAGCAACAAGGGAGAGTCTTCAGGCCCCAAGGCTGCTGGGTGGGGGTGGGGCACAGATCCTCACTGCTTTTCTGTCCCAAGCTCCTGGGTCTGCACCCCCAAGACCCCCCGCCCCCACCCTCACTACCAGGCGTCTATGTCCCTTCAATCTCCGCACTGAGGCCACCTTCACTAGGCTGTCTCCCACTTTGCCTTACATTACTCAAGTCAAGCTCTGACTATGAGACTCAGGCTGTCAAACCTAACAAGGGAGGTACCAACCCACCACCCTGGCCCTGACCCGAACATCTTTTCAGATCAACCTGGCAAGGCCATTTCCTCCCTATCCCCCTCCAAGGCTGTCCTCCACTCTGTTCCAGAAGTTGCTCCCAGCCCTAGGTCTACCTGAGCGGCCTTAGCTCTACCTATAGAAAATGAAGGCTGGGAGGGCATTTACAAAGAAAAGTCCCCAGTTTTAGGATGAACCACCCCCCCCCCATTCCTTTATAAAGTGCTTCCTTTTCTGCCTCCTCACTTCCTTCTGCCTAAGAAGGTTTTACTCCATAATTGGCCTGTTTACCGCCACTCTGAGGGCTGCTGGGTGGGAGAGACAGGAGGAGAGTATTGCTCGAAGTAAGGAAAGGGATGTGTGCCCTAACACTGAGGCTGGTGAGTAAACCCTCCAAGGGCCTCTTTAACTACCTAAGAACCGGCCAAGAGCCCACGTGAGGAGAACACACAAGGCGGCAGGGCCAGCTGGAGACTCCCAGTAACCACAGGAGGGAGGCTTACGTTTGGCGCCTGGGAAAGACAGAACAATAACCAAAACTTAATCTGCTGGCTTCTGCTGAATAGCTGAAAGCATTACTCGGCATTGTTCTGAGTGGGGAGCCAACTAGAGACTTCCCAATTCTCCTTCTGTGGGCTAGGAGCTCCAGTGACATCAGCCCCCTGCTCCATGTGCTGAGCAAATTCACTGTCCACCGCAGGGCCCCAAACAACCCCAGCATCTCCCCTACCAGACCATTGATCAGCAGAGCCAATATGCTAAACAGGACCACCTGCTGGGCCACAAGCACATCCTTTGCTTCCCCACCAAGGTCCTTTGCCTACAGGGTTCTCTCTGCCTCAAGGACCAAGGCTCTTCCTCTCTGAAGGTTCCCCTCAAATCCTCCCTCCTCAGTACGGTTTCCCATTCCTCAGTCCCTTCCCCATTCCATCCCACACTCAAAATCTCCATCGCCCTGGTGTTGGCCTCTTTTCAGGCATTTGCCTTACTCTGTCCTGTTTCAGTAGATCCCTGAGGCCTGCCATGTCCCTCCAAGTGAGCAAGTGTGTCTCGCTCAGCTTTGATTCATCCAAAGCATGAAGCACACAGCACAGTTCCTGGCAGATGCTGAAGAACTGCTGCTACTGCCCCTTCACCTCAGAGGTGAAATGATGGACAGAGGGACACAGAGTCACACAAATGGAATGCTAAGATCAGCAGACAAAAAACACACAAGAAGACAAAGAGGAATCACAAAGAAATTTAACCAGGGGAGCTGCATCACGCCTTACCCTTCTTGAACTCCTCCAGCATGGCATCTAACTTGGTGTCATGGAAAACGAAGTGCACCGGGTGGTTGTAGAAGCGGGTGATGGTCTTGAGGGGGGTGCAGTCATCGGGGTCCACAAAAGCCAAGTCTTTGACATAGAGAATATCTACAATATTGGATTGCTCATCTTCAAACACTGGGATGCGGGTATAGCCACTTTCCATAATCTCTGACATCGTGTTGAAGTCCAGGACAGCATCGCTGCGGATCATGAAGCAGTCTTGGAGCTGGGTCATAATATCCTCCACGGTTTTGGTCCGTAGTTCCAGGGCACCCTGGATCATATTTAGCTCCTCTTTCACGAGGTCATTATACGGCTCTGTGACCTTTAACATCTCCATCAGCTTCTCCCGATTGTAAACGGTGCCAATCTCCTGGCCCAGAACAAAGTCCAGGAGCTTGCTGATGGGGAAACTGAGCGGAAAGGTGAGAAGCATAAAGAATTTGGTGAGAATGATGGTGTTGGCACCCACAGCCAGCCCGTGCCGGGAGCACAGAGCTTGAGGTAGGATCTCCCCAAAGATAACAATGCCTATGGTGGAGGAGGCCACCGCCATGAGGCCAGACCCAATGAGGTTGTCTAGAAGGATAGTGAGGGAGGTGTTGACCAGCACATTCCCCAGGAGCAGCGAGCAGAGCAAGTAGTTGCCCTTGCTCCGGATGGGCTCGATCTTGCGGGCATAACTCCTCTCCTTCTCAGTGCCACAGTTCTGCACGATGCGCAGCTCCATGGGGTCCAGGGCCATAAGCCCCAGGTTGAGGCCAGAAAATATGCCCGACAGCACTAGCAGCACCATAATGAGCAGGATGTGCAGCCAGAGGGGCAGGAACCTCCCAGGCTCCTCCACCATGAAGAGCAGTGAGTCCTTGTCCATCCACTTTACCCAGGGCCCGTCAGCCCGGGCCCGGGTGCACAGTGCATACAGCTTCATGTTCTCGCTCCTCCGGAGGAACTTGGTGAGCACCACCAGCATCCCGGACGTGTTCCCGCGGCTCACGTTGACCAGCTGCTGGACGACCAGGTCCTTAGTGAGCTCCAGGCAGTTGGTGGACTCGTGGGCGGTCTTGGCGTCGTCCACCTCGGTGAAGGAGATCAGGTTGCTGGAGATGTTGTCCAGACTCAGGCCGTACAGCCTCAGGTTCACGGTGCTGCCCTCGGACACGAAGATGGTGCCATCCGGATTCATCCCACACGACTTGTTGCAGCTCTCCAGCCTCATGCCCACGATCGCGCCCCACTGGGAGTTGCCGTGGCCCCGGGCCCCCCGCGCCCACAGCGGCACCAGCAGCACCAGCGCCGCCAGGAGGAGGCGCCCTCGGGCCGGCCCTCCGCCCGGGCGCCCGCCCCCGCCCACCGGCGCCATGTTGCTCCGGCTCTGTCGCCGCCGCTCCCGGCGCCCCGCCGCGCGCCCCGCTCGGCGCCTCCGCTCCTGCCGCTCAGCTGCAGCCGAGCCAACTGCCCGGGCCGCGGGCCTGACGTCAGGTCGGCGCCCCACCCGCCCCGCCCCGCCGACCCACGCCCCTCATTTGCATGAGAGGCTCCGCCGCTCCCCTGGGGCGCGCACTCGCGCGCCCGCCTTTAAGGGGGTCCAGCACTTAAGGTGGAACGGCGCCGGAGCGCTGGAGCGCTGGAGCGCCGGGCAGGCGTCCGCCCCGCCCTCCGCCTCATCGCCTTTCCCCGCCTTTGCCTGCGTTGGCGCTCGGTGGGGCCTGTTCTTCTCTGCCGGGAGCTAGCGTTCCGGCCGCGCCGTGCCTGTCCTTCGTCTGGTCCAGCCTTGCATGCTCGGCCCTTCCTGGTCCGCAGCAGTCTGTAGTTCATCCCCGGCGGGCGACTTTTCTCTGCAGGCACGACAAGAAAAGTGCTTTTCCTCATTTCGACAAAAAAAAAAAAAATAGAAAAAGAAAAAAGACCCGAGGGCAGAGGTCGGCTTTGCATCCTGCCCCTTGGAGACTTCTCTGGCCTCCTCACCCTGGGAATTTTTACTGTCCTAAGGCCAGAAGTAGGTTCCCCCACCCCCACCCCCAGCCTGACGCTTCCATCGGCCAGTGGCTGCCTGGTGTGGAGGGCAAATCTGCGCATCTAAGGTTATAGAAGGGCAGGCTCTGGCCTAAGCTTCTCTCCTGTCATTTCCACTTAGGCATGAATATTTATTGAGAAACTACTATGTGTCAGGCACTTGTTCCAGGCTCTGACAATATAGCAGTGAACAGGCCAAAGTCTCTGTCCTCTGGAATTTACATTCTAGATCAGAAAACAGGCACGTAATATTTATTCCATCCTCCCAACAAATCTAAGAGGTATGGATTATTTCCATTTTGCAGATGCAGAAATTCAGCCTGGGCACAAATTCTGGTCCTTCCAGATTGTCATCTCTCGGCCTCAGTTTCTTCATCTGTAAATAGGGGCAAGAAT
This sequence comes from Cynocephalus volans, assembly GCF_027409185.1. Classification (NCBI taxonomy): domain Eukaryota; kingdom Metazoa; phylum Chordata; class Mammalia; order Dermoptera; family Cynocephalidae; genus Cynocephalus; species Cynocephalus volans. Next base: position 91,359,653 of record NC_084473.1, on the reverse strand, counting down.
GATAATACATCACCAGTTTGCTAAGCTGTGCAAACCGTTGGCCTAGACCTTGAACACAACAAGAAAACTTTTTGTGAATATTCTTAGGCTATGTCGTAGTAGTAGGTGTTGTTGCTACTTGCTCTTCCCGGACCAAACCCCTAACCCCAAATCGTGGTGGTGACTAACCAGCTAGGGCAGCTACATGTGGAAACCAGCTAACAGGCACTGCGGCAGGCCTAGCCCTGAAATGACTGCTTCCTGGATGGCCCAACCTCGATGTCAATCGGCAACTATGAATTGAGCACCAGGCATTCAGGGTATGTGGGGAAGACCGTGGCTGCCCACACTCAGTGAGGGCGAAGGAGACACAGACAAACATCCTTACAATAATTGCAGAGGTGCGCTGGGAGTATCAGGTACTAGACTGACCAATGGGTCTCAGCACGTCTTTTCCCAGCCCTGGAGACACAGAATCCACTTTACTCTCTCCCTGCATCAACAATTGTGTTTTATTTTTATTTTGGTTTACTGTTTGCCAATAAAAGCAACAATCAATAGCAGCTGGAAACAGCCTAAACAGAGAGGAACGATCATACAGTGTTGTGGAAGGAGGCACGGTGGCAGAGAGGCCTGATTTAAGAAGGCACCGTTAGCAGTGGTAGAGGGTTCTGCAAACTAAGCAGCCTGAAGAAGTCCCTTGCAAGTTGGTGCCTCACGTCATATTAGACACTGTGTAGTGAGTGGCCCGCAGTCTGGTTTTTCAGGGAGCAGGGGCCTCCCTGAAAAATGATGGCACTGGCCAAGACAGAACAAAAGCAGAACCTTTGACTGGCTGTTCCCTCCCTGTCTCCACCAACCAGGGAGAGCCACCTGCATTGCCTCAAAGCAAGCCTGGCTCTCAGGAAGGCTTCTGACCAGGCTTCCTCATTTCTTCCAGCTGGCTTTAGCACCAATGCCCTCCCCCACTGTACTTAGAAACTTTCTCATTCTATTATCGACCAATTGGCTATTTTTATGTTGTCCTGTCTGCACTCAGAAGCTCTGTACATAAGCACCGAGTGTACTGACAGAAGCCAACAAAGAGAAGGAAAAATAAGCTTTTGAGACACTTGGATTAAAAGTAGGAGCAACGGTGAGGGTAATGGTAGGAAAAAAATCAGTGTCTGTTAAAGTTCAGTTAATTACACCTATCCATGATTGTATTCACATTCATGATTAGGTGAACAGAGCAGATTCAACGAAGTAAAAAAATGAAATTCCTCTTTGCTCTCCCAGGGCCTGCAATCTAGCCAGGGAGACAGGACTCACTGTGTAAAGATAAATACAATATAACTTGAGAAGTGTATGAGGAGGTATGTGGGGCCCAGACTGGAGACCAGGTTCAGTTGCTGCTGGCTTGCAGCCCTGGTTAGGAGCATCTAATCTTTCCACATCTGCAAGTCAAAATACCTCTCCCACGGAGTTGTGGGGACAACATGGAGATAGGGGTCCATTAACACGCAGAAATCCTGGATGCATGTGTGGCTCCCCCATTAACCAGGCAGAAAGCTAGAAGCTGCCTTCCTTTGGGGGACACATGAAGGCATCATCAGACCTGTTTCTCTGCCTCAGGGTAGCAAGTCCTTACCTGAGTGCCCTCCATTTGCAACTAAGGAGTGGGAGAAGGTCTTTCTCCAAGGGTCCTGACCCCTGAGCACTTAACAGAGCACTCCATTCATGAGATCCTCGGACCTGATTGGTTCTTTCCAGTTGTAGGCCTTGTGGTAGCATGTCTACATCTCCCATAATTGAGCACACTCCTTCCTGGTCCTGTGAAGAGAAATAGTCTTCAAGTCTTATTGCCCCTTCACTTGTACCCAGTATTGTGCTGGTACTGGGGATCCTGTGATGAACAAGGATCCTCAATTAGTAGCCTGGAATCTAATCCTCCTGGGCTGGATTCTTATCTGTCTTCACCCTCTGGGTCTCCAAGATGGGGAAGCTGCTGGCAGAGAAGCTGCTCTTCGGCTGGCGGTGCTCAGAGCCTGAGGCCTGCTCTGGCCCCACCTTGGGCAGTCCCTTAGGCTGTGCCATGAGCTCTGGGGTCGGAGGCCTTGGTTGGGGGCAGTGGGACACCTTTTCAGGATGAGCCATGGTCATTGTCGATACATGCAGTGGCCTGTTCATCGGCTGCCCTTAAGTATACAATAACACTGAGCATTTGCAGGGTACATCCGTGCCATTAAATTATCTTGGGCCAGCAGCCAGTTAGCTCAGTTGGTTGGAGCATGGTGCTAAATTATCAATAATTATTATGGACAGAGCGAGCATGGACTTAGCTGGGGTGGTGCCTTAGCTCAAATCCCAACTCAGGTCATCCCAGCAAGTGGGGACATGAGGACCTGGATGGGAGGATGTTGTGATTTGTACCTGAGACAGACACTTCATTGAGCCAGAGGAGGGGTGAAAACATCAGGTTAGTGGCCCATGCTGTGCCGGGATGTGCCTCTGATAGGAAGTTGGATGGCAGATTAGCAATGCTCAGAGAGTTTGTATGAACTGGGTAAGTAGGCTCCAGGGCTTTCCTGGCCACAGGACAAATTGTTCTCCTTCGGGGACAGGATGCCTTACCATGGGGGTTCAGAGCACAGCACTAAAGGCATCCTGGGGGCTGGCTTGGAGGCTGATTGACTGTGTGACCTGGGACCCTGGGACATTCTTGAGTGCCCAGGGAGATGATGCACGATAAGCACTTCACAAGTGCCTTTCCTATGGTAAGAGCACAATAAACATGCTCAGCAACCATAATGACGGCGGGAATGATGTAGCCACGATTTTTAGAAGACACTTGCAAATTTCCTTAGCTCCACTGTGTCTCTCCATGCAACTGCAGCCACAGTCTCCCTGTTCTTTCCCTTCCCTTTCCTTCGGAGGGAGGACATCGGCAGAGAATGATGGGGGAAGAAGGGAGACTGAGGGGAAGGTCATCTAGGACTAAGCAAGACCAAGTCTGGATGCTGAGGCCTCCTGGGGAGGGAAGAAAGGAGCTGAAGTGGAGGTGAAGCCAGGTGGAAGTGAGCTTGGCAGGGGTATCACAGTACATAGGGGCTCAGCTAAAAAGGCAGGGCAAGCCGGGGAGAGAGAGAAGCCTCTTGTTTGGCATCCAAGAGACTGACGACCCCTTAAGGCAAGGCCTTCCTGGGAAGCCCCTGCCAGTACCAGGGCCCCTGAGAGGAGTCCCAGGCAGCAGCTGGTCTGAGAAAGTCCAGGCAGACCCCAGGACCCTCCTTTATGCCACCCTCTTCCCCTTGTGCACTGGGGTATCCTTTGTTCCTAAAACTGGCTACCCCAGCAAGCTTTTCCTTCTGCCTGAGAAAACACAGACCCTTTTCTTTTTTTATTTTAAAAGATTAGCTATTAGTCACTAGAGAAAAACAAAGGAGAGCAAGATAACAAACACCCAGTATTTACAAAGGCTTAAGAACAAACTGCTTGTAGTCACTGTCCCTAGTTTCTGACTCTTTTTTGGAGTTGGCAAATGGAAAAAGGCTACAGCAGAAATGTCAAGCTGGTGAATTGGGGCAAAGTGCTTCGCCTCTGAGGGCTGGGTTTCTGCATTGTTAAGATGGTAACCAAGAGACCCTCCTTGCCATATTGATAGAACTAAATGAGCCAGTGTTACTGCTCCGTAAATGTTAGTTTCTATTCCTTCCCCCAGGTCAGGACTTTTCATATTACACTTCTTTTTGTCTGTTTGTTTTTTGGCAGCTGGCCGGCACAGGGATCCGAACCCTTGACCTTGGTGTTATATATAACACCGCGGTCTAACCAACTGAGAGCTAACCAGCCAACCCCATTACATTTCATTCATTTATTCAATTGTGTATTTTAATTTTTTTATGGAGCTTCTGAAATTGCAAAAATTATACAGTACATGTTCATTACAACACATCCAAATAACACAGAGTGTATAAAGTAGAGAATGTAAGTCCTCCCCCTCGTCCAGTGCCCAGGGACTGTTTTTCTGTCGATTCTTTCTCCCCTGTCTACCCTCTTCATTGTCTTTTCTTCCCTACTCTGGGCTGGAGGTCACTTGGGAATCCCTCAAGGACAAGAGTGTCAGAGTCGTTTCTGTATCCAGTGCTCAGCATTCCATATGCATTTATGGAATGAATTGGATTTCCCTTGAAAAGCGAGTAGGAATAATACTGTTGGGGGCTAGGGGTAGGGACTGAGGAACAAGCATTTAGCCAGCGGCTTCATCTGTAAAATTACAATTCTGTTTGCCAAGACTATATTTACCCCTTGATATCATTTCTGTTCTATTGTATCTGTTTCTTCTTTAAAAGAATCTGGTCTTGACCCAACTAAATTGATTTCTTTGTTAATCCACAATTAAAAAAATACTGGTCTCGCCTTGCTCATGGGCATCCCCTCATCACCCTGCAGGAAGCCTGTAAGGATCAGTGGGGGAGCCAAACCTGGTGTCACAACACTGTGTTCTTCATAACACAAGGTCAAGGGTTCAGTTCCCCATACTGGCCAGACACCAAAAACACACAGAAAAACACCACACTGTAACCGAATGCTCTATGTGAATGGCACCCACGCCCACATGACCTAGCACAATCCACATGTGCCAATAAATCACCTCGGGCATGTCAATGAGGCAAGTTCCTAATTTCCCAGTCTTATTGGTCCCAGCCCCACCCAGAAATTGAGATACTTTTGAGATCTTCATTCCCAAGTGTCCAGATTTTCTCAGGTCTATCCCAAACAACTGCTAAGTTACCAAATACCTATAGAGTCTTAAGCAACCAGTCTATCTTGCTGGGCCTCAGGGCCTTTCTCTTTGACAGAAGGGGACTGAATCAGATAAACAGATTCTATCCTAATTTAAATTCTTGGAAGTATACATTTTTCCTGGGTGACAAAGGAATGAGTTGCAACTGGCTTCTGTCAGGAAAGGCAATATGAGCACGATCAGATGTAGTGGGCATCTGCTTTGATCTGTCTGGCTTCCTATCCTCTTTCTTCTGGGAACATACCTCTCCTTCCTCTGGGAACCCATCCCTCCTCCGTTTCCATGGGTTCAGGTGTGGACAGGCAACTGACCAGGCATGGACAGTGAAAGTACCCCTGGCCCTGACAATTGACCTAGCATGGGCAGGACACCAAGAGGGGTCCATAAGGGGTCTGACCTGGGCTTTTATACAGGGAGGAGGGTCCCTAAATGGAGATTATGGAAACCTGAAACTGCCTGCTGTGCCCCCTCTTCCTGCTGAAGGCAGGACTTCTGTTCACCTTCATCTCAATCCTGTAAGGGGCGAGGGAGAGGTACTATTATTTTTTTTTTCTTTAATATTTTATTTTATTTTATTTTGTCAATATACAATGTGGTTGATTATTGTGGCCAATTACCGAAACCTCCCTCCCACAGAGGTACCATTATTAGTCTCATTCTCCAAATGGAGATTTGGAAAGGTTAAGAAACCTGCTCAGGATCACACAGAAATGGGTTTTGATACTGTTCAAACCTGTGTTGATTCCAGACCTTTGTAATCCCTGCACTGTACTGACGCTCTAAGGACTCGGGTTAAGGAACAGAATGGTAACCAGTTTATTGAGGAACCTCAATCAGTGGGGCCTTGACATGGTTTTATTTCTTTTTCATTCAAGGCTTTTCACCGATTTCTGTCACATTCCCTTTCCCCTCCCTTCACAAGGTCTTAAATGGATCCCATAGCTTTAGTATGACTTTTAGTATTAAACACCCAATCAGGTTCATTAAAAGCTTCCATCTCATTTCTGATTTACATCTCCTGCGTGCCTTCCCGATCACCCTTCTCCTGGCTTGGGGATCAGTTTCTGCTCAGGGACTTGGAGGTGGGGAAGGACTTCAGTCAGCCTTTCATTCCTCCAACAGCTGCAGTTAGTTGCAGAGAGAAGTATGTTTGTGTGTGAGCACGTATGGGCACGTGTCTGGTGTTGAGTGGAGGGGTCATGGGATACTCCCTCTTTCCTTTTCAGGGCCTAATTTCTCCAGTGTTGGGGCCTGGCAATGGTGAGAGGGGAATAAGGGTAATTTCTCTTTACTCAATTTGCCACAGTTTAACCTCACCTCCACCCCACTTCATGGTTGTTGCTGCTTGACTGAGTGTGACTTGTGTCCAGATATTGGTTTCTTGTAGTGTGAGTTTCAACCCAGTCCCTGTCAGGATTCCTTGCCCCCAGCTTCTTGCAGTTGGGGTACACTTTGCCTGGCAGGCAGCTCCTCTTGGGTGAGTCCACCACCCAATGGTTTCAGTATAGACCACTCTGCAGTCAATCCCTCTCTCTGCCCCAGTTTCCTCTCCAATTCTCTCCTCCCTCTGTTCTAGGAGTCAGAAGCAGAACAGCAAGTCTACTGCCTCAGTGGAGCTCTGATCCTGGCATGAGGTGCAGTCTCCTTTCTCACAGGAGCCCCCATAGTTTCTTGAAGCACTTCTTCACTTGACTTTGAGAGGTATGTTAATTATATATTTCTGCGTAATAAATTACCCCCTAAACTTAGTGGCTTGATACAGTAAATATTTATTATGTCATAGTTTCTGTGGGTCAGGAATTAGGAAGCAGTTTAGCTGGGTGGTTTTGGCTCAGTCTCTCATAAGTTGCAGTCAGTGTTGGCTGAGGCCGCAGTCATCTGAAGACTTAATTGGGGCTGGAAGATCCACTTCCAATCTCACTAACATGGCTGTTGGCAAGAGGCCTCAGTTTTTCACCGTGAGGGCCTGTGTATAGGGCTGCTCACAGCCTGGTAGCTGGCTCTCCTAGGGTAAATCCAAGAGAGAGAAAGACCAAGATGAAAGCCATAATGTCTTCTATGACCTAGCCCCAGAGGTGTCATACTACTACTTCTTCCATATTCTGTTGGTCACATGGACCCAACCTAATGCTGTGCAGGGAAGAATTACACAGGGCATGAATATCAGGAGGCAGGGGTCATTGGGGCCACATGGAGGCAGGCTATCACAGGAGGTGAGGGAAAATCCTCTTTACTGAACACTGTTCAACTGATAAATTTCCCCCCACCCTGACCCCCAACAGCTTCTATTAAAGACTGGAAATTAGTCTTAACCAGGGTTATGGTTGGGGTCCGAGGGCCTATACTCTACTTAAATGTCCAATAGACACATAAACTTAGTATCACCAAAATGAAACTACTGATCTTTTCTCCAAACCATGTACCTCCCATGATTTCCCTTCTGTCAGTATACCGCAATGCCATCCTTCCAGTTGGTGTGGCCAGAAATCTAGGAGCCATCCTTCACTCCTATCTTTCTCTTATATCTCTTCCTGTCCCATCAGCAAATCCTGTTGGCTGTACCTTGAAATACATCTGAAATCCAGCTAGCTGTCCCCGGGCCCCAGCCACCTTCCTTTCTCACTGGGATTACCGATATAGCCTCCTGCATGGTCACCTCACTTCTACCCTTTCTCCCCTACAGTCTCTTTGCAAATCAGCCGCCAGAGTGATCCTTTAGAAACATATGATATATCACAAACCTCCTCTGATCAAAAACCTTCCAGAGGCTCTCCATTTCTTTTAAAGTAACAACTGAAATCCTGACATTGGCCTACAAACAAGAGTTTGGTCTTAATCCAGTTAAAGAAGGACAGAAGGTTCTTAGTGGGGAGGTGATGTGACACAAACTAAAAATTTGGAAGGCTAATCGTTGGCAGTTTGTTGGGTGATTGGGGTGGGGGAATTCCAGCTCACAAGCTATCATTGTACTGCAGATGTGAAAGGACAAATAACAGAGGGCTGGCCTGTGGCTCACTCGGGAGAGTGCGGTGCTGATAACACCAAGGCCATGGGTTCGGATCCTATATAGGGATGGCTGGTTCGCTCACTGGCTGAGCATGGTGCTGACAACACCAAGCCAAGGGTTAAGATCCCCTTACTGGTCATCTTTTTTAGAAAAAAAAAAAAAGAAAGGACAAATAACAGTTAATAAAAAATAGCTCCCTTTTGTTGAGTGCTAACTGTGTGCCAGACACCGCACTTTCCACTCCTTACCTTGCTTCAATCTTCATAGCAATTCTGTGAGATAGGTACTATTATTGTTATTCCACTTTTATAGATAGAAAAACTGAGTCCCGAAGAGGTTAAAAAATTTGCCCAATGTCATGCAACCAGGCAAGGCCAACAGAACCAGATCTGTCTACTCTAATGCACTCCAAGATGTCATTTTCATTGAGAAATATTGAAACTAAGGGACATTGTAAACACCTTGATGACAGAACATAGGAATTTTTATTTTCAAAAAACAGACATGTTTGAGTCTAGTTGTTTAGAGAAACACTGAGTATGATTTAAACAATCATGGTTTTGTAATTGGGCTCCTTACACATTATCCATCAATTTTCAGTCTAACCTTGACTTCCTGGCTTCCCCTCAGAGCCAATAACCCTCAATCTGACTTTTGGAAGTTGCCATCATCAGGCTGGCTCAGGTCTTTGAGCCAAGTTAACTTCAAAGTCCCAGGCTGGTTTGTCGAGACCTCATAGCTTCCACAGATCCTGATGAACCTGCCGTTCCTTGCACACGTGTGCTCTGCACAAAACAGGTATTTCCCAGCTTCATCTACACCCTGGCTTGGCCTCTGTCATAGCTGTAGCTCAGCTTGACCCACACACTTCCCCACTCAACCAGGTCCTGGGGTTCTCAGGGCTCCTCATCTGTTGGACTTCCACAGGCCGAAGGCAAATGAGGAAAACTGTGCCCACCAAAACCTTTCTTAGCTGTTTGACCTTCAAAGCTATAGTTCATGATGTTTCTAATTACAGACCCCAGTGATAGGATCTGCACATTACTCACTTCTACCCTGCACCCCAGATCCCTGAGCAGTATCCCCAAGTCAGCCAGTGGCTTCTTCATTTATAAGCCTACTGCTGATGCACATGCTTTCTTCTAAAAGGACCAAATCTGCTTTCCCACAGCACATTTCAGAACACAAGTAAGCAAATCATAAAAAAGCTGTACAAACGTGGAACTGTTTAGAGTCTACAGTGTGATGTGCAGCCTTCATGCAGTGTTTCATTTCTTGCTCTCCACGATCCAGTATGTTAGGTTTCATCACATTCATTTTATAGATAGACAATTTGAGGCTCAAAGAGATCAAGTAATTTTCCCAATGTCATACAGTAGAGCTGGATCTCAAAAAGGCAGATGTTTCATTCCACTCAAATATGCCAGAGTTCTCCTCCCTTCCCTGCCCCATTCTCCAATCCTCAGTGAGTCAGATGCCCCAACTGCAGCAAGCAGGTATATGCATCCCTAGAGGAAGTCCCTAATTCGTGGGAGTTCTCCCGCTCCATGGAGCCACAACAGATCTGAGATCTGGTCCTCAGGGTATTGATTTTTATCAATTCACTGATGGAAAAACAAATTGGGGAGGATAGGTCACCCTAATTAAACTAACAAGTAATCTAAGTGATAAACCCAAATACTAATTTCTTAATTTATACTGAGAAATTAAACTAAGAGGCTAGAATGTTAGGCTGGAAGTCCTCCTTATGATGTTAGAAGAAAAGGCTTGATTTGAATAAAGTTATAAGGAGACCCAACACAAGTACTTAGAAATACTCTCTCCTCCGGATAGAATTGATATAACTCTGACATATTTTCATCCCTTGACTGTTCTTTTTCTAGATTGCAGACTCTTCTCTCTTTAGTTATGACATTACATTGGATGGGTCACAATGAACTTTACTAGATTATAGTTAATTACAGTTTTCATTCCCTAGGGGAAATTTAGAAAACACCACAAATGCACACTCAGCACATTTCCTAATCATCTCCAAGGGAGAATTTTAAAAGCTTTTTTATTATGTCAACTTTCACACGTACACAAAGCTAGAAGGAATCCCACGTACTCATAAGCCAGCTTCAACAGTTATCAACATTCTGCTGGGTTTTTTTTTCATCATCCTGCCCTCCCTTCAACACACACACACACACAATTTTCTCCCACAATATTTTAAAGCAAATCTCTAAATCTTATTTCTAAATTCAGGTGTTGTACTATCGGGAATGTATTCTATGAACTCTGTACAAATGTCCTAACCTTAAAGTCCACCACACCAAACCATTTTGAGGTCAAAATGAGATACTGGATGTGAAAGGGTTGTAGTTCTCAATATTGGGCTGCATATTAAATTCTCCAGGGGGAGATTTTCAAAACCAAATCCCCAGACTCTGCCCCAGACCTATTGACTCAGTGTCTGGGGTTAGGGCCCAGACATCTGTGTATTTCCGAGGTACCCCAGGATATTTGATTGTGGTTTGTTGGGAGGCCAGTATTGAGAAGTCAACAGTGGGAAGTAATTGGCTAGTTAATGTTACATCTACTGTCCTCTTCTATCCTCCATGGTCTGCTTGGAAAATTGGAGGTACAGAGAGGTGGGACCCAGTCAGCTGTGACTATGGATGGGACTGACAATAGACCTGACTCAGGCCTCACTGGATCTCAAGGAGGGAGGGATGGTTGTACTGGTTTCAGGGGGGCTGATGTTAGGCCCTGCTTTGGGTCCTGGGGTGAGGGAGGTGGATCTGCAATGAAATAGTGGGAGGGAGAGGAAAGGATGGGCCAAGAGGCTGCCTTGGAGGCTCTGTCATTGGGTGAGGGATATCAGGCTTCATGGTGCTCCTGAGTGGAGATACCTGTTTCACTTTGAAGACAGGAAAGTGGAGGAATCATCCAGAACTGCTGGAATGCACAACTCGCATTATATATGAATGTCCCTGCCTTGGGGTTCTGCAGCCAGAGATCATGGGAGATGATTTCAAGGAGAAAAAGGGGAATCTTAGGAAGCTGAAAGGACAGTAGGTCAAGACCTGATCCAGCTTTCAGAAGGGGCAGTGCTGGAGGTGATATGACTCCTTTTCTCTCTTTCCCTCTACTGCCCCTCAACACCTTGATAGTGTTGAACTTATCTGAACCCTGTTTCTGGAAAGCCACTACAAGTAAACAAATCCCCCCATCCTTTTGTGTCACCCCCGCCCCATTTTGAGCCCTGAGAAATAGCTAGTCTTAAAGGACTACCCTGCTCTAGAATATTCCAAAATAAGACCCACTTCTTCCCTTCCTCCGTGACTCAGATAAGATCCTCTCCATCCTTCCTCATAATGACTCCTTTGTTTACCTGCCTCTCCAAAACCCTGGGCCCTCTTCCTTTTCTTTGATACATTCCTCATTAATAAGCATCCTCCGTATTGCAACAGTCTGAACGAAATCATCTAATTTAGTGTCCAGTGCATTTCACCTTTCACACCCTTCTCCTTTATTCCCCTTTTCTTTGTCATAAAGAATGTTACAATGAAAGATCTGCTGATGTTAATCTATCAGAAAACCAGGTGACAGGTTGCACAACACTGAATGTACTTTATGCCACTGAACTGTACACTTAAAAATGATTAAAATGCTAAATTTTATTCTATGTGCCTTTTACCACAATAAAAAAAATCCAGCTGACAGAGGAATACAATGTAAATAATTTTATTCAAAATAATTAGAACCCCTACTATGTGCTGGGTGATAGGTTAGGGGGTGGGAAAGTGGGTGGGTCCTGCGTTAGGAAATGAGTAAGACCTGTTTCCTGTGGTCCAGGAGCTCCCAGCCTTGCTGGGGAGACAAACACATAATCTGCTAATTAAGCTACATAATTCCAGGTGACACACATTATAATAGACATGTGTACAGACTGATTTGAGTTAGGTTGTGAACAGCCTTGAGGGCTATGTGAAAGAGTTTGGATTTTATCCTATGTTAATTAGGGGCCATGAATGGCTTTAAAGCCAGGGTATGACATGAATAGATTCACTACAATATCTAATATCTTACCATACGTCTGCTTTGTGTGGCGTATGTTAAAAGATCAATGGCTGTGACAGCTTTAATTTAAAAAACTTGGTCCCCTGTAAAGCAGGCTCATATTCATGTTTCTCTTCCTAAATATATTTATGCTCAGGAAAGAAAGAGAGAGCGAACCTTTGTTAAATCTGTTGGGAAGACATAGACACAGATCTGGTAAGTGCGCTGTAAGAGATGTGCATTGAGCACATTGCGGGCTAAGAGAGGGGCAATTACCCTGGCCTGAAGAAGCTAAGAAAGGACTCCAGAACCAAGTGGGCTGGAGAAAAAGGGGAAGAGAGGAAACTGGAACATACAGGTGGAGGAAAGGAGCTGTGGGCAATAAGGCCAGGGGAGGATCAGGGCCAGATGGCACAGGGCTTTGTGTGCCAAGCTGAGGAGCTTGAATTTCCTCCTCACAGGTGATGGTAAACTATCAGAGCCCTGTTAATAACAATGATGATGATGAAATAGTGCTTATTACATGCCAGGGGCTATTCTAAGAGGTTTACCAATATTGACGCATTTAACCCTGACACTAACTATGGCTAGATGCTTTAGGTCACTTTGGTGGTCATGTCGAGAATGGTGGCCAGGAGACCGGTCAGCACACATGTTGTGGTTCTGGAGAAAGATGAAGGGAGGGAAGAAAAGGAAGTGATGGCTTTGAGAATTAATTAATTAATTTGTGTGCTTTCAATTATTTTTCATTTGTGGTTTGTTTTATGACCCAGAATATCTCGGCAAATGTGTCATTTACACTGGATGCTGTTGGGTGGTTTCTATAAATGTCATCAGGTCAAGTTGGTTGATGGTTCACGTCTTTTATAAATTTGATAATTTTCCAGCTACTTTAATTGCGGATTTGTCAAATTCTCCTTTCAGTTCTACATCCTGCTGAGAGCTCCGCACAGCCAGGAGGATACTATGGCAGAGAGATAGAATGTTTGCTTGGGACTGGAAGAAACCTTTTATCTCCTTAAATTTACTCTAGAATGCAGAAACAAAATAGAAGTCACTTGGTAATCCCAGCAGGCCTAGTGAAGCTCAGGACAAATGCAAATAAGGGAGACCGGGCATTCGGCCACGCGCGTTTCCTGGGTTGGCAAGGCAACTGATACCAAAGCCAGCCAATCGGTGAGAAGCTCACCTGCGGGGGCGGGGACTCGACAAGAGCCAATGAGACGCGGGGCAGATGGTTCTACAGGCCAATGGGTTGGGCGATGGGGCGGGCCTTTGATGAAGGGACGGCGAAGGGAAAGATGGCGGCCACCGTGGGACCGTCAGGGTGGTGGCAGCGGTGGCGGCGGCGTTTGTCGGCTCGGGATGGGTCCAAGATGTTGCTCCTTCTCCTTTTGTTGGGGTCTGGGCAAGGGCCACGACAAGTCGGGGCGGGTCAGACGTTCGAGTACTTGAAACGAGAACACTCGCTGTCGAAGCCCTACCAGGGTGAGGCGCCCGGGGCGAGGTGGTCGTGCAGGGGGAGGGTTTCGCGACCTGAGCTCATCTGTACAGGCGGGGCCGGCGAACGACTTCGTTGCCCCGAGGAAACTGCAGGTGGTAGTGGGGACCAACGGGGAATTCCACCGCGTTTGGGAGCCGCAGGTCCGAAGGGTGGGAATCAGCTGCCCTCTCCTCCCCCCTTCCAAGCGCTGGAAGTTTCCAGCAGATCCAGGTCGGGCTCTGCATGCCACTAGCGCTAGACCTGGACGAAGGGGATCTCAGAGTTGGGCAGGAGAATTGTGGGAAGGGAAAGAGCTGAGAATGGTGAGGAGTGATTGAGCGCCACCAGCAATGAGCCGTCTCCAGATAGGCCTGGAGGTAAAGCAGGAGAAAGAACGAGGATAGAACGTGGCTGGAGTGAGAACGGAGATAAAATTCTGTTGCCGGTTAGAACACCTGCTCTTCTGCAGTCCAGGAGCCCGACTGATGAAAGAGGCTTGTTAGCTTTGCTCTGTTCAGGGTTCATAGGCCCCTAAGCACAGTTTATCGGCCAGAAAATTGATAGAGTTAGCTACAAAGAGGACAGACAGATCAGAGCAGATGGCTTAATAACACAAGTCTGTTTCCCCGCTGAGGTGTGAATAGGGGAACAGCAAGCAAGCAAACAAACACTCAAAGTGCTATAAAATATATTCTACTACTAAGGGTAATCGTTTATTCACTGAGCAGATGCATTTAGTGCCTCCTATGAGCTGGTCTCTTTGCTAATACTGTAGGTTATACAAAGTTTTTACTCTTCAGGAGTTTATAGTCTGGGGAACTGGGAGAGAAGGAGCTTCACACTTGAAGGATTATTTAAGGAAAGAATGTGATTAAGCCTCAGAAGCCTGAGGGTCAATCAAGCTCTTTTTGGTATAACTGGGGAAATTTATTTTCTTACATGGTGCTAAAGTTTACTCACAAATAAAATGGGAAGAATGGATTTGAGCTATGGTTACTGTGGTGTACATAGAGTGGTAGCTCTGATGTGCTTTTTGGGGTTTTCACCTGAGAAGGGCCTTGTGAAAGGAAGCTGTAAAGATGGCAACAATTTAACATTTAGGAGTGACAGAAGGTGGGAGATTGAGTGACATGAAAGGGAAAAAAAGATGGTGGCTCCAGCTTTTGGAGGATCTGTGGTGGCTTTCTGAACAGGTTGGTGTTGAAGAATATGAACTGATCTACTTCCTCCTCATAGGTGTGGGCACAGGCAGTTCCTCACTGTGGAATCTGATGGGCAATGCCATGGTGATGACCCAGTATATCCGACTTACCCCAGATATGCAAAGTAAACAGGGTGCCTTGTGGAACCGGGTGGTAAGAATCTTTCTCCCTCCTGTATTGGTGACCCAGAAAGTCCTAAAAAGTTCAGCAGTGGGATATTGACTTAATTTTACTGTCTATCCCCAATATTCTGTCTTCTGTAGATATTAAAGATCTTTACTTCAGAGATTACAGTGACCTTCATAATAAAGAAATCAGATATTTAGGGAAATGCTCTCTTTTGCCCTAATTATAGCAAATTATTCTTTTTTGTTGTTTTATTTTTTGCGGCTGGCCGGTGTGGATATCGGAACTCTTGACTTTGGTATTATAACACCATGTTGTAACTAACTGAGCTAAATGGCTACCCCAAATAATTCATTTTGAATCTGTTTTCTGAAATGTCTTTAATTCCTGATTGACCTGATAGTACTACTTCTTGGGGTTTAATAACTTAACTCCTGTTTAGTTCCTTTGCTATGTAAAGTAGAAGACTACTCTTTTAAATTTATCCCAAACTTTATCCCAGTATCCTCCCTCTTAATTTCAGTTTAAATAGTCTAATTTAAAATTTTATTTTCATGTGAAAGCCACTCTGAGCCTTTGTTCATTTTATTTGTCCTTCTGTCGACCTTTTCTAGCTACATTGTCTTCCTTTTGAGGTATGGTGGCAAGATGTGAATGCAGTATTCCTGGTGAGACTGCATTCTGATTTTGTCCAAGTCTAAGATGATACTTTCTTTTTGGTTTCTAGGGCTCTTTCTTTTATGACCACTTTACTTTGGGGAATGACCCTGGCATCCTTTGGTACTTTGTCTTGGGCTCTCATGAGCTAAGAACTTACTTTTACATGGTTTTTCTCATTAGTTGTAGATGAGAGAACCTCAGGAAAGAGAACTATTTCTTTTCCCTATTCATTTTCTGTGGCAGAGAATTTCAAAGGAGCAGAGGAGTAAGAGAAGTTTCTACATGAGGTATCTGCGTAGGCTGGCCCCTTAACCCAGATTGTAGTGCTGAGCTCGTTTTTGGACAGAATGCAGAGCATTGTGTACTGGTAGAAGACGTAAAGGGCAGTTGAAA
The DNA here is from genome assembly GCF_027409185.1 of Cynocephalus volans. Lineage (NCBI taxonomy): Eukaryota > Metazoa > Chordata > Mammalia > Dermoptera > Cynocephalidae > Cynocephalus > Cynocephalus volans. Next base: position 91,343,973 of record NC_084473.1, on the reverse strand, counting down.
GACTTGGATCCTAGCTCTAGTTCTGTCACAGATCCCTAGGCAGGTTATTCAACCTCTCAGTTTTCAGTTTTTCCATCTGTCAAATGAGCTTCATAATACTTGCCCATCAGGGTTGTTATGAGAATAAGATAGTAGATATGAAAAGGCTGTGGAAAGTTAAAGTGGTTCCAGGTATATGTGTTATGTAATTTCACCTGTTATATGTTTCATTGATGAAGCTCTTATTGGTTATTAAATGATTATGGCTAAGGCTTGGTACTTTGCTGCTGTCTTGCTAGCTCTTTGTCTCTTCATAACTCTGTTAGCAGCAATTCTAGCCTAGGATCTAGTTCTCTTGCCCTTTTTTAGACCCTCTGGTACCTGTATTCTCTGTTATCCGGCTATCAGAATGAGCTGTGGAGTTATTTGTATAGGGTGTATTGTTTGAGCAGTGGTTCTCAAATTTGGCTGTCCATTGGAGTTGATGCCTGGTGTCCCACCCCCAGAGATTCTGATTTACTTGAAATAGGGTGTGGTTTGGCTGTTGGGAATTTTTTTTTTGGTTACTGGCTGGTACAGAGATTGAACTCTGCACCTTGGTGTTATAAGCACCACACTGTGACCAACTGAGCTACTGGCCAGCCCTTGGCCATTGAGATTTTTTAAAGCTACCCAGTGAGTCCAATAGCAAAGTTTCAGAACCACTGTTAGATGTAGCCTAGAGTAAAACTGTATATAGCATTGTGCCATACGAGGCCAAGAAGCCAGGAATCCATAGCAGACACCTCCTGGCTCAGTGTGAACCTCTCTTGCTTTGCCCTCTTCCCAGGGACGTAATACCTACTATTGGCTATGCGACAGCTTCCTGCCACTATATTTTGCTCTTGCCCTGAGATCTGAATGAAACAGATAGATAAAAACCCAAAGTGACATGACAGGGATCGGGTTCATCAGAGTAGGGTAAGCAATTGCAGTTTTCAGGGCTCCTTACTAAATGCAGAAGTACCTGACCCCCTTTCATTTTGACTATGTACTCCCAATACTAACACTTTTGGAAAATATCCCAGAAATTAAAAATGAAAACTGAAAGTGGTCTAGCAATATGTTGCTGAAGATCCAGAACAGTCTATTTGGAGAGACTTTGGCTGAACCCAGCTGGTCTGTCTGCTCTTCCTTCCCTTCTTTCTTCACAGTGGACTTTAACCAGAAGCTTCCCTGAACCAAATACCCGTTCTGTTTCTACTTGAAATTGTTCAGCTATTTAGAGCACTTAACCATCCACTTGCCTCTTCCATTTTTCCAAGAAAAACAGGAGTCTGGTCAGTACCATCTCCTTAATGTTTTCCCACCAGAGACTGTCCCTGTGGTGGGAATGCTGTTGTTTTCCTCTGGTGCATTTATGCTTTTTGGCCATGGACATGAGGGTTTGGGGGACTGTAACTTGCCATTCTCATGGGAACTCTGGCTTGACCCTCAGCTTGGCAAAGGGCCATGTCTAGCTAATTAGTGTTGTTTATAGCATCTGTTAATTATTCCTGGAGACCATTGCATAATGACTTAGCTTTTCTTATTCTTTTATGATGAATGAGGCTTTGACCTTTCTTTAAATCGAAGCACTTTAGAATCTGTCAGGAGGTGGTCTTAAGTTATAAATGAGTATTAATCTAGCCATCTATACTCTGTAAGCTGAGATACTTCGCTGGGTGGATGTAGGATCACAGTAGTCTAACTTGGCATACTCTGTCTTTTCCAGCTTTGGAGTATAATTCTGTTTCTTTTGGGAGATGCTGAAGATAATTGGGAGTTTTATTTTCATATTAAATCCCTTAAACCATTGAATGGCTCAATCTGTTTAATTTTATGACATGAACACTTAGCAAGTCTTAAATTTTGGTTTTAACCCTTAGCCTCGTGTTACCTACTTTTATGTTTTCCAAGTCTGTAGATTGACAGAGCTTGAGGGGTTTTGCATGTCATGTTCCTCATTGATTCCCATGTCTTTTTCACTTTAGCCATGTTTCCTGAGAGACTGGGAGTTGCAGGTACACTTCAAAATCCATGGACAAGGGAAGAAGAATCTGCATGGGGATGGCTTGGCAATCTGGTACACAAAGGATCGGATGCAGCCAGGTATTGGGACCCTGGGTTGCTCTCTCATGGTTGTGACAGGCCTGCCTTTTCAGGTGCCCTCTTTTTGAGAAGGGTCCTTCCCCACAATGCCAGTAGTTTTCCCTCTGTCTTGATGCCTGTCGTTGAACACTGGCCTGTCCAGTCTCTAGAATGGGGTCTGAGTCTAATAAACAGCTGAACTTGACTCATCTTGGGGCAATTTCTTGCTTGTTAGTTCTTTCTGAGTTTCCCTGTGAAACCACCAGGCCCGTAGGCTGGGTGAAAGCACTGGCTCTCCCAAACACTGACAATTGGGTGAACGGGTTTCTTCTGGGCATATACAGTGAACGATCTCAGCACTGCTGAGTCAAGAGAAGAGTTACCTATTCTTCCTTGTTGTGTAGGAGCCATTGCTCCAAGTAGATGGCAGGCTTAACCTGATTTGACTTGATCTCTTTTGAAACTAGAAGTGGAACTTGGGAATTCAGTTCTCTCTTGGGGGCATAGTCTTCACCAAGTGTTTGTGAAGCAGAATTCTGTAGGGACGCCTTAGCAACCAGTTTGGATCAGGGAGCTGCCATAATGCTAAACATGGTTGCAGTGGCCTTCTCTCTTTCCCCTGCCGTCAACAACAAACAACTGCAGATATTACTGGGGACTTGTTACAGGCCATACACTCTGCTGGGTACTTTTACATATGCTTTCTCATCTTAAGAGAGGCCTGGAAGTCATTTGATTTTCACTTTTCCTCCATCATAGTGATATATTACTCCTTTATCAACTCTTGGCTTTATTTCATTGTTCATCATCTGTTCTCTCTCTCTAGGGCCTGTGTTTGGAAACATGGACAAATTTGTGGGGCTGGGCGTATTTATAGACACCTACCCCAATGAGGAGAAGCAGCAAGAGGTAATGGCCAGTGTCAGAGCTTAGGTCAGCTGCACTGACATCACAGTTCTTTGCCTCAGGAATGTTGTGCAGGAGGGAACAGAGGGGCCAGAAAATGAGGGTTCTTCATCTGTGGAACTTCAAAAGTTAATGTCCTTGTCAGTATTTTTTCTAGCGAGCCTCGTTATGATTGCACAATCTTTTGGGAATAGCCGTTGGGAAAAGGGGCTTTTTCTTTAGTGTTAACAGTGTTCTCTCTTGCACACATTAGGTAGCCACTGAAATTGAGCACGCTTGGCTGGTTGGTGATTTGGCTGCTAGACCAGCACCAGAGCAAGCTGAATTTATGTAACTCAGCTCCTCAGACTTTTGCTCCATCCTTGCTGTGCTCTATTCTGCAACTTGCTCACCCTTTCTAGTGTCTTTTTCTTCTTCCTCTTCTTAGACCTGAACAGCAGTTCTCCTCACCTATAGAAAATGGTATAAGTAAAAGAAAACTGATGAAATCTTAGCATTCTGTTGGAACCCAGTATTAGGCCATTGGCAGAGCTTCTTGCTTTTTGTTAGCTGACCCTAAGGTTCTTTAGTGCTTTCTTATGCTGACGACAGGTTTATGTTCTCTGTCCTGGCACTGCTATCAGACAGTGGGAAAATTATTATGATAGTTTGTTGCTGGGTATCCTGTAGCTAAATAATAGTTAGCAAGAAAGGCAGGTTTAGGAATGGCGGCAGAGATTACTTTATTTTTTCCCCCAAAGGTTTATTATAAAAAATTTCAATTAATGCCGTTCCCTCTTGAGCATGTTAGCTAGCCATTGAGACTGAGCAGCGTCTGCTTCAGTGGTTGGTGGTTTGGCTATTTAGACCAGCACCAGAGCAGTTTGAGTGTATGTGACTCATCCTCACCATGCATAGTATGGGCCAGGGTCTGAGGTTGTGATCCTGTTGAGGAGTCTGGGCTTGATTCTAAGAGGATAAGTAGATTAAAGAATTTTAATGAGGGGAAAGTCATTTGCAGTCATGCTAAGGAAATAGTGGTAGTTAGAAATTCATCTGAATAAGAGGTGTGGGTTTCAGGGCCTGTTGAGAGTATTAAACTTGGCTCTCTGTTTCTCTCAGAAACAGATTGTTTATACTCTCTTATCTTCCATTTCACCACAAGATAGGAGTAATTCTGATTTGAGAGGGTAGAACTGATGAGTTTATTTCATAAGGAGAGTAGATGTTAATCAAAAAATAAGTTTCAGATGGTATAAAAATTGGGACTTCTTTTTCTGGCTAGCTGTTGTAGTTCTCACCCACAACTGCACATTGCAATTACCTGGAGAGCTTTTAAAAACACTGACATCTAGGCCCCAACCCCAGAGTTCTGATTCACTTTGTCTGAGGTGTGCAGACTAGGCAACTTTAACTTTTTCAAAACTCTTCAGGTAATTCACAAGTATAACCCCTGGACAACCTCAGGTCCCTTTTTCCTTATGAAACTAAATTAAGAAAAGTAATAAAAGCAGTTCCTGTATATCAGGTGGCTACTATGTGCCAGGTACTTTGCAAATATTGTCTTAATTCTCATTAAACCTCAAAGTCAGTATTATTTTTCCCATTTTACCGATGAGTAAACAGAGGCTTAGAGAAGTTAAATGTCTTGTTCAAGGTAGCAGCCAACATAAGGTGAAGCACAAGTCTGCCTGATTCTGAAGGCTTTGCTTTTTTTTTTAAAAAAGATGACCGGTAAGGGGATCTTAACCCTTGACTTGGTGTTGTCAGCACCACACTCAGCCAGTGTGCGAACCGGCCATCCATATATGGGATCCGAACCCGGGGCCTTGGTGTTATCAGCACCGCACTCTACCGAGTGAGCCACGGGCCGGCCCTGAAGGCTTTGCTTTTAACTATGATGCTCTACTACGTCCCATCCATTTTTTCTTCTGCCAGGTTGACTTCTTTCTTGAGAATGGAGACATTTATCATTTTCATGTGATCTCCTATGCACTTTCGGTTCTTAGAGCTTATGTTCAGCTCAGGGAGTATAGAAAGTATTCTCCTTTTCTGCATCACAACAACCTGGAACTATCATTGGGGGTAAAATCAAATGTGTTGCTGGCATGGTTTACTTCAATATTGAAAATAAAGGTACCAGGCATCATTCTAAGTACTTTTACATGTATTGTTTACTTATCATGATTATTACCATCTCTACTTTATGGGTAAGAAACTAAAGTATATGCAGAAAGGTTACAAAACTTGTTAGTGTCACACAGGTAGTAGATCTGACTCCAGAGACTCCGGTCTCATTATTTTGCTTTATTATTTTGAGCACATAAGAAGAAAATGGCAAATACAGTACCTTTTGAAAACTTTCAGATGAACATGTTTTATGAGCATGTGCTGGACAGAGAGGACAAGGAGCAGATAGGAGATGCGTGGAACAGTTAATCAAATTCCTCAAGATAGTGGTAAAAACATTTCTCCGAGTTTTTGTTTCCTTGTCACCAGAGTGCACATGACCCTATTGCTCAACTTCCTACCACATTTGTTCATGAGAAATATTGGGAAAATAATGGCAACCAGTAATTCATCTGAGAAGGGTGTGAGAGAGTTCAGTTTGTGAGTTGAGTTCAGGCTTGGCACCCTGAAATCAGGAGAGTTTATTCAAAGTTACATATCCTCCATTTCCTCATCCGCAATATAGCAATTGTAGTTTATATGGGTAAATTAAGAGCTTTAATATTTGGGAATACAATGTACTACCTGTGCCACACTGAGGTTGCCAGATCATAAGTAGCTCTTAAAATGAAGAAGAAATAGAAAATCTGGATAGACTTATATAACAAGTAAAGAGATTGAATTAGTAATAAAAAATGACCCATAAAGAAAAGGCCCAGATGGCTTCACTAGTGAACTTTACCAAACATATAAAGTAGATTTAACACCAGTTAAATTTTACCAAACATATAAAGTAGATTTAATGCCAGCTTTTCTTAAATCCTTACAAAAAATATAAGAGGAGGGGACAGTAACTTACTCATTCTATGAATCCACTATCCTGATACCAAAGCCAGACAATGATATCATAAGAAAACTACGGACCATTACCTTTTGTGAATATAGACATAAAAATCCTCAACAAAATACTAACCAACTAGATGCAGCAACATATAAAAAGGATTATATACCATGACCAAGTATATTTATCCCAGGAATTAAAGTTTGGTTTAATATCTGAAAATTAATGTGATACTATGTTAATAGGCTAATGGACAAAAACCATATGATCACCTCAGTAAATACAGAAAAAATATTTGACAAAATTTAATGTCTCTTTAAGATAAAAATTCCCAACAGATTAGGAATAGAAGGGAATTTCCTCAACCTGATAAAGGTCAGCTATGGAAAGTGTACAACTAACATCATGTTTAATGGTAAAAGACTGAATGCTTTGGGCCAGCCCGTGGCTCACTCGGGAGAGTGCGGTGCTGATAACACTAAGGCCATGGGTTCGGATCCTATATAGGGATGGCCGGTTGGCTCACTGGCTGAGCATGGTGCTGACAACACCAAGCCAAGGGTTGAGATCCCCTTACCGGTCATCTTAAAAAAAAAAAAAAAAAAAATACTGAATGCTTTCCTCCCAAGATCGAGAATAAGACAAGGGTCTCCATTCTTGCCACTTCTGTTCAACATTGCACTGGAGGTTACTACCCAGGCAGTTAGACATGAAAGTGAAATAAAAGACATCCAGATTGGAAAGGAAAAAGTAAAAGTATTTCTGTTTGCAGATGGCAGGATATAGAAATCCTAAAGAATACACATAAAAACTATTAGAACTTGCAAATGAAGTCAGCAAGGTTGCAGGATACAAGATCAATATACAAAAATCAATTTTATTTCTATATGTTTGCAAGGAACTATCTGAAAATGAAGGTAAGGAAACAATTTTATTTACAGTATCATCCAAAAGAATAAAATACTTAGAAATAAATTGAACAAAAAAAATTGACAACTACAAAATATTGCTGAAAGAAATTAAAGACTTGAGTAAATGGAAAGACATCCCATGGCATGGCTCAGAAGACTTGGTGTTGTTAAGATGACAGTACTATCCACATTGATCTACAGGTTTGACACAATCCCCATCTATAAAAAGCTTAACTAGCTTCTTTGCAGAAGTTGACAAGCTGATCCTAAAATCTGTATGGAATTTCAAGGGACCTAGAATATCCAAAATAATCTTGAAAAAGAAGAGTGAAACTGGAGAATTCCCTAACTTAAAAACTTACTACAAATGTACAGTAATAAAGACAGTGTGCTACTTGCATAAGGATGGACATACAGATCGATGAAATAGAACTGAAAGTCCAGAAGTAAATGCTCACATTTAGTCAATTAATTTTTGACAAGGATGCCATTTCAGTGGGGGAAAGAATGGTTTTTTCAACAAATAGTGCTAAGTCAACTGGTTATCCACATGCAGAATAATGAAGTTATCCTTACCTCACAGCATACTCAAAATTTAATTCAAATTAATCAAAGACCTAAATGTAAAAATAAAAACTACAAAACTCTTAGAAGAAAACATAGGGTTAATTCATGACCTTGGATTAGGCAGTAGTTTCTTAGATATGACATCAAAAGGAAAAAGCAACAAAAGAAAAATATAGATAAATTGGACTTCATCAAAATTAAAAACTTTTGTGCTTCAAAGGACTCCATCAAGAAATGGAAAAGACAACACACAGAATGGGAGAAAATATATGTAAATCATATATCTTATTAGGGACTTTCTAGAATATATAAAGAACTATTACAATGCAGTAATGAAAAGACAACCCAACTAAAAAATGGGCAAAGGATCTGAATAGACATTTCCCCCCAAAAGTTATACAAATGTCCAATAGAGGCATGAAAAGATGCTCAACATCATTAGCCATCAGGGAAATGCAAATCCAATGAAATACAACTTAATACCCACTAGAGTGATTATAATAAAAAAGGCAGACAGTAGCAAGTGTTAACAAGGATGTGGAGAAATTGGGACACTCATACATTGCTGGTAGGAATATAAAATGGTACAGTTGTTTTGGAAAACATTTCATCATTTCTTCAAATGGTTAAACACAGGGCTTATATGATCCAGCAATTTCACTCATAGGTATATACCCAAAGAAATGGAAACATATCTACACAAAAACTTTTATATGAATATTCAAAGCAGCATTGTTCGTAATAGCCAAAAAATAGATACAACCCACATGTCCATCGACTGATTAGTGAGTAAACAAAGTGTGATATATTCACACACTGGAATATCATTCAGCAATAAAAAGAAATGAACTACTGGGCCTGCCAGTTAGCTCAGGTGGTTAGAACGTGGTCCTGATAACACCAAGGTCCAGGGTTCAATACCTGTACCAGTCAGCTGCCAAAAAAAAATAAAAGAAATGGAGTATTGATATGCTCCAACATGGAAGACCCTTGAAAACGATATGCTGAGTGAGAGAAGTTAGTCACAAAATAGCTACATATTGTATGATCCCATTTATATGAAATGCTCAGAATAGGTAACTCTATAGAGACAGAAAGTAGATTAGTGGTTGTCTAGGGCTGGGGTGATGCAGTACGGGGAAGGGGAGAGAGCCTGCTAGTGGGCACAGGGTTTCTTTTAAGGGTGATGAAAATGTTCTAAAATTGACTGTGGTAATCATAATCAATATACTAAAAGCCATTGAATTATATACTTCAGGCGAATTGTGTGGTATGTGAATTATATCTCCGTATTGCTGTTGTTTTTTAAATGTTGATTAAAACATGACATGATCATCTTTTCTTGGCACTATGAAGTCATCAGCTGACGGTCATCAGTTTCCCGCATGAGCCCAGATGTTGGTGAAAAGTTGCAGGGAACTCAGAAGAGATCTTGGAGCATGAATGTTGTCTTTCAGTTGAAATCAGAGTACAATGACAAGAGGCCTCCCTGGAAAGAGCACAGAAGTGCAGCCCTTGGCAGGCTTGGCCCTCGTTCTTCCCTGTGAGATGAGACCCTGTGGAGGCAGAAACAGCCTGTTGGAGCGTGGCGAGAACAGCTCTGTGATCTTCCTAAATGAAGCCAACTTGGAAGTCTTCTTTGACGCACTCCCACATATATATTATTTTGATGTGATGATTGTTTTTCCTTCTTTGAAAATGAAAGAAAATTAGCAATACTATGCCATGCAGCATTCCAGACCTCTCAAGTCTTTTTCTTGAAGACACTGATCCCGCTTGGTTTCTTTCCTGTTGTCTGAGAGAATCTTTACGTTATTAAAGGAACTCCATGACTTCGTAAGTTCTTTTGTTATCATCCAACTTGGATGTGACTTAGATTTTTTTTTTCAGCAGTCTTAGGTAGGGCAGTGTTTTCCAGGAGAGACTCTTTTTAGAAGCCAGGCCTGTGGAGAATTGGCAAGCTCTCTAGATGCGATTAGGCATTGAGACTGCGCTTCACTGGGGAGAACTGGCTTTTGACGGAAGTATGGAAATGTAATGGCTTTATCCTAGTACTGAATGAAGGCAAGGATAGGATAGTGTTTTTTCTGGGAGACAGTGAAAGAGGGAGAAAGGAAGGAGAAGGTAAGAGCCAGTGCTCAGGAGAACGGAGGGTGCTTAGCTCTGGGTTAGTTTTTTACCTTTCTTTGGGTTTTGACTCTTGAGAATCTGATGAAAGTGTTGGGTCCACAGAAAGTTACATATAATTTTAGGAGGCTCATGGATTCCCCAAAGTAGAACTGTAGACAAAATCCCCTGTTCTATAGAGTTGATAGTTCTTCTCATTAGCAGGAAGTATTCACATACTATCAAAAAGATGGGCAGCAGTGCAATTAAGACATACATATCAGGCTGTATTGTGAAATTTGTCATTTGTAATCCGGGTGGGTGGGTTGTGAACTCCAGTGTTTGGGGCATACCTCAAATTTAAAGTTTCCTGATTTTGGAGTACTCTTTCTTGAAGTCTTCAAATTACTTGTTTAGGGTTTTTTATAGTGAGGTCATAACTAAAATAAGTGAGATTAAAATCTTTCCATCAGTTTCTTAAGAGATCATAACGTTCAAGTACATGAAGATCTTCCAGTTAAGTGGCGTGCCTGTAAGAGCCACTTATCCATGTCCTCCAGTTGAGGCTCTATGAGACTTGAGGACAGAGTCACTAGTATACGTTAGTGATAGTCTGGGGGCTCATGGAGCAGGGGCCTTCTCATGCTGCCCAATGATGTAGTGAGACACTCACTGATCTTGTTACCCTCTCTAAATAGAATGGGTATTGCTGAGTTATCCAGTCCTCTTTCTCCAGATTCCTGCATAAAGGTCTAGGTAAAGTTTAATGTAGGACAAGCAGCATATAAAGTTTTGAAAATCTAGGGCCGGCCCGTGGCTCACTCGGTAGAGTGCGGTGCTGATAGCGCCAAGGCCCCGGGTTCGGATCCCATATACGGATGGCCGGTTCGCTCACTGGCTGAGCGTGGTGCTGACAACACCAAGTCAAGGGTTAAGATCCCCTTACCGGTCATCTTTTAAAATAAATAAATAAATAAATAAATGAATGAATAAATAAATAAAGTTTTGAAAATCTAAAAAGTGACAGGTGTGTCTGTGGAAGTGGCAGTGTCCAAGGGAGGTTGAAATGGAGATGTGGAGGGAGATGCTTCAGATCTAGTAGAAGAGGCATTTGTTTTGTTAATTGTTTTTATATAAAACCTCATTACAAAAAAATGAAAAAATGCTGAAAAAACCACAAAACTGTACAAACATCTTTTTAAAACCAAAAACATTGCATCATATTGTACATACTTTATGTTTAAAACTTTTTTTAATTTTGGAAAATTTTAGACGTAGAAAAAGAATGTGGTGATTATTAGATTCAGATGAATCTTTTAAAAAATTTTTCGTTTTCATCATAGTTTCAGACTTATAGATTTTTTCAGACAAAGAATTCTGTTGTGTTCTTCATCCAGATTCCACATAATGTTAACGTTTTGCTACATTTGCCGTCTCCTTTTCTTTTACTTCTCTTTGTGTGTGTGTACGTGTGTATGCGCCCATGCATGTGTCTATTTTTTTCTGAACTAACTAAGAGTAAATTGCCTTCATGATGCCCCCTTAATGCTAAATACTTAAGTGTGTTTTTCCTAAAAACAAGGAGTGCTCTTACATAGCCACAGCACAGTGACCAAAATCAGGAACTTAACATTGATAACAATACTATAATCTGCAGACCTTATTCATTTTTCACCGATTGTCCCAATATGTCCTTTATAATAACAAGAGAATCCCAGATCCTATGTTGCATTCAGTTGTTATGTCTCTCCTTTCATCTAGAACCATTCTGTAGTATTTCTTTGTCAGGGTACATAGTGTTTAGATACCTGATTATGTTTAATAGTACATATAAAACATTTTTCTGTGTTGATAGATATTGAGTGTAGTGTGGTGTAGTGATTAAATCAGGGCTGTGGAGCCAGACTGCCTGTTTCAGATCCTGATTTTACTATTAATCTTATCTTGGACAAGTTTTCTTACCTGTAAAATGAGGATACTAACACTACCTCACAGGGTCGTGAGAATTAAATGAAAGCATTTAATGTGTTCATTACTGAGTACAGTGCCGGGCACAGAGTAAGTGCTGCTGTTCATACCATTCAATGGGTTAGTTGCTAGGGGACTTTCTGCAAACATCTTGGCAGTAGCAATTGTGGCTCCTCCATTCTCTCTTCCTCTCCCGTCCTTCTTTTCTTCACATAGTAGGCTCCAGATAGCAAATGGTCAGCTTATGAGACTGTAGTATGGTTTGGGTTAGAAAACACTGCTATAAAAGAGTGGTTCCTGGATTGGTTGGTAATAGAATTTTCACTGGTCCAAGAATCAGACAGTGAAGTGATTTTTTATAAGTGCTAAATGTATTCAGTAGTTTTATTATGAAATTATATAGTTCTCTGTCATTTTTTGGTGTTAAAGTGTCCTTTTACAAAACGACGTTTATTATAGGTGAATATTTTGTCATTATTATGTTTTAATATATTTAGTAGTATGGTGCAGACAGCACCAAGGCCCGGAATTCAGTACCTGTACTGGACATCCAAAAAAATGTGTGAATGTGTGTGCATGTGTGCACATTTAGTAAACAATGAAAAAAAAAGGAAACAAAACCTATTAATTTCCAAAATATTTTTGGAAATTTTACTGGTCCATATGTGTTCCTAGTCAATGGTCTAGGAATTATTGCTTTAAAAGATGTATGTTTGGCTTTGTGTTTATACATGAGTACCTGTAAACAATATTTGTATCTAGAAATTCTTTTTTTTTTGACCGGTAAGGGGATCGCAACCCTCAGCGCAACCCTCGGCACGGTGCGGTCCGCACCATGCTCAGCCAGTGAGCGCACCGGCCATCCTTATATAGGATCCGAACCCACGGCCTTGGTGCTACCAGCACCACACTCTCCCGGGTGAGCCACGGGGCCAGCCCTAGAAATTCTTTAATTTAGTCATTGATTGAATATTTGCTGACTCCCTCCTTAATGCCAGACACTGTACTTAATGCTTTACATATCTTGTTCATCTTTATAACTAACCCTGCGAGCTTTGTATTATTCTCCCTGTTTACAGTGAGGAAATAGATTCTCAAAGATGATATAATCCACCCAAAGGCTGGACAGCTATGAGTGGTGTAACTGCAGTTAGAACCCAGGTCTCCCTGATTACAGAGGCCATTTGTGCTCTTTGTTCTATCTAGTGGTTGATGACCCGTGTTCTTCAGACCTGTGGAATTTTAGTATAGATTCCATGAATTCACAGACTCCTGGGTGTCTTTTTAGCCAAGATATGCTGAAGGTACAATGATCGTGTAGAGGGTTTTAAAAAAAATTTTTGTTGGGGCTGGCTGGTTAGCTCAGTTGGTTAGAGCTTGGTGTTATAACACCAAGGTCAAGGGTTCGGATCCCTGTGCTGGCCAGCCTCCAAAAAACCAAACAAACAAAAAAACCCATTTTTTTTTTTTTTTTTTTTTTTTTGAGTGGCCTTGAAGTACAAAAAGTCAAAAACATTTCTCTACCCTACAAATAGCAATTATTTGAACAGTAGGTGGGAGTTCTTCATTTCTGGTGAGGTTTTATTTATTTATTTATTTATTTTTAAAAAGATGACCAGTAAGGGGATCTTAACCCTTGGCTTGGAGTTGTCAGCACCATGCTCAGCCAGTGAGCAAACCGGCCATCCCTATATAGGATCCAAACCTATGGCTTTGGTGTTATCGCACTGCACTCTCCCGAGTGAGCCACGAGCCGGCCCTTCTGGTAAGTTTTAAATTAGGAGTGAAACTACCACCTTGCCTGAACCACTGTGATTCTTAACCTTTGGTTCTAGCTACAGGCTTCTTTCCAGGGGAATAATATTGCTGCTATGTGAAATTAGTGGATACCCAAGAAACACTTCAAGAACTCTTGACTAGGAATAGAAAATAAGATAGGGGCTGGCCAGTTAGCTCAGTTGGTTAAAGCGTGCCTTGTAACACCAAGGTCAAGGGTTCAGATCCCGCACTGGCCAACTGCCAAAAGAAAACAAAAACAAAGACTTATTACTGATGTGAGTTGCTGAAGTAGACAGATTCCAGCTGTGAAGCTGTGGGGCTCTGTCTATTGCAGTGTTTCTTAAATTTGCCTGCACATCACAGCCTTCTGTGGTGCTTTTTTAAAAAATACATAATCTTGTGCCCCTATTTAGACGTTCTTTATGAGTCTCTTTGACTGAGGGACCCACATATATGTGCAGTTGAAAAACCTCCTCCAGGTGATCTTGAGGCCCAGCTGACATCATCTCAGCTTACCTCTGGCTGTTACCAGATAATTGGGTGCCACATTAGCCTTGGGAAGAGTAAGTCATCCTTAGGCTAAGAATTGCTGTCCTAAGCACTCTCTTTAAAGTTGCAACTTAAACTGTTGATCACAGTTGCTGGAGGTAATAAGTGAAGCAAGCCCTGGGATCATTGGAGCTCCCCAAGGCATTTTTAGTCCCTTCTTTTCCTTCATTGTTCACTGAAATTATGAGTTTTCTCTCAGAAGCCCACTTCTGTAAACTGCTTGATAACATGCTCACAATTTCCTTGTTTTAAATGATGGTTGTAGAAGCGTAATTTTATGGCCAGTTGATCATCTACAGATTGGTTTCATGCCTTTCTGTATCTTGTACATAACCTGTCAGTGGCATGAGAAGAGAACAGCTAGGAAGCTGCTCTGAGGCCTACCCCAAATTCTTTACTATGGTCCATAAGGCCTAGTGTGCTGTGGTCCTTGCCCCACCTCACACCAACCTCTCCCTCACTAGCTGTGTTTCGGACACACCTGTCGTCATCCAGTTCCTTGAATATGCCAACCTCATGTTTCTTATGCCCTCACATCTTTTGGTGGACTCCCTCTCATTACTGGTGTCTCAGCTCAGATGTTGCCTCCTCAGAGAGAGGTTCTCTCATCAGTCTCTGTTATATTACCTGTTTTATTTTCATCATTGCATTTATCACTATCAGAAATAATTTCATTTACTTGTTCATTGTTTGTCTTTTCCACTCTAATGTCAGCTCCATGAGAGCCGATACCTGTCTATTTTGTTTCCCATTGGACTCCCAGCATCCGGAACAGTGCCTGGCTCGGAATAGGTGCTCACTGAGTAGTAGAGGAATGAATGCTTGGGGCTCTACACGCTCACCACCCTTTCCATAGGGCAGGGCTGAGCTGAGCTTGCAAAGGTATCTCTTTTTGCTAGTAGCTTAGACCTGTGTCACTCTTCTAGAGCAAAGCTAAATATCCTTGAGCTTAAAGATTTTTCTAAATCTGTCATACTGCAGTGTTCCCATGGAGCTTCTTCCTTGCCCACGTGGTGTAGGTTAGAATGACAACAGTTATTTGAAAATGTATGTCCATAAGGTTCAATGACAGGGTAAATGATTGCTTTGGATTAGAGTTAATTTCATAGTCTCTCAAGTGGTGGTGGGATTTTTGTCTTCTGGGCAAGAGCTGTATTCTGAGATCCTGAGCAGTAAAGAATATCTTGGATTTATAAGAATTTAGCCCTGTTTGTTTCTCCTGTCTCCCGTTGCTATAGAAATATAGTAGTCTGGGTTCAGACAGATTTGTGGTTTGAGCCTCTAACTCCAAGGAACATAAGTAGGGCCTGCCTGGACAGTAAAACACTGTGTTTTGTAAAGATCCTTCCAAAAGCTTCAGGACCCTCCAGGGTTAGAGAGGTCCTTCCAGTGAACCCCTTTGAGAATCTGATGATAGTAACAGACCCTCTCAGAAAAATGTACAAACACCTGTGCGTATGGGTTTGCATATAATTTTGAGGGGTACAAGAACTTGCTGAATGCCCTTCATGGACCTTAAATTCTGTTTGAAGATTTAGGTTGGTTTTTTCGTCCATCATAGCTGGGTCTTAGCTCTTCCATGGCTGTTTCTTTCTGACTTGGTCTCCTGTCTTCTGTGCCCTCTCTTCTTTTTATAATAACCTGATGGACCCTCTCAGGCCCAGAAGAGGCGATATTCTCCAGGAGTCCAGGTATTCAATTCTTGATCCACCTTGGCCATCCCTTATTCCTATGTGTCCATCCGACATTTTTTGCTCTTTAGAGTCCCTGTAGCTATTGTCACAGGAGCCCCCTACCTCTCATCTTGACTGCATCTCCACCTTGCATGTTGACCATCTAGGACAATGGGGAGCTCATCAAAGGAGTGGCATGCCTCATGTTCCCCTCTCCTTTCATCACCCTGCCTCTCTGCACTGCCTTGGCACTGGGCTTGTTCAAGAATGGTTATTAGTTCATCTTTTCTAAGGAAGAATTTGCTCCTACAAATCTATTGGAGAGAAAGGGCCTCTGAAGTAGATAGAACAAAGGTTGGGTTATGGGGAACCTTTCAGTTTTCTCCCCATGAGGGGAGAACCTTGCCCTCTTAGTAGTAGTAGTATTGGAAGAAATTGTATGTGGATGAGGCTTAAGTGGGCTGCAGAGTCTTTGACTAATAACAGTCATTGTGCCATGATAAGCCCATCCCGCAGCCTGGTTCTGGCAGTGTTCTTTCTGAGTCCTAATCCATTTAGCATCATACACTTATAGAATTTTAGAATTTGAAAGAAGCTATCCTGAATGGAAAGATTCCCCTACTCAGTCAAACA
Organism: Cynocephalus volans; assembly: GCF_027409185.1. Lineage (NCBI taxonomy): Eukaryota > Metazoa > Chordata > Mammalia > Dermoptera > Cynocephalidae > Cynocephalus > Cynocephalus volans. The sequence goes on along the minus strand of NC_084473.1, from coordinate 91,327,804 downwards.
GGTATTTTCAGAATACCTGCTGTGTGCAAAACACTTACAGGGGTGTGGGGGGGGTGAAGGAAAGAGACTGAAGTAGGGACATGCGCACATGCAGAATAAATGATTTTTTTCTTCAAGAAGCTTACATGGCAGTTGGGGAGATAGGTATATATGCAGAAAGAAGAAACCTCTAGTATTGGGCATTAATTATGAGGGTACTTCAAAAAGTTCATGGAAAGATTCATATTATTTTTTAATTATATTTTTCCACAACCTTTTTGAAGTACCCTAATATATGCCAAATAGTGATCTCTGGGATGATTCAAGTCACACTCCAGAGTCTTACAGGGGCCATTTCAGGCCCACCCCGGATTGGGAGCAAGGAGAATTACTGAAGAATTACTGAAGGCAAGTACCAAGTTCAGTCTCTTCCTGGACCTATATCCTCTGACTGACCATCCGAATGTGGGTTCTCAGGGGCTGCTGGTGAGGCACAGTGGTTGTCTGGTCTACTGGAAGTGGCTCGGCTTGTACGTGCAAAATTCCTGTTGCTGTTTGTACAGGCAGTTCTAAGAGCTCTTCCTTACTGTCCCTGCTTTTCTCTCCTTGCTTCCCAGCGGGTGTTCCCCTACATCTCAGCCATGGTGAACAATGGCTCCCTCAGCTATGATCACGAGCGGGATGGGCGGCCTACAGAGCTGGGAGGCTGTACGGCCATTGTCCGCAATCTCCATTATGACACCTTCCTTGTGATTCGCTATGTCAAGAGGCATTTGACGGTGAGTCCCTGTCCTGGATCAGTTGATGGTGTGGGTTGTCTCACTCCTGCTTCCATGGCCTGACCTTGGCTTACGTCTTCTTTTTATTCTAGATAATGATTGACATTGATGGCAAGCACGAATGGAGGGACTGCATTGAGGTGCCTGGGGTCCGTCTGCCCCGGGGCTACTACTTCGGCACCTCCTCCATCACTGGGGATCTCTCAGGTACTGCCAGTGCACTCTTTATTTGCTCTGACTGTGGCCTCCTCTTAATACCCAGGCCTTGCTGAGGCCTCTCAGAGAGGCGAGCCAGATGAGCAGAGCTCTGGGAAGCAGGTGCCCTGAGAGTGCTTCTCTTCCTGCATTCTTGTATCCAGATCCTTTAGAAGCCCCTGGCTCTGACTCTCCAAGTCCAGTTGTCTCCAGGATGGAGTGGTGCTAAAGGAAGCAATGTTTGCCTCTTCATCAACCCAGCTAGTAGCAGTGAGCACCCCAGCACTCAGATTTGTGGTCTTTTAATGCCAATACCCACTATAAGGAACTAGAGCTTACTTGAGAAATGGCTGATGTCAAGTCTTAGGCAGGAAGTATATAAGCCTAGAACTTCCCAGAAAAGCAAGGAAGATATCAAAAACTTCTGAGTTCATATAAAAGGACTCAGGGGCCAACTTGAATAGGCTCTTACTGGACAAAGATGGGTTGAGTTGAGCATCAGTGAAATAGTAAGGCTGGCCGATTGCTCAGTTGTCGAGAGCACAGTGTTGAGAACACCAGGGTCAAGGGTTTGGATCCCCTTACCAGCCAGCTGCCCAAAAAAAGGGATAATGACATCAGAAAATTGAGACATGTCACATATGTTTAAATATATGAGTTCATGATGATACTTTTTTGGGGGGACTGGCCAGCACAGGGATTGAAACTCGGACCTTGGTGTCATCAGAACCATGCTCTAACCAACTAAGTTAACAGCCAGCCCTATGAGTTTATAATGGTACTTAAAAGAAGGAGAGAAACCCAGTCCCTAATTCCTTGGTCCTTTCTCTGGTAATTATTAGGGAAATTCAGAGTCACAATTACAAGGAGCTGCAGAAAAGCAGGCATAGTCCAGAAAGGCAGTGTGTTCCGTGTCTGCACTGAGGGGAGCTGCCCTGCTCCTGTCTCCTCTTACCATGCTAGAAGACTTTATATATAATATCAGATACAGATCTTATGTGATCTCTAATTTTAAAATCCTACGTGCTTGTTGATAAAATACAGAATATAGAACATGCCCCTCTCCCCATTTTTATTTTTAGTTAGAAAATGGAGAGATTTCAGTTATTTTTTCAAGGTCACTTAGTTGACTGTGGATCAGAGGCTTGAACCAAGGTACTGACTCCAGGATACCCCTCTCCCCCCTTTTTTTTTGTAAATATATGACCGGTAAGGGGATCTTAACCCTTGACTTGGTGTTGTCAGCACCACACTCACCCAGTGAGCAAACCTGCCTACATAGGGATCCGAACCCATGGCCTTGGTGTTGTCAGCACCACGCTCTCCCAGTGTGCGAACCTGCCTATATAGGGATCCGAACCCACGGCCTTGGTGTTGTCAGCACCATGCTCTCCCAAGTGAGCTAACCAGCCATCCCTATATAGGATCCGAACCCATGGCCTTGGTGTTGTCGGCACCACGCTCTCCCAGTGAGCAAGCCTGCCCATATAGGGATCCGAACCCATGGCCTTGGTGTTGTTGGCACCACGCTCTCCCAGTGAGCGAACCTGCCCATATAGGGATCCGAACCCATGGCCTTGATGTTGTCGGCACCACGCTCTCCCAGTGAGTGAACCTGCCCATATAGGGATCCGAACCCATGGCCTTGGTGTTATCGGCACCACACTCTCCCAAGTGAGCCACGGGCTGGCCCAGGATACCCCTTTTTGTGGTAGCTTGAGCAGTCCTTGTTCTTTTTTTCTCTAGATAATCATGACGTCATTTCCCTGAAGTTATTTGAGCTGACAGTGGAGAGAAACCCAGAAGAGGAGAAGCTGCATCGAGATGTGTTCCTGCCCTCAGTGGACAACATGAAGCTGCCTGAGAGTGAGCACAGGGTATCCTGGGACATGATCCCACGGTTGGGGAGGAGGTTGAATTGCTGCGTAAGGTCTGAGGTCACTTGCACCCACTGCTTGCAGGGTGGTCTCCTTTCCGTGTGGGAAGAATATGGAGTACCTGCCTTTTCATTTGTCTTCATGTTGCAACCGAGCAGCAGGAGGGCTGCTTCATTTTTAAATTGAGGCGTCTGGGCCAGCCTGTGGCTCACTTGGGAGAGTGTGGTGCTGATAACACCAAGTCAAGGGTTAATAAATTGAGGCGTCTGGAAAGGGGGAGTCTAAGTTCTGGCTCCCCATAAATAGGTGTCAGAAACAGGGGACTAAGCCTGTAGGTTGATCTTTCCCTCCTGGGGGGCCCCCTGTTTCTAACTGCTTTTCTCTTGCTTCCTCAGTGACAGCCCCACTGCCCCCACTGAGTGGCCTGGCCCTCTTCCTCATCGTCTTTTTTTCTCTGGTGTTTTCTGTATTTGCCATTGTCATTGGTATCATTCTCTACAACAAATGGCAGGAACAGAGCCGAAAACGCTTCTACTGAGCCCTCCTGTTGCCACTACTTCTGTGACTGTCACCTATGAGGTGTGGGAGGAGCAGATGCTGACCCGAGCATGTAGGCTGGCAGGCCTTCTCCAGTCTCCAGCAGCTAGTCAGGGACTAAGTTCTGTCACTGGAGCTTTGAATGCAGGGACCTTGCATTCCCATGGTCATCCATAGGGACATTTGACCCTGGTCCAGGAAGCCATCCACCCCAGGGCACTGCTACTGTGATGTGCCTTTCCCTGCAGCCCTTCCACTTGGGAGAGAAAAGACATGGAGAGAATGTATGCTGTTGTGATGCCAAAAATCCCAGAACAAAATTTCATAGCCCAGCCTGCCTTGTTGTTGGACTCAGAGGCCCTACTACTTCATTTTTCAGTCTGAAGAATAGAAAACTGATAATACCTGATAATCTTGCAGCCATTCATTCATTGGTTTTTGTTTTTTTATCTAAGTCTCTATCCCCCTGAAGAGCTATCTTTGGAAATCGGGATGGAAACTTCTTCCCTGCCTCACCTTCCTCTCTCCCTTCATCATCCTCTCCATGTGCAACCTGAGCTGGAAAAGACATTTGGATGCCTCTCAGTTGGGGACTGGGGCTGCAGAACAAACTTAGGTTTCACTGACCTTTTTCAGGCAGTCCTAGGGCTTTCTGCTTTGACTACCTGCTTCAGCCTCTTGGTTCTGTTGGCATGGCTGTGGCCTTTTCCAATCAAGTCCCTTCAGGCCCTCAGCAAGTCTGACTGAAAGTTGGTGTGCAAGTCAAGAGCAGCTTGGAAGACTTCATGGATGCCATGGGATTAACTGTAAAACTGACCAGCTCCAGGTTTGATATCGAAAGCAGCTTTTGTCACATGGTCTGACTACATGGAGATGGTTCTGGGCTCACTGGAGCCTGCTTTGCTGCATGTTTTGTGTTTATCATGATTTTTGGAATCCCACTTTGACTGTTCAGAGTGTGAGGAAGCTTTCTTCTTATAACTTGGGCTTGGATACTCCCCAAAGAGGAAATTTGGCGTCTTTTTCTTAATGGATAAGAAAAAGTTGCTGTTTTCATGTTGCAAGTCTGGGATCAATAGACCCTCATCATCTGTGCCTGGAAGAGTCAGTTGTCATTAAGCAGCACAGCCTGAGTGCTGTCCTCTGTGTGTCAGCCCTTATTCCACTGCCTTATCTGACGAGGTCACATGCTGCTCACCTGTCTGCTCTCTGGTTAGATTGGTCAGAGTCACCCTGGAGGGCCTGGAACTATGACCTCTCCTATGAACCTCTGTAGCCTAAGGGAAATTCTTAAAATGGCCGATGGAACCAACATGAACTTCTGACTCAGTGTCCTTCCTTCTAGGAGTGGGTTTGGGGAAAGGTCTAGGCTTTTTTCCTGATCCGAGCCCATCAACCCTTTCTCTGCCTTCTGGGTTGGGAAAGCCCTTAGCTCAGCCCAGAAGGAAGGAGGTCATCTTGGCTGGGCATAGGTCATGTCTCCTTGGGCCTTCTAGCCTTCCCATGTGCTTAACTAAGCAGTTCAGATTGTAGGTCTCCTGCAGGTGGGATGAAGGTGGGGCGGAGACTGAAGGCATTCTCCTAACACCTTCCTAACAATAGCTGAGTTGCTTCAGGGTACCAGAGGACAAACTGTGAACTAGAACTTGGCCTTAGGACTAGGGAGAACCGAAAAAGGAAATGGTTATTTTGTCTTGTTTGAGTCCAAAGGGAGATTGAATAGACCCATGTGGTGAGAGGACCTAGGTTGGCTCTTGAGATGGCCAAAGCAGTGGTGCAGGAGGACAGGGTCTCATCATAGGGGAGGGAGTGAGAGAGCAAACCTGTGGGATTTGTACGATTCCAGCTCATGAGTACCTTGTAGCCTTTTAAAGAGGACAGGGAAGACATGAAATGCAGTCCCCACCCTCCCTAAGGCTGCCCTTGGAGAAATGTGTGACACAAGAAAACTATCCAACTTAGCATCGTATGTCCTGACCCGGCTTGCTTTTTGTTCTAGAAACAAGTTTCTCACTGTGAATGGGGCTGAATATTGTTCTGGGTGCTGTAGTCCCAGGTGTGCGCCAGAGGAGGGAGATGCTTCCCTCTGGTCCATAGTGTGGCTCTTCTGTGCGTGCATGCTGGGGGGCGAGAGGTGGAGCAGGGCCTTGGCATGTTGCCTACCCCACTTGAGCCACTTATCTGCTCAGTTACCCTTTCTCTCCATTTTCCTCTGACTTCAGAGCCTCTTAGTGTGGAAGAGACCCTGAGGACTAGAGGTGGTGCAGTCCCCATCCTTGTGAGTCTTCAGCCTTTTACGTTGTCTTTAACCCCCAAATTACAAGGTGGCTCTCTGTTATAAAACATGTTTATTTCAGTGGAAAATTACAGCTGTGCTCTTGTTGGAAGTGGTTTCTGAACACAGTAGCCAGATTATCCCTTGCATATGTTCTAGAAGACAGAAATAAGGAACTGGTAGGAAGCCTAAGAGTAGGGCTGATGGTAGTCAGAAAGAAATCCAGGCAGACATGGGTGAATTAGTCTTGTGGAGCTGGAAGTTCTGGAAAAATGTCACTCAGGTGATTCTTGGTTCCCTGGAGAACTTGCCACCCATCGTCCATTGTAGGCTTTAGGTTTGGACCCTGGGTGGTGAGGATGGAAGAACTGGCGTTGCTGGTGTTTTGTGAAGTGATGTCATTGTATATTTTAATGGGAGGATAAAGCCGAAGTTCAGGTTTGATCCAGCTCATGGCCAAATAGTTCTGGAGAGAACAGACAAGAGTCAGCCAGAGGTAACAACTTGAAGGTGCCTTCTTCAGAGTCATCCCAAGAGCAACCAGTGCCTTTGTCCCTATCCCCATGGTTGCCACTCACCGGAGCTGAATAGATAAAGTTGAACAGCATAAATGCCATAATTGATATGACCAAGAAGGCTATGATTTTGAAGTGGTAGCGTTTCCAGAGAACATGACAGAAGTTTTGAACAGGTGACTGCAGCCATATGAGAGAGGAGTAGGTGCGTCTGTCCATGAGCAGGGGAGATGTCAGAGAATGGAGGGGGAGGGGGCAGAGGGAATCTTCAGGTCAAGTAATCCAGAGCAGAGTGCTTTCTTTTTAAAAAAGCAACTTCTGCTTGCCTCCCCTGCCCTTCCCCCGAGTCTGTTCTCTTCTGATTGTAACTGAGCACTGAGCTGCGGTGGTAGGAAGTAATTACCCCTCTCCACTTGTAGGCCCACCAGTCACCACCCCATGCAAACTAAGGAGAAAGAAAGATTTGGTGCCTTAGTTCCTCAGGACTCTTACAGGGGAGGATGAAGTGTAGGGTATTGATTGGGTTCCGACTGGCCTCGCCCAGCTGGCTTGATCAAGGCATCCTTCTCTGACAGAATCTCCAGAGTCATCTTCACTTTGCCCTAGGAACAGCACAGGTGGGGAATGGCTGAGGTCAAATAACAGGAGCAAGGTCACTTTAGGCCCTCTTCCCAGGGTCCAGAAAGGAAAAGGGATTTAGCTAAGGTCCCCAGAAGTCTGTTAGAGGCAGGTTATGTGGCATAGCAGTCCTATTCAATAGACATCTTCCCCATCTCCTACCGACAAGCGCCATTTGTCACCATCAAGGACCTGGCAAGGCCACCAGCCAGTTACAGTCTTCTTTTTAAAGAGGGAGAAGTGCTTGTGTTGGAGGAAGTAGGGCCACTTGGGGTCGGCATCCATCATCCTGGTGGAGCACTGGTGGGCATGCCGGGCTGGGAGGGGCATGTCAGACAGATCCAGCTCCAGGACCCCTGAGCCCAGAGAAATGTCATCAGCAAGCAAGAGCTCCCTGTCCTGTGGTCAGAAGCCCTATGCCAGGACCTCACCTAGGAAGTCATCAGGGGAGAAGATGTCATTGTCCCAGACTTGGATGATGAGCCGGGCTGGGAACTTCATCAGTGTGGGGTCCAGGCTCCATATGTAATCCTAAAGGATGGCAGAGAACATGTTTCCAGCCTGTCTCCTTGAGACTTCCCTTGGACACCTTAGTTGCCCACTACCCAGTGGTGATGGACTATCAAGGAAGAGGGTTTCTGCCTCAGGACATGTTCCTAATATTCTGTACAGCATGCAGGTCTCTGGGGGGAAGGGGAAGAGGAGCTCCTGTAGCCTGAGGCTGTTTGTGTGCCCCCTCCCTGCCATGCCTCCAGTCTGTTACCTTCTGGCTCTGGACGCACACACCCTCTGCCGCCAGGTAGTCCATGGTAAAGATGAACCGCCAGTTGAAGTTGCCCTCCCCAGTCAGGGAGTGGTAGTGGATATCTGTCTTCTGCATGTCCTTTTCTAGCCCATATAACCACCTAGGGTCAGAGTCCTTTCACCTGGGGTTCATGTGTATTGTCACCATCCCCGAGCTGGAGTCCTGTGGGAAAGGCTGGCCAGCCAGCTGATGCCAGGCACAGGTGAAAGTGAAGTGGTGTCCCCCCTAGAATTGGGATGACCCAGCAGGATGACAGAACTGGGGAACTCAGGAGGCTCTGCTGGAGCCCTGCCCCTCTCCCTCACCCTTTGACGTAGATGTCGCTCATCTTCTCTCTGCTTAAAGTTTCATCTGCCAGGTCCACATGGGCAGTTTTCCAGATAATGCAGCGCAGCTCATACCTGCAGCCACTGTGCTCTGAGGCTTTGCTGAGGAATAGCTCCCCCCAGCTGCAGCCTTGTTGAGGGAAGAGAGGTCTGGGAGGCTGCCCTCCATGCTCTTGCTAAATTTGGGAAATTCAGGGCAAGAAAGCTCCCCGTAGAGCTTCCTTTATTCCCAGTAGAGAAAAGAATTACTGCAACTCAGCATTTGAGGACAGTGGTGCTCTGCACCCTGGGGAGGCTGAACTGTGACATGTAGCAATTGGGAAATGGCTGTCACTCACCGTTTAGGCTTTCTGGGGCTGATGTTGACTTGGGGGCCAGGAGGCCCCAGCCTCTTGGGGAAGATGTCCACCCACATTTGCACCTTTCCCTAGAGCCAGGATGGATGAGCTGAAGGGGGTTGCTAGCCTCTGTTCTCAGCAGGCTGGCCTGGGGGGGTCCCTGTCCCAGGTTCTAAAGTCTGTTGAGATTGTTTTCCCAACCCTGAGGGATGGAGTATAGAGGAGCGACTGCCTACCAATTTCCCCTTTCTGTGTTCATTTTTTTGCCTAGAGAATAGTGCAGTGAGATTGGGGTATGGTGGCTTCAAGGCTGATGGCATGGTGCTAGGATTTCACCTTTGACTGGGGTCTGGAGGGTTAATGCCACTCTGCAGGTCATGCTACACAGCCTGTCTGGACAGGTCTCCAGTTTAGGCTTGGGGTTTTCTTTATTAAGCAGTTCGCTAGCCCTGAGTAAGAGGAAACCAGACCATCGGTCCAGATTTCCAGATCATTTTATGTTATGTAACCACGACCTAAGGATATTAAGCTAGCCACAAAGTACAGAAGTCTACAAAAGAAGATAAGGGAAGAAAATGGTGAGAAAAAGAGATGAACGTGAGAGGGAAGAACTAACTACCAACACTGGAAAATAAATAAATATGTCTGTCTTTCAAACTACTGACCTAGTTTTATTTTTTTGAAGTTGACCCCATTTGAGAAAACAGATTTAATGATAGTGGTTTTTAAAAAATGCTTAGCAGAGGACTTTGTATCTGGAATGTGGTATTGGCCTGAGAGATTTGGAGAATGAGATGAGCCATTATGGTGGCTGGATGGTGAATAATTAAGGTGCTTTTGGGGGTTTTTACTCTTGTATTTGGGGTTCCTTGCATGGAGTAAACAGCCTGCAATTAACAGCCAGAACCAGGGTTGTAATGTCTGCAGCATCTGACCTGAGGTGCTACTGCCCTGCCCCTCGGGGGAGATTAAGGCAGTGGAGACGTTGGCTGGTAGGGCTCCTTAGCACTACCCACAGCTAATGCATGGCCTCCCATTCTTGTAGATGACCTTTCCAGCTTAGAAGTTTTCCATTCTAAGTGACATCACCAGAACTTCTTGCTTTTTAACATGTGCAAAACATGCTTGTCTTCTGTGCGGGTACATACCCAGATGCTTGGGCTGTCCTTCCTCTCTCATTGTGGGCTATTGTCCTGGTTGGATGGGCACCCCTATCTCCTGACCCAGCCCCTCCCATAGGAGGCAGGAGTGGCCCCTTCAGTCTCATACCTGGTCAATGCCTGGCTGGCTGTCACTGTACAGTGTACGGGTCTCCACGTGCTCAGGTACCAGCCCCTGGGTGTGCAGGAGATATAGTGCGAGGCGTTCCTTCTTGGGTCCCAAACCATGAACAGTAGGAGACTCGGGCTCTGGATTGGAGGGAGATGGAGGGAGGGGATCACGAGGCCATTAGCCTTCCCATCTCCCAGGTAGGTCAGCCTGGGTAGTGGACATGGTCACCTTCCACAGGAGTGAAGGAGAAAGGGGGAGGGCTGCGCTCTGGCACATGGGAGATTTTTCCTTGTCCTCTCCCACACCCCCAACCTTCAGCTCTTCCATCCTGGAGCCCCACAGGTTCCAGAGGCTTGTGTCTGCTTTCTGGTGGTATGCTGTGCTTCTCACCAAAGCTTTTCAGCTTGAATTTTTTCCCATTGTAAAAAACAGAGTCTTCCTTAGGGTCGAACAGAGGTGGAGGCAGCCCTTTGTGCTGGGCATGGCGTTCCAGGAGGCAGCTTGGGGGCATCTGATCCCGCCACCTAAAGGGCCCTGCCCTGTGGGGATATGTGAAGGAAGAAGTGGGGAGGTTTGGGTCCTGGATAATACAGAGCTGCAGGATGACCAGTGGTGGAAGCATGGGCAGGTCCGGGCCCTGGTTCCCAGCCCAGGTCATGGGCCTTTCCCGAGGGAGCTGTGGGCTCACTCCTCCACCTTACCTCCCCCCACCCCAAGTCCCTTGCCCTAGACAAGCCCATTCTCACAGGCAATAAGATTTGGAGAGCCCACAATGAGCTCCAAAGCCAGACAGGAGTCGGTTTTCAAGGTCAATGATTGTAGTTCCAATCTTATCATCAGGTGAAAACAAGTCAAAGTCATATAGCTGGATCTCTAGGTCCTTCTCCAGGGGGATGTTGCAGGTGAGTTCAAACATCCTAGGGGTGAAGGTGAGACTGTAGAGGCTGTGGGCCACATGATTTCCCTGCTCCCCTTGCCACCATCTCAGCTCCACTCCACCCCCTTGTTCATTCCTGGTGAATATGGAGAGCAGAGCATGGGATAGGCTGCTGTCTGCCAGTTGCTATCCCCAGTGAGGCTGAAAACTTTTGCTAGGCCTGGGGTATGAGGCTCTGAGCTCCCTTCAAAGGCAGAGTTTGAGAGAGATTACAACCAGACCACCCGTCCTTTTATCTTCCATCTGTTGAACACCTAGAGCATGTATGACTCCATGCTAGGAATTTGGAGGCTGGAAAGAAATGCGGGAGTTCTCTGCCTTCTGTAGCTTACTCCCAGCACCGTGTGGATGGGAGTGGAGAAGGAGGGACTGGGGGAGTTGGGGCAGCTCACATGCCAAAGATGGGATCCAGGGTGTTGGGCTTGTACGTGTCCCGGTTGCCAAGTGTTGTCTGCCCCAGTTTCAGGACCACATAAGGGTCACACTGGGGGTCAGATAGAAGCGGGGGAAGGAAAGGAAATGGGGTGTCACTCCAGGTTAGCCAGGGAGGGTGGGAGTGGAGCCCCTTGCACCAGATGGAGCCTGTGGGCAGTTGGCAGTCTGGGTGTCTGCAGCCTGAGGGAGCTCCAGGAGACAGGTTTAGGGCAGGCTGTGGGATGCACCCGGGCCGGGTGGGGGCTGCTCTTTACCAAGCCATTGTAGTCCTGGGGCTGCAGGTTGATGGCTCGTACCACGTACACCCGCACCAAGCACAGCTGAGGGAAGTTCCCTCTCTCAGGCCAAACTGAGAACTGACGCGGGGGCTTGGGGGCTTTCGGATTCTCAGGAAAAGGGTAGATTCGGAAAAGGCCCTGGGTTGAAGAGTGGGGAGGGAAGGTGTTGGGGACCCAGCCTGGCAGTGCTGGCGCAGGTCTGTAAAGCCTCCCTGGAAGTGCCCCCAAACCAAGTTCAGGAGAGAGGGGCTCTGGCAGAGACAGAAGGCTGAGAGTACAGCAGAGGTGCAGCAGAGGAGACTGGCAGGGACCACTGTGTTGAGGAGGGGTGTTGGGCAAAGGAACTGTGGTGGTTAGGGGAGTTCCTAGTTTCTGCTGACATGAACTCTCATTCTACCCCCATCCATCCCTTCAGGCTTGAACTTGTTTTCCAAGGCTCTGCGGCCTGGGGAGACCAGCATAGGCCAGAGCTGGGAGAGAGAAGGCCCTCGCCCTTCCTGTGTAAGGGGAGGTCTCCCCGAGTCCCTGCATATACTACTCTCTGCTCCCCTCTCCCAAAACTGTCTCTCAGGCCCTCCCTGCTCATCCTCACAATGAGCATATAGAGCCAGGGGTTTTTTAGTCTTCTGGGGACAGAAGGGGCACCGTGTGGATGGGAGTGGAGAAGTAGGGACTAGGGGAGTTGGAAACAGGAGTAGCTGAGCTGGGATAGGCAGACACCTACCTTGAACTCCCCTACCACAGGGCTGTCCAACTTGGGCTGCTCCTGGTAGAGTTTGAAAGTCTGGCAGAAGTCCTGCAGGCCTTGGAAGGCTGGCACAGCCTCCAGCTCACAGTCATATACCTGAGGGGTGGGGGGGTGGAGGTGGGGACAGGCTTGTGGGAGGACAATTCCCAGGATCAGGAGATGGAGAGACCACCAGATCCCAAGCCTTCCTTCAAAGCACCTGCCCAGCCAGCAGCCCCAGGGGCAGTAGACGGGGTGGCTTGTGGAGGTGGCTCTGGGAGTCGTGGAAGACAGTGAGGAAACGCCCCTACTTGGCGGTTCCCAGAGGAATCAAGGCTAGGTCTGCTGGCCTCTCTCAGCAGGAGGTTCCCCCTCCTAGGGGCCTCCAAACCTTTAGGCTGTAGTAGTCTTTGTACTTATTCTTCAGGGACTTGTGACCATCTCCTGTGGCCCAGAAGAACCTGCTCCACCAGTCCACGTCATGCTCGTACTCATCCTGACAGGGAGAGGGTTACTCTGGCCCTCGGTCAGGGGAAGGCCTGCCTCCCCCAGATCATGCTGCTCCCACCTCCCTCAGCTGACTGGGGTTGTTCCTTGCTCTCCAGGGCTGAGCCTACTTCACCTCGGCTTTGCTGGACTTGAACCAGAACTTTTCACAGAGGAACCCTAGGAACTGCAAAATGAGAGGGTGAGCAGGGTGAGGCCAGGCAGCCCCATCTTGCTCACTGGCTCTACCTTCTGAGGAGGAGAGAGGGGGCTGAGAGGGGCAGAACCTCAAGCCCACCCCAGCCTACTGAGTCAGAATCTGCTTTTGATGAGGATGTCTGGAGGATTTCTGTGCATCAGGTTTGACAGTGCTACCCTAGAGCAACAGTTCTGAACCCTGACAACATTGGAATCACCTGGGAGTGGGGGGCGTTATTCTGGTGCCTGGGTCCTACTCCCAGCAATTCTGATGGAATTCCACAGTGGCCTGGGTCTCAGCAGTTTTTAAAATTCTCAGGTGATTCTAATGTGCAGTCTGGGCTGAGAAACATTGCTTCAGGGTTCTCGTATATGATTAGGACTCACATGGGGGCACAGAGACCAGCACTCTGTTTAATTGACACCCCTCCTCAGGGGTAAGGGTTGTCCCCTGTAAACGATGTGGGAGAAGGTGGGGCCTTAAGCCTTTACTCACGTCCTGGTGCTTCTTCACAGATAGTGCTGTGTGGAGAGAATGCAGCCGTGAATCTCAGGAGAGGGGACAGGCCTGAGGAGGAGGGACGCCATAGGGGAGGCAGGGCCTTGCCCCACTCCCAGCAGGGGCTTGGTGGTGAGGCCTGGGGAAGGACAAGGAGAAAGGGCCGTACTTGGAAGCTGTGGGGACACATAGTCCTGTGCCCAGGGGTCACAGAAATAGTGCTGGAGGAAGTCGAGGTTGGCCTGACCCACCACGGTCTGCTGGCCAAAGTCCCGATTGTCCACCACCTTCACCACGAGGGGCAGCGCGTAGGCCTCCTCCACAGGCATAAACTGCAGCCCAAAGGAGAGGCGGGGAGCATGAGGTCCCCGAAGAGAAGAGGACTGCCCCAGCCCTTGCCACAGGGCCTCTTACCACCGTGAGGAAGAGGACAGACTCGGACTCAGGGAAGTTGGGGTTAGTCTGGAAGTCCCTGATGGGTTCTGTTCTCAGGGACTCTTCCCCGATTTCCACCAGGAGCTGGGGGGACCTTGCCACCTTCATGTTCCGAAGGCCCCAGGCCAGGATCTGCTGGAACCGAAAAGGAGGGCAGGGCAAGGGGTAGGCAGCGCCTTGTAATGGGGTCCTGGCCAGACAGAGAGGGGCTGCCTAGGAATAATGGTGCACCAGGGAGCATGCAGTGCTAGGGAAAGAGGCTGAGCAGAGCAGGCAGTTTGCAGGCTCACCCAGGGCTCCCTGTCCTGTGAGGGATCGAGCTCATCCTCCAACCCCTGACCTCCAGCATACTCAGGCATTGCCCTTCCTCCCCTGCTGCCTGGTGTGGCCTCTCACCAGTTCCCATGCCTGTGTTCCTGCAGCTGGCTATCTCTAAGGCCTACAGAAGCACATTCCTCAGGGGTCCCTTATGTTACCTAGCTCACTGCTGACCTGTGTCCCATAGAACTCCATGGCTACTTAGTGACCCAGCACCCTGAGATTTCTCTTTCAACTGCCAGACACTGGGCACCCCAGGAAATGTCTACGCCCTTATTCGTGAGGGCCTCCTCAGGCGCCCAGGGTGGAAACCAGCCAGGTTGCCTGATCTTGGGGAAGCCTCCAGTCCCCAGAGGACCTGGCCATCTTTTGCTCTTTGCCAAATTTGTGGCAGGGCACATACGTTCTGATGTGAGGACCTCCATGCTATGCTCAAAAGAGAAGTGAGAAACATCCTGGCATTTGGAGTCAGGTGGGGCTGGGCCTAAATTCTGGCTCTGTCACCTAGTCCCTGTATCACTGTGCATGGAATATGTTATTCTCGGAGCCTTGGTTTCCTTCTTGCAGTAGTTCCTGCTGCACAGGGGCAGCATGAGTCTTAAATGGGATAATGAATGCTATGGCCCTTTGTCTACTATCTGCTGCAGAGGTTTGCAGTAAAATAATTTACAATGTTTATCAGAGTCTCTTTTCTTCATTTCTCTCCTGTCTCCCTCCATCTCCCAGATAGTATCTTCTTGGGGTCCATGCTTTGGATCAAGTAGTCAGAGAGGGCCCGCAGAGTGCTCCACAGTGCTCCTGACTGCTCTGGGTGATGCTTGCCCCCTGCCCACCCAGCCCCCCTTCCTGCCACACCATCGGCACCTCAATGGCCATCTTCTTCAGCATGGGCTGGATGCTCTTGGGGAGTGTGTAGACCCCGTTCTTCCAGGGAACACTTAAGATTGGCAGGTGCTTTTCTCTGAGCATCTGAAGGGATGGAGTGGGAGAGCAGGGAACATGAGGTCCCTTTGGGCTGGTCCTACTGTCCCTACCCTTAACTCAAGCAGGTCCCTTGGAGGGCTCAACTGAGGAGGCCCCAGAGTCCCATGGGCAGGGGCTGGCAGGGGACGTTAGGGGAGAGGTTGGGCAGGCCGGCATCACCAAGCTTCATGTTCTGGTTTCCAGGCCCCAGGCCTTTCCTGAGGGGCTGGAGTTGGGCCCCTCCAGCTGTGGAAACTTGTGGCAGGGGGTGGGCCTGGGTGGGGGCACTGAGCACTACACTTCCCAGCCAGGCCTTCTCTTCTCATACCTCAGTCTCGAGGATCAGCTCACAGGACGCTAAGATCTCGCCCTCTTCCTCCCCCAACTCTTTTACAAGAGGGTGCCACCTCATGGGGGGCAGGATCCGGTCTTGGAGATCCAGCCAGACCACGGGGGGCCACACGCTCCGTCCCCACAAGCTCTCCTTGCCCTGGGGGGTGGGGGTGGGGGCAGTTCACAAAACATGGAAGCCACGCTGGCAGGGTTCCAGCTCCCCGCCCAGGCTTCTGACATGGGTAGGGTAGCAGCCATCAGTTATGCTTACACAGTGCGCTCTGCACGTCAGGCCTCGTTGGAGCACTTTCCATATATATTCCTCTAAAATGAAGCGCGCTCAGCAGCTCTGCAAAGCAGGTCCCTTCCCTCCTGTCCAGCCCTGCCTTACCTGGGAGTTGCACTGCCACAGCTCCAGCACCACAAGCGGTGGGCTCTCTTTGGTGTCCTGGGGGTTCTCGTACAGGAGGAGGTGCTGGAAGATGAGCGTCTGGGCCCACGTGGGGCCTGCAGAGCTCCTCAAGGTTTGGGTGCGCTGGCTGTGGTTCAAGAAGACCACCCGAATGAAAGGCCCTGGAGCGGGGAAGGAGAGGAGGGAGTCATGTCTCTGAGCTGTTGGGTGAGGCTCTCCTCTCCTCTGCTGCTGCAGCCACTGGACGAGGTACCCAGGGAGGCCCAGGAAAGGCAGCCACTGCCACTGCCAGCTACCAAGGAGGCCACCTCAGCATGAGCCACAGAGCACCTGGGGGTCCTTTGGTTCCATCTGTGCATTCTTCACACCTGCCATGGTTGAGGCCTGAGCTTCACAGAGATGGAGGACAGAGGCTTCTCTGGTGGCCCTTCCACAGCCCCAGTGCGTGGCCCTCTCCATGGGGGTGGGGAGACCTCATGGACACTACTCCTAGCAGACGTCCTGTGAGCCATGCCACCCCCTGCCCCGGCTCCCTACAAACAGTGCCACTAACAGGATGGGGCAGGAGCACGCGCCTTGCCCCCTGAAGCAGGTGGTGGTTCTTCCTCACAGGACTGAGCACAGGCTCCTCTGCACACAGCCTGCTCCCTGCCCTCCTCTTCCATCCAGCTACAAGTGATGGGCAGTGCCCAAGCATGCCCCTCTCTTGCCTTCATGTCTCATCAGTGCTGCCAGGAGAACTCACTCTTCAGGGCCCAGCTAAGTGATCACCACTGGGCAGAGCCCCTGAGCTCCTCCTTCTAATCCCACAGCAATGGGGTCACAACTCAGAGCAGCCTGCCTTGTAGTCTCTGTCTTTGTGCCTTTTCCCCAAACCATGGCCATGAGCTGCTTAGGAGAGGGGTCTGCATCTTTGTGACCCTCATCCTTGTCACATTCCTTATACCGTGGGGTGGCCACATCATTGGGTGCTCGGGGGCTGGGGGACAAGGGCTGCTTGCCGCCTACCCTGGAATGTCAGGATCTGGCTGGACTTCAGGTTCCGGGCCTGGTAGATGTAGCAGAGGAGCTGGTAGTAGTGGGGTTCTGGATAAAGAGGAGCCAAGTCAGTCACCTGCCCCTAAGGTCCCCCACCCTCAGGTACCACCTCTGGAGCCACCTTAGCAGACTCCCAATTCAGTGCTCACTGTTGAAGACGCAGTAGATAAAGGGCATGTTGGGGGGCCGGGTGTCCTCTGGAGCCGCCCTCCAGGAGTCCCTCCATGACCGCGACTTCTCATCCACTTCCTTTTCAGCGTGGTGTTTCAGATCCACATTCTGTGCCCAGGATGGTCTCTCCTGAGACTCTTGGGTGCTTCTCCCATCTCCTCTAGCCCAGGCCAGGTCACCCTCCTGCCCTGACAGGTGCCACCCTCCCAAGCCTAAGGAGTGGGGCTCAGTCCTCCCTGCCCCAGCAGTCAGCACCCCATCCACATCAGGGCCTGTCTCCTCCGGGAGGTGAGATTGCAGGCATCACCCAGCCCAGTGAGGCTTTACCAAGGACCCCTCCAGGAGGAACATGGGTGCAATGCCCCGGTCCTTGTTGGGAGCCAGCCGGCGGTGCCAGCAGCGGCGGCGGAACCGGCTCTGGGGCTGTGGGTTCAGGTGGAACTTGGAGCCGAAGGTGCCATATTCCCAGCCCTCGTTTTCCTCCTTGGCCAGGCTGGCACCGTGCTGTGGGGAGAAAAGCAGAGCTGTGCTCCCACCCAGCAGCCCCTCCCCGCTTGTGGTTCCAGCCCGTTGTTGTCCCAGCCAGGGCCCCTGCCCGGTGGCACTCACCGGCTGCAGGAAGGAGAGGGTCTCTTGCTCGAAGCCGAGCTGCCTGTGGTCCCGGAAGCGCACACGCACCCAGCGCCGCCGCCGGCACGAGTGGTAGGTCTTCTCCGCTGAGCTCCAGACCTGCGGCCGGCCCGAGGGTGGGATCCCCACTCCATACTCCCAGCCTGCAGGGGCAGGACCGTGGCCTCTGGGTCCCCAGGCGCCTGCAGTCTGGGAGGCTTGGACAGGCGTGAGGGACGGGCCCTAGAGGGTCCAGGTCTCTCTGGCCCTGAGGTGAGGAGAGGGAGGTGTGGTCATGCTGTGTCATCTGGATGGCCTGGGCCCAACTGCCCATCTTACAAGTGAGGAAGATGAGGCTCAGAGTCATCCTGTGACTCTCACAAGGCCACACAGCCCATAAGCAGGAAAGCTTGCATCTTGAGCCCAGGCCTTCAGACTTCCAGCCTGTTGCTCCGTCCCTGGAGCTACCTGAGGTGAATTTGGGCTCCATGAGCAGGTTCACGTTCACAGGCATCTGCCAAGCCTTGCTCTGGGCCAGGCCTCAGGAGGCACTTCCAGCCTGCACTGTCTCAGAACTGGGGCCCACGCCTACGGAAAGGGAGGAGAGCCAGCTCTCTGGAGACTGGTTGACTTCCAAGAATTTGGGCCCATCTCACCTGAGAAGTTTGGCTGCTCCAAGGCTGTCGGAAGTGTCAGATGTCCCTGCCTGCCCAGAAAGGCCCTTGCCGGCTGCAGTGAGTTTGAGGCCCCAGGCCCTCCCACCCTCAGTCCTTAGCAGAGAACTGACCCTCATTGTCCACCGCATGGTTCAGCTCCACAGTCCAGTTCTTCTTAAAGTGCCAGCCTTGGGGGCACTTCACCTCCTGCCGGGATTTCATGGGCTCTCCATTCTGTGGGGGACAGAGAGGCCCAGCTGACGGGCGCGAGCGCTGGAAGGTGCCACCTGCACTCACTCCTCCCACATGCCTGTTTGTGGACCTGCTGTGGCCACAACGGCCTCCCAGCCCGGGACCAGACAGCGCTTGCTACGTTGATGACAACAGCGTATTCACTTTATATCCTTTCATGACTTGCCTTTTTGAACCGTAAACTGCTCTTTCCTTGTTGAGAAGGGGGGGCTAGCATGCATTAGAGATGGGTTAGACCTGCCCTGTCCAATACAGTATCCACCAGTCACCTGGGGCTACTTAAATTTAAATTAATTAAAATGAAAAAAAAAAATCCAAAGTTCAGTTCCTCAACCTCACTATCACCACATTTCTGGTGCTCAATAGCCACATGTGGATGGAGCAGATATAGAATATTTCCATCATCACAGAAAGTTCTACTGGACAGTGCTGGTTAGACGAGCCCCAACAGATTCTCTCCTTCAGGGTAAGCACCACCTTTGAAAGAGTTCCTGAAAGGAATCCCTGTCTCCCTTGTTTTCTGTGGTCTCATTTAAGGTCTCTCTGGCCTGCTGTCTTGGGATACAACTCCCCAGCCCCCATCCAGAGTGTGTAGGGAGCAGGGCTCAGATCATAGCCCTTTCCCTTGGACAGCCCAGCTTCTGAGGTTCCCCACCTGGTTGCCTTCCTGGTCCCCCATCCCCTGAGGTGGCTTCAGCCCTCCTCACCACGTCCGTGTTTGGGATGGCTGCAGGCACCCAAGCACCTGTGGCGTCGCGGCCCTGGGTCTCGTACACCTCCTCCAGCACCTGGCTCTTGTTGATGTCTATGTCCAGGAGGAGTCTGGGGGCAGCAAGACCCCAAGCTCCCAGCACATCTCCCTGAACTTACAGGCCCCTGTGGTTGTCTTCTGCAGGCCAAGCACTCCCCTATGTGCTCTTGGCAAGGCAGGCTGGTGGGGCTGACAGCCAGGGCAGGGTGGTGGGCAGGGCCATGTGTCTCATGCAGCCCAGCCCGCCTCTCTGGGGCTGCTGTTGACTGGCCCTCTCAGGTGAAAAGAAGGGCCACCCCATGGGGCATACCCAGGGCACACAGGCTCAGGAACTGCACCCCCAGCCTTACCTCCTCTGAGGCTCCACTATCCAGTTGTCCTGCCAGTGCCATCCCGGGGGCACCATGAAATACGTCTTGGGGAGGGCCTTGCGCCCCTTGACATCCGAGAAGTTGGGGCAGCGGTACAGCCCCTGCTGCCCCCACTGGTCTTTATACTTGGCCTGATTCTCGTACTGGAGGAGGGGAGGCCGTCAGTACCTGCCACCTCCTCTAGCACTCAGTGCTGGGGACGTTGAGACCTGCACTGGGCCCTCCACTCTGAGCTGCCAGCCCATCCTAGAAATGTGGTAGCCAAACAAGAAGGGGCCACATCCCCATTGCACAGGTGAGTAGGCTGAGGCTGCGAGGTCAACCCTGCCCCAGGTTGGTCAGCAAGCAGAGTGGAGCAACTTCCACACGATCTGCCCGCTCCCCATCACTACAGACCCAGGGGAGCCCACTCCTGCTGCACCACTGGCCGGCCACCCTTGCTGCCTTGTCTTCTACATCCCTTTACTGGGCCAGAGTCCCTGATCCCTGCACCCCACCCTAAATCCCCACTCCATCTCTGAGTCTCCGAGCCCTACGTAGGGCTGGTTGTACGTATTATGATATAGACATCCACACTTGCAACTTAGAAACTGTAAAAATAGGGCCGACCCCGTGGCGCACTTGGGAGAGTGCGGCGCTGGGAGCGCAGCAGTGCTCCCGCCACGGGTTCGGATCCTACATAAGGATGGCCGGTGCGCTCACTGGCTGAGCGCGGTGCGGCCGGTCACAAAAAGACAAAAAAAAAAAAAAAAAAGAAACTGTAAAAATGTGTTTTAATTCAGTAAATTAAAAACCCTGACCCTCAAGACCACGGCTCTTGAGCCATGTCCTCCTCCAGGAGCAAGGTTCATCTCTGCCTCCTTTGATTCTAGGGCAGTCTCTGGTTGCAGCCCAAGTACCCCTTAGGTTAATTGTTCTGTGGACAGATGCCTCATATCCTCTCCTCTGACCATGACAGGCCTCCCTCTCCCAGGACTGGCCTGTAGAACCCAGCTGGGGTCTGCAGGGGTCCTAGGCTGCCTTGTTGGTGACAGATGAGGCCCCCTATAATTCAGAGCCTCGCTCACCTCACATGCTGTGCACTAACTGGAAGAAAGTTCCCATCAGAAAGAGAGGGACCAGGCCCTGGAAGGCCACTCAATCACCCTTTTTGTCACCGTGGCTTGTCAACAAGGTATCCCAAGTTGGCAGCATTTGAGATTGCTTTAGTCTGTGCTACCTCTTTGAGACCCCTTTTATAATTCTCAAATTCAATCAGTAACATTTTTCTCCATCTGCAGTGTTAGGCGGCTTCACCCTCCCTTCCCGCACTAAATGCCCTGCTGTGAGGCCATCTCTCTCTCTGTGAGGCCATCTCTACCCACCCCCCTGCCGCCCATCCCAGAGCTTGGCCCTGTGCCCTGGGCCAACACTCACCGTCTCCGCATACACCACCATATTGCCCTGGCGGAGCAGCTGCAGATCCTTGCTGTCTGTGACATTGCCAAGCCACATGCAGACCCGGAGGTGGGCCGGGAGTGTGTCCTTCTGTCCTTCACCCTCTGGGTACTGAGCCAGAAGCAGGTCAATCCCAGGGGGTGCCAGTCTCCCAGGACAGGGGTGCAGGTGAGGGAGAGGACATACACACCCGGAATGGGTCACACTTGCCCCTCCCCCAAGGCCCATGAGCAGAGGGCCTCACACTGAGCTGGGTGCTGGAGCTAAAATGTGAAGGGTAGAGTTCTGCCTTCCACAGTGGGGGATGACATACTTATACCGTGTGACCCTTGTGGGTGGCAGTGGGCAAGAGGAGATGCTGCTGAGGGAGCCCGGGAAAGCTCCACTGAGGAGCAGTGATCAGGTGACATTGATCATGATGCTAGCAATCATTTATTGCATGCTTGCTGTGTGCCAGCACTACATTAAGTCCTGCCAAATGTGCAGCATATGCCTGTTCCTCACTGTCCACCATGGGGCGGGCATCATTATCACCAGGCCCATTCTACAGAGGAGCAGACTGAGGCCTGGACATGGTCAGGATTTGGCCTGTAGTCACACAAGCCAGTGAGTGGCAGAGCCAGGATTCAAGTCACAGAGGTTCTTGCGGGATGAGAAGACTCCAACGGGCAGGGGGCGGGCAGGGGAGCTCGCACAATGGTGGAAAGGGCAAAGGGCAGGCACATTTGGGGACAGGAGAAACCCAGAGTGGCCCAGCTGCTAAGAGTACAGGCAAGAGAGGGTTGATGCAGCCAAGGTGGCTGGTGGCTGGGGGCCAAGAGGCAATGGGGAGCTGGGGAGAGTCTCTGGGGGGGGAGGGAGTGGCCTTCCACCTGACTCCCAAAGGAGGGCTGGAAGCAGGGAGGCTGCTATCCGGGCCTGGGTGGTGTTCGGGGTGTTCAGTCAGTCTGTTTACAGCTTGCACCTCATCTGATGGACTGGTGCTCAAACCTTATAGGCATTCACTCTTTTGTAGTTCACCCAATCACAGTCCAGGGGAGAGATGACAAGGGACTGGACCAAGTAGTGGCCACGATGATGATGGAGGAGACAATTTGAGGAACATTTATGAGGGATGTGGGCTCAGCCTCAGCCCACATCTGACAGACAGCCATAGACCCCTGCCCTCCTCTGGGGGTTATGTAAACCCCATTCTACCTGGTAAAAGGCCAGGAAGAGAGGACATGGACCACGCCCTGAGAGAGGCCCCATGACAGGTGCCCTACAGTTCAGGGGTTCCCTGGGGGCATTTCTGGGCCCTATCCTCCCCTGAGGACCCCCTGCTTTCCCACCTGTAGGAAGAGTGTCTGAATCTTCCCACAGAACTTTCCAGAGTGCAGGGCCCCTGTTGGGGAGAACAGGATGGTGTGGGCAGGTACCCGCGCGAAGGCTACTCGCTGCTCATTGGCCATCAGCCAGATCATCACATCTGGAAAGCTCATCTGGGGCTGCAGAGGCAGGAGAACATCAGGCCCCAAGTGACCAGCTCTGAGCCCTGCTTCCAGCCACTGTGTTCAGCACCTACCTCAGGGAGCACAGAGTTGAGGCGGTACAACCAGTCCTCCACAGTGGCCACCATGTCCCTGGGCTTGGCTTCCTTGGCCTTTTGGGCCAGTTCCTGCAGGAGGAGGCTACGGAGATGCCATCTCTTCTTGTCCAGGTCTGTGGCTCTGGGCTGATGGGTCATGCACGGCAGAGGATGCCTGTGGCCAGGACAGGGTAGCAGGTGGCTGGGCCTCCCTCCTGTCTGCCAGTGTCACAACCTGTGGCCCTGCCTTAGGCCACTGTGCCCTTCCTAGCCTTGAGATTCTGTCCCCTCCACTGCTGGCCTGGCCTGGGGAGCCCTTCCCACACCTCCTTAGGAAGCTGCTCCCTTTGGGTCTGGCCTGGGCTCTCATCCAACCTGCTTCCATCCTCTCAGCCCCTGCAATGTGCCAGGCCCATGCCCGAGGACCCCCCTGTGGGGAGAGGTATGTGCCATGAGAAAGAGGGCAGAGCCAAGAGAGGCTCTCGGATGATGAGTCTTCCAGAACAGGCAGAACCCTGAGGAGGGCATTTTGGGTAGAAGGAGCAGCAAGCAATGGGACAGAGTGGACTTGTCTGAATAAAGGGGCAAGGCTGGTTTGTAGGAGCCTCTGCTGTGGATGTGGGACAGAAGGGACCATGCCAGGTGAGGAAGTCAGGGACATTTTCTGGAGGAGCCTGAATGGGAGGGAAGAAGCTTCTCTGTTTGGGTGTTAAGCCAGAAAGAGATCTGAGCAGAGCTTATGCTTCTTGAGGAGGTAATGGGGGGTGTTCTCTAGGGTGCTACTCTGATCCCCAGACCCCTTTTTCGAGCCAGATCTAGCTCAGCCCCAGCCCAGGGTCACCCCCCAGAGTCCCCCCACCCCTACTTGCAGTCCTCCACCAGATCCCTCAGTAGTTTCTGCCACTGCTGGAGCAGAGCTGGGTCCTTCGGATTTCGCATGGATTTCAGGGTGTCCAGATTGGCTTTCTAGACAGCAGGAGAGAAACAGTGAGAGCTGGCCTTAGCGTGGAGCTGGCCTGGGGCAGGCTACAGGGCCAACTGGCCCAAGACTTTTTCAGGCAGGACCTAGGATGTCAGTCCAAGGCTGTTATGTGCCCTTGCAAAGGTAGGACCCCTCTTCCCCCTACCCAACAGAAGAAATGGATGGACCGGGAAGCAGTGCAGAGTCCTGACCCTGAGATGCTATCTGTAGGTGTGAGAAAGTCATGTCTAGGGTGGATGCACCAGATGGCTTTCCTGAGAACCACACTCCTCAACAGGCACCTAAGACCCTTTGTAATCTGACCCCTTCCAGCTTCTCTGGCCTTATCTTCATGTCACCTCCATGCCTACCACCTAGAACTACAAAAACTGGCACATTGCCACAGCTTTGCTTGTTATTCCCTTCTTCCCTCCACCTCCCCTAACAAACTCCTACACATTCTTCAAAACCTTACTGAAATCTCACCTCCTCTGTGAACAACTCCTGTCTATCTTCCCTTCCTCTCTTCCTCTCTCCTTCCCCGCCCCCAGTCTCTCTGAGCCTAAAGCTCTCCATCCTGTATTTCCATCGCACCTAGCTGCATTACACAGCAACTGTCGGCATATCTGCTGTTGTCAGACTGTGAGGACAGGGGCTGTGTTCATTCACTTTTGTGTCTTCAGTGCCTAGCACTGCACCTGGCACATTCATCTCAATGATGCGGAATGCATGAATGAGCTGTGTGACCGGTCTCCTATGACTGTGAAGCATTTCCCTAGTCTCCCATCCACCATCTAAATGCTTCCCTGCACTGTGCTCTTGCACCTCTCACCAGATGGTCCCGAGTAAGGTGGAGGAGGTTGAGGCAGTTCATGCGGAAGCTGACGTCCTCCCAGTTGGAGGTCACGGCCACGACAGGCTTGGTGTTGTACCAGGGCACGTAATGATAGATATTCCCTGAGACACAGAGACAAATGGTGGAGGGGTGTCTGAGGGACTCCTCTCACTGTGTCCCCTTGGAGGACCTCCCCTGGGCTACCTCATTCCTCAAAGATGGAATCTGCTAACAATGCCAGTCGGGAGGCTGGGCTGGAGCCCAGTTGGGAACACTTGCACTTTGATGCACACGGCCAGCCCTGCTGAGCATTCACTGTGCACAGTGTGGCATGTGGCCTTTCAAAGCCCCCGTTTACAGGTGGGAAAATCCAGGCCCATGATGGGAAGCGGTTTGCCTAAGGTGGCACAGCCAGGCGGTCATAATGTCATCTGGCTCCAGAGCCCCGTGTCTGAACCTCAGGCGAGATGCAAAGGCAAGCAGCATGCCTTGAGGTAGGGTCTCCCTTCTGGGTGGTCTACAAGGCAGAGGAGGAGTGGGCCTTGGGTTCAGGGAAGAGACCTGTGCAGACGACTAGGGTGGGGGAGCAAGTACAGATGAAAGCCAGTGATGGGTATGGCAGGCTGGTTCCCTGGCAATGTTCCTTACTGAAATGTGGGGGGCGGGTGGGGGGGTACATGAAACATACAGGATTATTTTTCTGAAATACACTGCTAAGTTGGCCTCAAAGGAAGAAATTAACAGAAGCCAAAAATTTTATTTGTTTCTTTATTTTAAAAAGATGACCGGCAAGGGGATCTTAACCTTGGCTTGGTGTTGTCAGCACCACGCTCAGCCAGTGAGCAAACCGGCCATCCCTATATAAGATCCGAACCCATGGCCTTGGTGTTATCAGCACCGCACTCTCCTGAGTGAGCCACGGGCCAGCCCCAAAACCAAAAATTTTAAAAAGCAGAAAGCAGAAAGTTCTGTGAGGCAAGCAAAAGCCAAAGCTGACTTCATCCTCTGAATTTCTGGCAAGTCTTAGAGAACTTGTGCAGGGGCACAGGGGGCGGGAGAGAAAGCCTAGGCTGCCCAAGGTGGGCAGTCTAACAAGAGACCCCTTGTGTTATGGGTGGAATTGTGTCCCCTGTAAAGATATGTTGAAGTCCTAACCTCCAGTACCCCAGAATATGACCTTATTTGGAAATACGGTCATCAAAGATGTAATTAGTCAAGATGAGGTCACACTGAAGTAGGGTGGGCTTTTAATCCAATATGATTCATACAAGAAGGGAGACAGACACGGGAAGATAACAGCCACGTGAAGACACAGAGACACAGGAGAACACCATGTGAAGACTGGATCAATGCATCTATGAGATAAGGAGCAGCAAGGGTTGCCAGCAACCACCAGAAGCTAGGAGAACAGATTCTCCGTCAGAGCCCTCAGAAGGAATTAACACTGACACCTGATTTTAAACTGCTACTCCCCAGACCCATGAGAGAAAAAATTTCTGTTGTTTTAGGCCACCCAGTTATGGTACTTTGTTTATGGCAGCCCTAGGAAACTAATACACCATGCAAAGCTGGCACTCCAAAATCCAAACCCTCAGGGCCAGGGTGAATAGAAAAAACAACCCCTCACACAGATGGGGCAATGAGGAAGCTTGCCTGTCTCCACTGTGGCTCTGGGTGGAAAGAAAGAAAATCTTCCCCAAATTTGTAACAGGTGGGACCTCACACAGGTTGGCATTCTGAATTCATGCTACCTGTGTAAAGAATGTCAAGCAAAAAATTTAAAAGTGGCCCTTGGTTGGCAGTGCCCCAGGTAACTGGTAGGAGCAAAGGCAAATCCTCTCTGCAGAAGGAAATGTTAGCCAGATCTCAAAGAATTTCCACAAAATTCCAAGAAAATGAGCAGAACCAATACACACCCCCTAATCCAGCAATTCCACTCTGAGGTATACACCCAATAGAAAGGCATACACAACATTATCAAGAGACATGTTCAAAAATGTTCATAGCAGCTCTAATCGTAATAGCCAAAAATTGGAAACAGCCAAAATATCTCTCAATAGTAGAAGGGATAAATAGGTTATAGTATATTCACACCATAGACTACTACACAGCAATGAGAGTAAATAAACTACAATTATATCCCACATTGTCTGGATTTGTGAACACATTTTACAAAGAAAATGATGACCAAAAGAAGCCAGATACAAAAGAATACACACTAGAGGGCTGGCCAGTTAGCTCACTTGGGAGCACATGGTACTGGTAACACCAATGTCAGGGGTTTGGATCCCTATATGGGCCAGCTGCCAAGACAAATAAATAAACAAAAGAATACATAGTATATGGTCTATTTTATATAAAGTTTTTAAAAAAAAGAAAAAAATGAAATGGAGGTTAGGAGAGTGGTTGCCCTTGATGTGGGGTGGCTGTAGAGGGCACAAAGGTCCCTGGGTGCTGGTATTCCACTTCATGATCTAAGGGCTATTATGAGGGTACGTTTGCTTTGTGATAATTCATTGAGCTCGACACTTTGGTTTGTGTACTTTTCCATAGGTATGTTACACTTGCATCAAAAGTGTACTGAAGGAATTAAAAAATAGTGGGAGAACACAGTCTTGTAACACCAAAGTCAAGGGTTTGGTTCCCTGTGCCAGCCACCCCACCCCACCCTCCACAAAATAGTGGGGGCAAAAAGGACAAAACAAATATGTAAAATACAGTGTGTCAGATGGTTGAAAATATCATGCAGAAGAATAAAGTGGGGAAGGGGAAAATGGAGCTGCTAAGCAATTTTGAATGGAATGGTTACCTAAGACCTTTCTAAGAAGATCTAGAAGAATTATCTGGAATGCAGCCCAGAGATGAAGGACAGAATGAGAAGGTCCATAGAGGATAGAGTGAGTTCCAGAAGGAGATATAAGAGAAAAGGAGAAGAGGTAATCTTCAGAGAGAAAATGTCATAATTTCCCCAGAATTGCTGGAAGACACCAGTTTCAGACCCTGGCACTGAGTG
This sequence comes from Cynocephalus volans, assembly GCF_027409185.1. Taxonomy (NCBI): domain Eukaryota; kingdom Metazoa; phylum Chordata; class Mammalia; order Dermoptera; family Cynocephalidae; genus Cynocephalus; species Cynocephalus volans. Next base: position 91,300,606 of record NC_084473.1, on the reverse strand, counting down.
AATCATCAGAATGATAAATAAGCAGAGACCCATGACTGGGGTTCTCGGTATGAGCATGGGATAGAAGATAGCAATTTCCCTCATCTACTCTTGGATAGCGTACAAAAGCAACAAGGAGAAGGAAAATAACTCCATTTTCAGCAAAACAAGGAGAAGGATATAATCTGTAGACTCAAAATACACATAAGGAGGACTGCCAAAAGCAACTACGATCATTGCAGAAGCTGGGGAGGTGAAATGCAGAAGCCACCTGGAGGGCAGTGAACAGCAAGACAGACCACAGGAAGCGCAGCTTGATGGGAGCAGATCACAGAAAGTGCCAGCAACAATACTCTCCCTGAAGGAACTCAGGACCAGTGAGGAAATGTGAGCCAGCAGAACGCAGAAAACAAGTAGAAGAAAAAACAAAACATCAGAGAAAGGAAGACAACATAAGAAGAAGCCCAAGGGAGATTAGACAGTTCAGTGAGGGGCATAGAAATAAGGACAGAAATAAGAAAAGTGAGGTTGGATGGTTAGCTCAGTTGGTTAGAGCCTGGTTGATACATCGAGGTCAAGGGTTCGAATTCCCTTACCAGCCAGCTGCCAAAAACAAAACAAAACAAAACAAAACAAAACAAAAACACCCCCACAAAGAAACAAGAAAAGTGACCAAAATGAAATGGAAAGAAAGAATACAAAAAGGATCAGGGAGAAAATGACAAATATAGAAGAATCATTAAATCTATAAAGGGATACTCTGAAGTAGAAAATTAAACAACACAACAGAATAAGTATTTTAACATACAGTTTCAGAAAATTCACATGAGAATAAATGATGCTTGAACAAATGGTGCTTGAACAGTTGGATATCCAAATGCAAATTAAGTCAAAATGAATCATATAGCTAAAAGTAAGAATTAAAACTATAAAAATTTTAGAAGAAAAAAATCAGACAAAATCTTTATGATCTTTGGCTAGGCAAAGAGTTCTTAGATATGACACCTAAAAGAAAAAATAAATTGGATTTCATCCAAATTGAAAATGTTTGCACTTCTAAAAACACCATTAAGAAAATGAAAAGACAAGCCACAGAGTATATGCAAATCATATATGTGATAAAGGACTTATATCCAGAATATATAACAAACACTTACAACTCAATAACAACTCAATTTAAAAATGGGCAATAGATTTGAATAGACCTATCACTAGAGAAAATATATAAATGGTTAATGAGTACATAAAAAGATGCTTAGGGGCCGAGCCCGTGGCTCACTCGGGAGAGTGCGGCGCTGGGAGCGCCAAGGCCGCGGGTTCGGATCCCATGTGGGGATGGCCGGTTTGCTCACTGGGTGAGTGTGGTGCTGACAACACCAAGTCAAGGGTTAAGATCCCCTTACCGGTCATCTTTAAAAAAAAATAAATAAATAAATTTAAAAAAAAAAAAAAAAAGATGCTTAGCATCATTAGCTATTAGAGAAATGCAAATTAAACTACAATGAGATACCACTATATGCCCACTATAATAAATACAATTTAAAAAGACAGATAACAAACATTGGTGAGGAGGTGGAGAAAATGGAATCACCTTATGTTGCTGAGGAAATGTAAAATGGTGCAGCCACTTTAGAAAAGTTTGGCAGTTTCTTAAAAAGCCATTCCACTTCTAAGTATCTACCCAAGAGAAATGAAAGCGTACGTTCACACAAAGACCTGTACACAAATGATCATAGCAGCTTTATTCATAATAGCCAAGAAGTAGAAACAATGTCCATCAACTGATGAATGATTTAACAAATGATGAAGGATACATCCATGTGATGGAATATTATTTAGCAATAAAAAGGAATGAAGTACTGACACAAGCTACACCATGGATAAGTCTCAAAAACATTATGCCAAGTGAAAGAATCCAGATGCAAAAGACTACATATTGTATGATTTTACTTATATAAAATATCCAGGAAAAGTAAATAAATATATAATGACAGAAGTAGATTAGTAAATTGTTGTGTGGGCCTGGAGGTGGCACAGGGGAGTGACTACAAACAAGCAAAAGGGATCTCTTGGGGTGATGGAAATGTTCTAAAATCGGGCATGGTAATGGTTGCCCAACTCTGTAAATTCACTAAAAGTCATTGAATTGTATATAACAATTTTATGGTATGTAAATTACACCACTAAATAAATTACTAACAAAATAAGGGATTTTCCTCATAAACATAGATGCAAAAATCCTAAACAATATATTAGCAAACCAATTCCATAATGTATAACAAATATAAGGCATAAATGCAATTACACTATTATAATTACATTGTCTATTGTATATAATAAAACATAATTATATTATGTGAGGTGGTGTAATATTAACTCAAGGTAGACTATGGCAGGTTAAGGATCAATATTGTAATCCCTTGAACAAATACTAAAAATAATCCAAAGATATATAGCCAGTAAGCCAACAGAGGAGATAGAATATGATACTAAAAACAAATCAAAGAAAAAACACTTGATTAAAACAAAAGAACACAGGAGAATTCCAGTGGGCTTTTTTACAGGAATTGTCAAGCTTATGCCAAAATTTATATGAAAATGGAAAGAAACCAGAATAGCTAGAATTATTTTGTAAAAGAACAACAAAGTTGGAACGACAAAGTTATACTACCTGATTTCAAGACTTGTTTTATTTAGAGGTATGGTAGTCAAGACAGTGTGATATTGGCATAATGACAGAAAAACAGATCAACGGAACAGAACAGATATTCTAGAAAGAGACTACAATGTATGGTTAATTGATTTTCAACAAAGATGCCAAAGTAATTCAATGTGGGGATGAATAGTCATTTCAGCAAATGGTGCTAAATTGGATATTTGCTCAGAAAAAAATAATCTCAACCCCTTCCTCACACCATATACAAAAATTAAGTCAAGTTAGATCATAAACCTAAATAAAAAGCTAAAACTATAGTTTGTAGAATAAAACACAGGAAAATATCTTCATAATCTTGGAGCAGAAAAATATTCTTAGACGACATAATGTACCAACCATAAGAGAAAAGATAATCAACAAATTGGACTTCATCAAAATTAGAAACTTCTGATCGTCAAAAGACACTGTTTGGAAATTGAAAAGTCAAGCCATAGACTGGAAGAAAATATTAGCAAAACGTATCTGACAAAAGACTTGTAACCAAAATATGAAAGAACTCCTGCAATTCAATGTAAAAAGACAAACAAGTCAATGAAAGATAAGCAGAAGACTTAAAACAGTCTCTTCACTAAATGAAGATTTGTGAATGGACAATAAGCACATGAAATGGTGTTCAGCATCATTAGTAATAAGAGGGATGCAGATTAAAAATACAATTAGGTACAACTTCATACTCACTAAAATGACTTAAGTGGAAAAGAATGACAATACCAGAAGTGAGTAAGGATGTGGAGCAAATGGAACTTTCAAACATTACCATGGGGGTGTAAAATAGTACAACCACTTTGGAAAACTGTTAAGCATTTTCTTATAAAACCCAAATTTCATCCCTAGGTATTTACCCAAGAGAAATGCAAACACATTGTTCAGAAAAAAAGATTTGTACCAGAATGTTCACAGCAGCTTTATTCATAATACTCCAAAACTTGAATCAACCCAAATGTCCATAAACAGCTGAATGGATAAATAAACTGTCATATTTATATAATGAAATACTAACAGAAATAAAAAGGAACCAAATACTGACCTATGCAACAACATGGATGAATCTCTATGCTGAGCAAAAGAAGCCATAGGAAAAGAGAGAGTACTATATGCATGATTTCATTTATATGAAGTTGTAGAACAAGCTAATGGAATCTATAGCGACAAATACTGCAACAATGATTGCCCTCAGGGCTTGGGGAGATTGACCGAAAAGGGGCACACAGTAGCTTTCTGGGGACTTGGAAATCTCTACCCGCCTGGTTACATGGGTTTGTCTATTTGTCAAAACTCAAACTGTACACCTTAAATTTGTGCATTTTATTGTTTGTAAGCAATATCTCAATTAAAAAAATAATAAAAAGTCACAACTAAGAGAATAAAAAGACAGGCCGCAAACTTGAAGAAGATATTTACAACACATACATCTGGCAAAAGATTGTTCCCCAGAAAAAAATAATGTACAAACAAATAAGAAAATTACAGCCAAACAGAATAATGGATAAAACATATGAACAGATTTTTTTTTTTTTTACAGATAAGGAAAAACAAATGGCTGTATACATATGAAAAGATGCTCAACCCTCACTTATAATCAGACAAATGCAAATTAAGGCCATATGAGATACCATTTCACATCCATGAAATTGTCAAAAATTAAAAGGCTGGGCAACATCAAGTACTGGTGAGAACGCAGAGTAATTGGAATTCTCATACCGCGCTGATGACAGTGTAATTTGGTATAATGGCTTTTGCTTTGAGCTTCTCTTCCATTCCTAGGTATATAATTTAGAGGAAGTCTTGCAGCTGTGACCAGAAGACATGTACAAGAATGTTTATAACAAAATTATTGCACTAGCAAAAAAAAAGATACAACCTAAATGTCTACATATACCACATAATTTGTGATATAATCATATGGTAGAATATATACGGAAATGAAACTGAACTGCAGCTATACATCCCCATATAAAAAAATTTAATGTTGAGCAAAAGATGTAAGACAGATGACTACAGACTGAAAGAGTTCATTTATATAAAATAAAAAAAACAATATGCTGTTTAGGGTTTCGCACACAGGTGGTAAAAATCAAAAAGAAAAGCAAAGGGGATAATGCAGCAAACATGGACCTTCTAAGATGCTGACAATTTTCTATATTTTAAGTGGGGTAGTGAGTTCCTGGATACTCATTCTTCTTCTTTAAACGGTACGTATATATAAATTCACAAACACACACACACACACAAAAAAAACCGGGGTCGGGGGGAAGAAGATATAACAACCACAATTACATGAAGTTGATACGACAAGCAAACAGAAAGGACATTGTTGGGTGGGAGGGAGGAGAGGGAGGAGGGAGGGAGGTTTTGGTAAGGGGCAACAATAATCAACCACAATGTATATCGACAAAATAAAGTTAAAAATAAATAAATAAACAAATAAATAAATAAATAAATCTTTATAACTTAAAAAAAATAAAAAATAAACTGTACGTATATATTTTATATACTTTTTGTACATATATTTCATAATATAAAAAGTAGAACATTATGCTAAGTGAAAGAAACCAGTCATAAAAGACCACACCTCATACGATCCTACGTACGTGTTTTGTTTTTGGGCAGCTGGTCGGTACAGGGATCGAACCCTGGGCCTTGGTGTTGTCAACACCAGGCTCTAACCAACTGAGCTAACAGCCAGCCCCTGATTCTATGTATATGAAACGTCCAGAATAGGAACATCTATAGAGACAGAAAGTAGACTAGTGGTTGCCTAGAGCGGGGGAGGTGGGAGAGAAATGGAGAGTGCTGACGGGCATGGGATTTCTTTTTGGGGTGAGGAAAATGTTCTGAAATTTATTGTGATAATGGTAGAACAACTGTGAATATACTAAAGACTACTGAATTGTACACTTTAAATAGGCAAATTGTATGGTATGTGAATTATATCTCAAAGCTCTTAAAAAAAACAAGTAGAGAAATGGGCCACACAGAAAGGCTGTCAATAGTGATGCGATGGTGAGGCTGACAAAGGTGGAAGTGGGCAGTACTGCTCCGTAGCAGTGATTCTCAAACTAGCATGCACCCAAATCACCTGGGGGGCTTGATAAAACAGACTGTGGGGCTCCATCCCCAGATTTCCCGATTCTGTAGGTCTAGGGTGGAGTTAAAAACCTGCGTTTCAAACAAGTTCCCAGATGATGCTGATGCTGCTGACCCAGGATGGTGCTTTAAGAACCACTACTTTATAGTGACCAATATAGGTGTCCGATAAATACATTGGATGAATGGATGGATGGATGGTTGGTTGGGTATTTGGGAAAGTGGATAGGTGGGAGTTGAATGATTGAATGAATAGATAAATGGATTAATGGGTAGGTAAAGGGTGGATGGACGGGTAGCGGATGAATGAATCGATAGGTGGTCAATGGATGGATGGAAGGTGGTTCAGAGTAGCAGGGGAGAAGATGGGGTTGGGGAAGTCATACTGTGGAAAGTAGCACAGAGAAGGACTTGAAGTCAAGACAAAGTTTTGACTCTTGGGTTCACCACCTGCCAGTTATGCAATGTTTGGCAAGTGACTTCACCTCCCTGAACCTCATTTTCCTCCTGTGTGAAATGTGGGCAGATAATGCCTATGACTATTCCATGAGCTGATACCCTTGGGAGAGCCTAGCGCAGAGCCTGGCATGCAGTGACTGATCCCTGTTCTCTGCTTGAATCTGACTATTACCATCATATATCACTGGGCTGTACTGTGTGGTTGAGACTAGAGGCTTGTAATTCAGGTCCATCTTGTTTCCATAGTGGCCGATGCTGACCTCAAATTGGATCAGGTCCTTAAAGTTGGGCATCATGGTACAGGAGAGGAAGATGACACACAGCCCATACTTTTGGCGGTTCTGTTGCTTCTAAAACAAAAAGCCCCCATACCCCAACACATAAGCCAAGGGATGAACAAGGCTAGACAGACAGGCAGGGAGGCAAGGATGAGGTGCCCTGTTTTTTCAGAAGCCATCTTTGCTTCAGGGTGAACTAGACCATCATTAAAACCTCCATTCCAGGTGCACAGGCTCCCTCGCACCTGGATGTCAAGGGCAGTTCTTCCGAGGACCTCCAACACCTGGCCAACTCCACTCAGTAACCCTTAATTCCTTCCCTTACTGAAATCAGGAAGGGGGTCTCCTCCCTGGACAAGCTAGGCTCTGAATTCATCCCATCCCCATTCCAAGTAGAGGTGCCTCTCTTTTTGCCTAAGCTCCCTCCTGAGAAAAGAAGGAGTGGGCAGGGGTATGTAGTTGAGGTTACACACACGCACCCCTACTCTTTGTGGCCGTTCTCCTCAAACTCCCTTCCTCTTCCAAGAAAGGTTGAACCTTTCCACTTCCTGCCCTTGCTGCCCACTATCCCCCCAACTACGTCTGTTCCCACCATGCCTCCCATGTGCACAGGCCCTCTGTCCATTGCACCAGCCCCTCTTTTCTTTTGCCAGCCTCTGCCCTAATATATTCTTGGATTCCCCCAGTCTGTTCACTAGCTCAGATCTCTCCTATCTTAAAAAATAACCCTATGGGCTGGCCAGTTAGCTCACTTGGGAGAGCATGGTGCTGATAACACCAAGGTCAAGGGTTTGGATCCCTGTACTAGCTAGCTGACAGATAAATAAATAAATAACCCTCCTCCTTTCACGTGAGTGCCTATTTAGCTGTTACCTGCTCTCGTCTCCTTCCACTTTTCAGCCAAGTTTGTTAGAAGCCTTACCTTCACGCATTGTCTGCAACTTCTTCCTCCCATCCATTGTAGCCTGGCTTCTCTCCTGACCCGAGGCTACCAGTGCCTTCCTAATAACCAGCAGACACCTTTGAGTCCTCACTCTTTCTCTTTGCCACATTCAAGATGACTGATCACTCTTTCTGTAACTCTCCCCTCCTGAGTCTGCCTCTGCAGACTCCCTCTCAGTCTCTTCGGCAAACCTCTCTTCCTCCACCTGCCTCTTAGACTATGTGGTCCTGATAGGCTCCATCCTCAGCTCCCTTCTCTTTTCACTCCACCTACTTTCCCTGGGCAAGTTCTTCCATGACCACAGGTGCAAATCTTGGTGTGCTGATGACACACCTGTGTCTAACAGCCTTAGGGGCTGGTCTATGTGGATGTCTCACAGACACATGTCACAGATGGGATTCATCACTTCCCCAGACCTGCTCCTCCTGCAGGGAGCCCATCTTAGTGCGTGCCACCCCGACCACCTTGTCACCCAAGGCAGAAACTGGGCATCAGCTTAGGGGAGCCAGCCTCATTTCTTCTTATGTCCGGTTGGTCACTGGCTCTGACCATTCTGTTTCTGGAACCTGCCCCCTCCTCTCCAGCTCTCCACCGAGACTGTATCTCCATTTCTCTTAACTGGTGAGCCTGATTTACTGCCTTCCATTCAATTGTCAATGCTGCTCCTCCAGTCCTTTCCTGCCTTAATGACTTTCCACCAGGTTCAGGAAGAAAGCCAAATCTCTTAGATTATTTTACAAAGCTCTGAGAAACTAGGTCTTGAATAAACATTTCTTCTTAACTAGCTTACACATTTCTTAAACCAAAACCTCATCTAGTTTTTACTGGGTCCCCTGACCACCTGGGATTTGGCACAAAAAGCCTCAGCAGGGGCTTAATAAATAATCAGGTGGATTGGTAGAGCATCCTTACACACCCAACAGCCTGTGGCCAGGGCCTCTTGCAGGGTCAGAAACTGGGGCCCACAGTAAATCAGGGGCAGGCAGAGGAAGTCCGTTTTTTCCTGGGTTACCTGTTTCCCGTGGTTACCTCTATGCTGGTCACTTCGTGGGAGAGATCCTTCATCGTAGAGTCTTGATGCGACTTGATTTGGGTGGTTAACTCCAGGAAGACTCGGCCTCGATAAGCTAAACCATCCTTAACAGAGTTGGGAATACACTGGGGCAACAGAGAGGAAAACGGAGAGAAAAGGCTGAGAGAGAAACAGCAGGCAAATCCCCCTGAAACCTCTGCGGCAGAGACGACGTTGTCCAGTAACTGCCTGCCTGGGGCTGGCTCCATCTGCAACCAGTAGAATCCCAGCTACCCCAGACACCTCCGTGCGGGGAAACCTCTGGGCCCCGAGTCCTCTTCCTGCACCCTTATTGCCCACTAGTCCCGTTCGTGCGTCACCTCGAAGGACTCTGCGGCCCACAATGCTTCAGGCTTGGAGGAGGCCCTGACAACCACTGAGCTTGGGCCCCCAGCCTAGCCACTCAAGGCATGCCCCGCCTCCTTGGCCACAGTGATAGGCCCAAGGGGGCACACGTGACCTGAAGAGGCCAATTAGAATGCTTCTCTGGCCTTCCCTGTTGAGGCCGAGGGGCCAGGTTCCCAGCCCGGAGGCCTGGCTGAGGCCACTTTGGTGGGAGAGACTGAGGCGGAGGAGGCGCAAGTAGCAGCAGACTGTGAGTGGGGAATGAGCTCCTAGGGGGGCCTGCTCCCTGACCGCAGCTCTTTCTCACTCAGATTCCTTCCCAGCCTCCTGCCCTATTTTTGTTTAAGCCGATTCCAGTTGGGTTCCTGGCACGTATCACTGGTCTCGGGTAACCCCAGGCATTTCCACGTGTACCTGTGCTGTTCCTTTGTCTTGCGTGTCCTTTCCACCTGCTGAAAATCTTACCCGCTAAGCCCCTTCCTTCCTCAGTGAGCGAACGCCTAGAGCACTCCATCTGTTCCTTTCTTGACCAAAGCGCACGTCCTGTATCCATTCATCGTGTCCTCTGCTAGAGCGCAGTGGACAGAAACCAGGGCCCAGGCCTCCCTGGGCCTTGCCCGGGCCCCAGTGCTTTATACATCGTCAGCTTTACCTCCACTGTTCCCTACAGCTGAGTAACAAGCTTACCGCGCCTTCCTCTTGGATCCTGAAGGGGGCCTTTTTACCCCCATGGAGAATCAGGAAGCTGGGGCCAAAGCAGGGTAGGAAGCCAGAGTACATTCCTGGAAGTACAGAGGGTGAGAGGGGGCGGGCCCAGGTGGGAGAGGCTGGGGAGGTAGGAGTCCAGGGGCTTTGCTTGCCTTCGATCTCTTCTCCAGTGGACGAGATCTGGTTGAGGGACAGGGTGACAGTCCCAATCTCATCCTGGTAATTACTCCTGGAGCTGGGAAGAAACACACTTGCAGGCTAGCCCCTGGCCTGGCTCTCCTTTCCTCCTCCTCAGCCTCTGCCCAGTTGCTCACCAGTCCAAGACTCTAAACTTGACATAGCTGGAGAGGCAGGGCAGCTGCAAGGGAAGGAGAGAGGAGCAGTGAGTGCACACAGACGGTCTGGTCCTGGTGGAGTTCTGAGAGCAGTTGGGGAGTCCAGAGTCTGGTCCATGGCCTGGCTCAGTTACCAATGAGCCATTTGATACAGACAAGCTGGATTTTCAGTGGGGCTTATGGAACTTTGGCTTTAGGAGCTCCCACTTGATGGGCCTCTTGCAAGGCTCTGGGCGGGGCCTGGGATTTGTCACATGATCGTTTTGTATTCTTGTTCTTAAAATGGCCCCCTAATTGTATAAACTTCAAGACCCAAGAGTCCTGGATCCACCCTGACTGTGGATTCATCGATGATTATGGTCCTAATACAGCCCTTCACAGTCCAAATACACATTCACCAAATCATCTCATGGAGAGGTCGTGGCCCTAGAATGTTTTCATCACATCTAGCAGTTAACTTTTTAAACAGCAGGACATTTGTCTCCTCAAAGAGTAGATAGTAATAGTTGCCATTCCGGGAGGGTTTCTGCTGTCCCTGGCCTCTGCTGAACAATCTTCACACGATAGCTGAGTGAACCCTCCCAACAACCCCACGAACCAATGCTATTATTATTCCCATTTTCAGATGGGAAAACTGAGGCACTGAGAGGTTGAGATCCTGAAGTTCTCATGCTACATGCAGGGGCTGAAGCCTCAGAGCTCCTGTGCATTCTGTCATAACCCCAGTGAGGGCTGTGACTGTCCCTACATGCTGATGGAGGATGAGGCCCAGAGAGGCAGAGAGACTTGCTCAAGATCGCATAGTAAGGAATGGAGCCCAGATTTGAATCCAAGCTTCTGGGTCTCATCTCTACTGTGCCATATGGTTTCCTCAATTACCGAAAAAAGAAAAAAACCCGTGTGTAAAACAGAGCTGCTGGGGTTGAGGCCTGAGTGGGACTCCAGGTCCTCTCAGCCGGGGCCTCTTTCTCCTCACGGCAATTCTTGGGACACGGCTAGGAACCTCCCAGTTCTCCACTCACCCCCTCCATTCTCCCCCTGCCCTGGCAGCTGGGACCCAAGGGGAAGAGAGAAAAGGGTTTTCCAGTTGAGCAGGTGGTTAATAAGAAAGGAAGAAATTGCTCGGGTTAAGGAAGGACATTGCGAGAGATGGGCACCATCAGGCATCCAGGTCTTCTAAAATTACAAACCCTCCAAATTCATAATCATGGCTGAACCATCTTTTCCTCTACCCTTTCACAGTTCCTTATCTTGACTCTGGTGCACTGTCTCCTCTCCTGCCCTGGGACCCTCGGGCTGGCTGCTGGCATAGGCCCATTTCAGCAGTGCCCTGGGCTCTGCTCCCTGCTGACTAGCTGGACTCAGATGCTACCATCTGTGTGGTCATCCTGCCTCTTCAGAGTGAGGCTCACATCTGCCTGCTGCATTTCCAAAGGGCCACTGACAGTCAGTCCTTCATCCAGATGGCCCCGGCCCTGGAGACTGTGTTCTGGTGAAAATGGGTGAGGGTCCAGGGGCTGTTTGGACATCTTCAAATGTTGGAAGGCCTCTCTCAGGGATGATGGAGGGCCTGGCCTGTGCCATTCGTTCTGAGTCTGAAAGGAGATGATCACGAGGAGGACTTCCCAAGACTCTGGGCATGCACAGAGTGTCTGAGGACCCCGGCCATGAGCCCTCATCACAGCCAGGAAAAGGTGGGAGGGAGCTTGGCAAGGATGCTGGTGGACTAAACCCCTTCTAAAATCTCCTCCTATTTTAAGAGTCTATAAAATCATCCAAGGAAGTGGGAATTATGAAGAATGGTTGAAAATGATGACTCACCAGGAAGCAGACTGGGGAAGCTTCTAGAAGCGGAAAGGAGGGGAGTTCAAAGGATGGAGGAGGGTAGTGGGCTCATTAGCTAATTTTGCACTACACAATGAAAGGTATAAGAAAGATAAACACTACCTGGGTAGCCAAACCCCTGTCACACAAAGTTCTATGCACTTGCACCTATGAGAGAGCTCAAGTTGTCTCTCAGAACTATTTATTCTTATTTTACACAGAGCTCTTCGAAGCCTAGCGTAGAGTCAAAAGGCCATTAAGGCTCCACCAGTTAGGAAGAACTGAAAGGCTTTAAAAATCAGACTACAGAACCCCACAGAGAGGAGCCAGTTAGCGTAGGAGCAAATACCTCTCTGCACTACGTATAACTCAGTATAATATCTATGCTCCCTTCATGCCTCTGGGCCATCAACAAAGAGCAGTAATCACATTCAGGGCACTTTGCCTAGATGATAAGAAAGTGCATAATACAATTTGGAATGAGTCTTTAAAGTGATTTATTTTTTAATGGGAGTGAAAGGGCACATTTAAGTTCTCAGAAAAGTTCGTTCAGTTTTACGGCCCTCTCATTGCGTTAATAATGGATAAATAAAGCAGAGTTTTCTATAATATGACCTGGTCTTCCTCATGCTCCCTATCAGACAGAGCCTCCCCTTGCGGTGCTTCTTGGCCCCCACCTCCCATCTGCACCCCCACACAAACCCCCGGACTTCCCTTCCGTTTGGGGAGCCGTGGGGAAAGGGCAGGCATGGAGCAGCCATACCTGAATCTGGAAGGTGAGGATCTGGTTCCATATCGGGTTGTCGGTGTGGGTCTGCACGTGCGTCTTCAGCTGGGAACATCCCAAAGCAGTGTCAGTGCCAGCCTGTCCCCTCCTCCCTCCACCGGCCTCACCTTCCAGCCCTTCCTGTCCAACCCCCAGATGGACATTGTCTGCAGGAGAGAGAGATCGGGCTAATCCCTGGTCTAAAGACACTTTGACAGCTTCTCAACAGCTACAACTTTTTTTTTTTTTTTTAAAGATAACCATAAGGGGATATTAACCCTTGACTTGGCATTGTCAGCACCACGCTCACCCAGTGAGCTAACTGGTCATCCCTATATGGGATCTGAACCTGTGGCCTTGGTGTTGTCAGCACCACACTCTCCTGAGTGAGCCACGGGCCGGACCCACAGCTACAACTTTAGTCCTTTGTGTACTTATCTCAGTGTTTGCCAGATCCTCATTCCTCAATATTTTTGCTTAAATCAACTTTCAATGACTTAATTTTAATTTTTTTTAAAGTTTATTTTTATTTATTTATTTTATTTTATTCAAAGTATTTTAACATTTACTTGTACATATTTGTGGGGTACAGTATGTTGTTTCTATGCATGCGTGTGCTACATGAGGATTCACGTAGAGCAGATAGCACAGTTTTTTAAATAGCATGTTATGTGATATTGGTCAACGTGTTTTCTCTACTGAGGCCCTGTTTCAATTGACTTAATTTTAAAATAGATATAGGGCTACTAACTTTATTATATGAGTGCATACACATAGATTTTGTTACATAAATTCTAAAATCCCAACAGAAAAATGGGCAAAAACACAACTGACAGCAGCAGCATATCCTTTTAAACTACCAATTGATTTAATTTTTAAACTTAGCCTTATTCTAAGCAATGATATCTGTGAAATCAAATGTTAGTTGGCCTAGTTAAACTTTTTTAAGGTACACTAAGATAAACACAGAAATATCCAAATTTTTGAAAAATGTGTGTCACTTAACCACCTGAGAACATCTCACCTAGTTTCAGGGGTACCCGAAGCACTTGCTAGGAAGTAAATACTCAGTGTGGTGGCTTTAAATTTGACCACAAATTCTTCGGTACTTCTGCCTTCAAAAGGTGGACATTAATTCCCCTTTGCTTATGTGTGGGCTGAATTTAATGACTTGCTTCTAACAGAATATGGTAGAAATGATAGTTTGTGAATTCTGAGACAAATGTATTTAACTTTAACTTAACGTTTCCCAAATTTGAACATAGGACACATTTTTGCAAATAACACCCATCAGCACACTTCAGAAAGTGCTACTCTGTACTCATAGAGATTCATGGAATGTCAGAACCTTCAATTTAAGAGGAAGAAACTGAGTTGGCCCGTGGCTCACTTGGGAGAGTGCGGTGCTGATAACACCAAGGCCACAGGTTCGGATCCCATATAGGGATGGCCGGTTAGCTCACTTGGGAGAGCGTGGTGCTAACAACACCAAGTCAAGGGGTAATGATCCCCTTACTGGTCATCTTTAAAAAAATAATAATAATAAAATAATAAGATGAAGAAACTGAGGCGAAGAGGAGATGGTGACAGTTTCAATGTTGTTTGTTCACATGTTTCATTCATTCATTCATTTTCCATGCAGTCACACATTTGGTTTTTAGTGGGCACCTTCTCCATGCAGGGCACTGGGCATGGCTCCGGCATGCAGGGCTTCCACCTCCACAGAGCTCCGGGTGCTGGGGTCACACTGCTATTAGTGGATGAGCTGAGATATGAGTGCTGGGGTCCTGCCCACGCCCCACCTCTTCCTCTGCGCTACTTTTTCTAGGGGCCACTTGCTCTAGGTCTCAGACCCTTTCCACACTTACCTTCTCCCCGATGAGTTCCACTTCCAACACAGGACTCACTGAGTGGTGTTCCCCTATGAACAAGAAGTTGAAAGACTTCTGAGACAGCAGCATTTTTCTCCCTCATGAGGAGGAAATGGGGAGGGAGGTGACAGAACAACCTGAAACCCTCCCCCATAATTTAGTTTGGTGCCCACTGGGCAGACCTGTTTTCAGTTACCACTTTGCCTCTTCCGCGGGTAATGGCATGGGGGGTGGGGTGGACACTGGGAACCCTGAGTCTTCATCTGGGTATCAAAGACAGGTCAGGGGCATGGCGCCCATTTGAAAGGGTGGCCATAGGAACTTCATAAAGCAATTCTTGGTGGATTTCAGTCTCACCCTGTCCCCCTACCCCAAATCTTCAGTTAGTGTCAAAAGGAATGAGGAAGCTCCATGAGGATCCAGGGTGCCATTATGTGGGGAACCTCAGGGTTGCCTCCTCCCCTCTGCCACCCTGACCCTAACTGAGATGAAGGTCCTCTGCGCAGTAGATGAAGAACTGTAAGTAAGCTATGTTGACTGGGACTGCTGTTGACTTGAAGATCTTAACATCAGTGTCATCAGCCACGTAGGGCAGCTTTTGATCCATCTAGAGAGAACAGAGAGCTGGTAGGGTCAAGGTTATGGCGAGGTCCCAGCCAAGGCCACCAGGCTTTGCTTCCCCACCTCTCCTACTTGGTGCAGGGCAAGTGGGTCACCCTGCAGTGACAGAGCAGACAAAGGGAAGGCTGTGAAGGTAAATAGCCACTTTGAGGGCCCAGGGAAGCCCTAAGGAAGCAGCTGGGGAAGGAAATGTTACTGGGATATTGGGGGAAGTCTCACCAGGCCCTGGTCTCCCACACCAAGGGCACAGATGGTGACTTTCAGGTAGCCTCTCACGCCACTGCCAGGATTATTTGGTTGGCAGAGGCCTAACCATTTCCTCAGGAGTGTGTGACCTGGAGAGGCAGAGGGGCCATGGGAGACCAGCCTTCAGTCTCTAAAACTGCCTTTGTTTCTGGGGGAGAAGGGGGTGGAAACATGTCTCATGTATCCTGGTTTCCATCCTGTGGCAGAGGAAAATGGGAGCCACTCTTACCAATAAGCAATGACAGTGCACGCACAAGGCTGCCGACAATCGCCTCTAGGGAAGAGGGACTCCTGTTCCCACCCTGGAAACCCACTGAAGTTACTGGCCTGGTCTGGAGCTAGACACTATAGAGGCAAGCATTTTCCTCACCTCCAAATCCAAATCTCAACCTGCTATGTGTGTTGTGGCCAGGTCATGGTGGAAGCCTCCACTGAAACATCAATCTCCCAATTCTGGCCTCAAAAAATAGAAATCAAGCCCAGGGTTGCAATAAAAGGTCAGCATTTCACTCAATGGGATACCCTGAGTTTTTCAGAGAAAGATGCTATTATTATAGGGTAATATAAAATACAGTAAAGTACAGTAAAATCAAGGACAAAACTATTTACACCCTCTAATACCCCCTACCATGTGTTGAACATATGGAGATTTTGAGGTGTTTAGACTCTGGCCTGATTTTTCTCAGAAGGCACACATATTTGCAGCAACTGTTACCTACCTGGAGAATGGTAGATAAACCCAATATCTGTCTGAAAAGACAAGAGTGGGGGGAGGATTAGTTAGGGCCTGCAGCCAAGGTTTGTATTACCAACTAACCCAATGACAATACTAGCTACCAGTGCTTGAGTACATTCTCTGCCTTAACTCCTTTAGTCTTTACTACAACTTAGAAGGTAGGTCCTTTGTCACCTCCACTTTGCAGAGGAGGATACTGTGTTTGAGGGAAATGCCCAGTCTTACAGCTGGTAAGTGAGGAAGGCTGCATTGAAAAGCTCCTTAATGCCACGCTGTGCCACCCTGCCAACACAGCCTTGCTCTTCCCTGATGCTGGGTGGGGAAAGGGTGTCTCCTGTCCTGGGGAAGAGGGTGGTCAAGGTAGGAGTTGGCAGAGAGACTATGGGTTTTCCCTTTCCCCTGGGAGATGGTTTCTGACAGAAGCCTGAGGGATGTGGTGCAGGACTGAAGGTGGTAAGAATGGGGCAAGGCACCATAGAGTAGTCTGGCCCCCCTTGTAACCCACATCTGAAACTTCCATAGATCAGTCCCAAAATTCTGGATGTAGACCTGCCTTAAAACTCAGTCACCCCCTTGCGTTAGGTAGGCAAACACTTCTTAGATACAACAACAGAAGCACAGTCCAGAAAAGAAAATTTTGATAAATTGGACTTCATCAAAATGTAAAACTTCTACTCTTTGAAAGACACTGTTACAAACTGAAAGGGCAGTCATATACTGGGAGTAAATATTTGCTAATCATATATCAATAGTAAGAAAACTATTGAAACCCAATGAAAATGAGAAAAGATTTGAACAAACACTTCACCAAAGAAGATATATAGGTGACAAGCACATGAAATGATGCTCGACATCATTAGTCACTGGGGAAGTGTGAATTAAAATACCACAAGACACCACTGCACACCATTACAATGACGATCATAAAAAAGACAGACTGTATTAAGTGTTGATGAGAATGTGGAGCAACCGGAACTCTAATACACTGCTGGTGGGAATATAATATGGTAAAACCTGTTTGGAATTTTTGGGAAAAAACTGTTAGGAATTTTCTTTAAAAGTTAAACATATTGGGCCGAGCCCGTGGCGCACTCGGGAGAGTGCGGCGCTGGGAGCGCAGCGACGCTCCCGCCGCGGGTTCGGATCCTATATAGGAATGGCCAGTGCACTCACTGGCTGAGTGCCGGTCATGAAAAAGACAAAAAAAAAAAAAAAAAAAAAAGTTAAACATACACCTACCATATGATCTAGTCATTTTGCTTTTACATATTACCCAAGAGAAAGTGAAACATATGTCTGTATTAAAATTTGTACACAAATGTTTACAGCAGCTTCATTGTAATAGCTAAAAACTGGAAACATCTAAATGTTCATCAACAGGTGATTGGATAAACAAACTGTGGTACATCCATGTAATGAAATATTACTCAGCAATAAAAAGGAATGAACTACTGACATGTAAAACATGGGTAAATCACAAAATAATTATGTTGAGTGAAAGAAGCCAGACAACAAAGGGTATATATGTGTGATTCCATGTATAGGAAACTCTAGAAAGTGCAAACAATCTATAGTAACAGAAAGCAGATCAGTGGTTGCCTGGGGATGGGAGTGAGAGGGAGGCATTACCAAGAGGCATGAGGCAACTTTTCAAGGTGATAGATGTGACAAATATGTTCGTCATCTTGACTGTGATGATGGTTTCACAGGTGTGTGCATATTTTAAAACAAGTTGTACATTTTAAATAGTGCAATTCATCATAAATCAATTGTACTTCAATAAAGCTGTAACAGAGCAAAACAAAATGAAAACTCAGTCCCCCTCTAATGAAACAATAGACCTAGGCGGTGATCATCAATAGCTGTTAACAACATAAAAAGAGACCAAGGGCTGGCAGGTTAGCTCGGTTAGAATGTAGTGCTGATAACACCAAGGTCCAGGGTTCAATCCCTGTTACCAGCCAGCCACCAAACAAACAAACAAACAAATAAATAGAAAGACCAACAGACATTCTTGAGGTCACCTTCCCAAGTGATTGAGCCAAGCCTATTCAAGCCTCTAGGTAGGGATGTGGGGTGGAGGAGGAGGGAGGGGAGCACATGGTGATGCACTCAGCAAAATCCAGACGGGGAAAACTATAGGTCCAACTACCCAATTTCCTTAACAAATAAATCGCAAATTAAAAAAAAAAAAAAAGAGGGCAGGGCAGAAAGGACCAACAGGATAAAAGAGACCTAAAATACATTATTAGTCAACTTCTATGAATGGACCTGGTTTGGATCCTGATTTGAACAAACTATAAGAGGATTGGTAAGACAATAAGGGGAAAGTGAACATTGACTAGATACTTAATGCTATCGAGAAATCATAAAGATTTTTTTAGATGTCATAATTATATTGTCGTTGTGCTTAATAAAATCTTTGTGTTTGGAGACATGTACTGAAATATTTAAAGGTAAAACAATATGATGGCCTGAGATTTGATTCAAAATCATCGAGTGGAGAAAGAGAGGTGAGCTGGGTGTGGGTACGACAAGATCGACCACAAACTGAAGTCCAGCGATGAGAATGTGGGAGTTCATCATACTATTTTCTCTACTTTGGGGTATGTTTGAAATTTTCCAAAACAAAAACTAATATTAAAAAAATCTCAGTCAAGCTCACGTTTTCTTTGACCTCTACCTTATTCAACTGTCTGGAAATTGTGCTTTTTACCTTCTGCCATCTAACCTCTCTAGAATCTTTTTTTTTTTTTTTTTTTTTTGTCTTTTTCGTGACCGGCACTCAGCCAGTGAGTGCACCGGCCATTCCTATATAGGATCCGAACCCGCAGCGGGAGCGTCGCTGCGCTCCCCAGCGCCGCACTCTCCCGAGTGCGCCACGGGGTCGGCCCTAGAATCTTAATTTCTAAATCTGTGCTGCTGCTTTTGTGGGTGACATGGGGGAGGGGCGGGTCACGACTCTCCACACTCCTGTAACCCTGAGAAAGAAACTTTGATTTGTCCTCAATTTGCCTTTCTCAACGGTGGTGCCTTGTTTCTAAGGTTGCCAGATGTAGCAAATAAAAATACAGAATGGCCACTTAAATTTGAATTTCAGATAAACAATGACTCCTTTTTTAGTATACATATGTCCCCCACAATATTGGGTGAGGAGCCATGCAAAATTTGGGACACACGTATTCTCATATTTTAAAAGTATTTGTTGTTTATTTAAGATTCAAGTAACTGGGCACCCTGTCTGAGAGTTAATCTAGCAACCTACCTTTTCCTGGATTTGGAGAATCTTAGTTTAGCCCATCATGACTGTGTGTAAACTCTCTTCATCTCTTAGTCTGTCTTTCCAAATCACATCTTTTCACTCCGTCCTCACAGCATCACTATTTCTCTAAGTTTCTCCAACACTTAGGCTGGCCTTTTTGGATGCTCTGCTTTTGTTTCTCAGAGGCAGAGATTTGAACTGTGTCCACAGTACTATGGGTGTGGGGAATTCATCATGGCACCCAGCACCCGACACTTCCATAAATGTTAACTTCTCACAATGACCCTGCTGGTTGGATATATTATTATCCCCATTTTACAGATGAGAAAGAAGAGGTTCAGAATAACTTGTCTAAATCACCCAATTGGTAGGTGGATCCAAGTCTGGATCTTTCTATGTGAAAATCCAAGTCCTTTCCCCTAGACTCGGGTGTGGAGAACAGTGTGAGTCTCTATAATTGTTTCATCAAACCTCTTTCTTTACACAGTGCTCACTTGGAATCTCCCAATCTCTGCATGGTATCTCATCACTGAGGAGTTCACCACCTGCAAGGGAGTTCCCAGAAATATCTTAATTATTTATAACCCCTGTTTCCCCCGTTCCCCATGGAAGGAATAGTAAGGGCACCTCCAGAATCCTCTAGGATTTATTGAATGCTTCCTAATGGCTGGCGCTTGTACGTAATTTTTCTCATTTAATTCTCAAAGGAACCCTGTAAGGTTCAGATTTTTAATTCTCCTTTACCAATGGGGAAATTGATCAGAGATGCCAATTCACCTGTCCCAAGTCAACACAAAGCAAGGTATTGCAATCAAGTTCCCCATTACATCTTGTCCTGGTTGTTTCCCGTGTCTGTGTTCCCAAAGACATGTAAACTCTTCAACGGGAGAGGCCTCCTTGTCCTGCTTAGCCCCATGCTGGGCACGTAGTAGGCACTTGATAAACACATGTTCACCATTGTTTGGCTCCCTCTGGTTGGAGAATGTAGTATTCCTCTCTGAGGGGCTTTTGGTGTCATGAGGATCCCCCCACACAGGGGAGGGCTGCTTTGTTCAGTTGGCATTCCATAATGTTTGTTGAATGAATGAATGAATGAATGAATGAATGAGTGAGTAATCTGGGCTGCCAGGATGTGAGGTAGGTGGTGGAGATGCTGCCTTGGGGTCAGAAAGACAATCTGAAGTGACCCTGGCTCTAAGGGTGGGGCCAATGCGCTTCCCGTATTGAAGTGGGACAAGAAAGTGGGCCCATCTTGCTAGGGATCAGTTTGGCTCCTCACCTGGATCAAGATGGTCTCATCGAAGAACTTTGCAGGAATCTCATAGAAATTCTGGAAGAAGAGCTGAGGCAGAGAGAATTCAGGTAGGGGTGAATGATTTTTTCTTCTATCACTTCACCCACGAACTCAGTCAACTCAGAGTAACGTGCTTCTCCCCGCCTTTGCCCATTTCGGTGACTTTCAGCATACTACACCCTCACACTCCGGAAGCACAAGCCTCCTGGGCTCCTAGAGGGCTTTCTGCCTAGGTATATGGCAGGAGTAGGGAATCCTTCGAGAACCTAGCAGCTCAAGGCCCAGCGAGGTGCCCCAGGATGGAGATTCAAGCCTTCACCTCCTTCTAGATTGCCCTGTCAGTCCACTTCACCCCCTTTCCCTGCAGTAGCTAGAACCGCCTTTTCCAAACACAAACCTAGGCCTGTCACTCTCCTGCTTAAGTCCTCCATGGCTCCCAAGTGCCGTCCATGATGGGACCCTAGCCCATATTGAAGGCTTTCCTCCAGCCACTCCCCTCCAGCCACACCCATATCTGTACTTCTATCAAGTCATGCTGCTTCTTGCTTCCAGGTCTTTGAAAACACTTTCTTTTTCCTGAATTTTCTTCCCCCACTCTGTCCGTTCTTCCCTGGTAGACTCTTACTTCGAGATTTATGGAGCCTTTTCTGAGTCCTCTCCACTGCCCCCAGCTTCACTTACTCCTCCCACCTTCCTTTAAAAAAATTTTTTTTTGGTGGCTGGCTGGTACAGGATCCAAACCTTTAACCTTGGTGTTGTCAACTCTGCACTCTAACCAACTAAGCTATCTGGCCAGCCCTTAGCTTCCTTTCGTATGTCTTTTTATCTTTTATTTGTCTATTCACCAATGCAACAAGTATTTATGGAGCACCTACTGCATATCAGACACAGTGCTACAATTTGGGGCTCCAGCAGTGACGAAATGCACGTGGGCTGGGCCTGCATTTCCCTGCTCCATTAACAGTACTCCCAGACCCCTGTCAACCCCGTTCTGCCCAACTGTGTTTGTTTATGGATTCCTGGGCTGTGCCCCCCACCAGACCACTAGCTCCTCAACTGCAGGGCTCCAAATGATACTTTTCTGTATTTCCAGTGCTAAGTACAGTGCTTAGCCCTCAGCAGGTGCTCAGTAAATGTTTGTGGAGCAAATACACAAAGACATCTCTAGTGGATTGAATTATGTCCCCTCAAACCTCCCTGAAGCTTGAATTGTGTCCCCCAAGTTTTATGTATTAGAAACTTAGCCCCCACTGGGACTGTTAAGAGGGTGGGAAATCCTATTATGGTAATTGAAAGGTGGGGCTTTGAAGAGGTGATTAGATTGTAGGACTGTGCAGTAGTGAATGGATTAAAAATGGTGGTCAGGGCCGAACCTGTGGCTCACTCGGGAGAGTGCAGCGCTGGGAGCACAGTGGCACTGGGAGCGCCGAGGCCATGGGTTCGGATCCTATATAGGGATGGCCGGTGCGCTCACTGGCTGAGCGCAGTGCGGGCGACACCAAGCCAAGGGTTCCAATCCCCTTACCGGTCACACACACACACACAAAAAAACGGTGGTCAGGGGCATGGTTTGGAGGGCTTTAAAAGGAGAGTGAATGAGGAGGTTAGCTCTCTCTCTGCTCTACCATTTTCTGCCATATGAGACTCCTGTGGTACTGTCACCACAGAGGCCTTAACCATCTGTGTCCCTGGACTTTGGACTTCCTAGCCTCAGAAGCTGTAAGCAATAAATTTCATTTTCTTTATAAAATACCCAGTTCCATCTATTTTGTTATAAGCAACAGACATGAACTAATACAACACCCTAGTCAAGAAGCAAGGTTGCTGGCTGTCTGGAGGAAAGGCCCAGCCCCTGGCTGCCCACTGGCCCCACATGCCCCATTCAGCCCACCTCATTGAAGAAAGGGTTGTTTCCCATCTTGATCCGTGTTTGGTGCTGCTGGCCTCCGATAGACACCTTCACCACCGGCTTGATGTTGTTGCCCATGAGCTGTCGGGCTTCAAACACCTTCACTCGAACCTTCGCAGGAGAAGACAGGAGGACCTGATGCCGGGGGCCTGGGCTTCTTTCTCAAGACCAAAATTTTTCTGATAAGAAACATTTTAGCTACTGTGGCTAGAGAGAGAGCCCACAGGGACAAGGCTAGGAGGAGCTGACTTGGTAGGCAGGCTTGGGTTATCAAGGGCCGGGGCAGCCATTGTAAGCAGCTGGGTTTTGTCCCAAGGACACTGGGGATTTTTAAACAGACGTGTGGCATGATGAAAATGACATCTTTGAAAGAACACTTTGGCTGAAGAATGGACAGGAGAGAGCGGAAGGCCGAGCGTTCAGGAGGTGATTGATGTGGTGGCTCAGACCAGGGAATGGAGGTGGTGGGGAAAAGTGGGGGCATTTGGGTGATATTAAAAGCTAGGCCTTGGGCATTGGCTGCATACAGGAAGAGGGGTGGTCAGGGATGACTCCCAGCCTCCTGGGTAGGCTGGGCAGCAGGCCTAACCATGGCGGAAATGTTAGGCCACAGGCTAGAGATTGGAGGGAAGTTGGTAAGCCACGGGATGAGGGTCCCGAATTCACATGGAAACTGTGGTCCTTCCTACAGATCCCCTCACATGCTCCTTAGCCTCTCCTGTACAGTTAATTTGACCTTGCCAACAAGGAAAGGACTCCAGAAGGGCAGAGTCCATGCCCTCTGCTGGTGCACAGCCTTGCAGAGCTGTCTCTACCTTCAGCCACAGGCAGAAGTTCCCCAGAATGGCTCCTGGAGGAGCAGGGGATGTGGTGAGATCTGAAGAGCTGAAGCTGGGTCCGAAGCTCTGACCTTCTACCATAACCTTTGGAGGGGAGGGGATGGCCTGCAAAACCAGCAAGGGCACCAGGCTGGTGGGAGGGGCTCTCAGTCTGGAGGGTCCTCACCTGAAAGTGCTGGGGCTTTGAGGACAGAGCCCTGTGTCCAGTGGGGCTGGGAACCATCAGTTTCTGCCTGGCTGCCTCTCTAGTAGTCATGCCCAGGAGGTCTTTGTGCCCTGGGGAAACAGTCCAGGGCGGGCTCGGAGGCCCAGGCCCAGGAGGTTTTGAGGCATTTCCCCCATTTCACTGTTCTGTCCCCAGTGACCACTAGCTAAAAACATGGCCAAGAGGCCCTGATGGGGGCACATGTCCTCCCCAGAACATTCCCACAGGCTCCTCCCACCCTCAGTAACTATGCATCCCTGGACCCCAACCTCCACACACGGGGGCTTTTGGAAATGAACACTCTTGTCTCCCTCTGCAGCCTACTGGAGGCTGGCTCTTATGTCTATAGATGATAAGTGGACGTATCGGGATGGCTTCCACCAGATGTCTGGAGACCTGGCCCCTAGACCCCTGTAGTTCCTAGGGACCCTAAGCTGGTCATGTCCCTTCTGTAAGCCTCAAGGGCTGAGTCTCAAAGGTCTCAAAGAGCCCATCCAGCTATGCTTGCAGAAGGGCAGGAGTGAGTCCCAGGGAAGAACATACCTGTCTTCTCAATACCCCAGCTCTTCATATGGGCCACCTGTAGGGTGACAGTGCACTGCAAGGCAAAGGCAGGGGAGCTATAAACTGGACCCTGTGACCCTTGACCAAGTCACAGCAGCTGAACCTTATGCAGCCTGGCTGGGGCTCACGCCCAGTCCTCCTGGGGGAAATGATGCTGACCATAGTACGGGGCCACTCCATGGGCCCCTGTGCAGTCTGGGTGGAGGGAGGTTATAAACTGGTGAGGAGAGAGTGATGGGTTACACTGGAGGGAACTTGGAGATAAAGGCGTCACATAGTGATGGTGGCAGAAGAGGATGCAGGAGGGCTGGGAAGAGAGAGAGATGACTTGGGACCAATCCAGAGCCACGGGTGTTAACAAGTCTTCTCCAAGCCCAACATCTTATGACCTCATGTGGGAACTCCTGCAAACTCTCTGAACTGACCTCATGCCTCCAAGCACTCTCGCTACCCATCCAGACTCCCATCTCCAGGATTGCCCCCTAAACAGCTCCTAAGTGCCCTAAACGATCAAAGTAAAGTCACAACTCACCAGCATAGATCACAAGACCCTTCACCTCTGGCCTGAATGCCCACTCAGCCTCGGATCTCCCGCCCCATTCACCTCCACTGTGTGCCAGAATGTAGGCAGCCTGCCCTCCTTGAACCTGCCTCGTTCTTATACCCATCTAGATTCAGCTTCCTTGCTTGTCCATTGTGCAAACCCACGCTCCTCCTTGTGACTCGTCTGAGGGACTGAATATACAAATGGATGGATAAGGGCCAGACCATATGTTAAAATAGAACACTGACCCACAATCTGCAGCAACCAGCCCAGGAAACCAATCCATTATCTACACTAACCAGCCCAGTAAGCCAGCCTGCTATAAGTCAGGCTTGTAGAAAGTCACACCACTATCTCCAGCAATAATCCAGGAAGCCAAACAATAATGATCAGCCCCAAATGGCCAGGCCTTGATTAATAACTGTTAGCTGCCTTAATTTTTGTCCCTACTTCCAACTTAGAACCAACCAGAGAAAGCCAAATATACACACTTAACCAGTTGTATAGGATGCTGGGCTCCTAGTGAGCCGCCTCCAGCTTCCCCATGCCAACAGCACCACTATGAAGCTTTCCCACTTGCCTGCTTGCCTTTGAGTCTCTGCCAAAACACAAGTGATGGTGGCGACCCCCTTGCTCGAGCAAGCTTGGAATAAATAGCCTTGCTTGTTCTCATTTGGTCAGCCTTCATATATTTCCACACCTCTTAAACATCACCTCCTCTTTAGAGCCTCCCGTTACCTCCCAAGTTGAACCATTCACTCCCTCCTGACCTCAGTGGCTCAGCTTCACTGAACCTTGTACATGTGCTGGAGCTCTTGTCACTGTGAGGGATGCCTACTCCAAAAGACAGTGGGCTTCATTCAATTTTGTATCCCAGTGCCTAGCACAGTGGCTGATTCCTAGTGGAGGGCCCATTGATCCATCTGCATAGATGGATAGAAGGGTAGATGGGCATTTGGATGGCAGGGTGGGGGAGTCAGGTGACAATGGCAGTGTGATGTGGCCCCCAGGGCAGGAAGCACTCCCGTGGGGTGGGCACTAGTCCTCCCTCTGCTTGCCTTTCCCCATTCCTCCGGCTGCCCTGCCTGGGCCTGACTCACGTCTGTGGGCGTCATGGAATGGTTGAGTAGGGTCAGGTCCTTCACAACAAGGACTTTACCCGGTTGTTTCACCAATGGCTTGAGTAGTACTGTGGCCATGCCAATGAACCTGGAGAGACAAGGAGCAGGTGTGAGATCCTGAGCCAAGGGAAAGGGTGTCCTTCTCTGTCCCTGGCATGGCTTTAGATAGATGTGGTTTATTCCCAGAGGCTGCGTTGTCCAGAGGCTGAAGAACGCAGTGAGGCAAAGCATCCACCAGAGGGCGCAGGGCTCTCCACTCTGTGGGAATTGGCTTCGGGCTCCCAGGGCAAGTGACAGCTGATTGGACCAGGGGTGGACACCTCACTGAAGCTGGGCCAGTCAGATTCTCTGTCCTAGGGATTTCGACCTGGGATGCCACAGCTTCGCTCTCAGTGGGACGTTAGTCTCAGTTGGGTCCTAGAATGGGGCCCTGATGAGAAGCCAAGGTTGGGCAGTCAGAAGCAGAGATGCAAGGTCCATGGCTTCAGATGGAGAGAGCCGCAGCTGGGTTCCCAAGTTCCTAGTCCTAGCTGATTTGCACTCCCAGCCTGGCTCCCCTTTCAATACCCACCCTCTTTTTGTTCTTTAGCTGGTTGAATGAGTTACGGATTAGAGACAAGAGCTACATCATCCTCTGCTGCTTTGGCCAGGGAGTTAGGCTCCTCCTGCCCTCTCTGCCTCACCTTTCTTCCTTTTTTGAGCCTATGTCCTGAAGGATGATTTGCAGGAAGGAGTCATTTTCCAGAGGGCGGTTCCAGAGGTGCCAGACTAGGGTCTTTGTGGGGAGGGGGGACACAGAGAGGTTAGTATCCTTCCTCGGCCCTTCCCTTCCCACCCTTCTAGAAATTGAGGAAAGACAGGGGAATGGGCCGACACTGTGTTTCTCTAAAACTGAGGAAGCTCCCTCATGTCTACTTTCCTAAGGAGATGGCCTTTGCTATCTTTCACCAAGGTGTGGGGCATCTTACCTGGGCTTCTGCAGCTTGAACTGCAATAACATGGGTGTCTTAGGAGTTAAGGGGTTTGGGGACTGGGGGTGAGGGTGGGACAGCATGGGTGGATGGAAGATGAGAAGGGATCCTGCTCAGGGAGCCTAGACTCTTCTTTGGGCTTCTAGGAACATCAGGAAGGCCCTGTTGGACTAGGTGATGGGACATACCATGGTTCATACCCAGAGGTGAGGGGGAAGGGCCAAGAAGAGCTGTGGGCAGATGTGGCTTTCACAGCTTTGTCAGATCAAAGACTACTCCTAGGCCAAGATGCCCCAGCCTTGAGAAAAGCTTGAAAGGCTCCCCGTCCCCTCCCTAGACTTCTGAGCACCTGCCTGGACTTCACCCCTGCCCCCTTGCTATTGGAGTTGTCATTTCCTCTTCTGGGTTTGCCCTGGTGTCTACCTCGTTCCACGTAGGGTCATTCCCTTCCACCACATGAGTTCTCTTCTGGATATCTGTAAAGACACCAAGGGACTGGCATTGGTGGTAGGAAATATTTCAATGTCTGGATATGAGTGGGGCAAAGAGAGGTAGGCCACTCTAAGAAAACTTCAAGTCTACATTGGCAGGTTGCTTCTTTGGAACCAGTTGCTTCTTTCTTTCTCTCTCTCGGGGTTTCAAAAGTTCTCACTTTTTGTCACCCTGTGTGACAGATAATGCTATCTGATCATTTAACTTTCTTCCTGTGTACATAGTTCCCAGCGTCTTGCAGTCAAGTTGCACTATGGGACTCATTCTGACCAACAGGATGTGGGAGTGATTTCCATCACTGCCAGGCCTGGCTCCTAGCAGCTCCATGAGATTCTCCATTCTCCTTCTCTCGTCTCCCTATAGCCACCCTCATGACCTGCCAGCAGGGTGGTGCCGGGATGACTTCACAGCCATAAGGAGCTAGCAGCTGGTCCTGAAACTACTGTTTGGAGGAGCCACCCAGGAGCCTGACCAGCACCATGCACGCACGACTTGGTGTGAGCACAAGGTAAACTTTTATTGTGAAGCCACTGAGATTTAAGAGTTCATTTTTTTACCAGAGCAAAGCCTAATGTACCCTAATGAAGACATCCTGAAACGTCTGTAATGGGTTGAAGCTCTCCATCCACTAAAATCCCCCTCCCCCAGAAATATCTTTAACAGAGGACAGTCTATAGCCCTGCAAAAGAATCTCTAAATTGCTAAATTACTTTGAGCTTCTCCCCCGTGAAAGAATGAGGAGGGTGGGCTGTGGTGATGGGAAGGCGTGCAGGGTAGTGGATGGTGTATGGCTGGAGAGGTTGGGAAGGACAGGACAAGAGGAATAAAAAATATCAAACATGCAATCATAAGAATCTGTGGGCAAACCCAGAACATTTAGGCATCTTTGTAAGAGATATCTGTATATTTTTTGGTGGCTGGCTGGCATGGAGAACCAAACCCTGACCTCGGCGTTACAAGGCTGTGCTCTAACCAACTGAGCTAACTGGCCAGCCTGAGAAATTTCTAGAAGAAGGAAAGATGGTACCCACAAGGTGGTGGGGAACATGGCTGGAAATCAAGGAGAGAAGCTGTCTCTTGACTGGCTAACCATAAAATTATTCGATCAGGGCAAATACTCATACATATTGAACTCCCACTACACTTCTTGAAACCTGCAAACTGGGGACGTGAGCACACATCACCCTGTGAGCCTGGAGTCCGAAACATTCCATCTCTGAGTGTTGTCATGTTCAGCAAGCACGGTTTCACAGACCAGAAAAAAATGTTAAAGGAATTTCATTCTTTACTCATGTCTCTTGTAGGAACGGCTGTGTCCTCTTTTCTCTTGGACCCCATTTTCTGTCTCCCTAAAGATCCTGGAAAATCTCATTTTCCTGCATCCACCTCCTATACTGTCCCCCAATAGACTTTCACCATTTTTTCCTTCTTGTAGTCCCTTTTCCCTCCCAGCTGTTTGATATTATAGATATGCTTAATCTCTCTTGTTCTCTCTCTTAAAGCCTATCACCCCCCTCCTCCCCACCCCTCTTAGACTGCTTTTTCCTCAGCTATAAAAAATAGAGACAATAAGACTTGGCACATCTATCTCATGGAATCGATGTGAGGAGCGAGCATAGTTATACATGTGAAAAGGCTTTGTCAATTGTAACAAGCTCATTCAAAAGAAATTAATATTATTGAGCAGTTATTACTAGAACTTGTACTTAGGGTTGTACATGTATTATCTTTTTAAATCATCATATCCATCTTATGAAGCAGGGACTTTTTTTCTCTAAACCTTAGTTTAAGGCACAGCCCTAATTCATGGAAGAAGGTCGAGGGGCAGAGTCCTCTTCTTTTCCTACAGCCACTCCCTGGGGAAAAAAGGGAGGCAAAGAAGTCATAAGAAGAGAAACAATAGCAATAAAGATGGCACGTTTTGAAAGAGCTGGACAATGCCCACTTCATCATTTCATCACAGAGAGCATCTTCTACATCATAGGGCACCAATAAGTCTATTTTTTCACCGAATGTATGTTGCCTCTTGGGGCTCTCTCTCCCATGCAGAACCCTGACTCTCACCTCTAAAATCGATGGACACACAGGGTTTGGGTGGGGGGGACAGGGGCGGCTCAATCTTGGCTGACTGCACCTCAAGCCGCAGCATCTCTGAGACCTGCTTCCTCCCCTCCTTTCTTCTGCAGCGCTACACCTTTCTTCCTGGAGCTCCTTGGTCCAGAGCTTCTCCAGGGTGATTGGAGCCTTGTGTCAGTTGCTTAGCAACAGAAGGGATGTCACAAAGGTGGGTGGTTCTTGTTTCTGGAGAGGAATCAAGGGGAGTGAAAGGAGGGAGAAGTAATAAGAGTATAAAGTGAGTGGCTTGTGGTGACTGGGCCTAGAGAAACAAAAAGACCCAGCTGCTTTACATTTCTTCTTTCTTTTCTCTTACTCTTCTTGTCCTTTTGCTTTCAAGATCAGGCATAAGGGTAATGCTTTCTCTTTATACGAGCAAGTTGTCTGGAGTGAATCATTGCCAAAGTCACACAATTTAGATGAGAAAGTAAGAGAAGGCATAAGGAAATCAAGGACTAGCTCAACTAGGTGTCAGGGGAGGCCCTTCCTACTGCAGAAACAAAACATTTAAGCCTCCTTTTTTTTTTTTTTTAAAGGAAACCTAGTTTAGATATGAGTTCCTCTTTAACAAAGGGAAATCAGCTTTTTAATTAATGGGCTCTTTTGGTGGCTGGGTTTGTAAGGTTAAAGAAAACCCTCCATGCCAGGACAGTTTTGCTGTGGCTGTCCTTATTACTATCAAGGCATGAGCACGGACCTGGGTCGTTTGTTCCTGTGGTTCACATTAAGTAAGACCTTTTCTGCTTTAGGCTTGAACATTATGTAAATTACATCTTATCCAATGGTTAGAGTGAAAATGACTATTTTAAAAAGGTGTATTAGTTAATGCAACAACTAGTTAGCAGCAAGCTTACTCTCTGTTCTAAAATACGCATGGCATTAAAAGACTAAAATGCTTGGATATGTGATCATAGTGTGAAGATTGTTTTCTAGTGCAGCCGATTTAAAAAGAAAAAGTACTTCCTGCTAGTTTTTCTAAAATCTAAACACAACACAATGCTTTTTGCTTTGTTTTTGATTTTCCAAACTAAGCATGACACAAAAGACCTCACAGAGGGAAAGGCTGACAGATTTGACTGCGTAAAATTAAAAATTCCTGTATAGAGAATATACCTTAAAGTTAAAAGACAAATATCAATGGAAGGAAAACACTGGCAACATATTTAATGTCCAAAAGGTTATTAACTTTATAGAGCGAGCTCTTATAATTCAATAAGAAAAAGATGACTACCCCAAAGGAAACCGTGGACAAAGTTCGTATCAGATGATTACCCAAGTGGACAAAACAAAAGAAGTAAAAGGGAAAAAAAAAATTCAGTCTCATGAATAATCAAACAAATGCAATGAGATACCCTTTATCGCTTGGCTAAATTGGATTCAAAAGTCAAAAAAGGATGTAAAAAAAAAAATCACACTCATTTTATCAAGCAAAGAAATGCAACAAGATACCATTTATCAGCTCCCAAATTGGCGAAGAATTTTTTAAAATGACAAACCTGGTGTTTTGAGGAAGGGAGAGGAGCAGAGAAAAGATACAAATTCGTATGCAGTGTGAGTAAGCAGAAAAACAGCAGAATCCTGGCCTAAGCCAAGCGCCCTGGAGAGAGAATTAAGGGTAGGGACAGGTGGGGCAGAGACTGCTCCTTCTTTGTCATTTCTCATGGTGTTAACCTTCATATTTCTACATAGCATATTTGAATAGCATTCCTTGAAATTTTCACTTGCAGACATTATCTATCCAGGCAGCTCTCTTGCACCGTCTCCCACTCCCTGCCTGCCTTCTAGCTTCTCTCCCAAACTTCCCCGACTCAAGGATTTTAGACATTTTCTTCTGCTGTTTATTGCACAAGATGAGGATTTTTGCTTTCCCGCACTCTGTCTTCTCTTCATCCTGTTCTCCCAATAGAATTTATCTCATTTTGGGACTAAATCTATATTCAGTGTTTTCATTATTATGGCAATGTATATACATATTTTTTCACTGCAGAGCAAGTAATATACTTTACTTACATGTCCTTTCTTATATAACTTTGTGCTTTTCTGCAGGTTAAGAATCGCTTCATTTTTACATTTGCTTGCTTTTCTTTGACAATCTGACCAAATCTTCTGACACCCTTCTACAGTACTTCTTTTAATACAATTTTGCCCAGATTCAAATCAGTCAGGTATTTTCCGTTTTATTGTTTTCCCTGGGGATATTCTGCCTAGCCTTCTCTTCTCCTCCAGTCTAGACTGATTTTCCCTAGACCCACCATACAGCTATTGTCCTGGGACTACCCTTCACCATCATCTTTAGGATTCCCCTCGTCTGCCTCATCTTCTGTGTTGAACCCTATTTCCTGGACCCCATGTCTTCCTCCTTCTCAATTTAATGGAGTAAATGCATCTTGGTGAAACACAGTTTTCAGTAGCTTTCTGAATTTTTTGAGTTTTGCATGTCTATACATGTCTTTACTCTGTCCTTGCAGTTGACTGGTCATCTGGCTGGGTGTATCAGTCAGGATGGGCTACATTATGCTGAGTAACAAACAACTCCAAGATCTCAGTGGCTCAAAACTTTTTAAATAGGAGGTTTAGGGCTGCCTGGGTAGCTAAGTTAGAGCATGGTCTTGTGACACCAAGGTCAAGGGTTTAGTTCTCCTTGCAAGCCAGCTGCCAAAAAAACAAAAAAAAACCAAAAAACCCAGGTTTACTGAGATATAATTCACATAACATAAACGCAGCCTTTTCAAAGATACAATTCAGGTTTTTAGTATATTCACAAAGTTGCATGACTACCATCACTATCTAATTCCAGAATAATTTTGTCATCTAAAAAGAATCTATTTTAACTATTAGCAATCAATCCCCATTTCTCCCTTTCCATAGCCCCAGGAACCCATCAATCTACACTTTGTCTTTTTAGATTTGCCAATTCTGGATATTTCATATCAATGAAATCATACAATATGTGGCCTTTCGTGACTGGTTTCTTTCACTTAGCATAATATTTTCAAAGTTCATCCATGTTGCAGCATGTATCAGTGCTTCATTACTTTTTATGGTTGACATATGGATATACCACTTTCGTTTATTCATTCATCAGTTAATGGACATTTGGGTTGTTTCCATATTTTGCCTATTATGAATAATGCTGCTCTGAACATTCACGTACTTGTTTTTTGTGTGTACATATGTTTCAATTCTCTGTGTATAAACTTAGGAGTGAAATTGCTGGGTCATATGTTAACTCTGTGCTTAACTTTCTGAGGAACTTCCAGACTGTTTTCCAAAGTGGCTACACCATTTTACAATCCCACCAGCAATGAATGAGGATTTTAATTTCTCCACATACTTGCTAACACTTTTTAGTATTTGTATTTTTGTTGTTATTGTTGGTTTTTTAGCTATGCTAGTGGATATGAAGGCGTAGACATTTATTTTTCATCTTGACCCATGACTCTTGGTGTCCTGCTGCCAGCCAGCCAACCAATCAATCAATCACTGAGTCAACACTCAAACCATTATCTATGTCCTGGACTATGTTCTCTGGAGGATACAAAGAAGGTTAACCTCCCTGACTTTCAGGATCTACTCTCTCTACACAAAACACATGGAAAGTTAACAACATAAAGCAATCTGTGGTCGATACCAAAGTTCTTTTTTTTCCCCACTGACATTCCCTTTTATTTATTTTAAAAATAAATTTAAGAACATTTTTATCTTCTGTCTTCCCCCCAGAGCAACTAAAACCAACAAAAACAGGGTATGGCCTGGGGGACAAGAGGGTGCTAGAAATCCTAATCCTCTTCATCTTCTGCATCAGGTGCTGAGGGGTCCAGGGACACTGGGGCAAAGGCGGAGTAGAGGTGAAGGGCATGAAGGATGTCAGGGGGCTCTGAAAACGGGCAGGGGGGGTGGCAGGCCTGGGGTGGGGGCTGTGATGCCTCCTCTCCCCCCTCAGTATCTGTGTCTTCAGACTTATCCTCCTGCTCCAAGACGGTCCCCGACAGCTTCCTGTCCTTGCCTTTGCTTCCCATCCCATTGTTCCTCCAGCTGCTGCTGCCTGGCTTCTGGCCTCTACAGACACCCTTGTCCCCATCCATGTGATTTGTCTTCCCCATCCCCCTGCATGTCAGGCACAGATGTCACCAGGTCCTTCAAGAAGTCAGACCTGCTCCAGCTCCAGGCAGTGCTTGAGATGGGATATGGTCATGGTCTTGGAGTTTGGGGGCTGGGTCACCTGGCAGGACTTCTTCAACATGACTGCAGGAAGAGCTTGAGCACCCAGGAGATGATCACAGGCCCAGCTACCACCACCTTACCAATCTCTTTGTCTGTCTGCATGATCTTCTTGATCCACATTGCATTTCTTCTTCTTGCTCAGCATCTCAGGGCCTCTCTGCAATACCATAATTCTTAATGGGGTATATCTGGAGTCCTGCAGGCTCTAGCCTCTGTCTGTCTCTCCAATTTTGGCTCTTTCCACTCAACTGCCTCAGTTCCAAATCTGCCTTTGCTACTTACTAGCTTTGTGACCTTGGGCAAAAAACTTTACCTCTCTGGATATGACTATACTAGAACCTAGCTTATAAAGTATTAGAAGATTATTTATTTATTTATTTATTTATTTGTTCTGACCGGTAAGGGGATCGCAACCCTCAGCGTGGTGTTGTGTAAACCATGCTCAGCCAGCAAGTGCACCAGCCATCCCTATATAGGTTTGCCATCCCCATATAGGATCCAAACCCGCAGCCTCGGCGCTACCAGCACCGCACTCTCCCGAGTGAGCCACGGTGCCGGCCCTAAAGTATTAGAGGATTAAATGAAGTAAGTCATTTATGTCATCTAGAACTTGTGTAGCATTCTCCAAATGCTAATCCTGTTATCACAGTTATAAATTAAAGAATTACTTATGTACATTAAAAAGTTTGTCTCATCAGTGCTGTATCTTCAGCTCCTAGCACAGTACTTACCATATAGTAGGAATTTAAGGGATATTTGTGAATGAATGAATGAAGGCCACGTGTGTGCTATACGGTATCAGAGGGAGGAGAGGCATTATAGAGAAGAGATGGCCATCTCTAAGCAGTTGGTAGTGACAGCTTGGAGTGCTGTGTGGAGAAGATGATTTTGAAGTTGCTTCTGGGTTCAGAGGTAGAGTGGACTGTGATTGATCAATCATGTCTGCCATGGGCACGGGAAGAAACAAAACAAAACACTGCAGCACAAGCACTAAGGGTTTGCCATCCCTGCTGTAGAAAAGGCTCACTGTAGTGCTAGACATGATTCAGAATTGTGAAATCACTACAATTTCCCTCCTCTCCACTGCCCGCCTCCCCCAACTTTCCTCTAGGTACTCACAGTCCTATGTGGCATTGCACAGGTCCTCTGGAGCACTATGTCTCTTTCTTTGGGCTGGTCTCTGCACCCCATTTCCATCAGCATGACAGTCAGTTGTCTTACACCTGACAGATACGGCAACCCAAATGAACCAATCCACTAATCACCCTAAAATGGTAGGACTTGGTCGCTGATTGTATTTTCCATGCCAGGGACACTGCATTTACATTGAGGTGGGGATTGGGAAGTATGTTTGAGTGTGTGTGCAGTGTGTAGGGGTTGGCTGATGAATCAAATGCCACAGGGGCCAAGGAGGTGGTGTGAAGTTTGCCAGGGTGAGGGCAAATGCAGACCCCATGCCTGTCACACTGGAAGGGGAGTCCAGTGCTGCCACAACCTCCAATTTTTCAGAGAGCTCGAAAAATCTGGATTTTTACATGAAATCTCCCAAGCTTAAAATGTTGCAACTAAATAAAATGTTAAGAAAGCAAAGTGCTGGCCGAAGAAAATGGTGTTGTGCTGTATTTGGTCCATTAGCTACCTCTGCATCGGCCCTCACCGCCTTTCCAATCCACCCATCTGCAATGGCCTGCTCCTTCAGAGTCCAGCCCCAAGTGACTTCTTCATGACGCCACCCCAACCCCCTCAGTGGGGAAGTTTTCTTCTTCTAGACCACTCTGGGCCCCTCATGGTAATTACCATCGTGAAATCTATTTGTGTGTCTGTGTCGGTTTTTCTGGGCGGCTGGCTGGTACAGGAATCGAACCCTGGACCTTGTTGTTATCAGTACCGCACTCTAAGCACCCGAGCTAACCGGCCTGCCCAAGAGTAAATTCTGAGTGAGTAAAATCAGGCGGGCTGCTCTGGCGGAGCTGCAGCTGCGCGCCCTCTCAGCCCTGCCCCTGGGGCGGGCAGGCACGGGGCAAAGGACCAAACCGGGTAGGGCGGCGAGAACTGGGGCTGTGGGAGCCAGCCTCGTCCGTTGCCCTCGCTTGGCCCTGCTTGAAATGCACGAGGTGGAACTCAGCCTTCGCGCTGACTCTCTGACTCGGAGACGTGCGCGCGTTCCTGACGCCTCCCCTCCCGACTACGTCGCCGGAGCTGTGTCCTTTCCGGGCTTTGCCGCTCACCGCTGCTCTCCGCCCGTCCCTTCCCAGGCGGTGATCCGCTTCCGTGTTTTACTCGGCGCCCGGAGCGCCGAGGCGTGGAGGCGGTAGTGCGCACGCGCACAGGGATCTGGCCCGGACGGAGCGCGCGGCCGGGTGACTGCGGGTGAGGAGTGTGGGCCCGGCGGGGGTGGCGGGTCGTGGGGGTCGGGGCGAGCGGGGGCCTCGGCGAGGGCTTCTGGGCTCCCGGGGCATGAGGGGACGGGGGACTGGAGCTGGGGCTGGGGGGGCCGAGGCCGGCCGGGCGTGTTGGGGCGGGGGCCGCGCTTCGGTCGTCGTGACGCGGGAGCCGAGCCCGGCCCGGGGAAGCGGGAGGCGGGCGGCGGGCGGCTCCTCCTCGTCGCGAACTCTCGATGACCTTGGTCAAGTCCCTTCAGTTCCCTGAGCCGGCCCTTTCGTCTGTAAAAGGAGCATCTTAAGCCCTGTCTCCTGGATAGGCCGTTTAGGGGTTCAGTGGCGGGAACCCCCCGAGGGGTCCCTGGAGTAGCGGGCGGTTTGCCGGGCACGACTCCACCTAGGGAGAGGAAGAAAGGGCTTCTTAACGTTTCCTTTTGTCACAGGCTATGCGAGGGGAGCTCTCACTTGTATATTTTAAGAACTCCAGACTGTTATGAAGTAGTTGCAGAACTTTGGTTTAACATAAAACGGGCGACTAGAAGCCAGCGGAGCCCTTGCTGTGTGTGTGGTTAGCTTCTTTGTGGCCCGCGTGGCCCTGCTCTTACAGGGGTGTCACCCTCCAGCTGCGGACACGGCTCTGTTCACATTTTCTTTAGAGAATGGGGTGAAGCAGTAGAGACCCTGAGCTTTTGAAGAAGTCAATTTGTTTTTCCTGTGTTTGCCGGAACCCTTACCACCCACGTAGGAAATTGTGGTGCTGGCCGAGCAAGTTCGGTGTCTGGCCGTGGGAGGTCTTTGTGAACCTTGGAGTCAGCTTTCCAGTTACCGAATTTTGAGAGAGTGAGTATGGAGGAACTCAGGGCACTCTAGCCTTTTTGGTGGTGGTGTGGAGTTTCAGGAACTTTCCCACGGGCAAAGATGTGCTGTATAATGGTACTCAATATGAATGATGGTAGGTCACAAAAGTAAACATATTAGATGGTCTAGGTTCGGAGAAATTTGGAATATTTGAATTGACTTAAACTGAAACTTTTTCCCGCAGGTGACTAGCATGCAGATACCCATGCTCTAATTTGCTGCCCCTCTACCAACATGGCCCACCGGGGTGGGGAGAGGGACTTCCAGACCTCAGCTCGGCGCATGGGCACGTCCCTGCTCTTCCAGCTTTCAGTGCACGAACGGGAGCTGGACCTGGTTTTTCTGGATCATAGCTATGCCAAGCCATGGAGTGCTCACCCAGATGCCAGTAGTGCCCGCCCCACCCGCATGCTCTTCGTTACTCCCCGGCGGCAACATGAAAGTACCATGTGAGTTTAATCTTCTCTCCTGAGGGCTGCCACTGCCCTAACTGGTGGGGATTAGAGAGGATTTTCTTGGGGATGATTGGGGAGATTGTATGGGGAACTTGGATGTTTAATTCAGGCATTTCTGTTAAGCAGCATAAGGATATCAGACCCTAAATATGGGTATCTGCATAGGAAACATCTCCTAATGAGTTAGGAAAATAGGATGTGTAAAGGAAAGCAGACAACCTCTTCCACTAGATGATAGGACTTGTACAGAAAGAGGAAATTGAAAAGGATTTTTTAACTGGTGAAGAAAAGAACTGAAAAGTTGATTTAAAAAAATTGCCACACGGGATAAGACTCCTTGTCACTTTAGTCCAGTGTTCCAGTTTGCTTGCCAGTGGCAACAATGGTCTTTTTATGGTAATGCATTTTGATTTTCCTGGCTTCACACATAAAGGTTAGGAGCTATTTCCCAAGACATTGCTTTCTCTCTTAGTTTGTTACAGAACTGCCACCTGTCGGTTAATCTAAACCCTTCTTAGGTCTAATTTTATTTTCAGCCAGCCTTCATAATAGGGTAAGAAAGTCTCATAAATTTACTACCTGATATGTGGTACAGTTACATTTGGCCTTAATAAACCTGTTTGACAATTCTCTTGAACTTTAAGGCATTTTAATTTCTTGCATTTCAAGATTTCTTGATATGTTCTATTCTGATCATCAAATCATGCCCTTAGGGCTGGCCCATGGCTCACTCGGGAGAGTGCGGTGCTGATAACACCAGGGCCCTGGGTTCGGCTCCCATATAGGGATGGCCGGTCGCTCACTGGCTGAGCGTGGTGCTGACAACACCAAGCCAAGGGTTAAGATCCCCTTACCGGTCATCTTTTATTTAAAAAAAAAAGAAAAAAATCATGCTCTTAATAATTTTATAAGGTTTTTGAGAACAGTTTTTGCTTGTTTATTTTTAATCTGACCTAACGTTTACTCTTCCCTCAAGCACAGATTTTAGTTTTGTTGGGGGATAGAGATCTTGTGTTTTGCCTCTTTAGATCCCCCTATGGAGCCTTAATGAGTTAGAGGTACCATGATATGTGTGTTTTACACACAGGCAGAATAGTGGTTTTTATTTTATTTCCCATTTCCTTGGCTTTTTGGTGGAAAGAACACAGGATCTGTGACTTTGGGGAATACTCTAGCAAAATTCTGTTGCCTTTGGCCTAGCACATAACTGAAAGACTCCTTTATTTGTTTATTTAAAAATCTTTTTTTAAGGATGACCAAGTAAGGGGATCTTAACCCTTGACTTGGTGTTGTCAGCACCACGCTCTCCCAAGTGAGCCAGCTGGCCATCCCTATATAGGGATCTGAACCCGTGGCCTTGGTGTTATCGGCACCACACTCTCCCAAGTGGCCGGCCCCAGAAAGACTCCTTTAAATAGAGTTTGAGATCTTTTCCTCTTTGCTATGTAATAGCTTCTTGCTGACATTGAAGCTTCTGTGTCTGTTATCTCCTGATGTTTTCCTAAAGCGAGAATCTGTGGACTTGGCCGTTTCAGTACTTAAGCAATTATTGCCGCTTATTAGTCCTGTCTCCTTATGTAGGCCCTGAAAATGGAAATTTGGCATGTTCTAGGAACTCTTTTAGGTCAATGTGGCTGGAATATGGTGGCAGTAGGGTTATAAGTAAGAGGTAGAGAGAAGTTGGCAGAGGCTACCTCATGTAGAAATTTGATTCTAAGAGTGTTAAGAAGTCACTGAGGAATTTAAGCTAGAGATCCAATTTATAGCTTTAAAAGACCACTTTGGATTTTTGTTGAATAAATTATAGTGCAGGAGTGGAATTTAGAAGACCAGCTAGGAGGCCATTGTAGTAGTCCGAGATGGGCCAGAAATCATGATGGCTTGGATAGGGGTGGGAATGGTACATAGTGGAGAAAAATGGATGGCATTGAGATATATTTCATAGGTACAGCCAACAGGACCTGCTGTGGTGAATTGGAAAGAGGGGCTAGGGTTAAGAGGAAAGATAAAATTAGGATGACTCTTAAATTTATGGCTTGAGCAGCTGGGGAAGACTGAGGGAATATAGCTTTGGGATGGTAAAATCACAAGATTTATTTTAGGCATACATGTCCAAGTGGCTAGCCTAGTGTCTGGTCTAGAGAAGATAATCAGCTCTTTCACCCACTTTCAAATCTAACTGCACATTATCTCACTTCATTTCATAATGATATAATTGTTCCAGTCAAAGGGAATAGATTCAATAAGATCATTGAGGTCAAAAAAGTTAACATGATGTTTGGTAAACATCGATTAGACCAGTTTGATTGGCATAGTGTTTTGGGTGACAAAGTTAGTGCAATGTATGGCACTAGGATTTCAT
Source organism: Cynocephalus volans (assembly GCF_027409185.1). Taxonomy (NCBI): domain Eukaryota; kingdom Metazoa; phylum Chordata; class Mammalia; order Dermoptera; family Cynocephalidae; genus Cynocephalus; species Cynocephalus volans. Next base: position 91,261,024 of record NC_084473.1, on the reverse strand, counting down.
TAACATCATTTGAAAATATGAAAGATCTTTTTTTTTTTTTTTTTAATATGAAAGATCTTCAGATGTCCGTTTATATTTGTTTCTGTTCCCAGGCTCTGTGAGTTAACAAAGTGAGTTAAATAGCTAAGGTATTTGCATTCCAGGTGGTCTGTCTTGGATAGTCACAGGCTTTTACAAGTATATAATTAACTATCAGTTGATTGCTAATGGAAGGGAGTTTGTATGAATAATTTTAAACTCTTGACCAGCACTGTCCAATAGAGCTCTACAATAATAGAAATATTCTGTACCTGTCATGTCCAGTGTGACAGCTGGTATCCCCATATATCTATTGAGCACTTGAAATGTGGCTAGTGTGACTGAGGAACTGAATTTTTAAATTCTATTTAGTTTTATTAATTTTTAAGTGAGTACCATGTGGTTTAGTTTATAGCTATTGTATTGGACACTATGCCTAGGCAATCTACTGTTTGCTTATGGAATGTATTTGTCTTTTTAAGAAAATGTTTGCGGGCTGGCCCCGTGGCTCACTCGGGAGAGTGTGGCGCTGGCACTGAGGCCACGGGTTTGGATCCTGTATAGGGATGGCCAGTGCGCTCACTGGCTGAGCGTGGTGCGGACCACACTGTGCCAAGGGTTGCGATCCCCTTACTGGTCAAAAAAAAAAAAAAAAAAAAAAATTTGCTTATCATTTTTTGTATAGACTTATTTAAAAATGACTTTGTGTTCCTCCAGCACATACCAGTGTGTCAGAGAGGGCAGAGATCTAGACAAGTGTGGGAAAGATGACTTCAAATCAAAAATTTCTTGTGGATGTAATGTGCTTATGCATAATTTAAAGCTGACTATATTACAGAGACATTTTTTGGCAACCAGATGATCATTAAATGCCTGTGTTGTGTGAAGTATGTGTGGCCTGGTCCTATTTCCTCACCTGTTTACAGTGAATCAGACGTCCCAATAGATGTGGAGACGGTCACTTCAACTCCTGTGCCACTCTATGATAATCAGAAGGCGCGCAGCGTGATGAACGAGTGTGAACGTCATGTCATCTTTGCCAGGACTGATGCAGATGCCCCTCCCCCACCAGAGGACTGGGAGGAACATGTTAACAGGTAGGCCACTCCTCAGGAGGATGGGTTACTGCAGGATTAATGGTCACTGTTCTGTAATTATTTTGTATCATCGGCTTCTTTGAAACATGTTTATTAGGAGCTTATTTCAGCTACACAAGTCAGAATTGTCTCCTAACTCTCACATTATAACTCTCAGCTCACAATGCTGTGAACTCCTTGAAAGCAGGGCTTGTATCTCAGCCATCTTTTCATCCCTGACACTAGGACACTGCCTGGCACACAATTGGCATATAATAAATATTTGTTGAATAAATAAACAAATTTGATAGGTATGGCTAGCTCTGTAGCTCATATAGTACAAGTTGTACAGCACAAGTAAGGGTCACCCATCTACAAAAAAATTAAATGTACATTTGTAAGATAGTGTGTTTATATTGTCTATAACTAGGGTAGAGAAAATGTTTTGGAGTCTCATGAAAAGCTAACAGATGTTTGAGAGGCTTCTAAAAATAGATTTGCAATCTTTGCTTTTGAGGGCACACGCTTAAGCCTGTTTTCATGAGTTTGCTGGCTAGGCTTCTTATTGCCCCCAGGGGACTCAGCACTCTCCCGTGTTCCTTCATTTGGTAAACATTTATTTACCTTATGTAACAGCTTTATTGAGATATTACTTATATACCATACAATTCACCTATTTAATGTGTGCAGTTGTAATTTTTAGTATATTCAGAGTTGTGTACCCATCACCATAATCAATTTGATGAACATTTTTGTCACCCTCAAAAGAAGCCCTGTACCTATTAACAGTCACTCCTATGTCCTCCCAATCCCTCCAGTCTGTGGGAATGACCAATGTACTTTCTGTCTCTGTAGATTTGCGTATTCTGGACATTTTGTGTAAAGATAATCATGAGTAGGTGATCTTTTGTGACTGGCTTCTTTTGCTAAGCATAATATTTTCAAGGTTCATCCATGCTGTAGCATGTATCAGTACTTCATTCCTTTTTATTGCCAAATGATATTCCATTGTATGAATATCTCACATTTTATTTATCCAGTAATCAGTTGATGGTCACTTAGGTGGTTTCTTCTTTTTTTTAGCTATTGTGAATAATGCTGCTATGAACATTTGTGTATGAGATTATGTGTGCATCTGTGTTTTTAATTCTGTTGGATATATATCTAGAATTGGAATTGCTGGATCATGTGGTAACTCTGTATTTAACTTTTGAAGAATTGCCACACTGTTTTCCAAAGCTGCTGCACCGTTTTACATTCCTACCAGCAGTGTATGAGAGTTCTAATTTCTTAACATCCTTGCGAACACTTATTCTGTGTCTTTTCTTATTTTTTATTATAGTCATTCTACTGTGGTGAAGTAGTATCTCATTGTGGTTTTAATTTGCATTTTCTGATGGCTATTTATATGTATCTATCCACTTATCTACTATATGTAAGGGAATGTTATTCCTTACATCAGGAGTTGGTAGGTGGTGAACTTGCCATACTGTTGGAGAATGCTTACAATAATGAAAGATAGCGAGATAGGAAGAGGGGTAGAAAAGTTTGAGGTGATTGGCATGATTTATGAGGCTGATTGGAAATTGGGAATGAGATTGAGCAGTTTACGTTTGTGTGATTAAGACAGTAGCTGTTGAAGGAGGAGTAGTTCTGCACCTTGGTCGAAGAGCTTGTGAAGAAGTTGGTTGAGGTCTTGAATTGGAGTTAATGTGGTGCCCTAAGAAGGAGAAATACTCTTCAGAGCTTCAGATAAAGAGGAAAACTGCTGTGAGTGAAGATAAACTACTAGAATATTGTCAGTCAGTGAATTCAGTAAAAGGGTTTCTCACCATTGTTACAGTTAATAATAATAAAAAAATAACAACAGTGATAGTAACAAAAAAAAATATCATTTGTTGAGTGCTTTCTAGGTTCCAGACATTGGGCCAAATGCATCATGTATATTCTCTCTTTTAACTCTCCCAATATGTCTTGGAGGTAAATCCCTTCTTCATCTCTGTTTTACAAGGTGAATAAACTGAGCTCAGAGAATTTAAAAAACCTTAGGAAGTAATGGAGCAGGGATTTGTTCAAACCAAGCAGTGTGATTCCAGAGCTCAGAGTTCTCGACTACCATACTCTCTGCATTAAGGTCAGTAAAAAGAGAGTAAGACTAATTAGTTGTGGCTGAACAAGGTGGCCTCACATGGTTATATGTCCCTTTATGGCAGAACGTGCTGCCTTAATTCTCAGTTTGCAGTTTCAGAAAGAGCATGGGAGAACTGTGATTTATTTATTTATTTTTTTGGTGGCTTGCTGGTTTGGAGATCTGAACCCTTGACCATGGTGTTATCAATACTGTGCTGTAACCAATGGAGCTAACTGGCCAGCATGATATTTTTTATAAGCTTACCCATGGTTATGAATAAGAGGTTTCTGGAGACTGTTCATGCTTATCGAAGTCATTAGAGGCTTAATAATTCATATGAATACCAGTTTCTTAATTTATATGGAGAGAGATAACTGCAAAGCAGAAGAGACACTGGGGTGGCCTGGCCAGAGCTTCCATTCCTGGTAGAAAGGTCTGGGAAGCCATTCTAGTCCAGAAGTAGATAGGTAAGTGGAGAGTCTGTGCAGGAGGCACCGTCCTTTAGCAGGATAGCTGGACGCACTCATCTTTGCTCTAGGCAAGATGTGTCCCTAGAGTAGACCAGGGCACCCCTTCACCTGCCCAGCCCTGCAGAGAAATACTGACAGATTCTTATTTTTGGTTTATCTTTGTCCACTGCCTGTGTGGACCTTCATCCTTCTGTTATCACATAGATTGATAGGATTCATTAGAGTTGTTTATCTTAGATTATTTGTTTTTTTAGTGTCCAGTGAGATTTTGGAGATGTCCTTCTCTCATTAGCAAGAGGCTAACAAACCATATGTTTAGGTATATCACCTCTGCACACAGCTAATTTCATTGTTTGATGATATTAACTTAAGTTTCAGAGGTCACCATTTTATGACCCTGTCCCTGAATCTGTAGCCTGTTTGGAGTTGCAGTTCCCTCTACTCTGATTATAATCATCTTGTTGCCATTCTTTCCCTTGACATGATTGTTAAATTGCTGCTTCCTTTCTTCCTGTGTAAAGTCATATAAAATTACAGTTTCTCACATCAAGAGTTCCATGGATTATAGGACAGCTCCCTAGAATTCTGAATTTTTTCCCCAGAGAGCTTACTGATTGTTCTTTATGTAGTCAGAAACTTAATTTCCTTGTTAGGGTTCCTTTCCTCCTCTTGAGTTATTTCAGAAGAAAATAAGTTCAGATAACCTGTGTGTGTAGAAAATGAAGACCTACCCCCCTTCCCCGCCTGGCTTTCTCTACTAATGGCTGATATTTTATAAAATGGTTTAAATCTCTCTCTGCTTGATTTAATTGTCTAGATCAGGAACTGTCAAACATGATGCATGGGCCAAATCTGGTCCATTGCTTGCTTTTGTATGCCCATTAGGTAAGATTGGATTTTACATTTTTAAGTGGTTACAAAAAAATCAAAAGAACGATAATACAAGGAGTCTTCAAAAAGTTCGTAGACTCATATTATCTTTTAATTCTATTTTTCTATGAAATTTTTTTGTTGTTTTTTGGGTGTTTTTTTTTTGTGGCTGGGCAGTACAGGGATCTAAACTCTTGACCTTGGTGTTATCAGCACCACACTATACCAGTGTGCTAGCCAGCCAGCCCTACATGAACTTTTTTTTTTTTTTTTTTTTTTTTAAAGATGACCGGTAAGGGGATCTTAACCCTTGACTTGGTGTTGTCAGCACCACACTCTCCCGAGTGAGCCACGGGCTGGCCCCCTACATGAACTTTTTGAGGTACCCTTGTATTTGAATAAAATTCAAATTTCAGGGTCCATTAATAGTTTTATTGGAATACATTCATGCCCATTCATGAGGTATTATCCATGGCTGCTTTTGCACTACAGCCTCAGAGCTGAATAGTTATGGCTGAAACCATATGGCCTGCAAACCCTAAAATATTTACTATCCAGCCTCTTATAGAAGTTTTCTGACTGGGTCTGGATCATGTTCTTGTGTTTTTGAGCCATAGTCATACAATTTGGAGGACCTTTGAAATGATTTCTTTTTTTTTCTTTTTTTTTTTTTTTTATCTTAACCTCTGACTTGGTGTTGTCAGCACCACGCTCAGCCAGTGAGCAACCGGCCATCCCTATATGGGATCCGAACCCATGGCCTTGGTGTTATCAGCACCACACTCTCCCGAGTGAGCCACGGGCTGGCCCTGAAATGATTTCTATTTGCTGGCATAGTAATGTCCTGAAGATGTTGGACCAGCTTTTTTTTTCTCTCTCTCTCCTGATGTTTGTCAGATGCCAAGTTTTCACTCGATACACAGCTTTTGGAAGACATTTAACAAAATACTCCTGACACATAATACTTCTCAGTATTGCTCAAATGTATTATAATTATAGGACATTTCCAACATTTTAGTGAAAGAATGTAGTGTCATAAAGCAGGCTGTCTTGTCTTAGATATAAGAACTTCTGAATTCCTGTCCAAAAAAACCCCCCATTTTCCTTTTCTGAGCTTTCTCTAATTATATATCTTAATATTGTATGTATCTGTGTTTAAATCTTAGGTTGGATGTTTGAAATTTTATGTCCAATATCTTTATTTTCCCTCACTCCCTTCCCCCCACCCACTTTCCCCTTCCTTCATTCCTTCCTTTCTCCTAGTGTTCAGGCAAAAATCTGAAAAAAGTGTGACCTATTGAGTTCTTCTGATGTTGTTTCTTCCTGTTTGACTTCTGGTTAAAAAAAATCCTTTAGACATTTTAATGTTGAATCAGTCTCCCTTTAAACAGTATCAGGAAAATAATAGCCTTTGAAAATATCAGATTTTTTTCGTAACAATGTGATATTTTGGCTACTTTGAATAGGATGTGCCAGAGGTCAGCATATTATTCAGATTCAGTCAGTGCATGGAAAACAAACGATTATCTGATCTCATCTAAGAAATGAGGAAAAGGCATTTTTGCACTCATGAAAATTGAATAGGTTTAGGTGGAGGGGAGCCAGTTGACTCACCACAGTTCCCATCAGCTAATTTGACTGTTTAGACTTGTATTTAAAATTGTCTCCTGTTTTTAAAATTTTCCTTAATTATATCTTTTGCATGCTCTTTATCTTAATCTTGGGTTAGATCATTTTTTCTGCCCACTTTATTTTCCAGCCTCCCACGAAGCTGACAGAATATAGAGAACATGTTTCAGTTCTTGGAATCATTTTGTTATATATCCCAGCGATAATCCTAAGAACTTTTTCTGGGATTTTAGATTCTCAGCATTGTGGTTTTTAAATTTAATTTCAGCTGTCATCGGTGTGTAGTAGTAATTTTTAAATAGCTTTCTAACCCTCCTCCCCTTTTGTTCACATCATTTTCCTTGCTCCCATCGTTTTGGGTTTCATAATAAATATAGAGTAAGAAAAACAGATAGGGAAAACATCCTGTTATATAGTAAAGAACAGTATAATTTTGGAAATGCTGTTGGTGCCTCATAAATAAATTATGCCTCATTCTCTGTTCTTGGAATTAAAGTTTGCAATGTGATCAAAATAGGCTTTGAGAAAACTCCAGAGATTGTTGAACATGAAGAAATTGTATTTGTTGTTAAACGTGGTTTGTTATAAATGAGCATTATTGCTGGAGATGAGGCTGCAATACAGTACCACTTTCAAGATACTGCAGGTTCTTTATATGTATATTTTTACAGAATTAGAAATTCAGGAATTTTAACTGATAGCCTTTGATCTTTCATTTCTACTTAAAGAAGTTTATTCTATAGAGATACTTGCATGAATGTATAAAGATACAGATAAGGCCTGGTCTGTGGCTCACTTGGGAGGGTGCAGTGCTGATAACACCAAGGCTGCAGTTTTGAATCCCTATATATGGATGGCCGGTTCACTTCACTCACTTGGGAGAGTCTGGTGCTGATACACAAAGGTTAAGATCCCCTTACCGGTCATCTTATTAAAAAAAAGAGAGAGAGAGAGAGAGAGAAAGAGTGAGAGAGAGAGAGAGTGTGTGTGTGTGTGTGTGTGTGTGTGTGTGTGTGTGTGTGTGTGTGTGTGTGTTTGGGAGAAGGGAGGGGTGGTCAGTACAATTATTTATAAATATGAATAAAGGAGACACAAACTAAATGCCCACAAATAGGGTAGACTTTAATCCAGCCATTAAAAACAAAGAGGTGTATTAATATGGAGATATATCCATGTATCTCTAGAGAGCTTTTTTTTTTTTTTTTTTTTTTGTCTTTTGTCTTTTTGTGACCAGCTGCACTGCGCTCAGACAGTGAGCAGCGCATCGGCCATCCTTATATAGGATCTGAACCCACGGGCGGGAGCACTGCTGCGCTCCCAGCGCCACACTCTCCCAAGTGTGCCACGGGGTCAGCCCGTCTAGAGAGCTTTTTTAAACTACTTGTGATGATCCTATTTCTTCCCACCACCACGAAATCCCCAAGCCCATCTGAGAATCACTCTATATAAGAGAGATGCTACTCATGGGAGTGGGCTGTGCATTTAAATGCTGTGAAGGAAAAAAACAAAACAAAACAAAACAAAAAAACGACTAAATGCTGTGAAGGAAAATGAGATTATGAACCAGTGGGTTAGAGCCACTGGTCCCAGCAAGCCTCCCCAGTCCCAAGGTATCCTGAGCCCCAACATTGAGTTGAAGTATTCACTTCCTACCTCCCAAACACAAAGTCTTTCTGAATATCAAACCACAGCAAAAACTGACTGGACACTGATGACTGTCAGGAATTAAGCCAAGAGAACTAAAAAAAAAAAAAAAAGAAATGGACAATCCCAAGAAATCTGAGACTGCTTCTAGTATTCCCAAGAGTGGGTTACAAAATGGTGGGAAGCTTTGGAGGTTGTAGTGGATTGAATTATGTCCCCCCAAACTCATGAAGCTTGAATTGTGTCCCCCAAGTTCTATGTATTAGCAACTTAGCCCCCACTGTGACTGTTAAGAGGGTGGGAAGTCCTATTACAGTAATTGAAAGGTGGAGCCTTGAAGAGGTGATTGGATTGTAGGACCATGCAGTAGTGAATGGATTAAAAATGGTGGTCAGGGTCAGGGGCATGGTTCTGAGGGCTTTAAAAGAAAAGGGGAGTCTGCCTTTTGCACTCTCTGCTGTCTCTGCTTCCACCGTCTTGCAAAGTGAGACCCCTGGGTCACTGTCACTACCACCAGATGGACTTTGGACTTCTCAGCCTCAGAAACTGTAAGCAATAAATTTCATTTTCTTTATAAATTATCCAGTTCAGTGTACTTTGTTATAAGCAACAAACATGGACTACTACAGTGATGGAGTTTGGATGTGTGGTCCCCTCCAAAACTCATGCGGAAATTTGATCTCCAATGTGGCAGTGTTGGAAACTGATTGAGTCATGGGGGCAGATCCCTCATGAATGGATTAATGCTCTCCCTGGGGGAGGGGGTATTAATGAGTGAGTTCTCGCTCTATTAGTTCCTGTGAGAGCTCGTTGCTTAAAAAGACCCTGGCACCTTCTCTCTCTTGCTTCCTCTCTCTTTCTTCCTCCATGTGATCTGCTTGTACCCGCTGGCTGCCTGCCGCTTTCTGCCATGAGTAGAAGCAGCCTGAGGCCCATGCCAGATGTAGCTGTCCCAGAATCGTAAGCCAAATAAACCTCTTTCCTTTATAAATTACCCAGTCTCTGGTAATTCTGTTATAGCAACACAAAACGGACTAAAACAGAAAATTGGTACTGAGGAGTGGGGTGTTGCTATACAGATACCTGAAAATGTGGATGCGTCTTTGGAGCCAGGTTATGGGCAAAGGTTGGAGGAGTTTGGAGGACTTAGAAGAAGACAGAAAGACGAGGGAAAGTTTGGAATGTCTTAGAGACTTATGTAGTGGCAAGCAGAATGCTGATAGAAACGTGGACAGTAAAGGCCATGCAGATGATGAGGTCTCAGATAGGAATGAGGAACTTATTGGGAATTGGGCAAAAGATCATCCTTGCTACACCATAGCAAGGAATTTGGCTGCATTGTGTCCATGCCCTTGGACTTTGTGGAAGGTGGGACTTAAGAGTTGTGAACCAGAGCTTTTGGCTGAAGAAATTTCCAAGCAGCAAAGCATTCAGGACGCTGCATGGCTACTTCTAACAGCCTACTCTGAGTTATGGTGGCAAAGGCATAATGTAAAGCCAGAATTTAAAATGGAAGCAGAGTGTAAAGATTTGGAAACTTTGCAGCCTGGCCATGCGGTAAAGAAGCAGAGAGCCGGGAGAACAATGCAAGGGTGAAACAGATAAACTGGTTGCTAAAGACATCTTGGTGGTGAGGCAGCCAGATGCTAATAGCGGAGAAAATGAGAGGAAAGCCCTGAAGGCATTTGAGAAGTCTGGAAGGGTGCCCCACCCATCACAGGCCCTGAGGCTTAGAAGGACTGAGTTGTCCCAGAGGACAGACCTGGGGCACAGCTGCTCTCGGGAACCTGCTCCCTGCATCCCAGCTGCTCCAGCTAGAGCGGCCCCAAGTGTGGTTCGTGCAGCAGCCCTGGAGAGTAGAGGCCCGAAACCCCAGTGGCGTCCATGTTGTGTTAAGTCTGCAGGCTGGCAGGACATGAGAGCAGTGGAGTCATGGCAGCCTCCACCCAGATTCCAGAGGATGTATGGAAAAGCCTGGAAGCCCAGGCAAAGACCTGCCGCAGGGGTGGAGCCACCACAGAGGTCATCTACTAGAGCAATGCCGAGCAGAAAAGTGGGGTTGGAGCCCCCACAGAGAGCCCCCACCAGGGAAATGTCTAGTAGAGCCAAGGCAGGAGGGCTGCCGCCAGGACCCCAGAACTTGGGGGCCACTGGTAACGTGCAACGTAGACCTGGAAAAGCCACAGGCACCAGTGTGGCCCACTGGGCTGTGCCTGGCAGAGCTGTGAGAACAAGGCTGCCTGATGCTTTGGGGGCCCAGATGCCTAGTTGTGCCCAGGATGCAGGACTTGGAGTCAAAGAACATTATTTTGGAGCTTTAAGACATAATGTCAGGGCTCACTCGGGAGAGTGTGGTGCTGATAACACCAAGGCCGCGGGTTCGGATCCTATATAGGGATGGCTGGTTAGCTCACTGGCTGAGCGTGGTGTTGACAACACCAAGTCAAGGGTTAAGATCCCCTTACCGGTCATCTTTAAAAGAAAAAAAGAAAAAAAAAAAAGACATAATGTCTGCCCTGCTGGGTTTCGGACTTGTTTGGGGCCCGTTTTTCCTTTCTTCTGGCCTATTCCTCCCTTTTGGAATGGGAATGTATACCCAATGTCTGTTCCACCATTCTGTGTTGGAAGTAGATAAATTTGGTTTTGTTTTTCAGGTTCACAGCTGGAAAGACTTCTGCTTTTGATTTCTGATGAGACTTTGGACTTTTAAGTTGGTGCTGGAGCAAGCTAAGACTTTTGGGACTGTTGGGATAGAATGATTGTATTTTGTATGTGAGAGTGACATGAGTTTTGGGGGGCCAGGGGCAGAATGATGGAGTTTGGATGTGTGGTCCCCTCCAAAACTCATGCGGAAATTTGATCTCCAATGTGGCAGTTTTGGAAACTGATTGAGTCAGGGGGCAGATCCCTCATGAATGGATTAATGCTCTCCCTGGGGGAAGGGGTATTAATGAGTGAGTTCTCGCTCTATTAGTTCCCATGAGAGCTTGTTGCTTAAAAAGACCCGGGCACCTTCTCTTTCTCTCTTGCTGCCTCTCTCTTGCTTCCTCTCACCACGTGGTCTGCTTGTACCCGCTGGCTGCCTGCCGCTTTCCACGTTGAGCAGAAGTAGCTGGAGGTCCATGCCAGATGCAGCTGTCCCAGAATTGTAAGCCAAATAAACCTCTCTTCTTTATAAATTCCCCAGTCTCAGGTATTTCTGTTATAGCAACACAAAACGGACTAATACATACAGAAAATTGGTACCAGAAGTGGGGTGTTGCTTATAACAAATACTTGAAAATGCGGAAGTGACTTTGGAACTGGGTGTTAGGCAAAGGTTGGAGGAGTTTGGAAGACTCAGAAGAAGACAAAAAGACAAGGGAAAGTTTGGAATGTCTTAGAGACTGGTTACTTGGTGGGGAGCAGAATGCTGATAGAAATAGGGACTATAAAGACCACTCTAAGGAGGTCTCAGACAGAAATCAGAAGGAGTTTATTGGAAACTGGGGCAAAGATCACCCTTGCTGTAAACTGGCAAGGAACTTGACTGTGTTGTGTCCATGCCCTGGTACTTTGTGGAAGTTTGAACTTAGGACTTGTGAACCAGAGCATTTGGCTGAAGACATTTCTAAGCAGCAAAGCATTAAGGAAGCTGCATGGCTGCTTGTAACAGCATATGCTGAGTTATGGTGGCAAAGGCATGACACAAAGCCAGAATTTAAAAGGGAAGCAGAGTGTAATGATTTGGAACATTTGCAGCCTGGCCATGTGGTAGAGAAGTAGAGAGCATTTTCAGAAGAAAAATTCAATGATACTAAGAAGATTAACACAAAAGAATGGGATTATCAAGAGAAGGGGGAAAGGCCCTGAAGGCATTGCAAAAGCCTCTGAGGCCAACCTTCCCATTTCAGACCCAAAGGCCTAGGGGGACAAAATGATCTTGGGGAATAGGCCTGAGGCACCCTCCACAGGCTCACTGCCCAGGAACACCTTGGGAAGCTGCTTCCAGCACCAGCACCCCAGCTGCTTTGGCTGCTCCAGGTGTGGGTAAATTGGCCCAAGGTGTGGCTGGATGTGCAGCTTTGGAAAATACAAGCTGGAAGCCTTGGAGGCATCCACATGGTGTTAGGTCTCCAGGCTTGCAGAATGCTAGAGCTGTGGAGGTTTGGGAGCCTCCACCTTGATTTCAGAGGATGTATGGAAACATCTGAGGGCCTAGGAAGAGATCTGTCACGGTACAGAGTCACCACAGACAACCTTTGCTAGAGCAATACGGAGCAGAAAGTGGGGTCAGAGTTGCGGCAGAGAAACCTCATCGGCGCCATGTCTAGTGGAGCAGTGAGAGTGGGACCACCATGGACACCCCAGACCTGTGGAGCTGCCAGCGTGCAATAACAGTCTGGGAGAGCCTAAAGCATCACCTGAGACCAGGAAAGCCATAGGAGCGGAGCTGCCTGAGGACTTGGGGACTGAACCCCCACACCAGTGTGCAGAGGATGTTGAACATGGGTGTCCAGTTACAAGATTCACCAGCTTTAAGATTCAGTGCATGTCCTGCTGGGTTTCAGACTTGTTTGGGACCTGTTACCCCTTTCTTTTGGCCTATTTCTCCCTTTTGGAATGGGAATATGTATGCTATGTTTGTCCCACCATTGTATCTTGGAAGTAGATAACTTGTATTGATTTCACAGATGGGACTTTGAACTTTGGACTCTTGAGTTGAAACAAGTTAAGACTTTGGGGATGAATTGAATGCATTTGCATGTGAAAAGGACATGAGTTTTGGGGGGCCAGGGGAGGAATGTAGTGGATTGAATTATATCTCCCCATAACTCCCTGAAGCTTGAATTGTGTCCCCCAAGTTTTATGTATTAGAAACTTGGCCCCCACTGTGACTGTTAAGAGGGTGGGAAATCCTATTATGGTAATTGAAAGGTGGAGCCTTGAAGAGGTGATTGGATTGCAGGACCATGCCATAGTGAATGGATTAAAAATGGTGGTCAGGGTCAGGGGTGTGGTTCTGAGGGCTTTAAAAGAAGAGGAGAGTCTGTCTTTCTCTCTCTCTTGCTCCCACTGCTTCCACCATCTTGCAATGTGAGACCCCTGGGTCACTGTTGCCATCACGAGATGGACTTTGGACTTCTCAGCCTCAGAAACTGTAAGCAGTAAATTTCATCTTCTTTTTTTTTTTTTTTCGTCCTTTTCGTGACCGGTACTCAGCCAGTGAGTGCACCGGCCATTCCCATATAGGATCCGAACCCGCGGCGGGAGCGTCGCCGCGCTCCCAGCGCCGCACTCTCCCGAGTGCGCCACGGGCTCGGCCCAAATTTCATCTTCTTTATAAATCATCTAGTTCAGTGTCCTTTGTTATAAGCAACAAAAATGGACTAATACAGAGATTAAGTAGGGATTTAGCTGTAGCAAGGAAAGCATCTGAAGATAGAGGGCACTTCTGAAGAAGACAGGCGACCCATTCTATTTCTGTAATCATGAATTTCACTTGCTCTCATTATAACTTGCTCCCATCGATAGTCATAGCTAACCTTAATTTTTTATTGCCAAAAGAAATTGTTTAGTCCATGTCTATTTTATAGACAAGGAGACTCAGGGCACACGGGCCCCTCTTTATTGCAGACCTGGATAGAGTGAGTTCTGGCTCCTAGTTAGAATCCTCCTGGGCTGTGTAACTGTGGTAAGTTGTAAAAAACTGGAGATGTGGTAGGCGGAGACTTTATTTTACAGAAGGGAAAGGAATTGGGCCATTATTTTCTTCCTTTCTAGAGGGTATTTGCCCTATCCAGAGACTTTGGGATAGTTAGCTGTACAAAGTGAATAACATAGGGTAATTTGTCTTCCATCTGCAAACTCATTGGGTCATGTTCTTGGTGTTCCTAGAGTGATGACCTGTAGAAATTAGGGTATCTTGGGGTAGGGTGAGATGGAAGGGTTGCTACTCTAGTATGAAGTCAGAGAAACTGAGATTGATGATATAATTTCAAGTAGCTTCCTTGCAGTTTGACTGTCTTGATATGGTGAAGGGCTCAATTTAGCATTGAGTGTAAATCATGTTTCTGTGTTTTTCTCTGCTGTTCAGTACCCATATGTTTAGTGTGGTATGGAGGGTGAAGGTTGGAATCTGGACCCAGTTCACAGAACTTAGAATGCAGTGTTCACCAGCAGATGTTTAACTCCTTCGTGTGTGTCAGGCACTGTTTTATGTGCTGGAGATATAGCACTTAAAACCAACAAAAATCCTGGCCATCTTGGCTTCTACATTCTAGCAGAGGGAGACAAATAAGTTGAGTAGATTGAATGTGAGCTGGTGATATGGCTGGAAAGGGGGTTAAGGAATCCCAGGGTGGGATTGGGGTGTTGCAGTTGTAAATGGCAGGGAGGGAATCAGGGGAAGCCTCGGTAGAAGGTGACATTTGAGCAACAACCTGAAAGGAATGAGAGAGGGAGCCATTGTTTCAGGTCGGGGGGAGGAACTGAAGGGCCCAATCTGTGATGCAGGAGCATGTCTGATGTATGTGTGAGTTAGGGGGGGTCAATGTGGTTGAAACAAAGTAAGTGAGGGGCCATCATAGGTGATGAGCTTGGAAAGGCATTGGGGTCCACACAACCAATTGCAAGGACTTTGGCTTTCTGTTGTTGGCTGGCTGCTACAAGGGATAGAACACTGGACCTTGGGGTTATCAGCACCATGCTCTAACCAGCTGAGCTGACTGGCCGGCCCTTTTTTTTTTTTTAAAGTTATTCCACAAATATTTATTGAATATCTACTGTATGGAGGTGTTCTAGAGTGCATAGACCCTTGAAATACAGTTGTGAACCACTTAGGTCAAGTCCCTGCTCTCATGAAATTCAAAACTAGAGGAGGAAACTGACTTTGGCTTTTAACTGTGTGAAAAGGGACCACCTAAGGACTTTAAGCAGAGGAGCAATATGATCTGACTTAGGTTTTTTTTATTGCTTTTCTAAAATTGGTTTTCCAAATTGACTTTCCAAAAGATTGTATACTAATTTGTATTTCCATCAACAAGATATGGAAGGATCTATTTTCTTACACTCTCACAACACAGAGTATTATTAAACTTTTTAAATTTTACCCACTTGATGGGTGAAAAATATATTTATTATTTTAATTTGTATTTGTTTAATTTTTAAGTAAGGTTGACTATAGTTTTTTTGTGATTTGCCTTTTCATGTTCTTTGCCTGTTGAGTATTTCATTTTTTCTTATTAGTTTTCTATAGCCTCCTCCTATTTTAATGGAATGGTAGTTATTTTCCCACTGTTTTGACTTTATGACTTTTTTTTTCCTTTACAGAAGTTTGAAATTTTTATGTAATTACATTTATCTCTTTTCCTTTTATGTCTTCTAGCATCATCATTTTTTCTTTTTTTTTGGCAGCTGGCTGGTATAGGGATCTGAATCCGTGACCTTGGTGTTATAAGGCTGCACTCTAGCCAACTGAGCTAACCAGCCAGTCCTTTTATGTCATTTAGGTTTTGGGTCATCTTTAGAAAGGTCTTACTCATTCCAGCATACAAATACACGAGGGTACTTCAAAAAGTTCATGAAAAAATTGAAAGATAGTATGAATTTTTCCATGAACTTTTTGAAGATCCCTGTTATAGTCATGTGTTGCTTAATGATGGGGGGATACCTTCTGGGAAATGTGTTGTTGGGTGATTTTGTCATTGTGCAAACATCAGAGTGACTTACAGAGCCTAGATGGTATAGCCTGCTATACACCCGGGCTATATGGTATAGCCATTATAATCTTAGGAGACCACTGTCGTATATGCAGTCTGTCGTTGATTGAAATGTTATGTGGTACATGGCTGTGTGTATGTGTACATATACACGTATACAAGCACTCATATATAGATATATTTATTTATTTAAATTACTGTTTTTTCCTAGAATGTTGGTACAAGATTGAGTATCCCTTATCTGAAATACGTGGGACCAGAAGTGGTTTGGATTTTGGACTTTTTTGTATTTTGGAATATTTGCAGAAACTTAACCAGTTGAGCATCCCTAATCTGAAAATCCAAAATCCAAAATGCTCCAGTGAGCATTTCCTTTGAGTGTCTTGTCGGTGTGCAGAAAGTTTTGGATTTTGGAGCATTTCAGGTTTTCGAGTTAGGGATGTTTAACCTATATTAATTGAGCATCTTCTATTGCCTTTCTCTTTTTTTAGGAAGATTACTAGCCAGAGTTGGAGTATCAGACTAATTAAGACTGTCGAAAGTGGGGTGAAGAAGGATATTAATAAGGTCCATACCACTGTGCTGGGTGTGATGAGGTGGGGATAAGAACAGTAGGACAGATTTCTGATTGCAGGGAGTTTACAGCTGAGTTGGAAAAGAACACATAAAGCTATTAATTAGCAAGATAGATGTGTGTATGCCAGTGTCATACACTGGGATGATAAAATGTTAACATTATATGGAACAGGCTGTTCAAAAATAAATTTGTTAATTCTGTGACATACAGAAAGATAAACAAAATACATATGGGAAAGGGAGAGAGATTAGTCGTGGGTGAAATATTGGGGTGTGGGAGAGTAGCCACCTCATCAGTTATATTTCTGCTCCATTTTTGTTTTTAAAGGTAGTTTAAATAGATCTCTTACCTTAGTCTGAAGTTTTAGCACATTAAAATGCTTGCTGATCCTGTCTGCCTTTTTAGGTGAAATTTGAAATTTAAAAATTCAAATATGTCTGTGCAATGGTACTATGCTTTTATTTAGTAATGGTATTGTTTAAGCTACTAAGTAAAATAATTAGCTTTGCTAACACAAAAACACTTCATTTGTGATTGGTCTTGACTTGTAGTGTGTATATGATTAATACAACTATGTGCTGAGGTGATTCATTGGCAGGATTGGGACCAGAATTTAGGATTTATGTTTTAGCTCAGTGGTCTTAGACTAAACTGCTTTGAGTTATTCTCTTTCATGTGGGAATAAAAAACACAGCATAATCTTCTTAATATGGTACACGTACATGAAGATTGTCCCCAGGGTTTGACTTTAATTCCTCAGAGTTTCCCTTATAGGACTGGCTGGACAATGGCCCAGAACAAGCTATTCAACAAGATCCTCAAAGCCCTCCAGTCTGATCGGCTTGCCCGCTTGGCCAATGAAGGGGTAAGACATGAGAAATCTGCTCACGGTGGGCTCTTTCCAATTCAGGCCTCGCTGGCTGACTGACTTGTTCCCCCCGCTTGCTAACCAAGTGGTCCTTCTGTTTCATCACTTCCATTTACATCTTTCAGGCATGTAGTGAGCCAGTGCTGCGCCGTGTTGCCGTGGACAAGTGTGCAAGGAGAGTGCGGCAGGCTCTGGCAAGTGTGAGCTGGGACACCAAGCTGATCCAGTGGCTGCATACCACCCTTGTGGAGACCTTGAGTCTGCCCATGCTGGCAGCCTACCTGGATGCTTTGCAGACACTGAAAGGGAAGGTAAGGCTGTGACTGGCATCTGCTCTCGCCTAGGGGAAGCCAGCTTCTGCTGTGGGTTCAGGAAGTGGGGTTGGGCAAGGTCTTTACCTAGTCAGCGTGGAGGGCATGGCCAAAGCTAATGGGTTTGCTGTTAAAAATAAGAGACAAGGTATCATTTCACACTTGTGTCTGGTGTAAAAAACGTCTTCAGCCCTGCTGTCTCCAGGATGAGGTAGGGGCCAGAAAACCAAAATACACATTTAGCCTCTGTAGTCTTGCAGCTTGTGGTTTGAGTCATGTTTGAATTGACTTACCACAAAGGAAGCAAAGGGTTTACCAGGGAAGAGTGTTGAGAAGGGTATAAGAAGCAGACCCACAGTGCTGAGTGCCAGGGGGATTACAGAGCAGGGAAGTGCCGTGATACTTTGGTCTCTCCTCATCACAGGATGAGCCTTTAGTAGCAGTACTTGGACTTTAATAATTCATTACCAATGTATCATTATATTTCCCTGCTTTCTTACTTACACAGTATTGAGCAGAGTTAAATTGTTTTTCTTGGTGATTCTATTTTATTGTAATCTTAGTGATTGTGCCGGGCTGTACAAGGGAGGTGGAATGCAGGTTCTGGGGGCAGATTACCTGTCTGGTATCAGCCCTGTCACTGATTAGCTGTGTAAGCTTGGACTAAGCTCAGTTTCCTCGTGTCTAAAATGTGGCTAATAATACCTATCCAGGGTTATTGTGAAAATCAAATTAGTCTAGGTAGAGTGAGTACCTGGCATAAGGTTGGGCACATAGTAAGCCCACAATAACTGTTGATGATTATTTAAGTGGTACCATCATAGGTTCTGTGGCCTTGGACAACTCGATTCAACTAGTATTTTGTGCCTACAGTGTGCCAGGCACTGGGGTGAGCAAAACAACTGCCTTGGGGAGCTTATTTTCTAGTGGAGAAAGAGATAAATGCAAAGATAAATACATCCCTCTGTATTGCTCTCTGCAGTGGAAACCCTGGGCCTGGGAGGTGAGTGGTGGGTAGGCATGGGCATGGGTGGGGTGTGGTCAAGATAAGACCCTGGCAGACAGTGGTGGCCCATGAGTATTGTAAGCATTTTCAGATATGTTCTCCACAGCATTCTACCTATGGCAAAAGTACACTGGGGAGTACACTGTAGGGGGTGAGTGTTGGTAGTGCCCAGGATCCCAGTTCTCTGGTGGCTCTGCCTCACTTGCCATGGCCAGCATGATTTGGATGTGATTTCCCTTGTAAGGAAGAGTTTGCACTGCGTCCCCATTTAAGTTACTGGTGGACGTGTCCTGTGTGAACGAAGTAGTATTCAGATATTATGAGAATGACGGACCACTGGGGGACTCCACAGGTGTGCACAGTGGGTGTTGCCTGCCCAGGCTGCTGGCCCATAGTGAGGGTTAGCCGGAATGGCATAGACTCACTAGTGCACCAATCAGCAAGGGCCTCAGATTTGAGGCGCTGAACATTCTGGGCTGTGCTCTCCTGGGTGGTTCCTCTACCCTCAGACTGTGTTTAGATTCATAACAAATACTTTGTTTCCCAAAGGGGAATACATGATTATGGGATGATTTCACTTTTAAAGTGCCTGCTGGATGTTAAAATGCAGGTGGATGGGATCATCATTAGATGCATTCTGAAGAGTGCAGAGAGGGTACAGACCCTATTCTCTTATTTGGCTCTTTAGAGTGAATGCAATGCTGGAGAGGCCAGGGAAGCTTGGTCTTCCCAGTTCCAAACGGAGAAGTCAGTTATTGAGTAATTATTTATTCAGTGTTGACAGAAAGCAAGTTTTAAGGGTTTTTGGTTTCATAGGTTGTACTCTACTATCAGATAAAGCTTTTTAAATTAACTCAGATCAGATCCTCTGCCTCAGTGTTGAGTGGTTCACAATTATAGAGTTACAAAGAATGGCCAGTTTGGGGTGAAGATCCTTTGTTGTTTGGCCTCAGCCTTTGTTACTAGCTTTACATCCTCTACTTACTCAAACCCTCAACTTCAGTCCACCTGTGCCTGGAATGAGCCCCTCACAGTCTTGCTTCCTGCTGGAGTTTCTGATTCGAAAGCTTTTCTCTCATCTTCTGTTGGAATGCTGCCTGTTCTAAAAAGCCCGACTCACTTCACATGCTGCATCTTCAGATGAAAATTGCCTAACTTCCTCTTCTCCATTGGATGGTTTGAATCATAGCAGTGTGGGGCTTCTGTTTCTTTCATGGCAGTTGTTAGCTGCACCCCATCCCCCCTTTTGTTATTTGTGTTTTTGCCTTCATTATCCCTTGTAGATTAAATTCCTCTGCAGTACTAGTCTGGTGCCTTGTAACAGCAGCTGTTGCGTAAACATTTGTTTCCTGAGTTAAATTGAGAAAGTCCTATGGTTATAATCCCCTAATTTCTCATGCAGAAATCTTTTTCGCCTCTCTTTTAAATTAGGAGCAGCTGATCTTCTCCTGCTATCTTTGAAGTTTTACAATTTGCATCAAACAATAGTACTTTTTATTCTTTTTTGTTTGTTTGTTTTCTGTAAACTACCCCTAACATTTAAAAATCTTTCCTTTCCTCTAGGTCACGTTGACCTTTTCACACAGATATTTCTTCTCATGCTTCATCAGCATGTCTGAAATCTTTATTTACACATCTGTGAGGTCATGTTTTTGGTGTATAGTAAACAGGATATGGTATAAATCACAATATGTTTTGTGTATTTTGTGTGTATTTAGGGTAATTTTTTTGGACACAACATGCCACAGCTCAAAGGCAGTACTCTAGAAGAAAATGCAGATATTTTTTTTTTGGCAGCTGGCCAGTATGGGAATCTTAAAGTTTTTTTTTTTTTTCTTTTTTTTTTCTTTTTTTTTAAATTATAAAATCAGTGATGTTCATTGAGGAAATTTAGAAAACACAGATCTATAAAGGAAAAAATCATCCATAACTCCATAGAGATTATTATTAACATTTAAGCATATTTTCTTATAGTCTTTTTTTCTGAGTAGAGATCATTTTTATATTTTCTGTTTTATCTGTAACATTTTAGCAAATTTATTACTGTATGTTATTACAAATTCTTATAATTATTTGAAAGTAATTTTTAATATCTAGTTAGGTGGATAATTTGCTTAACCACTCCCTTATATATACATTCAGGTTTGTTTTCACTTTTTGATTATTATATTGGCAGCAAATTTGTCTCTGTGCATAACTCTCCCCAGCTGTTTGTGTGTGCGTGTGTGTATTTCTGATATATTTTCTTAGGGAAGGCTTTCAGAAGTAGAATTGTTTGGAAAAGGGATAGGAATAAATTTTAAGTCCCTTGATGCATATTACCAGATTACTTTCCAAAGGGCTGTACCCATTTTACCTTTCATGGTGGGAACATACCTTTCAGCCATCCATTTATTTGTGCTTTTACCCCTGAGGAAAGTTTGAGTTTTTTCCCTGAGGAAAGTTGAAGTCTGTCTATGGCTCATAGTGGGGCTCTGTCCTCCTCCTCGATTGCTGGTGGTAGGAAGGTCTCCTGATTCACACTGGAAGCATCTTTGTTCTTCCATCTTTCTAGATCCCAACCTTGATTGACCGGATGCTTGTGTCATCCAATACAAAGACTGGGGCTGCTGGAGCTGAGGCCTTGTCTCTCCTACTGAAGAGGCCCTGGGACCCTGCTGTGGGGGTGCTTTCTCATAACAAACCAGTAAGTTGGATGGCTCAGGACTTAACTATGTCATGGAATTTTTAGACTCAAGCCTCAGGACCTTGGCAAGAGGATGATAAATAGCTTGCTTAAGTTTTTTTGTTAATAATTTCTTTTATATAGTGCTTAACATAGTTTCATAAGCAAAGAAACATTGGTTGGGATAAGAAAGGTATTGGGATAGTTGGGATTTCGTGGAAGAACAGCTCTCACTCACTGATTCTTGGGTGGGATTCTTTCTCTTTAGAGCAAACTCCCTGGCTCTCCCCTGATTCTTATTGCCTCCTCTGGCCCCTCCAGCTCTGTGTTCCCCACCTCACGCCGACACCGGTTCTGGCAGTCTCAGCTCTCTTGCTTAGGCAAGGTATGTATGGCGGCAAGAGGAACTCTCTCCTGGGTGGGAATATAGTCTTGGAGGATTGAAGAGAAGAAAGTGCAGGATGGGGTCAAAATGGATGAACTTAAATGTGGAGCATCTCCTAACTCTTCTTTTGTTTGGAATTCGAGTGGTGCTCACTCTGGATTGAAGAGTTTTAGGGTAGGTTAAGCAGAATTGACAGAAGATTTGAAACTTACTTCTGTGGCATGGATGCCACTTCTTTCCTCTAGGTCATCCCTGTAGCCACCCATCTGCTGAACAATGGCAGTGGGGTAGGAGTTCTGCAGTGTCTTGAGCACATGATTGGGGCAGTGAGAAGCAAAGTGCTGGAGGTGAGAATGTCCCTATTTCAGTTCACTGTGGCACACCCAGCATTCTGGGCTTGTTCTGCACCTACCTGTGACCTCCTGTCTTATTGTCTTTTTTCTTTTTCCACAAAGATTCACAGCCATTTCCCACACAAACCCATTATCTTGATTGGCTGGAACACAGGAGCTTTGGTGGCCTGTCACGTAAGTAATTTCCATTTTTTTTGGAGGACACTGAGAAACTCTAGGTTGTCCTGGGGTAGAATACTTTTTCTCCAAACATATGTATCACACTATCCGCCCACCTGAAAAATTAACAATAATTCTAGCAGGCAGAAATTAATAGCTCTGGAATTTGATGTTGTGTTCATTTTCAGTTGTTTTCCAAGACATCAAGGAACCTTTTCTTTATTATTTTATATACGTTTGCATATGTCTTCAATTTGTATAAGTGTCCCTGACATGTTCAAAGCCCCAGTTCTTCTGTTTCATGCAGTCTAGTCAAGTATGATATCCAGCACCATGAAAGGAAGAAGGCCATTTCCCCATACTCCCTGCTCCCAGGGACAGTCGACTTAGTCAGCAACCGCTCTAAGAAATCTGAGATGTCTGGGAGCGATTTGTAAAGTTCAACAGAGAGAGATTTTTCTTAACTTAAGGGAGAATGGCAGCATCTGTATTCTCTTGATTGTGTTTAGTATTAGCGGAGAAAAATGGAGCAGGAGGGCTCTAGTCTAGGCATTGATGGGGCAGAAGTATTAAACCTCCCATCCTGTGGTTCAGCCATCTGTTGGGGTCTTTTAGGGTCCTTATTCTCTAGGTAGTGGCTGCTCGTGGAGTTGTACACCCTGTATTTCGTGCTTAGTGCTCCTGCTGTGACTTAAGCACCTTGAGGTCAGGACGGGGGAAGAGAAGATGGGGCTGGCTGGTAGGTCTGGACTACTCTTGGATTCTGGGTAGGCTGAGGTGTGGTGAAGTCAGTTGACCTCTAGACAAACCTTGCTGTTATTTACAGGTGTCGGTGATGGAGTATGTCACTGCAGTTGTCTGCCTTGGGTTTCCTCTGCTCACCGTGGATGGCCCCAGAGGGGTAAGAAGGAGGTGAAGCAGATTTCTGGGCCTGTGGCAGTGGGAATGAGGGTGTACATGCCTTGTTGTAGCCGGTGTTGAGGCAGATTGCAGTTGTGGAGCTAATTCTCCTGAGCCAAGTTTCCAGGCCTATTCTAAAATCTGTACCTGTTTTAGGATGTGGATGATCCTGTCTTGGATATGAAGACACCAGTCCTCTTTGTCATTGGTCAGAATTCCCTGCAGTGTCATCCTGAAGCTATGGAAGACTTCCGGGAGAAGATTCGGGCTGAGAACAGCTTGGTGGTGGTTGGGGGAGCTGATGATAATCTCAGGTTGGTAGGTTCCCCCAGGGCTTTGAGATAGCCATGTTACAGTGTTAGAGAAATGCCTGTAAGGTAGTGATGTAACTATAGATTAATCTGGTTCAGTTAAAAGTGGGCATTGAGGGGCTGTGCAGTTAGTTCAGTTGGTTAAAGCCCGGTCTTGTAACAAAAGGTCAAGGGTTTGGTTCCCTGTACCTGCCAGCCATCCCCCCCCCCAAAAAAAATAAGTGGGCATTAAAAAATTTCTTTCTGGGGGGCCGGCCCGTGGCTCACTTGGGAGAGTGTGGTGCTGATAAAACCAAGGCCACGGGTTCGGATCCCTATATAGGGATAGCCGGTTAGCTCACTTGGGAGAGCGTGGTGCTGACAACACCAAGACAAGGGTAAAGATCCCCTTACCGGTCATCTTTTGGGGGGGAAAAAAATTCTTTCCTACATTTTTTAAATTTCAGATTTATAGAAAGTTGCAAAGCTAGTAAAAAAAATTCTCAAATACCTGTTGCCCAGGTTTTCTAAATGTTAACATCTTACATACTGAAGTATAATTCTCAAAATCAGGAAATTAACATTGATATGATACTGTTATCTAATCTACAGACTCAGATTTCATCAGTTGTTTCCCTAATGTCCTTTTTCTGGTCCAGTATCCAGTCCAGGATCACATGTTGCATTGAGTTACTATGTCTTTTCAGTCTCTCTTGATACAGTGCCTTAGTCTTTCTTTGCCTTTCATGACCTTGATATTTTTGAAGAGTTTTGTAGACTGTCCCTCAATTTAGGGTTTTGACATTTTCTTATGATTACCTTGAGGATATGCATTTTTGGCAGGAATGCCACAGAGGTGATATGCCCTTCTCAGTGCATTCCAACAGGGGATACACGTGTGGATATGTCTTATCATTGCTGATAATAACCTTGATCACATGGTTAAGATAGCTTCTGCCAGGTTCTCCACTGTGAAGCAACTCTTTTTCCCTTTGTAATTAGTGGTTATTTTGTGGGAAAAAGAGACTGTAAATTTACTCTTTGTCATTATACTTTCGCTGGGGTAGGCATTTAAAAATTTTTTATTCCTTACCAAGGATGAAAGTGAATGTAGATGTTATTGTATTAAGCATCCTTTGATATATTTTGGAGTATAAACATAGCCAAAGTTTGTTAAGGGTTTTAGGAAGGTGACTTTGGTCATTGAGACAGCCACTATGCCCTTACAAGCTGGAGCATGTAAGGCTGTTATGTCTTCATGAAATGTACTGAAAAAGAGGTTGTATTATTTATGTGGCCTCCTTTTTCTATACGCTCAATCTTAGAGATTAATTTCAGTTGCATGTTTTAGCTAAAGAGCTTTAAGTAAGTACCTACTTCTAGCTGTCTTTCCAGTTTCCTGGTCAGAGACCTTTTAGAGTAGTCCTTCTGGCCTTTGTCATTTGCCAGCTTCTTGTGAATTTAGTGTCTAGTCTTTTGGTGCTCAAGGCAGTGTTTTCACATAAACACTTTTTCTTGATAAGTCAGACATTCTTATCTACAGGAATATTAATTGTATGTATTGAATTGCTGTGAGTGGGCTGGCCAGATAGCTGAGTTGGTTAGAGCGTGGTGTTCTAACACCAAAGTCAAGAGTTCGGATCCCCCAACTGGCCAGCTGCCAAAAAAAAAAAAAGTAAGTTGTTGTGCAGGAGTGGAGAGGTATGGGAATGCTGTTATTTAGAGTTACATTGTGAGGCTGTTTATGAGACATATTTGCATGGTGCCAAGAACATTGGACTGAGAATTGGGAGATCTTAATTAGTCTTGACTACTTTGCTAAGCAGCTTGGGTAAATTGCTTAACTTCTGTGACTCACTGTCCTCATCTGTAAAATGACGGTGTTACATAAGATTAGAGGTCAACATCCAGTAAATGTTAGAATTTGGAGGCTCATATTGTGTTCTCTGTCCTGTCACTTTGTGCCCTGGTTCTCTCTTTGCCGGGAACCCCTGGTGGAAGCCAGGGTTTTTAAGGCTAATTTTTTAAAGAGGGGAATGCAGCAAGCTGGCTGTGGTCATTTTCTCTTATCCTTTAGAACTAACCTGTAAACAACTTTCCTACCCTTGTATGAATCTAGGTTGGGGCTTAGGGTTTGGGGCTGTGTTGGGGGACCTTTAGATGAGGCCTTGGCATTCTAGATAGAATTTATCTGTTAAGCCATAGGTATAGGATTTTTGGAGTGGACAGTCCTGGGCTGTGTGCTTGTTTCTTTACATATGTTATTTTGTTTAAAAGCCACCATGCCACGAATAAGGTGTTATGATTCACGATTTTGCAGATGTGGAAACAGATTCAGAGAGGTTGCATTACCCTCTTTCCTGGGCCTACAAAACAACAAGTACAGAAGAAAAATCCAGTCTTATTTCCATGGGATGCCATGGAATGTTTAAAAAGTAAACATTTCCTCCTTTTTGTCTCTTAGAATAAGCAAAGCAAAGAAGAAATCAGAAGGGTTAACTCAGAGCATGGTCGACAGATGTATTCAGGTAAACAATTGTTTCGTGTTTTTTCAGCTAGGCTTGCATTTCTCTAGCCATTTAGGTTTGGTCTTATTAGCAATAGCCTCTTTGGTTCTGAAGGATGAGGGGGTATCCACTGTGACCTCTGGTATGCCTAAATCATAAGTAAAGAAACAGGAAAAGAGGGAGAAAAAGAGAAAAGGTGAGTGAACTCAGATGTGAGTAAAGTATCGGAGGGAGAAAGGGTCTATTGGAGGAGCAGTGGAGTGTGCCCCCTCCAAGAGTCTCCTGCTGGTCTCCTCGAGCCACAGCTGCTCGGGGGCCTGAGGTTTGTGCCAGGCTTTGTGTGAGTGGGGAAGGACTGGCACATCTGGATGCCAGAGCTGGAGCGGAATTGATTTTAGTTTGAAACTCTCTGGGAGGTTCCTGTTCTCCAGATGAAGACTGGTAGTCCTTGGCTCCTCTTTACATTAGGATGAGATTGTGGACTTTCTGACTGGAGTGCTCACTCGTGCTGAGGGTCATGTGGGCTCTGAGCCTCGAGATCAGGATGCTGAGAAAAAGAAGAAGCCCCGTGATGCAACCCGCAGAGACCTACCCTTTGAAGTCCCAGAACGGGGCAGTCGACCTGCCTCCCCAGCTGCCAAGCTACCTGCCTCACCCTCAGGCTCAGAGGTAATGCAAGTGGGAAAGATGAAGTGGGGGCGCACTTTTGCTGAGGAATCAGGACTGCCGAGTTGGTTTGTTAGCTTTCAGGGGAAGCCTGTCCACCTTGTCAGTGCTGTAGGCCTGTGGGTTCCTAGGAGGAGAGTTCCTGAGGGAAATGCTGACTGATGGTTGAATGCAAACAACACTGGCTCATCTCTTGGCCTTCTTACCCTACTTAGGATCTCTCCAGTGTGTCTAGCAGCCCCACCTCCAGTCCCAAGACCAAAGTAACCACAGTGACCTCTGCCCAGAAGTCCAGTCAGATTGGGAGCTCTCAACTGCTGAAGAGACATGTACAGCGGACAGAAGCTGTGCTGACCCACAAACAAGCCCAAGGTATAGGCACTTGGCCAGTGGCCCTTCCTGAGTTCTGGCTTCTGTAGTTGATGTCATGTGGCAATTGGAAAATATTGGCATTTGCAGCTTTTTCAGGGACATGTGAGAGGCAGCCTTTCCCACATTTCTGTCCAAGTAAAATTAGGGTGAAATGAATACCAAGGGCTGTACATCAGTGGGCTGTGTACAGCTTTACTCAGTGTTTTGAGGAAGTTAGGCTTTATGAGTTGACTACATGTATATTGGCCTAAACTTTTTTCTAACTTCTAATTGGGGAAGCTCCTTCATCTTTTGTTTCAGATCCTGCCAGCCACTCCTGTAGTCAGGCAGTTCTCCAGATCATGTGTAAAGGGTGATTGGCTTTATTCATCAGATTCTAGGGCAGCTCAACTGGCTTCATGCCCTTTCTTTGTTTTGCCCTTGAAGAGTTAAGTTCCCCACAGTGGCACCTTCAGCGAAGTTTATCAGGGTTCTTTGCAGAAACATTTTAGAGGAGGCTGGAAAATATTTGCATGGTTGAAATTAGAGTTTGGAAACCTGCAGGTACTATGTAAGGAGCTATAGAAAGGGGGAAGTTCAGAGGGTAGAGAAAGGAGAGGAAACAGTGACTCTGCCCGCACTCCCACTTTGATCCAGTTGAGTGGCCTTGAGATAAGGCCTCTTGGGCATCGGTGTTTAATGATGTGTCCCCGAGCACAGATCATCTGAGGATCTCAGGAATGGGAATACTTGGGAAGAGGCTGCAGCCAAGATTGGCTGTTGAGCCAAGAGACACAGAGGAGATAGGAGCTGATCTGCTTGCTTCTCTTGTGTTTCTTTTAGTGGAGCCAAAGAATCAGAACTTAAACCCAGGCCTCTTGTGAGGTTGGTTGCTCATAAGAGTGCTAACAAAAAGCAAAAGTGTGAGTGGATAGGTGGAGGCAAAAAAGAGGTCAGGCCCCTAGGGTCCGCATGGATGCTCTGTGACCTGAATCTTCTTGAGTGGTGATCAGAGCCAAGTTTAGGTGGGAGATGTCCCCTTAGGCTTTTGATAAAGACAGTCAGCGATCTGCTGTGCTTCTGAAGGGGAGGATTAGTTGAGATTCTAAGGCATTCTGTAAGGCTGGTTGGTGAGCTGGGTTTGAGATGAGACGGGATTCAGTGTCGTGGGGGAAAACAGCAGCTGTTAGAACCCTGGCTTTAACAGAGCTGATGGGCAAGTGGGGAATGATAATAGCTAACTAACGTAAACGGAGCTCTTAATACATGCCGTGCCCTCTTCTTGGCACTTGACTTGCTGTAGCTCATTGAGTCTTGGCAACAGCCCCATGAGACGAGTAGGTAAGATTATCCTCAGTTTATAGATGATTCCACAGAATGCTATATGGCAGTCAGGTTTCAAACCCATGCAGTAACTTCAGAAGGAGTCCCCTGTTGACCATTTTCTAAAACTTTTTCATCTTTTTCTTATTCCTTCTCTTTTTCTTCATTCTCTGGCTGGCTGTGATTCTGTAATTCTTTCTGATTCATTCCAGCACAGTTTGCTGCTTTTCTGAAACAAAATATGCTGGTGAGGAAAGCTCTTCCTCCCGGCACCTCCTCCTGTCTCTTTGGTGAGTATTGCTCTTTCTCCAATCTGTCTGACCTCTGCTTTCTGCTTTTCTCCACCACGCCCCCTATAGCTTCCCTGTCTCTGTCTCTCATCTGTCTCTGGTTTCTTCCTGTTTTTTTCTCTCTGCCTTTGTCTATCTTCTCATTCTTTTTTTGCTGACTCCTTTTGCTTACTTTGTTATCTTTGCTCTTTCTCCATTCTTTCTCTTTGCCTCTTATGGTTTTTTTCTTTTTTCTTTCTTTTTTTTTTTGTCTCTTAGTGTGTTTTTTCCGACTGCTTCTTGGCTTTGCTTCTCCTTTATGTGCCTGTGGCCCATTGCCTGTGAGCCTTATGTGTTTTTCTCTCTGCCTCTATTTTCCTGTTTCCATCCTGGTGGCTGCAAGCACACTGGCCTCTTATTAGTATAAAATCTGTAATTCTTTTCCCTTCCGCCCTCCTTCCATTTCTGAGTTCAGTCAGTGCATTTGTTTCCTATGCAATCCTTCTAGCTGGTACCGTGCCAGGACCGCTCCCCCTACCCTTGTGTGACTGCTGCCCTCCTCCCTACTCCCACCCCTGCTTGCCTATGCTAAGAAGGAGGACTGGGATGGACTTCTGGGTTTAAAGAGGAGGAAATCTATGAGGAAGCCTGAAGGATAACTTAAGAGTCCAAAAGATTTAGCTGTATGCATCAAGAGTCTGTTCAGTTCAATGGAGAGGGAAGCGCATGTGTGAACAGATGGCCATTCTCTGTACTAGGATCTCGGTTGTGACACGGGCCGCCATTGCCTTGTTTCCTTTCAACAGAAGCTGTGAGATTGCCTAGGCTGAGGTGCTCCCTCACCTAGTAGCTATGCAAAGCCAGCCTTTAGTCCTGGTGATAGTCCTCATTGCCTCCGTTTGGCAACAGACCCTCAACTTTGGTCTCTTAGGACAGGGTGGGACTCTTGGGAGCCTTGTGGAAACTTCCTTTCAGAGAGGACTAGGTGGCCTGCTCCTCCATGGGTTTTTTGTAGAATGTTTACTGTCTTCCAGCTGTGTGATGATGTGAGGGAGGGCTTGAGCACCTTCTTTGAGTCTGGGAAGGACTGTTTAGATCCACTGTGGTGAGTCCTCTATTTCTGTTGGAGTTGTTGTAGGCCTTTTCTAGGCAGGGTCAGGGTGACTTCTCCTGTCTTTCATTCCCACCAATTCAGAGCCCTATCCCTTCCAACTCCAGGGCAGGATGAGGGATGGGGCTGGAACCATCTTCTGAGAAAGGCAAGGTGGGGTCTGGTGGGGCCTGAGTGAAGTGGGACTGAAGCTTGGACAGTCTCCTTTGAAGTGTGTTGCCCCATACGCGGGATGGTTTTCTTGTGTGTTCCCACATATGACTGTGCCTGTGCAGATGTTTAGTGGCACTGTATGTTGGCTTTTTTGGATTGTGGATGATCTCACCTCACCTCCATCTCTTAGTTCCCATTTCATCAGAACCAACAGAGGAAGCAGAGAAAGAGGATCTTAGGGTCCAGCTGAAGCGGCACCATCCCTCGAGTCCTCTTCCTGGCAGTAAGACCTCCAAGCGACCAAAGATCAAGGTGTCCCTTATCTCCCAAGGTGACACAGCTGGAGGGCCTTGTACTCCTTCCCAAGGAGGAGCTCCAGAAGGTGAGTTTCTCTTGTCCTGTTTAAATAAAAACTGACTGAACTCTCTCAGGGCACGTAGCATTGCCCCCTTGTTGGCTACTTGCCAGGTGGCTCAGCTTCTGCTTCAATGTTAGAGGTGCCTGGAGCAAAAAAGGCATGAGATGGCACATGCAGGGAAAGCGGGCAGTGACCTCATCTGAACAAGGACCAGGGAGGCAGAATACAAGAGGAAGCTCTGGGGTCATTCAAGCATCATACGTTCTGTTCTTTTTTTTTGGTTTCAGTTAAAGATAAAATATTCCACAAAGTTTAGAAAGTAAAAGGGAAAAATAACCCCAATTCTCCTTACTTGTAATGTAGTTCTTTTTTCATCTTCCAGTCTTTTTTCATAATATCATGCATTTAGCCTGGGCTATGGAACCTGGAAAGGTAGGGGCCAAATGGGACTGACCAGTGGTCTTAGGGTTTTCTGTTCTGCAGCCGCAGGTGGGAAGCCCATCACCATGACACTGGGGCAAGCTTCAGCAGGGACCAAGGAGCTCACAGGACTTCTCACCACAACCAAGTGAGTCTATTTTTTGGTCTGTCTCTATTCCCTTTTTCACCTTTACCCCTTTTCTGGTTCATTTAGTGCTTTGGGAAGATGGTGAATTATGGATTCTGTCAGTTATGGGAATGTGACTTCTTTCTGGTTGGAATCTTTGTGTTTTCCTTTGTGTCAACTCAGTTGGAGTTTATTTTTACTTAGATTGCAAAGTATCCCCTGGCTCTTGCTTGAAGGCCTGAGGTGTTTAGGCCTGACTTTTAGAAGGACTAGAGGCCAGATTTAGAAGGTGGTACAAAGAAACCAAAGTTTCCAGCCTTGTATCCATTGCTGAAAGCCTTGTTGGATCTCACTTTGATTGTTTTTTTTTTTTTTTGATGGCTGGCTGGTTCAGGGATCCGAACCCTTGACCTTGCTCTTATGACACTACGCTCTAACCAACTCAGCTAACCAGCCAGCCCCTGGTGGGCCTCACTCTGGACCCTCCCTCTGTTGCTAGGATCTGCTGCTGCCCTCTGACCTCCTTTCTTTGTCTCTAGGTCAAGTGCCTCTGAAGGTGGAGTCTTAGCTAGCCCAGCCCCTTCAGTGGTCTCCAGCAGCGCTGCACCCAGTGCCTTGCACACACTCCAGAGCCGCTTGGTGGCCACATCTCCTGGCAACTCTCTCCCAGGTAACTTGTAGCCCAGCATTCCTCCTCCCAACAAAGTCTTTTTGGTTTGTTACTGGAGGATGTTCCTAGGAAAGCATCCCTGTAGCTGGATCTAGAGGATGCACCTCTGGGTCTCAGGGTAGTAATGGAGACTTGCCATGAAGCTAGCTTGGATGGGGGATTCCTTGGCATTAATATCTGCAGTGATGACCCAGTCTGCAGGTGCCATATCCTGTCCTATAAGAAGTGGAATTCTCTAGTGGGAGATATGTGTATTGTGTTTAATTTTGGTGTTAAGCACATCAGACTGAAGAAAACTGGAAATAGTGCTTTACTGGGCATTAGCAAAATTGGACATTTTTCTGCCTGTACTTGTCTCTCACTTTCTCCAACCCTCAACCCTACACTGAATGGCTAGTTGCCTGAGCCAAGTAGGGTGTAGGCATAGCTGGCACCTCTCTTCTTCAGGAGGACCTTCCTCTTTGCTTTGAGGCCTCTGGACTGTGTAAAATGAGGTGTAAGTCAAGTATTTGGGATTCTTTTGGCTTAAAAAGTTGTTCCTATTCCCTGGAAAGAAAGGAGGAAATTTAGATTTCTCAAAACTGTCTAAAATATAGGACCAGTGGTTTGCAACAGGTTGGGAGGTACAGAACAAATCCAAGGCAGTGCATGGCGTAGTGCCTTTCCTCATGTGGCATCCAGTGCGTGTGTACAGGGGAGACTTTCCTGATGTCTTTCTGAGAGTAAGGGAGTGTCCAAGGGCAAGAACATTGGTGTTTTAGTTGGTGGTGAGGGTGGATGGGCGTGGCTGCTCTTGGAATATGTGCAAGTGACTGAGTCCATGCTGTTGCCTTTTATGTCCTCTCCTAGGGGCCACGTCAGCCAGCAGTCTCCTCCAAGGCCTCAGCTTCAGCTTACAGGATATCAGCAGTAAGACTTCTGGCCTCCCAGCAAATCCCTCCCCAGGACCAGCCCCACAGGTGCACATCTGCCTTCTACTGGTCTGGACAGATGTGGGGAGGAGGCCTCCTCAGCTTAGCTGGGTTTGGCAGCGAAACTGGGTCTGGCAGGGAGACTGGGTCTGGAGTCAGTGGGTCAAGGACAAACAGCCTTCTAACTACATAGCCAAGAGATGCCAAAGATTAAAGTTCATCACTTACTGTGTGATCTTGGGCAAGTTTCTTGACCTCTCTGTCTTTGTTTTCTTATCTGTAAAATGAGGTAATAATAGTACCTCTCTCATAGAGTTGTTGTGAAAATTGAATAAGGTAATTTATGCAAAATGCCTGGAAGAGTACCCTACATGTAGTAGGCACTCAGTACTGTTAGCCTTTAATAATGTGGTATGGGTCCTCCAAACTTGAATGTTGCTGTTGGGCGACAGCTTCTGATCACCTGGGCTTGTGTGTCCCACAGGCTACCAGTATGAAGTTGCCCACCCCCATGCAGAGCCTGGGTGCCATCACCACGGGCACCAGCACCATTGTTCGTACCATTCCTGTGGCCACCACTCTCTCCTCCTTGGGTGCCACTCCTGGTGGGAAGCCCACAGCCATCCACCAGCTGCTGACCAATGGGGGCCTCGCTAAGTTGGCAAGCAGCCTCCCTGGCCTGGCTCAGATCTCTAACCAAGCATCAGGTGAGTCTCTCATGAGAAATGTGGGGACTCCCAAATCTGGGATCTTCCCCTAGGACCTTCCCATTCATGTGGGCAAGATATGTTGAATCCAAACCCACAGGGTCCTGGCATTGACCCTTGGATTCAGCTATGTGGACCCATCCCCCAGAGAGGTTGAGAGAACACAGGCTGTTTCCTGTTGCCTTTCAGATCAGTCCACAGGGCACAGATGACCCAGCTGGGGGGAGGCCGAGGGGGCTGTTTTATGTGGGAAAGAAACTCTCCAGGAAAAAAAAGCATAAGAGAGTTGAGGCTGTGACCAAAAAACTTTGCTTCTTTCTCTCTCTCTCAGGCTTGAAGGTTCCCACCACCATTACTCTGACACTCCGTGGTCAACCAAACAGAATCACCACGCTGAGCCCCATGGGCTCAGGAACAGCCCTGTGCGAGGAGCCCACCCCCCAGGTGCTTCCCTCCAGCTCACAGGTAAGTCCACCTGGAAAGACTGAGGACATGGGCTCCAATATTGGGAAGTTTGGGACCAGCCAACAAGCCGATTGGAGAAGCTGCCAATGTACTGGACTTGCAGGCAGGTCATATTCAAATCTGGAGTCTAGGATTTGTGGCTTTGTAACTCTGAGCAAGTCATGGACCTCTTTGAGTCTCCTCTTCTGTAACACCCCATGGATGTTGTGAGGATTAACTATGTAAATATGTTTGGGTATGTAGTAGTGCCTGGTATTGAATGTCTTTGTTATCCTTTCCTCTCCTTTCCTTTTGTGTTCCCATTCTTGGTTTTATCTTTCAGAGGTTGTGAATAGAGGATAGCTGGCTAATATTCTTTCTTTGACTAATGGCTTTCCAGCACTGTGCCTTTAATCATTGCTATCTTTTTAGGGTACAGCTAGGTTTTCATAGCTCTTACCCAGGAAATCACCATCAGTTCCAATTAGCTGATCTGAATTCAGTTGTGACCTTTTCAAGTAAAATGTTTCTAATCTTAAAATGGTGATCAGAGGAGCCCCACCCGAAGATTAGAGGTTAAACAAAAAAATAGTTTGAGTCCAGTATTGAGTGTACTTTCCTTCAATATCCACTGTTCAGCCAAGGCCTTTGTATGTGTGGGCGGGGGCCTATGGAAGCTGCCACAACTAAAGGTCTGGCCCTGTTCCCGTCCTTAGCACCACACCAGCCAGCCTGGGAACTGGGGGGGCTAGTTACTGCTAGGCAGATGACAGTCCCTAAGCCATTCTAGAAGCTCTTCAGTCTCTTCTTCTCTAGGGGATAGTACTGCACAGAGATCAGTACCTGACATTCATTAGGATCATAGCTATTCCCCTTTTTTCTTTATTTTGTTCCTTATTTCTTCACTTGTAAAAGCAATTGTGCTTATTTTAAATAATTCATACATTACAGAAATAATATAATTTAGAAAGTGAAAAATTTCATGATGCTAATCCCAGAGATGACATTTACTGCTTGGTATGGATTCTTCCAGATTTCTCTCTATATACAAGGTACATTATTTTATTTACTTTGGACAAAAATGGGATCACAGAGTATGGACTGTTTTGTAACTAGCCTTTGTTTATAAATCATGTTGTGACATGTTTCCCTGATGGTTACATAGAGACCTATCTATTTCTTTTTGGAGGCTGGCTAGTATATCACTGTGTGGATGTATGAAAGCATATTTCACCACCTCCTTTTTGGGTAGAGAGTTGGTTTTTGTTTTTTGTTTTTTGTTTTTGATGTTGTAAATGGTGCTGTGGTGAACACCTTGTTCATGATTCTCGTGTACCTCTGGGAGCATTTCTCTAGGCTAGAGACCAGTAAGTGGAGGATATATGTACATCTGGTATTTAGCTAGCTGCTGATTAATCGCTCTTCAAAATGTTTTGCTAATTTACAATTCTAGTCACAGTGATCAGAATACCTGTTTTGCTATACCTTTGTCAATTGTGGAAATCAGTATTTTTAAATTTATTAATCTGATGGGTAAAACATGAAATTGTGTTTCAGTGTGCGTTTTCCTGATTGTTTATGAGGTTGTATGTCTTCTTT
Source organism: Cynocephalus volans (assembly GCF_027409185.1). Lineage (NCBI taxonomy): Eukaryota > Metazoa > Chordata > Mammalia > Dermoptera > Cynocephalidae > Cynocephalus > Cynocephalus volans. The sequence continues at coordinate 91,226,356 of NC_084473.1, read as the reverse complement.
TATGAATTGCTTATCATATTTTTTATTTACCTGATTTATGGTGGCTATATATGAGTATATTCAGATGTAAATCCTTTAGTTGTAATACAAGTTGCATATACTTTTTATTTAAGTCAGTGGCTTTTTTTTCTTTTTGTTTTTTCATTTTTGTTTTGTTGAAACATTGGGTGCTTGTCTTTTAAATTTTATTTCTAGATCTTTTATCATACAGACATTACAAATTTTATATAGTAAAATCTTCAAATATTTCTCTTTATGGCTCTAAGATTTTGTGTTTTAAGAAAGCTTTAAGTAGGGGCTTTAAAAAAGAAACTGGTCCTATTGCAAGAATATAAAAATAATCTTTTTGTTTTCTTTTTAAATTTTTAATTATAGTAAAATATATGTAATGTTCAATTTAATATTTCAATCATATTTAAGCATATAGTTCAATGAGTTGAGCACATTCACATTGTTTTGCAACCATCACCACCTTCCAGCTCCGGAACTTTTCTATCATCCCATATGAAAACTCTGTTTTTGTGTTTTCATTTTTGTTTTGGCAGCTGGCTGGTAAGGGGATCCATCCAACCCTTGACTTTAGTGTTGTCAGCACCACTCTCTAACCAGGCCAGCCCTGCTTTTTCTTATAATGTTTTTGTTTGTTTCTTTCAGATCCTTAGTCCACTTGGAATTTATTTTTACATGCTAAATGAGGTAAGGATGAGTCCATTCATCCTTCCTCCACTCATTTGATATTCACTGCTTTCATAGTCTAGGTTACTGTATACACATGTGCCTCTTCTGTGGCCTTGATCTGTCCTTTGGTACACTAGCTTTATATTATTGTTTGATAATGCAGCTCCTCCAGGAAGTGTCGATTCTGTTTCTAGTTTGCTAAAATCATCATTCCCCCCCCTCCCCTTTTCTTGATAAATAATGGGTTTGGAATTTTGTCCATTATCTTATCAAAAGAGAACAAAATGAAAAAAGAAAGAAGCCAAGTGTTTCATGTCTTTCCTTTTGATTTGCTTTTCTTTTAATTAGGATTTTGGCCTGTAGTTTTCTTCTCCTCTACCCCGTTTTTGTGTGCACTTTTCTTGTCCGGTTGTGGAAAAGGGATAATTCAGTGCTTGTAGAATGGGATTCGGGAAGTGTTTTGTTTTCTTTCTCATACTCTAAAAGAATTACAGAGTACAGAAATGACCAATTCCTTGATGGTTTAATGGAAGTGACCTACAAAGCCATTTGGGCCTATTTTTAGGCCGTCTTCACCTTTGCTGATGCCATGTTGATGGACAACTAGAAAGCAGACTCCTGCCACGTGTTACCTTCCTCCTGTGTTAGATGGTCCTCCTTAGCCTGCTGTGGCCTGGGGTAGCTGGTTATTGTTGAGAAGAGCATAGAGGTCCTTGAGAATCCTCCTTTTCCATGGCTAAAGTAAAGCACAGATAAAGATCAAGTTCTGGCCTTCTGCCTGATGGTGTTAACATGAGAGATTAGTTTTCATCTTAGTAAAATGGGTGTGTAATTACCAGGAGGGGTCTAGTGATTCTTTTCTAATGATCAGGGAGGTGTTATTAGATTATGGCTTGCTGACTTGAAAGCTAATTGTTACCTTAGTGTTCAGACTGCCAGAGAGTATGGTATTGAGGAAAGAGCCCTGAACTATGGGTCAGGCTGTCTGTTTTTAGCTAGCTATATGATCCTAGGCAAATCACCTAACCTGTCTGGACTTTGGTTTTCTTATCTAGTCTAGTGAGGAAGTTGGCTTACATCAGTGATTGTTGGTGATATAAGGATTAATAAGGCCTCAGAATCTCCATTGGCTTTGGGAACATGAATTTTTAAATGCTGAGAAACAAACCACCCAAGTTGGACATTTATGAGGCAGTTGGAAATTTGAACACTGGATAGTTGTTGATATTAAGGGATTATTAACCTTCTTATGTGATAATGGTATTGTATTTAAGTTTTTAAAAAATTGTTTTTTATTTTGGGATTACATACTGCAGTATTCATGGATGGAATGAATTTTAAAAGAAAAAAGGTGTAAACACCGCTAGACCTTTCTAAGGTTTGTGCAAACACTAAATTATCTGTTTTGTTTCTGGCGGTGATTAATATTTATTACGTTTTTCCTTTATCGGAATGAACTATTGTGTATCCTTACAGCTGAGAAGCTGTGGGGAAGAAAGTGAGGGACAGGGACAGTGTTGTGCTTTGCATCAGAGTCCTAAGAATGGACTTTTTGTCTGTGGTTACAAGATCTCTTTCCTCTCTTTTCAGGGGTCCCACCATGACCTTGTCAGGCTGGCAGGCAGTCCTTCTAGCTGTCTTGTAGCAGACCCTGGGCAGCTAGGCTCACTCTCAGGCATATTCATAATGAGGCCATAGTGATCATCCGTACATAGTCCTACTTTTGGGCAGGGTGTGCCTACAAGAGGTGGATCCTTTGAGGTTTTGATTATCAAATACTTCCTCATTTCTCCCCTCCTGTGCCCTCCATCTTCCTCCCTTTACTGTATTCTCAGACCTTTTAGGAGTTTCCTGAGGGTGGGATCTAGAGAAGTAGGGACAGCCTTGGTGAAAAAAGGCCACCCTCTCTCCCTTGCTTCCTTCTTCCTGAACTTCAGGGCTTAACAATTGAAGGCATTCTCTACACACCTACAAAATAAAAAATGGTATTGTCAAAACAGGCATGGGAATCTTCCCTTTAGTTCTGTCACCTTTAACTCACCTATCTTTTTCTCTGCTTTCCCTTCCTGTCGTCATGCATAATAGTAAAAGCTGACGTTTATAGTTGAGTGCATATTATACTCAGGTGCTTTATGTAGATTATCTCAATTAATCCTCACAACGGCCCTGGGAAATAGGTGCTGTCCTCTACATCTTACAGGTGAGGAAAAGGAGACTCAGTGCATAAGTCGCTTGCCCTAGAAAGTGGTAAGGTGAGTCTCTTACTACAGAGTCCATGTTTTGTTAACCACTTGGCAACTAGAACACATTTCCTTGTGTATCCAACTTCTCTATAGAGAGTTACTTCTTTGGGATAATTTCTCAGGACTGGGATGACTGGGTCAGAGGGTCTGGATGTGGTAGCCTGGCAAAGCTTTGATCCTTGTTCACTGCCTCTCCTGCCATAGCGCCTGCCTCCAGCACCCTGAAGATGCTGTGCAATATGTCCTCCTTACCAGGTTGGTGATGGCTGCCTCACGGTGGGCCCTGGGCACGTGTGGTCTTGCTGAGCTGTCCATGTGTATGAAGACCTCTGTAAGACAGTCATTTTTGTCTCTCTGCCAACTGTCTTCGGGCTTGGTCCTCTGGGTCTTGTGAAACCGGTAAGCGAGGTGATACGGCGCCAGCAAGGGGAGCACCATCCTCCAGGATCTGCAAGTCTGATTTCCGGAATCCCCAGCCTCCTCAGCAGATCTGGCTATGCAGGGATCAGAGGCAGTTCTTCCCCTGCATTAAGCATGGTTTGACCTGCTCCTGTGTTTAATAAAGGAGTTTCCTTTTGGAAGTCTGTGCTGCCACCTGTGCCCAGTTGGGAAGGAGATGTCCACATGGTCTGGGCTATGGGAGTTGGACTGAGAGCCCTTTGCTTAGGACCAGCATCATCCTGGCCTGCGGGCTAGTGTTTTCAGGGCCTGAAGGGCTTGTTTTGGACATCACAGTTGTCTTCGTTGAGCAGCCATGGAGAGAACGTTGGATACTAAGTAGCCTGCTGATACCTGGCAACTCCCGATTTTCGTCGGTTTCTCAATGAAGGCAAAGGGAACTGGACTATTATCTTTTAGCCCCTTTGGCTAATCTAGACGTGGGAAGCAGTGGTCCCCAGGAAGTGAAAGCTGAACCCTTTCTATTTTTCACCATGGTTTGGGCAGTTCCTATATCCAGAGATTCCAGTGGTCCAGAAAGGCTGAAAAAGAGGAATGGAATGGCAAAGGAAATGGCTTAAAGGATGTGCCAGTAAGCCCTGTGGTGAAGACAATTTGGGCTTGGGGCTGTGCATCTGCCACCTAAGGAACTAGTGGTTTAGCTGGAGATGAAGAATTTGTCAAGTCAGATGGAAGAAACTCCAGCACCTGAAAGTCCTATCTCCAGTGCCTGGAGGTGAAGTAGGGACAACAAGCTAAGGTAATTTCTTGGCTGTCCCAGGAATCTTGGGGCATCAGGACAATGAAAGTCATGCTCCAGTTTCTGTTTCCATTCCATGTGACTATATGTAATCCTGCTTTGAAGTGGGAGGATTATCTGCAGTGACTGTACTGTGCAGAGCTGTTGGTACCAGCCTGAGCCCTGTAGGTGGCAGTCCCTGGAGAAGTGGTCACTGTAGACAGAGCTCTGAGCCCCTCCTTACCTCTTTATAACAGCTGTGTGCAAAGGTAGTTTTAGCTTTGGCTTGGAACCTATTAACAGGCTTTCTTCCCTTCCATACTTAGAATGTTTGCAGTCAGGGTGATAAGTAACCCAAGTGTGACTCTGTTCAGTGTCCTTTTTTATAGGCAGGGAGGGGCCACAACATGGCTCAAATTGCAGTCCAGGGTCCTGATCTACAGTGCAATGTATATCCACACCAGGCCACCTGCATTCAATCCAGGGGCCTCACCTGCCAATCAGAGTGACAGCCAGGAGGGAGCACGTAGTGTGCAGGAGTCTCAGACGAGGCAGGTAAGGGTAAGGGTGCTGCGGGCAGGGGGATGTGTACTAGTAGAGAGGGTACCCTGAACACCATACCTTCCCTCCCTGACCTCCTTCAGAGCTGGTCTCAGCAGTGATTCACACAGAATTAGGCTACATTTTTGCATTAGCTGGTAGATAACTACTTTCTGAAATTCAGGAGGCATTTAGTAAATATGAGGAAAGTTTGAAATCTGAAAGGGGCATCCAGGTGTTTTATAGCTTTACAAATAGGATCATAAAATATCAAAAGAGCAGTGGACACCAAGACTGTGTGAGGCTTGATTCTTCTTACTGCTTCCCACCCAATCCACTAATAGTGTCCAGAGGATGAAGTCATGTGTTCCGTATTACCTTTCTAAGAAAAAGTAGAGAAAAAAAAAAGCAACAACGAGAAAACTGTTGGGCTGTTTTTAACTTGCAGTGATAGTGTAGAGAGGTCCCATGTATTCTTCATTGAGTTTTCCCTAGCGTTTACATCTCATATAACTGTAGTACAAAATCAAAACCAGAAAATTAACATTGGCACAACATGTGTATATAGTTCTATGTCATTTTATCCCTGTAACCACAATCAAAATACAGAGCCGTTCCATCAGTGCAGAGATCTCCCTTGTGCTACCCCTTTATAGTCACAACATCCCCTTCTTCCCCACCACTCCTGACCCAGAGCAAACTAATCTTTTACATCTCTAAATAGAATGATATATAAATATAGTCCTACAGTACATGACATTTTGAGATTATCGTTTGCACTCAGTTTAATTTCCTTGATATCCATTCAAGTTGTTATGTGTATCAGTAGTTCATTTCTTTTATTGCTGATTAATATTCTGTGGTATGGCCATACCAAAGTTTGTGTAACCATTCACCTATTGAGGGACATCTTGATTGTTCCAGTTTTGGGTTATTACAAATAAAGCTGCTGTAAGCAATTGTATGTAGGTTTTTGTGGGGTTACGAGTTTTCATTTGTCTGGGATAAATACCCAGGAGTGTAATTACTGGATCATATGATAGGATTTTAGTTTTGTAACAAACTGCAAACTATTTTCCAGAGTAGTTGTTTTACCATTTTACATTCCCATTAGCAGTGTATGAGTTCTAGTTTTTCTGAATCCTCATCAGCATTTGATATTGCCTCTATTTTTTATTTTAGCTGTTCTGATAGGTGTGTAGTGATATCTCGTTATGGTCTTTTAAATTTGTTGAGGTTTGTTTATGGTCCAGGATATGGTGATCTATCTTAATATATATTCTGTAGGTACTTGAAAAGAATGTATATTCTGCTGTTGTTGAGTGGGGTGTTCAAATAGCGATAAAATTCTGTTGGTTGATGGTGTTAAGTTCTTGTATATCCTTGCTGATTTTCTGTCAAGTTGTTCTACCATTTGTTGAGAAAGTGGTTTTGAAATTCCCCCAACTATAGTTGTGGAATTGTCTATGTATTCTTTCAGTTCGATCCATATTTGCTTCACACATATTGCACTTCTGTTTGATGCATACACATTTAGGATTGCTATGTCTTTTTGGTGGATTAACTCTTTTATCATTATGTAATGTCCTTCTTTGTGCCTGGTAACTTCCTTTTTGAAGTCTACTTTATCTGATGTTGATATAGCCATTCCTACTTTCTTTTGATTGTTCACATGATATATTTTTTCTATTCTTTTGCTTTCAACCTCCCTATATTATATTTGAAGTGAGTTCATAAGAAAACACTGCAGGGCCAAGCCCGTGGCGCACTCGGGAGAGTGCGGCGCTGGGAGCGCAGCGAAGCTCCCGCCGCGGGTTCGGATCCTATATAGGACTGGCCGGTGCACTCACTGGCTGAGTGCCGGTCACGAAAAAGACAAAAAAAAAAAAAAAAACAAGAAAACACTGCATATAGCATATGATTCTTTTCTCTGTCCATCTCTGTTTTTTAATTGGTGTTTTTAGACTGTCATCATTATATGTAATTATAGATACGTAAGGGCTTAAGTCAGCCATTTTAGTTTTTGTTTTCTGTATTTTGTTTCTGTTTTTTTTCCTCTTCCTCCAAGTGGGTTACTTGAACTTTTTTTTGGAATACTTGATTTGTCTGTAGTGTTTTGAGGTGTATCTCCTTGTATAGTATTTTTAACGGTTGCTTTAAAGTGTTAGAGTATAGGGCCGACCCTGTGGCGCACTTGGGAGAGTGCGGCGCTGGGAGCGCAGCGATGCTCCCGCCGCGGGTTCGGATCCTATATAGGAATGGCCGGTGCGCTCCCTGGCTGAGCGCGGTGCGGCCGGTCACAAAAATGACAAAAAAATAAATAAATAAAATAAATAAAGTGTTAGAGTATATATGCATAACTTATCGCAGTCTACTGGTATCCACGTTACCGTTGTCACATTTCTATAATTGTCTGTATACATAAAAACCATTTTAGGTAGCATTATAAGTTTTCCTTCAAACATAATTTAAAAAACTCAACAGAAGGAAAGTCTATTTAACTGTATTTTTACCCTTTCCGTTGTTCTTTTTTCCTTCCTGGTGTTCCAAGATTCCTTTTTTTATCATTTCATTTCTGTTTGGAGAACTTCCTTTAGCCGTTCTTCTCTGTTGTCAGCTGGTAACAAATTCTTTTCATTTGCCTTTGTCTGAAGATGTCTCAATTTCCCCTTAATGTTTTTTAAACTTTAAAACAAACTTTTTAATATTATTATTATTTATTATTTTTTTCGGTGGCTGGCCGGTACAGGGATCTGAACCCTTGACCTTGGTGTTATCAACACCATGCTCTACCTACTGAGCAAACTGGCTAGCCAGATTTCCCCTTCATTGATGAAGGATATTTTTGCTAGATATAAAGTCTGCGGTTGACCATTCTTTCTTTCAGCATTCGAAAAATATTGTGCCACTTCCTTGGTTTCTTATCTGTAGGGGAAAGTAGAGTGTAGAAAGTAGGAGTGGCTATATTAACATCAGATAAAGTAGACTTCAGAAAGAAAGTTACCAGGCACACACAAAAATTTCCTGTCATTTGAATTGTTTTTCCCCTATACATAAGGTGTTTCTTTCTGCTTTCAGTATTTTTCTTTGTCTTTACTTTTGAGGTTTGACTATATAATATGTCTTGGCATGGATTTCCTTGTGTTTATACTGTTTAGGTTTCATTCAGCTTCTTCAATGTGTAGGCTTATGTCTTTTTACCAAGTTTGGGGAATTTCCAATTGTTATTTTTTCAGCTTCACCCTCTTTTTCCTCTCCTTCAGGACTCCAGTGACATGATTATTAGACCTGTAGGAATAGCCCTACAGTGCTTTGAGGCTCTGTTCAGATTGTACAATTTCTGTTCTATCTTCAAGTTCATGGATTTTTTTCCTCTGTCCTCCCATTCTACTGTTGAGCCCATCCACTGAATTTTTCATTTAGGTTATTCTGTTTTTCAGTTCTAAAATTTGTTTTGTTCTGTTTTTTGGCAGCTGGATGGTACAGGGATCTGAACCTTTGACCTTGTTGTGTTTTGTTCTTTATATCTTCCATTTCCTGGCTGAGAATTTCTGTTTTGGGGTTTTTGTTTTGTTTGTTTTTTCATTGTCTTGTGTGTTCATAATTGCTCATTAAAGCATTTTTTATGATAGCTGCTTGAAAGTCCTTGTTAGACAGTTCTAATATCTGTGTCATCTTTTTTTCTTTTTAAAGATGACCGGTAAGGGGATCTTAACCCTTGACTTGGGAGAGCGTGGTGCTGACAACACCAAGTGAGCTAACCTCCCATCACTATATAGGGATCCGAACCTGTGGCCTTGGTGTTATCAGCACCTCACTCTCCTGAGTGAGCCATGGGCCAGCCCTTGAGTTGAGATTTTTCTTGGTTTATTCTTCGAATGGTTTTGGATGAAACCTGAACATTTTTGGTGTTATCTGTGAAATTCTGGATCTTATTTAAATCTTCTGTTTTAGCAGGCCTTGTCTGACACTGCTCTGGGGGTCTAAGGGGAGCTGCTTTGTTACTGCCAAGTGGGGTGGAAGTCTGGGATCCCCACTTGGCTTTCACTGACACTAGGGTGAGATGAGGGTTCCTCTTTACTGCTGGTTGGAGTGGGAGTTTCAACTCCCCACTAAGCCTCCGCTGATGATGCCAGCCCACCTGGAATGGGAAAAGGGGGCTTGTTAGTCTTCCTCACATGGCCTCAACTGACACTGTGGGGGGGTTGTGTGGCCTTGTTGCTTCTGGGCAGAGGGGAATGTCCTGACTCTCCACTAGGCCTTTGCTGATACCACCCCAGCTGGGATGAAGGCATGCTTTGTTGCCACCAGGTAACGGTGGATGTCCAGGCTAACCACAAGGTCTCTTATGGCACAGTGGGGGTAGGGGCTGGAGGCCTCATTACCACTTATCAGAGTGAAAATTTTGTTTCTCCACCTGGCCTTCTTTAACACCACCCCACAAATAACTAGACATTTGAGGATACAGTCACCTCAGAAAAGGCAACACTGAACAACATTCACCTTCTAAAGTGGAATTGTTGGATGAGATGGACCAAGAAGTTAATATATGATGGATTTATTTAAGGAGTTAAGGTTAGATGTTATCAATTTAAAACAATAAAAAACCATTTTTAAAAAGTACCAGATAGAAATACTAGTTATAGAAAATATAATGGGGGGGGAGAAAATATAATAGTTAAAACAAGGTAATGGTAGGTTAAAAAGTAGAGGGAAATAATTTTGAAAGTAGTGGAGAACTGGCCAGCTGCTGAAAAAACAAAACAATAAAATAAAATAATGGAGAATAAGTTTTTAAGAATTAAGAGAAAAATGAAAGGCTTCACTCTGAAAGGATTCACATGGAGTTCCAAATGGAAGCAAGGAAAACCCACATACTAGTCATGTAATCAAAGACAGAAAATCCTAAAGGCTTCCATAGAGAAAATGCAGATCTGTCAGAATTTGAAGCAGAATTGGACTGATGTGAGCCATTATGACATGAATCTCGGATTTAGGAAGTCATTAATGTTTTTAATGTATTGGAGGAAAAGAGGATAGAATATAAATGTGAGGGATAAAAACGTTCTCAGGCATACAAGGCTTCAGAAGAGCTGCCACACAAAGACTCATACTGAAGTATTTAGGAGTACTCAGAAACAAGTCCAGATGAAGTAGCAAGAAATATAGGAAGCATGGGTAATTAAATATCTTTAAAAAGTTTATCTTTTTTTTAAAGAAAAAAAGTCAGGCTCAAAGAAGATATAATCTATATCCATCTAGAACTAAAATTCTAGATAATATCTACATGATTGGGGTTGGGATAGGGACCAAAAGATAAAAAGAAAGCATGCTGACACACTTGTGGGAAGATATTGGTAAATTTAAGAAGCTAATAAGAGTATATGAACATAAGAATAAGTGGTAAGGTAATGGTAACCACCCTGAGAACAAAAATACAGGGTTTACATTGGTACATCTGGGCCGAGCCCGTGGCGCACTCGGGAGAGTGCGGCGCTTGGAGCGCAGCGACGCTCCCGCTGCGGGTTCGGATCCTATATAGGAATGGCCGGTGCACTCACTGGCTGAGTGCCGGTCACGAAAAAGACAAAAAAAAAAAAAAAAAAAAAAAAAAAACATTGGTACGTCTATTGAAAAGCAAGAAGGAAAAAGAAAATAAAATATTCTAAATGATAAATATGGACTAGGATTGGAATAAGTCCTGTTCTGACAGTAATTATAGTAAATATGAGGGTTCTTCAAAAAGTTCACAGGGGCTGGCCAGTTAGCTCAGTTGGTTAGAGCATGGGGCTGGTAACACCAAGGTCCAGGGTTTGATCCCTGTCCTGGCCAACTACCCAAAAAAAAGTTCATGGAAAGGTTCGTATTACCTTTCAATTATATTTTTCCATGAGCTTTTTAAAGTACCCATGTATAAATGTATTAAACTTACGGATTAAAAAAGAAATACTAGATGCCAGAGTAACTGATATCTGACAGGGGCTGTTTTCTCTCAACTTTTCTGATCCAGGGCCATGGGCCCCAAGAACCATGGGGGCAAAATACCAGGTAAATAAGAGCAGGGAGGGTCCTTGAAGAGACAATCTTGCCATGTTTTCCACACACCTGGCTTACAGAGTCAGAGTGAAGGGAAGCAACAAGGGATGGTGAAGCGCCTAGGGACACCACAGCAGAAAACTGTAGCCACCTGTAGGCCTGAAGGAGCAGTGTTACTGGGTTCTGGGGAGAGCTGTTGCCGTGGAGACGGGCTGCTTGACTGCAACTGAAAGTAAAGGAATGCAGAGAGAGCTGGGAGGGTCGGGGGTGGAAGTAATACTCCCATCTCCTCTCCTGCCACTCATCTCTTGCTGTCGCTTCCCACTGGCCAAGCCCAGCTGGCAGCCAGAGGGCAAGGGAGCCGATGCAGTCCACGTAGTTCAGCCTCCTGGCGTGGTTTCCTATGACACAAAGCAGGGCAGCAAGGGAGAAGGATGGAACTGGAGGTGCAAACAGAATAACCAGCACAATATATGTATTTTTCAGCTATTAAAGTCATACACATTGAGAGTAGAAATGTTGGCATGTACAGAAAAACATAAAGAACAAAGAATACTTAGCAACCAGAAGCATCCACTATTCACATTTTGGTGTGTTTGTTTCTAGTCCTTTTCAGTACAAATTTTTCAGTCGTTGAGATCACACCATACATATACTTGTTTGTTTTTGTAATGAGTTGGCACTGGAATTCCTTTTAGGGAGAGAGCTTTTTGTTTGGGGAAAGTCCCTTGAGAAACTAGAATAGATGGTGTGACTCTGACTACATAGGACATAGGTATTAGGAGCTCAAGCAAAGAATGGTTAATCTATCTGCAGGAGAAAGTGAATTTGTTTATATTTACTTGTGCTTTTGAGGGGAATGGGTGTGTGAGGAGGAATTCTCTGCCCTGCATTGACCTCTGTTTCCTGTCCCCAACTTGTGACCAGGAGAGAAAGTCCAAGGATTAAAAATTAGGACTTTGAAAAAAAAGGAATTAGGACTTTGGCCAAGATCGTGGGTTCAGATCTCCATACCGGCTAGCTGCAAAAAAAAAAAAGAAAAAGAAAAAAAAAATCTTTGTTCTGGACAGTTAGCTAAGTTTGTTAGAGTGCAGCCTTATAGCACCAAAGTCATGGGTCAGATCCCTGTACCAGCCAGCTTTAAAAAAAAAAAAACCAAGAGTTAGGACTCTGAAGGGCTGGCCGGTTAGCTCAATTGGTCAGCATATGGTATTGGTAACATCAAGGGTAAAGGTTTGGACCCCCATACTGGCCAACTGCTAAAAAAAAAAAAAAAAAAATTAGGACTAGGACTCTGGATCCCAGTCTCAGCTCTGTCTCTGCATCATTTGTTAATGCTGAGCCCTGCTTGCATCTTGGCTTTGACTTGCCACACCGCCAAGTAGAATAATAGCAAACAAGCCTTATCCTAGGCCGTCATTACTGGTACTTCATAGATGTGGGGTAAACTGAGGCATAGGTAAGGTAAGTAACTTGTCCAAGTCACATGACTGTTAAGTGATGTGCCAAGGCTGAATCCTTGCAGTCTGGCTGCAGAACCCACTCTCTTATTGACTCTAATCCCATTGACTTGGCTCCCAGGGTTGTGGTGGGAGTCCTGCAATGCTTGGAAACCAAACAGTAGCTCATAGCCTGTCTGTGATAGGGAGGTAAAGGGTCGATTGGTTGCAAACCCCTCGTCATCCAAATGGCCTCAAACGTACATTCCTTACAGTGCGCGCAGAGATCACGTGAAGAGGTGCCAGATATGGGTGATAACAGGCGAGGCAGAGGGAGTCTTTTTACAAAATCTGATTTGGGGAAGAATTGTGTGTTATGTGGTATTGACAGTTTTGCTAATTAGATGGGTAGATGGCTCCTACATGGCTGTGGTAGGCCCTGGCAGTGCTGGACATTCAGTTCTTCCCATAGCCTGTTGTTGAAGTGATTACTGAGGAAGCCCAAATGGTTCTCAGTCCCTGTGTTCAGATTGCCCTACAGAGGACCTCTGCTGGAGGATCCCAGCCAGGGCTACTCATAATGATCCTTCTCTGAGGGTGTGGGGAAGCAGACCAGGGCAGTGGGGAGTGGCTCTTGTGTGGATGTGCCCAGCACCAAATGAGATTGCTTCCAGATGAGGTCAGCAGCCATTCTTTTCTCAATGGAGAAAAGGTAGGAGTTGGAACAGAGTGGGAAAGGGGTGAGTGGCAAAAGATGTGAAAAGGAAAAGATGGAACAAGGGAAAAAGAATCTCAAAAATATATGGGCTTGTATTTTTCCCTCTCTCTTCCTAAGCAATTCAGTCCAAAAGCCAATAAATAGGACACAGCCAGAAAGGTGTTCATGTGTGTGGCGGGAGGAGAAGCCACCATTAACTTTTGCTAGAAAAGCTAAGAGTGTCCCCAGAAAATCCCCTGGGTTCCAGACATAGTCCTTCTTGCCACAATTATGTGGTAATAACCCCAATTTCCCCTTGATTATTAGAATTAGTTACCCCAGCCAATAAAATCACCTCTCTCTTTGTGTTTTGCTTTAGTGGCATGAGGAGCCCAAAATGCCTAAGTGGCAGTCTCAACTTCCAATTTGATGGAACCATTGTTGTCTATGGTATAAATACTCCTACCTTGGAAACCAAGACTGCCAACCAAGCAGAGCTCAAGATTGTGTGGATGGGAAGTGACTGGGTTATTATGTGCAGTAGTGAGAAGAGCCACTCTCATTTCTGTCCTTTGCTTCCTGGGCCCATGTGCTCTGGCTGTGGAGAGACAGCACTATATATTGGCCTTGGATTTGGAGCATATATGGCATCCTGTAAGATAAAACCCTATCCTATCAGAGTGTTGACTCCCATCTGGCACCATAGCTGAGTCTCTAGTAGGCCATCCCACTATTCAACTGGGCCAGCCTTTTCGTGGTGGGATCTGTGGTAAAACCAATGAGTTCCATGGACCATGAACCCTGTTGTTGCACTCCTCTGCAGAAAATGCTTTTTATTGAGCATCCACACGGAACCCACAAATCTGTATACTTTGTACTCATTCTGAGAAGTTCCTCTACATAATTTCCCCAGACCTCATCACCAGCATTCCAACACTGTTTTTTCCTTGACCTTCTTTAATCAGCAGATCTGTATGTCTGGCCATCTCTCAGTTCAAACAAAGTGGACAACCAAACAGCTCACACTTCTGCCCATTGGGAAAACTTCTGTTTATCGCTGTCCTTCAGTGTCACCTGTAGTGAGTCTGTACTGTTGCAGCCATCCACTTTCCATTGTTGCCAACGTGTGGAGAGCTATCTGCAAATCAGGCTCAAGTTATTTCCTTCTCAGTCATCTCGTCCTTAGGAGCTCTAGTGAGTAGGCCATGGATGAGGATTGAGGGAGGAGGCTGTGCAGCAGGAGGCAGTGCCAAAGGAGTCTGGCTTGCTTGTGTCTTCTGGACCTGCTTGAGTTGTTTCTTCCCTGTTTTGGCTGCACAGGTCAAAGCTATGGCTGGGTGGGTCAAATAATTCTAAATTCATGATGGGAAGTTGAGGTCATGTGGTCACTTGATGTCTCGTGATTAAATGTGTTCCATTCTTAACTAAAGGTGAATAGAAAATCAGAGTCTGTTTTTAAATGGATAATAGTTGCTCTAGAGAAGAGGGCATGGATTTGCCCCCAAGCCCTAGAGTTTAGTACTGTGATTGCCAGAAGCTCCATAGACCAACCTGTTTGTCACAGGCATTTTGACTAGCATTGGACCTGCTAAGGCCGAGTGTAAGAGCAGCTTGCACTTCAGCCTGTGCTTGATGTGGAGCTTTCTCTTGCTTTAGTCTGTCCTCAAAATTGATTACTCAGTATATAGGTTGAAATCACACACTCAGATTTGATATATGTTGCCTCCAAATGCCAAAAAGAGTCCACCAAGGATTGTCTTTCTTTTTTAGTGGGAGATGATGCAAAGTACAGGAACTCATCTTTCACCTTGGTGTGGGTACCATAACATGTTCCTAACACTGGATCACTAGAGGCTTCATTGAGATGATGGGCCTTTGAGTTTTCATGGGGTTTATCTTCCACCCTCTGTTCACATGTGTGTCTCTAAGAAATCTAAACTACTTGCACTTCCTGCTCATCAGAGTCAATCAGTTTAATGTTATCAGTGTAGCAGGCTGGTGTGTCACGCTGTCAAGGTCTTTGCACACTATATTATGCCAGAAAGCAGGAGAGTTCACATGGCACTGAGGCAAGACTGTGCAGGCCCTGCCAGGTAAAAGCTCATATTTCTTACCGATGAGAATGGAGGAAAAAACATTTTCCAGGTCATTGGGAGCATACCAGGTGTCAAGGGCTCTGTTGATTTGATCCAGTAAATATACTACATCTTGAACAGCAGTCGCAGTGGGAGTCACCACTTGATGAATTTTGTGATTCTCCAGTCATTACCCAAGATCCAAGCACATTCTTCACAGTCCAAAAGTGAGTTAAACAGAGATGTGAAGGTATTTCCACCCCTGCATCTTCAAGTCCTTGATATTGTCACTAATTTCTGCAATTCTCCCTGGATGCAGTATTGCTATTCAAGAGCTTCCACTTGGCTTTTCCTACTGTAAGCCTATGTGGAGGGATTCAGCTAGTTGACAAATATGTCTATTCTAATTATTCATTCAGGCACTGAGGACTTAACAACAGGGATGGGTCTACAGATGTACTTGGCTGACTATAATTCAAACTTGGGCTGAAAGCCTGCCTATCACCTGCTCATAGGTAACGCAGGAACAGGAAGCAGAAGCCAATGAGAAGACTAGAAGCAGCAAGTCCCTTCTCCTCCAGCTTTTCAGTCTCCCTTTGGTACCCTTTATTAGAGTCCATCAGGCAAAGCTGAATTGAGGTTTGCATAGTTCCAGCCCCATCATCACAAAGGATAGTGAGGGTAGGTTTGGAGCTGAGATATATATATATATATATAAAACATATATAAAATAATATGTATTATGCACATTATAATATATATAGCCATGTGACACTTAACAATGGGGATATGTTCAGAGAAATGCATTGTTAGGTGATTTCATTGTGTGAACTTCAGAGTATACTTACACAAACCTAGATGGTATAGCCTGTTACACACGTAGGCTATAATGGTATAGCCATTATAATCTTATGGGACCACCATTGTATACATGGTGCATTGTTGACCAAAACATCATGTGGCACATGACAGTATTATTATATCACATATGATGCTACATATATAATACATTGTGTGTATGTATGTGTATACACACACGCACGCACACACACATATATAAAACCAGCTTATTTTTCTTCTTTTATTCCTATGTCAGAAAATTATTATAATATTGAGTTGGCATTGTACAGAAATTAAAAGCCGTATTTGTCTAGAAATGTTAAATGTAATTTTTTTTCCATTTGTACAGGCGTAACACTATTAAATATGTAAGGTCTTTTTTACATGGGTTTGATTACAGAAACAAAGTTGTCTCTAAATTTAAAAAGTATTGTTATTATTTTTGAGGCCAACTCTGTTGCTTTTGACCAATAGGTGAAAGGCACAAGTGGGAATTCTAGATGTAGAAATTTTGGACAGCATGGCTGGCCTTCAGTAGGCTGGGATGGAAGAGGTTTCCTGGGTCTGCCCACAATGGCGTACTGAGCATGTGGGGATCCACACACAGCTATAAGAAACACTGAGAGCTTCCTCCATGTTCATGTTCTCCTCGTCTTTATCATCCATGACTGATGCACCCCTGGGTTTCTTCTCTTCATCTGTACCACTCATGCCTCTTCCTCTTCCTGCCATCTTTGGCATTGTGGGCACCTTCTCCAGTACTGTACTCTGGTCCTTCTCCTGCTTCTGCTCCTCTTCCCAGGCTTTCCTCTCTTCTGTGGCCACTTCATGCACCTCCAGGACTTCACACTCAACAAATATTGGGCACTGTGGCAGCTACTAAGGCAAAAGCAAAGGTAAATAATAACATGATTTCTGCCTCCAACAGTCTTACAGTCAAGGGCAGCTGACTTCCCAGGCCCTGCCTCCTGTCCTTACCATGCTTCTAACTCCAAACATGCATTTCCTTCTTCTTCCTGGACATTGCTGCTTGCCATGACCAGGTGATCTTGCCTCCCCCCTCTCAGCCTGCCCTCTCTCTGGGCTCACTGTTCCTGAAGATAGAACCATTACCTCATTGAGTGACTCATGGCCACAGATCTCCATTCAATCATTGAGCACAGATTCTGTCCACAGGACATTCTAATCTCTTGCATCAACCCACTCCCCCCCTGCATAATTTCCCTAATTCAGGATCTCATACCATAATACTTGTAACTGCCACTCACCCACTCTTATAGTCCACCTTGCAGTTAGCTTAGTAGTTCTGTCATGTGGCTTCAACTATATAATTTACCCCCAAATCTTTATTGAACTTTACTTTTCCACCACTGCTTACATGATCAGGTCTAGACTTGGCCTTTCATGATTCGGTCTGAATCCCTCTGTCTAATTCATATTCCTACTAAACTATACTACTAATTCTTTCCTTCATGTATTCCATAGCTTTCTGCTTCCATGCATATATTTCTCAACTAAAATTTCTTCTGTGCTAGCCTCTATCTGCTTCCCTTTCCAGTTTTGTTTTCCCCTCACCCAAACTGAAATTCCATAGCGCTTCTTTTTCG
Organism: Cynocephalus volans; assembly: GCF_027409185.1. Taxonomy (NCBI): domain Eukaryota; kingdom Metazoa; phylum Chordata; class Mammalia; order Dermoptera; family Cynocephalidae; genus Cynocephalus; species Cynocephalus volans. The sequence goes on along the minus strand of NC_084473.1, from coordinate 91,209,024 downwards.
TTTTGGAAGCTGGCAATATAGCTAACATAGCACTTAGCACATATGGCTTCGTATTGCAGTTGTTTATGTTCCTATCACATTGCCTCTCTTGGCTACAGGCTCTTAAGGGAAGAAATCAAGTATTATTTACATTTGTATTCATCTTAGTAGCTGGCATGGCACCCAACATTTGTTGAGTGTATAAGTAATCCCATTCTCTCCTCTCACCTGTACTTCTCTTTTTTCCTTTTTATTGGCTCTCCCCTTAGCCTAGAAGATATTTACATTTTTTCCATATTAAAAACAAAACTAGGGTTCTTCTGCACTAAAGATGTAGAAAACTGGCATGAAAGACAAAAATGCATTGGATAATTAAGGAGGAACCCTTAATTAGTAGGAAGAACATTCACTAATGAAAAGTATCTCAAAGAAAAGGAAGGGGACCTAGGGTTTTAAGTAGGCATTTGGAAGAGGGAGTCATCTGCAAGTCTTATGGAAGTCATGTGGAAGGATGGAGACTGGTCTTGGCATGTACCAGGGCAGGGCACTCCTTTGTAGTTAGCCATTTCTTGGAACACAAAAGAGTGGGGGCATTTCTTAACCATTGCTGTTTTCAGGCATATGGGGCACAAGCAAAGCTCATCATTGACAATCCCCCCTTTTGTTCAAGATGAATATCAGTTATTACTGAACAACTAAGAGGTGATCATCAGCCTTTAGAGGGGCAAAGCAGAGTCTAAGAAATAGCTCTCAAGGACTTTTGTTGGTGTTTTTACAAAGTTAGAAAAACCATCTGTTGAGAGGTAGTGGCAAAGGTCAGTTGTTCTAGAGTTCTAGAGATCAGGCATCTTAGAGATGACAGAAATGGAAAAGAAATATTAACATGAAGGGTTGTATTAAAGAGCTAGGGATTGAACCCTGAGGATAACCAGTTCATTGGATTCCAAGTGGTCAGTGGAAGAAAACCTTTTGGTTATGCAGCACTGCCTACTGAGTTCTGTAAGCTCTTGAGCTAGGGAGTCAGTGCTCTTGGTGTTGTCTAGTCTTAATTATTGCTCAGAGAGAGACTTGCATATCTGAGCATTTTGTTGGACTTCCTTTGTGGTCCCAGCAATGGCTTGTCCAGGGAGAATTCAGCCCCTGCCTGGTCTTCTGTGGCGATGAGTTCTTTGAGGTTTATGTCAAGTCTTTGGGCTTCAGGTCACAGGAGGTTCTTCAGATCTTGGAGAAAGGGTTCAATGCAAAGCAACCTAGAGTCCTGCTGATGTAGGGGTCTATGTGGTCAGGCTTTAGTTCTTGGTGATGCTGAGTCAGGTGGTAAGTCGAAAAATTGGAAACACTATTTGGAGGATTGTAGCCATATAGGGAAGACAACTGGGAGAATTGAAAATTTGGGTAGGGATTGATAATTTGGGCAAGGTAACAGCATACAGTCCAATTTATAGGTAGGTACCCAAACTGGTTTTTCCATGGGATGAGAGAAAGTCAATTAAATTTCTACCAGACAAAATAGTCACCTGCAATTTACAAAAAGGTGCAGATAGAGTTAGAATCTGATAACCTGGATGGGTGTGCATAGTTTTCCATTGAAACGCAAGATTTTTCTCTACAGTCACTTCCATCTTGATCAAAAATAATCTCAAAGAATGGTTGTTATTTTTTTTTTTTTTTTTTTTTTCGTGACCGGCCCTCAGCCAGGGAGTGCACCGGTCATTCTTATATAGGATCCGAACCCGCGGCGGGAGCGTCGCCGCGCTGCTAGTGCAGCACGCTACCGAGTGCGCCACGGGCTCAGCCCAGAATGGTTGTTATTGATCACGAAATAAGACTGGTCTCGTTAGATTTGGTCTGATTTTTTACAAAGGTACAGCAGAATAGTAATTTGCCACATAAGCCTTCTTGAGTTTACTTTGCTGGAAGTTTTCATGAGGACCCTCAGATTAGATTTACAAAATCCTCTCAAGGCCAGGAAGCCAAGTCAAGAACTTTCCATTGTACGTCACATGCTGCACCTATAAATTTCAGCTAGTTCCTCTTTTCTCAAGTCCCCAAATATCCTGAGGTTCCTGGTACTGTAGGAAGTGATCTTCCTTACTCACCTGTGTGGCTGGAACCCTCTATGCCAGGTACCAGGCCAGTTTTCCCAAGAGAGCTTTGTAAGCATTTGGCTCCCAAAAGCCAACTTTTAGTTCCTTAAAGTCTGGTCACATCTGTTTAAATGAGCATCATTTTCAAACATGACATGCAGAGAAGCATCATGGCTAAACAAAAAACTCTGTAGATGACAGAAGACCTAAAAGCCTTGGTTGCATAACCAGTGTTTCCAATTATGTCCTGTTGACAAGGAGGAGAGATTCTTATTGAACCTACGTAAATAATTATATTTCCATGAAATTAGGACTACTCAACCAGAGTTTCCAAATTCTGGAAGGGTCAGGCAGGAAGAAAAACATACCATTTGCAAATGTTCATTTTAGTTTACAAAAATGTAATCTAAATTGTTATGACTTATAGCTAGCTTAAGAGAAAGGGGGCTTTTTATATATCCAGAAAATAGAACATTAAAACCTCAACACTATTCCAAGCAAAACCCACAACCATTCCCCATCTGTTTATTCAGCCCTATGTAATTCATTGTTTTGTTCTGTCTTGGGTTAGTAGTCACACGAACCCATCTGTTTCTCAACTAAAGTTCTGGAAATCCTGACTCAGTCCAATGGTGTGGTCTCAAAGCTGTTTAAGCAATGCCATCAGAAGTCCATACCCAAAGGTATCTGGCATAGCCTTTTTCCATGGGGCTCTGAGACAGTCCTCTTTATTGAAGATTAAACACTCTGGCCTGTAGCCGATTTCAGAGAAGCACCAGGGAAAAAAAAGAGAGAGAAGCATCAGAGTAAAAAAAACTATCTGTAGATGACAAAAGACTTAAAATGGGTGTGGTTAACATATTGCTGATTATCAAAAGTGAAAGATCTAATGAGAGTTCATTGCGAAGATAATGCATCTGATCAGAAGATTTGGCTCCTTCTAGGGCATGCAAACGAGATAAAAGTCAATCAAAAAGGTTTAGATGAAATATCTATAAATATAATGATTAACTCTGTTTTTAAAGAAAATTGGATATTACATCCAATTTGTGAAAATGGATGAAGATAATCATTTCAGAAAAAACATTAAGGGCCGGCCCCATGGCTCACTCAGGAGAGTGCGGCACTGGGAGCGCCAAGGCCACGGGTTCAGATCCTATATAGGGATGGCCGGTGTGCTCACTGGCTGAGCGCAGTGCGGGCGAAACCAGGCCAAGGGTTACGATACCCTTACCGGTCACACACACACACACACACACACACACACACACACACACACAAACCAAGAAAAAACATTAAGATATAATTCTGGGACATAACATATCATGTTTATACCAAGTATATAGTTAGAAAATACCAGTGATGATGCTGAATTTTACCTCAGCCCTGTAATCCTGGAAAACAGCAAAAGCTATGAAATCCCCCCACTCTTTGTGTTCCAGGAAACAGCTTACTGCGAAGACCACCTTTTTTTTTTGAAGCTGGCTAGTGTGGGGATCTGAACCCTTGACCTTGGTGTTACAAGGCTGTGCTGTAACCAACTGAGCTAACCCACCAGCCCCGAAGACTACCTTCTGTATATGACTTAGATAAGACTCCTGATGCCCCCTTGTTTATGTGACAAGGTTAGACACAGTCCCTCCAAATTCCCATTTTTTGCCTTTTAAATGTAACTGATTGGCTGAACTGTTTGTCTCACCGATCAGTGGGAACAAATTTTAGGAAAGGGGAATCAAACTTTTAAGATTCTCTCTTTCCCCAGGCCCCTGAGCCAGCACACAGCCCTCCTGAGGGTCCCTTCTGAGAATAGTCTGGCCACAGGTAAAACATTCTCAGATCTACTAACCTGTCATACCAACCTTTCATCCCACTTCCACTTCCTCATACCTCCCACTCTAGCCTTATTTATTCCTCCCTATAAAATGAAAAACACTTTTTCCCTAACCCTTGAGATACTTGCAGATCTTATGGTCAGAGTGTTCTCCCTATGGTGTGCGGTTTTTTGTTTTGTTTTGTTTTTTTAATTTTACTAATGTGGCAGGCTCGTATGGGGATCAGAACCCTTGACCTTGGTGTTATCAGCACCACATTCTGCCAGCTGAGCTAACCCGCCAGCCTGCATTCTTCCTCTGGTAGTAGTCCTCACCCTCACGCCCCTTAAAATAATCCTTCAGATAAAAACTCTCTCCTTGCTAAGTCAGGATTTTTTGATTGTTTGTTTGACAACAAGAATATATTAAGAATATCAAAGAAAGAGACTCAGTAAATCTGGATTAGATCCTAAACACCTGTATATTAATAAAACTACACAGGTAAGTGATATGAATCCCTAATCAAAGACCACAAGCCTAGAAGGTGGTAAATTCAAATTAAAGAAGTAAAGTTGCAATCAAATATTACAAACTTAAATTCTAACTGATAACGCTATACTGTTTTTGTTTAATATCAGGCAAAGCAGCACGAGGACTCCGATAAATAGAATCATATCAGATAGCAAGAACATTAACCATTCTTTAGGAACTTCCATACAGCAATACAGTTTCTGAAAATTGTATGGGTTTTTTTTTTTTTTTTGGTGACTGGTAAGGGGATTGCAACCCTTGGTGTGGTGTCGTCCGCACCGCGCTCAGCCAGTGAGCGCACCGGCCATCCCCATATAGGATCACGAACCTGCGACCTCGGCACTCCCAAGCGCCGCTGTGTTCCCAGCGCCGCACTCTCCCGAGTGAGCCACGGGGTTGGCCCTGAAAATTGTATGTTAATAGTCATCTTACCCAAATAGAAGCATCTCTTCAGATTTGACAAATATTCCCATGCAATTCATTAATAGTATATCAGATAAACCAAATTATTTCTAGTGCCTCTCTTTTTACAAGGTAAAAGAACAAATCCTAAGTGATTTTCCAGGGGGCCCTCTGGGAAATCTCAAAGACAGTTCTAGGTGTGAAACATACCATTTAGGATTTGATTTGGGGAAGGCAAAATGTCAAAAGCTGTCAGGAGGTTTGAACACTCAAGGTAGATAGGATCATGGGTTACTGAGAAAGAGTACCTGGCTACTCTGTTTAACTAAAATGACAATAAAAAGATTTCGAAAGTAACCATACAGGGTAACATGATTATAAAGAAATTTAGCTGTTTTAAAAGTGAGAAGATTTTCTCCTCTTGAATAATCAGTGACATGTAAAATCTGTACAAAGCATAGGAAAATTTTTTTGCCATTATGTGTGATTTTTTTTTAATGATTATATATATTCATGGGGCAAGAGCTGACCATCAGCATCTGTGCCCAAGATGTGGTGAACAATCAATGCTATCAGCATGCTCCCCATGTCAAATTGCCATTATTTCCCCACCCAACCTCACCCCAATGCCCCTCTCTCTCCCCACAGCATAGGAAATTATGATGATAAAATACAGAATCTTTGTTCTCTAGGCAGGCAATTCAGAAGGCATGAAAAACCTTTAATATGGGCTGGCTGGTTAGCTCAGTTGGTTAGAGCATGGTGCTATCACTAAAGTCCAGGGCTCAATCCTTGTACTGGCCAGCCACCTAAGTAAATAAATAAAAGACCAATAATCCAAGAACATGCCATTTTTTTTCTGATGCTTATCTTAGCTCTTTTAATTTCAGTCAGATAGTAAACATTTATAAACTTTGTATACAACAAAACAAATACATGCAAAGTTACAAATATAGGAAATATGAAGTACATGCATATTTCAAAGGCCAGTTAATGGTGTCCACTTTGGATTCTTATACAAAACTCTTCAGTGTACATTATAAGCCTAAGGACCACATGAAAGGGTTTCCCACATATTAAGTATTTAGTACCTGATAAAACAGTTAATGCGTTAGATATTTCAAATGTTAACTGCTTTAAACAATATATTTGTCATAAGCGATATATATTACATATATGTACTTTTTAAAATATAGAATACCCACACAGTGCAAGCCATTAACATTGCAGAACAGTAATATATATCTGCTAGGTGACAATGTTGAACAATTCAGGGAGTAATTTTTCCTTACTTAAACAACATTAATAGAATTTCTACTTTGAATAGATAATATTTCGGTCATCTCCAACCTATTTTTTAGATTGTCTCCCTACTCTTTAATTCAAAGCCGATTACAGAACTAGGGACTAGACCTAATTCTGGTTTTTGACAATTATGAACCAGAAATGAAGGAGTGCAAGCATTTCCTTTCTTTGTACACTAAGCATTTTCTTCATTACATGATCCTCTAACGATCGTGCTCAGACAGCTGCAGCTTTCCTCTGTTAAAATCTCCTGATTTCACTCATGATTTAAACAATGTTAAAATCATTCTGGTTTCCAGGTAAATGAACAAAGATTTGCCTTCAGTGTGTAAAAGGTAATTTAATTTTTGCTGCCTTAATTATCTATAGTTTATGTTACTGAAAAAAGGAATGCCACATGTAGGTGCTTTAAACATCCAAAATGGGAGGTGCCTCTCAGGGCACCACTGCCGAATGTTGGATTTTTCAAACCCAGAAACCTTTCATATATTTTACAGTTATGTTCATTCCCTGTGAAAATGTCCTCTGGCCAGAAGTCTCATGTTGCACCAATATTTAGTCCTGACCCAATAGCCACTGTGTAGCCCTCATTGCAAAAGGCAAAATGTTGCCACAGTCTCTGCAGACACGGCACATGCTCCAGTGGATGAAGCCTGTGGCCCGAGAGCTATGGATTTCTCGTGTTTGCTTTTTTTTTTTCTTAGTATCCTGTGGCCTCCTTCCAAACTTGACAGAAATGCTGTCAGGTATTTTCTCTAAATTGCTATAATGTCACTGCTAAGTTGGGGCACTGGTGTACTGAGTCCTGGCTGCTGAAGGAGCTAGAGGTGTTCAGGCAAAGTTATCTGAGGACTGCTTTGAGATTTGTTTTAGCCTCAACCTGTTTCACTAGACCAAAGATAAGCTAGATTAACCAATGATTATTTGCTGTTATACTGTTACCAGCCTGGCATTGGCATTGGCCCATGAAGGACTCATTCAAAGGGGGCTTGAATAAACAGCATCCTCAGGTCTATTCTCTATTTCCCAGTGCCCATCAGTGCCAAGGGTGTTAGCCTATGGGGGACAAAGAGAGAAGCAAGAATGAGACACCACCACTAAAAGGGCTGCAGGTGGACCCACCCTCCCCCAGCCTAGAAAAAGATTTAAGAAAATGGTAAAATGGGAAGACCTTCTTCATACTGCTGTCAGGAAAATGAGGAAGGCGATGAGGAGGACCACAGGTGAGGAGGAGAGGAGGGCCATGCTGCCTCACTGGTAAGAAGCCCGCTGCTCCCTCTGGTACTGGGTGTTACACATCTGCTCAGACACATACTCCGTTATCTTAATCTCAGTCTTGGTGAAGTTCTCCCCTTTGGTGGCAGTGGTGACTGCCGATTGACTATGCTGTTGACGCAGTTGTGGATGAAGTTGTTGCGGTTGCTGTACTGATCCACGGGCCTTAAGTATACTTGGTTGGGGTAATGGTACATGTTTTCATGATAGTAACGGTTCTCATAGTCATCACCAAAATGTATGAAGAGCCTGCTCATGGCATTCCCCAGCATATAGCTGCCAAAGCCCCCTACTACTGCCCCAGCCATGGCAATGCCCACCACCTGCTTCAGGTTGGTTTTGTGGGTGCCACCTCCTTGACCCCAGCCACTACCACCCTGAGGCTACCCCCAGCCACCACTGCCCTGGGGTGGGTAGTGGTTGCCTCCAGGGTTGCCATGGCCAGGGTATCGGCTCCCCACAGTGTTCCTTCCTCCTTCAGGCTTGGGTCACTTGTAGAGGCTCATGTCATTCCATGTGGCCACAAAGAGAACAAGCATCCAGCAGCCAAGTTTCACCATGATGGCTGATAATCTGTTGTGGCTCAGCTAAGCTGGATTTGTGTCTCTGGGAAGACAGAATGCTTTGGCTTGGCTAGAGATTGTTCAGTTTTGAAGTACACTCAAGAGTCATGCTGTGGTGGGAACGAGAGAAGCAGCTTGCAGCACTGCAGCTATCAGTGACTGGCTTGTTATTTTTTAACAGAGAAAAAGCCAAATTCTAGTTTTATATCATTATAGTATTTAATACTAAAGCTGTTTTTGAAAATATTGTAAATAAACCCATCAAACTTTAGCCAACTTTGACCACACAAATAGAATTCTTTTTTTTTTTTTTATAGCAGCTGGCTGGTATGGCTGAACCCTTGATCTTGGTGTCATAACACCACATTCTAACCAACTGAGCTAACTAGCCTTAGTTAAAATTCCTTTCTACAAACCTACAACTTTTTATATCCATACACATCGCTTACAGTATAACTTCTCAAGGTGACAGAAATGAACATGTTCATTAGTAGACCTATATATATATATATATACAGCCTTTCAGTACCACATAAAAAGACAAAAATACATAAAACGCCTGTATTTAATATTCCAGTATTTTATCTTACTTAGAAATGATTTGGGAATCGAATGAATGCTATTGTTTGAATGTTTGTGTCTCCCCCAAATTCATGTGTTGAAACCTAATCCCCAATGTGATAGTGTTAGGAGGTGGGACCTTTGGGAGTTGATTAGGTCATGTGGGTGGGCCCTCATGAATAGGATTAGTGTCCTTATGAAAGAGAAGTACGGGAGTCTTAGCTCCTTTTGCCCATCTGCCATGTGAGAATACACAGAAGGGGCCATCTATGAGCAAATGGAATCTTCTTGGTCTTTCCAGCCTCCAGACTGTGAGCAATACATTTCTGTTGTTTGTCTTTTTTTGTTTGTTTTTTTTTTTTGGCAGCTGGCTGGTACAGGGATGAAACCCTGGACCTTAGCATTTTTAGTACCACGCTCTAACAAACTGAGCTAACCAGCCAGTCCAATTTCTATTGTTTATAAACTACCCAATCTAAGGTATTTCATTAGATCAGCCTGAATGGAATAAGACAATGAATATCCATTAACTCAATTTAGAACCAATCCCAGGTTTTTGTTTGTTTTTTTTTAAGATGACGGGTAAGGGGATGTTAACCCTTGACTTGGTGTTTTCAACACCACGCTCTCCCAAGTGAGCTAACCGGCCATCCCTATATAGGGGTCTGAACCTGTGGCCTTGATGTTATCAGCACCACACTCTCCCAAGTGAGCCATAAGCCGGCCCCAATCCCAGGTTTTACGTTACCTAAAGGTCTTAGAAACTCTCTCCCAGTTGACATACTGCAAGATGTAATTACTATGGAATAGTTTGTCAGAATAATGATTCAATTTGGTTAAACATAAATTTACATGTTTCATTTCCTAATCTTAAATATTAAGTCGAAGTAATGCTAGTTTATTTGATTGGTAAAGCTCTATAAGTTTAAGAACATAACCCAAGTAGAATAAAACATAGCTTATATTATATTTGCTGGTGATAATATAGAGAAGACAGTGGTATTCATTCATTCATTCATTTATTTAGGCAGCTGACCGGTACAGGGATATGACATAGCTGTTTTTATTAAAACATTATTAAATTAGTCTCACTTGCAAAATACTTATATGAATTTTGTGATCTTGAATTCTTAAAACATTTGTTAGTTTGTATAACATTGAAAGAATTAGAGGTTTGGTTTCCTTAATTTGGGGGAATTTCAGGAATATTCTATTAATATAAGCTCATATCTTTAAGATAAATAGGTCTTAATCGGAATAGAGCTCCTTTGGGCCGGCCTGTAAGGGGATCCTTACCAGTCATCTTTTAAGAAAGAAAAAAAAAATAGAGCTCCTTTAAGAGATTTCTAGTATAATCTAGCTTAATTTGATAATACCATCCAGAGGTAGGAAAATGTGCACTCAGGCAAATAAACATACAAACAGAACTTATAGCTTCAATTGTAAAATTTCAGACTTGGGTCAGGAATAAACAGAAAAACAAAACTCACAGTTATTGAACATTTCATATTGAGCTTTTCTCTTCCCAGTGTGTACGAATTCTTAATTGATTTGAGCTCAAAATAGACAAACAGAAAAGAGTAGAAACTAGATGCTTTATTGTCTTTCACCAAACAGGGACATGACCTCTATAAACCATTGGCAGCAGAAGAGTTTGGAGATGTGAATTTTTTTTATCACTCATCCCTTGGGAAGATGGTACTTACAGTGTAGGAGAGGACCACCAGAGGACTATCAAGGATGTTGTTGAGTAGCTGTCAGTGACAGACTTTTTGTAGCACTAGCTGGGCTTTTCTGATCACCTTCCCTCATTCCCCCTGCCCATCAATGGAAGCTGCTGTCCTAGCGGGGACAGGTCTCAGCTCTCTACAGCCACCCTATTTCCAAATACAGTTTAGGGCTTCAACATATCTTATTTTAGGGGGACACAAGTCCACCCAAACCAACCATTTTGATTGGATGACTACTGAGCAGAGGTGAAATTTTTTTTTAAAAAAAAAATTTTTTTTTTTTTTTAATTTTTTGTGTATTTTTGCAGCTGGCCTATGCAGGGATCCGAACTCTTTCAAAAGTTTTAACCACTGGTCTGTCACTGTCAACCAACAGTTAGTAGATTGGCTTTGGGACTAGAAATGAGGACTTAGAGAAAAAAGCCTTCAGAAGAGGGTGAAGGAAAATGAACTTTCCTCCTTTCTCTGAGGCAGTGAGTTTGGCTCAAATTCCAAGGTGTGGAGCTGCCTGGAACTGCAGGTGGTGGCTGGAGGTCTGGACCCTGACACAAATTCACGTGAGGAACTGGGTGCAGCATCTGCTGCATGGGTGGGGTTGAGAAGCAACTTCAAAAAGCAGTTATGAGGGCTGGCCAGTGAGCTTACTCACCAAGGTCAAGGGTTTGGATCCCCCCACCAGCCGCCAAAGAAAACAAAACCAACAAAAAGCAGTTGTGTCTCTGTTGTGCTTCCCTTCTGTTTTTTCAGAAACCTTAATAAAACCTTGTTATCTTTCCCTGCCTAGACTCAATTGTGTGTGTGTGGAAGGAGGGAAGGAATGGGACATGGCCCATATATCTGAAAGAAGAGCCATTGGTGGGTTCTATCCCTTTTCCAAAGCCAGATGGGGAATTGGCCAACATCAGTGGTGAAAAAAGCTGCTCCTCTCCAGGGCCACCAGCAATGTGGACTAATGGAGTGAGAAAGAACCTGGAGTGTCTCCTAAGCATGCAAGAGCCCTCTGGGACCACTTGGAAGCAGGGGAACACTTGGGGGTGTTTCTGAATGTTGGTCAGTGGGCACGTGTACCATATAAATTTGGGTGAAAAATGTGGAATGAATGAGTCTAAGACTCCTGTCGTATGGGGCTAGGTATAATTGGGGATTGGTGGTGAACACAGAACAGGGAGGTACTGCCCTCAGGGAGTCTGCAGTCCAGGGAGGGCAGGGATGCTGACAAATAATAGATCCACAGGGGCAGGATGGAGAAGCTGGATGCCATGGGGGTAGATGGGATGGGCACCTAAGCCAGGAAGCCTTCCCGGAGAAAGAGACTTCTGGGTGAGGCTGGAAAAAGAGTGGGAGCAGTCAGAATGTTTTTCAAGTAGGAGGAATGGCCTTGCTTCCAGAGCAGAGGGAGAGCCAGGCAGGCCATGGAGCTGGAGTGATGCCTCAGGGCTCAGCCCAGACAGAGGCCACAGGGGCAGGGATCCCTGGAGAAGGAAGCAGATGCTATGAAGAACCCTCCAGACTGAGACATTTGGGTTTTAATCTGAGGGCAATGGGGGGTCCTGGGCCAGGTTTATTTGGGAGGGTGAGGTAATCAGAGCCGGACTTTGGACTGATTCTTTTATCATCTGATGATCCTATCCCCAAGGCCCCATCTCAGAAGCTGTGCAGTTCCTCTACAAATGACACCAGAATGGTCTGACTTCCACTCCACACTGTTGGTGTGGATCATAGACTATCCCTTTCCACCCAGCCACTACGGAAAGACCTTTTTCTTTTTTTTGGACAGCCTACCTGGATTTCTCCCAAGAGGCTGCCTCCCTGATTACTACCCAGTTCTCAAGCTCTGTAGCTCATAGGTAAGCTATGTTCCACTTGGGTTTCTAGGATTTGGCTCCCAGCCCAAGCCCTGCTCCTCCCAACCCCTGCCCACAAGGGAGGGAATCCAGGCAGCCCTGCACAGGAGCTGTGGCTGAGATGTGACAAGTAAGGTCAGGGACCTGTGTTAGACAGCCCATCAAGCACTGATTAGGTCATTATGCATACAGCACGAGATGGCAAGTGTGTGGCAGGGGAGCCTCCACTCCCTTCTCTTGGCCTTGGCAGACATTGCTAATTAATTGCATCACTTTCACACTGAGTCAGTCCAAAGCTGCAGACAACCACAATCAGAGATGATACCTGGGGGGAAGCTGACTTGCCATTCTTGACCCAGATGCAGACAGTATCCAATGGTCAGGGGGACTCTTAAGTCTGAAGCCAGGCAGGAGGGCAGTGGTCAGGACACGTGTGGGAATTTTAAAAGCAGTAAGTAAAGAGTGGGGCAGGGGCCATCAAGCTGGCCCAGCAGAACTGCGGGCAGGGAAGGTCACATTTGTCAGAACCTGAGCTTACAGAGCACTTTCACTTAAATGCCCTCGGCTCTTGAGGTAGAAATGACTCACTTCCACATTACAGATGAGGAGAGGCCCAGAGAAGTGTATGCACCTAGTGTCAGCCAGTGTGGCGGACACACTTCCTCTGAGGAAAACAGTCCCCAGCCTGAGAAACACAGGTAAGTACAGTACTTAAGATTCTTTCCTGAACGTATACCCTTGAGCTGAGACACAGGAGCTGAGTCAGATGGCACTGGTGTGCTGCTAGATGTCTAACCACTGGCTTGGTAGGGGAGGGGGTGACTAGGCAGGGTGAAGCCCTGATTTGTAACACTTCCTGACTTCTGGGAGGTGTAAATACTCCCACTTTGACCCGATTCAAGCTCCCAGCATGGCGTCATTGAATATGGAGTGGGAAGAGATGCTCACAATCTACTCTCTGGGCTAGGAGGAGCCGGCCCCAGCTCACCAATGGCAGTACCCAAGTCAGTGGGTGCAGAGCTACCGCCCTCCCTCCCCCCATGGCCTGGGCGGTCAGCTCTCCCACTCAGGCACTTTCCTGCCTGGGTCAGGTTCGTTTCTGTTGCTTGCAAGTAAGGGGCCTGAGAACCATCACTGATACACTGAACCCATGGGGCAGTCGGATCTCAGAGCCTGTGCTCCAGCTTCCAGCTCCTTGATCTTTCCTCTCTACCTGGCTTTGCCATCTAGGGCTGGGTGCCAAGGACAGGCAGGTGGTGGGAATCCCAGGCACGAATCCAGGAACCCCCCAAGATGGGCAGGAGCCTAGGAAAGGTGTGGAGGCAGGGAAGCAGTACCTCTTCTAAGAACCTGCCCGTGAAGCTCCTTCTTCCTCCTGTCCCTCCAGTGCCCCATGCTCCTTCCGTCCCTGTGGGGGCCCACAAATAGGGCTGGAGCAGTGGCTGGAGAGGCCCCTGTGGGCAGGTGATGTTAGCTTTCCAGCAGTGGCTGGGGACCCAGAGGAGCTGGGAAGGCAGGGACTGATAGTGTGTTTAAAGTTACTTTGGCCACATTTTACAGAGGCACAGATGTGGCAGGTGTAGGCAGAGGCTGTTCATACCTCAGGAGTCTGGCAGGATGGGAGCCTGTGCCCTGTCCACCCTGCTGCCCTCACTGGACCAGGGAACAGTGCACAGGTGACTTTGTAATGACTCTGCTCCGTACACCTGCCTGGAAGCTCTTTGGAGTTTTCCAGCAGCGACATTCTTGGAGTCATCTGCTTAGGAAATGCCTTGGCTGATCTTATGACTACAAAGCAAGCAAGACACCGCCTAGTGTCTGAGCAGCGGCAGGACTCTGGCTTGAGTGGTGGGGCCCAGGGCAGGTGGCAGAGGACTGGGTCCTTCAGTGTTGGGGAGACTGATGAACAGATGGATCTCCCTGTCCAAGGGGCAGCAGCCACTACTCAGCTCCAGTAAGTGGTCCCAAGTGGCCAGAAATTCTGGTTTTTAAAGAGAAGTCTAATATCCAAATTTGTAATGCAAAATCTAATTTTTAAATGCTTGCAACTCCATTAAAAAAACATTTAAACATCTTCAGGCCACTGTCACTGGCAGCCTCTGGTCTTGAGTCCAAATCTTTGCTGAGCCATGGAAATCTCTCACCTGCCTGGGCTCCCAGCTGCCCTCCCAGTAGGTCTCTTGCAGCCCGCTGCTGTGTCCCCCTCTGAAGACTGCTTCCTGCAGCCCCTCTGGTGTGGGCCATTTCTCCACACTGTCCCAAGGTAGTTGGGACTCCTCTTTGCTGCCAGACCCTGTTAATGCCTGCTTTGAGACTACGCCCCCTGCATTGTGTCCTTGCTGTGGACCCTGGAGTCCCCCTCCCCAACCCTTGTCAACCTAGCCCTGGCCCACTGGTGCTTGCCCAGCACCACTGCTGTCCGAGTTTGTGATTTCAGGGCTTCCCAAGTCCTGACTTCTCCATTCACTGGTCTCTCCTCCAAGGGTATCTTTCCCACCCTAACTTGGCACCCGCTCCCGTGGATGCACCCAATAACTGCAGTAATTCCAGCCAGCCCTCTTCTCTCGCCGGCCCACTTTCTGGAGTTCTTGGAGCCCACTGCCACCTGTGGTCCATCAGCCTCACTACCTGTCAGCTCCTCCTCACCCAGCTTTGATTCCTTGGCCCTCCATTGCGGTACTCCCTGCACCCGCCTCAGCTCCCTGTCCCCTTCTGCTTCAGCAGACTCTGCAGCTTTCCCCTACTGAGTCTGCACCCAGCTGGCTGCCTGGTCTCGCTGAAACTCAGGCCACTGACCTCAAGCAGAACCTGGTGCTTTCCAGATACCTGAGGGTGCTGCCCTGCTGTGGCCTTCCTCCACTGTGAGATCACTAGTTCCTCCTTCTTCCTCCACCTCAAACCTCCAACCCCAGTCCCCACCCTCACTCTCTGCTCACTGAAAAACAGAAGCACTGGCCAGGCACGGCCACCCTGGACCTGTACCCAGATATGCTGCTTTCCTCCATCTCCGTGAATGAGCTTCCTGCTCTGCCCTTGCCCCCTTCCCCCCCCCCGGAGCATCCAATCCCACCCAGAAGCCATGGGGCTCTTGTTAAACCTGGAGAGCAGGACACTCCTGTGTCCATCTTGTTTCTGGTAAAAGCCTGACTGACCCAGCGGCCTCAAAGGCTCCATACACATGGCCTGAGCCACCTCTTGAATCCACATCTCTCCCCCTCACTCACTCTCCTCCAACCTCATGGGCCTTCTAGCTCCTCGGACACTCCCGCCTGCTCCCATGTTGGGGACTTGATCCTCGTTGTTCCCTTCGCTTTTCCTCCACATGGCTCCCCAGTCACCTCCTCCAGCCATTGCTCAAACACTACCTTCTAGTGAGGCCCTCTCTGGTCACTCTAAAAAAAACTGCACCTGGAAATGGGTAGTGGTGGCGGTTGCCTGATGTTGTGAATGTACATTGAATTCCACTAAATTGTATACTCAAAAGTGGTTAAAATGGAAACTTTTGTGTTATGTTAGATTTTAACCACCACAACAAAACTGTACACCCACTCCCAGCCTGCTGCTTTCCTTCCCAGCCCTAGTTTTATCCATGGCACTCACCTTCTCCAGACACGCCCTGTATTCCACCCATTTGTTTTCTGCATCCCCAGGTACACAGCATACCAGCTCCCTGAAGGTGAGGACTCAAACATTCTGTTCACAGATGTATCCCAGCGCCGGGGACGCACTAACAGATACTCAGTGAGCATCTATCTGTTGAAGATCTGACACATGGCCTTACACTCAAACTGTCACCAGGTAAAGGGGCTGGACTCGTGGGTGCCTGAGCAGAGTGGCCTCTAGTCTCTACCACCATCAATAGCTCCAACACCACAGATGGTTTGAAAGGGGTCCTCAAAATGGCCCTGAAACATGACATGCCCCAAACATAGGTGCTGTCAGCCCTGGTGGTCTGTGAGTCCCCAGGGAAGCATGTTAGGGATTGTCAGGACCTCAGCAAAGGGCTTATGAAGAGCAAGGCGGCCTGGGGCACACCTGCCTACATAAGGAGCACTGCCAAGTGCTGTAGCCCTCAGAGCTACATCATCTCTGCGAACTGTTTCCTCATTTGTAAATGGGGATAGTATCTTACTCTGGGAATTGTGAGGAGTGAAGAATTGTGTAGAGCTAGCACGCTGGAGCTGCAGAGATCAGGGCCCCAGAGGTTTTCCGGGCAGTGCAACCTGCATTTGGCTCTAGTGTCTTCTGCGCCTAAGTAGGGGCCACAGCATCCTGTCAGGCTGCCCAACTGTTCAGGACTCAGACACCCAAGCGAGGTGTATGCTCCAGACCAGCCTCCAGAGGGCACCACCATCACGGCGCTGAGCCTTCTATGCCCGAGTCCTATTGCCATGGCATCTGCCCAACTTTGTAAGGCCGATGTTGCTTTGCAGATGAAGAGGACCCCAGCAACTCTGCCCCATCTCAGGCAGGACTCTGCATGCACCAGATAGCCTCAACTTCCCCTTATCTGGGGGATCTGACCCGATGACCTGCGGCCCAGCACCCAGGGCATTTGCTTGGAGGGTGGGCAGAACTCAGTTCCCTCCCCCTTGTCAAACACTCAGCCCCCAGAGGCTAGGAGGGGAGGCAGCGTGTGGATGCGTGTGGGAGTTGGGAGCTCAGGGATGGTCACACAGATACTCGGGCTGGCATCTTGGCGTCTCCTAGGAGGGAGGTGGGGAATTGGGAGATGCCCCTGCAAAGCCCGAGTCCTCTTGCAGCAGCAGTGACCACCACCTTTTGCTATCCCTTGCTGGCCTCACTTGGAGGGCACCTGTACCTGAGCTCCCCTCCACAGGCACGCAGCCCCGGAGGCAAAGGAAGACAGGATGGCCTTCCCACCTTGGCCGCCCACTCCTTGGTGCCAGGCATGTTGCATGTGCCCTCACCTGGGTTGTCATCCTTGATGGTGGCCCTGGGCAAGCAAGACCTCTTCTGTCCCTAGCCTTGACTTCTCCACCTATGAACTAACAGGGTCACACTTGGTTGCCCTTCCTACGCTCTAAGGTAGCAATCATCCCTGCAGACCCAGCACCAGACAACAGAGCAAGTTCCAGTGGTGCAGGTCAAAGACCACCCTCTGACCTGGCCCCACATCTGCCACCGCAGCATCTGCTTGGCAAATAGTGGCACCATCTCTCCAGGAAAAGGTGTGAAGCTGTTCTGAGAACAGGCTACCTGTTAGGGGAGGGGAGTGACACCTCTGAGAGGGGCTCTCCATCCCTCCCTCCTCCTGAGACAGGGCCCTTACTCCCCACCCAGAGCCTGCAGGAAGTAGGGCATCAGGCTGCAGAGTTCCTACAGGAGCCTCCTGGTGCACCCACATCCCAAACCTGCTGGAGTTTAACAATTCAGATGCCCAGGTTGAGACTAGCCCCTACGCTCCTCTTTCCCTTCCAGGCCTGTCCTGTTTGTTTGGGGCAAGCAAGTGGAGGTGCTGTGGTGGTGGTCACTGAGAGGATTCAGCAGCAGGCCCCATAAGTCTGCGTCCACCGCTGGGGCTGACTAACTCGGTCTTCCTGCTCCCATCCTCAACCCCCAGCTCACAGCCTGGACTCCCACTGCCTGCACAGCCCTGCCCTCCTACTCGCCTGCAGGGGGACCTGGGTGCATTGTGGATCCCCATCTGCACAGAGGAAGGCAACAGGCAGCCGTCCCAAGGCTCACCTAGGAAGGCAAACTGAAGGCACAGGACGAATGTCAAAGCCTGATGGAACGTGAACCAGAACTCTGCTTGGGGCCTGCTCTTCCGTGAGGTGGCACCGTCCAGCTCTGTCTCCTTGGCTCCCACTGGCAGCCCCACCCACAATCTTGCCTGAACACCTCAGGGCTAGGTGGGTTCACACTGATGTCTTTATTGGATTTTCCGCCAGCTGCCATCCTCTGATCCTCACCCAGCTCCCGGCCTCTGTTCTGGCTGCTCCTGCTGACCCTGCACCATTCTTTCCCAAGGCCTTGGGACAACTGGGTCCCCAGTCCCTGGGCTTGGGCTGCTCCCTTGAGAGACAAACCCAGTTTACCTGCTGCCTCCCTTTTTGTGCCAGGCTGCCCAGCCAGGAGCCTGGGTAGTGGGCTCCAGTCCAGAGCCCCTGAAGCGCCTCCCTATCTCCGGCCACATCAGACCCTCTGCAGTGCAGTGCAGCGCCACGGGCTCTGACCTAAAGCTCGGTGTTGAGGTGGAAGAAGTGGGGTGCTGTATAGGTTGTGATGGGGGGTACATGCCAGGCAGATGGTGCTGGGCCAAGTCTGTGGCGGAGGGTACCATCAAAGGACGGAGGGATGTGCATCAGGCCGGTGGCTAAGGGTGAGGGGCCTGTAGTGGCCAGGAAGTGGGCTGGGAGGGCCGGGATGACCAGGGGGCTGAAAGGGAGCGCAACCTGGCCCTTTAAGGGGTCCGGGGTGCTGGCGAAGTTCAGAGGGCAGCGCAGCATGGTGCCCCTGTAGACCTCTGGGGGGGCAGGCCCCAGGGCTGGGCCCAGCAGGCAGGAGACAGCCAAGCGAGGTCCCCCAGTGGGTTTGGCCCCACACTCCTTGGCATCCACCTCCTTAAGATAGGGAGACACTGCCCGCAGTCTTTTGCCACCAGCAAAGCCCTCTTCTTCCAGGCTGCGCTTTTGGCTGAGGCCTGGGCTGCTGGGGAAGGTGGGCTGGGGCCTGGGGCTCTCAGCAGGGACTTTGGCCATGGGAGACACCCAGCAGGCTTTGGGCTTGGGATAGAGGCCACCCTTTCTGGAGCCGCCTTTGTGGAATGCAGAGGGGCGGTTGGCATCCCCACCCCACACTAGCTGGGGCTCTTTGACTGACAGCCCCTCCTCTTTGCAAGGAGGCCCCAGTGGCACTCCATCTTTAAGACTGGAGAAGAAGTCCCGGGGGTGCTGGCTGACAGGCTTCAGCACCTTGGTGGGGCAGGTGTGGAAATAGCCCGTGAAGATGGGGGCTGCTGGGCAGGGGACCGCCTGAGCCTCCTCCCTGAGGCTGCCGCCAGGGGCCTGCAATCCTTCCTGAGGGGTCAGCCGCTGCCTGGAGTTCTCAGCCGGCCCTCCTGGGCTCCGGGGACTCTCTGGGGGGCGAACAGCCGAGGACGCCTGGGGCTCCCCATCTGGGCTGCCCTCGCCGTGGCGACAGCCCTCCTCCTGGCACTGTAAGGCCCCTGCCTTGCTCACCTGGGCCAGGAGCTTCTTTTTGGCCAGTGGTGACATGATGCCATGTGTCCCTTTGCAGTAGAAGCTGGACAGGAGCCGTTTGTAGGCCTCAGGGCAGCCACTTGCACCCATGAAGGGCAGAGAGGGCCCAGAGGCTGGGCCCAACTGTTCTGTACTGTTCCTGGGGGACTCCTGGCTGGGAGGCTGTGCTGGCTCAGTGGCATCTGTTTTGGTCTTTCCTGGCACAATCTAGAATGAGAAAAAGCCATGGTCTGAGTCAGGCATCCTGACCTGGGGCCTCGGAGGCAGCAGGGTCTCAGGGGGATACCCAGGGGCTGCTGCTAGCCCTTACAGTGCCTTTGTGCAAAACTGTCAAAAGGTGCCCCATCCTCTGAGTGGACACAGCCTGGTGTCAGGACATGGAGCCCAATGAGTGGGGTGCAGGCTGGAGTGCAGACCCCACTGCCATCTACCGAGAACCTAGAGCCCCTACAGGTCCTGCCCTGGGAGCAGGCGCTGGGAGTTCTAGGCGGGAAGCCCTGCAGCCACTGCCAGGGCAGGGAGGGGGAGCTTCAAGAGGCAGGGGACAGGGCAGCCCCCAGCCTGACTCAGCGCTCACCTGGTCCATCTGCCTCTCTTCCTTGGCCTTCTTTGGCCTCTCGGTGGTCCCGTTATCCCCCCGCGGCTCCTTGGCCATCTTATATTGTTTCCTGGGCTTGGAGGGGGGCAGTGGCTTGTCATCCTCCCCCTTCAGGTGCCGCACATATGGGAGGACCAGCCTGGGGAGGAGCCGGGCACGTCCACCAGGAGGCTGGGGTGCCCACCCCACACCGCTGGCCTCTGCCTGGCCCCCTCTAAGCCCCTCTGGTCCCGTGGACACCACCACCAGGAACGTCCTCTCTGCTGGCCCCAGACCTGTCAGCTCCCTCCCTGACTGAGCAGCAGCCCACGGCTCTTCCTCATCTGTGCGGGAGGCCTGCAGTCTGGCTGGGCCCCTGGATGCAGCTCTGGGCCACGAAGAAGATGTAGCACCCATGCTGCCCTGCTGCTCTGCCAGCTTGTGGCACACACACCCTGCCCCTTCCCTGGACACTTGGGCATATTATACCCGCACCCCCTATTGACCCCACTGCACACTCTGTCAAGGCCCTGGGGGGCAAAGGCCCAGGTAACACGTACCCAGGGGCTCACAGTGGACACCCTGGCTGCCCCTGCTGTACCTCTCGTAGTGGCGGCGCGTGCATGTGGCTGCGCTGGTGCTGCCTGGGCTGCCCCCCAGCTCGTCATACACATTCTTCCAGAGGCGGCGACCGGTCACCTGCAAGGACACCAGTGAGGGTCCTCCCAGCTCCAGGTCCCCACTCACAGGGAAGGGGGCAAGGACTGCAGTTTTGCAGCTGCTTCTTCAGCAGCAGGGCAGGAGGTTAGAAAGGGTTCCTCTGGAGGCCAGCCGGTTCTCCCTCCCAGGAGCCACCTGACTGTTAGCCCAAGCAGCTTTCCGACACAGGGAGGGCAGAACAGATGGGAAAGGAGGAAACCTGCTTTGAACAGCAAAGCACCAGTGGGCAAGTCAGGCTCCTCCTCCCCGTGGCATGCAGGGGCAGGATTTGGGGACTGTCTGGAGGCAAGGCCAGATCTGCCAGGCTTGCCCCTTCCCCAGCCCCTCCTGGGGTGCAGCAGGGATGTGCAGGGAGCTGCAGCAGAGCTAGGACTCAGAGATGCTTTCCTCACCAGTTCATAGGCCCCCAGCTTCTCCACTGCCTTGTAGATCTTCCACAGGTTAACTGGAGAAAAGGGGTGGGTAGAGCCAGCTGTCAGTCTCTGTGAGGGGCAGGGACAGCTGCAACCCATTCCTATAGCTCCATCAGGCAGGCACAGACCAGCAAACACCCAGACAGAGCCACTGCAATGGATGGGCAGGCCGGGCCTGCGCACTGGTGGCCCAGGGACCGGTGAGGATAGAAATCCAGCTCCACCCGTTGCCAGCCCTGAGCGTGGAGAGAGGCATCCTTTCTTTGTGCAACCCCTGTAGGCCAGCAGCATCCAGGGTCACCCAGAGCAGAGGTGCCCGCCCCGATGCCCTGCGTGGATGGGGTCCCCTGCTGGGCCCCCCTCCCTGCCTGCACCCCAGGAACGCACTCTGCTTGAAGCCAAGATGGGGCACCCTCTCGATTGGTGTGTGTCGCTCCTTCATGAACTTGTAGAGGCTGACCAGGAAGGCCTGCTCCTCCTCCCGCTCCTGCTCCTCCTCCCGCTCCCCGCCTGCCTCGGGGGAGTCCTGGGGAAAGAACAGGAGGCATTGGGTGGGCCCCAGTTGGTGGGTGGCTGCAGACATGCAGAAACCACTGGCTGCAGTGAGGGATAAGGAGCCTGGCCCCCAGCGCCACGCTCCCCCAGGAGCACGCAGCCTACTGCTCTGGGCCAGAGTGACTGTTCCTGGGTCAGACAAGTGTAGGTTTCAGCTATCAGTACCCAGGGCCCCAGGACAGGGGCTGGCATCCAGGACCGCCACAGAGGTCGGGAAGCCCAGAGCAGATGGCTCCACAGCAGTCACGGGGCAGTCCCCTACCTTCTCCAGGCCTAGACCATTTCTTCATCTTGCTTTTGATTTGTTCTACCTCTGTCTTAGTTCTTCCATCAGACTGTGCATCCCTAGGGCCCTGTGGCAACAGCTGAAGGAATGAAGGTGCTTGATGTTTTCCAGTGCTGCAAGCTGCTCCGAGCCTCTGCTGAGGTGGCCTGCCTCTCTGACCCACCAGCCTGCCATGCTCTGGGTTTCTGTTGGCACATTTGTGTCAGATGCACAGGACTTTTGGTTTCCAGTTCCAGAGGGACAATATCTGCAGATTCTGTGCCATCTGGTTGGTGGCTTAGAGCAAAGGGGGATGGATGGGCTGGGGCTGACAGCCCAGGGCCAGTATCCTGGCCCAAGGTAGGCTCCTGCTCAGAGAGCAGGTAGCTCCTGAGTCCTCTTGAGCAGGCCCAAAACACTAGAAGGACACACACCATCTGGGCCTAGAATAGTGCAGAGAGCCACGTATTCCAAAAATATTTGATTCAAGTTTTATTTGAGTGTTTTTATGGTATCAAAGACCTCTGATAATAAACACACAACTCGTGTTACCTATGAAATCATAACATGTTGTTGACAAGGGAGCCGGCCCTGTGCAGACCTCGGAACGGGGCCTCTCACACTGTTCCTCAAGTGCACTTGCTCTCTGATCCTCTTCCCTGAGTTCCAGGCACGCTGTTAAAACTACTACCATTTGCAACAACTTCTCTACATGAATCAGGATATTTTCTCCAGACTGTGCCACCAAAGCAAATGGCCAAAAAGAAAGGAAGCTGAGGCTGAGTGTGCTCCAAAAGTGCCACCCACAACCCCTCATTCAGATTCTCTGTGCATCATACGGCCTTGTTGATCTCACTGAGTAACTCTATATGACCATGTTATACACATCTAGATGGATGGACGTAGATGTAGTTTTATATCATAGAATAGTGCTTTTGTCTGTTTTACAAATCAGGATTTCAGGTCATCTTCATTTGGAAAAAGGGTTCTGCTACAAAAACTAAGTTTGAAAGCCGCTGCCACAGAGTGCCCCTGCCTGCCCAGCGCCCAGCTCTTGCACGTTCCAATGCGGAGCCCCAGCCCACTCTGCAGGATGGGGGGTAGGACTACGCCTCCCTCCTGAGAGCTTAGGGAGTCTCCAAGTTCACCTAGAGGCTGAGTGCAGGCTGAGGGTGGGTGGCAGGGAGGAGGCCCTTCAGGGAGTGGCCCAACTCACCTCTAGCTGGATGGGGCTGTGGTTCCTGCTCAGCTCACCAGTGGGCTTCGGGGACGCAGGGGGGTCTAGGGGGTCACCCTCCTCTGGCTGTTTCTTCTCTTTGACAGGGGGTGCTGCAAGGAGAGAGGGAAGAAAGAGAAGGAAAAGGAAGGAGAGAGGGAGAGAGAGCACATGAGATGGAGGTAGGGAGGAAGAGATGGCCGAGGAGAGGCCCCCCATTCTGCAGAGCTGGGAATCAACTAGGGGGAGGGGGAATCCTCAACTGCCTTCTGTGGCACGTCCTCTGCTTGGGTCCCTGGCTGCACTCAGGCTGCGCGCACGCGCACACACACATTCATGATGGCCCTCTTCTCCCCTCACCCTACGCGGGCCCCACCCACTCCACACTTGCTGCTTTTCTTTCCTCTGTTGCAGCATCTCCCCAAATCTTTGAAGGAAACCCTCAACTATCTTGGGGTCAAGTTAGAGGAGGCTGGGGTTGGGCCGTGGTGCTTGGGGAAATCCTGTCTCCAAAACCTGCCCAATGTTCAGGCAGAAAGTTTCACAGCAGCTCACCTTAATCAGGGAAGCTGCCGAGGCTCCCGTGTCTGTGGCCTCCAAAACACCACAAGGGGTGCCTGGACAGTAGTTCCTCCAGCAGTAATCAAGAGAATAAGTGCCTCTTTGTAAGACATCTAACCCTCCCCCTGAGCAGAGTTCCCACTGCCCCTCACTAGGCCACGAGCTCCTCTCACCTGCAAGGGGCCTGGTGCCCTTCTGGTCTCTGCTGACAAATCCCTTCTTCTGGGTGCCTTTTCCAGCCCCAGCCTGGTGCAGCTCCTGCTCCTCTCCTGTCACCTCAGCTACTCACAGCTATCCTGACTGACCTGCCTGTTGCTTGTCTCCCTTGATAGTGAGGGGAGGCCTCCCAGCACCCCTCATGGCAGGCCTCAGGTCAGCTGGAATGAATGAGGCTCATGACAACCCTTCATGGAGGGCAGGAGCCACAGGCTGTTTTACTAAGGGCAGCCATGTGCTGATGGCTGCAAAAACGTACCACCTCTGCCATGCAAAAAAAAACAGCCATTGGAAGCCACCTCAGGCCACATGGTAGGATGGCAGATTCCAGACCAGGAACCGATATCTTTTCACAATCTTTTCTCTCTTTCCTTTTTCCTTTTTGTTAATCTAGTATGAACTGTCCCATACTCCTGTTCACTCCAGCTCAGGAAATCCTTATTGTTAAGAACCTGTGAGATTTCCTCTCCGTCCCAGACAGAAAAAGAATCTTCTTAGAAATAATAAACCCACACCAACACAACCCAGAAGGCCAGCGGTACCCAGACGCACATGGCGTTAGAATCCTTGGCCACTGAATGGCTCCCCTCTGGTAGCCATTCATATGAGTGCTGTGACACCTGCAACTTCTCGCTCACACCGTGTGGGTCCTTGGCTCTGCGTCCCCGGCTTTTTCAGGTACGTTCTTTCATTCAGTCCAGGAGGGATCCCACTTTTTGTTTTGTTGTGTTTTGGGGGATCCCATTTTAAAGAGGGGGAAACTGAAGCCAGAGAGATTAAGTTGTTTATTTCCCGGAGGAACTAAGACTCAAAACAAGGTCTGTCGGACCAGCAGTCCAGTGGCTGCTGTGGTTATCATGAACCTTTGCAAAGCCTTGATGAAGAGTCCAAATAAGTGTGGAGAGAAACCAACCCTAAGGGTTGTCAAAGAGAGAGAGATTCGGGCCACCCTCTGGGGCTGCTTTCCAACTGTTCGTGACATGGCCAATCTCCAGAAATCCTGGGTGCTAACGACTGACCCACCAGACTGATGCCTTTCCGACTGAATCCTCAGGTGGCTCTGTGCCTCAGTCTTCCCTTCTGTGAGATGGGAGAGAAAGACTCTGGAGTGCTTTGCTAACTACCCATCAATTCCTGAAGTTTCCAGATCAGTGGAGCGGCTCTTCCTGCCAGCTCTGCTTGCACATCCTCCCTCCCTTCTCTCCTGCTCCTCAGAGCATCAGCATCCAAGGACTCTCTCCGCCTGCTCCTCACTGGATCTCTCTTACAAGCTTGCTATGTGACCCTGGCAAGTCACTGCCCTTCAAACTTCAGAAAAATAAAGTGGCTGCACCAGGGCCCATTAGATTCACCTGGAGAAGCGTTTTTAAGACACTGATGCCTGGCCCCCACCAGGGTCTGATTTAAGGTCCTTCATGGGGCATCGGTTTAAAGCTCCAGCAGGCAGCCAGGTTGAGAGCCAAGGGCCAGAGGATCCCTAGTCTCTCCTGCTCAGTACAGAGTTTGTGAGCTCTGCGTGGGTCATACTCAGGGAAAATCTCCTAGAGTTGGGCACTTGGGTTACCTGGAAAGGAGGTCACCAATCCGAGCTGTTTAACCCCCAGATGGGAAAGGTATTAGAGCTCTCGCCTGAGCCACAAAGGGAAACACTCTTTCTCTCCGTGTCCAGCCAAGTCCCCAAATGAACTCGGCCTCCATTCTCTCCCAGCCAGGGCTGCACCCTCTGTCCTGGCAACACCTTCTGGGCTCCAGACCTTTGGGCCCCTGCTTCCGCAGCCTTAGATGAGGGAGAGGGGAGTCCTGCCCCTCCTCTCCAGGGTGTGCTCTGTCCTGTCCCTGGCTGCCCTAATCCTCCCTTCCCCGATCATTTATAGATCAGGGTTCCAGATAAATCTTCATTTGTAAAAAGGGTTCTGCTACAAAAAACAAGTTTGAAACCCACTGCCATTGATGTTGGTTGAGTCATCCTGCCTGCCTGGCTGCCAGCCCTCACACCTCCCAATGCAGAGCTCGAGTGGGGGGCTGGAAAGAAGGAGCTTATGGAGACGACAACCCCAGTCTCCCAGGCTCACCCAGCCCACGGAGGCAGGACACCTGGCCCCTGCGTGGCTGTCTTGTTCCAAGCTTGAGTGTGTAGATCCCTGCCTGCGCAATGCCTCAGATGTCCTATTTGTCAAGGCAGAGGTGCATGAAGTTAAAAAAAGAAAACATATGCTCTCCACAAGAATGTCATTCAGACATCGACTTTTTCCATCCAGGAAACAGTAATGATGATAATGGCGATTACTGTTTCACTGTTTACCTTGAGCACATCTGGAATCTATTCTGGTTTAAGGTGCGAGACAGGGATCTAACCGCATTTCCCCCAATGGTTGGGTGGTCCCAGTATTGATTGAGTGATCCCTCCCCTGATGATCTGAAATGCTATTTTCCCCACAATCTCAATGCTAGTACGGAACACACCTGGGACTATTTCTGGACTTTCTATTATGTTTCATCCTTTGTAGAACGCTGGGACCTGTGCACACTGTTTAGATTTTTGTAGCTAGTAAAACAATTTACTCTCCAAGGGCAGGCCTCCGGTCATTACACTTCTTCTTAAAATATTCCATTTGAACTTTGGGATAATTTTGTCATATACTCTTAAAGAAAAATAAAACACTACTGGGGTTTTGACTAAATTTGAGGACAAAATACAGCTTTATAATATTGCATCTTTCATTTCATGACCATGTCTCCAATGATTCAGGTTCCCCTCTGCAGTCCTCAGAAGTTGCTGGTTAAAGCTCTTATGCCTTTCCAGCTGAGTTTATTCCTAGTTTGTTCGTCAAGTTTTGTGCAGTTGGGTAATGGTGTTAGAAAAGCCCTAATAATCAACAGGAGGACTTCATTCCACAAGTCACCCGTGATTTTCTCATATCACTGCTGGGAAGAGGATTGAGGGAGGCTGGGTGGCTGGGCCATAAGATGAGCCCGGGTCCATAGTGACCCAAACCCTCACTAGGCAGCTAGTGGTTTGGCAGAGTGCTGGGCTGGAGGATTGCCCAGGGCCCTTTCTCTATATAAATCTGATTTCTGTTCAACTCAGTGGCTCATGTCTGAGTCACGCTCAACTCCAAGAGCCTAAAACTACGTCATGAAGAGGTTAGTTTCAGTCACTCATTCCAATAGAGGATGCTCCCTAAGGTCTACTTGTTCTCAAGCCATTCCCTTTGTCCCACACCATGTGCTCCACCAACTCAAATCAGTGCTCTGGGCAGCCTTGGGCTAGGAATCTTGTACACTGCCTCACTGAGTCTTCCCAGCCATCCAGTGGGTATTGTTTCCTCCCCCCCTTTTTTTTGTCTTTTTTCGTGACCGGTAAGGGGATCGCAAACCTTGGCTTGTTGTCGCCCGCACCGCGCTCAGCCAGTGAGCGCACCGGCCATCCCTATATAGGATCTGAACCCGTGGCGGGAGTGCCGCTGCGCTCCCAAGCGCCGCACTCTCCCGAGTGCGCCACGGGGCCGGCCCTGTTTCCCCCTTTTAACTGATGTAATACCTGAGGCTCAGAGAGGTTCAATAATTTGCCAGAAGTCACACAGCTTACCAGCGGCAGAACTGGGATTCAGAACCAGAGCAGTCTGACTGCTCCAAGACACTGAACCCTGAGATCTAGTTTTTTGTTTTTGTTTTTGTTTTTTTTTTAAAGATGACCGGTAAGGGGATCTCAACCCTTGGCTTGGTGTTGTCAGCACCACGCTCAGCCAGTGAGCAAACCAGCCATCCCTATATAGGATCTGAACCCGTGGCCTTGGTGTTATCAGCACCGCACTCTACCGAGTGAGCCACGGGCTGGCCTGAGATCTAGTTTTTTTAATGCAAGCAGGGAGACTCCAAGTACCTTGTCTATGCTCAGAGGGTGCAAACTTGCCCACTTTCCCCGAGTGGATCTGCGAGTGGATCTGCGGTCTCCCGTCACATCATCCCTGCTACTCTGCTAACTAGAGCTAGTCAACAGTGTTGACTGCTAAGGCAGCTAGGCCCCCAGATGGGAGGGGACCAGTCAAAAGGCTGCACCTTCAGAGAGGTGGGCAGCAGGGGCAGAAGCTCTAGCCCCTGGGAATCAATTCCCCTGATCTCAGGGAGCCCCCAGAGGCCCCACCACCTTTGCATAAGGGATGTTGTCCACACAGTCTTGAGGCTGACACCTACTGAGATTTCTTTAAGTGCCACCTCTTGTATGAGAGTAGGGGGCCAGCTCCTGGTCAGGGCTCAGCCTACCTGGGATGGGGTGGGGTGGGGATGGGGGGGGCTTGTGCAAAGGGAAGAAGGTGAAGGCAGTGGCAAGGTGGGGGCAGACCGGTAGAGGTGAGTCTCTGAAAACAAACTCAAGACGTCTTTCCTGGCTTAGCCAGGGCCAGAAGGTGGGTATGGGGCAGTGAGATGGGCGTGGGGAGGTCAGCGGGACCTGTGAGCCTGCCCCCTGCCCTGCCAGACAACGGGCTGAAATCATATGAGAGCGGGACAGGAGGAGAGATGGGGCAGGGGGCACTGCACTACAGAGGTGCATCTTTTACCGAGTCAGTTGCTGCTTCTATATCTCAGTCTCCCCATCTATAAGATGGGTTGCTCGACTCAATGGGCCTAATGTTCTAAGCAAAAGAAAGCGAGAAAGGAGGCTTCCCCCACAAACCGCAGCCTAGCATGCTGTGCGTGTGCACCACTCCTCAGTGAGACCTGAAGCCCGCCTGCCGGCTCACTCCCCACAGTATCTCACTGCCCAGCAGGTGCTCCAGAAACATCAGCCTGGTGGATGCAGGATGAGCCCACTTGATACCCCTGATTCCTAGAGAGGGGCTGTGACTAGTTCAAGGCCGCACAGCTCTTGCCGATGGGCCTGCTGAGCATGCGCGCACCCCCCCCCCCCCCCCCCCCCGCCACCTCACTCACCCTTGGTGTGATGGGAAGGAAATGACACTTCCTTTCATGAAAAGTCACTGACTGGGAACACTGTGTCAGTTACAGCAATAATGGTAACAGCAGCCTCAATAACAACTAGCAGACACTGCCCCACCCCCTCGCCTGAGGTTGTTGGCTTAAGTTTCTCTCAGCTTTCTTAGC
This sequence comes from Cynocephalus volans, assembly GCF_027409185.1. Taxonomy (NCBI): domain Eukaryota; kingdom Metazoa; phylum Chordata; class Mammalia; order Dermoptera; family Cynocephalidae; genus Cynocephalus; species Cynocephalus volans. Next base: position 91,180,084 of record NC_084473.1, on the reverse strand, counting down.
TCGGAGCCGGAGCCGAAACAAAGACAGCCTTTGAAGCGGCCAGTCCATTCCGTGGCCCAGGAGCTGGCTGCCTGGCAGTCTCCACGTGGAGCTTGCTCCAGTGGGTTTGGGGTTGGGGGAGACCTGTCAGCACTAAGGACAGAGGAACTGGACATGGGACCCCCAAGGACACAGGGTGCAGCTCCAGCCACAGCCCAGCCTCAGTACCCCAGCTGGGGGAGGGGGAAGGAGAGGGGAAGAGGGACAGGGTCTGGGAGAAGCTGGGGCCAAGATGAGAATCTTGAGAGGGAACAGAAAAGTAGGGGGTGTGGGGAGCACCGCATGTGAGACTACCAACTCCCAAACTCCGCTGGGGCTCCCTGTCCCTCTTTACCCGGTTCTGGCATGTCCTATAAGATCCTGTTCCAGGATGGGCTGAACCCAAGTACCTTCCCACCAAGTCTGGGTGATATTTGATGGTAACTGTAATAGCTCCATCTATGGACTGTTTCCTATGTTCCCATTCCACCTATGGAGAAACAAGGCTCAGAGGTGTTAAGTGACTTGACCAAGATGTCACACAACAGAACAGGATGAGAGAAAGGCCACCTGGCCCCTGCATGGGGCACTCCTCTGCCTCTCCACTTTTCCATTCCCCTCCTGGACATCCCCCCTACCCCGTGTGGCCCTCCAGGCCTGCGGACCCAGGCCTAAGAGGGAGTGTGGGCCATTCCAGGCCAGTTTCCCTTCTGGAACAGAAGGACATGGAGAAGGAAGAGAGGAGCAGAGTCTTGGAGGACTGTCTCTCACTCACTGTGGTTGCTAAGCCTGTTTCTCAGATGCAAATCAAAGATGGAGGGGCTGATTCTCTGAGGTCCTTTCTACCTCTGTCACACCAAGTTCTAGACCCCAGGCGGGTCCCCAGGGCCGAATGGACTCTGGAACACTGCTCTGGCAGCTGGATCCCCTAGCCGCCATCTCTCACCCCTCCTCTGCACCAGCATAGCCTATAGGCACAGAGACCCTGTTGGGAGCGCACATGGGCTCCCAACAGTGGGGCTTGGGTGGGGCAAGAAGCACCTGTTATCCTCCTCTGGGCTGCGCAGAACCCTCCCTGCCGGCCCAAGACTCCACAAAGGGACGCGGGGTCTGGCCAGCGCAACGCCTCGGGACCCACCTCGGAACCCCTTGAGCCCTCGGGGATCTGGCATGCGGCAAGCTCCACCGCGCCTGCGAGCGATGGAGGGCGGTGCGACCCCGGCCTGGCCGCGCCCCCAGACCCCGCGGAGGGACCGAGATGCGGCGCCCGCGTTGCGCCCGCAGCTCGGGCTGAGCGCGAAGCCCAACATCTCTCCTTGCACGCTCCCAGCCTGCGCTTCTGCCCTCTCTTCCTCCCACCACTCCCCGGGCCGCCACCCTGTCCCTTCTGGAGACTCGAGGGAAGAGAATTGGGAGGACACTAGAAAGAGAAGAGGAGAGCAAAGAAGGAAGCTACCTCTTTCCTGCCGGGGGCTGGGAAGGGTGGACAGGAGACAAGAAGGGAGAGACCAGAGAAGAGAAAAGGGAAGAGAGAAGAGAAAGAGAAGGGGCAGGGGCCGAGTGCTGGTAACCACCGGACGGTCTGCACGCCCCGCGGCTGAAAGAGGAACAGTTGATTCTTCAAAGTGCATTGAGCAAGTTCTTCAAAACCCGCGCAGTCACTTTCAGGAAACGGCGGCCGCAGTGGAAAGCGCCCCGCGCGCGCCCAGCGCACCCGGCGCCTCTTCTCGGCGGCGCCCGCGGCTTCTGAGAACCCGCGGGGATGTCACGGGGGGGAGGGGGCTGGGCGGCAGAGAAACTGCTGCTGACAGCTGTCACAACAAATTAGCTGAGACCAGCTCGAGATTGAAACCGCAGAGGAAGTGGGATGACAGAGCCGTACAGGGCTGGGTAAATTTCAGTCAAGAGACGGAGACAAGAGTTTCGAGATAAACGCCCGGGAAGCCCCTGGCCGCCAAAACTTTTTTGTCTTTCCTTTTTTCGAAGAGCGCGCGCAGACACCCAGCCTCACCCCTCCCGCGCCGGGCGAAGGGCGCTGGCGCCCCGGGCCGGGCTCGCTCGCCGCCGCCCTCGCCCCGGAGCCCACCCCAGGCCCCGCTCCGCTCCCCAAAGAGGCACCGACGGCCACGAGGGCCGGAGGAGACTCGGAGCCGCAACCCTCGCCCTCCCCGCGGGGCCGCCGAGCCCCGTCACGGACCACAGAGCCGCTTACCCATGACCCGGCGACGTCCCGCGGCGCCCGCCCGAAGACCCTCGGCACGCGAGGTACTTCGGTCCCGCGCTGTCGGCGCTACTGGCTCGCGGAGCCCCTCACCGGCCGCCTCCCCAAGGCCCCACCCCGCCCGGGCACCGCCCCCGCCCCGCTCTGGGCTCCCATTGGTGGACCTGTTCTTTCGCGCCGTGCAGGGACCGCCCCCTGAGCACGGGGAGCTCTGGGAGTTGTAGTACGCGCCCCCTCCCCCGGCTTAAAGACTAGGGCACCTGGAACAGGCTCCTCACCTAGAGGGGCTGAGACGGGACACTCAAGAACCATTGCTGCCTTGTGCCTCCTTTTCCCTAGAGGCAAAACCAGAGTCTTGGAAAATTCCTCCTTGTTCTAGGAAGGGCTCGGAAGGCTGGGTGGGGTGAGCAAAGTACTTCTGACTTTGACTTGAAAGTGGGCTTGGGCATTTCCTAACTCCCACCCAGCCCAACATAAAAGGAGAAATGGTGTGTTAGTTAAACAAGGGCCAAACGAGCAAGTCCTTGGCCTAGGCTCTGTGGGGTCCCAGAAACTCCTGGTGTTCCAGGCCTGCCCTTAATGGCCAATATCCGCATATGTCATATGACAGAGTGACAGCTACAAGCTGAACGGTCCAAAGAGGGGGCACGACCTCAACAAAGGGGGATGAGAGTGAGGCTTAGGGTGCGTGGCTAGAGGAGGTGCCAGCCAGCCACAGCAGTAATGTGGACCTGTGCAAGCCGTAGAAGAGGAAACTGAGGCTTAAGAGCATAAAGTCTCAGAAAGTGGCTAGCTAAGACTTGAGCCCTGTTCCTAGCACATAGTAGGTACGTTAAAAAAATTTTTATTTAACTTTAATACTCACAACAGTTCTATGCATTTCACACCATCACAGTCCTCATTTTATAGGGTAAAACAGATCTGAGAAATTAATTAGCTCAAGTAACACAGCTGGTAGGTAGTGGAACTAAACCCAGGCATTGGGGCCCCAGAAGAGGAGCCCTCGTACACAGGCTCTCCCGAACTTTGTTTTTCCCATCACTTCCCACCCGTCATACTGGTGCTCCTCTTTAAACAAATGGAGCAGGGATGCAGGTGGTCCAACCTGAAAATGTGGCCCTTGCCCTTTGGCCCTAGGTTGGAAGGCTTCTACAAGCTTAGCCCAGAGCAGACAGCACTGTGGGCTCTGCAGGAGAAACCCCTTGTCTCCTTCATCAAGGGTTGGTTTGTAAGAGCCAGCGCCTGTAGATTTGGTAGTAGATACAGCACCGTCAATATTTAGTAACTGCCTAGAACAATCATTATAATGGTGATTATAACAGTGCACCCCACTTCCAAGTTTACAAGCCACTCTCCCCTCCAGGAGAGCTTAGGCTGTGGCAGAGGATACTATGATGAAATGCTATCAGGAAGCTTAACAGGCTTCCAGCCCCACTTTTGTCCATTCTGTAAGGATTAGTTGGACCAGGCACTATGCCCAAGGGTGGGGATGGAGATCTGGATGCTGCCCTCAGGGTCACAGTCTAGGCCGACCCCTTTCTCCCGTACTCAGTACCCCCACTGACAAGCAACTCACTATCTTACAAAGCAGTAGCTCATGCCACCATAGGATAGGGTTATTCTGCCATCCAGGCAGCTGAGCACACTCTTACAGACAGTGGCTGTGATGCAAAGCCTCAGCAAGTTAACACCTGCCTGTGCCAACCTGGGAACAATGTGATCTAAATCTAATTGCCTCCTGAGGCAACTCTTTGCAATAGAAAACAATTTACAACTGGCCAATAAATCCTGAGAATGATATCTCTTCATTTTCTTCCCTGAAAGCATAAACACTTCCATTGCTCAAGCTTCTATCTCACACACCTCCACTTCCAGCCACAGCCACCCTCTTCCTGCACCTTCCAACCACAGGGTCCCAGCCCAGGATGGCCTGAGAGGGGGTCACCTATCCCCTCAATATCTTGGTGTATCTCAATAAGAATAAGAAAAATAAACCACCACTAATAAATACATTCTTTCTGTAAAAACATTACAAATAAATCATTCCTCTCTGACACCACCCCAAATCCAGTCCCCTTCCTGCCCCAGAGGTAAGAACTATTATTAGACTGGGTAAAGTCTTCCAGAACTTTCCGTATGTAATTTCATAAATATGTGTATCCATGGTATAGAAAACTATGTAGCTTTGTTTTGTGTGTGTTTTAAAATAAATGATACAATTCTGATTGTTCCATTACACAACTTGTTTTTCTTTCTTTTTTTTTTTAAAGATGACTGGTAAGGGGATCTTAACCCTTGACTTGGTGTTGTCAGCACCACACTCTCCCAAGTGAGCCACGGACCAGCCCTTCCACAACTTGTTTTTCTGATCAGCCATAGCTCTTGGTGATCTTTCCATGTTAGAACACAGATCAAGGATTAACTGCGGGTTGTGTGTCGTGTGGATCTACCACAGTGTCTTTATTCCCTTTGGTGGTGTTTAATCTTTTTGCAATTACCTGAATCCTGCTGAGAACATTCAAGACCCTCCTACAACACTTTCAGGGCTCAGGAACTGACAAAGTGTTCCCAGAGACCGAGCTAAAAGCTGCCTCTTAACTCAGGCCTCCATGTCCTGACATCTCATGTTGGCCTATTTCTAGGAAGAAAACCTGGCCCTGGAGGTGGTTCCCATCCTGGCTCTCAGAGCTGAAGGGACAATTCAAGCTCATCTGTTCACCTGGCTTCATTTTAGAGAGGAGGCCACCAGGCCCAGATAGGTTAGCAAGTTGCCCAAGGTCACACAGCAAAGTTAGTGCTTTTGCTTTTTCTGGGACCCACAAACCCATCAAGTGCATTCAGGAAACAGAACGCACAGTCAGTTTTCTGCCCTGGGAAGCTTAGTTCCCAGGCTCAGCAATTGCAAAAGGCCCCTAGGGGTTTGTTTTCAAAGGAGAAATGAAGCAGGAAGTATTTTTAAGCTGGCCCTGCCTTGCTCCTGCCTGGCTCCTTCCCGTGCTAGCTGTCCAGGAAAGGCCAGCTTCAGTGGCATTTGCAACTCATGGAAAACAACAAACGCCTGAAATAGACGATACCCAGGCTCAGGAATGGAAAAAATTGGCTCATGGTTTCAAATGCCTCTTTTAGAAAAAGACAAGAATAGCTTTTGGCCTTTGGAGAACTGCTGGGGGTGAGGGAGTGGGGAGGTGGTGGTGCTGGGCTGGGGATCAAGTCCCAGATTGCCAAGAGCCAACTTTGCCTGAAAGAGCTTTGGTCACTGTCCCTCAGAGCTCATGAAAACCAGCTTCCTGAGCTTTGTCCACACTGGGAGCCACATCTACACCTGGCTGTGGATTCCCTCCAAACTCCCCTTGGCCCTGCCCTCCAGCTGAATCTGGAACACTTCTTTTGTGCTAGGGCTGGGCTGGGTGTTCTTTTACCACCACCCCACACACCCTCCCTTTCCCCAGCCAGGTCCCAGCAGGGTGGAAACCCAAGATCCTGAATCTCCTGAGCCTGAAGGTGAAAGTTGAAGGGGAGGGGAGACGGGGGAGGGGGAGGGGTGCCGAGGGCAAAGAGAGAAAATTTGAGTTTTCATCCCCACTCAGACACAGCCCAGCTGTGTGTCCTTAGACAAGTCACTTAACCTCTCAGAGCCTCAGGCCCCTCATCGGGAAAGCAGGGATACTGCTTCATTTATTCATGCATCCAATTCATCCAGCATGTGTTATGTGGTCCTACTATGCGTCAGCACTGAGCTAGACACTGGTTCATAACCACGACCAGAACAAAGTCCCTAACTTTGGGGAGCCCTTGCCAACCTCAAGGCTGCCGAGAATCAGTCACTCACTCCTCCAGCTACTGAGCCAGGGCCTGCGGCTGGGAGGGGTGGAAACGCCTTTGACCAGCGTTCAGGCCATCGGACGCTGTGCCAGGCATCTTACGAGCAGTACTTGACGTGACAGCGCCCCTGGGAGGTGGGCACGGTACATACATCCGTGTTACCGCGGAGGACGCTGAGGAACGGAGTAAATGCTGGACAAGGCGGCGAACACAGGACTAAGGAGGGGCTGGCCGTGTGCCAGGTCCCTGCTGAGTCCTGCGGATCTGAATAACTGAGGGTCGATCTCGGTCTAGACCGGAGGTCAGTACGAAGTGCACCGGACAAGAAATTCTGTAAAACATGGGGTCCGTGTCGCGCATTAACTCCAAATAAGCTCTCAGGTGACCCTTCGGCCCTATGCTGTATGACTGTCCCTCCCGTCTGACAGATGTGTAAACTGAGGCATGTAGAGGTTAAGTGACCTCTGGCTGGCCGGACCCCCGCCCCCCCAACTCTCGCACCCAGCGGAGACGGGGGGAGGGGCGGGGAATAAGTGGTGGGGGCGCACCTGGGGCCAGGAGAGAACTACCCCTCCCAGGATGCCGTGCAAAGGGGGCGTGTAGGGGCGGGCCGCGCAAGCAAGCCTCAAGCGTCACGTCTAGGAATAGCCTCGGAGTCCGGCCAAGTCATTATAGACGATGAGTAATCCGGTTAAGTCATTTCTCTAAACACCATTCCTTGTAAGAGAATTAAAATATCAGCTTACATCAGAGGGGGAGAGGCGGGCTGCAGAGGCCAGGGCGGGAGCGCGGCCAGGAGAGGGTGCGGCTGGCGCGCTCTGCCGCTTGGCCCTGACCCAGGGCGGGTGCTGGATGCCAGGGCCCTGCCAGTTGGGTCCTGGGCTTGGACCGGACCGGGACCGGCAACCAGCTAAAGGGGAGCGGGGGGCACGGGCTGCCAGGCCTCAGTTTACCCCGTTGTTAAGGACCCTGAGGGAAGTTTGGGGCTTCCTCCTCTTGGGAGAATCGGTGTCCCACGCCGGGTGGAGGCGGACCTGCGAGGTGAATGAGGGGAAAGGGACTGGACAAGACGGGGCTGGGGTTCCCTTTTCTTACGTGTCCCCCCAGCCCCGCGATTCCAAAGTTGGTATTTCGACAGCTGCAGATCCACCGTCGTCGGAGTGGAGGGCTGGGGGACCGGCCTGGGGACATGGAGAGGGGGAAGGGGAGGTCTTCAAGCATCCTAGGAAGTGCCCATTTTCCTCCAGACTTCCAGGAAAGTCTAGGGGGCGGGGGGAATGCCTTAATTTCCATTTTTCGCCTTTTCCCCTTATTTGACCTGTATTAGGAGGACACAGTGAGGGGTGGGGGTGGCGAGGGGGACTGCCTGTGCTGAGCGCTGCGCGCTGCTTTTAGTGTCCAGAGGGAGAGAACTGGGGAGAGCAAGCTGATCAAGAAGCTGCCCCTCGGTCTCTAACACCTACCCCTTTAGCCCACCTCCAGGGCCAACAACATGAATTGGGTCGTGGCTGTGAGCAGAACGCAGGTATCATCTCCCCCTCTGTAGCCCTAACCCGGACCCTTGGCAGAAAAGGCCACTGAGGCCAAAAAACTTTCCACTGCTGTCCCAGCCAGTCCCAAGGCAGGACAGAATAACTCAAGCGATGGAGATAGCCACTGAATGCATGAGGTAGGCCAAGCCCAGCTCTAAGCCCTTTGGGCGAGTTAACTCTTGCAGTGACAGGCTTTGAGAGGCTCACAAATTCCCAAGAAGCTAAATGCACTATCAGCCAGTCACTAGAACAGAAACCTCCCAGGCTCTGGAGCACCCCCACCTGCAAGCAGTATGACCTTGGATAAATCACTTACCCTCTCCAATCCTGTTTTCCCACATGCAAATTTTGTTAGCAGCACCCAGCTTGTGACATTACTGTGAGGGGGAGAAATAACACAGGCTTCCAACAAATGGTCATTCTGTCGTGGTGGTAGTATGATGTGAAAACAGCCTCCTTTACGAACAGTATCAGAACCCCCACGAGGCAGATTCTGCTGCTTCTGAGCCTGAGGAAGAAATAAGTAAATACTTCAATAACCCCCAACAGACCCAAATATCTCTTAGCACAATACACCTGTTCCCTACACCAGGAGACCAAGCCTTGGCCACACTGCTGGCCCTGTGCACAACCCTGTCCTGTGTGTGCCCAAGAGAGGCCCAGGCTGAGTTGCCCCAGGCCCTGGTGACCTGGGATTGGGCCCTGAGACTGCTCTCCCCAGCAGGTTTTCAGGTAGTAGATTCAAGGTTTGGAGGTCCCAGTGGGGGCTTAGGAACTGGCCAGGATCCAGAATGCAGAGTGGAATTGTGGGGCAGATCGGTGACTCATCCCCAAGCTGAGTGGGCTCCATTAACCCCTTCAAAACTAGAAGCCCCCGGGCCAAGCCCGTGGCGCACTTGGTAGAGTGCTGCGCTGGGAGCGTGGCGACGCTCCCGCCGCGGGTTCGGATCCTATATAGGACTGACCGGTGCACTCACTGGCTGAGTGCCGGTCACGAAAAAAAGACAAAAAAAGAAAAAAAAAAAAAAAAAAAACTAGAAGCCTGGCCTTTGGGGGGAGGGGCTGCTCTAATTACTGCTCCCCAAATGAACTCACAGGACTTTGTAAATATGAAAACTGAAGCTTTCAGGCTTGGACTGGTCTGGAGTCCATTGGCTCTGCCCCTGGAGCACCGTTCCCTGGCTTGGTAGTTTCTGCCTTGTTCTCTAAGTCAGCCTCTGCTCCTCCAAGGCTTCACCAGAAGCAGGCACCAACATCCCACTCTGTGTCCCAGTGTTCCCAGCATATACCTCTGTTGTGACATTTGCCACACTGGTGTTCCTGTGGTCAGTCTCATGCCACTATGTGACTGGGCAGCAGCTACTGAGCCTTGATCCCCTATCTAGGAACGGCCCTTCCTATCTGCCTGCACCATGCTGCTGGCAGGGCCACAGCACCCAGGCCACAGCTCTCCCAGAAGAGGAAACTGAGGTTCCGAGTGAGAAGGTCCCAAGATAGGTTCAGAAGATCTCAGAGTTGGTAAACAAAGGAATTGGGAAGGAAGAGGAGGAAGTGACAGGCAGTGCATAATAGATGCTCAGTGAAGATCCGAGAAAGGGAACAAAGGCATGTAGGGGAGAGGAAGGGAGGAAGAAGAGCAGGATACCCCCTTCGGGTCCCACCTTGCTGCCTCCCTCTGGCACCACACTCCATCTAGCCCTTCCCCAGGGGCAGCACCTCCTAATTGTTAAGGGCAGGATCATCTATGATATTTCGGCCTTGAGCCCACGTATGCTCCCTTCTTGTTGGAGTTCCAGGCCTGGTGGTCACTCCATCCCTCTGGCCCCAGGCTGGCAGCTAGGCTCAGGGCCCCTTTACCAGGTATCCCCAATGCTGCTGGATTCTAGGCAGGAGCAGCGAGCAGGGCTGGGGCCTTGGACTCCACTCAGGGCGGCTTGGCCCCAGCTCCCTAGGGAGCTCATATTCCCCAAGTCACTGACCTGTTTGTCTCTGCAAGAGGGAGGTTCTGGGCACCCAGTAACCTCACTCTGGTGAATCTGAGGCCTGCCTCTTCTTGAGCAGGATATGCCTTGGCCTGGTGGGGAAGCGATGGACATCATTCTCCATAAGAAAACCAAGTCCCCCAAAGCAGTTCAGTTCTCCACGCTCGGCCTTCTCATCTTTAAGATGGGGAGGGCATAACAACTAGCACCTGTGCATTATTAGGTCAGCTATTTCTTATAAGGGGCTTAGAACTGTGCCTGGCAGGAGGAAACTCTCCATAAATATGAGGTCTTATCCATAGCCGGGGCAAAGCAGAAGCATGGGGAGGCCAGGCCCTCCCTCCTTGTGTTCGCATGTATCATATTTTGTTGGCCTTGGGGCTTTTTTTTTTTTTTTTTAAAATAAACAAGGGCTGCATGAAACCCCTAATATTCTGGGTAAGTTTTGAAACAGCTCAGAAATCCCCACCTCCCCTTGTGAGTCAAGGCAGCAGCAATAGCAGAAGTGCCGCTGGGCTGCTGGAGAGAAATTCTGCAAAATAACAGCTGGGTAGCCCTGTGACCCCAGGGATTTGAAACGGGGGCTGGGAAATATTAGGGTGTTCTGGAGAGGCACCGAGGCCTGAGGGCCCCAGGGATTGGGGGAAAGCATAATAAAAGCAAGTCTGGGGGTGAAATTAGTATGAGGAAGTCCCGCAAGACGTTGCCTTTTCCCGTCATGGCGATTTCGATGCTCGTTGGGAAACATCAAATTCTTTCCAAGCATTTTTCTTTTTCTAATTCGGTGCCTTAAGCACGCGCTTGATGGACCGAGCTCCGCCCGGTCCTCAGCGACCCCGGCGGGCGCCCCGCGCGGTGGCCGCCCGCGCCTGCGCCTCGGGGAAGGGAGCGCCCCGCAGCCTCCGCAGCCGCGCGGGCTCGGGCGCGGGCGCGGGCTCGGGCGCGGGCGCGGGCTCGGGCGCGGGCGCGGGCTCGGGCGCGGGCGCGGGCTCGGGCGGCCGGCGCGGGGGAGAGCGCGCCTGAGCGTCCCCGGGAGCACCGCGCGGGGTTTCGGAAAGCGCTCTCCTCGCCAGCCGGATCTGAGTCAAAAGGGGGAGCTGGCTCAAACCGAGAGAGCCATTCGGTTAGCCAAGGCCGCCAATATTTCTCTGGGGCCCAAATTACCGCCGGTTAGGGAGCGCCCAGGCTGGAGCATTGGAGCGTCGCTGGCCCCTCGGGCCTCGCTGAAAGCCCCGGGCCTCACGCAGTTCCTCTGCCCCCGGAAAAGAGGCCGGGAAGGGCTGAGTGGCGCACAGGCTCTGCTGGCTACCCGGGGTCGTCCCTGCCCTCCTCGAGGCCCAGATGATTGGGGGTCTCTGGAGGAAGTGAATGGGCCCCCCTCTTCCTGTCCCGGTAGGCCCTGCCCTGCCCCCACCCTTCTCAGGCCTCTCAACAGGCCCCTCAAGCCTGTCTGTTCCCTCTACCTTCCCTGTCCACCAGCTGCAAGTTCCTGCACACACCCTCCCCCTCCCCCGGGAGAGCTGTGCAGCTTTTCGGAAGTCTAATATTGACACACCTGGGGATCTCTACCCACTCTTGCTTTTTTTTTTTTTGTTTTTTTTTTTTTTTGTCTTTTTCGTGACCGGCACTCAGCCAGTGAGTGCACCGGCCATTCCTATATAGGATCCGAACCCGCGGCGGGAGCGTCGCTGCGCTCCCAGCACCGCACTCTCCCGAGTGCGCCACGGGCTTGGCCCTCTACCCACTCTTACAGCCAGCCAGGAATCTCATCACAGAGACCAGCCTGAAACCAACTTGAACAGGACCACTCGGGTACGTTCAACTTCCCTAACACCTGCCCTCAACTCGCAACTTCACTTCCAAGGCCCTCTGGCCAGCATCCTCACTGGTGGTGACAGCGAGGCCCAAATTTATAGGGTTTTATTGAACTGACATTCACCCAGAGAGAAACATGGGTCTCCATATAGTGGCTAATCATTTTTTTCAGGCTGAACTACCAGGGCAGAGTGGGTTAGGCAGGGCCCAGGAGGTCCCCTCACCAGCTTGTTCATTCTAGTTCCTCCAGACCCTGACTCATCTGCAGGCTGCCCCCCAGTCTTGAGGGGTGGCCCAGGCTTTGGAGTCACAGAAACTCTCTAGCTCAGGGACGCTGCTGGACTCAGGTTTGTTCTGACCTCAGGACAGGTGCAGGAAGGAGATGCTGATGGCTCATCTCTTTGGGCCACCCAGAACACCTGGCCCAGGCCTACTGCACTGCTGCCGGGCCCAGGTCGCTGTCAGCACAAAATTTGCCCTGTAAGCGGCATCATTGTGAGCTCCAGCAGGGCCGGGCACACAGCTGCTCTCACACAGAGGAGTCCTACAGACAGCAAGACAGCTGTGACAGTGTTGCATACAGGTCCTGGCCCAGTGCACACCACAACAAGGACAAGCACCGAACATGGCCAAGGTCAGGGTCATGCAGGGTCTGCTGAGCATGTGAGGAGGACAGATGTCTGCAACCCCTCCCCACCCTGGCTACACAGCAGCACAGCCTCTGACCTACCAGAAGACCTGGCATCAGTCCCCTTTATTGTTATATGGTAGGGGGGGAAAGCACCAAGGTGGCCCCTGGATGGGGGGGCCACTCTGGGGGCTCAGAGCAGCCACTTGTACTGATACTGAATATGTCAATATTATAATAAGTGGTTTGGGGGGGGATGGTACAATCTCAAGGGGTGAAAGGAGCCCCTGGCTTCAGAGAGAAAGCTGGGAGCATCTCCTTTTTAAACACTGAACAAGAACTTGGAGGCAGATCAGGGAGCAGACGTGGTTCTGTCTTATTGTGGTACATTCTGGGAAGCCTCTTGGGCCTGATTCTCAGACATGGGTCTGTTGCTGACACGTGTCAAGGGCTGCCCCAGAGAGAAACTGGCCCTAAAGTGTTGGTGCGCAGGTGTCCCTTGGCTCCCCCTTGGAGAGCCACGCCGGCAGCGTGGAGGGGTGCTTGTGCACACGCGTGCCCCATGAACTGTCGGGGCTCACCTCTGTGTCGGCAAGTGTCTTCGCTTAGCAGTCCATCCTCCAAATTAACATTAATCCCATTAAAGGGAAGAAGGGAAACGGGGTGGCTGAGAATACCAGGCTGTCTGCCCAGCCCAGGCAGCTTGTGGAGGGAGGAGAGAAGGCTCTGGGCTCCCACTGGGCTCCAGAGTCTGCAGGGGGCTTCTCACTTCCCATGAATGCCCTCACCTGGGATTCCCAAGGTCCAAGAGCCTCTGGAGGGAGGAGGCTCCTAAGGGCAACAGTCCAGGGATCATCAACTAAAGCCATGAGATGTCCCTCTGCTCCTTTTATAGTGTGCTGTCCCCTGACTTTACAGATGGGAAAACTAAGGTCCAAAGAGGGAAGGTGGGCTGCTCAAGGCCACGCTGCAGATTCATGGCAGAGTACGGTCTTGCTCCTGCCAGTCTCCTGCTTTCCCTCAGCACTGCAGTCAGTAGAGGGAGGTGGCCTGTCAACCCTGGGTCAGCTCCCCGTGACAGCAAGAGATCAGGGAGGGGACCCAAATGGATGCCTGTGCTCCTTGTGGCCACATCCCTGGCCAGTTGCTTTCTTTAAACAAGGAATATTTTGTTAACTTTTACTTAGGGATCTCCAAGCACACGATGAATTTAGAGAATCCAATTGCTGGTTTCTGTACGTTTTTTTCCCCTGTGGTCTGGTCTGTTTATCAAAAGCTCTGTTAATCATAATACTCGTGTGTCTGTACACGCAGTGTATGCGGTGAACAGACATTCTGGGGAATTCACTTTTCTGGGTAAGAGAGGGTTAACTGGAACCCTGCGTTCTCATGCATGTAGAAAATTTTTCTACAAATGATGAGCATTTCCCCAACTTAGTATTTTGAAAAGTTCCACCACTTTCTAAATATGTGATCTTGGTCAACTTACCTAACCTCAGTAACCTCAGTTTCCTTATCTGTAAAATGTACAGAGCGATACTTCTAGGTGTGAAAGGCACTAGAAGGAGGAGCAGTGTGCGGCAGGCAGCATGTGCATTAGAAACAGAGCCTTTCTTATCATTGCTAGTTCTGTTATTAACCAGTCAAAGGAACTGTGGAGTCGACTGAGGATCTTTGCAGGGATTTAGGAATATGGTTTGGATCCTGTGGCTCATTCTGTACATGACAACATGGAGATTGGGTAGAACTGGCATCAATCTGCAATTTCTGTCCCAATTAAGTGCTCTCCAGGGATAGATTTCTTAAGATTTGCTCCCTTCTCATAAAATCCAGTGCAGTTGTTGGGGCTGCATGCAATGACCCAGAACCCTTAGTTTGGAACTTGATCTGGAATTCTCTTATTTGAGTCTGTTGTGCCTCTTCTGGGAAAGGGTCATCTCTAGCATTCCACCCACAACACCCCACCTTGTCGCATACCCCCTGCACACAGCCCAGGACCCACCACCATGCCAGAGAGCTAACTGCAAAAGAGACAGAGAAGAGATCCCCTGGTCCAGGGAGAAAACTGGGCAGGCTCTGGATCCCCAGCAACTGCAGGCATATTGGGAGGGGTGGGCAGGGGCCTGGGTCTCCGTCTTGGTCTGGTGCATTCCAGGAAGCTTTTTCTGACTGGCTCAAGTTGACCCAGATTGAAGAATTCAGGGGCTGCCCTGGACTGGAGAGCCTATGGAACCCCAAGCTCCATGAAACTGCTCCTGCTGGCTGTGGAGGGGTAGGAGGCAGACAGGTACCCCACGCTGTAGGACTGGCTGCCATCTGGTCTGACCCCACTGCTGCAGCACCAGGCACCCCCTCAGGGATGAAGCCTGGGTGCCCACTGGTGCCACGAGCTAGAGGTGAAGTCTCCATTTGCAGTGAAAGGGCATGGGGTTCAGAGTCAGATCAACTCCCAGCCCTGCCCCTTACTGTGTGGCCTTGGGCATGCCACTTAGCTCTCTGGGCCTCACTCTCCTTATCTGTAAAACCGGCACTCTTGGTGTTGATGTGAGATTAGTGTGTGAACAACAGCCTAGTGCAGTCACTAGGCTTATGACCTGTCTCCTGCCCTCTTCTCAGGGCTTTTAAGACGGGCACACGGTGCAGGGGTGGGCAGAGCCTTACAGACCAAGGGCTGAGCACAGTGAGCTTTGGTTTCCAGGATGGGGGACAAGGACTTTCTCTGGTCCTCATCTGTATTCAGCCCCTCGTCGTTCCCCCTCCACCTGGGTCTGTTCCTACCTCTCTGCTTTCTCCCTCCCCACCCACAGCCCACCTCAAGACCGGGCCTTCATACACATATGGTATATTGAACAATAGAACACACATGCTCTGAGCACATACTGTGTGCAAAGACAGTGCTGTGGGGGGGTGTGAGTGCGTGTGCACAAAAAGCATTTTTGCTATTGATAATAAAAATACCACTTTGTATATGTGTGGCATGGAAAACTTCACAAACATTTTCCTACACTAACTCACTTTCATCCTTGCCACAATAGTCCCTGACTTCAAAAAGCTTATAATTTAGTTACTGGAGAAAGCTGTGAATAACTATGATACAATGCAGTAAGGCAATGTAAGGGGACAGAAATTCCTAATCTGGAAATATCTAGAGGTGAAGACTTGAGCCAGTGCCCTAAAAATGGTGGGCAACTAACAAATGCAAGTTAATTTGTTGTTTATAAAATACGTGCCAGAATCCTGATTTTGATGGGGTTGGCAAAAAAAATTACATTTTCCAGCATCCCCTGGAGCTAGGGGTAGCCTTGGGATCCAGTGCTGGCCAATGAGATGTAAGTAAAAGTCAGCTGGGAATTTCTAGGTGTTTGACTTTCTTGATATAGGCCCCACCCCTTCCTCTTTGTCACTTTCTTTTTCTTCCTGCTTGGAATGTGGAGTGAGGCTGAGGTGGAATCAGAGGGTAGGTGCTGAATCTCCTCAGTCACTATGCTAGTTTTAGGGCTTTGGGAATCTCATTCACTCTCTCTGGATCTGTTTCCTTATGTGTAAACCGGAGATTGAATGAGATAATTTTTAGGTTTTTTTTTTAAAGCTCTCTCCTTTGCTAATTTAATTGACAAACACTTAGATTACAGCAACCCAGTGTCTTAAGGAGCACAGCTGCCCTCACTGTAAAGTAGGTGCTCCTATAGGTTTAAAGGAAATCCACATAGGACAGCTATCACCCTTTGAAGCTCATGCATTTGTGGCAGGCAAAAGATGACTATTTTAGTAAAAAATATGTGGCTATGCACATTCCTGCTGCCTAATAAGTGTGCAATTATTCAGCCAGTAGGAGGACAAACCTCTGTCCTGTTTCCCTCAGTTTACACAGACAGGCAGGTGAAGGAATTATGTCTAGAATTATATCATTTTAAAAGAAAGATTGTAGGGCCGGCCCCGTGGCTCACTCGGGAGAGTGCGGCGATGGGAGCACAGCGGCCCTCCCGCCACGGGTTCAGATCCTATATAGGGATGGCCGGTGTGCTCACTGGCTGAGCGTGGTGCGGACGACACCATGCCAAGGGTTGCGATCCCCTTACCGGTCACGAAAAAGGAAAAAAATAAATAAATAAAAGAAAGATTATAATCTTAAAGCATCTGTGATTCTAACAACGGAGGCTTGGAATTGATAGCCCCTTGCTTAAAAATTTCTTGTGATTGTGGTTTTGCCAGTTTTTCCTTATAATTCTGTAAATATTTGTTGTATGTATTTTGAAGTTATTAGGTACGATTAGGTTCAAGTTTGTTTTATCTTATTGGTTTATTATTGTTTAGTCCTTTTATCATTATATAATGGCACCTTTTTCCCTAGTAATGACTTTTGTTTTAAGGTCTATTTTGCCTAACATTAATATAACTATGCCATCTTTCTGCTGGTTAGTATCTGCTATCTGCTAAGTATAGAAATACTCCTAATATTTCTGTTATTATATTTTAGGTTTATCTCCCATAGTTAGGTTTTTAAAAGTATAATCTGAGAATCTGTTATCTAAATGGAAATTAATCCATTTACATTTATTGTTATTACTGATCTATAGGGGATTAATTCTGCTATTTTATGTATCTTATATTTACCATGTTTTTGCTTGCTTCTTTCCTCCCTTTGCTAAAGTCTAGTAGATTGATCAAATTTTCTTTATCTCCACCCCCTTTCCCTATACTGGTTTGGAAATTATACATTGTATTTTGATTCTTTTAGTGGTTAACTTATATTACTATCATGCATGTGATTTAAAAGGTGATAAAGTTAATATTTTTATACCCTCCCAAACAATGCCAAGAGTCTTAAAAGCTTCAACTCCAATTACCCACCTCCCATTTTCCATTTATTATCATCTAATATTTTATTTCCATCTTATTTTTCTTTTTTACAACTGGGTCAGAACTTGACTAGAGGAATTTTTTTGAGATTTCATCAATTATTTCACAGGCAATCAGTCATCATATCCACTGTCTTTTTTTTTGTTTTTTTGTCTTTTTCGTGACCGGTACTCAGCCAGTGAGTGCACCGGCCATTCCTATATAGGATCTGAACCCGCGACAGGAGCGTCGCTGCACTCCCAGTGCCGCACTCTCCCAAGTGCGCCACAGGCTCGGCCCCACTGTCTTATTTTTAACATCTCAAATTATTTATTATTGTTGTTTTGGGCATAAATCGATGACTATTTAGATTTATACATGGACAAATTTCTTTGCTCACTGTGGTAGATTGTATTTTCCAAAGATGGAGGCAACCATATTTCCCATCCCACATGCTCTTCTATGCTATGAACTTAATACTCCCCCATCAAGAGATGAAGTCTAATTCTTCTCCTCTTGAATCTGGGATGACCTTAATGACTTGTTTTAACCAATAGAATGTGATGGAAGTGACACTATGTGATTTTTGAGGCTAGGTCAGAAAAGACCATGCAACTTCTCGCTGGTTTCTTGGAACACTTTCTCTCTTGGAACACTCCCATGGAGAAGCCATTTGTAGGTACTACAGTAAACAGTCTTCACTGAGCACAGTCTTTAGGTTATCCCAGCTCAGGTGTCACATGTGTGAATGAAGTAGCCTTCAGATGCTTCCAACCCTCAGCCATTTAAGTCATCTTCAGGCATTCTAGACTTTCCAGCTGAGGCCCCAGACATCATAAAATAAAGTCAAACCATCCTTGCTGTGCTCTGCTTGTGTTCCTGACCCATAGAATCTGCAAGCATAATAAAATAGTTGTCCTTTTACTCCATTAAGTTTGGGGTTGTTGGTTTTACCCCAAAAGATAACTGGGACGTTCACTATTGGTCATATTTCCTGTGGGTTCAGTTTCCTTCTTACCAGTGTACATCCTATAGTAATTTTTTCAGTGAAGATCTTGAGTGATAACCCTTATTTTTGTCTGCATATATCTGTTTTCCTACTTACTCTTTTTTTATTTTTATTTTTCAGGGCTGGCTGGTGTGGGGATCTGAACCCCTGACCTGGTGTCACAACACTGTACTCTAACAAACTGAGCTAACCTGCCAGCCCTTCCTCCTTACTCTTTAATAATAATTTTCATGGATCTAGAATTTGAAGTTGATAGTTATGTTCTCTCACTGAAGATATTTTTGCTTATTTTTTTATGGCCTCTATTATTGTGGAAAGTTGCAACCAATGAATCTAATTATTGCTTCTTTTTAAGTAAGCTGTATTTTCTCTCTGATTGCTTTTAAGATTTATCTTTGGTGTTCCTCAATGTCTATTTGTGAATTTATTTTTATTCAGCCCAGGACTCAGTGTACCTCTTCAATTTGAAGATTCATGCCTGTAGTGGATTGAATTACGTCCCCCCAAAACTCATTGAAGCTTGAATTGTGTTCCCCAAGTTTTATGTATTAGAAACTTAGCTCCCACTGTGACTGTTAAGAGAGTGGGAAATCCTATTATGATAATTGAAAGGTGGAGCTCCTGGGGCTGCTACGCTGGCTGTCCCTGTGCCCTGCTGCTTCTCAGATGTCCATCTCTCCTCCTTTCTCATTGGAACACCCCAATTCCCAGCCAACACATGACTGCCCATAGTAAAGACTGCAATTCCCAGAACCTTGCAGCTGGGTGTGGTCACGAGACTAAGTTTTGGCCAATGGGATGCGAGCTGAAGTTTGGGTGATGCCACCTCCCTGGCTGTGCCTTTCAGGGAGGGGTAAGCCCCCCCTCCCCACTCCCCGTGGTCCCTGCTTTCTCAAGCTGGTAGGAGGTCTTACTCCCCTCCTGATCCACCTGGTTGGGTTGCTGATGCCCTCCTTCCCCCAGGAGGTTTCGCCAAGCCAGGGGCTGCCCTGGAGATGCCTAGCGCTTGTGATTCACTCCTGAGTGGGCCCACGCAGGGTTCCACCCCTGCCTCCAGAGGGAGGACTGCAGGGCACCCTAGTGGCCCCAAGAAAGTCACCAAAGTCCCTTTTGGTAAGGGGAGAGCTGCCCTGTCCCTTCAGTGGTAAGAGCTGGTATTTACTGATGAGTGGAGTTCCCCTTGCAGAAATGTGCTAAACACTCATAATTCATTAAATTCTCCTATCAAGGTAGGCTTCTGTATTCCCATTTTGCAGAAAGCTAAGGCCCACCTAACATCCATTTTCTCCTCCTTTCTTAATGATAAAACCCCAATTTTTAGCTGCTCCTCCTGATAAAGACTACATTTTTCAGCCTCTCTTGCAGCTAGTTGTGGCCACATGACAAAGTTGTGGCCAGTGGGATGTAAATGTGTTTCATAACCCTCTAGTACATGGGTTTAATAGGGAGCTGGCTTAGCTAGAAGGAATGCCTTTTTGGGTCTTTCTTCTTTCTGACGCCTGAAACTTTGATGTGCTGGCTGGAGCTCCAGCAGCCTTTTTGGTCCACAAAGTGACCTTGAGTTTTGAGGCCAGTGCTAGAATGGTGGAGCAGGAAAATGGAGAACATCCAGGTCTTCTGTGGCCACAGAGCTGTCATGGCTACACTGAACTGCCTACCTTCAACTTATTTCAAGTGAAAAAGAAACAAACACCTCTTGTTTAAGCCACTATTTTTTTGGATATTCTCTTGTATGCAAGCAATCCTAATTCTTACTGATGTGACCATACAGTACTGTGCCTGACTTCCTATGTCTTCGCATATGCTGTTCCTTCTCCCTGGAATGCTTTTCTTTCCATTCTTGCCTGTTGAAATCCTAATTATTTTTCGGGGCTCAATTTTAATATCTGTTCCCCCACAAAGCCTTCACCCATTCCCTGGGCATAACAGATTTCTGCAGCTCTCAGTTTGGCCCACTTGTAGCACTTACCTAAATACCAGGACATACATGTAGTGGCTGAGGGACAAGGACTGGGTTTTCTACAATCTCTGGTGACCCAGAATTAGGACAGTGCTTGGCACATACTATATATTCAATAAATTTCTGTTGAACACACACACACACGCACACACACACACACACACATGCACACACGGCAGGCATCACTGTCTTCCCAGGACACCCTGACAACTGTGTGTGGGATGAGAGGGGCACAGAGAGAAGGAAAACAAGAGAGGGCACGACTTCCAAAGTAGAGAGGGCATGCCTACCCCCTTACCTCTTCCCTCCCCCCAAGCAGCCACACCAGTCCTGGAAGCAGTGCCTCCCTTCTCTGGCACCCTTCTCTGGCAGGCTCCCCAACCACGCCTTGGTGGGTGCTCTAGTGTTGGTGGAGCAGGAGCCAGGAGAGCCCATGGTAGTGGAGGCACAAGGCCCAATTGGGACCCAGAAAGAGCTGGATGGTTCAGGCAGGGTGGAAGTAACTGCACAGACCTAACTAGGGCTGGCATTTGGCTTCACTGGCCTCCCTCTAGCCCCACAGCCCAGGGTGAACCAGAGGATTTGGTGAACGCCCAGAGTTGTTAGTGTGCTCATGGGAGAAGCAGACTTGGTGACTGAGAGTGTGTGCCCAGGGACTCAAGTGCACTCAGGTGCATGTTGGTTGGAGCCTTTGCGGCCTGACCATTTCCCTCCAGAATGTCAGGCCCACAGTCAGTTCCACTTCTCTCCACCAGGCGGCAGTGCTGGCCCAGCCCTCTGGCTTCCGAGGCAGGTTTTCCCAGGAAGGGTGCATCATCAGAATTAGAATCGGAGTTTCAGGGCTGGGAGGGAATTTAGTCAATATATAATTAAGATGCAATTTGCATATGATTTGAGGGTCCAACAGGATGGATGTTTGCATATGTATACACACCTGTGTAACCACCGCCTGGTCAACATGTAGGACTTTCCCAGTACCTCAGAGGCTTCCTTGGTGCCCCTGCCAGTTATTGACTCTCAAAGAGGAGTCCTACCCTGCCTTCTAACACCACAGATTGGTTTTGCCTGAATTTCACATGAATGGTAATATGTGGTAGGTGCTCTTTGGATCTTCTCTTCCAGCAACATCACATGTCGTTGTGGGTAACAGTAATTTGTTTTTATTGCCACTAGCATTCCATGGTGTGCATAGGTGGCAATCTATTTTTTCATCGTCCTGTTGATGGGTGTGGGAGGTTGGGTTCCCTAGGGAGCAGTGTTGGGATCCACAGGCCTGGACAGAGGGAGAGCTGGACGTTGGTCCAGTTGCGACAATAGCCTTGGCTGAACATTTAAGGACAGCACTGCAGCCTCTGGGGAATTAGAGGCTTCCTTCCTGTAGGGGGCTCTGAGCTATACATAAACATTTGGTTGTTTGCAGTCTGGGTTGTCATGAAGAACGCTGCTCTGAATATCTGTGTGCCTGTCTAGGGGGACGCGCACACCTGGTGCTGCTGGGTATTCACCTGGGAGTGGAATTGCTGGGTCATTAGGCAGGCAGGTGGGCAGCTTGTATAGAAGCTGCCACTCCGCAGTGTTTGGCTCTGACAAACCCTTGCCCAGCACTTACGTGCCCGTGGCTTTGGTTGTTTGCAGGGCTGGTTCCCAGGCATGGTAGCCACCTGCACTCTGAGACTTCAGCCTGGTGGGGAACAGATGAGTGCAGGCAAGTAGAATACAGCAAGGGTCCCAGGGCCTTTGTGGCAGGGGACCACGAAGGGCGGGGCTGCATGTCAATGTCCCAGTGTGGGCTGGGCTCCCACTCCTGCTTGGCTGTGGGCTGGCACGAACCCTGGACAAGCTTCCAACTTCTTCATCTGTCCAGCTCCTTCTCAGAGTGCTGGAGGCATCTTATGAGATGCCCCGAGGGAAGGCACTTTGTTATGACTGGGCTCTGGGCAAACTGGGGGCTATCACTGAGGGGTCCCAATGAAGTGACAAGTCCACCCTAGGGAGGGAGGGAGTGTGCGGGCAGGGGGAGGAGGTGCAGGAGCCTGAGATGCCTTAGCCCCTCGGACCTCCTCCCTGCCTGCGCCCCTCCTAGCTTTGTGGGCTCACGGGCCTCAGCGCACCCTGCAGTACTGACTGCAGCCGGCAGGGGCCGCCCCAGCCCGGAGGCTGCCCTCCTCTCCAGGACCCAGTGCCTCCCTTCGGGGAACAAACATTTGCAATCCTGTCTTGCCAGGCACCAGCCTTGCCTTGCCAATGGCACTGGAGGAGAGGGAAGGGTGCAGTCTCCATCGTGGGGCAGGCTACACCTCCCATTCAGGCAGCCAACCGTCAGTACCTATCTACAAAGCTCTTACTATGTGTCAGCGCAGTCCAGCAAGGAAGACATTAATAACAAACAAATACCAGGCACCGAGTGCCCTTAGTGAAGAGCTGGAGAGGATATGGCAGCGGCTCTCAAGCCACAGTGCCTGGGCCAAATCCTGGGTCTGGAACTTACTGCCTTGTGATTGCAAACAAGTTGCTTGCCTTCTTTGTGCCTTGGTTTCCCCATCTGTAAAATGGGAATGATTACAATAAATAGAACTTTTTTGGAGGAGTTGCCAAGAGAATTAGCAAATTGACATAGCAGTTGACTTAGAACAGTAGTGTTTTGCAGGGAAGAAAAACTACTATCTTTCCTAGCCCATCGTGAAGTTCATGGCCGAGACCCTTATAACAAAAGACAGACTAACAAGAGAAAAGCATACAAATTTATTTAATGTAAATTTTATGTGACATGGAAGCCTTCAGAAGGAGGCCCAAAGCTACAGGGCAATCTGTGTATTTTTCTGCTTTGGTTCACGGAGGGTGAACAGTCTGTAGAAGTCTGACTGGATGTAGTAGGTACGAGCTTGTGGTAACTAACTGGGGAAGTCAGCAAGGCCTGTTTGTTCAGATTCTTCTCTCTGTCCCGGTCTTCAGAGAGAAGGGTGTTAATGAGGGTCTTATGACCTACATCAGGGGAGAAGGGCGAGGTGAAGGAGAGAGAGAGCTTCCTGCCTCTGCTCTTTTCTCAAGTGCCATGGTGCCATATTTTGAGGTAGCATGTTCTGAACCCTTCCAGTTTGTTAAGTAAATAAACATGGAGTGTGTGTGTGTGGGGGGCGCCTGTCTGGGCACTCCCGTCCCCTAGATGTCAGGCTTGAGACAGGCTTCTGTTCCTTGGAACTCCCACCCCACTGAGGCCCTGCAGATGGGACTACACGACCCCAGCCTGCTGGTGTCAGGCAGCCTGACATCTCACAACTTGCCTAGTAAATCGCCAGACAAGCTGAGGCTCCAGACTTGATTTCCCTGATAAATTCCATGCTTATCTCTTCTATGAGAATGTGGTTTATCAACAAGGTGCTCTTGGCTCCAGCCCTCTGGGGAGCCACCCAAGGCAGGTAGCTACAGGTGGGGCTGGGGTGGGGGAGCAGGGAAAAGGAGGGATCTCTGGGCCCCAGCACCGCCCAGAGACGAGTCAGGCTGCCAGAGGGCCTGAGGGCACATGGGGACGACTGACCCAGAGCCTGGATCCAGCCATGGGGTCCCTGGCCTCAGGCTGGGCCGGCTGGGACCATTAACTTCAGGCTTGCTGTGATTGTTGTTGGTGACTTACCAACTTGTCTGTGGCCTCTGGCAGACCGCTTCTAGTGCAGAAACCAAGGGAGCCCGGCAGGGGGCGTGACATGGAAGAGAAGATCTGGGGTTGCAGCAATGCCTTAAGAAGTTAACCAGGGCCAGGCTGCTGTCACTTGCCCCCCCTGCCAAGACTAAAGTCACAGCATGTCTGGGCTGGAAGAGAACCACGGACCATCTCATTGTGGCTTTCTGTTTCACACATGGGGATACCAGGGCCCAGAGAGGGCTAGGGAACTGCCCAAGGCAACACAGGAGGCAGAACCTGGGTCTCCAAACTCCCCGTCCTCTCCAACCCCAGCCAACCTTCCAGCCCAGTCAAGGGCACTACCATTCCCAGCTCCCCCAGGGACACGTGTGGGAGCTATCCCTCCCTTGACCGAGTTCAGAGCATCACTAATTGTGGTCTTGATCTGGGGTCTTGGGAAGGGCTTAGGCTGGAGATTGAGAGCCAGCATACTCACAAGCCTCCAAATGAACCTAGGGCCTTGCCACCTAAAGTGGGGTCCACAGAACCTGTCTTGTTAGAAAAGCAGATTCCCAGGCCTCCTGAGTCAATCTTCATGCTAACAAGATCCCCAGCGGATTCGTGTACATGTTGCAATGTGAGAAGCACTAGGTTAGAGTAATCCACTTGCCCTCCGTGAGCCTCAGTTTCCCTAATGGAAATCGAGGGGCAGAAGATCTCTGACTTCTTTGCCAGAGCTAACACATTGGTGGCCAGGCCTTCTGCGTGACCTCCTGTGAGGCTATTTGCATTTTGTGGTTGCTATGGGGTTAAATGTATTCCCCAAATGTCCATGTGTTGGAAACTTAATCCCCATTGTAACAGTGTAAGAGGGTGGGAAATATTATTATGGTATTTGAAAGGTGGGGCCTTTAAGAGGGGATTAGATTGTGAGACTGTGCCCTCTTGAATGGATTAATCCATTGACAGTTTAATGAGTGATCACGGGCATGGTTCTGATGGCCATATAAGGAGAGCGAGTTGAGGTTAGCTCTCTCTCGCTCAGACCATTCTCACCATGTGATATCCTGCGTTGCTGTGGAAAGTCGTCACAAAGAAAAAGGCTCCCACCAGATGTGGTCCCTGGACCGTGGACTTCCCAGCCTCCAAACTGGGAAATCAATTTACTTTCTTTACAAATTACTCAGTTTTAGATATTCTGTTATAAGCAACAGAAACGGACTAATTCAGTGGTGGATTCTGGAAAGTAGGATTCCAGCTCCAGCAAGGCTGGGGAACAATCAACCCCTTTCCCCTTCTGTCTGCTCAGCCCCCTCCTCTCTGCTGGAGGCCCAGGGCAGCTGCAATTTCACAAGTCCTGGGATGCAGCTAATTCAACTCGATCCACTTCAGCAGCATCAATTAAAAACCTTCCGACGGCTGGGGTCTGGAGTAGTGAATCTCCATCCTGGCTGCACATTGGAATCATTCGGGATGCTTTTTAAAACTACTGATGCCCAGGCCCCATTGCAGGCCAATGGAATCAGAGTCTTTAGGGGCAAGGTTGGGCATAGGTACTTATTAACTTGCCTCAGGCAATTATAATGCACAGCCAGGTTGAGATTGGTCAGAAGTAAGAGAAAAGGCTATCCTGGGCTTACCCAGGCCATGTCCCCAGTCTCTGCTTCCTTCTCTCACACCAGCCAGCTGTGGCAAGTTTGCTGCAAGCCAAAGAAATCATCAGGAATTTCCCTGGCTATTGTAACCCGTGACACTAACGTCTAATTAATCATCAACCCTGTAACATGCTCCTGGCCCATAAAAAGGAGACCTACTGAGTCTTTGGAAATCTGTCTACTGACCTTCTCCAGACAATCCCTTCCAGACCCGGACACCCGTGCCCAAGAACCCCAGGTTGATGGGTGCCCAGCTCTGCTCTGAAGCCAGTAAGTAGACCTCCTGCAAGCCCTGAGCTTGCTCCCTGATCCGGGGCTACAAGAAGTGGAGGGGACTCCATGTCACTGCGAGGGTAGAAGTTCCAGGAGGTAGAGGTGCCGCCAGTGTAAACATCGCTTTAAAAAGTCTTCTGATCAGGGCAGGCTGCCCTGTGAGGTAGCGAGCTTCCTGTCCCTGCAGGAGCCCAGTAGAGCACGGGTGACTTAGGTCCAGGATCTCTGCACTGATGGTATGATCTGCATAATCCATCTGCCCCTTGGATCTTTTTGTGCAGAGAGGAGTGGCTGGGGTGGGCAACAGGGTAGAGTTTTGGGGGCCTAACGGAAGACAAGGGGCCCTGGCTTGGCTAAGTCAAGCTGTGAGACTCTGGGCAAATCTGTTTGTCCCTGGGTCTCAGTTTCCTCATCTGCAAGCTGGGGACAATTCAACCCACCCTACCAGCTTACAGGGCTGCTAGAATGCACAAATTGAAGGGTGATCAGGCATGAAGGTTTACTGACAGCCTCACCTGTGGCCTTGGCATCCTTTAGTGGAAGGGCAGTATGCAGGCAGGAGATGGAGAACCAGGTCCTTCATCACCAGAGATGGAGGGTGGTGCATCCCTGGACTTGTCCTCCCAGGCAGAGAGACAGGAGCCTGGGCCCAGAGCCGTCGGCCCTGTGGTGGGCACTGAAGGATCCCACCCCAGCAGCGGGCTGCACCCAGAGCCACCGCTGCTGCAGCAACAGTGTTTGGATTCCAGGCAGGGCAATGACGTGCCATAAAGGAGGCAGCGTAGGAGTGTGGGGGCAAGGAACTGGGTCCGGTTCCCGCTTCTGGCTGCGAGGACGCAGGCGACTTGTACAGCCCCACGAAGATCTGAGTGCTTCCCCGAGGGTGGTGGGAGGAGTAAAAGAGGCTGCAAAGCACTGGGTAGGTGCCTGGCACCCCGAAAGCCTCGATTGCTGGAGGATGGCAATGGTAAAGATCGGGGAGACCCTTGATGAGCAGAGGGTGACCCTGCAACCCTCAAATTCCAAATTTGAGGAATGCAGTGATTCTGTAATGTGACGCGACCTGTCGAGGGGTGGAGATATCCAAAAGGCCATGACTTGCGTTCCCTGAACATCCTGGCAGCCAGGGTAGGTGCTTGTTGTTCAGCCAGGCACACACACCAGCCCGCCCCACCCTGCAGCAGTGGGGAGTGCCGGGGGGGGGGGCGGGTCCTCCATGGGCAAGTCACACATCTGAGCCTCGGCATCTTGCCTAAAAATGGGGCCAATAAAAAGAAGGGCCAACTCTGGGTGTGAGGGTGCTCTGAACCCTGTGCCAGTCTGGCCAGCTGAGGATGGGCCTGCTCAGGGGGCCTCACTTGACCTGTGCCCACATCCGCCATGTCCCACCCTGGGAGTGGGTTGTAGCAGGTTGCCCAGGTCAAAGGGTGGGAGGGCCCCTCAGGCCAGGGGGGGGCGTCCACATCTTTCATGCTACTGGGACCCAGCTCCAAGTTCAGGCAGCAGAGCCCTCTGCAAAGTAGGGTGGACACACTTCTGCAGGCCCTGGCCAGGTTGGCAGGGCGCAGGTGGGTTTCAGCCCCACTCAGCCTCGGCCTGTGCAGTGAACAGCCACCACAACTGCACAGGAGAGTGCGTACAAGGGGTGAGTCTGAGCCCTGAGGAGCCCTTTGTCCCCCTGCCTGTGGCGCCTTGGGGGAGCCACACTCAAGGCAGTTGCTGAAGGGGCTGCCCAAGGTGAGAGCAGAGCCTGGGTGTGCAGCAGAGAGAAGGATACTTGAGTGCCCTGGCTGCCCAGTGACCTGTGCAGCTGGTTGTGTGCCCTCGGCCCCCTCCTCTAAATGTGGTGACATGAGAACATAGCTCCCACAGGCCACTGGGAAGGCTCCTGAGGCAGGGATGGGTGAGCTTTGCAGACTGTCAAGTTCCCATCCAGGGCAGGGCATGCTTCTCCTGAGGTCCCCAGGGCCTCCCTGCTCTGCTAAGTGACTCGTGCACCCACTGAGGCCATCCCTATAGAGTTCCTCCTCCTCCCCGACTGCCTCCCAGCTAGCCAATTCCCAGCTCCCCTCCAGGAAGTGGACAGGATGGTGAGTTCACCCCAGACCCCTGCCCCCAGAGCGGTTCCTGTGGAGTGTCAACCTCTGTCCTGGGCACTTGCCCAAGCGGTGGGGTGGAAACCACCCACAGCCAGGACCGCTCATCTCTGCTGGTCCAGGCCCAGGGAGCTGAGCGTAATAGGCTCCCAGTGCCCCTGACCCAAGGGGGGCCCCTTTACCTGAAGGGGCTGCAGTGGATGAGGCTGTGCTACCCCTATATGGTCCTGTTTCTGCCCCTGATTGCTGTGGGGCCAGATCCACTGCTTGCCCACTGTCAGGGGGGTCTTTTCTGCCTCTTGGGTGGCAGCAGGGTTGTGTGGAGAGGACTCAGATGTAGTCACCCTCTCCAGTATCTGCTCTTCATTCAGGGCCATTGCTTCAGTCCCTTACCAGGCCTCCTCCAGGGCTTCCCACTGTCCCCACTCAGGGGTGGGCGGTGACCCAGCAGAGTGAGGGGGTGGCCTCTGCCCTCCGGGGTTCTGGCTGGTCATACTAGGAGCCTCCAGCCTGATGCCGGGCCAGGTGGTGGGCAACAAAGGGTCCCCTGGCAGGTGCCTGGAGGCTCCAGGCCTTGGCTGGACAGGCATATCATCCCCATTTGTGGGTAAGGCTGAGCCCCAGGGGCACTGGCCTGCCTAGATCAGCAGTGGGCCAGGACTAGAGTCTGGGTTGCCCTCCGTGGCTTGGCCCGGTGCCTCAGTGACCCAGCAGTGGGTGCAAGGACAGGCTCCTCGATGTCAGGGCTCACCAATCTGGCACCAGCCCAAACTGTGCTGGCTCAGGGGCCTCCCCTTGCTTACATGCAGCCTCCAGGAACAGGGAGTCTGGGCACATCTGCTCAGTGGGAGCGAGAGATGAGATAATTCCAGGAAAAGGTGGCATCAGGGACAGGGTTCCGTGAGGGCCCAGAGGTCCTCAGGCCATGGTGAGCACTTGTCCCTGACACCTCAGGTAGAGGTATTTCAGATGGGCTTACCTTTGGCTGGTGGAGGTCAGAGACAGATTCACTGTGACCTCAAGGGTGTCCCTTGTGCCTGACCAGATTGAGCCTCCCCTCCCTGGTCCCTGCTGGAATGTTACAGGCATGTGCGTGGTTAGAGAGCATGCCAGGGGAAACTGACCAGATCTGGGAGGGGTGGGGCTTGTTCCAGCCTAATTGAATTCACCTCTTTTTTTTTTTTTTTTTTAAACAGCAAGCAGCCAGCCAGCCACTCTCCCCCAACCAGAAAGCTCAGGGCCGGGAGGGGAGGCGGCTGGGGCCAGACATGAGGCCTCAGGAGCCGGCTAAGAACAGTGCCGGAGCAGGAAGCTCCACCAGCTTCCTGAAGTCCCTCCAGGCCTGGGTTGAGAGGAAGGGCTGCCCAGTAAAGAACTTTCCCTTCTGGCTGCCAAGCGGAGTCATGCCAGAAGTCCCCTGGTTTTAAAGAACCCTCAGGTCTTGACTGGACCCAACCTTGGATGCTGAGGGGCTGGCCTGGGACCCCCTCTTCAGTCTGCACCCCTACACAATGCGGAGCTGCTGGACCCCTTTCTCTCTCAGTGCAAGGAAGTCCCCCTCACTGGGGGCAATGGCCTTCACTAGTGTATTAGTCTGTTTTGTGTTTCTATAACAGAAATACCTGGAACTGGATAATTTATAAGAACATGAAATTTATTGAGTACAGTTTCTGAGGCTGAGAAGCCCAAAGTCCATCTGGTGGTGGCGACAGTGACCCAGAGGTCCCACACTGCAAGATGGTGGAAGCAGAGAGAGCAAGAGAGAGAGAGACAGACTCTCCTCTTCTTTTAAAGCCCTCAGAGCCACACCCCTGACCACCATTATTAATCCATTCAGTACTGCACGGTCCTACAATCCAATCACATCTTCAAGGCTCCACCTTTCAATTACCAAAATAGGATTTCCCACCCTCTTAGCAGTCACAGTGGGGGCCAAGTTTCTAATACATAAAACTTGGGGGACACAATTTGAGCTTCAGGGAGTTTTGGGGGGACATAATTCAATCCACTACAACCAGTAACGCAGGTTCCCTGTGGGAAAATGGGAAAGTCAGACAGGAAGAGAGGAAAGCCAGCCGCGCAGGGAGCCAGCTGCAGAGGGCAGTTCGCCTGTAGGCCCATCTCCTTTCAGGTTATTTCTAGCTCCATGGAGAATGGATGTATGTAATAAACATGTAAATATATACGCCTAAGTAAATCTGCTCTTTCTATTAGCAATAATAACCATTACCAGGATCGAGCGTAGGCAGAGCCCGAACAGACATCAGTTCCTTTAGTTTTCACAGCATCCCTGAGGGAGGGAAACTGAGATCTGGCGAGGCTCATGGCAGAACTCAGGTCCGGCAAAGTGGGTTCCTCACCTGGCTTTAAGCAGGTCTCTGGGGGTTCCTGGGGTGGGATCAAGGTGATTCCGGGGTGGTGGTGGTGGAGTTGAGGTGGTCCAGGAGTGCTGTGGGCGGCAGTGGGGGGGTGTAGTTGAAGTGTCCCCAGGGTGCTCGGGGTTCCCTGGGGAGCCGGTGGGTCCGGGCCCAATCGCGCTGACACCCTGCATCCCCGTCCCACAGAGGCCGAGGCGCCCCGGGTGGCACTTCGCTTCCATGCCGAGGCCAAGGGCGCGCAGGTGCGTCTGGACGCGCGCGGGTGCACGGCGCACAGGCGCGCCACCTTCCACGACGGCATCGTGTTCAGCCAGCGGCCGGTGCGGCCGGGCGAGCGCGTGGTGCTGCGCGTGCTGCGGCAGGAGGGCGGCTGGTGCGGCGGCCTCCGCGTGGGCTTCACGCGCCTGGACCCCGCGCGCGTGTCCGCGCCCAGCCTGCCGCCCTTCGTGTGCCCCGACCTGGAGCAGCAGAGCCCGACGTGGGCGGCCGTGCTGCCCGACGGCTGCGCGCTCGCGGGGGACGTGGTGAGCTTCTGGGTGGACCCCCGCGGCCGGCTCTTCGCCAGGGTCAACGCGGGCCGCCGGCTCCTGCTGCGCAAGGGCGTGCTCACGGGCGCCCCGCTCTGGGCCGTGATGGACGTGTACGGGACCACCAAGGCCATCGAGCTGCTGGGTGAGGCAACCTGCGGGGACCCAGGCACAGCCCCCCGGGGTGGGGGTGGCGGTGGGGGGCGATGGAGGCTCGGGCGACACCCCCACCGATCTATCCAATCAGCTACGCCATCAGCCCCTGGCCGGTGTCAGGTGTGACGCTGGGTGCTGGAGACAGCAGATGGACAGGACCCAGTTACAGGGAGGGCAGCCTTGCCCCAAAAGAATAACGAGAAGAGATAACCAGCACCCCAAACATCTGTGGAAAGGCTGATCACGTTTCGCAAAGGAAGGCACATTTGGAGCGGGCTTTACAGTCTAAGTAGGAGTTCACTAGAGACAAGGGCAACGTGAGTGTGAGCGCTAGAGCTGTGCAAGGAGACCGTCTGCGGGGGGGGGAAGAGGTGACACTCACGCAGTGGGCGGGGAAACGACCATCCCTCCAGCCTCGAGGGAGGAGACTGCACTTCAGGGGGGAGCAGGGAAGCATAAGTAATTCCCATAGAAAAAATAATTGGCATTCTTCCTCCCCCCCCCAGCGAATTTGTTTCTAAAATCCTTTGCCACAGCTGCTGGAGCTCCCCCTGGAGCACCTGATTTGCTAGGTCTGCAGCAGGGCCTCAGCACCTGTGTTTTCCCACCTCCTGGGCGATTTTGATGCTCGTCCGGGTGTGGGAACGTGGGTCATGCTGAGCGTCTCCACTCAGACAATGGCCTGAAGGAAGGGCGGTTTAGGAGGAAGAGTCTACCACCCCTCGAATTCTCGGTTGTGTTAAGCTGGGGAGGGGATGGCCAGGACAGGGTCTTCAAACCAGCCTGGAGTTCCAGCACTGTAACCCAGAAAAGAAAGGAGATGGATACTGCTGCAGGCCAGGGTGCAGTGCAAGCACCCTGGGTTTACTTTCCTGGCCCTGACTGTCCCTCTCTGCCTTAGATACCACAGCCAGCCGGTTCCCCACACCCGTGCCCACGGTCCTCAGTGAGGAGGCTGTGCCTGGGTCTGAAGGTGAGTGGCTTTGGGAGCACCAGGGATTCCCCGGGATTCCAGCACCCAGGGGTGGGGTGGGGGTGATGGGAGGCCTGAGCCCTGATTGCTCAGTCAAGTGCCCCACAGGCTTTGGGCTGGCTCTGCCTACTGGACACCTAAAAACAATTTAACAGCTCTGCCTTCTAGGACATTGGCTAACATTACAGGTTACAAGAGCACATTCATGAGCAGATAGTGTTATTGTG
This sequence comes from Cynocephalus volans, assembly GCF_027409185.1. Taxonomy (NCBI): domain Eukaryota; kingdom Metazoa; phylum Chordata; class Mammalia; order Dermoptera; family Cynocephalidae; genus Cynocephalus; species Cynocephalus volans. The sequence goes on along the minus strand of NC_084473.1, from coordinate 91,148,354 downwards.
TTCTCACTTTTAAAAAGTAATTCACGTCATTGTAAAGTTTTGCCAAATAAAAATAAAGAGTAAAGGATAAAGAGGGAAGTAATAAAAATCAACCATTACCTCTTGGGTGGATTTCCGCCCAGCACTTTTTAATCCTAGATGTATTTATGTATTTAGGGGGAATTGTTTGTGCTTTGTTTCCTTTTTATCTAAATTGGAATTTTATGATATATATGCATGTACATTATGGTTTTCTTCCCATTTTTTTCACTTGATTACATTGTGAGCATTTTCTCATGGCTCAAGACACGGCTACATAGTTCTCTGTCCTGTGGTTATAGCATGAATAGGTGGCCGATCCCTTGCCCCCACATACCCCTAACCAATGTCTTCCCCTTTCTCAGCCACACCAGGAGAGGAGTGTGTCATATGCTTCTACCACGCTGCCAACACCTGCCTTGTCCCCTGTGGCCACGCACACTTCTGCAGCTACTGTGCCTGGAGGGTTTTAACAGACACGGCCAAGTGCCCTGTGTGTCGCTGGCAGATTGAGGCGTTGGCCGTGGAGCAGGGCCCTCCTGCTCTGCTGACTGGGGAAGACTCATGAGAGAAGGCCTCCTGGTGCAGGTGGCAGATGGGGCCTAGACGTGAGCCCAGTGGGTAAAGGGAGCAGGTGCAGCCCTGCCCTCTCTCTGGAGAAGAGTCTGAAAACTGGGGCAGCCAGAGGTGCCGCAGGGAGAAGAGGGCGAGGGGGCAATGGCTGCTCCCCTCCTTCCCCAACAGGGGGTTGGGTTGGGGCCAGTGGAGCAAGGAGAAGCCCCTCTTTCTGCCCACATCAGAATGATCCCCCTGATGAGGTTCAGAGAGAGGTAGACTGGTCCCTCTTTTCCTAGCCGAGGGAGATAAGGTTTCTGCCCATGTCTGGTGGAAGCCCTGCGTACCAGGTATTGAAGAGCCTGGAGCAGAAGTAGGGAGGTGTCTAGGTGAAGGGTTAACAGTTCCGTGTGAAAGCTTGGTCACCTCCAACAAGTCCCCTGTGAAGTGGGTCTGGAGTTGCCAGCCCTGCCTACCTTTCAGAATGGTGGTGAGGTCCCAATGAGATCACGCATCTGAAGAGGACTTAACACTTGAAAGTGCACTGTTGTGGTGGTGGTGATTTCCTTGCCAATTTTTGAGATATCAAAATAAAGTTTATCTTTCATGAATAATTTTGTAATGACTACGTCCTCTTAGTTGCAGTCAGTGGGAGTGGCCGGAGCCGTGGACGGGTTGGGATGCAGGTGGCCCGGGGTTGGGGGGAGTTTGGGGCACTGAAGCCCAGGGACTCTGTTCAGCTGATCACATGAAGGGGATAGTCCTATACCCCTAGCCCTCAAGTCCCAACCAGACTTTGTCCTTGCCTCCCTGGATTTGGGGGGGGGGCATTTGAAGGCTGGAGTTGACCTGGGAGCCCCCCTCAGCAGACATTTGTGGCAGGCAATCCTATTACTTTGCTTTTGTTCCCTGCTCTGTGACTGGTGGGGAGGCATCTCCTGGGGGATAGGACTATATGGAGAGGGCTCAGGCCTATTGTGCTCAAAATTGTGACAATGGGCACCTCCACAGAATGCCTCTCTGCCCACCCTGTAGCCAGCCAGAGGGTCAGGACATTTGGCTTGATGACATCAGAGTATCTTTCCTCTGGACTGGGGTCTCCTCTACACCATCCATGAGTGCTCTAACCTTGGGCATGTGACTTGACTTCTGTGAACCTCTGTTTCTTCATCTGCAAAGTGGACATAAAATAATTTTATTGCTAGTAAGTTGTGAAGAATATAATGAATATGTAGCTTCTAGCTTAGAAGTATTCAAAATATGGCAGCTCCTTCCCCTGGAAAAGATGTCTTCCAGGAGGAGGGACCAAGAGAGCACTGGGCATCAGGGGCCTGGGTCTGAGTCCTGGCAGCCACTGACTGTTACCAAGGAAGAAGATAATATTATCTCTTACCACATCACCCCAATGTTTTAGAATCCTATGGATTCCTATGGATCCTGGAACAAGTTTTTCATCATTTAAGTGTCTTTTTTTTTTTTTTTGACCCAGATACCTACAGGGCCAGGGTAGTACTTTAATTCTATTCAGTGAATACCTATCTTCTTAGTTAACACCTAGGCAAGCCTGATGTTATGAATGCTCTCCCTCCAGAGGTGGGACTTCTGCAGTGGTGGAGTAAGGACCTCTGCAAATCCATTCCTCCATAACAGCAACAAAGTTACCAGCAAAATTATCAAAATAAACTTTTTTCAGAACTCTGGAAATTAACCAAAGGCTAACAATCTGAAGAGTGTTTATCCAAGATACACTGCTGAACTTTAATAAGAACAGTGGGGCTTGTGGTCTTTTAACTATTCCATCCCTCTCACCCCAGCTCCACAGTAGTCTTGAAAATTAGCAGCTTTGAAGCCATTGGGAAGGGGGCAGACTGAGTTGGGAACTCCTCAGAAAGCTCTACCTCCAGAATATTGTCATTATCTGACCTATATCTAAGTTCTCTGGAAAAGCTTCATTTACAGGGTGTAGTCATCATTTAACCCCCCTTGGAGGTCTCTTCATGGGAAAACCCCTATCTCCAGGACATTATTTAACCCTACATGGGAAAACCCCTATCCTCAGGACATTAGTCAAACAAAACCAGCTTCAATTGTTTAACATCATCGTGATACCATTTGGGGCAAACAAGAGCCCAGTCAAAAATTTACAAGGAAGATCTGTGAAATGAAATGTCCATAGAGGACTTTGAAAAGCTCTGGTATATTCCTGGGTATGTAAGAGTCTGTGCGTGTGCACAGGAAAGACTTGAGAGGGCCCCAATCTCTCATTTCTGGCTTACCTTGAAGCCCTATACAAGCAGGAAGTGAAAGCTAAGACAGAGTTATAAACAACCTGAGTGTTGAAGGTGTGTCTCAACCCACACACAGAGCTCTTCAGTAAAGGGTGGAAGATTTACTAGCTCAAGGCATTTAAGGACATCTCTGTCTAGTCATTAGCTGACCACTAAACTAACTGAGCAGAGACTTCAGTTGGCTGCACATTACAGGGAATATAGAGTTTACTGAATTAGGCCGGGAAAGTCACTAAACAAACAAACAAATGAACAAATGAACAAACAGAAGCAGCAGCAGCAAGAACAACAACAAAACAGCAGCAACAACAAGCCCTGGAAGGAAGGGTGCCTGATTTTCAGAGCTGCCAAATTATATTATCTAAAAAGTTCCAGTTAAAAAAAAAGAAACAGGAAAGTGTGGCCTGTGTGTGGAAGAAAATTGTTCACTAGAAACTGTCCTGAGGGAGCCCAGGTTTTTTACTTACTAGACAAAAACTTTAAATTAGGTAATATAAATATGTTCAAAGAACTGAAGGAAATGGTGTCTAAAGAATTAGAGAACATTAATAGATAGAAATTATAAAAACAAATAGAAATTCTGGAGTTGAAAAGTACAATACCTGGAATGAAAAATTCACTAGAGGGGGTCAGTAACAGATTTGAGCTGGCAGGATGAAGGACCAATGAATTTGAAGATAGATTAATAGAGATTATCTAGCCTGAGGAATAGAAAGAAAAAAAGAATGAATAAAGCCTCAGAGACCTGTACGACACCATTAAGTGCACCAACCTACACATAATATGAGGACCAGAGGAGAAGAGGGAGATAAAGAGGAAGAAAAAAATTGTAGAAGTCAAGTTCAAAAGGTTTCCAAATTTGATGAAAAATATCAATCGATACATTCAAGAAGCTTGACAGACTCCAAGTAGGATAATCTCAAAAGCTAGTCCTCATTCCAATGCACCACTCTGCTTCCACCCTAAGTAGGATAAACTCAAAGAGATCCATACGGAGATATATCATAGTCAAACTGTCAAAAACTAAAGACAAAGAGAATGTCGAAAGCAGCAAGAGAAAACAATTCATCACATACAGGCTGTCCCCAATAATAGCTTACTTCTCATCAGAAATAATGGAAACCAGAAGGTACTGTGATGATATAGTGAACGAATTGAAGGAAAAAAAAGTGTAGGGGGGAGGGGTGTAAAAAAAGAAATGTCAGCCAAAAATTCTATATCCAGCAAAATCATCTTTCAAAAGTGAGGAAAAAATTATGGAAAGAATGTATTGATGATCTGAAACATGTATTGATAATCTGAAATCAAGCAGAATGCACTGAAAAATTACCAAGAGATAAAATATATAGAAAGGGATAAGGAGAAAAGATGCAGAAGTTCAAATATCCATCCAATAGGAATTCCAGAAGAAGAAAATGGAGAAAATGGAAGAGAATACTCAAAGATTAGAGAAAAATTTCCCATAATTAAAGAAAGATATGACTTATTAGACTGAAAAAGTCCACCAGTTGCCAAGAATAAGTGTGGGGAAAAAAAGACCTTTACCTTGACACATTAGTGAAATTTTGAGCACAAGGGCTAAACAGAAAACCCAAAGAGAGAGAGAGAGAGAGAAAGAGATCAAATACAAAAGAATTAGAATTGCATTATCAGCAGTTCTTCCTCAATAATACTGGATACTGAAAGACAATAGAACAATATCTTTCAAAGTTCAGAGAGGTTTTTAAAATTGAAGCATGATTTACATACAGTAATATGCATAGATCTTAAGGCTACATTTTGATAAGGAAATAATTTTGAAATCTAAAATTCTACAGGCAGCTACTATCTCATTCAAATGTGTGAAAGCAAAATCAAGAAATTTTCTGATATAAAAAGACTCAAAGTTCACCATTAACAGATACTTTATGAATGAATTATTGGAGGAAACACTTCAAAAAGAAGAAAAAACAAGAAAAATTAATATGATGGTGAGCAAAAAAAGTCAAATCTAATAAAATATTAATTGTTGAAAAAATTATTAATAATCTGAAATGAAAACCATAAATGATATCAACATGTGTGGAGGGGAGGGAAGGAAAAGCATTCCAGGGCCAGCCTGTGGCTCACTTGGGAGAGTGTGGTGCTGACAACACCAAGTCAAGGGTTAAGATCCCCTTACCAGTCATCTTTAAAAAAAAAAAGGAAGAAAGAAAAAGCATGCTAACATTTCTTTTTTCATTAGGAAGAGACTATTTTTAACAATATAAATGAGAAAAGTATGTTTAATTTGTATGCTGAAGAGCATACAAACAGAATGTAGAAGGCTACAATAGAATATATGAATTCCCCACTGTGTGAAAAATAATAGAACTGCAATTCCAGCAATCCAACAAAAGGAAGCAAAGAGGATAAAAGGGTAAAAAATAACATAAAATATATAGGAATAAATCCAAACAGAATAGTACTCATAATAGATGTAAATGAATTAAATTCACTTATTGATTGACAGGGATTTTCAGTTTGAGTAAACAACAAATAAACAAACATGCAAACAAATAAATAAATAAACCAAGAAGTACAATCTGGTTACATCCTGTCTATAAGAAATGCACTTAAAGGGCTGGCCCGTGGCTCACTTGGGAGAGTGTGATGCTGATAACACCAAGGCCACGAGTTCGGATCCCTATATAGGGATGGCTGGTTAGTTCACTTGGAAGAGCATGGTGCTGACAACATGAGGTCAAGGGTTAAGATTCCCTTACCAGTCAAAAAAAAAAAAAAGAAAGAAAAGAAAAAGATCAAGCAAATGCTAACAGCAGGCAAACAGGCCTGCCCTTGGAGATCCCTCAAGGGAACATAAATGGAAAATGCGTGGGCCTTGCAGCACAGAAGCAGATAAGAGATTGCTCTGTGCTGACTCAGAAAGAACCCAGGTGTCAGGCCAAGAGGCCATACTCTCTGGTGGGTTGAATTTTGCTGTATGTAGTGGTATTGGTTGTTTCTGGTGTTGCAGTGAGACCACAGTTCTATACTTCTCAGCTATCTTGCTACATACGGTAGGCAAGACCACTAAACTTTGGGCATACTGCCATGAGAATAAGAGGGCAACTAAGCACCACCTCCAGCCCTTGTAACCTTATCTTATGTAAAACCTTTGATCTAGTAATTTGTTGTTTTGGGAGACAATGAAAGTAAAAGTTATCTTAAACTAGATCCAAGTCATTATAATTGCTCATCACAAAAGTTAGATTAGACTCCTTGGTCTGGCCTAGTGCTCAGGTGTAGCTGTATTAATGTCAGACAAAACAGAATTTAAGGGAAAAAAGCATTACAGGGGAAAAGGAGGGAATTCACATTCATAGGAGGAACAATTTGCTAAGAAGATAATACAGTTTCAAATGTTTATGCTCTCAGCAACATAGATTTCTAACAAAAAGCAAAAACTAGGAGAAACATAACACACACACAAAAAAATTTTTTTAAAAGATGACTGGTAAGGGGATCTGGACTTGGTGTTGTCAGTGCCACACTCTCCCAAGTGAGCTAACCGGCCATCCCTATATAGGGATCGGAACCCGTGGCCTTGGTGTTACCAGCACCGCACTCTTCCAAGTGAGCCACGGGCCGGCCCCTTAACACAAAATTTTTAAAAGGCACAGTCATAGTGGTACACTTTAACACATTTCAGAAACTGAGAGATTAAGAAGATGAAATATTAGGAAAGCTATAGATAATTTGATGATAGTTCATCTTTATCTAGTAGATGTATACAATATGTCAGTCTCCCAAACCAAAGAACATATGTATGCTTTTCAAATGTATCAAACATTTGTAAAAAATTTCCATGTTAGACCTCAGATTTCAGAAAGAAAAATAAAATCACATCAGCTATATTCATCAAACACAATGAGGTATAAAATTAAAATAAACTTACCACCAACAAGGGGGATACACATAATGATACAGAGATTTTAACAATAAAATATAATGTGTAGCTGTGAATTTATACCAATAAATTTGAAAATGTAGATGAAGTGGATGGTTTGCTTGGAAAATATAAATTACCCAAATTGACTTAAACAGTAGAAAACCTTAACATTTCAATCATTCTAGAAGATATTGAAATGGCAGTCAATTCCCTAAAGAGTTTACAAGATTAATGCCCCCAAATTAATAAGTTTTAGTTAATAATAGCAATAACAAATAGATAAAAGATAGTCAAGAAGATTAGATCAGCAATGACAATAAACGCTGTAAAATACCTGAGAATAAATGTAATAAAATATTTAAATCATTATGGGATACACGAATGTATTAATATGTTACTGTGGCTTATAACAAAATACATGGAACTGGGTACTTTGTAAGAAAATGAAATTTATTGTTCAGTTTCAGAGGCTAGGAAGTCTGAAGTCCAGGGAACACACTTGGTAAAGGCTTTCTTTGGTGGTGACTTCCATGAAGGCAGAGTATCACATTGCAAAATGGTGGAGCAGAGAAAGAGAAAGGGAAAGACAGACTCTCCTCTTCTTTTAAAGCCTGAGGTGGTTCACGCCCCTGACCACCATTTTTAATCCGTTCACTACCCCATGGTCCTGCAATCCAATCACCTCTTCAAGGCTCCACCTTTCAATGACCATAACAGGATCTCCCACCCTCTTAACAGAGGGGCCAAGTTTCTAATACATAAAACTTGGGGGACACAATTCAAGCTTCATGAGTTTTGGGGGGAGAATACACAATTCAATACACTACAATGAAAAAGACCAAAAATAAACAAAAAACTATTCATGGGTGAAAGTCTCAATATGGTAAAGATGTCACCTCTTTCCAAAATGCCAAAATTTATGAATTCAATGATGTCTTAATCAAAAGCTCAGTGAGATTCTCCATTTTAAATGCATACAAATAGCCAGAACAATTTTGAAATGGGAATACAATATTATATATAGACATTTAAGCAATACTTTAATTTATGTCGATTTGTTCAAGAAAGACAAATTATATAAATAGAATACAAATCCAGGTGCAACTCCAAGAGTAAATGTAAATTTTGCTTTGCATATGATAAAGATGGTATTTCAAATCAGTATGAAAGACTATTGAATGAAACATTTTAGGTGTAGAATTAGGTTATTTACTTGAAAACTTTCTATTTTTTTAATGCAAGCATTTATTGCTATAATATTCCTTCTTTGAACTGCTTCTGCAGTATTCCAGAAGTTTTGATATGATGTCTTTATTTTTGTTGTTTTCTAGGAATTTCTTGATTTCCTATTTAATTTCTTCTTGGACCCCATAGGTCATTCAGGGGCTTATTGTTTAATTTCCATGTATTTGTATAGAATCCTGAGTTTCGCTTGTTATTGATTTCTAGTTTTAATCCATTATGGTCTGAAAAGGTAGTTGAGATGATTTCAATTTTTTAAAGTTTTTGAGACTTGATTTGTGACCTAACATGTGGTCTATCTTGGAGAAAGTTCCATGGGTTGATGAGAAGAATGAATATTCTGCAGTTGTTGGATGAAATGTTCGGGAAATATCTGCCACGTCCAATTGGTCTAGAGTGTAGTTTAAATCCTGTGTTTCTCTGTTGATTTGTTGCTTGGGTGTACTGTCTAATGACGAGAGGGGAGTGTTTGGGTCCCCCACTATTATCATACTGGGGTCTTTCTCTTTCTTTAGTCTAATGGTGTTTGCTTTATATATATGTGTGCTCCAGTGTTGGGTGCATTATATTCATGACTGTTATTTCTTCTTGCTGGATCGATCCCTTTATCATTATATGGTGGTCTTCTTTGTCTCTTTTTATGGTTTTTGGTTTAAAATCTATTATATCTGATATAAAAATAGCTACTGCTCATTTTTGGTTTCAGTTGCATGGTATATCTTTTTTCATCCCTTCACTATTAGTCTGGAGGTACTTTTACTGCTGACAGAATATAGTTGGGTCTTGCTTTTTGATCCAATCCAGCCATCTGTATCTTTTGAATGAGGAGTTTAATCCATTTACATTTAGGGTTGTTATTGAGAGGTATTGTGTTATTCCTGGCATTTTATAGCTTTTTGTTTAGATGTTTTGAGTATCATTTTTTTCCCTATCTTCTTCCTTGATTATTGGTCTTCAATGTTTGTGGGGTTTTTTTTGAGGTAAGACTTAGTTTCTTTTGTCTTTCTCATTTGCTTTTGTGTTTTACTGGTACGTTTTGTTTTTACTTGTGTATTTGTGGTAGTGATTACTGTTTTTCAGATTCCAGATGCAGGACTCCCTTGAGAATTTCTTGGAGGACTAGTCGTCTGGTGATGAACTCCCACAGTTTTTGTTTGTCTGGGAAATATAGCATTTCTCCCTCATTTCTGAAGGAGAGCCTTGCTGGGTATAGTATACTGGGCTGGCAGTTTTTTCTTTTAGTATTTTGAATATGTCACCCCATTTTCTTCTTGCCTGTAGAGTTTCAGTTGAGAAGTCTGCTGTTAGTCTGATGGCAGCTCCCTTGTAAGTGACTTGATGCTTTTCTCTTGCTGCTTTTTGGATTCTCTCTCTGTCTTTGAGCTTTGCCAGTTTGACTATAATGTGTTTCAGAGAGGATCTTTTTGGATTGAAACCGTGTGGGGATCTTTGAGCTTCCTGGATCTGAAGGTCTGTATCTCTCCCTATACCTGGGAGGTTTTCTATTATTATTTCATTAAATAGATTTTCAAAACCTTTACTTTTCTCCTCCCCTTTAGGAACACCCCCGATTTGGATATTTGTGCACTCAAGGTTGTCTGCTAGCTCTCTTAGAAAATTTTCAATTTTTTAAATTCTTTTTTCCTTTTTTTTTTTTTTTGTCTGCCTGAGTTATTTTATCAAGATCATCTTTGAGTTTGGAAATTCTTTCTTCAGCTTGCTCTAAACAGCTGCTTAAGCCCTCGGTTGTGTTTTTTATTTCATTAAATGCAACTTTCAGTTCCAGGAGTTCTGCTACATTCTCTTTCAAGGTATTAATCTCTTCATAAATTTCATCCTTCACATCCTGGATATTTTTTCTCATTTCATTGTGTTGTCTTACAGAGTCCTCTTTTATCTCATTGAGTTCCCTTAAGATAGTTACTTGGAATTCCTCTTCATTCATTTCAAGGGTTTGCTGTTCCATAGAGTCTGGTATTGAGAGCTACTGAATTCCTTTGCTGGTGTCATATTTTCTGATTTTTTCATATTTCTAATATCTCTACGTTGATTTTTGAAGATCAGTTGCTTCTTCTGTTACTCTGGAGTGGACTTTGAGGAGAAAGACTTCTTCCTCCCTTTCCAGGCTTATCCAGTGACTCTCCTTGCATCAGTGAAGTCAAATGTGTAGTGGGCCACCTGCACAGTGGTCGTGGATGTTATTAAGGCAGCGACAGTATTAGCTATGGTGATGGCTGTTGTAGACCACCTCCGTGGAAGCTGTGCGAAGCCTCCTGGTGGTGGTGTAGAGTGTAGGGTCCTGCCTTTTGTGTGGGCAGGGCAGGCCTGGGCAGTCAGCCGGCCTGTTCTCCAGCCTGCCTGGGTGCCTCCCCTGACAGCAGCGGCATGGCCTGGAGACCTGCCTTCTGCGTGGGTGGGGTGGGGATCTGGCGCGTGACTGCCCTGTTCTCCTGCCTACTTGGGTGACTCCTTTGTCAGAGGCAGCACAGCACAGGGTCCTGCCTTCTTGATTGAAACATTTTAGAAAAATCGAATATCCACTTAGAAAAAAATAAAGTCATACCGTTTACAAAATAAATGTCAGATGGAATAATGACCTTACTATATTTTATTTTATTTTATATTTTTGCAGCTGGCTAGTAGGGGGATCTGAACCCTTGGCCATGGTGTTATCAGCACCATGCTCTAATGGAGTGAGCTAACTGGCCGGCCCTATTTTATTTTCACTTCTAGATAAACACGGTGGATTGAACACACTCATTTACTTTTTCTCTTCCCTGAAAACCAACTAAAATGACAGCAAGAGGATTTCTTTTTTAAGGCAGAACTTCACAGAGGCAAAGAAAATGGGAGTGGAGGTAACCGCAACAGAATTTGAAAAGCTGGAAAGCTTCTGGTGTGACTTAGCCCTAGAAACACTGATTTTACACCAGTAGTGGGGAAAACTGAGAAAACCCTGGTTTCAACCCAGAACCTTGAGGAATTGGGACACCAGGGATCTCTGGAAGTAAAGGTAGGGCTGAAAATAGGAGAAGTTGTTGAAAGTATATTTAAGAAGCAGTTCGGCCCTCAGATCTCTTCCCCTATTCCCTGCAGCTGGGAAGCAGTTCCTTTACCCAGCCTGCCAGAAGATTAGAGGTTTATTCTCCAGGGAGGCTAAAATGGATGATCAATGGATTGGAAGGTTCTAGGCCCAGTTGAGGGCGGAGGGTACCTGCAGAAAACAGGGGCATTAAGTGAACATTTATGAACTGAATGCTGAGACCTGCTGATCTCTTCCCCACTCCCTTCAGGACTCAGAAGTCTGACTACAATAATGATCTCCAAGCAGGAGACCCTGAGAAATTTTTCTGGAGCATCTGACTAGTCCAAGAGAAAAAAATTCTAAAATATTGACATTTCCCAGTGAGATGACGCTGGCTGATATCCTTAGAGTCAACTGGCATGCCTCACTTACGGCTTAGAGCATGAAAGTAGCTTTTTTGTGCTCTAATTCTGAATTTGAGCAGATGTCCAAGAACTTCCAAACATCTGAGGGAAGCCTCAGGTCAGAAAGTAGAGACCAAAACAGTAAACAAAAGAGAGTAATTTGGAGAAAAAGGGTTAGAAAATTAAAAGATAAGAACCACCTGATCTTACTTAATATCCTCAGAGAGTAGAAGGAGATGCTACATCCACAAAACAAAAATAGGAAAATTTAGAGGGCAAAAAACAGCTGTTGAAATTAAAGAAATACTAGCAAAAATAAACTTAATGGAATGGTTGGACGATAAATTTGAGGAAAACTTCCAGAGAGGACAGCAAATAAATAAATAAATAAAATTTAATTTTAATAAATAAATAAAATTTTAGGAGAGAAAAAAGAAAAAAAAAAATAGAGAGAACCTTTCTAGGAGCTCCAACATCCATATAATAGACGATTCAGAAAGAGTGAAAGCAGAGGAGAGGAAGGTCTTACCAAAACCATTCTCAGATTCTCAGAACTGAAGACCAGCATTTCCAGTGTGAAAGGGCCCATTGAGTGGAAGGAAAGGTAGGGCTGAAAATAGGAGGAAATCTTTAGGGAATCTCAGAAAATGAGGACAAAGGAAAAATTCTATAAGCTTCCAGAGAGATAAAAAAGATCCCCTACAAGGAATCAAAAATCACAATCATTTCACCCCTCAGGAGAAAAACAATGAAGGCGAAAGTCAAGTGGAGAAAACCCTTCACATTCAGAAGGAAAGAGATTTCAAATTAGAATGCTATACCCAGCCAAACTATCAAGAAAGAGGGTGGGATAAAAACCTATTTCAGAGAAACAACTTTTTAAAAAATTTACCTCGCACACCCTGTCCAAGAAAAGAAAAACCTCAATGACGATGATCTGGAAGGAAGTAGGGATCCACTCCAAGAGCAAAGGGAAGGGGACCTCCAGGGTGATGTTGAAGGGAGAACCCAGGATAATGCTAAGCAGCACATATAAACATTTTAAACAGCTGTTCTAGATGGGAGAAGGTCAGAAATTTTGAGGATATAAACCCTAAAGCCAGGTGGTGGCGAATCAGTTTGACATTATTTATTCAAATTTCAAACGCATGGATTCCTTAACCCAGCAGTCTCACTTCTGAAAATCTGTACTGCAGAAACACTCTCACAATGCAAAATGAGGTAAGTGAAGAGTTATTCCTAGCAGCATTGCTTGTAAGAATCAAAGATTTATAACAAACTAAATATCCACCAATGAGAGAGTTAATATATATATATAAAACATCCATAGGGACCGGCCCGTGGCTCACTCGGGAGAGTGTGGTGCTGATAACACCAAGGCCACGGGTTCGGATCCCATATAGGGATGACCGGTTAGCTCACTGGGTGAGCTTGGTGCTGACAACACCAAGTCAAGGGTTAAGATCCCCTTACCGGTCATCTTTTAAAAAAATAAATAAATAAATAAAAAATAAATAAAACATCCATAAAGTGGAACATTAGGTAGCTATTTAAAAAAAGAAGAAGACATCTTTCTGTGCACTGGTATTGAAACATCTCCAGGATATATTATTCAGTGGAAAAATTAATGTGCAGAAGTGAGTGTATAATGTGCACCTTTTGTGTAAGAAGGGAGGGGGTGATATGTTTATATTTACTTGTATTTTCATAAAGATACTCTGGAAGAATACACAAGAGATTAACTTAAGTAATTATCTGTAGGAGTGGAAGGGACAGTGAGTGGATGGTGGACAAGAGCCCCAGGAACAAAATATTTCACGAAATATTACTATTTGATTTTTCAACCATGTGAATGTATTACTTTCCCAGATCATGTGAACGTATTACCTTCCAAAAGAAAAGCACGTAATGCCTATGAAAAGACTCATTCCATACATTAATTCCAGAAATCTCACTCCAGGAGAGATTTTAAGAGGAAGTTGGTAAAATACATGACATCTGAATATACTGAGAGAGATTAATAATTTAATTGGAGAAGAGTCTGGGGATGGTTTGGTGGTAGGTTCTTTTAAAAAATAAGCAAAGAAAACATAAAACAATTATTAATTTTAGAAAAACAAAAAGTAGTACAGAAAAGGATAATTTATTATAGTAGGCACATGTCTCGGCTTAGCTGTAACAAATATTTGTAGAGCATTAATGTAAACGTTGACTATTGGCCCACTTAAAAATTACATGTAGGGCCGGCCCGTGGCTCACTCGGGAGAGTGTGGTGCTGGTAACACCAAGGCCACGGGTTCGGATCCTATGTAGGGATGGCCGGTTGACTCACTTGGGAGAGCTTGGTGCTGACAGCACCAAGCCAAGGGTTAAGATCCCCTTACTGGTCATCTTTAAAAAAAAAAAAAAATTACATGTAGGGCCGGCCCGTGGCTCACTTGGGATAGTCTGGTGCTGATTACACCAAGGCCACGGGTTCAGATCCCTATATAGGGATGGCCAGTTAGCTCAGTGGGGGAGCGTGGTGCTGACAACACCAAGTCAAGGGTTAAGATCCCCTTACCGGTCATCTTATTACATGTAATCTTCTATAAAGTTTGGAGGGATGGGAAGAGTATTGGGATGTGTGGTAAGAGGGTAGAGTGAAGAGAGAATGAAATCTATACTATCCAGTCTATATCTAATTTCTAAAACTGAAAACTCATGAAGTAGTGATATTAAGCATGTCATTTAAAAATAGGGAGGTAAATGTGAATGAAAGAGTTGGAAGTGGCTTCCTCTAAAGGAGAAAATGGGATGGAGCAGAATGACGGCTGGGATTTCTGCTTTTTGCAACAAGCCCTGCAGAACTGTTTGGCTTCTTAAATTACTTGATTATAAGGTCAATAACCGTAAAACCTACAAAAAAGAAAAAAAACCCTATAAATATATTAGAAGAACCCCTGCCCCAGGGGTAGCAAGTGCTGCATCTCCAACCCCTCCTTGGGTGTCAATGGAGACCAAGTGAGAAAACTGGATTTTCACCCTCATTTGGCAGTAACAAGGCTGTACACCCCCCACCCCCACTCACACTTTAGAGCAGTGTCAGAGGAGGCCTGCTAAAGAAAATATTTAAATAAGACCCAGAGTCTCATAATGTAATACCCAAAATGTTCAGGAAACAACTGAAAATCACTTGTTATACCAGGAGCCAGGAAATTTTTTTTTTTTTTTCTTTTTCGTGACCGGCACTCAGCCAGCGAGTGCACCGGCCATTCCTATATAGGATCCGAACCCGCGGCGGGAGCGTCGCTGAGCTCCCAGCACCGCACTCTACCGAGTGCGCCACGGGGTCGGCCTGAGCCAGGAAATTTTCAACTTGAATGAGAAAAGACAATCAACAGCTGCCCACATCAAAATGATACAGTGGCTAAAATTATCTGACAAGGATTTAAACACCATCATAAAAATGCTTCAATGAACAATCCCAAACACACTTGAAACCAATGAAAAAATTGAATCTCAGCAAAGATACAGAAGAAGAAATGGAAATTTTAGAACTGAGAATTAAAATAACTAAAACAAAAAACTCAATGAGCTTGAAGAGAGAACAGTAGAAACTACTCAATATGAACAACAGGAAAAAAAAGTGACCTGTGGGGCTGCAAGTCAAGAGCTAATATTCATGTCATTGGAATTAAAGGAGAGGAGAGAGAGGTGGGGTAAAAAATATTTGAAGAAGTGGCTAAAAATTCTCCAAAGTTGGAAAAAGACAAAAACCTTTAGATTTAAGAAGCTGGGCCAACCCCAAACAGGATAAACCCAAATAAATATGAAGTTTCTTCAAAAAGTTCTTGGAAAATAGAATTAAAAGATAATACAAATCTTTCCACGTACTTTTTGAAGTTCTCTTGTACATGCCAAGACGCCTCATAATCAAACTTCTTTTTTTTTTCTTTTTTAAAATTTTATTTATATTTATTTTTGTGGGGTATAGTGTGTTGTTTCAATGCATGCATATCTTGCACAATGATTCACTTAGGGTAGATAGCATAGCTTTACCCCCCTTACCTCTGTCCCCACCCCCACCCCCAGCCTTTGGTAACAATTATTCTATTCTCTACTTTTATCTCTCTCTTTTTTTAAACACACAAAGGTTAATATCCTTGTTGCAAAAATAACTCAAAAATGAATTAGAAAAATCTAAGCTGAAATTTGGTGAAGGACATGAGCAGATAAGTCACACACCCAAAGAAATTCACATGGTTAATAAGTATCTTCTAGGGTCTGGTTGCAGGCAGGGGTGGGGCTGTCCCAACCCCCATCTCTCAGGATCCCAGGCATCGGGCTGGCTCCATTGCTTGCCTGATGTGCAGTGGCAGAGGGGGCTTGGGCCGGGCTAGGGCCCACAGCCCCTATCTCCCGGGACCCCTGGGGTGTCAGGCTGGCTTTTGTTGCTGGCCTCCATAATCAAATTTCTGAAAACTAAAGACAAAGAAAACACCGGAAAGCAGCCAGAGGAAAAACGACACCTTAACTTCAGGGGAAAAACAATTTGAATTACAGCAGAGTTTGCATCAGAAACCATGGAGGCCACGAGAAAGTGCCACGATATTTTTTTAAGTGGTGGGGAAAAAAAATAAAAAAGAAAGAAAGGATAAAGAAAAAGAACCGGCAACCCATTATTCTGTATCCAGAGAAATTATCCTTCAGGAATTAAAAGGAAATCAGGATCTTCTCAGATGAAGAAAAACTAAGGAAATTTGTCACCAGAAGACCTAAAGGAATGGCTAAAAGGGGTTCCCCAAACAGGAAATAAATGATAAAAGAAGGGATCTTGAAACATCAGAAAGGAAGAAAGAACAACAGAGGGAATAAAAATATGGTGACATCCAGTGGTACAATGGAAGGATGCACATGAGCAGAGGGGACAGGCACAATATGCCTGTCTGCCATTTCAAAAAGTTCGTGGAAAACTAGAGTTAAAAGATAACACAAATCTTCCCGTGAACGTTCTGCAGTCCCCTCATACATATGATGGTATAATGGATTGAATTATGTTTCCCCAAAACTAATTGAAGCTTGAATTGTGTCCCCCAAGTTCTATGTATTAGAAACTTAGCCCCTGCTGTGACTGTTAAGAGGGTGGGAAATCCTATTATGGTAATTAAAAGGTGGAGCCTTGAAGAGGTGATTGGATTGCAGGACTGTGCAGTAATGAAAGGATTAAAAATGGTGCAGGGGCGTGGTTCTGAGGGCTTTAAAAGAAGAGGAGAGTCTGTCTCTCTCTCTGTCTCTGCTCTCTCTGCTTCCACCATCTCACCATGTGAGACCCCTGGGTCACTCTCGCCACCACCAGATGGACTTTGGACTTCCCAGCCTCAGAAACTGTAAGCAATAAATTTCGTTTTCTTTATAAATTACCTAAGTTCCATGTACTTTGTTATAAGCAACATAAATGGACTAATACAGATGGGATATTATTCAGACTTAAAAAAGAAGGAAATCCTGCCATTTGCAACAACATGGATGAACATGGAGGACATGACGTGAAGTGAATTAAGCCAGACACACAAAGACAAGTGCTGCATGATCTCGCTTACATGTGTGATTTAAACAAGTTGAACGTACAGAAACAGGGAATAGAAGAGCAATTAGCAGGGGCTGGGAGGTGGGGGATGTGGGGAGATGGTGGTCAAAGGGTGGAAACTTCGAGTTATAAGATGAGTAAGTCTGGAGACCTAATGTACAGCACGGTGACTAGAGTTAATAATAATGTATTGTATACTTGACATTTTCTAAGAGAGTAGATCTTAAGTGTTCTCATCACACCCCCCAACATGGTAACTATGTGAGGTGACGGATAGGTTCCTTGTGGTAATCATTTCACAATATATAAGTATATAAAAACATCACATCATACACCTTAAATATATATAATTTTTAATCTGTCAATCATGGCTCAATAAAGCTGGAAAAAAATAAATAAATAAAGACACATGTATATTTTTAAAAAGCCATAAAAGAGAAATTAGTAAGTTTGATTACATACAAGTAAAAAAGCTTCCGTATGACAAAAAACACCATAAATGAAACTAAAAAAGCAAATTAATAAACAGGAAGTAAAGACTTTCACCATATGTAACAGAGAATGGAGTGATGTCAGAACATATAAAGCACTCACTCCTACAATCAATCAGAAAAGCGCAAATAGCTCCCCTTGAAAGTGGCCACGATCACGTATGAAGAAATCAATCCATGTGACCAGTACACATGTATATAGATGATCACGTTCACCAGAGTCTGGAAAATGCAAATTAAGGTGGAAATGAGATACCAATGGAATAGAAATTGATTGGATGGTGAGATGTTAGTCAAAGAGTATAAAGTTTCAGTTAGACAGGAGGAATTAGTTCTGGAGACTCGCTGCACAGCATGGTGACTATGGTTAACAGTAATGTACTGTGTGCTTCAAAATTGCTGAGTAGATTTTAAATGTCACCACAAAATAAAAGTATGCGAGGTGATGAATATGTTAATTAGTTTGATTTAATCATTCCACAATGTATCTATACATCAAAATGTCATGGTGTACCCCATAAATATATACAATAAATAAAAAAGTAAAAAATACAGGACACGTTAAAAAAACAAAACAAAAAATAAAATAACATCCAGTCCTTTTGAATGCAATATCATATTAGATATATATGTTTTTGAGTATTTTCTTCTGCACGACTGTGTTTCCCCTGAGTTCTTATTTTCCATATTTTTTCTTTGGGTATTTTTTTTTTTTTTTCGTTCACAATAAAGTTACACCTTGAGAAAAAAAAGAAAGAAATTGAACAAAAAAAAATTGGAGGCATTATCTACTAAAATTTACACTATTCATACCCTATTGCCTAGCAGTATCTACTCTAGAAAGTCACTCGCACGGGGTGGGGGGCGTGGGGGGAGGATGGGAGATTGTTGGATTAAAGCGAGTGGAGGTAGTGCATGAGTGGGTGCTTGCAAGAATGCTCCAGTAGCAGTACCTGTGTCAGGAAGATGCGTGGGAATTTACTCTGTGTATTCACTGATAGGTATGTGGTCCTATCAGCTATGGTTTTTCCGTGTTGTAGGACATCGTGCTGTGGTTACAAAGGAGTAAATTATCACAGAATGTGGTATGTAGTAAATATCATGTATGTGAAAATACGTAGAATTGTGTGCGCGCGCGCGCGCGCGCGCGCGTGTGTGTGTGTGTGTGTGTGTTGGCAAAGGTGCTGGAAGGATAAGAGAGGTCACTCTGAGAAAGGACTGGGTTGGGGGATGTGTGATTGAGAAGATATACATTTCATTGGAATCTTTGGACTTTTTTTATAATGAGAACGACTTTATATATTGATTGAAAAACCAAAAATAGTTGCTTTGGGAAACCGTCTGATAGTTTCTCAAAAAAGTTAAGCATAGAGTTACCCAGCAATTTCCTGTGTTTATACCCAAGAGAATCGAAAACATATGTCCACACAAAACTTGCATACAAATGTTGATAGAAGAGTTATTCGTTGTAGCCCCAAAGTGGAGACCACTCAAATGCCCATCAACTGATTAATGGATAAACAGAATATGCATGTCCCTGCAATAGAATGTTATCCGGCCGTTAAAAAGGAAGTACTAACTCTTGCTACAACATACTGAACCTTGAAAACCTCATGCTAGGAGACGGAAGCTAGTCACCAAAGGTCACTTATCGTATGATTCCACTCATAGGAAATGTCCAGAACAGGCAGATCCAGAGACAGAAAGCAGATTAGTGGGTTCCAGGGACTGGGGAGCGAGACAACTGGGGAGTGACAACTAAGGGGCTCCTTTTTGGGGTGAGGAAAATATTCTAAAATTGATTGTGCCGATCGTTGCACAATTTTGTGAATATACTAAAACACACTGAATTGCAGATATTTGAAAGATGAATCTTACACTATGTGAGTTATATTTCAATAAAAAATTGTTTTTTTAAATGCTCCGAAATAGAGGAATAAAGGAGTGCTAGTGGGAAAAAGGAGAGGAAGGCAATACTAGCCCTGGGAGCTGGAGAAGCTTGAGAGGAGGTGACATTTTAACGGGTCTTACAGGGCAAATGGCTATTTGGAAGACAGAGAGGAGGGGAAGAGGGTATTCCAGACAGCAGGCACAGCACGTGCAAAGATGGAAAAGCACAGGATGTGTTGGGGGAACTATGAGAAGGTCAGATCGACCGAAGCAAAAGAAGTGAGAAACAGTTGGTGGGGAAGGTGGGCTGGAGCCTGTCCGGAAGAGCTCCGAGGGCCAGCACAGGTGGCAGGCAGGGGCGCCCTGGCCATCCAATGTGGCTGCAGGGGGGGTTATCTGTCAGGTGGACTGTCCTCTTGTAAGGCACGCTGGAAGAGAGGCAAGTTTCACTTTCCTAGAAGTCTGAGATTTCTAGGTCGCTGTGATGGGAGGTCACTGGATTAAAGCAAATAGAGGCATGTGGGATGAATCATTGTCATGAGACTGCTGTATATACAATGAAAGGAAAGTAAAACCGCAACAAGGGGTGTCAATGTTTGCTGTGAGCAGGAAGCCCACCTGGGCTGAGTCCGATGACCTGCTAAGGGGCTTTCCTGAAGACTAGGAGAAAATTCCTTTGTCTGGCTGACTTTCAGATCAGATTTCCTGTTAGACCAACTGGGGGGTGAGAATTCAGTCTGGGGAATGCCAAGCCCTCCCCCCAGGGACCAGATCCACCACTGTCCCCATCTCTCTCTCACACACACACCCACACTCAGCATGCTGTCTTCAGTGGGCCTCTGCCTCAGCCCCAGCACTATAGACAGAGGCCTCCTGCCTGCTGACAAGCTGTTTAGGAAATTCTACTCGGAAGAAGTCCTCAAGCAAAGGCTGGGGGTGGGGGGATGATTCCTGATCCTGGTTGCGGGGCAAGAGAACCAGACGCTGTCCCATCCTCCATGGACTTGCACGCCAGACCCGTGTCTGCTGCCAGCTGTCCTGCTCCCCGACCCCTTCTTTTAAAGGAGGTGAGATTGGGGTCCCCTCAGGAGCCTCCAGGTGGTGCCTCTGCTGTTGTTGTAGTCCGTTTCTGTTGCTTATAATAAAACACACAGAACTGGGTGATTTATAAAGAAAATGAAATTTATTGCTACCATATTGTACATTTCCATCATCACAGACATTTCTACCAGGTAGCGCCGATTTAGAGCATATCATGCAACCATACTGCAATGCAGTTTGGAGAAAAGGCCAGCTTTAAAAACATCCGAAATTATGTTCTCATTCTTAGGAGATTCATGCTGATGTATTTAGGGGTGAAATGTCATCATATATGCAACTAATCTTTGAAGGCTCATTCACAAAGGATAGACAGGGTGAGAAGAAGGAAGAGACAATGAGTGAGAGAGGGAAGGGAAGAGAAGAGCTAGGAAAAGGAATAAAGGAACCGTGGGAAAATGTTGACAGTTTTCGAAACAAGGTGTAGGTTATGTGTATGTTCATTGTCCCATTGTTTCAACTTTTCTGCATCTTTTAAATTTTTCAAAATACAAAGTTATGGAGGGGTCTCTTTGGAAACTAAACCACATATTTATAAGTAATCTTTAGGTTAAAGAGAAAATTATAAAAGTAAGAGGTATTAGAACTGAATGATAATAAAAACAGTACTCAAAATTCGTGGGACACAGCTAAAGCTGTACGCAGAGGGAACGTTACTGCATTCATTAGGAAACAAGAAAGGTTAAAAATAAATGAACTAAACATCAAACTCAAAACATTGGAAAAGAACATGAAGGCATACCAAAGGAAGAACAATGACGGAAATAATAAAAACAGGCACTGGGTCGGCCCGTGGCTCACTCAGGAGAGTGTGGTGCTGATAACACCAAGTCAAGGGTTAAGATCCCCTTACCGGTCATCTTTAAAAAAATTTAAAAATAAATAAATAAATAAATAAAAACAAGCACTGAATACAATGAAATAGAGAAGGTTAAAAAATGTAAAGGCGATTCTCTGGGAAGACTAATAAACAGAAGATGCAAATAAATACAATACAGCAAGAAAAGGGGAAATAAGATTTACAATAGAGGTGAAATGAATATACACTAATAAACTAGATGAAAATGGATATAATTTTAGAAAACTATAAAGATGGTAAAATTACACAAGAAGAAATAAAGAATTTGATTAGAATAATAAGTCTTTTAGAAATAGAAATAGTAGACAAAGATCCCCCTTTGATAAAAGGCCCATTTGATTTCACTGTTGAGGTCTTCCAAAATCTCAAGAAACAGTAAATTTTTTAATAAAAGTAGCACCAGAAAATAGTAAAATAGCTAAACCTTCTCAGTTAATTTTATGAGACTAATATAGTCTTGATTTCAAAACCAAATACAGACAACACAAGAAAACTATATGATTGTGTCATTCAGTTATTTAACAAAGTAAATGTAAAAATATAAAATAAAATATTATCTAACTGAATCCAACAGTGCATTTTTTAAAAGATACATGGGACCGGCCCGTGGCTCACTTGGGAGAGTGCGGTGCTGATAACACCAAGGCCACGGGTTCGGATCCTATATACGGATGGCCGGTTGGCTCACTTGGGAGAGCGTAGTGCTGACAACACCAAGTCAAGGACTAAGATCCCCTTACAGGTCATCTTTTAAAAAATAAAGAAAGAAAGAAAAAATAAAAAGATACATTATGATCCAGTAGAGTTTATCCTAGAAATGCAAAGATAGTTCAAAATCAGAAAATATACCAGTGTAATCACCACATTAATAAAGTAGAAAGTCATATGATTATCTACGTGTAAAAACTATCATTTAATAAAGTTCAGCACAATTTATGATTTAAAACTCTGAGCAAAATAGAAATAAAAAGGGAACTTCCTAAACTTAATAAAAAGGTGATAATATCAAAACCTACATCATATAATGTACTTAATGAAGAAATTTTACATGGATTATCTTGGGGATCAGAAACAATTTTAACCAAGAGTGTTAAGAAGAATAAGAAATAATATTGGTAAAAATTGAAAGGGAAGAAAATAAACTATCATTATTTGTAAATGATATGACATCTTTCTAGAAAAATCAAATCAACAGGCAAAATTTAGAACTATTAAGATTCTTTGATAACTACTAGAAAACTTCCTGGATTTAAGATCACCCTGTGCTGGCAATAGTCAACTAAAAGTTTTAATAGAAAATAAAATATGATTTTTAATATTCATGAGACCATCAAGGAATTAACCTGTATAAAAGACATATAATAAGGATGATCTAAATAAATAAAGATACATACATACTCTTGAATGGGATGGTTTACTATTATAAAATAATAATTCTCACAAATTAATTTATAAGTTCAATAGAATTCCAATACAAATTCCAGTTCAGTTTTTTAAAATCATGATAAACTAACCCAACTGGGTTAAATAGTGTCTCCCCCAAATTCACGTCCACCCAGAACCTCAGAATATGACCTTTTTAGGAAATAGAGTCTTTGCAGATCTGATTAGTTAAGATGAGGTCATCCTGGGTTAGGGCAAGCCCTCAATCCAATGACTGGTGTCCTTATAAGAAGGCCATGTGAAGACCAAAGCAGAGGTGGGAGTGATACTGCTGCAAACTGAGGAACGCCACAGACTGCCGACAGCCAGCAGAGGCTAGGAAGAGGCTCACTTCTTTAGGGCTTTTGGAGGGATTACGGCTCTGCCGACACCTTGAATTTCGACTTCTGGCCTCTAGACCTTTGAGAGAATAAGTTTTTCTTGGTTTGTGGTACTTTGTTATGGCAGCCCTAGGAAACCAATATACCAACTCCACAAGTAGCTAAGACACCCCACCCCATTATACAACAAAGAACATCTAGGGATGGAATCAGAAAGAGAACATGGAACAGAATAGAGATATTGGAGACAGACCTGTATATTCTTGAGCACTGATTGTCTAGTATTTGGTGTTGAAAAATTGACTCGATAAAGGAAAAAATAAAACTGAATCTCTACTTAACACCATATAAAAAAGTTGTACTCCATAGCCCAGCTGCTCAGAGTGCAGTGTTGCTAACACCAAGGATAAGGTTTGGATCCCCCTACTGGCCAGACACCAAAAAAAAAAAAAAAAAAAAGTTGTACCCGGGATGGAATACAGACCTAAAACCATAAAACTAATAGAAGGAAATTGTAAGAGAACATCTTTTGGGACTTAGAGATATGAAAGGACTTAAAACTTCAAAAGCAGAAATTATAAGGAAAAAGTGATGATTTTGGTCACATCAATTTAATGATTTCTGTTCAGTCAAGGGTCCCATGGGCAAATCTAAGTCTGGTGCAGACTGGGGGGAGACACTTCTAGGAGCTAATATCTAGGACATTAGTCTAGAACAGCACCGTCCAATAGAACTCTGTGCTGATGGAAGTGTTCTATACCTGCTCTGTCTGATAGGGTAGCCATGTGGCTACTGAGCACTTGCAATGTGGCGAGTGTGAATGGGGAACTGAATTTTAAATTTTAATTAATTTAAGTTTAATAGTTATATTTGGCTAATCATCAAGAACAAGATAGGAGTAAACATAAGAAGGGATACTCAAACTTATTAGTAATCATAAAAAGGCAAATTATTATTATTATTTTTTTTTTTTTTTAAAAGATGACCAGTAAGGGGATCTTAACCCTTGACTTGGTGTTGTCAGCACCACGCTCACCCAGTGAGTGAACCGGCCATCCCTATATGGGATCCGAACCCGTGGCCTTGGTGTTATCAGCACCGCACTCTCCCGAGTGAGCCACAGGCCGGTCCATAAAAAGGCAAATTAAAACAGCAATGATGAAATTACCCTACACCTACAAATTGGCAAAAATTAGAAAGCGGATAATGCAATTGTTGTTGGGAATGCGGGGATGTAGGAACACTCAGGCATTGCTCGGTGAAGCGTAGACAGCCCCAGGTTAAAGGAACACAGAGCAACCAGAATGGATCTTAAAAACATATTAAAGAGCTGGCTAGTTAGCTCAGTTTGTTAGAGTGTGATGCTGGTGAGATCAAGGTCTGGGGTTGGATCCCCATACTGGCCAGCAATAAAAAAAAAAGCAAAGGAAAACATAATGAGGGAAAAAAATAAGAAAAAGTGTTAAATATATAATGCAAAATTATTTATGTAAATTTAAAATACATACACACAAAACACATTGGCTGGAAAGCATACAAAAGTTGATACACATTAAACACACTGGACTGGGTTGCCTATGGGGGGAATGGAAAGAGAAGTTGGGGGTAAATGGGAATAAATATATTAATAAAACAGAAGAACTTTGCATGGAACAACAATGATAAATTAATCAATAAAAATTTCTTATTAATCTCCTACGAAATGGAACCCTTGTCAAACAAAAATTATGGAAGTCCATTGTTTTGGACTGCACTAGGCCCCAACCGACCAGACAAAACCAAAATGGAGTCACTCATGCTAAATGCCACATGATCAAACTGAAACTTTAAGGAAACAGATAGATCACAAACCAGACCAGTTTTTCCTGAAAACAGGAGATTCTAGTCTACCTGTCAGTGCAATAAGGAAGTCCCCTCCGCTATTTTTTTTTTTTTTCTGGAGTTGCAATTATTAGATATTTTATTCACATTTTACAAAAGAAGAAACAGCATAGAGAGACTTAAGTGTCACATATATAGTAAGCAGATCCAAAGCTACAAACCAAGTCTTCTCATAAAAATCCACATTTCCCCATCACAGGGCAATGATTTACTACGAATTAGTATTCTGCCTTACTTTAGCCTCGCTAGATCTAATCTTCTATTTACTGTAGACTATTTGCAAAAAGACAGTCATTTACCAATGTCTAAGTCAGAGGAGAATATTTTGAATTTACATGGTGTTGTCGTAGTATTCTACAATCGCACTCCTTAAAACTCTAGCATTTATTAATTTCACTGTTCTTTTTTAACTTTTTAAACAATTTTTATTTCTAATTAACGAGTGATGCTATGTATTTGTGAGGTACAAAGTGATGTTTTGATATATGTATACATTGTGAAATGATTATATCAAGCCAAATAACCTGAAGTAACCTGATATTAACCAATCAATTCTCTTTCTATTCTCTGTTTCCTTGTTCTTACCTTACAAAACCCACTGTTCTACGATTGCCCACTGTGTGCTCCTTCTATTTTTGTAGAATGGAGGCTGCCCTGATTCATGAATCACAAATAAAAGCCAATTAGATCTGTAACTAAATTTGTTGTAATTGCGTCTTAGACCTTAACCCACCAGTAATTTCAACGTGTTTACTAGGTAGGTTTATTATAGGAAATTATACTAGTTAATATGTCAATTTTGCAGTTAAACTATTATTGTTATGGTTTATAGTATATAACCCACTGACCATGACATCATTGCATTTGGTGAAATTAACCCAACCAATATAAAAACTGTGTAGACTCTCTGGGAGTGGGTAAATCATTTCTTCCTTGCAGAGGTTTATGCAGATTTTGAAAATGAGTGATTTGACCCACAATGCAAAATCTCTTTCATGACACTATGATATGGAAAAGGTAACACAAATGGCTGTTTTTTTTCACTGTTTTTATTGAAATGGTCAATTACTTTTTATTTTAGTAATATACATATGTATGATTTACCAATTTAACCAATTCTAAATGTACGATTCGGTGGCATGGCGTACACCCACATTGCTGTGCAGCCATCACCGCCTCCCATTCCAGGACTTTCTCATCTTCCCAAACTGAAACTCTATACCCATTAAACAATAATCCCCTACTCCCCTACCCTTCACCCCTGGCAACCGCAAGTCTACTATGCCTCTATAAAGTTGCCTATTCTAGATATTCCATACAAGTGAAATTATACAGTATTTGTCCTTCTGTGTCTGGTTTATTTCATTTAGCATAATGTCTTCAAAGTTCATCCATGTTTGTAGCGTGTGTCAGAATTGCATATATTCCATTATGCTATGTACCATATTTTGTTCACCCGTTCACCTGTTCGTAGGCATTTGGGGTATTTCCAGCTGTGGGCTACTGATAATGCTGCTGTGAACGTGGTGGGACAATATCTTCCAGTTCTTTTGGACGTATACTCCGAAGTGGAATTGCTGAATCCCATGGTAATTACAAATGACTTTAACATAGGAGACGAAGCTAGACCTCCTTCATAAGAGAAATGAAAATTAAAACTCTGGAAGCGGCTTTCACCTGTAAGGTGACAAACGTTCAGAAAGGTGGCTTTCTGCTGTGTGGACGCAGGTGTGCTCAGGTTGGCGGGGGAGGGGAGAGGCCTCGCTTGTTCACCGCGCCCCCTTGTTCCTTTTGTACGTTCTGCGCGCACGATTCTGCCTATGGACGCATTCCCTGGGGTCTGACTTTCGCTGCCTGGTAGGAGTGAGCGGTGGGCGTCTTGCGGGCCCGGGCCGCGTCCCCAGATTCCCGGGCGCCCCACCTCTGGGGCTTCCTGGCCGGCCTCCTGCCCACCAGGGGTGCCCCTGCGGCTGGACGGAAGCACTTTCCCCCGGCGCCTCCCACCCGCCGGGGCGCGCTGGGTGCGGTCACGGCAGCCTGGGGCGAGGGGAGCCCGCGCCCTGCGGGAGCCCAGGACCGCCCTCTCCCGCTGCTGGAAGACGGGGACCATGGGGCTACCCGGGACTGGAACGCCCGAAAGGACACTCCTCGGCACCGCCCCCTGCCGGCGGGACGCGGGCCGGCAGCCCCTGGTCGCCTTTTGGCGCTTCCCCTCCGGCCTGCAGGCTCCTGATTTTGCAGAGCTGAGCGGGCTTCTCAGAACGCAGACACTGCAGCGTTGGGCTCCATCTGACCATCTGTGTTCAGTAAACATTTGTTAAATTGACTTAAGGGAAGAAGTGTTAAGGGACATTTGTTTAAAAGGGAAGGGACCATAGGAAGAAAATTATAAAATCAGTCTTAGGACATAAAAAGAAATCTGAGCAGACGGAGTGAAACAGAGGAAGGCTAGGCCTGTGAACCAAACTGACTCCATCTTCCCTGCAGAGGACACTTTGTTATTTTCCACTCCTCAGTCATGAGACCCCCAGGGCAAAAGATTACCCCATGGCCCACCCTGATAAAATAGATAAAGAGAGGAAACAGATATTTACTGAATTGCAAAACCCCTCCCCAAGGCGTGTTTACCATAATTGTAAAAATTAAGTTACAGATTAACCTTAAGACCCCTTTGGGAATTCCCACCTGTGCACAAAGCTTCAAGGAGATTGCTACAACCACCCTCCAGGGGTGACAATGATGACCACCACTGCCATCTTGGACCTACTGCGCATGCACCCATGACTGACGCAACTGGGAAGAACAGAATTGACCACCTCCAGTGACGCTGGCCTGCCACCCCTTAACTCTTTTCCCCATAAAAAACCCTGAACAGCTCCCCTCGGGGAGCTAGCTTTACTGTCGCTACTCCCCCCTTATGCATAAGTCTATCTCCTCTTTCAATAAAGCATCTCTTGCTTTACTGCTGGGTGCGTTGTTCATTTCTATGACTTTGCAATCCAAGAGCCTAAGTGAGTCATTGGCAAAAATTCGAAAACTTTGGGCACCAGAGAAGACTCCAGCTGCAAGAGGCAAGTGGCCACTGGGACCACTATGCTCCCATGTCTCTGCTGCTGGTAAGTCTCTCCTGGAGTCCCTGCCGAAATTTTGACAAGGCAATGCTTTAGTCTCTTTTACTCTCCTTTCCCCCCTTTTCTTCCTCTTTAAAGTGGCTGCAAGACAACTGCAGCTTAAACTTCTCAGCCTGGGAGAGGCTGCTCCCTCCGGCCGGCAAACGGCTTGCCCTGGCAGATGACTAGCAGGGGTGGGAAGGCCAGTCCTGCGCTGTGAAGACCTTGCTTGAGCAGGCTTCCCCGACGGGGGATTCATGGAGTGTGGGATTCATCCCCACGCTGCGCAGTGACTGAAGTCCGGAAGCCACTAAAATCGTCTCTACCTTTCTCTGATTTGCTGAGCCCTCTCCTGCTGTTTGGTTGGATTGTATCTACTACTATGTAGGTGCAGCCTGGAACAGCTCCCGGCCATGCTTTATTTCTCATTTTCCAAGCCTTCTTCTGCTGCTCGGTATAAGTGCACCCTGGAGGGCCCCTGGCTGGGCTTTGTTTCTCTAATTTAAATCTAATCAGTACTTTTCTTCTTTATGCCGAGGACGGTGAGAACTGCTTTTATCAATTACTGTATCAATGGAATAGATTGGCCCCGCCAATTGGGACTAGAATAAACTGGAGCCCACTGCTCCTCTTTTCTCTTTGTTTGCTTGGTTCGACATTTAGTTGAGTATCGGTAATCTGAATAAACCTTCAGATCCTTGCACCAACTTTTGGACTTTCAAGTAATTTGTTTAGTGCGAGAGGGCAGCCGAGCCTGGTCTGTTGTAACAGGTGGGCATATCACACCACATCCTGGCATGAGATTATATTTACATGGGTGAATGAATGACCAACATCTAAGAGGTAAGCAAGAAAGGCAGCATAAACATGAAAAAGAGCAGTGAGGTGCAACTTGCCATATGGAATAGGATTCCTAGAAGAACATTTTGTAACCAACCAATGTAGTATCTGTGTAGGAAGAAACAGCTAGACTGCTGGAACTGATGAGATAATTCAGAAATTGATTCCAGTATATTGAGAAGTTAAAATATTACAAAGGAGGTGTTCCAAGTCAGAGGGAAAGGCTACTGTGTCCCCTCAGTGGCCCTGGCCAACCTGGCTCTCCATCAAAAGGGGATATACTGAACCTTATCATGCCCCACATCCCAAAGTGAATTCTGGATGAAGTTATAAATGTTAAAACAGCCAAAACCAAACAAAAACAAAACTGGAGAAAAGCTAGGAGATTAGTTCCTAGCCAAAATAGGAAATTCAGGGCCAGCCCATGGCTCACTTGGGAGAGTGTGGTGCTGATAACACCAAGGCCACAGGTTTGGATCCCTATATAGGGATGGCCAGGGAGCTCGCTTGGGAGAGCGTGGTGCTGACAACACCAAGTCAAGGTTTAAGATCCCCTTACCAGTCATCTTTTTGAAAAAAATTAAAAATAAAAATAAATAAATAAATAACAAAATAGGAAATTCAGGAGTTTTAAAAGAAAAGAGATATGTTTGATTATATAATAATTTAAAACTTTGCATAGTAAAAGATACAATAAGCAAAGTTAATAAAGAACATATGGGGAAAATGCTATCTGCAATATAGAGGACAAAGGATCATTTTATAAAACAGAGTCTCTACTATTCAAAGAACTCTTACAAATTTGTAAGAAAAGACAATGCAATTTTTAAAATGGACAACAAATAATATGAATAGAAAATTCACAGAAAAGCAATCCAAATGGCTGCTAAACAAATGAAGAAAATGCCCAAACATACTGGTTGTTGGCTGAATGCAAGTGAAAGTCACAGTTCAGTATCCCTTTACATCCTGGAGGGCGGCAGCAGCAGCTGTGGCTGGAGAGTCTCTATTACTGCAATTATAGAAGTAGAAACACCAGCACATTAAGACACATGAAAAATGTTGTTTATTGCAGCACTACGAGCAGAGACCAGGCACAAAGGGAAGTTTGTCAATGGATGGAGAGTAAATGAATTAAGACACACTCTCATGTGGAGCATTATGCAGCAATGAGATGAAGGACTTGTAGGATTTCCATGAGATATTTGCAAAGATGCGTGTTTAATATAATTCCACTTTGTAAAACAAACACGGGCCAAAATCTCCTATGTATACACACACACACATGCATACACGCACACGTGGGTATACAAGTCTGATGTGATTATATCAGCATGGAGAAAGGTCTGGGAGAATACATACAAGATTACGTGTGTATGTGGGTATGTGTGCGTGTGTGTCTGTGCGCAGGCAATGTGGGGTAGACGGGTGGAGAAAAGGGAGGAAAGACATCAGGGAGAAGGTGGGAGAAGAGAGGGAAGCAGGGGGAGGAGAAGGCTAAAGTGAAAGGGGGACAGGTAAAGAAAGAAAAAACTTCACAATAAAAAAACAAGCAAAAGCATATATGTGTCTACTTGTGTACAATGATATATGTAGTAAATATATGCTCAAAGAAATGAAAAACTATATAGTTCTATCTGTATCTGCTAATGGTGGATAGGCCCATGCCACATGCTGTCAAGTGATACAACCAAGCTGCAGGGGGGATTTTATGCACACACACACACGTATGTATACACACCACACCCTCACACCCACGTATATACACACAATTTTGGTTAAAACAGGCATTCCCCATCCCACAAGTGTCCAGAATCCTCTGCATGTAGGTGTGAGTGAGAAGTGGGGACAGTCTGACACCCCCGGCTGCTAATGTCGTCTGCTTCCGGGTGCAGGGGGAGAGGGTCAGGGGTTGGTTCCAATGGAGATGACGAGCCTTGGTTCTATACATTTTGGGATGGTTTCACTGGTTACTAGGATGTTTTCTTTTTTGGAATTTAAAAGGTATCAATAAAGAACATTTTAAAGAATAAGGGAGGTGCTGGTGAATGCCACTGGAGAACAGCTCCCTTCTCACCAGGTGGCTGGGGGCGGGGAGCAGCCCAACCCAGTAATGATTAAAGCCACATGGCCCCACGCTCTGAAGTCACTTTTTGTTATAAAAGTGATACATGATCGTTGTATAAAAAAAAGAAAGAAAGAAAAATCAAACAGAACAGAAGGGCATATAGTAAAAAGTAACAGTCCCCTGCCCGACCTCTTCTTTCACCTATGAAGAAGTAAATGCTTTGGAATTTGCCCTTGCCATATTAGAAAATTAGATACAATACATGAAACAACCAATTGCAGATGGGAAGCATCATGCAGAGCAGGAGAGAAAGAACGCAGATGAGGTAAGTTCTGTGACCCCCCGGTTTTCTGCCTGGAGGCAATTTCTAGAATGTGGGTATAGAAAGGGGATCCCAAGCAGAGCACAGCCATCTTACTGAGTAGAGGAAAATGAGATTAGTGTTTGGGAGGCTGTGAGCAGAATCTGGGAGGCAGAATACCAGAGGCAAAGAATCCAGATAGAGAAAAAGCTCCAGAAATCTTTATGGGGATCTCAAGCCTTTGGCTGAATACTAATAAGTGAATGTACAGAATGGAACCCCACAAAGCTGGGCAGAAGGGAGGAGAAGTGGTGGACTGATGGGTACAAAGCTATGCTATCTACCCTAAGTGAATCATTGTGCAGTACACGCATATATTGAAACAACACACTGTACTCCACAAATATGTACAAATGTTAAAATATTTTGAATAATTTTTACAAAGCCAGACAAAAAACCAACTGCTTGGGAAAGAACAATGACTGTATGTCAAACAATTCTCAACTCTTACACAGAGCCAGGAACCATTTAAGTTTCCACCAGCCAGAAAAGAGAGGCCTCATTGAACACATGAGATACTCACTAGACGTCCCAGAAGGGTCACACCTTATCAGCAGAACTAACCTACACCTAGACTAAAGAACACTCTGGAACTGCCTTTTATGGTGGTTAAAGGTAGTGCCTCAGAGAACTGTTCAGTTAAAAATAGGGTTGCAGTCTCAGCAGAAGTCCAAGGTAGGGAAGGTGTACTAGTTTTGTTTTTGTGTTGCTATAATAAAATACAGGTAATTTATAAAGAAAAGGGGTTTATTTGACTTATGATTCTGGGGAGCTGCATCTGGTGTGGGCCTCATGCTGCTTCCACTCATGGTGGAAGGCAGCAGGGCAGCCAGCAGGTGCAAGATCACATGGCAATCAAGGAAAGGAGGTGGCAAGCTTCTTTAGCAACCAGCTCTTGTGGGAACTAATCCATTTCTGTGAGAGCTCACTCACTGTCCCCCACCCCTCGGGGAGGGCATTAATCTATTCATGAGGGGTCTGTCCCCATGATCCTAAACACCTCCCAACATTGCCACATTGGGGATCACTTTCAACATGAGCTTTGGGGGGACAAACATATCTAAACTATATTAGAAGGGCTTATTTCAAAAAGGTTTGTAGGAATGACTTTTGTCTAATAGAGTGAACCTCACTAAGATTTACAAGAGACCCACAAGGCTTATAACAAAATTGTATTGGCAGAATACCAATCTGCTTAGATTGAAAGTAACAGAAACAATCCAAAATAAAAAGAGGACTTTGGATCCCCCAAACAACTACACACAAGAAATAAGCTGAGATAGCAATTCATCTGCAAACACAGACTACCTTTTGTGGGAAAAGAAGGATAACCAAGATGATGGAACAACGACCCCAAAAGGCAGAGCCAAGAGCCACAGAGAAATGGAGAACAATTCCCAGGCTATGAGTCCTAATCAAGAATCTGCCAATGTGTGATTTGCTGGATTTCAAAATTGTTATGGACCAGTGACTCCTATATACTTCCCATTTTCCCTGTTTTTGAGTTGGAGGATTTACAGCAGTTATTCCATGACTGTACCCCCATTACATATTTGGTATATGGGTTTGGGGGATGGTATCTGCTTACCTCTTTAATTAATAGATCCTCAGATCAAAAGAATTACTCCGGAACTGCTGTACTTAAAGAACTAGAAATGAGAAGTCATATACACACCTGGACTTGCTTTAGTTGACAAGCTGACAACATTCTGGACTTCCAGTTGATGTTTAATGGGATGAGACTTTGGAGAGCTTTGCAGGGGAGGGAGTGCATTTTGTATATAAGAGCGTTGTGAATCATTGTGAGCCAGCCTCTTACATAACACCCAATAACTGCCTCCTGTATTCATATTTTTTGTAGTCTATTCTCACACTAAATCGTGTCTGGCCTGTGTCATAACAGAATATTGAAAAAAATGGTGGTGTTTGGCTTCCAAGGCTTAGTGATAAAAGACATTGCAGCTTTCACATTTGCTAACTCTTTGAGTATTCTGGGAGGAAGCCATTTGTCATACCATCTGGACACTCAAGAAGTGTTTGCAGAGGTCTACCTTGGAGGAATTGAGGCTTCCAACAACCTGTGGGACTTGCTGTCCATGTGAGGTCAGCAGAAGCAGATTCTCCAGTCTGTGAGGCCTTCATAATGCAACCCTGGCTGGCATCTTGCTGGCAGCCTCATTACAGCCCCTGAGCCAGAACTGGCCAGCTGAGCTGCTTCTGAATTACGACCCACAGACACTAAACTGTGAGAAGAAAAACTGTACTTATTGTTTTAAGCCACTATAAATTAAGGAGTAATTTTTCACACAGCAGAATATAACAAATACAGTAGACATTGGTTCCACAAATAAAGTCAACTCTTGTTCCTTAATAGTGGGCTTTTGAGATCTGATTAAATAAGTTTAATTCTCAAATGTGACATTCTAGTCATGGCTATGATTGCACAGTTGATTTGTTGAGTTATATTCCAGCAGAAAGGATGATAGTTTCTTATCAAACCTATGAAAATAATTATATTGTCATGAAAAACAAAAAGACCCAGAACAAGTACTTGTTTCTCAATGCTAAGGGCTCAGTGAGAATCAAATACCATTAAAAGCACATTTCATAGGCCTCCAGTCAAGAGGGCAGAATAGATGGTCCCCAGCATCACTCTCTTCCACAAATCAACCAATTTACAACTATTAAACAACTACAGCCAAGCTGAGGCCACTAGACCTCAGGAGAAGAGGAGGAGAGACCTACAGAGTGTGTGAAGGCAGGAGAAGCCATGATGAGAGAAAGAAAGGATCGCTCCCACCATTTCAAGCTGCAGCCACTTCAAGGCTGGCCCTAGTGAGTGCACAGGGGAAGAGATGGCAAAAGCTGCAGCTGTACCCTTCCTATGAAGTTGTTTGGAGGCATCAGGAGAGAAGAGGACGTTGGTGGCCCTCAGGATAGCAAGACCACTAACAGAATTCCTGCATGGACTCACCTAGGAGCAAGAAACCACAGCAACTGAGAAAAGGAGCCACTCAGAGGCCAGTGAGTCATCACAAGGGGTTGGTGCATGGCTCGTCCCATGGGAAGTGTTTGGAGTGCAGGTAGTGGGGGAGATGGGCCCACCAGGGGAACATCAGGGCACAGTATGGACAGCTGATCTGCCCCCCAGTCAGCACAGGACCACTCTGTGTAGACTGGTCAGGAATATAGAATTGTAGGGGGAGCAGTTTGCTGAACAGACTCAGGTCCAGACCAGAGTTTCTACACAACCCAGGTGTGCTGGATCTCACAAGACCCAGAAGTACAACAAAGTCAACCATTAAAACCTGAGCTGCACAAAAAGCCTTCCCCAGGGAATCAGCAGGAAAACAGCAATTTAGCTCAACCACAGGGCTCAAGTACTGGTCCCCACAGGAAATTCCCCCATTTTAGAAGTAAGCAAAGGACAACAAATTAGTTCCAGTGCAAAATTTAAGTATTGGGAACAGCAAATAATCCAACACAGAACTGAAATAAAGAACAAAATACCCACGGATCAGAGACAAATGTTGATACTAACTAGTAAAGGTCTCACTTCACCAATGAACACCTATAAAACCTAGAAGGACCGGAAGCCTCCTGGTCTCCCATAAGCCATGCCCCCTGACACCAACAACCAGCCTAGTGATGACCATCAAGCCACCGCAGGAAGTGCCCCAGGCTACTGAACTGAGACAGGGAGGGGCCTTGGGCTTCAGCCATGTCCCCTTGACACCTGCACCCAGCCCAACAACAACCACTGAGCTGTCACAGGAAGCGTCCTGGGTTCCCAAGCCAGAGAAGTGGGGGCCAAGGGCCTTGGCCATGTTCCCCTGACACCCACAACTAGCCCAGCAATGACCACTGAGCCACCACAGGAAACACCCCGGGCTCCTGAGCTGGGCAGTGGGGGGCCGAGGGCTTTGGCCACACCCCCTGACATCTGCAACCAGCCCAGTGATGACCACTGAACCACTGCTGGAAACCCCCTGGTCTCCTGAGCCAGGGTGGTGGGGGACCAAGAGCTTCAGCCGCACCCCTCTGACATCTGCATTCAGCCCAGCAACAATCAAGCTACCACTGGAAGCCTTCTGGTCTCCCCTGCAGGAATGACGGGGGTGCCACAGTCCTCAACCATGCCTCCCTTTACCTCCTATGCCTCCCCCCCAACCCCACTGCTCTGCAACAACTTGGAATGTAAAAACAGATGGAGCTGGGGACCAACCCCTCCCCCCACAACCAGGCAAGGAGCACACCAAAAACACCATTTCCATGTGGGTGGCCCACCACAGCCACCACAACAGCCATGGCTGCCACAAAAGCGGCTAGATGCCACAACCACAATATAGTACATGGTCTGCCAGCCACTGGAGTGCATTGACAGGAGAGTCACCAGCAGAGACCAAAGGAAAGAAGAGGATGTCTCGCTCAACAAAGCCCACTCCAGAGTGATAGAAGAAACATCTTTGCTACAATAATAGTGGGGGACCTGAACACACCTCTCTCAGCACTGGACAGATCATCTAGGCAACAAATCAAGAGTAATGTTACTCTTTCAGAAGGAGAGAAGAAATCTAGGGTTATCAGAGGTTGGAGCAGGGAGAGAGAGGGGATTGGGGAGAGATTGGATGAGGGGCATAAAGAATAAGTACAGTTTGTAATAATGTATATGCTAATAATATTGATTTGATCAACATATGTCAATATTGAACCCCCAAAATATGTATAATCAATTATGATTCAATAAAAATAAATAGATAATAAAAAATAAAAGTACATTTCAATTCATTTTACAAAAACATAATTTACTAGATTGAGTGCTAGAGATAGCTTAAGAAAAGAGAATGTGTTTCCTCATGTTTCCATAAAAATAGAGCATTAAAAATAACCTCCTAGGACCAATGTGCTATCCTCATCTCTGTTTTACAGATGGGGAAACTGAGACCCAGAAAGGTTAATGTGCCAAGGCCACAAGGCAGCAGGGGCCAAGCAGGAAGGTGAAGACAGCAGCCTGCTCACTCCAAAGCTCTGCCTGACCCACTATTCTATGTTCTTGGGCTGGTTGGAGGCAAAACAGCTCATTCAGTAATCCCCCAGTCTGCTCCTTTCCTTGCCTTATACCTTCCTCTCCTCTGCAATCCCTGCTCTTTCTCCCAAAGTAGTTTGTTATTTCCTCCTGCCCACACCCCCCCACACAAGATGTCTCTCCACCAGCTCAGCTTCCCCTGACCTTCCATAGTCTCCACCAAACTGAGACACCCAAGTCTCCATCTCCAACCTGAAGTTCTCGGGGCACCCCCACCCTGGCTGCTCCCCTGACTCCTTCTCTGCCTCAGCCAGTTCTGGGTGCTTCCAATGAGATGTCTCCTTCCCACTCTTTTAGTGAGGCCACTGCCCAGCCTATCCCCCTCCTGCTCTTCCCTGAACCCCACCTTCTGCTCCCCATTGCCTTCTGAGGCTCCCATAACCTTAGTCTGGCCCCAAATTGCTTCATCAGGCCAATTGTGGTCACCAGGTCTTGGCCCATCCCCACCTAGGTGGCCTGGATCTCTGGTCATCTCTGGCAGAATGGATTGAATAAATCAATGTCCCCAAGTAAGATGTGACCCCAGCTCATCCACCTTCTTCATGCGTAAACTAGGGCTACTGCCCTCATTCACAGAAAAAGTGGTGCTTCTCATGGCTAGATTTCCCTGAAGCTAAGATAAAATACCAGGTCTAGGGATTCCTTCCTGAAGAATGCAGAGCTGCTATTAACAGAGAAGCATTTCATCAGCTTCATGTCAGTGATGCTTATTTATCCACAATAAGCATGAAGAGATTGGATTGCCTCCTTTTGCCACATTCTTCAAGGAGCAGGCTGAGGAGGAGAGGAAGCATGCAGAACTATAAGATAGCTGAGGAAACAAGAGGGCACTGTATGCTTTCTGGTTATTAAGAGGCCCAGCATAGATAACTGGGGAACTGGTATACAAGCCCTAAACTCTGCTCTGCAGATGGAGAATATATTAAGCAATGTCCTACAAGACCTAAATGCTTCTGAGAATAAGGAAACTGACCTTAAGACTTTGTGGTGGATAAACAAAGAACATAGATTATCTGGAATACCATCTTGCCCATCAGAAAAAATTAGAAGAGCTGGTCCAGCAGGAATGTCCATCTGAAAAGCCTGCTGAGCCACCAGGTGAAGGGACATAACTTCTGAAGGCAGCAGAGCAAGTCTTCCTATTGTAGTAGGTCCCCAAATCATCTACTTAAGAGTCTTGATTGTTTCCATTTGCCTGAAGACTGCTTTCCTTTTTTACTTAGTTTCCACATGGCTGTGCATGCAAATAAATGTTTTGCACTATTAAAAAAAAAAAAAAGAAGAAGAAGAAGAAGAAGGAAGCAAAAAGGTTGGGATCCATAAGGTCTGAGCAAGATCTCCACCCACACTGAGTGGCTATGAGGTGGTTTCAGCCAGGAAACTGTTGTTGTTTTTGAGGAGCAGAAGGAGGCTCTCTTGGGGGCATTGTTTTCCAGTACAAGTCCCTCCATGGCTGACAGGAATATTCATTTGTACCTGGAATAATCTAGCACATCTATTTGGCTTGGTTAAAATCAACCAGTGGAGACTCATGCTTCCACGATGGAGTAATAAAGACTAGACTATTCTCCATCCTGAAACTAAACAACTAAAAAAACAGACAAAATATATAAAACAATGGTTTTCAAGATATTTACAGATGAGGAAGGACAGTACTATCTGAGAGAGGGAGAACAAAAGATTTGAGTCCTTTGACCAGCTTCCTACCTGGAGTTTCCAGGCCATTGTGCAGGAGGAAGGAATCCAGACAGAATCTGAAAATCTTCTAGAATCTAGAAAACAAATCTGGGAGTCTAGCAAGCTAGTATTCATAGCACAGAGTAGGAAGGGAGAAAGCTACACATAGGGAGAGCTCTGGAGACCTGAATACTGATCAACACATGCATGTAAGAAAATTATCTAAGGTCTGGGAAAGAACCACCAGAAAGAATTAGAGGGAACAATTCTAGACATAACACAGAGCCAGAAAGAGCTCCAATTCTCACCATGAAGAGTGCAAAGTTTCATAACTAATGGGACACTGGGTAAATTACACAGAAGGGTTTTGCCTCAGGAGCAGGGCAAAATTAGACCTAGACTAAAAGCTGCTCTGGACCCACCTAACAAAGCTTAAAAGAAAAAAATCCAAAAGTATCAACTGTTATAAAGTTTCTTGTGTGCATCCCAAAAGACAGTGCAAGAATATTTATAGGAGTATAAAAATATTAAGCTTCAAGCAACATAAATTCAAAATGCCCAGCATCCAATCAAATTTGCCAGGCATGCAAAGAAGCAGTTAAAATATGACTCATAATGAAGAGAAAAATCAATCAATCAAAACTGACCTAGAAATGATGCAGATGATAGAACTAGTAGAACAATGGCATTAAAACTGTTGTTATGACTGTATTCTGTATGTTCACAAAGGCAGAGGAAGACTACAAAAAGAATCCAAATCCTACATCCAGAGGTGAAAATTACAGTGTCTGATGTTGTGGGGAAATAGGATAATTTAGTCAGGCTCCCTGGACATTTCTTGTAAACAAGTTGTGTGTGGGTGGAGTTAGTGTGCATGTATCTTTCTAGTTAATTGCTATTGTGTGTTCTGCAGTTTGTGAAGCAGGCTGGTGGCAGAGAGCTCACATCTAAAAATAGAGCATGTTTACTCTGCTGGCAGCTGCTCAGTTTCAGTTTCTCTTTGGACTTTGCCCATAGCAGTGGAGTTTCTGAGTTTCTCTGTGGACTGCTTAGCTCATAGTGTTGTGTGTGCTGAATAAAGGCTATTCCTTCTTCAACCAAGGCTCCAAGGACCTTTTTGCCTGTTACCTAGCTCATAGACCTGCGTGTGAAGGATTTGTGAACAGGCTCGAGGGACTTGTGAGCTCCAGACCCTAGCCCTAGCTCTACAACTGGCATAGTAGGAGCAGGATTCTGAGAAGGTACAGAGAAGCCAAGAAGCCCTTGGAGAAAGAGGTAATGTGGCTACTTTTGAACATGTGCCCTGTGGCCACTTTCCTGCTGACTGGGATCTGGTTGCTGCTCACTGCACAGCAAGTCAGCAAAGACCAGGCACTACAGCAGAAAACCCCTTGGGAGGGGGAGGAAATGTGGCTGTCCTTGAGTGTGTGGTGCCCAGTGGCCCCTTTTCTGCTGACTGGAGCCTGGCTGCTGCTCACTCTGCTGCAAGTTGATCAAGATTTGAAGTGGAAAGCAGAGTTGTTGGCAGATGACGTGCAGCAACTGGAAGATTTTTTTTTTTCTTCTTTTAAGGATCCGAACCCGTGGCCTTGGTGTTATCAGCACCACACTCTCCCGAGTGAGCCACGGGCTGGCCCGCAACTGGAAGATTTGAGGTGGAAAGCAGAGTCATTGGAAGCACGGATAGATGTCCTGGAGGATGATGTGCAGCAACTGGCCACTCCTGCTTCTCACACCAGGGAAGACAACGAACCCAGTATTGAGTTGGAGGAGACCATGTGTCTCCAGGCACGACCTGTCATGCATCAGAAATTGAAGCACAAGCAGCCTATGGGACCAGGCGGGCAACCAGTGGGCAATCCATAGGTGACACAATTTACCACCTATGTCCCATATACCCAGGTTGTGTTAGTTGACTTGGGGAGACAGTTTTGGCAGAAAAAGGGGGAGCCCCTGGCTGCTTGGCTGTTGTGGTTATGGGACCTAGGGGTGGATAGTGTCATATGCTCTGGTGAAGAGATGGAAAAGTTGGCCTCCATCACCATGCACCTGTCCCTGAGGCAGTGGCTGCAGAATAGCTGGAGGTATGCACCAGGGCCAGGTAATCAGTCCTTAATGGAATGGGTGAGTGCAGCTGCCCGAACTGTGTGGGTAAATGCTAGAGAACTGCCCAAGATTGTTAGTAAAGGGCAAAAGTATGCTGAGTTAGTTCAAATAATTCAAGAGCTGGGGATGTGGCAGTCCATGTTTAATGTGAACACTCGTGGCCAAGATGATGAAAATTTTACAGGCAGCATGAGAGACATAGTGCTACAAAATGCCCCATCAACGTCCTTTGGGTCACTGATGGCCATACTGGACCCATACATTGGTCGTCCTATACATGAGGTAATGACCATGATAGCCAGCTTGGGTGAAGTAGAGGATAGTAGACAAGCAAAAGGGGTCTGAAAGGTGGCTAAGACCAAACCCCCAAGAAATGCTCGGGATTTTATCCCAAAGGAACCAAGCAAGACTAGCCATAAGCAGATGTGGCTTGACTCGCTTGCAGCAGGGGTTGATAAAAAGAAAATCAATCAGCAGCCAAATGCAGTTCTGTTTGCCTTGTGGCAGCAATTGCGCCCTGAACAGCGTTTCAATAAATGTCTGGAAACATGTAGCAAGGTACGTTTGGTGGATTTAAAGGATTTTTTGATTGTTCCTGAGGAAGTGGATGAAATGTTCCTTTTTGATTAAGGAGCAGGCCAAGGTGCTCGTCTTTTGGGGGCAGGTGAGAACCAGAGGCCTCATGTTGAATTGGCAATGATGAAGCTGATGTGCTGGCTAAGGTAAGATGGCTGGAGAGAGTTCCAGCAGCTGATGTAGCTGGATGGCTACGTTGGAGAATGCAGCATTGCTGGCTGCAAGACCAGCTGTCCGATGGCTTGCTGGGTGCCACATAAACCCTACAAAAA
The DNA here is from genome assembly GCF_027409185.1 of Cynocephalus volans. Lineage (NCBI taxonomy): Eukaryota > Metazoa > Chordata > Mammalia > Dermoptera > Cynocephalidae > Cynocephalus > Cynocephalus volans. The sequence continues at coordinate 91,107,265 of NC_084473.1, read as the reverse complement.
ATGCCCCTCATGGGCAGATGTGCTCCTGATGAGCAGACAGTGCCCCTGATGGGCAAATAACTCGTATGAGAGTGCCCCTGACATGGTGGCAGGCGGATCTTGTGGAACCACTGCCAAAGTCAGAGAGTTACTGGTCTTCTGTTTGTATGGACTTGTGGGGCACCAAACCAGGTTTAATACCTATTTCTGCAACCATCTTTTCTCAGGAGGGCAAACTGGCATGTATCTTACCAGAGGGGTGAGAACTTCCCCTATTAGTACCAATAACCCTTCTGTCTTTTTGCCCATAGTGTTCTGGCTGCAGGCACTGCCCCAGAGTCAACTAGGTACATACATACATTGGCATGATCATCTATTGAATATGCACTGAACTTCAGAACAGTATGACTACAAGATTCCCATGGAAAAGGACACCATGATGACTACTAACTGGACATGTGTGACTAAAGGACAGAACTATGGGACAAGCCTTAAGGACAAGCCTTAAGCCATATCAAACAGACAATAGGTTGTATAAATAAAAGGGTCATTTATCCTCACTAAGGGAACATCGTGGAAGATTTTGAATGCATAGATTGTATGGTGAGGGACCTTGAAGGGGTGAATAGCAGGGAAAATAGGATAATTTAGTGAGGCTCCATGTGTGGATGGAGTTAGTGCTCATGTGCACCAGTGTATCTTTTTAGTTTATTGCTATTGTGTGTTCTTCAGTTTGTGAAGCAGGCTGGTGGCAGAGAGCTCACGTCTAAAACTAGAGCATGTTTACTCTGCTGGCAGCTGCTAGGTTTCAGTTTCTCTTTGGACTTTGCCCATAGCAGTGGAGTTTTGGAGTTTCTCCTTTGTACTGCCTAGCTTTTAGATGTGTGTGTGCTGAATAAAGACTGTTCCTACTTCAACCAAGGCTCCAAGGACCTTTTTGCCTGTTACCTAGCTCATAGACCTGCGTGTGAAGGGTTTGTGTATGGGCTTGAGGGGTTTGTGAGCACCAGACCCAGCCCTAGCTCTACAGATGAGAAAATTACACTGTGTGGGATTAAAAGTAGCTTACATACTGCAAGTGAAAATATTCATAATCTTGGAGATATAGCAGCTATCTGAAAGTGAAATATAGAGAGAAAGAAGGCTGAAAAGAAGGAGCAGAGCAGCAGTGAAGTGTGAAACAATGGCACATGTACACGTAATTGGAGTCGAGGACAGAAAAAAGATATTTGAAGAAATGATAAACAAAAATGTCCAGATTTGATGAAAACTATAACCCACAGGTTCAAGAAACAAAATAAGTATCAAGCACAGGAGACATGAAGAAAACTACACCAAGGCACATCATAAATAAATTGCTTAAAGTTAGTGGTAAAGAGAAAAATATGAAAAGCAGCCAGAGAAAAAATATGTGACACAGAAAGGGACAAAGATAGAAGTAAGAGCAGACCTCATATCAGAACCAGTGTAAACCTGAAGATACTGGAGCTGCATTTTCACAGAACTGAAAGAAAATAACAACTGTTGACCTTGAATTCTATACCTAGCAAAAATATCTTTTGATGCTGAAAGGTAAGCTGTTTTTTTTTTTTAAACATACATAACTAAGTGAACTGTACTAAAAGAATTGTTAAAGAGTCCTTCATGCTGAAGGAAAATGACACCAGGTGGAAAAATAAAGCAATAAAGAGCACTGGAAATGGTAACTGTTGGGGTAAATATGAAAGACTTTGTTCTCATTTCTTTCAAAGAGAATTGACTGTTTAAAGCAAAGGGAATAACAATGTATCATGGGGTTCATAATGTATGTAGAAGTAAAAATGTTTGACAGCATTATAAAAACCAGGAAAGAAAAAATGGAAGTTGCTGTTCTAAAATTCTTATGCTATTTGAAATATATTATAATGGAAATGGTATAATACAACTTGAAGTTACACTGTGATATATTAAGAGTGTATACTATAAATCCTAAAGCAACAATTAAAATAACAAAGAATTATAACTAATAAGCTTACGAAGGAGATAAGATGAAATCACAAAAACATACTCAATCCAAGAGAAAGCAGAAAAAGAGCAAAAGTGGAATAAGGTATAGGCAAGACAACTAGAACAGAAATAGCAAGATGCTGGATTTAAACCCAGCTATAAAAATCACATTAAGTGTCAGTTGTCTAAATATCCCAATTAAAAGGCATGGGTTGCCAAAGTAAATAAAAAAATAAGACTCATGCTGCTTACAAGAAATCCACTTTAAATATTAACATCCAAATAGGTTAAAAGCAACAATGGAAAAATATGCCATGTTAAAACTAATCAAAAGGAGGCTGGAATGGATATATTAATATCACACAAAATATATTTCAGGGCAAATATTACCAGGGATAAGAGGATTATTTTATAATGATCAGGATGATGTAACATTTCCAGTCATTTATATACCTAATCTCAGAGACTCAAAATACCTGAAGCAAAAGCGGATAGAACTGCAAGCAGAAACAGGCAAACCCACAAGTCTAGTTGCAGGTTTTAACACTTCTCTCTCAATAACTGATAGAACAAGAAGCCAGAAGACCAACAAGCATATAGAAGACTTGAACAAAACTATTCAACAACTTGACCTGGCTGACATTTGTAGAACATTCCACCCAATGACAGTAGAATAAACATTTTTGTCAAATGCACACAAAACATTTACCAAGAGAGACCATATGCTGTGATGTTGGGTTGCCAAAGATTTCTTTGATGCAGCACCAAAAGCATGATCCGTAAAAGAAAAAATATGTATAAATTAGACTTCCTCAACACTAAGAAATTCTGCATTTTAAAAGACTCTGTTAAGAAAACGAGAAGACCAGCCACCGACTAGGAGAAAATATTTGCAAATCACATATATGAAAAAGGACTTATGTCTGGAATATAAAAAGAACTCTCAAATCTCAATAATAAGGAAACCAACAACCCAATTTTAAAAAAAACAAAAACAAAAACAAAAAAACCCCAAAGATTGGGACATTTCACCAAAGATGATATGTTGATGACTAACAAGCACAAGCAAAGACATTCAGCACTATTAGTCATTGGGGAAGTAAAGGTTAAAACCACAATGAGACACCACTGTATACCTAGTAGAAAGTCTAAAATTAAAAAGACTTAAATGACAAAGGTTGGTTAGGATGTGGAGGAGCTGGACCTCTCTCTCATGCAATACTGGTGAGAATGTAAAATGATGTAATCACTTTGGGAAACAGTCTGGCACTTTCTTGAAAAGCTAGACATACACTTACCATAAGATCGAGCAATTCCACTCCTCGTTATTGACTCAAGAGAAGGAAAGCAGATACCCACGGTAAGACTTACACATGAACATTCATAGCAGCTTTATTTGTCATCACCTCAAACTGGAAACAACTGCAATGACCATGGACAGGTGAACAGGAACAAATTGTGATAGATCTGTACAATGGAATAGTACTAGGGTGAAAAGTGAACTGTTAATAAGCACAACATGAATGAACTCCAAATAATTATGCTGAGTGAAAGAAGCCAGACAAGCAATTCTAGAAAATGAGAGCGAATCTACAGTGACCAAGAGCAAATCGGCGATTGCCTGGATATGGGAGGTGGGAGGCGAGGAGGGGCAGGAGTAAACTTTTGGGAGTAATTGCTGTGTTCATGATCTTCTTTGTGGTAATAGTTTTACAGGTGTATATGATACAAAATTTGTCAAATTGTACAATTTAAATCTGTGCAGTTATTGTATGTCAGTTATAGCACAAAGCTGTTTGTAAAAATCAATAAATGGGCATTCTTCACCCGAGGGGAAGCTGCAGCCTGGGCAGGTATGAGCCTGCCCAGGGCCACTCCCAGTCAGGGCAGAAGGTGGAGAGAACCCCGTCCTTGTGCCTCTGCTCCGAATTCCATTCCTACATTGCAGGGCCGCCCCATGGCTGGGGCAAGGCCTCTCAGTGTCCAGCAGCAGGGCAGTCTGACAGGGCGGCTGAGGCACTATGAAATCTCTGCCCAAGGGGGGTGCTGCCTCAACCTGGGCCAGCAGCAGCAGCAGCGACACTGCAGGCCACAAGGGCATGATGGGCGGTGGCACTGAGTGAGTGCAGCAGGATGTCAGGCAGGCGGGTGTGGTGGGGACTGTCCAGGGACTGGGGCAGCCACCACTCAGCTCCATACCCTTGTGGCTAGAATTAAGGCCCAATGTTGCCAAGCCTCTTTAAAATTATTTTTTAATAAGAGCTGGAAATCCAGGTTAATATGGGAAATCTTCCAGTTTTTTAATGGTAAACCTATTCATTGCTTTGGTTGGTGCAAACCTACTGAAATGGGCCAGAAGCAGCTGGGGTTGCCAGTCTGCAACCTCTGTGCCCCAGGACACCTTAAAGTGTCTTCCTGGGAGCCGGCAGGAGGCCAAGCTCATCTCCCCTGCACAGCATGAAGGGAGAGCCCAGGGCCGAGAGCAGGAAACATGTGTCTACCACGAGAGGGAGGGCGACAGACCAAGAGGCCCAGGCTTATCTGCCAGGCTGTGACACTCATTGATGCGTTAGCCGACGTTCCCTGCATTTGAATTTAAGGCCCCTGGCTTAGAATTGGAACCCATCTTCCTGTGGTGTCTGTTGCTGAGGAGGACTGAGGGAAGGAACAATGAAGGATGACGGAGGGAAAGTTCTGAACAGCCACCGGGCGCCAAGGCCATGGAGCATGTCCCCCAAAAGAGAATCAGTGGCTGACTTTTCCCTTCACTTTCCAACCTGGCAAGGAACTCGGGGTGTCCCTGCCCACCATAGGTGGGCCTGCATAGGAACAGAGCACCTCAAAAGTCAGGACACCCCCTGGGGAAGACACCAGCAGAGGGCCCTCCATCACCAGGATGGAGGCAGCTGGATGCCCAGCCGTCTCCCAGGGCAGGAAGGCGAGCCTAGGGCTCTGCAGAGCATCTGGGTACCTGCAGCCTCTGGCAGGTGGGGGGCCGTGTGAGGGGCTGCGTGGGCAGGGCAGGCTAAGGGGAGTGGTGCCTGAAGGAACATGGTGTGTCCCAGAAGCCCTGGAGGCCCACCCTGGAAATAAGTGCAGACAGGGGAGGCCTGAGCTGGGAGATGGGCAGCAGCTGTCCTCCTTGTGATGAAGCACCAGGTCTGCACAGAGTGGAGAAGAAAGAGCCAAGGGGCAAGATCCTCCCTCAGAGGGAAGATGGGGCGCTGAGGGATGAGGAAAGGGGTGTGCAGACAGGAGTCCAAACCCTGCAAAACATGTTCAGTGCTAGACTGGGCACAAGGCCCTGGGGACAGAGGAACAGGTATGGGAGGCCAGCAGGGCCAGGCATGGGGGTGCCCAGCGCAGGATCGAGGACCGGAGGGGGACTTTGCAGCCACCTCTCCCCAGGCTCTGGAAGCAGGGGTCTGCTGCAAGGGGGAGGCCCTACTGGGGAACAAGGTCAGCTCCTGGGCCAAGAGGGGACACACAGCAAGAGCCGGCTGCAGGAGCCCCAGCAGCCCTGAAGCTGGCAGCAGGCAGACACCAGAGCCTGAGGCCTGGCAACGAGGGACAGACATAGAGAGGCAGGAAATGGCGGGGAGTCTTGAGACAGGATTTCAAAGTGTGTGTGAGAGAGGGAGACAGAGGCAGAGACTGATGGAGACAGAAGCAGATACAGAGAAACAGAAACAGAGAGAGAGGCACGTAGGGAGAACGGGGACTACTCGTCAGCAGCATTAATGATACCACAGACTCAGAGGCTAGGGTCTCAGTCAGGGGCACATGGCCAGTTGTGGCACAACCCAGGTTGGAGCCCATCTCTCCTGACTGCGCGGAAGCACACGCTAGGCTGGGTCCTTTGAGCTTCAGGCTCCCAGACCTCCTCCCAGTTGAAAGGCCCTGTGCTCTTTATGAGAACAAAATCTCATCTACCTTTTTTTTTTTTTATTATTGTGGTAAAACATATACAACGTAAGGATTGCCATTTTAAGCACTTTTAAACATACAATTGTGTGGAATTCATTCCATTCGCAGGGCTGTGTGACACTGCCGCCACCTGGTTCCAAAACTTTCTCATCATCCTAAACATGAACCCTGTACCCATTAGACAGTAACTTCTCATGATTCCTTCCCCCCAGTTTCTGGTGCCCTGTAATCTACTTCTATCTCTGAAGGGTTTCTTTTCTTGTATTTTTTCTTAATTGACCCATGGTAATTGTATATATTTATGGGGTACAGTGTGATACTTGGGTACATTTGTACACTATGCGATGATCAGATCAGGGTAGTTAGCATATCCCTCGCCACAAACATTTGTCACCTCTTTGTGTTGGGAACATTCAGCGTCCTCTTGACTGGCTACTTGAAGTTGTATAGTTATTCGTTGTTGACCGTAGTCTCTCTATGGCGCTGTAGGTCATTTACCTTTAAACACTTTAAACGATGTGCAGCAGCAGCAATTCAGCTATGCAAAAAGATCTCATTTTAAAAAAATTTCTATGCTTGAACTGAATTCCTGGCTTAAGTTCACATTCCATTACGTGGCAGACATAATCCTGGTCAATTCAGGACAAGCCCAGGCAAACTTGGGTTGGCTCAGTCAGGCCCCTGGAAGGACAGACTGTGGTCTCAGCAGTGGAATTCCTTGCCCGTCCCCAAGCCCTGGACATGGGCCCATCCCCTACCCTCCTGCTTCTCTAATCCTCCCTCTCCTCCGTTTTCCAGATCAGAGTGTCCGCTGGGCGCATGCCTCCCAGGACCCAGCCTTTGGAGACAGTGGGCATCATATTTTAAGGAATTAATTGTTGGGCTTGGCCCACCCCCCACCCAAATCCAGACAGAGTTTCTCTCTTGTGTGTTTTACTCCATCGTACATCCTGCCCCAACTAGGCCTTTGGCTCTCTCCCTCTGAGTGGCATTGTTATAGCAGAAATTCAAAGAGAAATAGAAAACACTTATTCTTGGCTTGTGAGCTAGAGAAGCAACCCCTACCACGAAGGAGACACGAATTATCTGAGCTGGGAGAGGAGAGCAGCATGAAAAGGTTCGGGCTGGCTGGATAGCTCAGCTGGTTAGAGCACTGTGTTGTAACACCAAGGTCAAGGGTGTGATCCCTATACCAGCTGGCCACCAAAACAAACAGAAAAAGGACACAGAAAAAGGTTAGAGGTTGGGATGGGTCCTTAAGGAGGGGCCTGTCAATGCCCTGGGCTAAAACCCCCAGAGAGGCCAAGGGGACCCCAATGGGTTGAGGATTAGAGAGCAGTTCTGGAGGCTGGAAGTCCGAGACCAGGGCACCAGCACAGTCAGTTTCTGCGAGAGCCCTCCTCCTGGCTTACAGATGACTGCCTTCTCACTGCATCCTCACATGCTCTTTCCTCAGTGTGTGCCCGTGGAGAGACAGTGACAATGACAGCAAGGGAGCTCTCTTCTTATGAGGTGTCTCTTCTTATAAGGACACTAGTCCTATCAGCTCAGGGCCTCATTCTTAAGACCTCCTTTAATCTTAATTACTTCCTATAGGCCCTATCTCGAAATGCAGCCCCACTGGGGGTTAGGACTTCAACATATGAACTTGGAGGGACGCAAACATTCAGTCTGTAGCAGGAAGTGTCTTGTAGGTGTTATGTGTTACAGCCAGGAGCAAGTCAGGCAGCCACCAGCAGCCCAGGGTGAAATGGCAGGTTGGAAACCTACGACAGCTGGGCTCGGGTCCAGGCTGGGGCATCCTTGAGAGCAGGGGGAGGCTGGACTCTAGGAGGGCTGAGTCCGAGCCTAGCTGGGAGCTCCGAGGACTCTCGGTGCCAGGAAGGAGGACCCATCTAGGTTAGCTGAGTGGAGAGTGTATACCCTGTATATATGCGGGCAGGATTCCCGAGGGCAAGGCCTGCTTGGTAGGTGTTGGGCACAAGGTGGGCTGCCTCATAGGCAGGCAAGTAATTAGAGAAGGGGGCTCACTCCAGCCTCATGTGTCCTGTCAGACAACCATTTAGTTACACCTGAGAGACTGGAAGGCATAGGTCCCATCAGCCAGCATGTGGGTGCTAAAGTCACAAGCCTGACATCAGTGTCCCCAGGCCACTGTGGGGGAGCTGCCCCCGCAGTTCCTGAGGCTGAATGAATCTGGGGTGTGAGAGGCTTGCTCTGGCCTGGCTGATACACTGGGGCCATTGTTTTCAATGGAACAGATGAGACACATGCCAGCTGGGAGAGGCCCATTCAGCCCCAGTGTCTACACATGAGGAGCCAAGGGCCAGAACGATAGAAAGTGACTTGCCCATGTCATAGAATAAGCCATGGCAAGGCCAGAGCTTGCCAGGGGGTCGCAGCCCATAGCCCCAAACTGCTTCGTTCCTGCTGTTGACTTACAGTTTGGAACCAATTACATATTAATTTGTTTCATTGGGGGGGGAATCTAAATTTGTGCCCTCTGCCCTCCTTCAGAGGAAGCATCGTGTTTGGTGAGAACTGGGGCAAGAAACGCTCCAAGACTCTCCAGTAATTGTCTGGGAGGGGCTCAACATGCACCTGAGCAGGAGCAAGGTGGGGCTAAGGGAGCCCCCCAACAGGCAAGATAGCAAATACACACTGACTGCTGGGAGGAAAATGAAGGGGCTGGGTTTGGTGAGCTGGGGGAGGTCTCCTCTTGCATCCGTTAGGGTGGTGGCAGCCATGGGTAACCAGAAACGCAATTCGAACAGCCTAAGCAAGGGGGCTTTATCATCCCACATCCCTGGCTGTCCTCAGGTAGGGCAACTCCAGGGCTGGCTACTTCAGCAGCTCAATGTATTGCCATCAGGAATCACAAATCACATCACTTTGTACCTCCTAAATTTATACAATTATAAATTGTCAATTTACAATTAAAAAAAACCCCAAAAACAGTATCTGGGGGAAAATCCAGTATCCTTTCCCCCTCGGCCACCCTCAGCATGCTGGCCGCGCCCCACCTCCTCTGTTGGCAAGATGGCAGCTGCAGGGCCACGCAGTCTCATCCGTCCTGTGGGAAGACTCGCTGTGCTGTTCTTTAAGAGCAAGTGATCAGTCCCCAGCAGATGTTCCTGCCTGGCTCGATGGCCAGGGGTGCATCACACGCCAATTTATAAACCGATCATGGACAAGGGGAATGGGGCCACCATAACTGGCTCAGCCAATCTGATCAGGCTGAGCTGGAGCTGGGACTCTGGTCACCCTTCCCTGAACCTATGGACCAGACGGGCAAGGAAGAAAGAGAAGGCCACCACGTGGACTGCCAGCACTGTCTGCTACTCCTACGCGCCTGTTTTAGAGCCTGCCAAAGTCAAGGTTGGACAAAAGAGTTTCACATCTTGTTTCATTCCTTGTCAAGGCCCACACGGTATCCATTTGCTCCCCGTGTTGAAATGGGATCTTTGGCAGTCCCCATGGTCCAGGTCCCTGGAGGGGATGTAACTGGCTGGGTCTTGGTGGGGAGGGGGCGGGGGAGATGGGGGTGTTTGGGGGACCATTCCAGGAGGAGGGGATGGGCATCCTGACCCTATTTCATAGCCTTTCTAGGGCAGAGATTGTGGCCTGGGTTGCCATCTCCTCACAGCCTTGGATGACCTCTTACAACTTGCCTTAGACTCTTTCCAGGCAAAATCACCAGGAATTTAAACCAAGGGAGGGGTCTTAAGGATAGCCTGAATTTCTCCCTCAATTAATTAGAAAGCACACCCGCACGAGCAAGATTCCAAATCAGAGGCACTGTGGGCACACATTAATCTAGAGTAGTGGGTATAACAACACGAACACCTTCTATTGTAACTAAAAGAGAGAGAGAGAGAGATTGCTATGTGGCTGTCACTAGAGGGGTTCTAGGCCCTATGTGGGGATTCTTCCAGAGAACACACTGGAAGTGGTGGTGTGGAGCTAGCAATGGGTTTGGAAGCCACGAGCACCTGCTGGAGGGGCTGCCTGCTCGGTGCGCGCTCTGCTTCCCACCGGCTGCAGGCCTTGGGTGACACAGCTGGTCTGAAGATCTCTGCTCAGCCACTCGAGAGTGTGGCCCTGGGCTAATCCATAACCTCTGCTCTCCTTGTTCCCCTGCTCTGATTGTGAGCGTTGAGATGGGGACTAAATCACGTGAAGAAGAATCTTTTGTTTCTTTTAAAAATTCACTTTTTAAACATTTTCTTTTTACTTATTACAAATAACAGATTCTCATTAAGCCCTTCCATCCAAGTCCCCTCAGAGGGACACTTTCTTTTTTTCTATATATTTCTTTCCTTTTTTTTTTTTTTTTTTTAAGATGACCAGTAAGGGGATCTTAACCCTTGACTTGATGTTGTCAGCACCAGGCTCTCCCAAGTGAGCCACAGGCCGGCCCTTTTTCTATATATTTCTATACAGATTTATTTGTTTGCTCGGGCTGAGGAAACAAAGTGCCACAGACTAGGGGGCTTAAAGAGCAGAAATTTATTGTCTCACAGTTCTGGAGGCTGGAAGTCCAAGTTCAAGGTGTCAGCAGGTTTGGTTTCTTCTGGGCCTCTCTCCTTGACTTGTAGGTGGCTGTCTTCATGTTCAGGTGGCGTTCTCCCTCTTTGTGTGTCTGTGTCCAAATTTTCTCTTCTTATAAGAACACAAGTTATTGGATTATGGCTACCCTAGTGACCTCATTTTAACTTAATAACCTCTTTAAAGACCCTATCTCCAAATACAGTCACATTCTGAAACACTAGGGGTTAGGATTGCAACATATAAATTCCTGGTTGGTGGGGGGATACAATTCTGCTTATAACATCCTCCATCCAATGTCTGTCCTTTAATCTATCTCTATGTCTAACCCCCATCTATATGTCTAACCATTTATACTGGGTTAGATAGCATCCCCTCAAAATTCATGTCTACCTAGAACCTTGGAATGTGACTTTATTTGGGCCCCATGGCAAGGTGGAGCTGGGAGGGGCAATCAGTGGCCTGCTTTTTATAAGTAGAGACATACACATGCCACAAGGGCTGACAACCTGGGCAGAGTAGCAGGTGCTGATGCCACTTGGGCCTGAGTGACAGCCAACTGAAGGTGGCCGATTTCTCCATGGTGCAGAATGTAGAATCCATTGATCAGGTAAACTGAATTCACCTTGTCTGGGAACTAGGAAAGGGCTGATTTTTGTCCAGAACCCAAGACAGACTAAGCAATGTTCTTTTGTGTAAGTACATTTGAACTGGCTGTAATCCATGCTGGGACAGGCTTGTGCCAATTGGTGAGAGCTAATGTTTAGGATTGTTCAGGAATTTGGTAAGCTGATTGTTAAACTATTAGTAGCTTGCAATAGGCCATGGTGGGAGTATTTATACCATGAAAATTGGGAAAGATACACATCTGGATTCCTCTCCCCCAGAGTCAATTGAACATTTACAAGCATATCACTGAAAATAGGTACTACGGTTTGATTGTGTCCCCCCAAAAGCATGCGTTGGAAGGTTAACTGCCATTATTAAGAGGTGCTTAGGCCATGAGAGTTCCACCCTCACGAATGAAGTAATCCCATTATGGTAGAAGAGGGTTCATTATAAAAGGGCAAGTCCAGCTCTCTCTTGCTTTCTCTCTTGCCCTCACTTTTCGTTGCGTTATGACACAGCAAGAAGGTCCTCACCAGATGCTGGGCCCTCATCAATATTGGACTTTTTGGCCTCCAGAACTGTGAACCAATCAGTTTCTGTTTATTATAAATTACTCAATCTGTGGTATTCTGTTATAGCAGCACAAAACAGAGTAAGACAGAAAATTGGTACCAGAGAAGTGGGGTGTTGTTATAACAAATACCTGAAAATGTGAAAGTGGCTTTGGAACTGGATAATGAGTAGAGGCTGGAACAGTTTTGAAGTTCATGCTAGAAAAATCCTGTGTTGCCATGAATGGAGCATTAAGGGCGATTCCAGTGAGGGCTCAGAAGATAAGAGCTGTAGGCAAAGCATGAAACTTCTTAGAGCTTGTGTAAGTGGTTGTGATCAGAATGCTAGTAGAAATATAGACAGTAAAGGCAATTCTGCTGAGATATCAGATGGAAATGAGGAACAAGGCATTGGAAACTGGAGTAAAGGTCATTCTTGTGCCACAAAGTGGAAAAGAACTTGACTGACTGAACTGTGTCCATGCCTGAGGGCTTTATGGAAGGCAGAATTTAAGAATGATGGATTAGCATATTTGTCAGAGGGTGTGCATGGTAAGCCTTGGTGGCGTCCACGTGGGGCTAATTCTGCAGATGCACGGAATGTGCAGGTTGCAGAGCAATGGTGGCCTCTATCTGGACTTTAAAAAATTACTCAGAGGGCCTCAGGGCCCAGGCAGGAAACTGCCATAGGGCAGAGCCACTACAGAGAGTGCCCTCTAGGGCAATGCCCAGCAGAGCCATGGGGTGGAGCTACCCCAAGACCCCAGAAAGGTAAAACTACCAGCGTGCAGCACCAGCCTAGGAGACCTGCAGTATGATACTCATCCTATGAGAGCTGCTGTGTGGGCTGAGCCCAGTGAAGCTATGGGGGTGGGGCTGCCTGAGGTCTTGAGGGCCCAAACCCTGTCCCAGTGTGCCCAGAAGGCAGGACATGGAGTCAAGGAACTTTATTCTGGAGCCCTAAAATTTGTTTGCTCTATTGGGTGTTGGACCTGTTTGGGACCAGTTACTCCTTTTTCTTGTCTATTTCTCCCTTTTGGAATAGGAATGTCTATCCTATGTCTGTCCCACCATTATATTTTGGAAGTAGAAAACTTGTTTAATTTCACAGCCTCACAGCTGGAGGGAATTTGCCTCAGGATGAATCATGCCTTGAGTCTCACCTATGTCTGCTTTAGATGAGACTCTGGACTTTGGACTTTGGGGTTGATGCTGGAATGAGTTAAGACTTTGGGGCTATTGGGATGGAATGAATGTATTTTGCATGTGAGAAGGACATGAATTTGGGGTCCAGGATTGGAATGCCATGGTTCCAATGTGTCTCCCAAAAAGCATGTATTGGACACTTATTTGCCACTGAAACAGTCAAGAGGTGGAACTGTTAAGAGGTGATTAGGCTATGAGGGCTCCATTCTCCCGTTGTCTTATAAGGCTGTGCTCTAACCAGCTGAGCTGACCAGCCAGCCCTCCATCCTCATTAATATAGTAATGCCATCATCATGGGATGGGTTTGTTATCGTGGGAGTGGGTTCATTATAAAAGGGCAAGTCAAACACGATAAAGCCAATTGAGATCTTTAACTAAAAATAAAAATAAACACATAAATAAAAAAGGCAAGTTTGCACCCCCTCCACTCTCCTGCCATGTGAATTACAGTGTTCCTCACTATGGAGGGCATGGCATTCAAGGCACCCTCTTGGAAATGGAGACCAGAATCTCACCAGACACCAAACATGCCAGCACCTTGATCTTGGACTTTCCAGCCTCCAGAACTGTAAGAAATAACTTTCTACTCATTATAAATTATCCAGTCTCGGGTATTCTGTTATAGCAGCACAAACAGACTAAAACAGTAGGTAAACAAATATAAATACTATTTCAAAAAGAAAGTAAGGAAGCAAAGAAGGACCCTAGAAACCCAGAGCTGGAATAGACTTACAGATGAGACCCTCCCCAACTGTCTCTCAGCCCCAAACCCACCTTCCATTCTCTGCTGGGTGATGCTGAGCCTGTCTCTGCAAACCACACTTCTGCTTTGCCAGCTACTCCCCAGTAGGTCATGGCAAGAGGCGGCATTTGAGGGAGACTGCAGGGCAGGAGGAAAAGGGACTCGCCCCTTCTTGTCTGCTTCTTCACTTGGGCAATGTCAGTTCCTTCCAACACCCATAGAATCACCCTTACTGTGGCCCCTGAGGGCCCAAGCACCAGCTGAGCGGCCCCTTGGTCAGGGGTCAGACTTTCAGCGCCGTGGAGCCCCTCTTCTGAGTCTCTAAGTTTTTCTCTCTGTGCCCTGTTTTTCCAGCCCTGGGTGTGGTGGTGGCTTCCCATGGTTGCTACTAACCTGACACCTTAGAGTTCTTTTTTCACTCTTTCAGTCATCAGCAACCCTACGCCTAATAAGCAATTCTTTATAATTAATTCTCTGTTCAAATTACAGGTTTCTGTCTCCCAACTAGACTCTTAGTGTAAAACTCCCATCCCTATCTTACATAGGACATGACTGACACAAGAGGGATTCTTTTAAACCAATATCATGAATTGAGAGCTCTTATTGGTCCCGAAGAAGAGAGAGAGAGATGATTTCCCAAACCAGGTTTCCATTTTAATGGAAAGTTACCAGTTCTCGCGTTTTCACTGATGACATCACTGGTGTAGCTGAGCGTCTCAGCTGCAGTGGGCTCTTTCTTCTGCCACACTGGCTGTTTTTCACCTTGAAGTCTTCAGGTGTCCACCCTCCTCTCATGACCTGTCTTTCTTGCCCTGACCTCTCCTTCAGCAGGAAGAGGGCAGTCAGCTCTGATTCCTCATCCTTTCTCTTCTAGGCACAGTTTCTGCTTTCTGGTTCTGCAATATTTTTAATTTCTGAGGAACTGTCACCAGATCCCACTTTGAGAAACCCAGTTCTAAATGAATCCCACTTATCCTCATCCACGGAAAACTATCTCTAATGCTAGGAAAAAGATTGCTGTTAAGAAAAAGTAGTCTGGACTTGGAGTCAGAAGATCTGGAACAGCTTGCCCTCAGAGCCTCCTCACACAGAGGGAAATTTGGGAGACAGTTATATTTCCTTCCTAGGGAAATAAAATAAGCTTGTTCAGCAGAGCTTCTGAAAGAAAGTTCCCAGCCAACCATCCCCCCAAAACAAAGGAACTTTATTTTCATTGGCAATGTGACCACCATCGGCCACTGCAACTCCACACAAAGTCTAAATTGTCATTGCAGAGATGTGGGAGGGACATCATAGACAAGAAGAGACATTTAATCTAGAATGAACAGAGTGTTGAGATGTCAGCCCATTGAGAGAGAGAGTCACTGCATGGCAATTCTACTACAGAGAGATACAGATGTGATATTGTCCCATTTAATCTGACAAAGGCCATTTTCCCCTGATTTGAGAGTTTACTCATGTGAAAAATCCTACAAAGGTATACAAATGAAATCACAACCCTGATTTCACAGATCATTTTTACTGGAAAGAATAAAATTTGATGAACTCAGGACTGTTGGAAAAATCCAAGGAGAACAGTTTGAGGGAACAGTCGAGCCCACAGGGAGCACTTTGCTTCTCTGGTCAGATGTCAGCAGTGCATCTGGCACATCTGACATGCACATGAGCAGACACAGGCTCCTCTCTGCTTTGCTAAATGGAATTGTCACTGGGACGCAGGACTCTGGTCTTGAAACCAGGATCCTAGAATCCTAGTCTTATAGACTAGCAAATGTGTAGCAGACTGTAGTAGGAAGCAGTGAATTTCCTATTTGCCTCAGTAGGGGATTAAGAAAAAGAATATTATGTCTACAAAATTATTGGAGCAGCTCTTTTAGAAGATAGCATTTTATCTCTGTCCAGCTTCAACTTTCCCAAAAGCACTTCTGTACATATTGGGCCAGTGAAGTTGGCAAAGCAGAGATGATTATACCTACCTGACAAATGAGGAAACTGAGACCTAGGGAGGCTAGGGGTCTGGTCCAACATTGCACTGCTAGGTACTTTTAGAGTAACCAGCCCCCACCACCCATGTCCTATGGTTGCTCACTGATTGCCACATTTTGTTTTTTCAGTTTTAAAAAGGTATCGTTTATTCATTCAACACATATTTATTGAGAACCTACTCTGTACTCTCTCCTTCAGATGCTGCAGAGCCGGTGGGTATGGAAGGCAAGGTCCCTCCTTCAGGAAGCTGACATTCTAGAGTTAGGATACACTCAATGATTGAGATAATTTCAGATAGCCATGAGAGCCATGCAGACAATAAAACAGGCTGAGGTGACAGAGGGATTTGGAGTACTTTGGTAGGTAAGGAA
Organism: Cynocephalus volans; assembly: GCF_027409185.1. NCBI lineage: Eukaryota > Metazoa > Chordata > Mammalia > Dermoptera > Cynocephalidae > Cynocephalus > Cynocephalus volans. The sequence goes on along the minus strand of NC_084473.1, from coordinate 91,091,360 downwards.
AAACCACTCTTGGAGGTGACAATGAGGCCAAGTGATTAAGATCCCGCTTCCTCAGAGCGGCCTTTTCTAACCTCCCAAAGTAGCCAAATGGAGATTTGGGAACTCAGCATTCCATGCAGAGGGAACAGCAAGTGCAAATAGTCTTGATTTGCTCCAGGAACAGATAAAAAAGGTCAGTGTGCAGGAGTGAGATGGGTAAGTGGGAGACTCAGAGGAGAGGAGAGAAGAGGGGTAGGTGAGGTCACCCTGTGGTGGTGCGGGGGGAGATGGAGGTCAACAACATGAGCTTGGGTTCTCTCTGAGCACAGAGGGTGAAATGGACAGTGTCCCCCAAGTTTTATGTATTAGTAGCTTAATCCCCACTGTGACCATTAAAAGGTTGAGAAACCCTATTATGGTAATTGAAAGGTGGAGCCTTGAAGAGGTGATTAGAGTGTATGACCATGCAGTAGTGAATGGATTAAAAATGGTGGTCAGGGGTGTGGTTCTGAGGGCTTTGAAAGAAGAGCACACGAGGAACTATCTCTCTCTGTGCTGTGCTGTTTTCTGACATGTGAGAGCTCTGCATTGCTGTAAAGACACCACCAAAGAGAACCCTCACCAGATGTATTCTCTGGACTTTGGACTTCCTAGCCTCCAAAACTGTAAGCAATAAATTTCATTTTCTTCTAAATAACCCAGTTCTAAGTATTTTGTTATAAGCAATAGAAAGGGACTAATACAGTGGGAAATACACACAAAAATCAGATATAACAGGAGTGGGGAGTGACCTTTCAGTAGTGGCAGAGAAATTAACTGAGTGAGCAAACCCCCAAAACAACGATGGAAAGTGTAATGGGGATGACATAGCAAAGGTTGCTGCCTAGGGGTTAGAAGTAGACCACACCCAAGTGGCTCAAGCCAGTGGCAGAGAGAACTGAGAGGCATCTCTCTTGCCTAGCAGACTGGGCTCCCATGGCTTCCTTCGAAGAGACCATTCAAGCATTTGCCCATGAACTTAAAGTGAGCCACACACCACATTCCCTTATATATACTGCCAGTTGTCACATGCTCTCTCTCTGCTTGACTCTTCATTCCTGCCTTGCATTACCTGGGAATGGAGGACTGCCCTCCTGACGCATTGTGCCCTCTCTGCCCAAGATCTGTAAGTAATGAGTCTTTGAACTTATTTCTTATGGTGGTGGTGTGATGAGTTTGTGCCTTCCAGCTGAAGAACCGGGGGTTAGCCCAGGCTGGGTTTGCCGTGGGTTGCAGCGAGAATACAAGCTTGGCTCCCAGCAACAGAGCAATGATCAAGCAGACATAAACTGTACATGGGTCAGACAAGAGCCACAGGGGTGTCTGTTAGTATAAACAAGTTTCCTGTGGGAGGGACACCTGGTCACAGGTCAGACCACCAGGCATTAGGCCATCTGCCAGGTAAAAGAAATATCCCATGAAAGAGACACTGTGAATACCTATGTCCATCCCTCCTTCATTTTCCATCAGGGCAGGCTTGCCAGTTGCTCTGGTACTGGCACCCCAATTTGGCTGGGAACTCTCAAAATGGTTAAATACTAGATTTAAAAAATGTTTAAAGTGTCTGAAGACGGAGCAAAGGCAAAATGCCCATCAAACTGAGAAGGTATCTTAAGACCGAAAAACAAAGCAGGCTCTGCCATGCAGTAAGGTGAAAAATTTTAGTTACGAGGGTAATTTACTTGCAGGATAATGGATCAGACGGGTTACAACCCAAGAGCATACACAAAGTTTCTCTGTGCCACCCCCCGGTTGAGCCCAAGTTTAGACAGGCAGTTCACACAAAGCTGTGGAAAAAGCCAAGAAGCAGTTACTAAGAAACAAGCTGTATTAGTCAGGGTTCTCCAGAGAGACAGAATCAATAGGATATGTCATAAGTATATGAGAGGGGACTTACTAGGGGAATTTGCTCACACGATTGTGAAGTCCCACAACAGGCTGTCTGCAAACTGGATGCCAGTAGCTCAGTCCAAGTCTGAAGGTCTCAGAACCAGGGAAGCTGACGGTGTCCTTGTTGTAAGTCCTGGAACCCAAAAGCTGAAGAATCTTGAGCTCTGATGTCCATGAACAGGAGAGCAGATTTCAGCAGAATCCCAGCTCCAATGGAGAGAGATTTGCCTTTTTTCTCCATCTTTGTTCTCTCCAGGCCCCCAGCGGATTGGATGGTTCCTGCCCATACTGAGGGCGGATCTTTCCAACCCAGTCCACTCAGGCTCTCAGGCTAATCTCTTCTGGAAACACCCTCACGGACACACCTAAGAAGATTGTTTTACCTGGTTTCTCAGCATTCCTTCATCTAATCAAGTTGACACCTAGAATTAACCATCATGCAAACTAACATCACTACGTATAACAATGATTATTATCTGTGATAGTCTTGTGATTCAGGTAGCCAGACCAGCTGTTACCATACCAGTACTTAATCATTAGGTCCCTGGTCCCTGTTTCTACCTATTGTTGTAATTACTTACCTCTACTTACTGTATAACTTCTGTGGGCAGCGTTCTCACAACAGATGCAGTGAGTGTTAAGTGCTTTCTAGATGGAGTCAGTTATGTTCACAGTCTCACATCCCACCCCTGATATCTTGATGGTCCTTACAATCCAACCTGTCCTTCCTCCACTAAGACCCTAGAGCTAGATTCTGGGAGGGGATCTACATTCCTAAACCACCACAACAGTAAAGCTTTGTTCTCCTCAGTCTTCATCCCCACCCAGAGTTCCCACTCCATCTTGTTGAAGGGCGACACCTCCCATGGTATCTCCTCAGCATCGGACATTGGCAGCAATCTGCTGTAGGGAAGGTGAAGGAAGATGGTCAGGGACCCTCAGATGTTCAGAATCTTGCTGGGCATTTGATGTAAATATGCACGTGCGCCCAGGTTTTCCTTGGTTATTGTCTAATGTAATTGTGCATGTGCACCCGGGTGTCCTGGGTTATATTTTATGGGCGGATACATCTCTTCACTATCTCCCGTGTTGTTTTTGGGCCCAGTGGCCAGACTTACGGTGAGCCCAATCAGCCATGTCAGAGGCTGTTAGCAAGTCCTCTAGCAAAACAGCTCAGGCTCGAGCTAAGGCATCTGCCTTGTGATTGCCCAGCAGGGTGGTTGAGGAGCAAGCTGACACATGCCATGCAGACACCTGGGCTGTTGGCTGGGTGCAGACTTCCCATATGTCTTTCCGCAATTCAGCAACCCACAGCAGTTTACCAAGTATTGTCCCGTTTTCTTGGTGCCACTGTAGCATCCAAGTTGTCAGTCCTTTCCAAACAGCCCAGCTGTCAGTGGCTATATTAAGCAGCATTGGTTCATGGGTCAATATGATCTACTCTGCTCAGAGCTCAGTTTACTGACTACTCTGTTTAGTTCCTTCCCCAAACCAAATCATATCAGAGTCCAAACGGACAACAGAGGAAAGCCAGGGTGGTGGATCCCCCTGGTGCTACCATCAGTGTCCCAGGTGTCATGGAGAGGAGTTACCATGCCCTCTTGTGCTTGCAGAAGGGGCGGAGCAATGTCTTGTACTATTGAAATATGGTCTGGATCCACATAAGAAACTGGTCCCGCCAATGTGCGTAGTTCTTGGGGACAATGGGCTAGTGTTGTAGGAGCTTCTCTGTTGTAAGTAAGCATGCCATTTTTGCAGGGTGCTTACCTGGACACAAGCACTCTTCAGTTTCAGAAACGTATCTTTGATCCATTGCCCACTGGCAAGGAAGTGCGTATTTCCACTGGCAAGTCAGTCAACAGGCTTTTGGTCTACTGCAATGCCAGATAGACTGCTAGGAGCTGTTTTTCAATGGGACTGTACCTGGTTTCTGTGTCTTTCCAAAGTTGTGACAAGAATCCTAATGGAATACATTTCCCATTTGGCCTCTGCCACAGGCCCTAACCAAACTCCTCTGGATAAGCACCAGCATCGAATTCATAGTCCTTATCTGGCACTGACACTCCTAGGGTCTGTTCTCATTTGACAACCAATGTAGCTTTATCAAGTGTCTCTTGCTGGAGAGTATTCCAATCCCATATAGCTCCCTTTTTACCATGGCATATAGGAGTCTAAAGGTTTGTGCCAAATGAGGAATAAATGGGCACCGATAGCCCAGCAATCCTACAAAGGTCTGCAAATCTTTCAGTTTGGGGAATAGGAAAGGCTTTTACTTTATCAATCACAGCCTCTGGCATGACTTGTCTTACTCAATCAGATAACTCCCAGGAATTTTACCAATTGCCCAGGCCCTTGTATTTTGTTGGCATTTTCTTCCCATTCCCTGGTTTTCGAGTGTGCCTGTAAGGACACTGCTGCTCAGGAGAAAGACAGCAAATAATCACTTGGGTAATGTAACATCAATATAATGATACATTTTAAGGGACACATCTGTCTTGCATTTGTCTAAAGCTCTAGCTACCATACTATGACAGATGGTGGGCTATGTGTGGTAACACTTGAAAAGTCCACTGCAGCCCATTCCACTGACAGGTAAACTGATCCTCTGATGATTCATCTAAAAGAATTATAAAGAAAGCATTATCCAAATCCAACTGTTCCAGGAGGGAAGCTATTTTGGGTGCAGCAGCAGTATGGATGGAGTGACCTTGTTTAATTCCCTGCAATTCACAGTTGTACACCGGGTGCCGTTAGTTTTCCTAACTGGCCATACAGGGCTGTTACAGGGGATCTGGGCTGGGCTCATCACCTCAGCCTTTTCTAGTTCTTTAATTGTAGCTGTGATCTCATCACACTCTCCTGGCAGCTTGTATTGTTTTACGGTAACAATCCAAGAAGGTGTGGATAGCTGCACAGGGTCTCATTTTACATGTCCTTCCAAAACAGGTTTGTTTACTCGAATATGCAGCCTAAACTTACCTGTGGTAGTTGTAAAGTCAAGGCCTTATAATACATCCATCCCCAGTGTATACTCAGGGATGGGAGAGATATATACAAAGAAAAGACGAGGGGGTAGACATCTAATTTGCAAATACAATCTGATTTGTTTTACTTTGTTTGACCCCTCTGTCTATGGATTGAATCTCTCCCCTAAATTTAGATGGGTTACTATATATGAGTACATTCTGCTCCAATATGTACCAGGGCCTACAGTTTGTTGGTGCAGGACCAGTATATAGTCTCTTCCATATGGGGCCTCAAGTCACCACCTACCGCTCGCACCAGAGGGCAACGTTGGCCCACCCCCTAGTCTTGAGGAGTTGGGGGAATCCAGCCCTGGAAATCATCCTGGGGTGGGGGTGCACTGGGCTGTGTCTCTCCATCTCCTCCTTTGCTCTTTAATGGAGTGTATTGTTCATCCTTGGGAAGAGGCTCCCACAGATCTTGTGATGCAGGTAGCCGACTTGCTGTTACCATACCAGTGCTTAATCATTCTTTATAGTCCCTTCTTTACAGTCAGAAAGCCATTTCTACCTATTGTTCTAACTACCTTACCCCTAGTCATTGTATAACTTCTGTGGGCAGAGTTCACACAAAGGACATAGCAAGTGTTAAGGGTTTTCAAGATGGCATAAGTTATGTTCACAGTCTCAAAGACACTGGAAAGCAGACAGAAACCAGAAGTGTTTAACTGAAGACAAAGCAAGTAAAGAAAAATCGTCTGCAACTGGAAAGGGTAAGAAATACAAGTGTGTGGTTTACTGGCCCAAAGATACTGCCCAATCCCTAAGTCTATGGCTGTGGGAAATGGCAGTGGGAGAAATCACAGCCTTGTCGGCAAAGGTTTCAGAGATCAGAGTTCAGGAAAGGGAAAGCAACTGGAAGTGTAAAGGGGCAGCCCTTGGCAGTGTGAGACCCTCAGAAGGAACAAGACACATTCTGAGCATAAGCTGCTTTCTCAGCTAACAGTTCAATCCTGCATAAGTGGAGAAAACCCCTCGGGGCCTGGTGCAATAGAACTCTCTTGAAAGAGAGTGATATGCAGAACAAGAGCTGTGAGTTTGGTGGTCCTTTTCCTTGACTTCTTTCCCCAAACATATGCATCTCGTTTCGCAAAAAGCTAAAACTGGAAGGACAGAGCCCAAAGCAGGGAGAGCAGCTAGACATTAGGGGGAAGCCCTAGAAGCGGGAAGTCTCTGCCCAAAGCGTTCGGTAGCCACCAAAGTTGTCAGGCAGAGGGGAGACTATGGGGATCAGGCTCTAAAGCAACTTTGGCGAGCTGCAAGAACAGATATCAATAACTGCAGACAGTGAGAGATACCAAGTTTGCAGTTCGAATCCAGGCAAATTAACTGCTTATTAGAATAAAAATCCAAGCCTCTTCAGAACTTAACAAAATCCAAAGTCACTACAAAATTTTATCTACAATATCCAATTTTAAAACAAAAGTGACTAAACATGCAAAGAAACAGGAATATGTGACCTATATTCAGGAAAAAGAGCAATCAGTAGAAATTGATGCCACATGGGCCCTTGTTGGATTTAGCAAAGACTTCAAAGTAGCTATTATAAATGTTCAAAGAATTAAGAAAATACAGTATGCTCAATTAATTAAAGGAAAATATACAATCAATGAAGAAATAGAGAATCTCAGAAGAGAAACAAAAACAACCTTGAAAATGGAAATCCTAGGGCCGGCCCGTGGCTCACTCGGGAGAGTGCGGTGCTGATAACACCACGGCCACGGGTTCGGATCCTATATAGGGATGGCCGGCTCGCTCACTGGCTGAGCGTGGTGCTGACAACACCAAGTCAAGGGTTGAGATCCCCTTACCGGTCATTTTTAAAAAAAAAAAAAAGAAAGAAAGAAAATGGAAATCCTATAGCTGAAAACTATAAATGAAATAAAAATTTTGCTCCTTGGGCTTATCTTAGTCTCTTCAGGCTGCTATAATAAAATACCATAGACTGGGTAGCTTATAAACAGCAGAAATGTACGAGTATGGCCCACAGTTCTAGAGGCTAGGAAGTCCAAGATCAAGGTACCAGCAGACTCAGTGTCTGGTCAGGGCTTCATCTGTGCTTCATAGATGGCTCCTTCTAGCTGTGATCTCACATGGCAGAATGGGTGAACAAGGTCCCTCGGGCCTCTTTTATAAGGCCCTAATCCCATTCATGAGGGCTCCAGTCTCAAGACCTAATCACCTCCCAAAGGCCCCACCTCTTAATAGTATTACATTGGTGATTAGGTTTCAAGTTATGAATTGGGGGGGACACAAACATTCAGACCATGGCAGGGCTCAAGAGCAGATTGAAGATGACAGAAAAAGGAATCAGTGAACTTGACAAGAAATTAATGGAAATTATTGAATCTGAAGAACAGAGAGACAAAAGATTGAAGAAAAGTGAATACACATTAGCCTTCAGAGAGATGCAATATCAAAATTATGAGATGCCACTTCATACCCACTAGGAGGGCTGTAATAAAAAAGACAGACAGTAACAAGTATTGACAAGCATTTGGAGAAATTGGAAACCTAGTACACTGGTGTGGGAATGTAAACTGGTGCAGCTGCTTTGGAAAACGGTCTGGCAATTCTTCAAAAGATTAAATTTAGTTACCATATGACCAAGCAATTCCACTCATAAGTATGTATCCAAAAGAATTGAAAATATGTCTGCACAAAAATTTATGCATAAATTTTATAGCTGCATTTTCACCATAAACGAAAAGTAAAAACAACTGTATTAGTCCATTTCTGTTGCTTATAACAAAATACCTGGAACAGGGTAATTTATAAGAAAATGAAATTTATTGCTTACAGTTTCAGAGGCTAGGAAGTCCAAAGTCCAGGGAACACATCTGGTGAAAGCCTTGGTGGTGACAGTACTGCAGGGTTCTCACACGGCAGAAAATGATGGAGCAGAGAGAGGGACATTCTCTTCAGGCTCCCCTTTTAAAGCCCTCAGAACTACGACCCTAGGGCCGGCCCATGACTCACTTAGGAGGGTGTGGTGCTGATAATACCAAGGCCATGGGTTTGGATCCCTATATAGCGATGGCTGGTTGGCTCACTTGGGAGAGCGTGGTGACGACAACACCAAGTCAAGGGTTAATATCCCCTTACCAGTCATCTTTATTAAAAAAAAGAGCCACGACCCTGACAACCACTATTAATCCATTCACTATGGCATGATCCTATAATCTAATCATATCTTCAAGGCCCCACATTTCAATTGGCATAATAGGATTTCCCGTCCTCTTAACACTGTCACAGTAGGAGTCAAGTTTTGGGGGGACATTCAATCCAAGGCAACAACCCAAAAGTCCAGCAACTAATAAATGAATACACAAATATGGTAATCCATACAGTGGAATATTATTTGGCCATAAAAAGTAGTGAAATACCGATGCATGCAACAACATAGATGAACCTTGAAAACATTGTGCTAAGTGAAAGAAGCCAGACATAAAATTTTATTGTATTATGATTCCATTTATATGAAATGTCCAGACCAGGCAAAACTATAGAGACAGAAAAAGTAGGTTAGGGGTTGCCTAAGTCTCAGAAGAAAGGGGAGCAAGGGATACAGGGTTTCTTTTGGGGGTGATAAAAATGTTCTAAAATTGACTTTGGTGATGGTTGCACAATTCTGTGCAACCATCTAAAAACCACTGAATTATATACACTTTAAATGAGTGAATTGTATAGTATGTGAATTATATCTCAAAGTTGCCACACACACGCAAAAGAATAGAACCTGAGAGATCTGTGAGATAAATATGAAGCAGTCCAATATACATGTAACAATACCAGGGCAGGGTAGAAAGAGGTAGAAAAAATACTTGAAGAAACAGTGGCTGAAATCTTCTGGAACTGGGTAGAAAATACAGCTGATCCTCATTATTCATGAATTTTATATTTACAAATTCACCTACTCACTAAAATTTATTTCTAACTCCAAAATCAATACAGCAATTTCACAGTTATTTGTGGACATGAATAGAGTAGTGGAAAATTTGACTTCCCTGCACATGGTCCCAGCTAAGGTTGGACAAGGCAACACTCTGCCTTCTTGTTCCAGCTTGCATACTGTAGAAAAGTGCTTTTTCAGGGTCTTTTTAGTGCTATATTTTTCACTTTTTGTGTGTATTTTGTTGGTGATTTTGTTTGAAATTGTCCCTAAGTATAGTGCTGAAGTGTTGTTTAGTGTTCCTGAGTGCAAAAAGGCTGTGATGAAATACATGTGTTAGAGAAGCTTCATTTAGGCATGAGTTACATAGTGCTGTTGGCCATGAGTTCAATGTTAGTAAATCAACAACACAGTACATATTGAAAAAAGAAGAGGAAATTTGCCAATCTATATATGAGGCCACTCTGGAAAATGCTAAAGTAACAACACTGCATGATGAAGCTATGGAAAGGAATAAAAAAGCAGCTAAATTTGTGGATTTATGAGAAGACAATTAATTAAAAAATAGTGGACAGCATTCTTGTGAGGCTAGAAGCCAAAGAAATTTACAGTCATGTTACTCGGGGTCAGGAAAGTATTAAACCTTGCTTGGCTAGTGTTTTATTTAAATAAATTCTGTGTATAATTATTTGTAAAAAAAAAAAAAGATTAGATGCCTTTATATAGAAACACACATAAAACAAGATTATGTGTTGATCAGTTGTTGAAAATGTTTTGACCAGAGGCTCATAGGAACCCAATCCATGTTTCACCTAAGAGCAATGGTTTAGAATTCAGTAGACTTTATAGAACATGACTACCACAAAGAATTGACGGACCACAAGAAGCTCAATGAATCCCAAGTAAATAAGCATGAAGAAAATTGCCTCTAGACATATCATAGTCAAACTGATGAAAGCCAAAGATAAAGAAAAGATCTTGGAGGCAGCCAGGGGAAAAGTGACATTTACATACAAGAAAATAATGATAAGATTAATAGCCTACCTCTCATCAGAAACTATGGACACCAGAAGACATTGGGATGGCATATTCAAGTGTCAAAGGGCTGGCTGGTTAGCCAGTTGGTTAGAGCAAGGCGTTGTAACATCAAAATCAAGAGTTTGGATCCCCATACCGGCCAGCCACCAAAAAAAAAAAAAAAAAAAACCATTGAATGCCAAAGGTAAAAAACGTATCAGCCAAGAATTCTACATCCAGTAAAGCTAACCTTCAAAAATGAAGACAAAATAAAGATATTTTCAGATAAACCAAAACTGAGAATTCCTTACCTGCAGACTTAGGTGGTAACTATTGCTTCAGTGCTGAGCAGCTTGGCTGCAGCCACCATGGGTGGTTTCTTTCCTTGCTCCAGGACAACAAGCTGGTTGCCACAGATGCTCCAAATCTTCATGGTGTTGAGATGGCTCAGTCTTCTGTCACTGAGTAGGGGAACCACTACCCACTTTTTGCTGTGGCCCACTATAGTGGTCCCACAGCGGAGTTGCTAGGCACCTTGGGTTTTATGTCTCCCCAAAACTTAATTCCCACTGTAACTGTTTAGGGTGGGAAATCCTATTACAATAATTGAAAGGTGGAGCTTTGAAGAGGTGATTAGATTTAGCACAGTGCTGTAGTGAATGGATTAAAAATGGTGGTCAGGGGTATGGTTCTGAGGGCTTTAAAAGGAGAGTGAATGAGGTTAATCTCTGCTCTCTTTGTTCCACCATTTTCTGCCATGTGAGACCCCTGGGTCACTGTTGCCACCACCAAGGGTCTCACCAGATGTGTTCCCTGGACTTTGGACTTCCCAGCCTCAGAAACTGTAAGCAATAAATTTCATTTTCTTTACAAAATACCCAGTTCCATATATTTTGTTATAAGCAATAGAAATGGACTAATACACTAGGACACCAAAGTGTCACCTGCAGCCTCTTGTTCCCCAGGGGAATCACACACCACCAGGGTAGTCAGGCCAGGGAAGTGCACCTAGTTGCATCATACCTTACTAGGAACTACAATTCCCCTTTCGACATCAGTACTTGTAGTTGCATTCAATTTGTAATGCCTGGTTCCCTCTTCCTTTGGGAAATGTACTCTCTCTCAGAATCTCACAATTCTCTCTTGCAATTTGGTTTCTCCTGTCCTTCCCTTCTGGTTCTGTTTGGCAAATAATGTTAAAACTTCAACTATGGACATGGTTTATCCTTTTGTCTCAAGAGGGTTCTAAGTAACTGAGGCAGATACTGCCAGCTACCTCAAGTTTTCTTTTAACCCTAATAACAGAATCCAAACTTTTAGCTGGACATGTTGCCACTTAATTAGGATTACATTACAGCCAGATACAGCCATGTAATTGTGGAATATACTAAAAAACGTATGTACTTCACAGGGCCTGGTTTTCCAAAGCCTTTCAGTTTCAAATATTGACCCTGCAGAGGACTGGAAATTTCCCTCAGGGTATAAGTCTCTGTTGCAAGATAAGAATTGTGGCACAGCAGGTTGCTGGCTCAAAGACAGACTAGTTACTGATTGTTATGTAAAGATACTGAGAATTGCTATAGGAAGGAATGTTTGCTAAGAACAAACTGTTGTTGATAGGACCACTTAATTGTCTACTGGAATGTCATCTGGCTTGTTTCACTGAAAGTTACCAGCCTATACTGTTAAACTAGAACCCCACCTTTGTTCTCTTCCTATAACTTCCTGGTCTGGAAAATAAATGCAGGAAAAAAAACCCAATTCGGCATTAATTTCCCAAGGAAGGGATGGCTCTCGCTTGAGCGTCCCAAAGGGAGATTAACCACGTCGGGGCCTCTCGCTGCTCAGTAGAGATGGGCTTTGAGTAATCCTTTGCGTCTCCGTCACCCAGGGGAAGTGGGGTGACAAATCTGTGGGGGGCGAAGCAACACAAAGCAACATGTATTGTTCTGGTTAATTAGATATACAAATACTTCATATTAAGCCCCAGTAAATTGATCTAACAGGGAGGTGCAATTCCCTTCTCTTCCAATCCCTCATCCCACTCCTTAGCATATGGATGTGATGACTGAATTCCAGCAGCCACACTGAATCAATGAGGGTTACACAGTAGGGATGGCAGAGAGGAAAGCTGGAAGGATCCTTGGTCTCATGATTTCATGGAACTGCCACACTAGCCTTGGACTACCTACCATCCTGATGTATTTTATATGAAATAAATTTATCTTGCATATCCACTGTCTTAGTCTGGGCTGCTCTAATAAAATACCTTAGACTGAGCAATTTACAAACAACAGATTTATTGCTCATAGTTCTAGAGGCTGGGAAGTCCAAGATCAAGGCACCAGCAGATTCAGTGTCTGGTGAGAGCTCATCCTTCATAGATGGCACCTGCCCCCATGATCTAATCACCTCCCAAGGGCCCCGCCTCTGAATACCAACACATTGGGGATCAGATTTCAAAATATAAATTTTAGAGGGACACATACATTCAGACCATAGCACCTACTTATTTGTGTTTTCTATTATATGCACAAACTAATTGTAACAGACCATGTAAATGAAGGGGAGAAGCTTGGGAGAAGCAGGGTGGAGGGGAGAAGGAAGTTCATTAAAGAAGCTGGTACCGGGGCGAGCCCGTGGCGCACTCGGTAGAGTGCTGCGCTGGGAGCGCAGCGATGCTCCCGCCGCGGGTTCAGATCCTATATAGGAATGACCGGTGCACTCACTGGCTGAGTACCGGTCACGAAAAAACGACAAAAAAAAAAAAGCTGGTACCAACCTCACTAGTTTTATTGGCAGCTCAGCCCCAGTCCAGACCCCACTATAGAGAAGTGTGATGGACTGAAGGAGGGAATGGGCTTGGCTAGTCCTACTCCCAGGAATAAAAGGAGCAAGAGGCACTCACCTGGCATGAGGAAAGAATGCTGCAGGCTTCAGCCCCAGCAAGGTAGAGTGTGGAATCTCGCCCTCTGGCACCATTGCTTTTTTCTACTAAAGCATGTTCACAAGTCTCTAACCATCTCAATAGAGCAGAACAGGTAGTATTTTGAACACAATTTGGAAAGTACATTACTGGGGGAAAGGAGATTGTGTTTTGTTTTGTATGGTTTTTGGCTTAGGAGCAAGTTATTATATGGAGTAATCACCGATGCCTACTTCACTGCTTCTGGCCTACCATCTGAGATCTCTGCTTAGCCAGTGAATGGCAGTGGGGGTTCTGGCAGAGATCTAGGACCTTCCAAGGATAGAATTACTTGGATCAGCATCTACAATAGTGTTCCAAACTGCAAGCAAAGTTTATTCCTCTTTCCCTGAGGTTATGGGAAGAAATTTCACATTGCAAGTGTGCTGAATTGTATGGGGCTGGGTAGATCTCACCAAGCACTGCTCTTCATCCACGGCTGAGCCTGTGATGCAAGCAGCATGTGTAGTGGCTAAGAATAAAGACTCCAGAGGCAGACTGCCTTGGCTCAAGGCCAAGCTCTGACAGTTTGCTAGCTGCTCTTATGCAAGTTACTTTGCCTTTGTGTAACTTTTCCCTCCTGTGTAACATGGGAGTGATAACAGTATGTTCTTTATAGGGATGCTGAGAAGACTAAATGACGTAATTCACAGAAGGGACTCAGGACACACTTAAGAAATGTTAGCAATGATTACTACCATCACCCTCCAGCAGAATTCATAGGTATTTAAACATAGACCCAGTGTTATTATGTGAATCTCCAGCCAGTGATTTCTTTCTCCTCTACTATCCTCCAAGGCAGATCATCTTAGCCCTTAATTTCCTGCCACATACTGACATGTGGGTATCCTGGGTCACTATCAGGACTGCATCCCCCTTGAGGATGAGGACCAGGTCTAATAACTAGTGGACACTCAAATATTTTTCCAGGCATAGTATTCAAAATGATTTTACTTTTAAGCATTATATATACATTTATAAGAGCACATGTGATGTATTTTATGTACATGGATTAGGTAGCTCTTTAAGTGCCTACTAGAAATTATTTTCTACAAGAGTTAAGTGTGGAAAATAATACAGCTCTATTTAGGAGACTAAAACTATACACAGATATAAAGAATGGATATAGTTTTACACAACCCAGAACAATATCTTCACCCTCTCCTCCCTCCTAGTTGGTTACTGCAAGGCAGAAAACTTTAATCAGTCAGTGACAGAGCTTCAGGGTGTTGGTACCCAGACCGTGGTGGAGAGAAGGGAAGAGAAACAGATAGGCACTTTGGTAGTTGGCCACGCAGCCTTGCCAAAACCCATGGCATCTCCTTCCACACAGAGTAGAGATGTCCTGGCCACTGAAAAGTGATGAGCCTCCTGCTGCCATCTTCTCTGCAGTGAATCAATCTCCTTGCTTCACAAGAACATCAGAAAGATCTTCTGTTCCTTCCAGCTTTAGATTCTGAGGGAAGATAAAAACACACATGTACTCTGGTATACAGAGAATAAAAAAAATCACAAAACAAACTCTAATCAAGGTAACAAGGTAGTGTCTATAAAGGATGAGGTTTGTTCCATGATTATAAGGAAAATTTTTTCGTAGCAAATATAATTCATTGCTAGTTGCAGGGGAAAAAAGCAAAAAGCCAGCCTTTTCTAGCTCTGGTTCCTGCAACATTCTCCCTACAAAGGGCCCAAGAGCTGAGCTATCTGGCCTGAAGGAGCTAAGGGAATTGGATGGAGAGGCCACCAGGAGCCACAACACATATTAACCCGTCCACATGCTCCTCCTCCAGACACCCCTCTTACTGCCCCATGACCCTGAACCTCAGTCATGTCCATGACAGCCACCCTCCCTCTCCAGTCTCTGCACAAGTTTTTCTCCACCTCCCACCTAATACCCACTACTCCTCCACCCCAAGAATTCTTTTCACCAATTCCAGGCAGCTGTTTCCCTCAGGACTAACAGCTGTCAGAAGCTTTACTTGCCCAACTTCACCACCACCATCCCTCCCCTTGCTTTGGATGGAGGTAGGTGGGTGTGTTGGCACTCAACATCACTCCACCCTAGTGCACTTTTCTGTACTGCTAAAGATGGAGAGTTCAGATCACACCCCACAGGTTTTCTGCAGCTCACGTTCCAGAAATTGTTTAGGTTCAGCTAATCAGTCACACACTGCTGGCGTTGCAGGGCCATGGAGGCAGAGGGCCAGTGCCCATTGCTGGATCCTAAGCCCCATCACACTGCATAGCTGAGGGGCAGATCGTTACCAGGGTGGTGGATGAATAGAATCCAGATGGGGGTGAAAGACTGAGAGAAAGCAAGCCAAGAAAGGTCAAGTTCTGGTGTGAAGTGTTTTGAGAATATTTCTCTTGGTGGCTCTAAGTTCTGAGTTATCACAGATCCCTGCAGATTATTACAATAAATATCATAGCCAATGTTACAAGTCCAATCTTCTCAACTAGTCCAAACTGGGCCCCAGTAACAGCCTTGGCACTCAGATTAACAGGTCATAGGCTAAGGCCATTCCTCATTCTTCAAATGCCGAGAACTCCAGGGCCCCCTGCAGAGAAACTCAATCTGAGCAAAATGAACAAAGCTTGTACTGTCAGTGGGGGAAGGGGAGTAGAGCTGGAATTGGAGGCCCTCGTTGAAGACATAGAATCACCAATGTTGCTTAGCACTGTTGACCTGGCCCCAGTCTACTTGGGAACTAAGGAGGGCCATAAAGCTGCCCTCTCACATGGCAGCACTGTGATCCTCAGACAGGGGCAAATGAGTGAAATAGATACTGCTCTTAATTTAGAGTCAGGAAGGGTTTCTGAGCTTTGGAAGCACCCTACACTTTAGGAGCCTGGTATGCTAGAAGACCAGCAACTATGTCCATGAAGATGGTGTGAGAACGAGATTCCAGGCTTTCCCTGAACAGCTGAGCAGCGACACTTCTGAATGTCAGACAGATGGATGGCTTGTGCACCTTCTACCTCAGAGGGGGAATCCTCATCAGAGTCACCTGCAGATTTCTTGTCAGAGCGATGATAACAATATTTATATTTATTTATTTATTTATCCTTTGTCACTCATTCTCCATGTAGTTTGCATCTGACATAGATACCTTAGGATGTGTCAGTTTGGGAACTACCATCTCCCATAACGGTAGACAGGTGCTGTTTGGTGCCACCTTTGCCTTCATGGGCTTCTGAACAGGACACGCCACTTCTCCAGAGTCAGCCGCTGCCTTACTAACTTCCAACCAGTTCCTGGGTGACAACCATTTGCAATGGCTCTGATGCACAATCATTCCCTCCCGGGAGCTCAGTTGGGTTCCTTCGTTTACGCCTCAGTTTTGAATACCCAGACCAGTGGTTATGGGCCCACTGGTCAGCACAGCACTCGGAGCCACAGCACTTGCTTCTGGCTCGGTGGCTCTTCTACATCTGCTCCCCATCCAAAACCAAAACTAGCTTCTGTCACCTGGACAGTTTCTTCTTCTTGTGTGAGGTAATGAGCTACAGAACTGATAAGAAAGAAAAACTGGACCCCAATTCCCAGTGGTAGGTCACTTGGACTCATTGGTGGCTGTGCCATACAGACCATCCTAATCCTACAGGGGAACCTCTCTTCGAAGCATAGCCAGACCTGGGAAATGCAGCCAATCATCACTGCTCCTGATTTCATCATAAGGCCAGAGATCACAGATTGGCACATAGGAAATCCTGGGCACTTCCACCAGGACCCCCTTTTGCTACCATTTCATTAAAATCTTATCTAACCATCCTATCCAACCATACTCCATGGGCCGGCCCTGTGGCTCACTCGGGAGAGTGCGGTGCTGGTAACGCAGAGGCTGCGGGTTCAGATCCTATATAGTGATGGCCGGTGCGCTCACTGGCTGAGCATGGTGCAGACCACACCATGCCGAGGGTTGCGATCCCCTTACTGGTCAAAAAAAAAAAAAGCAAAACCATACTCTAATACCGCCTCTCACCTGCAAAGCAGGACGCCTGTCCAAAAGGAGGTTTAGAATCTATAGAGCTGCTCCACAATAGCCCCGCACATGCTATGGCTGAGCCCACAGTCCTCTATTAGCAAGTGTGTTGTAGATCAGCTGGCTAGGGACACTACAGGACACCAAGTGTCCAGCAGTACCCAAATGTACAAGCTTGTGGCGGGCTGCCCTCACTGTGGTGCCCTCAGGTAGCACCATCAGGCTCCCCAGAAGATGGGTCCTCCTCTGCTCTTTCAATAACTGTCCCACAGCTGCTCAACTGTTGGCTTCATGGCACAAGGAGCCTGCCACACTAACCCAGCTGGCACTTTGGAACTCTCCTTCCTTGTGACAGATAGCTCTATTCCCATGACTTTCCTCACTGTTCTCAGCAGCTTTACTTTCCTGGCTGTTATCTCCATATTTTATTACTCTCTCTTGTAACGTTTTCCTTTCCTCCTCATCTCTCACTTCTTATCTCTCCAATGTTTCCCATGTGTCTTGATTTTGGCACTGGTAGGCTTTGGCATTTAAAGTCTTTTGACACTCAATAAAGTAAAAGCACTTTTTCTTAGATTGGGGAACTCACTGATCACTATTCCATTGTCTAAAATTTTCCCATTTGGGCCCTCTTCACTATTTTCATTGCTAATTGAAACTGATGGCCTTTTTCTAAATTAATTCTAGGTGCTTGGTTAATCCTTTGAGTTGAAGGTACTGCATAAGCCACTGTATCTAAGATATGCTATGGTAGCCCATGAAAGATCTAATAAAAAGCTTAAATGAGGTGACACAAATAGGGAATATTCAAATACTCCCATGCTTACCATAATTACCTACCTTTTCATTGGCTAAATGTAGGAGACAGGCAAAAGCCAGAGGTATAGAGAGGTTCTGAGCCATGACGGGTGGCAGGCTGGAAACAAAAAAACAAGTATTGAGCTGGGTCACTGCAAATCTAAGAACAAAGGCTCATTCATCAAGTATGAATAATGCACATATACAATGACTAAACTAATGAGAAACAAAGAAATATTTCAGATGCATTTATAAGCAGGTTTTTCTAGTTTCTTATTTGGAAGTAAAATATCTCCTGTTCCATTCCAGCCACTGGCACAGAAAATGCCTTTTTAAAGTTGGTCTATATTAACTTATCTATCAATGCAGAGAGGAAGCAGAAAAGCTGCTACATAAAGTTATATTATATAAAGCAGGTTGTGCACAGGGGTCTGTCACACTAACAGCTCCAGGTGAGCTTTCTTGGCCAGGGCTCAGAGCAGAGATGGAGAGCCCCCTCTCACCTCCCACTTTGCCCACACACACCTCTTATGCAGGTCCTTCGTGAGCCTGCTGAGCAGTTTCTCCTCAGCCACTTCCACTGGGGCCCCTTCTTTTCTAGTTTCACTGCGGTTTTCCTAACAGAAGAAGTACATTCACGGGTCGGACATTTAGGGCTAGTTTACTTTAGAAAGAGCAATAGAAAGTTACAAAGTTGTATTCCAAAAAAACAAAAGTCTATACCTGAATGAAATAAAAACAATTTCTTAGTTATTTTTTGAAGGAAAAAAACCTAAAAAGGAGCCAGTGCCTCATCCCCGGACTATGACACTGACATTTACCAAGTTATTGTAAACAGGAATGTCAGTGGCCAGTATAATCCTGGTAAAGGGGAAATTGCAATGAAGTTTGTTTCTAGGTCCTCCGGGGGGGGGGGGGGGGGGCAAATAACAAAAAACCATGGTGATTTATAGCTTTAACCGGATGACATAACTAAGGGCAGCACAAAATTCATATTTAAAAGTAAACTCAAGCTTTCCACTTAAACAAAAAATAGCCTGCTGCTTGCCTCCTTACTAGTAAGGCAAACAGTTATGAAAAGATACCAGGCCTGGGATTTGCATTTAAAATAGTTCAAAATGTGTGCAGGGGTAATGGAGTTGGGGGCAGGAGGCACGGGAGTTTATTATTCTATTATTCTTCTCTCTACTATTCTCTCCGCTTTTGTATATATTTGACTATTTTCTAGTAAAAAGGTTTTTTTTTTAAAAAAAAGAATAAAAACCTTTAATGAACCAGAATGCCTGGGGGATAGGGTATTGAGTCATTTAGATTTAAAAGTTAAGCAGAACCCCATCCTGTCAACACCCACACACCTTTTAAAAAGCACATTTCTCTTACACTTGTGTCCCATTCCATTTTAGTTGACAAAACCTTATGAATATGACTAAAGCTTTCTCTGATATCCAAGCCTACACAGTTTAGGGCCCTCAATCAAGTCATGAGTTTTCACTTCTCAGCCAAGAGGAGAAGGTATGAGAGTGGATTGAGTTTGCAAAGCTCAGAACATTCCCTGAGCAGAAAGGGTTGGAAAGAAGAGGGAAGGACTCTAGTTAACTGAGATTTCCACTAATCAAGGTTTCACCTTGTTCTGAAGGAGAAAGAGAATGACAGCATGATAATTATTTTTCCACCGTTTTCCTTACTGAGAATTCAAAATTGGAATCCTCAAATCAGAATTATTAGATAAACATTCCATGGCACCTGAGATGTAGTTACAATTTACTTTCCAAAAAGGTAAATCAACTGAAATTTCTACCACCAGTGAATAAAAGTCCTCCATATTTTCCTCAACTCAGCAGTGGTAAACATCATTTAATTGCTAAAAGTGCTGTTGTTTTAAAGCAGCACCCAGCGGCTTTCGTTTTTATTTTTTTATTACTCACGAGGCTGAATAATGTCCTATGCACTAGATTGCCATTTGTATCATCTTTCATGTGGCCTGCCTGCTCATATACTCGGTTCACTTCTCTCTTAGAAGTGTGATGTCTTCCTTGGATTTTTGAATGAACCTTTAGGTACTGGAGACATGGCCCAAATCGAGGTACCTTGGAGCCACAGACATCAGCCACTCCCTTCCCATATGCGGACACCTAAACAAGCGAGTGTCATTACCTCTGTGTCTGCTTCCTTCCTGGAGAACTCTGTCAGCAAATTCCACATGCTCTGTTTCAACTTCTTCATGTCCATCTTTTTGGCAGTCTTGGCATAATGAATTTCAATTTTATTTACCTGAAGTAGGTACATGACAAAGTAAAACTAAGCATTAAAAAAAAAAATTTACCCTCAATTCACTGTAAAAATAAAAGTCTCAAGTTTGAATAAAGAAGGAACCTAGGCTGGCCAGTTAGCTCGGTTGGTTAGAGCACAGTGTTATAACATCAACGCCAAGAGTTTGGATCTACATACTGGCCAGCTGCCAAAAATAAAAAAAGAACGCAGTTTCAACCAAAGAGTTATACAGCTCTCTCTGGACACATTAAAAGAGTCCCTCATGTCAAATCTAATTTCTTTTTAACCAAGTGCAATCTACATTAAAGCTAACCTGGAATTTCAGTACAAAAGAGATAAGTGAATTAAACATTAATGAAAGCACCAAGCCTGCCACCTGGTATGGAATAGACAGATGTGCTGAACGCACAATAATTTAATAGAAACTGAATCTGGCCAAGATTTTTCAGAGCCACATAGCTACCTAGCCTCACTGAATATAAACCTATTTTCTCTGCCTGCAGCCTTCATTCGCATACTTTATTTGGGTGATCAGCTCACCCCTAGTTATTTCAAGATCTTTGGAGAGATGGTTAGTTCCACACAAACCTAATTAGCATCAGCTCACTCTCTACAGCCCTATTTAAGACTCAGCCACTTGGAGAATAGGTTAAAATTGGGAAGGAAAAAAAAACATATCAAGCTCAGACTGATAGGACTCTCATATCGGAGGCAAATTAAATAGATTTCAGACAAAGTATATAATTCTGCGCTGCTTTGTCTTTACCTTATGAGGCTCAGCTACCAGATTTGATTCCCCATATGTCGTGATGTCTAATCCGTGGACTTCAGGAGTTCCGTTCTCTTGTGTTGTCTTAGGTGAATGGCAAGGATAAGATGTGAGGTCAAAGGTCCCAACTGGTCCCACAAATAAGTCATCCGACTCGTTGTAATCACTGTCAGCAGCCTGGGCAAGGAAACAGCTCTTCAAGTTTAGCAGAAGCTGTCAGAGGGGCTTAGAAACATCCTTGAAACAGACCTCATGTTTATAAAGCAAGAACACACCACCTGATAGTTCATTGTGGAGTTACACCAGAATGGACTTCTTGGTGTCTCTAGTTATCTTCCTTTTTCACATAAACCTTACTAGGGAAGTGTCTGTTATCAACCTAAGACCTCTATAGCAGGAGTTAAAAGTAATTCAATAATCACAACTGCCCGTGTCTTCTTTGGCTTCTAACCGATTTAGGGTTTCATTTTATACAGAAAGCATTCCCGAAATACCAGAGACATGATCTGCATCCCTCATCTAACACGAGCATGGGAAATTCTAGAGGTCAACCGGTTGGCAGCAGGGGCACCACCTAGGAGCTGGTTGAGAAAGTCATTCTAGAGACCAAGACCAGAATGATTTGATAAGAACCTTTCACGGGGTGGGGTGGATGGATAGGACTTGGTCTTCTAAATTGGCTTCCTGGAACGGCCCGTGGCTCACTCGGGAGAGTGCGGTGCTGAGAACACCAAGGCCCCGGGTTCGGATCCCATATACGGATGGCCGGTTCACTCACTGGCTGAGCGTGGTGCTCACAACACCAAGTCAAGGGTTAAGATCCCCTTACCGGTCATCTTTAAAAAAATAAATAAATTGGCTTCCTGAGTGAATTCTTATGCACACTAAAGTCTGAGAAGCACTGGCCAAGGGGTCAGTCTGCATTTTCACTAAAGTATAACAGATTAACTTTCCTCCAAGTAAGAAAATAAGGTGAATATATTCTTCTTCCAGTTCTTTCCTTCTCCCCGTGTACAGGGGCATAGATAAGGCCTAATATTTTTCCCATTTCTGTTACTTACACTTGCTATCTCACTAGCAGACCCACAGAAGGGATATGAAAATTATTCAGTACAAACCAAGATCTAAAGATGAGGAGTGGCTTGTACAAGTGCACAAGTTCACAATCTAAGAGCTAAAATCAGAGCTTGAAGCCTGGTCTCCTGAGACACACCACAAACACTTTTTCCCCCAACTAGAACTTCACATGTCTATGTGTTTTGTCTACCCAGCCAAATACTGGATTCTAAGAGCAGGAAGACCGTTTATATTCCTTTGAAATCCCAAAATAGCCAAGATTAGTGCTTTGTAGCCAGGCTAAAGATTCTCTCCATACGTTGACTCATTTACTGGAGTGTGTCCGTTTGCCTCCTGCACATGGGGTTGGAGGTAAGGCAGGCCAAGGTGGAGGCTGTTTCCTTAGCTCTGCTCAGTTCTTTGCACTGAGGACAGACTGTGCACCCAGAAAATCCCCATCAGATTAAGAATTTCCTCAGTCTTCTGCCATTTAGAAGGAGGACATGGGAAGTAGGGAAGAAAGACTTTTTTTTTCCTTTTAAAAGATGACCAGTAAAGGGATCTTAACCCTTGGCTTGGTGTTGTCAACACCACACTCAGCCTGTGGGCGAACCGGCCATCCCTATATGGGATCCGAACCCATGGCCTTGGTGTTATCAGCACCGCACTCTCCCAAGTGAGCCACGGGCTGGCCCAGAAAGACTCTTCTTAGAAGAAAGAACAAAGCTCTTCTCCCCTTTTACCTGTAATCCAGGGCAAAAGTTGGAGGTGTCATTAGGATTGTTGTAATCATAGTCTTCAATGTCCTCATAATGCTCGGTCTCTGCCTTCTGGCCCTGAGCCACCTTAAGTAACTAGAATAAAAGAAAGAACAAATGCAAAAAGCAATTTCTAGAAAAGCAGCTACTGCACTACGTTGGGGAAATAAATCTTAGTTCTTATGCTCAGTCTCCTCCTAGAATTAAATGATTTTAGAGTTAGAAGGGCCCTGACAAGTCATGTAGTCCAATCAACTCATCAATTGCACAGAGCAAGCCTGGAGTAGCAGGGCTCAGAGCCTCCACCCATCCCAAATAAACCAGGGCAACTCCATTTGTCTGATTTCCAGTTAGGTCTTCCGCACAGTTTTATCTGAAAAAAGGTTCCTTCACTAAAACAAAACAAAATTTGGAAACCCCTACCTACAGCTTTCTGAAAGGAAGTCAACCTGTTGCACTTGAACATTTCTACTAGAAAACCCATTAAATTAATCTACAGGCACCCTGTCTCATTCCTGGGGGGCAACCACTGTTCTCTACATAGCAAGAGGGAGAAACATCTAGCTCTTTCCCTTTAATAACATCCATGGGTCCCTGTTCGGCCTCTGGAGCCTCACAGAACAACTCTGCCTCCCTTTTGGCAGTACCTGTTGACCACGGCTTTTTAAATATTTGTTGGTCCTTAGACCAGTGAATTTTATCTGAGATGTGTCTCTTTGAGGTGGGGGAAATGTAGATGGAGGTGTGTATAGTTTACAAGAACACGCTGAATATTTTAATACAATTCTACACTTTGAAAACCCCCCAAAATTCACAATTTTGTAATACAAATCTAAAAATAACATTAAACAATAAATATTTTCTGAGTTAAGAGATGCCCCACTTTTTTCCACTGTTCCTCATGTGACACAACTTCTAAATCCCTCTCCGTTTAGAATACTCTCTTCTGGGCACACTCCCAATTGTCCCTAGCCAAATGTCCAGTGTTTCAGTCATTTTCCCAGTGGAGCTCTGCTGGAAGAATGAGGGATCTCCAGCTCCTGCTGCCTGGCTGTCCTGCTCCACGTGGGGACATTCATTCTGTGGATAAGCAGAAGCACAGATGCTTTCCTCTATAAGCAACAATTGAGGGAAAAAAACCCCTCCAAAACCAAAAAACCAGGACCTGGAGTACAATACTCTAATGACTTTCTTCTACCACCTTCACATCTGAATATACAAATTACTACCCAGGCCACACTACTGAAAGGTTCATAATAAGGACTGGAGGGAGGGGCTTGTGGCCTCAGACAGCAGCTCCTGCACGAGTTCCTATCAAGTGGCCTCATTCTGAGGCTGAGCAAAGCTTCGTGGAAGTGTTCTACCATCTGCCTCACTCAGCCTTGCTCTGCCCTTCTGCCTGAGGCCCTATCTGTACTTTGACTATAGCAGGTTGCTGCTGGGATCCAACCAATATTGACCACAGCCATAGCTTCCACTACTGTTGCAACTTTGCATCTCTTTCTGTGTTTGTAAGAGAATTCTGTTAAGTGAACAATATTGATCAGAAAGAGAAATATATCAGGGTTGGTTTCTAAAAAATAGAATGTGAGATATTAGTGAAATAAGGGAAATATATACATATCATTAAGAGCTTGTGGAGAAACAGGCAAAATAAAGAGGAAACTGTAAACTGTTCATATACTTGACACTGTAAGAATAGAACAACCAGGAATGCAAGTGAGCCGAGGATCCAAATGAAATGGAGCTTAGCATAAACCACTGACCAGTTACCCTGGCAAGAGGGCCTGCACGTGCTACAAGCACCACAAGAACAGCCACAGGCAAATGAAGTAGACAGTAATCAGGACACAACACAGGTGGTCTGGAGTGTGCCACATAATAGTCTTAGGAGCCTGGGCAGGATGTGCAATACTAGGGAACTTCCTGAGGACATGACCACACATGTCATTGCTATAGAACTGGATCACAACTCAGGCAATGTGGACTATATAAAGCACCTGGTGAGTGAATCCACAACTTCAATGAGAAAGTGAGAAAATTAAGAAATAACTAAAATTTTTTGGAAACTCACTCAAAGACTTTACATTCACCTGTCTTTCATTTCTGCATGGAAGCTTCCATGTCCAGCACTGTAGCCAGGTATTAGAGTGCATCTATCCTGTAAGCTCTTCACTCTAGCTTTGCCTTACCCATCTGATCTCCCGGCAACTCCCCTTGGCTAGCACATATCCCTCCTCGCACTCTCTCCTTTCCTCGAAGGCACTGCCTAACAGCTACACTACTGCTCACTTGATACCTCACATGCCAACCTCAACAGGCTTGGCAACAAGAATGGCTTAAAGGAACCGAAGAACAGCCTTACCCTGGTGCCTGGTTTGAGATGAAGCTGGACGAGAGTTTTGACATCATAGTGGAAATCTGTAGGAAGAGTGGTGGCTTTCCAATTCTGGTTCTCCAAAGTGGACTTGGTCAGAACAGTAGCAGCCTATTGATTATTTTTTTTAAAAAAGGCACCTTTAATAACAATGGTCAAAGCATCTTTTTTTTTTTTTTTAAAGGAGCTTGGGAAGGGCTTGGGTAGCTTTAGTTTACCATCAGAATTCCCACAGTTCTGGGTAAAAGAGTGATTTTGCTAGACATTATTCTCCTTATTCTAGACTTGATTCTTTCTGCCACTGGGTTTGGGACTATTTCTCAATTTCCCCTTTAGGGAATGAAGGAGAATGAAACCTTCAGCTTACTCTAAGAGTTAAATTTATAATGAATTTTTAAAAATCAAATCTGGGGCCGAGCCGGTGGCGCACTCAGGAGAGTGCGGCGCTGGGAGCGCACCGATGCTCCCGCCGCAGGTTCGGATCCTATATAGGAATGGCCGGTGCACTCACTGGCTGAGTGCTGGTCTCGAAAAAGACAAAAAAAAAAAAAAAAATCAAATCTTAAGGGGAAAGAGAAGTGCAAAGAGTAATATAGGAAAGCACGAATGCTAATAAATCCAGCACAAACCTTTGTTTTTCGAAAATACACATCAAAGTCAATATCATCTTCAAAGTCAATTTCAAAATTTTTCTTTATACTCTTCTTTTTGTTCTCTGATTGTGAGGCAGCATCTTCTGCAGAAATGAACACAGATGTCAACACTTCAGCTCTGTGGCCTAAAGCATTTGCTCACCTCACAAGATCTACTTATCAACCACAGGACAGTATTTATGTCTGAGCATCACAACAATAGTAGGAATTGCTAAATCATACACCTCATTTTCATCCTAAACTTCTAATTTGTGTTTTGGCTAAGAAAACACATAAAAAATGTATGTTAATTCCTTCCTTTCAAAGAGAAAATGCAAAACATGTAACAGTGGCACAGCCCTTCGGAGCTCTGCAGAGTGCTGCCTTGTGCAATAATTCACGTGTGCCCTCTAGAATCCGGCAGTTATTCCTACCTGTGGCCATTTTTTGAAGTCAACGCAGATACCAGGGAGTAGTGCAAGGCTGTGAGCCCAGTTCTCTTGACTCCAGGTACTTAATCTCCCCACTCAGAGGCCTCAATTTTGGTGGGGAAGGAGGCAGCAGCTGGCATGAGGATCTGAACCCTTGACCTTGGTGTTATAAGAGGTCGCAACTTTAACTGACCCTTCATCCTAGGCCAAGCCAAATGACTGTCCAACCAGAAGGATGGCTCATCTGTATGCTTCTTCAGCTTATCAGGAGGTACAACAGGGCCAGGACTAGCATATCCCTTCCTTGGCTAACTGCTGACTGGCTGGTCATCTATACCATCTCTTAAGATTCCATCTCGAAGTACATACGTTTGTGTCGAGGCCTAAACCGCCAGTGATCCGGGCCAGCCCACATCGACATGGTCCGGGGACTGAAATAGGAATATTCTCCAGGTTTCATGGATAAAAGGGGGCACATGATCCTAATATCTCCGTCCCCAAGGGAAATCATTTCTTCCCTGTAACACACATGAAATCATGTTTGCACATGTACAATATATGTAATACAATTGTGTATTTACATGTAAAGAAGCATATGATGTCACTGAAGACTCCACCTACCCACTTTCCACAGATGAGCATTTCTAAGAGTAAGTCTAATATAAATACTTCATTACTAACAATCCCTTAGTTTTTACTTCTCAAGTGCTTTTGTTTCTCTTAATTGTATAACAATATGATCAATTCTATACAAGTACTTTGGATGTTTCACAGACCTTCATAAAATGCTAGTTCTACCCATTTGAGAGAAAACCAGAGATACAGAGAAATTAAGTTTTTATATAAGACTACATAGCTAGTAAAATGCCAGAGCTGGGAGCTGGACACAATTCCCTGAATCCCAGCACCAGGGATTCCACTGTCCACAGGCTTCTTGCCACACAAGGCGACAATCCCTCACTCTTTCTTCCCCACCCTTCCACAGATGAGGGCTCCACAGACACTGCTACAGTTCCTACTAACAGTGAAAAAGGTGTTTTCATTTACAGTTTTAGTTCCCCAAATGCTTCCCCCACACTTATAATCTGTTAGGTCATCCAGCTTTTATTCTTTGCTGTGTGTGAAGTGTCTCAGGGGTCGGTCCAGCATTGCAGTGTTGGTTTGGTTTTCACTCTTTCTACAACATACTAGAATGTGTGAAGTAGCTTTCTCCTGAAGGGCTCCCACGTGTCAAAAAGCATGTTAGTGCTGCTTTACTGCCCTCTAAAGGTTAGGGGAACAAAGAAACTTCAGATGGAGAGTGGCTTTATAATTCTATTGAGCCATACGTGTAAATCCCCTTCATATCAAGCCCTGTAGAATAAGCTAAAAAAATTTTTTTTAAAAAAAGACTTTGGCTTTCTCTAAAGAATCTTTAAAAATCAAAAACAAAAAAAAGGAGACTGTATTTATATATTTATTGTGTAATTAAAATGTAATTTTAAAAAGTAAAATATATACTAGAGCCGGGAAACTTGTGGACCTTCCTCTTGCCATCTCTTAAGGGAGGACCGCTGCTGCTGGCCGGTCGTGGGGGCGGACAGCCACTTTGCCCCCGGCAGGAGAGGCTGCCTCATTTACAGGCAACAGCTTTGAAGTGTGGAGCAGGAAAAGAACTCTTTCTTAGCTGCAAAAGCGAGTCCTGAAACAGGGAACACGGCGCCAGGGCTGCTGTGGATGCAGACAGGATCCCGGAGGCCGGGGCCACGCTGAAGGCGGCCAGCTGCCCTATTCAGGATTCGAGGTTTCAGGCCGGCATTAAAGAAGATTCCTGGGAGCGCCCGAGCCGCGCCGCGACTGAACAGCCCAAGGCGGCAGCGGCCGAGAACAGGGAAGGCGACAAACCAGAGACAGAGAGTGAACACCCGACCTGGCACAACCCTGTGAGTGACCCCTGGCCCAGTTCTGTTCGGGGGGATTACACCCACCCGGCCCCCGCCTGCATCACCAGGCCACTCACCGCCCCAGGACTGCCTCCATTTTCCCAGGTGCGGGCAGCTCCGCCCGGCTCGGCCCTCACTGAGCCTTCCCACTTGCTTGGCCGGGCGCAGGGCTTTCCGGAGCCTGCAGG
The DNA here is from genome assembly GCF_027409185.1 of Cynocephalus volans. Classification (NCBI taxonomy): domain Eukaryota; kingdom Metazoa; phylum Chordata; class Mammalia; order Dermoptera; family Cynocephalidae; genus Cynocephalus; species Cynocephalus volans. The sequence goes on along the minus strand of NC_084473.1, from coordinate 91,063,370 downwards.
CCGGCCCCCCCTCCCACTCCCTCCGCAGTTCTCTGGCGGGGCTGGTGGCGGGGGCGTCCCCGGCCAGTGCCGGGAGGGCAAGGAAGTACGGGCGGGTCAACTGTCACTCCTCCACACCCTGGACTCCGGCCCCCAGTAAACTTCCTGTTACTGGGAGGCAGATACCATCTCTGCTGCCACCAGTTCGGAAAAAAGCCTAACCAATTCCTGGTTGGGAATAGTGTGGTAGGAGAGTTCCCAGGTCCAGTTGAACCTGCCAGAGAGCAGGCTGCAGGTGGGCACTAGATTCGGTCTATGCCGGGGGGATACAAAGGTGAACAAGACCCGAAAAAGATCTACACAGTGCTACAAAGGCACCCAGAGAGACCAGTCGCCTGTGCCTAGCAGAAACCTGGTAGACTTCCTGGGCGAGGCGGTGCTGAGCAGGGTCTTGAAGGTCCAGCTGATAGAAGAGGGGCGCAGAAGACACGCCCCAGCCCAGCAAAGTGCGCACAGAGTGGGGAGACGTGCGACCTGGGAGGAAGAGACTTGACAGAAACCACACTCCCGGTGGGGTCGCCACTGCACGATCCAACAGCCTGGGCCAGAGCACACGGAACAGGGAGAAGTCCTGCACAGGAAGTGAAAGCTCAACAGAGATCACACACCCTGTGGTACGTGATCCACCAGCCCAGCAGAGTCCAAGCTGACCAGAGAGGTGGCTCCCCGGAGAAGCCCAAGACCCGAGGCAATCACACACACAAGGCACTAGAGGCCAACTGAGCAGTCACGGAGGGAGCCATACGAAATTGGCAACCACAGCAACATCCTAGTTAGTCATTAGTCTCAAACCGGTGGTCTGTGAAACCCCCTGCCACAATGAATAAACACCAAAAAAAAGATACCAGAAATACAAAAAATCAAGAAAGTACACCACCAAAAGTTAATAAATTTCAAACTCTAGATCCTATAGAACAAGAAGCCACTGAAATAACTGACAAGGAATTTCGAGTGATAATTCTAAGGAAACTGAATGAGATACAAGAAAACTCAGCTAGACATCATGATGAAACGAGGAAAAGTATACAGGATCTGAAAGAGGAAATGTACAAGGAAATCAATGTCCTGAAAAAAAATGTAGCAGAACTTGCTGAACTGAAGAAGTTATTCAGCGAAATAAAAAACACAACAGAGAGTTTAATCAGCAGGCTTGTCGAAGTTGAAGAGAGAACCTCTGAACTTGAAGATTGGCTGTTTGAAATAACACAAGCAGACAAAAAGAAAGAAAAAAGAATCAAGGACGTTGAAGAAAATCTGAGAGAGATATCAGACAACCTCAAGCGCTCAAATATCCGAGTCATGGGTATTCCAGAAGGGGAGGAAAATGGAGATTCCATTGAAAACATATTCAACAAAATAGTGGCAGAAAACTTCCCAGGTATAGGAAAAATCACAGATCTTCAGATCCAGGAAGCTCAACGATCTCCAAACGTATTCAACCCAAAAAGGCCTTCCCCAAGACATGTCATAGTCAAATTGGCAAAACTCAGAGACAAAGAGAGAATCTCAAAAGCTGCAAGAGAGAAGCGTCAAATCACCTATAAGGGAGCCCCAATCAGGCTAACATCAGACTTCTCATCACAAACCCTAAAAGCTAGAAAGGAATGGGATGATATTTTCAAAATACTAAAAGACAAAGATTGCCAGCCAAGAATACTCTACCCTGCAAGGCTATCCTTCCGAAATGAAGGGCAAATAGTATATTTCTCAGACAGACAAAAACTGCTGGAGTTCACTACCACACGACCACCCTTACAAGAAATCCTCAAGGGAGTACTGGGTTTGGTTCCTGAAAAATAACTACCACTGCCATAAAAACCCAAGAAAAATCAATACCCACTAGTATAATAAAAATGGCATCCATGAAGAGAAAACAAGCGAACAAAAACACTATCTACAACCTAAGGAACCAACAAACACAGAAACCAAACAGTAAATCAGAAAGCAAGGAACAAAAGACATCTAAGACAACCAAACAACCAATAAAATGCTAGGAATAAATCAACACCTTTCAATAACAACTCTTAATGTAAAAGGCTTAAATTCCCCAATCAAAAGACACAGACTGGCTGACTGGATCAAAAAGCAGGACCCAACTATATGCTGCCTACAAGAGACCCACCTCACCCATAAAGATTCACACAGACTAAGAGTGAAAGGATGGAAAAAGATTTACCATGCAAACAGAAAAGAAAAACGAGCTGGAGTAGCTATTCTTATATCTGACAAAATAGACTTTAAACTAAAAACCATAAAAAGAGACAATGAGGGACACTACTTAATGATAAAAGGACTGATCCATCAAGAAGACATAACAATCATAAATATGTACGCACCCAATGTTGGAGCAGCCAGATTTATAAAACAAACTCTATTAGACCTAAAGAAGGAAATAGACACTAATACCATAATAGCAGGGGACCTGAACACCCCACTGTCAATATTAGACAGATCATCTAGGCAAAGAATCAGTAGAGAAACACAAGATCTAAACAAGACTCTAGACCAATTGGAATTGGAAAGCTTCTGCACAGCAAAAGAAACAATTAACAGAGTTAAAAGACAACCAACAGAGTGGGAGAAAATATTTGCAAAATATACATCTGACAAAGGATTAATATCCAGAATATATAAGGAACTCAAACAACTTTACAAGAAGAAAACGAGCAACCCAATTAAAAAATGGGCAAAAGAGCTAAGTAGGCATTTCTCTAAGGAAGATATACAAATGGCCAACAGACATATGAAAAAATGCTCAAAATCACTCAGCATCCGGGAAATGCAAATCAAAACCACATTGAGATACCATCTAACCCCAGTTAGGATGGCTAAAATCCAAAACCCAGCTATCCTACTGTTGGGAATATACCCAGAGGAATGGAAATCATCAAGTCGAAGGTATACCTATTCCCCAATGTTCATCGCTGCACTCTTTACAATAGCCAAGAGTTGGAACCAGCCCAAATGTCCATCATCAGATGAGTGGATACGGAAAATGTGGTACATCTACACAATGGAATACTACTCAGCTATAAAAACGAATGAAATACTGCCATTTGCAACAACATGGATGGACCTTGAGAGAATTATATTAAGTGAAACAAGTCAGGCACAGAAAGAGAAATACCACATGTTCTCACTTATTGGTGGGAGCTAAAAATTAATATATAAATTCACACACTCACACACACACACACACACACACACAAACCGGGGGGGGGGGGGAGAAGATATAACAACTACTTGAAGTTGATACGACAAGCAAACAGAAAGGACATTGTTGGGGGGGAGGGGGGAGGGGGGAGGGAGAAGGGAGGGAGGTTTTGGTGATGGGGAGCAATAATCAGCCACAATGTATATCGACAAAATAAAACTTAATAAAAATAATTAATTAATTAATTAATTAATTAATTAATTAAAAATAAATTATATATATATATATATATATATATATATATATATATACTAAAAAAAATGCAATTTCTAGCCTGTAAGACCGGGTGCTATATAACAGATGCCTAGCCTATGTTAGTAACAAATGTTATCACATTGTGAACTCTAGATCAAGAAAGAAGATGGTTTCAATTCTCAGAGATATTCTTCTGTAAAAGTTCTGGTGGTTGTTTTGGGATGGGAACTTATAGGCAAAGGTATAAAGAGCTTGGCTCCTATTCCTGAAAATCTGTGGACCAGGGCTGGCCAGAGGCTCTTGTAGGCTTCTTGAACTCTGGCCATTCAGTAATTCTTTCAACACACAATGTCCTGTGGCAGGTGCCATATTGGTTCTGACCTCACAACTCTACAATTTACCTAATCCACAGTTTACCCATTTCTCAAGCCCTGTCCCCTCCGTCAAACTTGTCCAATCCCCTCTGCAGGAACTCTTTATTTCTTCTATCTCCTCCCCCTCAATATCACAGGGCCCCTCCTTCAATTTAGCCCTAGGTCAGCGCCGTTTTATATCAAATACCAGCAAGCTGAAAGTCTCCTCCTAGCTGGCTCTTAGCATACCAGCCAGCCCCCAGAAAGAATGTTTCATTCTTGCATGCACGGAGTAGGCTGTGCTCTGGGCCCTGACCCCTGACCAGGTCTTTAACAGCAGTAAGCACTTTATAAAATCACACCCACACCACAGAAGGGTCAGCTTGAAAACCATTGGCCCTACCGCTGCAGAAGAGGGAGTCACCTAAGCTGCCCTTAGACACCAAGCACTTTCTCATTAGAGTCCTTATTAACTAATGTATGTGCATAGTTGTCAAAGGGACCAATAAAACATGACATCCTACATAACACTGATGGTTACCATTCAACATTGCCCTCATCCACTTTGAGCTAGAGGCCCTAGAATACAGTGGTTTTTAACCCTGGGTACACAATGCAATCACCTGGAGAGGTATCAAAAAGTGGTGATGCAGGTGTCTATCCCCCTCCACTCCCAACATTCTCAGTTAGGTGGTCTAGAGTGGAGCCTGACATCCGAAGCTCATAAGATGTAGCAGGACTCGTCAAAGGTGCTGGGCAACAACCAACTCCACCCCATAACTTAACCTCTCTGAGCCCCTTTCTTCATCTGTAAGATGGGGATAACAGAATCTGATACACGGCTATTGCAAGGATTAATTAATTTTATATATTATATAAATTATGGGAAATAATATGTGTAACGCACCTGGAATAGTGTATGGCACAAAGTCAGAATAACAAGGAGCTCAATAAATATGAGATATTACTGCTATCATCTAGTCCAACTCTTTGTTATATGGACGAGAAAACAAAGACCCCAAAAGGTGATGACATTGCCCCGCATCTCATAGCCCTCCCTAGCAGGGTCAGATCCAGTCCAAAAACACTCCCTGGGCTCCAGGAAAGGCCAGCACCATGCCAAGGGGAGTGGATCGAAGGATGGAGAAAGCCCGAGGCTACAGCTGCAGCCTCCTGCCCTTAATGCACTCAGCAGGACAGAGTTGAAGATTTTGTTTTTGGAACTGGGGAGAGCAATGGAGACATTTGTTCAAAATGACCAGCAGAAAACATCTTCTAAAAACAGAATGGAAGCCACTGAAGCCATTTGTTATTGTCAGTCCCTTGGATGTCACCTCACTGATTGGGAAAAGTGACAGCGCTTCCCTGGCATTTGAAAATAATAAAAGAGTTCATCCCACAGAACTGCCTACCATTTCTCACTTCTTAGAAGACAAGAGAGGAACAGGGCAAAATCATGGCTATGCACAAATCAGGAGAGGAAGGTGCTAATGGGCCTAAGATGAGTAATTTTGCTTTGAGGTGCCAATGTTCAAACCCCCAAATTTCTACTTGGATTCTAAGAGACATTATCAATCTAATCATCTCCCACATGGCCAGACAAATTGAGCTCAAGACAGAAATCTCTTATCCTGGAGACGTTCAAGCAATGCTCTTGAAGGGATTTTTGCCATGGTGGGAAATTACACTAAACAACTTCTAATGTTTTCCCCAAACTAATCCAGCTTAACTGTCCCCAATCCCCAGTTTGCAAAGCTGCTGTTATATAGACACTGTTTGCTCTAATCTCATGGAATCACCTACCCCCAGGCCCATTCAAGACCTTTAAAACGCCCTACATACTGAACGGTTATAGGATCCTGCTTCCAAATCATATTCAGAATTAAAACAAAAATAATCTATTAAGTACATATAATAAAGGCCAACCAAGTTCTGACATTTTTCTTATGATGTTTACTAGGGTAATAAAAAATTTAAATTACTAAAGACCAATTCTCCCTCCTCTCCCCACAAAATGCTCATTTCTCTATTTAGTTTTCCTCGCTTTGCTCATCCCTAGTCTGCCTATCTGGTAACCCAGCACTGCCCAGCCCCCCTCTCTGCTTACCCTCCAGGCAGGCACCACTTCTTTCTGTAAGGAACACATAAGCCTGTATCTGTCTATAACTGATATGCAGTGATACCGCCAAAAGCCAGACTATATGCAGTGTGTAGAAAGGGAGCACGCTCTCTGCTACCAAAATGCAAGTGGTAACGACAGCCACCTACTTCAGCAGGTCTCAGGTACTCTTCCCAGAACTTTACATTGTTCTAATCCTTAAAAACTCCTGCAACATCATGTGGCTGAGCCAACATCAAAAGCCAAGTGTGAGTCCACCACGAGTCAGAATGGCTTGGCTGATGTATATAACACAGCACACCAGCCCAGTCAATCACAGATAAAATTAGATCGCCCAGCAGGAAATCTGTTCAAAACTGATGGAAAACTCTTACGAAAACATTTTCTGTGACCCTGAGAGCCTTACTGGCAGCTTTGAACTTGGCAGGGCTCCTTCCAGCTCCTGAACTCTTCGTGGTCCCCAGCTGTGGTGTGGTCAGGCTCGTCGTTGGCATCAAAGTCATCCTCCAGGGGCACATCAGGGAAGTCCCCACAGTCACTCTCCTCAACCTCGGCGTTGATGTCGAATACCTGGTCATTCTTCTTAAACTTGTCTACTAGGGCCGACACAGACTGGAGGGGACGAAAGAGGGTTCTCTAGTTCTCCCTATTCCTATAACAACCCCAGTTCACCGCTGGAGGAACAGCCTTCTCACCCTGAAATCCCAGTTTCCAGCCTTCTTTTCCCCTGCGCCACCTGTCCCACCCCTGCCTCCCAGAGGCAGCAGTGTTCTCACAATAGTACAGTTTATATTGTTTATATTAGGAAGTTTATATTGTGCACACAGGATGAAGCTGTATTGTTGTCAGACATTTTGTAAAACATGAAACAGGAATCTGCATCCATTAACTACATGTTTAGAGAAAACAGTTTTCCATAGAGACCATTTATTTTGGGAGTTCTAGTAAGTAGGCTAAAGGGGGCCATGCTAAAAATATACAGAGGAAAGCTTTACATGACAGTTTCCCAGGAAACTCTGTGCCAAGGGACTCAAACCCAAAGAGCAGGAAATTCCTCGAGCTTGACAGCAGCCTAAGAGACCAGAGGCCACTGGGACAACCATGTTCGAGAGTAAATCTGATAAAAAATGTTCACCCATAAATGGCAGGGCCTCCTTACCCGAGGGAAGCAGAAGATGGGACATGAAGCTGATGCCAGAATTCATTTAGGTGTATAATGGTCCTGCTGACATTCACAACCCAACTCCTACACCCCCCAGGTTTTTTGTCCCTATAGAAGCGCCAAAGAAAATATTTTCTGTACTCCTGGCTAAATAAAAGTGATGCCACGGTTCTGGTTCCCATTGGGCAGAACTAATCTTGAGCCATTTCACTGAAACCATGAGCCTTTGGAGAAATGCCCAGAGCCCTTATAAGTCCAAAATTTGACCACACCTCATTATGTGTTTCACTGTCCCATTTAGTAAACTGGAACCCGGCCAGGGAAGGGCAGATCTGGCGATCTTCCACACACTGCTGCAAGGGCGCTGGAGAGGAGAGCAAGATCACAATGTGAGATTAGAGGTGTGTCAAGTACATTCCTCATTCCCTTCAGAATGACACCAAGTGGCACAAGAGAGATGAGAGGCACACAGTCACCTCCCTGTTCTCCATCAGAGGCTCAAGTTTCAGCAGTGGCTGGCAGCCAACCTCTGTGTGCTCTACTCCCCTGGGAGCCAACAAGCAGATGCAAAGGCCACACCCACACTGGAGTTAAGCTACACACTATCATTCCGAGAACAAGGAAGATGCTAGAGGAGAAACCCAAAGTATAGATGTTGAACTCTGTGCCCTATGTTATAATTGGGAAATCAAAAACCCTTAAAGGTATGCTAAGTACATAAGCAATCATGTAACGGTACTTATTTTTAGTCTCATACTAAACTAGCTACAGATCACAAACCTCAGAGGATTAGAGCCCCAGTTGAGAGCATAAACTTGGAAAACAGATTGTTAGCACAAAACAGTTATATGAAGCAAAATTTAGGCAAGAATGGAAAGGACAGGCATGGGTACCGAAACATCTGCATGGCCCTGGAGGGGGGATCAATTTCACCCAACATGTAAAAATGATTACACACAGCATAGATACTGCACTGCATGCACGTGGCCTTCACACCTGCCTGGGCCTTATAACAACGTCCTCAGAAGATCCCCAGAGTGGGTGGAGGGGTAGAGTGGGAGGAATGTTACAATCTTTGCCATGCCAGTATAAGGGGACTGATAACAGGACAGATCAGTCCTTAGATTGCCACAGAGTAGTCTGAGAAAAATTCACGATGCCCTTTTCTCCTCAGGACCCCTGGATTGGTAACAAATAAGAACAAGGCTTCTCTGGCTAGACAAAGGTCTCTTTGAGCCCTTTCCCAAGTTCAAACTCTGACACTACAGGTGGGCCCAGGGCTCCAATTGTGACTGTGAGAGCTGGCTGAGGACAGTGGGCACCTGAGGTATGTGGCATGTATAGATCGGGGGCAATGGTTTACTGTTTTAGACTCCATGCTGCAGAGAGGAAAAAGTTAGTGGGTTGCTATGCACTCCCAAAAGGATACCCAATTTGGCATTCCAGAGAAAACTTCTGGATAATTTAAATAAGCAACATAAGAGCATGAAAAGCTTATTATACCTCTGGTGAAACGTATTATTTGTACTTACCTTTTAAATCTGTCATATCTACCCAGCCTAAATCTGGCAACTCGAGAGGTTCTCCAGTGGAAAGAGTATGAACATCAGAAGGAAAAAGCAGCTCACTTCTGTAGTCATGGCAGTGGAGAGTAGAGAGAAAAACCCCTGCCGTGCTACACTCATCAAACGAGGCTGCAGTCTTCTGAAACATGGGATCGATCTGAATACAAAACAGGGAACCAAAGCATTAAAGCAGGTAGCCAAAGGAAATATAAACTCTCATGCATTGGACCCTATTCATTTGCAGGTGTAAAATACCGGATTGAGATGTCTCTGCACACGATCGAAAAGGGTGAGGCGTTTTCTAATTGATCAGGTAAAATCCCAGTTGAAAAGAAAGGCTGTACCTGGTCAAATGGATAAATGTATACTGCTCAAGAAGACAGTATATGGTGACAAGTGCACACTGGGTCAGTCTGTTAGTTTACAATACACCTGGACACATATCCTTCTGCTGGACTCCTTCCACAAGTCACTGTTTTTAAATGGCTATCTCTGAAATACCTGGTGCAGGAGAATGCTATCGCAACAAATTCTGTCGGCTTAAAAAGCCTGCGTGATGAAGCTAGTAACAAGGTTCTAGTGTTCCTCAGAACAGAAATATTCTCTAAGATTTGGAAGAACGTAACTGAGCCATCCAGGCAAAGGAGAGGCAGAGTCAAAAGGGCTAGATGGCTGGGTAAAACCTGACAGACATTGTAAGAAAGTCCCTAAGGCTGGGTCCGGGAGCAGGAGTGACAGTCACGTGACATTAAGCCCTAAGGCAGAAAAGGGCACCAGGCATAAGAACAGGTGCAAGGCAAGGCACATGCACGTGTGGCAAGAGGACCTCCTGAGAAAGAAGATAGGGGAGACAGGGTTGGGTATTGGGTTCACAGGTCTTCCTGATGCCTCAGGACACGGTTACTATGGAGAGAGGGGTTTGGGTATGACAGCACAGATGTGGCTCTCTGGCTCTTCCCTGGCCCCCTTAGCTCTAAAGCATCTCACCAGAACTGAACTTCTGCTCCTGCCTTCCCCATCAGTCTGTCTAACAATCCTTAGTTCCAGATTAGCACACTGTCCCCTGCACGTTCTCCCGTTTCACCAGCCCTCACACAGAAGCTACATAGCCTGGTAGATTTTCTTCCCAGTGCATCTCTACCTTTCCATCCCCAGTGCCACCAATACAACCCTTGTCTCGCCTCTCCCACTTCCTGTCCTAAAAATACCAATGTCATTACTCCCATTCCCTTCCTCAAATGCTAACCAGAATAATGTTTGCCCACCTGGATCCCTGGAACTACCGTCAGCATTTCAGAGTCAACATGGAAACTGTCCCCTGACCCACATTAAAGCTGAAAGCACTAAGATAACTTTCCTCACCTTTGTCTAGAACTATATCATGCAAATTAGACATGATATATATCCCTGAGTAATTCAAGGGGGAAATGAATTATTCCTGACTGCACAGTTTGGGCAGGTGAAACCTTTTGAAATAAGGGTCTACAGTAAGGAAGGAGTCACAGTAAAAGAAGGCCTAGGTGGACAACAGACTGTATGATAAAGACCAGGGTCATTCTAGGTGATTACTTATAAGTAAATCCTCAGCTCTAGCCAAACTTGTACACTGTCCAGCTCTCTAGAAAACCAGAACTCTCCTGTGCAATGGCCTTTGCTATGCCTCTGCCTAGGATCACCTCCCTGGCAATGCCCACCTGACAAACACCTAGCCTTCCTTCAAGACCCAGTTCAAATCTCATGTCTTCTATAAACTCTGACCCCACCCACTCTGTTCTCCTATTTTTGTGCATTGATCTTCCTTGCATTATATCTACTTGTGCTCTACCAGTATAAAGAACTGGAGCATAATCATGTTTGACTCATCCATGCAAGCAATTTGCACACAGTAGAGAGCTGTATACAAAAGAGATCAGCTCTTACACTAACAAGTGCTTGCAACTGGTCTAGACATACCCACATGACATCTGCTTTCTGATCTCCATGCCATCTCTAAGAAATTGGGAGTTCAATAAACAGTCGAAGCTTCAAATTATAAGTCTGTGACAGTCACTCCCTCTTTTTTATCTTTCATACTCTTGGTTATTACAGGTTTATAGCAGATTACAGAGCAAAAAAAGCTTTCCAGGATTGGCTCACTTGGCGTTTCTTCACCACACTATTGATTTCACTTGGCATAAATATACCACAGCCCGACAACCACAGGCTTAGAGGGAACAGCACTGCATGCTCTCTCCTGTTCTCTTTATAACCATGGGCATAGGCCAGCACAGTTTCTCTCAGGATACAGAACTTGGTTCACTGGTAAGAAAGAAGATGGCTGGAAAACAGAATTTCCAACGATCCTGTAATTAATAATCCCTAATTGATTTGAACATTTCACTACAGAACCAAAAGCAAAACCAATAAAACAGTAAAATAAGTTCCAGATTATCTGGGAAGAGGAGAAAACAGGGAGAACTGGCGGAGGGAAGGGAAGGCAGGATAGGATTTTATGGATCCCTATGACTAATACCACCTCAGATGTGCATATCACTATGAATAAAGCACCCTGACAAACTGATTCATTAATACAAACCTGTATGTGGGTGGGGCCAGCACTACTTGTTTTTACAGCGTTAAGACAGTGAGATTCCGAGCCTCTTCCCAGGTCACACAGCTAAGTTAGGTGAACCAGGATCTGTACTTTACACAGTCTTCCTCCACATCTGGTATCACCCTCAAGTGGACCCTAAATGTTGTCTGGCAATCAAGCTATATTTCCCTAGTCCATTCACTCACCTGCCTTCCTAGATGACTCCTTCCTACCTTTCTCTCTCCTCAAACCCCCAACACTTTCCTCCTCCTCAGCCGATGACCTGGCTTTCTATTTCATTGGGAAGAAAAAAAAAAGAGAAACACACCAGAAAAGAACATCCAGAAGGTCCTACGTGTGCACTCAAACCCCATGCCTATCAGCTGCAGGTGCTCCTCAGCCAAGCCTCACCTATGCTATCCATTCCTTTCTCTGATGCTCCAGGACACCACCCTAGCAATTCTCCTCTTTTCTACGTCATCAATAATTCCTTCTCCACTAGACCGCTACCATCAACAAGAAAATATGATGCTAATTCTCCCGTTTAAAAACAAAAACAAATCTCAATATTACTTTCCCCTCCATTTGCCATCTCATTACTCTGCTCCAATTTATAGCAAAACTCTTCAAAACTACCTATATTCACTGTCTTCATTCCTCTCCTCCCATTTGTTCCCATTTAACACGAAAAACTTCAAACCTACGAGAATATTGAAAGAACAGTAATGTGAATCTCTGTGTGACTTCTACCTAAATTCCCTGGTGGGTAATATTGGCACATTTGCTTTCTCCCTCTCGATCCCATCCCAGAACCTTTGGAATGGGATCTCATGACACTTTGCCTGTGTGCCAGTCATTAGCTATTGTCTCTCAGCTCCAAACCTACCTGTCCTCTGCTCTGTAATGCTAGGTCTGGGACATTTTGGCTTTGTCAGCTGCTCCTGGTTAGGCTCTACCAAAAGGGGGCACTAGAGGGAGACTGCCGGGCTCCAGGAGGGAGAAGGTACTTACTGTTTCCGGTTGGCTTCCTGTCTGAATGAGTGTTACTCAGCAGTGTCGCTTCAGCCCAGCTGTAGCAGGTCCCACTGTAGCAGCAGCTGAACCCAATTTGCAGTTCTCAAATTCACAGATCCAGCCTCATTGTGTGCCCCTCAGAGACATCAGCACCAGCCAGCATGCCCTCTTCAGAGGTCTGGGTCCTGGGACCACAAGCCCCTCCTCTAAACTCAGTGACACGAGCATCAGCCAAGCAGCACCCCTCCCTTGGAGGTGTGAGTTTCAGCTCCAGAGGACCCCCTGTCCAAGCTCACTGGTGGCCCCAGTTTGCCACATTTGACATGGTTGATCATTCCCCCTTCCTGAAACACTTTCTCATTTGGACACCACACTCTGCTCGTTTTCCTACCTACTGGATGTTTCTTCAGCTCTCTGAACTCCTAAGATTGGGGCAGCCCAGAGCTCAGTCTTTTTTCCACATATATTCATTCCCTTGGTGATCAATTCCAGTCTTGTGACCTTAACTGCCATTTATGAATGTTGTGGACGTAAGAGAAAAAAGTAATCTAGTCCACTGCTGGTAGGAGAGTAAATTGGTACAACCTTTTTATCGAGGGCAACTGAAAATGCATGTCTCAGAATTTTCTTATACTCCCAGAAGAGTGCAAAGATAGCATGTACAAGAATGTTCACTGAAACAATGTTTTTAATAACAATTTTTTTTTTAAATTGTAGCAACACTTGTTTGCTTTAAATTAACCGTGCTAATTATAAATGAGGCCTCCCACACCATTTCTTTAAGCAGATTCCTTAGAATTTGCTAGGTGGTAAGATCATTTAGAGCAAGGATTCTGGAGCCAGACCATTTAGTTTCAAATCTAACTCACTCACTAGATGTGTCATCTTACTTAACGGCCCTGTGCCTCAGTTACTTCTTCATAAAATGTAACTAGGATGTTGTGAGGATTAAATGAATTAATACAGGTGAAAGGCTTAGGGAAGCATATGGCACCCGATGTGTATACAATAAGTGTTAGCTATCATCACTACTGCTGCATGTACTAGGAAATAAAATTAAATTTTTCAGCCTGCTCTGTGGTGCAACGGATAGCACATTGGACTTCCAGCCAAGCCTGGTGTGGTCATTAAAATTAAGTTTTTCATCAACCAGATTTCTTGGTAATTTTCAATCTCTTTCTATTCAATCATTCTGAAATATTGAGGGACTTACCACCTTCAGCCTTCACTATAAAGCTAAGGGATGATAATGCAGACGTACCACTTGAGTATTTTACTCCCTTGAAACTTAAGCAAACACATACAAGGCGGGCTCAGCCCTACCAAGTTTCAGCCCCAGAGGTTCTGAATTAGTCAGAGACCACACTGTGCACACAGTTCCTCACCTCACACTTACGATCTGCTTCAGGGACATTGAGGTTGTTTATATTCTGCTCAATGGTTTTATATGAATGCTTCTTCTTTGGCTTTGGAGGCTTTTTGGTTGTTCCCATTTCAGTAGCACTTCCATCTAAAAGAAATAAAATTGTGTACTGCAAGGACTGCTTTGAAGCATGTGACTGAATTTATTAATTCCAGTGGTCATAATTTAAATGTGTGTAATTCTTTCAAAGCAACAGGCATATCTAATCTGCAGCTTATAGAGAAACCAAACTACTACATTGAGTATTTGGCTTTTAATACAAGTCAGTTTCCAAAGACTTCCCTAGCTGATGATGTTTACTTTACAATCTTGTCTAAATAAAATTTAAGAGTTTTTATAAGACCCTTCTCTTTTTGAAGAAAAATAACTCTAGTGTTTGAGTATCTTCTCATGTAAGACCATATATGATTCTGAAAATGTCCATGTTTTAAATGAGAATTGATTTCTTGTGACCTCATTCTGGTATATCACTCAAAGAACTACCTGGTATGCCCTAAAAGAAGCCCCTTGAATCCAGATCCCAACCCATGTACCTGCAGCATTGCCCTCCGCTTCTTCCAGAGATGGCACATCTTTGCCCAGACCCCCAAGGACTCTGTATACGTCAGCATGGACAGCATCAACACGCACAGCGTAGATCTTGGTGCTGGCATCCAGAGTACCTGCAGCTACCTAGTCAAACAAGCAGAGCTTTATTCATGAAGATGCATAGAAAAGAACTTCTGAACAGGCAAAACACAGCAAGCTTCATAAAATCTTTTTGCCCCAAGGAAAAAATAACAAAGAGCCCCCTAAGACTGATAGGGAATAAACAGAATATATATCTTCTCTGCATTTCATCAGTTTAGGAAAGAAAAGGCTGGCCTGTTAGCTCAGTTGGTTAGAGCATGGTGCTAATAACATCAAGGTCCAGGGTTCGATCCCTGTATCAGAGAGTCGCCAAAAAGGGAAAGAAAGTAAAGCAGCTAAGAAAATATCTAAATGAGAAAGGCTCTCATGTATTTTCAGAATTCAGTTGTGTTATTCTATGTATTAGAAATAATCATCATTAATTCAGATGGAAGAGAAACTGAACAGCCTTCTTACTTTAAAGTTGGTTGGTTCGGTGTCTTTCTGTTTAAGAATCTCTGACATAAAATCAATCAGGTGTAAGCCAAAAGCATTCTTGGTAGTGATTTTCTGAAAACACAAAATTGTAGAAAGGTTTGTTATTTATAGCCTAGGTTCATGTAAATAATGCTACTCTGAACAGAAGATGATAGGAACATAGGAATACCTACATCTTGCTACTGATCTCACTTCCCACAAACACTTGGCAACAAGCCCAATCTATTGGTGCATGTGCTCATTCTCAAGGCCTAGAGAGTGATAGTACAGTTCCTGAGTGTGCACTGTGTGCAGGCCTTGCTCTAAGCACTGCACAAGAAGGGACTCAGTCATGCTCAGGACAAAGCTGAGGCAGGCACTATTTTCATTCTTCAGAGAAGGATCCTGAGCACAACAGAAGGGTGACACACACGGCTTGTAAGTGTGTAGCTTCCAACTCAGAGTAGCTCTAGAATTCACTATTAGCTCCACAACTCACACGACTAATCTCTAAACCATGCTCCCTCTCTAGATATACTGCAGGTAGCAAACAACCTGGCAGGAGGAGCACCAAAGGTCCATAAGAAACAGTAAAACCATAATAAAAAACACCAGCATTAAGAAAGCTCATGGGAGAATAAAATAATTCTCATCAATCATGCATTCACTACAGAATCAAAAAGCTAGATTTCCTCTGTGATCAAGATGCAAAATCTTCAATGATAAACCAGCAGATACTCACATTTTCAGTAGATAGTTTGATGCAGGTGGAATAATGTTCTGTAATCTGTGTGTTTGTAAACTTGGGGATTGTTGCTGAAACATCAATACTCCTAAATTAAAAATAAAAACAAAAAAACTCTGGCAAAAATCCATGATACTGCAACTTTTCAAAACCCAGACCAGAATGCGCTAAGTTTTACAGAGAAGCTAGGACCCACGTGACCAATGTCAAGGTGGCACCTCCAGAAGGGCCAGCCAGAAATACACTCACCTACTGGAGGGGGAGCCTAACAAGTGAGGCGAGTCTGTGCTGAACTGCAGGTCAATGACCCTGGAGCGCCTCCGCTGCATTCGCTCCTTTTCATCATCATTCTGAGGAAAGTCTTCAAGGACTGGGGTGCCAGGAGTATTGAGAGGGGCCTTCCTAGGCAGGTGCATCGAGAACACCTTTTCTGAAGGTGAAGAGACACTGTGGGGGTGTCCACGGGTCTCTGAAGAAGAGAGATGGAATAAACATAAACATGTAAAATAAAGAGAATATTCCAGAGAATCACCTACAGATTACTTGCCAACAGCAAAGGGAAAAATGTCTTTTACAATGAAAGATCTAGCAGTCACCACATTAACCAGTCAAATGTAGCCTCACTAAAAATGAAACAGAGCTGTCCGGTTAGCTCAGTTGGTTAGAGCATGGTGTTAGTAAGATCAAGGGTTGGGATCCCCAAACCGGGCTGCCACAAAAAAAGAGACAAACTGACACTTATACATCTACTGATGAGACACAATATGAAATTCATATCATCACCCAGGAAATATTTGCACCCAAAATGTTTAACTTAAATTTAACAAAAAACTATATCTTTAACTTTCAGTCTGTAAGAAATATAAGGGGTGGTGGAACAAGTTAAATGATATCACAAGGAAACACTGAGACAAATCTAGAATGTGGGACAGTTTACAAGGCTTAGTCTCTTGAAAAAGTTAATGACCAAAAAAAAAAAAGCAGGGGAAACTCTTTGGGATTAAAAGAAACTAAAGAGTCATACAAACCAAAAACAATGTATGAAAAGATAAGAAAATGAAAAACAAAAACAAAAACAAAACAATGTAAGAGCTTTCAGCCAATCCTTGGTCCAAAAAGCAAAAGAAAAAAATAAAAAAGGAAAAAAGTCAGCTATAAACAACATTTAGGGATAATTAAGGAAATTTGGAGTACAGTCTAGATATCAGATAACACCAGGGAATTGATTTTTACTGACTTAGGGGTGATAGTGATATTGTAATTATGTAGAAGAATGTCATCCCTTTTAGGACATGCATGATAAACAATTTAGTGGTGAAATGACATAATGTGTACAGCTTACTTTCAACTGGATCAGTCAAAAGTAAATATAAAGATAGCAAAATGTTAATTGTTGGATCTAGGTGGTGGATATAAGAATGTTTATTGTTTTAGTCTCTTGATTTTCCTGTATGTTTGCACATTTTCATAATGAGAATTATGAAATACATGTCACAAGAGATGGAGATCAATGCTATAGAGAAAAGTAAAGCATGGAAGGGAAATAAGGATTGGGAACGGAGTTGGGAGGTCATTTTAAATACAGCGTCAGGAAAGTCTTCAAGGAAGGTAACATCAGAATCAAGACCATGCAGATATCTGGGGGAAACTACATCAAAGCAGGAGGAACAGCACATGCACAGATTGGAATATGCTGACATGTTTGAGGGGCCACTGTGGCTGAAGTGGAGTAATCCAGGGGTAGGAGCACAGCTCTCTGAAGTGTTGGACTCCCCAGGGCTTAGCAGAGCAGGTACACCAACTAGTCAGAACAAGGGAGGGACAGCACATGAGCCCTACTTATAGGACACTGTGAAGTCTCTTGCCTTTTATATGCAGTGAGAGGGAAGTGATTGGACAGTGATGAGAAGAGGAATAAAGTGATCTGTCTTGTGTTTCAAGAGGATCCCTCTGGCTATTATGCTAAGAACAAACTGGAAAGGGAGCAAGAATAGGCAGGAATACCAGTTAGAAGGTGACTATCAATAATGAGGACAAGAGATAATGGTGGCTCAGACGAGACAGGTGGCAGTGGAGGAGGTAAGAAGTGGTCAGACACTGGATAGAGTCAAAACAATTTTCGGATGGATTAAATGTGGGACATGAGAGAAAACAGTAGACTCAAGGATAACTGAAAGATTATGCTGCACAATTGATGAAATGGAATTGCCGTGATCTGAGAGAGGAAGATACAGGAGAAGCACATTTGTAGGGAAAGGAGGCAAGGCCAGGGCTCAGTTCAGGACATGCCAGCCTTGAGATGCTTATCAGTCATCCAACTGGGATAGACGGCTGGATATCTCTTCCTAGAATTTAGGGGAAAGTTCTGGGCTACATATATACATTTGCAGGTCATCAGCATATAGAAGGTAATCAAAGCCATAACACTAGATGAGATCACTCAATAAATGAGTAGAATTAGAGAGGAACACAAGTCTGAGGCTGAGTCCTAGAACAATTCAAAAGTTTAAGGAGCAGGAAAAGAGAAGGAACCAGCAAAAGAGAAGTGGAATGTGCAACTGATGAGGTAGGGAGAAAACCAGAAGAGTGTGGCATTCTAAAAGCCAGATGAAGAAAATATTTCAGGGAAGGAAGACATGATGAACTATGTCAAATGCAGCTGACTGGTCAAATTAGATGAGGACTGAGAACTGATCACTGGACTTAGCAACCTAAAGGTTACTGGTGTTTTGACAAGAGTTTTCGCAGAGTAGCGAGAGAGAAAACGGAACTGAAGAGGATCCCAGAGAGAATGGGAGGAGAAATCAGAGACAGCAAATGCAGATGAGATTTTCAAGGACCTCTGCTGTGAAAGGAAGGAGAGAAATGGGAGGGAGGGAACTGAAAGAGAAGGTCAAGAAAGCAGTTTTTAAGATGGGGGAAAAAAACAAACCCAACATGATAGGAAATGAAGCAAAGAGATTGTATTCGTTTTCTCTCGCTGTTGTAACAAGTTCTCACAAATGTAGTGGTTTAAAATAACACATATATTCTCTCGAAGTTCTGAAGGTCAGAAGTCTAAAATTAAGGTGTCACCAGGGTTGCATTCCTTCTGGAGGCTTTAGGAGAGAATCTGTTTCCTGGCCTGCTTCAGTTTCTAGAGGCTGCCTGCATTCCTTGGCTCATGGTTCCTTCCTCCCATAACTCCAACCTCTTGCTTCTGTCATCACATCTCTGACTGACTCTCCTACCTCTTATAATGGCCACTATGGTTACATTGGGCCCACCCAGATGATAATCTCTCCACCTCAAGATCCTTAATCACATCTGCAAAGTCCCTTTTTCCATGAAAGATAACATATTCACAGGTTCTGGACATCTTTCGGGAGGGTATTATTCAGCCTACCACAGAGATCATGCAGAAGGGTAAAAGTTGCCGAATAATGTACCCAAGCAGGTAAAGGGGTTGCCTTTGTCTAGAGCAGAGGGAGCCCATCCACACACAGCACCAGAGGGAAGGCAGAGTACACAGGCACAGATGCAGGTAGAGGAGCATATGCAATAGTGGACTTGTAGATGTTCTCTTTTGATTGCTTTTATTTTCTTAGCAAAATAAGAAGTAAAAACAAAAAACTCAGCAGCTAAGGGGAGGGTGGGGGTGAAGGTACTGGAGATTAAAGGAGAGAAGGAAGGTATAAAATAGTCATCTAGGAGAGCAGGAAGGTGGATGAGCCAGGAAATACAGCCTGAGTGCTAGGCAGCTTTAGGGTCCCCTTGAGACCACTCAGCATTCCTGGATGTTTTTCTCTTAACACCATCAGATGTGCAAGGGCTAGTGCAGAGTTGGAATAACCAGGGTTGCAATTCTCATTAAGCAGGTATAAGGAAGCAAGAGGAGGGCAAGGGGGTTGAGGGTGTATGACAGGGAATGATTATTTTGATTGACCATGGAAAGTAAGGTAAGTAAAGAGGGGTGTAACAAGGGCACAAGAGAGTAGAGTGATGGCAAAAAGCAGAATTTAGGTCTGCTGGGTTGAAAGATGGTCAGTCAGGGAACAAGAGAGAGTAAGTTGGAAAGATGCAGGTGGTACTGAGAAATGGGTTACTTAAAACTGAGATGACAGAGTGGTGCAGCTATCGTTAATGACAAGGTATAGGGTGTGACTATGGTAGAGTGGCTATGGCATACTACAGTAGGGCAAAAAACAAGATCACAGCAAGAGAGAGATGAACTGAGAGACTTCAGCTCAGAAAGTTTCCAGATTTAAGAATCAGAAGGGGGGGGGGGAGAACCAGAAGGCCTGGCTGCAAACCCTGGCTCCATCATCATCACTTACTAGCTGGTGAAATTTTAAGCGAGTAAATGTTTTAAGCATTTGCTTCTTTATTCCCCAAATAGGAATAAGAATACAGACCTCAGCTGGTTCAGAACTGGTGATACAAAAAATATATACATATGCACAATGTAACACATATTTTGTAGGAACACATGAAAAATAAAGTGATACACGATACTAAATGGTTGGCCATCTGAAGGGAGAGGAATAAGAGTGGTAAATAGGGATAAAAAGGAACAAATAAGATACAAGAAGAACCTCACAAGTTCCCTTGATGGTTTCCACATGTTGAAGAGTATGATTAACATAACTCTTACCTGAAGTCAAAACAAACAAAAGAAAAAATAAAAACAGAAAGGAGGAAGAGTCATTTTTTAGAGAATCAAGAGGACTTGCAACTATTTGGGTGTGTGCACTGCAAGGTAAAGGGAGCTGGACCTTGGGAGAAGTGACCTTAACAGAAATAGGAAGCACTGAAGGAGAAACTAAAGTTGGAATTTAGAGGCACACTTTAATTCTCCAAATCTTCTATCCCAGATTTCTCTCCTTGCCTTTGACATTATGCATCCACTCATACAACTGATGGTTACTGAATTCATAAACACTTCCTATGTCTACTTCCTCCTCTCCTACTCATTTTTCAAACCCCTCTGGTCTGGTTTCCATTCCCACCACTTAATGAAAACTGTCTTGGCACCATCATCTACAACTTCCACGTTGCCAAAACCTATGGTCACTTTTCAGCCATCATTTCTCTTGAGATTCAGGAGCATTTGAAAGAGGTAACAATCCTTTCTTGAAATACTCTTCAGGGGGGAAAAAAACAGAAACACTCTTGGCTTCTATGATAGCACTGTCCCTTAAGTTTTTCCAGCTCTTCCTCCTCTATCCAGCTTCCAAATGTTGGTCCTGAGTGTACTCTCTACAAAGTCTTCCTAGTGTTCTCATCTGTTCCCATGGCTTTATGATCTATATGATGATGTCCAAATTTATTTCTCAGTCCGTGGGTCACTTCCCTGAGTGACCCATATCACTCCCCGGAGTGCCAAACTCATCCAAATGATTATTGACCCCTTCCCCTGAGTGTCTCTCAGGTAAGTCACACTTGCCACGTCCAAAATGTAACTCAAACCTCTTACCAAGGCCCACCAGACCCTGCCTGACCGACCTCACTCACTAAGCTTCGTTTACAATGTTCTGGTCAGGTCCTAGCCCAGGGCCAGGCTCTTTTCTGCCTCACCTTTGTACCTGCTCCTCTGCCTGGAACACATTCCCTAGTCTCTGCTTAAAGATCTTCCCTGGATTCCTAAGCACTCAGCCTCATCTGTAATTATTTCATTTGTTTATTGTCTGTCTCCCCAACTAGAATACAAGCACCAAGAGTATAAAGATCATATCCGTTTTGCTTTTTACTATATCTCTGCACCTGACAGAGTGGCCCAAAGGGAGCGCTCAATACTTTCCAATGAATGTAAAAACAAATGCACGCATGCCAAGCATACAGCAGCAACAAAAACGCTCCCACGTCCCTGAAACTAACGACTATTCCAGGAAAACCGTCTTTTTAATGGAGAGACACCGAGCGTGGTGTAGGAGCCCAGGCGAGAGGCGGCGTCCACTTCCCGCCTAGAGCCTGAGGAGGGGGGGCCGGTCCCGCGCGCGCTCCCGACGCAGGCCAAAGCCGCGTCCTGATTGGCCGAGCGTGCCCCACCTGCCCACCCCGCGCCGGCCCTCCCCTCCCCCACGCCTGCCTCTGCCCTACACCGGCGGGCCGAAAGGCGGAGTATGCATGTCTGCTCTCCCCGCTCAGGCCGGCCCGCCGGCCCTGCCCGTCGGAGCACCACTTCGCATCGGGCCCTCCCCCGCGGGCCTCCCGCCGACCCAGCCTCACCTGGGCCAGGAGGTCCCATCTTGCCTTCCGTGTCTCCGGAGCAGGTTTTAAATCGCGCGCGCCGAGGCGCCTGAGCCTTGTAACGGCCGCGTAGCGTCACCGGGGCGGGGCCAACGGCGCGCCTGCGCAGACCATCTCAGACCTACGCGGGAAAGGGTCGTCACGGGCATCGCGGAAGTGAGACCCCCAGGCTGGAGGGCACCTTGGGTGGACTTCAGGGGGTCCGTGGACTCGCTGGAATAGTATGAAAACCGTCCTTCCGAGTGCGAGGCGCGGAGCAGGGGGCTGGGGACCCAGCGTCGAGCAGGGCGGGCTACGGCCCTGCTTTCGTGGAATGTACTTTCCAAGGGGGAGGCAAATTACCGAGTAGTTCGTTTACCCCAGAGATCTGTGCTGTGAGGCCAGCAAAACGCTACCGGGCGCAGAAAGCCACGGACGGGGTGTGGGACCGAGGAGAGGGAGCCGACACCGGAATGAGCAGCGTTCCAGGAGGATGCAAAATGTTGTATGTACATTTTTTTAATGAAGGCCATCGTCTCTTCAGATTCCTGTGCACAGCTTCCTGGAAACCTCCTCCCAAAAAAAAAGGTCGGAAAACCGAGACGAATAAAATGCCTCCTGTCCGTTCAGTTTCATCTGCCCCCAAAATTGTATTGTGGAAGGAAAAGCCAACGCGAATCTCAAACATCCCTAGAACGTCCTGTAATTTATTATAACTCACCCAACTGCCGTCTTTTATAGCGTTTCTCCTCAAGGGTGCTATTGGCATTCAGGGTGAAACAATTTTTCTTTTTTCAGACATAATTCCCTTATAATTAATACTTGATGGAAAATGGAGTTTGACACTATTTACAATTACACCAACATTCACAGAGGCCTAATATCATAAACAGAGGTACACTATGACAAGACGTCTTTTCATACTTCAGAAGAGTTTCATATTTTAGCTATGAAGGTCAGTAACTTGTTCTTAACAAGTAGAATTTTTATGTCCATTCAATCAGTCTCTTACACCTTTCTGGGCCTATTCATTTGCAGGTAGGAGTAGAAACTGTAACCAGGGTCTTCATATTATGCATTCTCATGTGATGCCCAATCTTTATTCATTGCCCAATTTCTTTAAGATGAAAGGAGTGACTCACAAAGGTGGAATTTCATGTGGAAGGGATCACGTCCTCCCACGTCTTTGTTTTCATCTCTGGATCTAGCTTTGGCTCCAGGGCTTCAATTCAGAATGGAACAACATGGCTCTATTGAAACAGTTCTTGACCTGAGGGACTCTTGCCCTCTCTGTAAGACTGTTTAGTATCCCTGACACCGTTTGCGCGCTAAATGCTATCAGTGCCCTTCATTCATTTTGGCAACCAAAAAGTACTGCCCTTTGTTGAAAACCACTTTATAAACTTATTATTCACACAAACTTGTTCTTGCAGTGACCACCATCAAATCTTTAGCCAAGGCAGTGTGGGATAGAGGAAAGAAAAGTTTACAGTACTCTTCATCTCAGCCAATGATACCACCAGCCACCTAGGAACCCCAAGTTAGCAGCACCCAGGAGTCATCCTGGATATCTCCCTCCCTTCTCTCCACGCAGAATCCATTATCGAGCTCTTTTACCTCCTGAAAATCTCTTCGATCTTGCCTCTCTCCTTTTCATGCACATAACCTGACTGTCCTGCTCTACCACCTTCTTGTTTGGCCCAAAGTGGTGTTTCCCAAGTACAAATCTAATCTGTCACTCCCACTTGTCCTCCACCTCTTCCTCCCATAAGTCTAAGACCTTTCAAATGTCCCATCGCCCTGGGAACTTTTAAAGTGACCTACAAGACCCTGCAGGGTTAGCCTGCCCCACTTCATCCCCCTGCTGCCTCTCAGGCTCATTTTACACCTTGCCTCCTCTTGCTCCCTCCCTTCTGGCCACATGGGCCTTCCTTGACCTGCCCTCACCATGCCCATTCCCACCATGTGCCCTCTGCACATGCACTGTCCTCCACCTGGATCCTCTTCATCCCTACTTCACCCAGTGATTTCCAGTCAGGTTTCTGGTCCCCTCACTTCCCTGATATGCCCAACTCTCCTTACTGGAGGCTTCAGTAAAACTTGTCACATTGCAATTTTACATGCATGTAGTGGAGTGACTGTTTCATGTATCTCGCTTCCGTAGACTGTCAACTCCGAGAGAATGAAGCTGTGTCTGCTCACCATTATTTGCCAGCATCAGGCCCTGGACACAGCAAGTGCTTAAATATGTATAGAATGAGTACAGTTGGAAGACAAGTTTAAATCCTGAGTTGAGCACGTTAAACTCTGTAGGCCTCATTTTCTTCCCCATCTATAAAATGGGGATGACAATATCCCCTTCAATAGACTTTATGAAGAATTAGGTAATAAACTCCCGTGAACATGTGGGCTCAGTGTATGCTAGAATCTCTGTCATCTCTCTAGCTTGTTCTATCTGCTGAGTGCATTTGAAGGAGAGTGGGAAGAGGTCTGATCCCCTGGCTTCCATGTGTGCATTAAGAGCAGCAAGGGTTGGGAGGGTGGTAGGTGGCACTGAATTGGGAGCCTCCGAAGAACTGGCTTGGAACCCCTGGCAGAGGAAGACTACTAAGTGACCCTCTAGGCGAGACTTGAGGCTGAACTGCGGCAATAATAGAGCCTCCTAAGCTGACTGCTTGGGGCTTCAAGTGTAGGGAGGCAGGACCAGCTCCATCCCCAGCATTTCTGTGGGCCAGGCACAAACAGTGCCGGCAGGTCTTTCACTTCCTGCTCTGAATGCCATCTTTGTTTGGGGGTTAGGGCTACGGAGGATGCCAAAAGACTGAATGATTTATCAGTAGTATCAGTAGTGTGCAAAACTCAATTCCTCTGTTTGTACAAAAGTAAAAGTCAGGCCCCTCCCCAACTCCTAGGCTGCCAAAAAAGCAGTGTTGGAGCCATTCCCCTCCCCCATTTTACTCCTTACCAGGATTCTGCTTCCTCACAATAAATGGGAAACAGCCTTAGTTTAAGTGAGAAACAATAGTATTAATCTGTTGGCTACCTGAACAAGCAATCTTTTGGCTTCAAATTTGCCCTGACCTTCCAGCCTGTTTATATCATAAAGTAGTTACTGATATAAACTATCAAGTCACTGGGACTCTGGTCACATAGTTGCAATGGCTTTGCATTCATTTTGGCCTCTGAGCAAATGCCTTTAGTTTTTTTATGTCATATGAAATTCCTGACCTCCCAAAGACTGGGCTAAGAACCAACACTTTGTCTTCTAGAATTTCCAAACAATAACATACCACCCTTTAAAATTAATACAGTTTTCTGCCTTTCAAAGCATTTTAACCCTTACCTTTGTTTTATTCCCAAAACCATGCCGAAAGGCTGCCAAGGCAGGTACTTTCTTCAGGCTCTGCCACTTACTGTCTATATGACCCTGGGGAAGTTGCATACCCTTTCTGGGCCTCAGTTTCCTCATATGTAAAATGGAGGAGATAAAGGGCCCATTTCATGGGGTTATAGTGTGAGGATTAAATGAGTTACCAGTTATAAAGCAGTTAGAGCAGTGGCTGGATCATTGGCAATTTTCAGTGAACGCTACGTACTCCCATTACTATAACTACATTTGTATCCTGGGTGCTAGCCAGGTTTTGTTTTAGAATAAAGCTTAGCTTCCTAGATATCTGGACAGGTTTCCTCTTTAATTGTAACAGTATTCCAAGAGCACTACTGGTCTGTTCTTTCCATTACTATCTGTTGTTTTTTCTATACACTTTCTTGCACCTGCTGCCCCACCCAAGAACTGTCAGGGTAACATGAACTTCTCGGGAACAGGCATGTGAGAATGCTGGTTTGATGAGTGTGTTATTGCACAGATTCCAACTTACACAGAAATTAGCTTCCTTTATTGACTTGGAACTAAAACACCAGCAAATGATTTTCTAAACAAAAAATATATGGATGTTTTTAAAACATCAAAATCCCACCAGCATAGAAACCACCATCATTGCATGTTGCCTCAAAAGCAATAACTAACAGATGCCAGCAGACAACATGGGGACAGAGCAGCTATTGTGCAGCAGGAGCCCCAGGTATTGACTAGTATCAGCTTCTGGAACACTTTAAATTTATTTTTGCTGGGGGGAGGGTATGGATTCTACAACTAAAGCTCACAGAGGCCAGTATGTGATCTCCTCTGAGGTCAAGTTAAATGTGGGGCCAGGTTATCCTCCCCACCAGATATTCCTGGCAGTGCTGGGTAGAACAACATTGGTATTTCCAAAACAACCACACCCACAACTATGGTTGCATTTCTTAATGCTCCCCTTGAGAGAAGAGAAAACACACCAATCATACATCTAAAATCATGACTTAGAGCTGGACTGCTGCATAGTCCCTTCCTGTCCAACCCTGGCAGTGGGCCTGGATTGTGATAACCCCTCATTTCAAAGCCACAAATATAGTTCAAATAATCCCTTTGTCATCTTTGAAAAGAGAATACAAAGGCGTGACCAGACTGAGAAAAAGTACAGCTACACATGGTAGCTAAACCTTCTTTCCATTTAACAAACAAGTGGCTCCCCTCAGAAACAAAGTAATTGTTCATCTCAAGCCACCAGAAAGACTGTCCTCATGAAAGGCTTTATAATGTTGCTCTCAGGCACTGAAAAGACCTTCAGAGGTGAGCTATTTCATTAATTATAGTAAATACATGATCTCAATTATTAGACAGGTCACTGTTGACTTAATATTGGTTTGTGATTCAATGCTAATAAACTATTTGAGTACTACTGGAGTTTTTTTCAGATGCACAAAAAACAGCTATCACATCATGAAAATAGGGCTAAATTAAGAAAGTGAAAAATAAACATTTTGGTTATATTTTCAAAATAGGATATGAAAAATTAGATCCTAAAATATGAGAAGTTGACATCACAGTATTTGGTATAAAATGGAGTGCCATCAACTTGGATGAATTAAGCTAACAGTTCAACAAGAAAACTAGTCCACAAGGAACATGTTGAGAGTCATTCACAAAAAGGAATAAGCTTGAATGGAGGTATTCTCTGGTTCTCTGTCACTTCCAGTGTTGTTGATACAAAAACACAGCTTCACAGGCCCCCTCTGGATCTCAACTCCTTAGCAGCAAGATCCTCCCATAACATCTGTTTCCCTTGACCTTCTTTGGATCATGATGAAAGTGAAGGCAGGAGAAGAAAAACACAAAAGACCCACCCTAGATTAGTCTCCACAGGCTGCATCCATCCTCATGACCATCTCCTACACTCCTTATATTGTCTTAATTATAGCCCCCACTGGCAAGGTGAAGGGCATATAAATCGCTGATATACCTGAAAAATAAACTATTTTGCAGCCTGAAGAATCAGAAATACCTTCTCCCATTTTTTTAATGGCCTTTATATTATTTATTTATTTATTTATTTATTTAGACCGGTAAGGGGATTGCAACCCTCAGCACAGTCTGGTCTGCACCACGCTCAGCCAGTGAGCGCACCAGCCATCCCTATATAGGATCCGAACCCATGGCTGCCATGGTGCTACCAGCGCCACACTCTCCCGAGTGAGCCACGGGGCCGGCCCTAATGGCCTTTATATTAAGGTGCCCCAACCAATGGGGCACAGGGCAGAGTTTTCACCTGGGTCAGAAGGTTGTGGAACTCTTCCACTGCCTGTGAATGTGCCATGGGGTTCAGCACCAGGTGCTGGAAGAGATTGACAGGCTCAGCATTCCGAAATGTCTTAGGGATGGGGATGGTCAGGGGCAGGAAGGCGTTACCAATGAGGAAATGATGAAGAGACCTTTGCTGGAGGCCACGGCCCAAGAACCAAAGAATGTCCTGGAGCCGCTGACAGAGCATGTTGTGCTGCCAGTCTGTTAGAGGCAGCCTTAGCAACAGGTGCATGAGGGCTGTTTTGAAGTGGTAAGAGGTGAGAATGGGGCGAGATGCCCCATGGGGTAAGCTCTGATGCTCCTGGAGACTTAAAATGATCTGGAGGCACTTGAGGTGACAGGTGTTCTCGGGGGCAAAACGTCCTACCAGCTTCAGAAACAAGTGCTCACAGGCTGCAAAGGACTCAGGCCAGTCCATACTGGTGAGCTGTTCCTGGTCAGGGGCCTGACTCACCAGGTAGACCAAGGTGTCCTCCCGTTGGACCCCAAGGATCAAGTGGATTGAGAGAAAGCGGCCTGAGCGATAGTCCAGCCTGAGCTTGCAGGTGGTGGTAGATGGTGGAAGACTGAGCTTGAAGTCATACTTGTGGGCCACAAGGGTCCAGGCATTGCCCACCATGTTTCGGAACCACTGCATGGTCTTGCACACATCCAGGTGAGAGCCGGTGCAAAGAGCTGCCTTGATGGAGCTGCTACACTTCCCCAACACCTTGTGGTGGTGCACCAAGCACAGCACGTCTCCTAGGAGTTTCTCACGTTTGCACACACATTCTGACTCCACCAGCACACAGCCACAGCGGCGGCCTAGGGCCGGATCCCTCATCTCCAGGACAAACATAGTGCCCTGCGGGGGGACAATGGGCACGAGGATATCAAATTTCTGGGTCTCGTGGAGGGTTCCCCATTTCTCAAAGGCAGCCCCGATGCCCAGGCAGTCCTCCAACTGTGGGTGAGTCTCCTGGCGACTGAGCACCCGACAGGCCTCAATGAGATCATCCACAAAGCTCTCCACAAATTCACAGGTGCAAGGCAAGTCACGGATGGCATTTTGGACATAGTGTCTGTAAAAGGAGTCCAGGGCCTCCTGGGAGGGGAAGTCACTGAGCCAGTTGTAAGAGGTGACAGGCACAACACGGACTTCCTCCTCCTCTTCATCACTGCTGGACTCAAAGGCCGGCTCATGCTGCATGTTCTGTCGCAGGATCTCGAAGACGAGAAAAAGGCAAAAGAGGCCTGCATTCCACAGGTTTCCTAGCATCCATCCCAGAGGCCCCTCCTGGCTGTCAGCCTGGAACGGCCACCCCATGTCTTTCTTCCCTAGCACTAACTGGTCACCAGATGTGTCTCCTCTCCATAAGTTCTCTGCTTTCTGCTTCTGCTCAGCTGCTCGCTTTCTCTCTTCAAACTCTGTCTCTAACTGGCGCATCTCCTCACTCATTCGCTTCTCCAGCTGCCGACTTCTGGCCAGAGTGTCCAGGTCCATCCGGTCACTGACCATCAAGGGGTGGTGAACAACATACATAACTGCCAAGAACAGCAGGCTTATCACAGCCATGGAGGCCTCTGCATCTGGAGAAGTAGGAGGACGGGAGTCAGTGGTGATCTTCTGGACTCATCTGCTCTCCAGTGCATATTCCCCAGAGCCTTGGCAACCCAAATCCTAGATGTCAGCTACCCAGGAGGAACAGCTCACAGAACTGGGTTTGGAGAGAGCAAGGGTGGTCTGCCGGGGAGGAGGTTTGGGAGAAAGGGGGGCAGCAGGATGTGCCACTCAGTCTCTCTACTGTTTTCCTTCCACATAGTGTGGGTGGCATTTAGGCTTCTAGAGGGTGGCCATGGGACTGTTTTCATTCCTGTGTAGGATGGGGAGGGGGACCCTTGTGGTAGGGTGGCCTCACCCAACTCATCAGTCCACCGTGGGCACCAGATACGCCCTGATGATCCACAGCCTCCCTTCCACAGACAGAAAGCACCAAGTCTGCCTGGGCAACACCTTTCCTCTCTCCAGGCGCCAGCCCCAAGCCCCAGCTGTACCATCCCACTTCCCCTGTGACTTCACAATCCTCATTCTGCTCACCCAGTGTCATCAGAACACTCAACCTCTCCCTCTCTGCCCAGTGGGTGCCAGGGAGGCACAGAGCCACCAGCTGCCTGCTACGGTGCCCTCTGAGGTCCTAAGGGTGCTGATGCCCCTTTGGTGGGCCAGGCCTGGAGGCAGGCAGCTCCACTCCTCAGCCCAGGAAACTGCCTGCAGAACCGGGTGCCCCAGGCCCACCTGACAGCCGGTAGTGGTCGGTTCCTCTGCTGCCCCATCCACCACTGAAACCCGAAGCTTCCGGCATTCACCCCAATAGTTAACAAGCTACCAGGCTTACCGAGATTCATGAAAGACTATGCCGTGTGGACGCTGAAGCCAGGTGGGGGACTCTCCTTCTTTTGGAACTTGGCCTTGCTTAGTCTCACCGCCCTCTCCAGGAGCCCTGTTAGAATTTACAAGGTACCCGAGGGCTTTAGCTCAAAGCAGACCGCCCCCGCCCCCACCCATTCATAACTTCCCTAAATCCCACATCCAGAGACTTGTACTCTCATCCACCTATCCAGACCAAACCTTCTGAGTCAAGGACGCATCCTTCTCGTGGTTTCTCCCTGGACTTTGGGCCAAGCTACTCACCGTCGGTGTTAGCAGGAATACGGTCTTAAAGAGCCAGCGCCGCCTGACCGCCCCTGCCTTCTTCCCGGCGGGGTGGGGGCTCCCGGTTCATCGCCGGGGCTGCCCGCAACAGTGGCCCCGCTCCCCTCTCCCGGGGTACAGACCATGTTTGTCCGAGCGTCTGATCTCCCGTGCGCAGTGGGACCCTGCGACCCCCACCATGCGGTGCGCGGCTCCCCCGGCGCCCGCCGGCCGCAGCTGCTCCCGCCGTCCAGGCTCCTCCCCGCCCCGCCCCGCCCCGCCTGCGCAAGCTCCTCCCTCCAGCCCAGGCAGCCCCCGCGTGCAGCCGCCGCACCGCCCCTGGCCTCCTGGAGCGCTGCCCGCCTCCCGTGGGTTGAGGGGAGAGTGGAGGGGCTGGGGTACAACGCTGCTCGCGCTCCCTGGGGTGGCACGAGGGGACACTGCCGTGCCTGCTGTCAGCTGCACTCAGCTCAGTGGAGAATATGTATAGTGACTGGGAATTCAGGTGTGAAGATGATGGTAGCAAAACTAGAAGTCGACCAGGGGAAAGGCCATTCTCGTTTCGGGCTGACCCTGAACAAAATAGTACAGAAAATGAGGTGTGTTTTCAGCATCATTAATGTGCCCCGTTCCCAGCCCACTTCCAAACTCAGGTGTCTTACCCCTTTCTCTTACCAAAGTGAGTCTCATAAAAGGACCAGACAGCACTCAAAGACCCGGTTTGAGACCTTGCTTGTCATTCTCTAGCCACGTGGGAGTAAGAACCCTAAGCCCATGGGGTAGCTCTGCTAATGAGATGGGTGTATAAAGAAGGACTTTATTAAATTGTGGAGTCTGCACAAGCCTTACCACACATTTAGAAATAACAACAGAATGGAAGCCCTCAGTCACGTGTGACACAGGATAGCTGTTCTGTGTCAACTATCCAAGGAAATAAAGGAAGTGATAACTTGATGCTAACGAAAATCTTGATGCTGAAAAATCAAGTTTCAGGTCTCCTTATCCAGTGGCAATACAGAGGGAGCCCCATGCAACTTGGACAGTACTTCCAAAAATACTGACTTATTTAATTGTGGAGCAGGAAAGACGGTCTGCTGGCTGACAGTGACTGAAGTTCCATAGTTATTTTTTATAAACTTGGATGATGAGAAATAGACCACTGGTTATTACTGAGTATTAGTGCATTTGAGCAATGATAATGACATTCTCTATTATCTTTTTATTTATGACATGACAACATCGAGATGAAAAAATATGCTTCAGAGTGTGCAAAAATAATGGTGTTTAAAACCATGAATTGAAAAATGTGTGTTCGTGGTCAAGTAAAGGTTTATTTTAAAAGTGATTGTTGGGTTAGAAGATGTTTGTTAATTCAAGGTCTGCACAGAAATGAAGTTGGTTGCTATACCAAATTAAAGTCTCCAATCTAGACAATTGTTCATCCACTTAAAGTTCACACTTAAATCAACAAAAAGCAACGAACATTTCTTGGTCCATTTTTTGGTGTTTCTTCTTCAGCAAGATGTGAAGCAACTGCTGGCTTAGTCAGTGGGATTATTAGGAAACCAAGTCATCTGGACACCTTGTCACACTAATTGGTTACTGTACACAAATGACACGTGGGAGTAAACTGTAGCAGTGATCACTCATTTTAACAACTGAACTCCACTGAAGTGGGGATTTACCCTTGTCAAGCAAGAAAACATGGTGTGTGGTTTTTTCCCCTCCAATAAATTTATTTTTATCATTAAAAAAAAGTAAGTACATTATAAGGAACAGAGAAAGTAAGCACTGTACCTGCATAATATTCTTGATTCTGCCTTTTGGCCTGCAAAACCTAAAACTTGCTTAAAACTACTAGCCTTTTGGTGAAAACAGTTGCTCAGAGAACTTGGGAGAACATCAATAATCAATTTTAAAAACAAGACAAATGATTTTGAGTGGTTTTCCTTAGCTCTTGATAAATTGACAGATGTTATTGATACCATGCTAGTTGTTGCTGTTCATGCAAGGAGCCAATGCAGAGTTTGCAATTACTGAAGAATTAAGACTTTATGAAGAGTCTGAACAGAATAATTACAGGCAAGGAGATTTCAAAGAAGTTGAAAAGACACTAATCAGTATAACCTGGAGTGGAATCTGCTAAGATGCGTTGCAACTGAAAACATATGTGGAGCAGAAAAAGGCTTAGATGGACAAATTTACAAAGCTTGTGAAAATGTATGGTTTTTGAAGCCTAAGATTATTCATCCTATTATTTATCAGCAGATACGTTATGGAAAATATTTGAATCCATCATTTATTAGTGAATCAATATTGTCAATGGTGAACTCCGTTCACTCTCTTAAAATTATCTGTTCTGTGAATTTTTGTCACAAATAGAAGCTGAATATCCTGCCTTCCTCTATCACCATTAATTCAGTTGCCTGGCAGCGGTAAAGTTTTATTGTTATTTTCTGAGCTTAGGGCTGAGATTAAAATTTTTTTTCTAAATGAGAAGAACTGCCCTCGACAACTATTATCAAATACTGAATGTTTTTGGAAATTAGCTTTTGTTTCTTAATGAGACAACCTAAAAATTACAAGGCAAAACTGTGTTTATATGTGAAACTTACACTGTGATGAAATCATTTCAAAACTAATTTTGTTTGACCCATAAGTAATATCAAGCTGCTTAATATATTTCCCATGCTGTGAAAAGGTAGGACAAGAAGGAAGATCTACATTCCCACATAAATTTGCAGCAGGTATAGTTTCTGAGCTCCAACTACAGTTCCAGCAGAGTTTGTTAGACATCAGTGCAAGTAGAAAAGACGGTTCCCTAGTTCAAATTCATTTAACTTTGCAATTGAGGAGCTTTCCTCTAACCTTCAATTAGAAGTGATTAATCTGCCATGTAATGACAAATATCAAGAGGAGAATCTAACTATATAAATCCTGTCCAAGCAATGAATATGCTCAATTAAAATCATATGCTTGTGGATTAATATCAGTATTTGGCAGTACCCATCTGCATAAAAAGATACTTTCAAAGAAGAAATATGTGAAATCTCATTACAGATCAGCATTAACAGATAGATGAATGTTTGCAATTGGTTTCAATGTTAGAAAACACTAACATTGAACCTCAATTGAGTGATGTTATTTCCATAAAAAGAATTTCGTTCTCATTAGTAGACCTATATAAAAAATTGTACTAAAAAAATTGTACTCGATTATTGTATTTTGAATTTTGCCAATAAAAATATTATGGAAACTTGTTTTCTCTCTTGTTGTGTAAGTACCTACATAATATCTTTGATTCTGCCTCTTGGCCTGTGAACACTAAAACATTTACTGTCTGAACGTTAACAGTAAAACTTAACTGACCTGTGCCTTTAAGCATCAAAATGTGCACATTTTCCCAGAAATTTATTTTTAAAGTTTTATCTTTTTGTGAAAATGATACACACTCATTGTAAAAATGCATACTATATAGAGGGAATAGAAGAAGGAAGCTATCCTCCCACCCCACCACCCAGAGATAAGTCTTACAAATTTGAGGAGCACCTTCTAAGACATAATTTGTGTCATAATCCCAAAAATGTGCCCCTTGGAACACTAGTTGCTCAAGATGACCCTCAACAAAAGGATTTTCGTAATGTCTGTTGATACATTTTTAAAATTCGTAAACATAAAACATGATGATTGTGGAAAGTTTGGAAAATACAGAAAAATATAAAACATCAGTTTTTTTTTTTTACTGGTAAGGGGGTCGTAACCCTTGGCACGGTGTGCTCTGCACCACGCTCAGCCCCATATAGGATCCAAACCCGCGGCCTCGGCGCTATCAGCGCCGCACTCTCCCGAGTGAGCCACGGGGCCAGCCCTAAAACATCAGTTTTTTTAAAAAATTACCCTTCGTCCTGTGTTATCAGTTAGGATCCCTGGCAGGATTTGATGGCTTACTCAAGCTGGGTAATTGAGGAGAGTTTAATAAAGGGACAAAAGGGTCTCAGGGTTTACGGGAAACTACAAGGGATGGATAGATGTTCCTGGTGCCATACAATTGGGAGCCCACTTCTGCTTGGGAGGGAGTGATTAGTTACCAGAACTTGAAGAGGGTAGCTAAGTAGAGAGAGTGTCTAAGAAATGGTGGTCTTCAGCTGAGAGAAAGCAGTCAACCCACTGGGACCCCATAGGAAGAGAGCCAGCCTCCCTCCCATCTCCTGCTGATGCCTCCCATTGGCCAAAACCAACCGGAAGCCAGAGGACAAAAGAGCCTCTACTTGCAGTCTTCCAGGGTCAGTGCCCTGGGGCACACAGCAAGGAGGACAGGGAGGAGAGAGGATCCACTGGAGCAAACAGAGAAGATGTAGCAGTCACTGCCAAAAGTAACCAAGCTTATCTCCAAAAGCACCAGTCTATGAGTTCACACTCGGAGACAATGCTGCTTCACTTATATCCACACACATTCAGATCTGCATTCCTAAGACCAGATTTGGGCCCACTGTTATTTTCCTCTAAAAGGAATCAGAGCTCCTTGGACGGGAGCAGCACAAGATGTCAGACGTCCAAGAAGATGAGCCTGGAACATCTTGCTGATGTTAGAAAGTAGGGGAGCTATTACACCTGTCTCAGAGTGAATGGAAGACTATGCACAAAAAAAAAAAAAAAAAAAAAAAAAATCAGCAGGATGAGCTGAGCCATGGGTCCATGAAGGTATGTTTGTTTGTTGCTGTTATTTAAAGATGACCAGTAAGGGGATCTTAACCCGTGGCTTGGTGTTGTCAGCACCACGCTCAACCAGTGAGCTAACTGGCCATCCCTATATAGGATCTGAACCGAGGGCCTTGGTGTTATCAGCACCTCACTCTCCCGAGTGAGCCCTGGGCCGGCCCTGAAGGTATGTTTTTTAAAAGATTAACAGACCAGAGAGTTTTTGTAAAAGATTCCTGTGGCACACTCATGAGTTTTCAATATTTTTACTAAAATCACTGCATAAACCTCACACATGTTTTGGTCATTACACAATATACCTACAAAAATATATAAAAATAGATTATGTAAATATACATTTATTAACATGGAAAATAGGCCATACATAACCTATTAAGTGAGAAAAAAGCAGGTTACAAAGAGCATGCTACGGCTTAATTCCATTTCGTGTGTGTGCGTGTGTATGCCTAGGGAAAACGTTTCAAACGGTAGATCCCAAGATGTTTACAGTGATCTTCTAATTGATTGCAGGTAACTTTTTAAAAAATCGAGTATTTGGGGTTTTTTTTGGCGGCTGGCCGATTCAAGGATCCAAAACCTTGATCCTGGTGCTAAACACCATGCTCTAACCAACTGAGCTAACCTGCCAGCCCCCAATGATCTTTCTATGCCTTTTTTCAAACCATATAACAATAAGCAGATACTCTTTCCACATTTAAAAATACACATTCGCAAGTACCCAGTTTATGGATGGGCTGTGTGCAGAAAGGCCTCGTGTGCGCTTTCTAAAAAAAACAAGTGCTCCCATGATGGCGTGTTTATCCCGGAGCGCAGGAGACGCCTCGTGCCGGGGCGACATCCTCCCGGTTCCGGAGGGCGGAGGCAGGGGTTCCTTCTCGAGGCTAGATTTGTGGGTCGCAAGAGCCGCCTCCCCGGGCCCCCGGGCCGCTCCGTCCCCCAGCCGCAGTCGCGCCTCCCCGCTCCCTCGCGCCTTCCCAGCCGCCTCCAGGCGCTCAGCCGCTCGAGCGCCCCCGGGACGCTTTGGTCCCCTCGGGAAAGGCGTCGCCGTGGCAGGGGCTCACGGCTGCGAGGCGCTCGCGACCTTCCCGAAAGGGGCGAGCCGGTGCATGGGGACGTGAGCCAGCACCCCACTGCACTGCACGTATCAGCAGACTGCTTTTAACCGGCTGCAACCTTCGCGGACTTCCCCGGGGACGCAGCCCTGCGGTCGGCCGCGGGCCGGGACGCATCGAAGCTCGTTACCGTGTCATAAATCACTTTCCGTTCCTAATCGTGGAATCCAGTTAGCAAGTCAGCTTGCTTGTAAATCCTGTCGGCGACGACTGTTTGAAACGACGACGATTTTCAATTCAGGATTAAAAGGGGGACGTGCTTTCCGACGGGGCGGTTGTCGCCGCGCGGGGCTGGTCCTTCCTCCGAGCGACCTGCCCCCGAAAGGAAGACCCTCGGTGGGCCGGATGTGGAAATGAAGAGTCTCAGGCCGCAAAGCCAGGGCAGCGGATGCCCCGTGGGCAGAGCCGAGGAAAGGCCAGGCGGGGGGTTGGGAGCCCTCGAGGTTGTCCCGTCCCCCGCTGCAGACCCGGCCGCTTGCCGCGGGCCAGCACCTCCCCGCACCGCCGCCGCCGCCGTCCCATAGCCCTGAGTGCTGCGCGTCCCCCGCCCGTCCCTTCCCTGAGGAAATTCCGCCTTTTCTGCTATCCATTCCCCAAGGCCTACGCGGACGCAGCTTGGTATAGGACGCGAAAGAGCTTCGGCAGCCGGGCCTCAGAGCCCTGTCTTGCTGCCCAGATAACTGGAGCCAGAGAAAGTTCTGAACCTCCTCGAGCCTCAGCTTCCTCATCTGATAAACTCCATGATAAAAGTCCTTCCTTTTTAAGGTTGGTCCTCAAATTAAATAAATGATCCTCTATATTCAAAGCGCCTGAGTCACGGATTAGTCAGCCACCTGTTCTGGGCTCTATGTCTGTTATCTGTGTTCACATTGCTAAATATGGCACTATATGCACCACACTGCATGCTGGTTATTTGGTTATCTGTTGGTTTGTTTCATGAAACTCTGAGAACCTTAAGGGCAAAGATCGCTCAATTCCTGGTGTGCAACAGTTTTTGAATGAATGAACGCACGGGATGTTCCAGCCATGAGAAATAGGAGTGTTTGGGATGGGGTAGGGACTGTACCTTTTTTTCTGTATAGGATGTTTGGAAGTTGGAGGTAACTTATAGGAAGCAAGCCTAAGATCCACACAGAATCCTGGCCAAGAGAATGCAGAAGTTGGGTGTACGGCCCAAAATGAGAGAAGCAAATAAACATTTACATCTTAAATAAAATATTTGGTTTTGGAGTTAGGAGTGGGAGATCAGGGTAACCAGGCAAAACAACTGATACAATAAATAACTGCGTGATAAGGCATTCTCTTAACAACAAATTTCAAAAAAAATTTTTTTTTACACTTGCAAGATTTTCATCAAACCAATTGCTTGTTGTCACAAGCTCAAAAACTTATCCTGCTCTGGTGACAAACATTTTGTGAAGCTTGCTGTGCAACAAAGACCTGTATGGGCACAGACTCATATGTTGCCAGTGCTTCTGAACAATGCCTTGTTCTCAATGCTTTGTGGAGGAGGAGAATTATTAACAGACTAGCTGCTACCTGTGCATAAAATGCACCACTACTGCTTAGTAAATCTGAATAGCGTATAAGCACATATTATTTACTTCTCATAAACTTCTTTAGAAAAATGACAGTCTCTTGTCTCAGATGTAGTACTTGTATTGTTGGAAAGACAACACATAGATGCTTTTGATTAAATAGAGATACGAAAGACTTGAAAAGATTCTGTCTGTCTCGATTACTTGTTCATTCAACAAATATTTGAACATTATAAAAACTATGAAAGGTACAATGAGAATCCAAAAAGAGTTCATGGAGATTAAAAACTTGATAATATGAAAAACTCCATAGAGAGACAGAAAGATAAAATTGAGGAAATCTCCCAAAATTAGAGTAAAAGTGTAAAGAGCTGGAAAGAATAGAGAAAAATTGTGAGAGCCAGCTGCATAGGTACAACATATGACAATTAGGGGTCCCAGAAAGAACAGAGAAAATGGAGAGGAGGAAATCTTGTCAAAGAAATAATAAAACAAGTGTCCTATAACTGGAAGACAGGAGTTTCCAGATTGAAACTGAGTGCCCATCACATGGATGACAGTAAACTCATACCAAGTCATCTCATGAAATTTCAGAACACTCAGGACAAACAGAGGATTCTACAAGCTTCTGGAGAGAAGAAAAACATTATATACACAGGATCTGGAAGAATGGTGTCAAACCCCGACACAGGTCTAGAAGCAAGAAGATGAGAGAAATTATGAAGGAAAATGGCTTCCAGTCTAGAATTTTCTACTCAGCCACACAAGTGTGAAAGTGAAATAAAGACAGTTTTGACTATGCAAGGTTTAAAAATGTCTCCCACGTGCCCCTTCTCAAAAATCTGTACTAGTCGCTACCACAACCCTGCCAATGCCGACTGCCAGATGCCTCTGTGCTTCTGGGGACTCCTTCATGGCCTCACCCTCTCACAGCCCAAAGTGGCCCTGGTAGACTCTTAGGGAGGCCTAGGCCAGCCTCTGATGGAGATGCTCTGTGTCATTTCTTGAGGCCTCTGTCCAATGGGGCCATATTGCCTTTTCTTTGCACAGCTGGGTTTCTGCTTGCTACTGTCCTTTTCAAAACTGAAAAATATTGTTCAGAGATTATATACGAATAGCAAAACCATTAAGAAAAGCAAGAGAATGGCTCACATAAAAGTCAGGAAAGTAGTTACCTCTGGTGGAGGGAGGGAGAGAGGATCAATTGAGGAGGGCCCCAAGGGGTTTCTGACGTTCTAGGACGGTAGGCACATTGGTGTTTCCTTTCTTTTCCTATTTCTTTGGCACACTGGTGTCACTTCCTATCTCCCTGGCTTTCCCATGGGATGTTGCCCAACTGAATGAGGATGATCTGGGCTGGGGATATTCTAGGATGGAGAGGATGGAAGTGGGTGGAGAAGTTCTGTTCAACTCGGGCCACTGGGGAAAATACAAGGTATTTCAAAAAATCTTCATTGGAAGATTTGTTATTATCTTTTAATTATATTTTCCCATAAAACTTTTGAAGTACCCTTGTATATCACAGATCACACCTCAATGAATAGCAACAATAAGAATCACCATTTTAGGTGTTTCATGTGTATTAACTAATTTCGTCTTTTCAACATCATCCCTATTTACTGACAGAGAAATGGAGGCTCAGAGCAACCCAATTCAGTGTTTTCTAAAGGAAGGCAGATCAGGTGTTTGATTCCACCACATTTTAAAAACAAGTTTAGAGATCAAAACGTTACTCAATCAATAACCTGTAACTAATAACAGT
Source organism: Cynocephalus volans (assembly GCF_027409185.1). Lineage (NCBI taxonomy): Eukaryota > Metazoa > Chordata > Mammalia > Dermoptera > Cynocephalidae > Cynocephalus > Cynocephalus volans. The sequence continues at coordinate 91,024,191 of NC_084473.1, read as the reverse complement.
ACATATTTTAGTTCCACATTATACCCACCTAAAGAGGACAGGCAGAGCAGATAAGATGGAGAAAAGACAAAGGAACTAAGTAGGGACAGGAAGGGAAACAAACAGGAAATAAAGGGAGGGCAGTCCCTTGTGGTGCCTGCCAGATTTTCACCTTATCCAGGTGCTTCAGTGACCAGCTCCCCAGGGGCTAAAGCTAGTTAAATTAGGACTTGCTTTCACAGAAACCATATAAAATGTGGGGCCCTGAGTCATTGAGGGGGTGGAAGGATGTGGAGAGAGAGACCTGTGCATGTCTGTCCATCTGTCCATTCTTTCACCCTTGAAGGGCTCTGGTCCCTGCTTCTACCAAGCTGGCAACCCCTTTATGTTAGTGACATGAGATTTCCTGTTTATTTTGCCCTTTCAGCTGCTGATTGCAGTCTGTCTGCCTGCCTAGGGTGTGTCCTCAGGCTCACCAGTATCTGGGATTCTTCTTTCTACCCTCCTCTGACTCTGGCCCTGAGGCACTGAGTGTCTACCATTTCAGGCTGCTCTGAACCTGCTGGGGCTGCAGCCAGTACCACTTCCTGCCACAGGGCTGGGGAGGATGGTGACTTGGGTTCCTGTAACCGAGCCCTTCCCCAAAGTTCCCCCAAATATTCTGCTTTTTCCTTAAAGCAGCTGAGGTTGGGGTGGGGGTGTGGGGGAGAGAAGAATCGGTTGCACAGAGGGAGAGGGCAGCTCTGTTCCAATAAAGAAGGTTTGCATTTACTTCTACTTTTGCACATTCGAATGTTTTCAGTCTAGTTGAAGCTCTATATCCATTGCCGACACCATTTATCTCAGTTTTAGGAGCCTGTTGACTCAGCAGCCACAATCATATTACCTTTTGGCTGTGGCCTCAGGACTTGCTGCCCCATTGTCGTGACAACATTAAATCCTTTCCATCCAATCTGTAAGTCTGGAATTTTACCCTGCTTACAAGCTAGTTACTGTTACTGGTTCATAAATGCTGGCAGAAGACACAAGACTCTTGGGTCGCAGACAAAAGGCTTTATTACTCATGGCACAGCAAGCAGCATGAGCATCCTGTTTGTCAATTCTCCTTGCTCTCCCAAGTCCCAAAGGGGCAACACGGAGGGACCCAGGAGGATGCTAAGCATGGAATGGTTTGCATTGCAGACAAGGAATTCTGATCTCAGGGAAACTACCACTTTCATGGCCATTCTTCTCTTTGTACTGGTGAGAGGAATTACCTAATTTCTCAAGGTTGCTCGCTACAAACACAATTCTGAGAAAGGGCCCTAGGAAAGAGTGGCCAGGGCCTTGCATTCTCAGCACACCCCACGAGAACATGCAGGGATGTTCTGGACCATGGCAGATTGCCTCTCCCAACACCTACCTCAGAGAATTGTGAGGATGAAATGAGATGGATTCCTGGTACATCATACACTCAACAAATGCCAATTACTATGCTACCCTTCTAGTCGGTCAATGAAATTAAGGCAGTTCTGAATTTAACACACTCCTGAACATGTACAAAAGGTGAAAGTGTACTAGTTGAATAATAACTTAAACTTTATAAGGGAGAAAGTATCCCATTTCCAGAGACATAAAAGAGAAAATATATATATAACATCTAGTTATATCTTGCATTTTAGATATTTTCTACAATAACATTTCCAAATCATTTGTCCCTATTCTTTTATTTTATTTTTCAATTGAACACATAATTGATTGGCTTAAGTCCAATGAGCTCCCAACAAGTTGTGGCAAAAGATTTGCTACTTTTGGCCTGCTTGTTGACTTCAAATTGTAGTAAGGTATAAAACCTTTGCTTTTAAGCACTAGTATCACCAATTTTCATTTTTAAAAATTTCTACTCATTTTAATAATTATGATGAAATGCAACAAAATATTGATTACCCCAATGCTGCAGTGCCGGCTAGGGCAGCAATGATGCTGCTAGACTATACGGCTGGCTGAAGGGTGGATCACTTGTCACCTGTCTGGAGAGTGCAGAGGTCCATTATGAGAGACAGCTGTAGAGGGCCAGGCACAATGCAGGGAGAACCGAGGATAATGTACGAAGCTTAAAGATTGCCCATCCTGTGCTAGGCACTGGCAGGAATTAGCACTCCAAGCCTACACTAAGTCTGCTCTCAGCTGCCTGGGTTTGCCTCTAAGACAAGCTTATGCTTGGTATCCTTACTCATAGTGGGCACAGTCACAAGTGCATGGAGGGCATTGTGCCTATGCTTGTTGGCTTATTAATAAGTTGGTTCTCAGATACACAGTTGGGGAGGCTATGGTGCCTCAGGAAAAAATGATTACGGCTTGGGACTTGGATTTCATCCCAACCAGCAGTCTGAGGCTGGGAGAGATTATTAGGCAGGGACACAGAGCTCCCAAGATTAAGGAAAATTAGAGCCCAAAGAGGAAGGTGGACACAAAGCACCATAAGATACAGTGCAGTTATGACCTGTTTGTTTTCAGAGGCTCTGCTCTGAAAGAGAAATTGGAGGGAATGGGGTGATGGGGAAGAGGAAGCCTAACAGAGGAGCTGTCCAGTACAAGTAGGAGATTCAGATTGTCACAAGAGACTGTCCTCCATCTGTGGCAGAAGAAGGTCTCACAACCCTGCAAGCCACCTGCTGTCCGGCTACAAACGGATCCATCTTAAACCAGTGTGAGCCACTCCTTGATATGTGACTGCCATGGTAGAAAGTCTACATTTTTTTTTTAAACAAGGATATAGCAACCTACACGCCAAAATGAGTTCTCAGTCTCTGCAAATCAGTCATCTGGTGAGGCAACATACTTAATCTAATAATGCAGCCACAGTTCACAGCATTCTGGAAACAACCACCCAACCTATAGTCATGCTATGGAATACACCCAGTGCTGGCAACCCATTATCTTCTGTGTGAGGCCTGGAATTTGGGGAACAGCCAACAGTCATTCAAAACAAGTTTGCTGGGTAGAAGAACCATCAGGTTAGGTAAGACCATTTAGGATAAGAAAAGAGGGATATGACAAAGAAGAGGCAGTTTTCCTGTGTGAGTTGCAAACGACCTTAAACAGAGTGTTTCAGAAATGCTTCTGAGAAATGCAGCACTGCTGGACAATACCTTACACCTACTATTTCCTGGCATAGTTCTAGGTGCCTGGCAACCCTATGAAGTAGGTAAAACTATCCCTATTAGCCACAGGGTAGCTAAGAACGTACCTAAGATTACACAGCTAGTAGGGAATGAAGCTGAGATTTGAATCCAGGCAGTCTGGCACAAGGGTCCATGCTTTTAATCATTATATTACACTGCCTCTTGGTTGAAACAAGAGCATTGCCTCCTAGGGTGAAGACTTGAAAGGTAACAAGCCTGTTTACAAACATATCAGATGAATTAGTAAGAAAATTAAATTTGTCGGGCCGGCCCACGGCTCACTCGGGAGAGTGTGGTGCTGATAACACCAAGGCCACAGGTTTGGATCCCCTATAGGGATGGCTGGTTAGCTCACTGGGTGAGCATGGTGCTGACAACACCAAGTCAAGGATTAAGATCCCCTTACCGGTCATCTTTAAAAAAAAAAAGAAACCTTTCAAATTAATCAGAAGCTGCTGTATTTTTGTAGTTTTTAACATAATCTACTGAACTACTCAATTAAAAGATTGAAACAAGACAGCAAATTGTTTCTGAGTTAAACTACAACCCCATAAAAGCTATCTACTGTGCGTTGTTGGTTCTAAGATGTACATTTTTCGTACTTAACATGTCCAACATTGGGAGGAGTCTTAGGTATTGGCCAAGCAGTATGGTATGTTCAGCAAACTTAGTTTGGATTCAGTGGACTGAGAGAATACCCCATGGACAAGGGGTGGGGAGTGGCACTCTTTTAAGAAATGCTGCTTTATTACCACTCTTATGTCACTGGGGATGATATTGGAAGAAACAAAAAAGTATTCAAGAGTTTTGGACTCAATGTGAACGTATCTAAAGAATATTTTAACCAATTAATTTGCTTATATTTTCACATCTCTTTTTCGAATACACAAGAGTGATAGTAAACATATATGTCTAAATAAGTCTAAAAGGGATATTTCAATAAATCAAATTTTAATTAAAAAGAAAAAAAATAAAATAAAATAAAATAAAATTTTAAAAAAAGAAAGAAAAAAAAGAAAATTAAATTTGTCACTACATGTTAAATCTGACATACACTCACATATAATATCTGTCTTGTTTACTGGTGCAGCCCTGGGACCTACTACAGTGCCTGGTACATAAGAGACACTCAATAAAATTTCCTAAATGAAAAAATGAACAAATGAATAAAGTAGTTGAAAAGTGTGCATAGGGGTGGGGGTAAAAAAAAAAAAAAAAAGACTGGGTGAACATGTCCTAGGAAACAGAGAGGAAACTACCATTTATTGAATCCCTTCTGCATTTGGGACACCAAATTATGCTAACTGGAATCATTTAAGGTGTATATTCTGTCCTAGGTCAGGAGGCATTTCCCTATCCAGCACACAAGTTACGTGTTCATACCGGGCTTTTGGGTGACCCAGCACTCCCCTTTCCCAGCCCCAAGAGTTCAGGTAATCTTAGGGCTTCTTGGAAACACCAAAGACAATCACCAAGTCTCTTTGAATTTCACTCATATTTCTAGCATTCCATAAGTCCTGCCCATGCTACCTCCGTCAGGCACACCTAACCTCTGGCTCCATATGCAATAACCTCCCAGCTGCACTCCCTGTCTCTGCTGCCCCCACCCCACACCATCCATCTTACCTAGCACTGTGAGCATCACCTTCCTGAAGGTGAGCTCTGTGAGGAAGCCCCTGTGCATAGGGTCTGGAATGAAAAGGTCTGGCTTTGAGGCAAACAAGGCTAGGCAAGTCAAATAGCTTCATGGGGCCTTGATTTCATCATTGGTAAAATGGGAGACATCAATATATTTGGGCTTTATGGGGATTAAATGAGATAACATATGCTAAAGTGGAACTTTGCAAGTACTTGTCACATCATACATACTCTGTAAATTTTTGCTTGATCTGGATGTTGGTCCCTCTAATCAAGTACCTGACATGAAGCTGTAAAAAACAAGTAATGCCTCCCCAACAAGAAATCTGCTATAGCTTCCTATTGTCTCCCTATCCTCTGAATAAAGTAAAAACTCTCCCTTTACAATGGCATTCTGTTTTCTTAATAAAGAGATTACAGACGGTATCTCTCATCACATTGCTTCATTCCTTACATTTGCCCTGCACTCAGCTGAATTGACCTCCTAACTGTTCCCGAGAGACATGCCTTCCCATTTTCATGTTTTTGCTTTTTCTGTATTCCTTTGAAATCCCCCACCCCCTGCCTGTACTGAAATCCTTGTCAGACTTTACATCACAACCACAAAGCCACACCCAGTCTCCCAAGTCAGAAGTCATTTCTCTGGGAGTTCCGGTCAAGACAGCAGAATAGACGGTTCCCAGCATCACTCTCTCTCACAAATCAACCAATTTACAACTATAAAAATGTAACATCAGCCAAGCTGGGGCTGCTGGAGCCCAGGGGAAGAGGAGGAGAGACCTACGGAGTTCATGAAGGCAGGAGAAACCACAATGAGAGAAAGAAAAAGCTGCCCTGAGCATTTCGTGCCACGGCCACTTTAAAGCTGGAGCTGCTGAGTACCTGGAGCAGGAGCTGGCAGAAGCTGCAGCTGTGCCCTTTAGATGGAGTTGCTTGGAGGCAGCAGGGGAAAAGAGGGCCTTGGCGGCCCCCAGGACAGTAAGACCACTAATAGGGTTCCCATGGACCCACGCAGGAGCGAGGAGCCAGAGCAACTGAGAAAAGGGAGCCATTCAGAGGCTGGTGAGTCATTGCAAGGGACTGGCACAGGGCCTGACCCATTGGAAGTGTTTGGAGCATGGGTGGTGGGGGAGACGGGCCCACCTGGAGAACACTGGGGCACAGCAAGGACAGCTGATCTGCCCCCCAATCAGTGCAGGACCATGCAAAGGAGACTGGTCAGGAATGCAGAATTGCATGGGGTGCAGTTTGATGAAAAAACTCAGGCTCATATCAGAGATTCTACACAACACAGATCCACCCGGTCTCTGGAGAGCCGGAAGTACCTATAAGGTCAACCATTAAAGCCTGAGCTGCACAAAAAGCCTTCCCTAGGGAAACAGCAGCAAAGCAGCAATTTAACTCAACCACACAGCTGAAGTACTGGTTCCCACAGGGCGTTCCCCCATTTTAGAAGTAAGCAAAGGACAAAAAATTAGTTCTGGCCTAGGCACACCACCAGCACCTTGGGGCCTGCCTGGGAACCGGAGGCTTGGAGCAGGGAACCGGAACCCACTCCCACATCCAGGCACACTGCACCAGCGCCTTGGGACTGCCCAGGACCCGGGGCATGGAGAAGGGGACCAGAGCCCCTTCCCACAACTAGGCACACTGTGCCAGCATTTCGGGGCCCACCCAGGAACCTAGGGCATGGAGAAGGGGACTGGACTGTCCTCCTACAACCCCAGCACCTCAGGGCCTACCCAGGGACCCAGGGCATGGAGAAGGGGACTGGACCGCCCTCCCACAACCAGGCACACCACCAGCACCAAGGAGCATGCCAAAAACATCACCTCCATGCAGGTGGCCCACCACAGCCACCACAATAACCATGGCTGCTGCGAAAGCTGCTAGATGCCACAACCACCATGCAGATGGTCCTCCAGCCACTGGAGTGCATTGACACAAGGAGAGTCACAAGTAGAGATAAAGAAAAGAAGAGGATGTCTGTCTCCACAAAGCCCATTTCAGAGTGACAGAAGCATCTGCTCTATGATAATATTGGGGGACCTGATCACACCTCTCAGCATTGGACAGATCATCTAGGCAACAAATTAACAGAGTAACCAGGATTCTTTCAGAAGGAGAGAAGAAATCTAGGGTAATTAGAGGGGGGAGGGGGGAGGGAGAGGGGGATGGGGAGAGATTGGACAAGGGGCGTAAAGAATAAGTATGATTTGTAACAATACATATGCTAGTAACATTGATTTGATCAACATATCTCAATGTTGAATCCCAAAAATATGTATAATCAATTTTGAGTCAATAAATAAAATAAATTTTTTTAAGTGATTTCTCTGATCTCCTACAATGCCCCCTTGTGGCACTGATTGCATTCTGCTTTCTTTTTCCACTTTCTGTTTGCTTATTTGTGCATTCTGCATTTTAACTGCAATTAATTTATGTTTTACTTCTCCTGCAAGACTGTAACTTCTTAAGGATCCTAATTGTATCTTGTTTTTCTCTGAGTGAGTCCCCAAAAGTGCTCATGGAGTTTAGTGCACATATATTTGAGAGGTAACTAAATGAAGTGATAGGTCTTAAGATACAGAAATGCAGAGCACAGGTAGAAATCTGGGTAACCTGTCCAGGACTGGGCCTGGGGAATAGTGAATTCTGACGGTCACCTTTGGAGAGTGGCAGCACAATGGGGCACACAAGGACCAAAATGAAGCTAAAGGCCCTTGCTCTGAGCCCATCTTGGGAACATCACCCGAGAAGTTGGTGCCTGCCAGAGTGCCCCCAGTCCTTCAGCTTTCTGAAGATAATCCTTTTTAAAAATTGTTTGAAAACAATTTATTGGTGCTGATAATACTAAGGTCAAGGGTTTGGGTCACCACACCAGCCAGCCACAAAAAAACAAAAGCAAAAACAGAACTGAGATATAATTTATAAACCATAAAATTATTTCGTTTAAAATGTACAGTTCAACGGTTTTAAATCTATTTTCAGAGTTGTGCACCAATCACCATCATCTAATTTTTTAACATTTTCAACAACCTAATAAGAAAACTTGCTCCTCTCTTTTCTCCCTCACCTCCCACTCTAGGCAACCACTGAGCTACTTTCTGTCTCTGTAGATTTACCTATTTTGAACATTTCATACACAGTACATGGAATCATACTATGTGCAGTCTTTTGTGACAGGCCTCTCTCACTTTATGTTTTTGAGATTCATTCATGTTGTAGCATGCATCAATACTTCATTGCTTTTTGTGGCTGAATAATTGCTCTGTCTGGATATACCATATTTTATCCATTCATCAGTTGATGGACATTTGGGTTGTTTCCACTTTTTGGCTATCATGAACAGTATTGCTATGAACATCTGTGTACAAGTTTTTGTGTAGACATGTGTTTTCAGTTCTCTGGGGTAGATTCCTAGGAGTAGGATTGCTGGGTCATATGGTAACTCTGTTTAACTTTTTTGAGGAACTGCCAAACTGTTTCCCAAAGTGGCCGCACCACTTTATGTTCCCACCACCAATGTACGAGAGTTGCAGTTTCCCCACATCCCTGTCAGCACTTGTGACTGTCCATCTTTTTTGTGCCGGCCATCTAATGGGTGTGAAGTGATATCTCATTGTAGTTGTGATTTGCATTTCCCTGATGACTAATGATATTAAGCATCTTTTCATGTATTTATTGGACATTTGTATATTTTCTCTATGTAAATTTGAATCCTTTGCCCATTTTATAATTGGGTTATTGGTCTTGTCATTATTTAACTGTAAGAGTTTTGGGGTTTTTTTTGGCAACTGGCTGGTATGGGGATCCAAACCCTTGACCTTGTTGTTATAACATCACGCTCTAACCAACTTAGCTAATGGCCAGTCCTTTTTAAAAATATAGATACTAGTCCCTTATCGGATATACAATTTGCAAATATTTTCTTGCATTCTGTGGGTTGTCTTTTCACTTTCCTGATGGTGTCCTTTGAAATACAAACATTTTTAATTTTGATGAAGTCTAATCTATCTTTTTTTTTCTTTTCTTTAAAAGATGACCAGTAGGGGGATCCTAACCCTTGACTTGGTATTGTCAGCACCACACTCTCCCAAGTGAGCTACGGGTTGGCCCTATATATATTTTTTTGTTGTTGTTACTCATGCTTTTGGTGTCATATCTATGAAACCATTGCCTAACCCAAGGTCATGAAGATTTACTCCTATGTCTTCTTGTAATAATTTTATACTTTTAGCTCTTACATTTACATTTATCCATTTTGAGTTAATTTTTGTGTATAGTATGAGTTGGGGTGCATATTCATCCCTTTGCATGTGGATATCCAATTGTCTTAGCACCATTTGGGGAAAAGTTCTTCTTTCCTCATCGAATTATCTTGATACCCTTGTCAAAAATCAATTACCTCCCATAAATGTATGAGTATACTTCTGATCTCTGAATTCTAGTTCATTGATCTATATGTTTATCTTTTATTTATTTATTTATTTATTTATTTATTTGTTTGTCTTTTCTTTTTTCTGACCGGTAAGGGGATCGCAACCCTTGGCACGGTGTGGTCTGCACCACGCTCAGCCAGTGAGCGCACCGGCCATCCCTATATAGGATCCGAACCCGCGGTCTCGGTGCTACCAGCGCTGCACTCTCCCAAGTGAGCCACAGCGCAAGCCCTATTTATTTATTTTTTTGATGGCTGGCCAGTGAGGGGATACGAACCCTTGACCTATCAGCACCATGTAGTTCTTTAATTTTTAATTTTAATTTTTTTTAAAGCCTACAGCACTTAGTAATCTCTGGTGGTCCCCCATCCAAATACTAACCAGGCCCCACCCTGCTTAGCTTCTGAGATCAGACCAGATTGGGCACGTTCAGGGTGGTATGGGTGCAGACTGTTTACCTCTTTTTTAAAGTTACAATAAATTGGCTCAAGTCTCATCCTACGTGCTATGGGAACAACAGCATCTCCCCACTGCCAGAAGCCTGAGAATTCTCAGGGACACATTTTCCCTCCTCTCACACCCATTCCTTGCTTTTACTGAATTTTATTAGTTCTGCATCTTGTCCTCTATAACCTAGCTCTTCCCACTCCATTTCATCCCTTAAAGCACCATGAACACAACCGTGTGTGACAAATTCTTATTTAGGATTTGAGGAAATGGATCAAAAATCCTACAAAGCTTGTATGGACAGCAACTTAAAAAAAAAAAAAAATCACTGCCTATGATTTCATTAGTCAATCACCATAATAGGAAATTTTTCCTTGCTTGTGGCTCCTTTAGGTCCTGGCTGATTGTCATCTTCCTGGGCCTTTCTTCCTTCCTGGATACTTCTCTCTTCCCCTCCCTACATGCCAAATCCAACCCCAGCTCCTCTTCCTTTCTTATGTGGGGCACTTTACTTCTCTCCTTGACTTGCCTTCACTCTGACCCACCCCACTTTTCAACAAGATGGCCTAGGAAGTTTCCCTGAGCCTTTCCCCCAAGAGAAGAATCCCATCGCTAAGGTAAATGCTGCCCCCTCCCTAGAGTGAGGAAGCACAGCTGTTATTTTCTAAATCACAATTTTTTTCCTGTACATATGTTTCAGTGTGACGATCCTCTTTGGGCTACAGCCTCCTCATGTGGGAAATGAGAGAACTGGACTACTCTATCTCTAAGTCTCCGTCCAGTTCTAACATCCTATGGAAACTTCCAAATCTATCTAAATGGCTAAATGGAGCATTTACATTTGGTAGAACCTGCTTAAAGAGGAAAAGGAAAGATGAAAAAATTTTCCTTCTTTCCCTGCTTCACAAATTCGCTCACAGCCTGGATTTGACTAATGCTACTCCTGCAGAAACACAGAGTGGAGTCCCTGAAATACCTTTAGAACCTTTTGTGTCAGGTCGATGAGCCACAGCATGGTCAAGGAATAAAAGTCAGCCTTAAGGATTCGGATTTAAATTACCTTCAGTGAATCCCCACTTTGAGTCAGGCACTTCGCTGGGTGCTTTTAAACACACGACTTCATTTAATCACATTAGTCCTATGAGAAAGGTTTTATTGCCTCAATTTTAAGGATGAGAAAGTGATGCTCACTCAGAGAGACTAAGTAGCTACTTCGAAGTCACACAGCCTCTGAGGGACAAGGACTTGAATGCCCCTTGGAAGGCAGCAACTTCCATGCCTGCAGGAGCCAGGCTGGTAACAGCAAGAAGTGAGGGGGTCAGGTACGAGAAAATAGGAGCAGTGGGAGGAGCATGTGTATCCTCTGACTTTGGCAACTGTTGATTACCACTGGGCAAGAATGCCATGTAGGAATGTGGGCCTCATGTGGCCAGTTTTGTGTTTTCTCAACTGATGGGGGAAATCCAGATTTTGTAAATTATCCCAATTTTAAAGTAAAGATCCAACAGTGAGCCAAATAAAATACCACCACGGGTCAAATTTGGCCTGGGGGACTGCCATTGAGGATGAATTCCTTTGGCTTAATACCCATCCTCCTATTCATCTTTTCAAAAGTAAACATGCTCTAAGTTAGGTAACCACTAAGCCATAAGTTGCCGTTCCACCCTTGATGGAGGTGGGGTGGGGTAGGGAAGAGGTGCCTGCAAATAGGGGGTGCCGGCCCTATTCATTCAGTTGGTAGAGAACGAGGGTCTTGGGGATACAAGTTTTACGTGAGACGGGTGGGCGACAGGAGCTTTCTCTTGTTTTGTGGCTGGCTGTGCCCTACACCCCCCCCCCCCCCCCACACACACACACAACGCACACGCGCACGCGCACACGCACACACGAGCTGCGCACCCGGAAATGGAGCTAATCAGCCCCTCCTTCCCTGCCTACCTCAAGGACTCAAGAGGAAAAAGCGGGTAGAAAGGGATTGGGACAGGACAGGGGCTAAACGGGCGTACGTTTAGTTAATGATGTGCGGGGTGCTGGGGGTTGGGAAACCGTGCACGAAGTCGGGGGAGAGCACGGGACGTTGTTCCAAAGTGCTAGCAGGTGGTGGCAAACAGAATCCGGGACGCAAATACGCCAAGACCGCCCACTCCGCAAACCAACGCGCGGTCTCCGGAGGCACGCCCCACCCGGCACTTCCGGCGCGCGACCCGGAAGCGGAAGGGAGCCCGTCTCTTTCCTCGTCCAGTTCGTCTTTCCTGCGTCGTTCCGGCCCGCAGGGAGCGGGGAGCTGCGGTTGTTTGCAGCGTGCGGTGAGGAGGATTGGGGCTCTGAGGTCCCAGAGCAGCCTCGGCCATGGCGGACGTGACCGCCCGTAGCCTGCAGTACGAGTACAAGGCGGTGCGTGTGGGCTCGGGTGAGGGAGTACAGTGGGGGGGAAGAGGAGGCTGAGGAAGGGAGTTTCGGTCTGAAGGCCTACGGCAGAGCCACGAAAGCGGAGGGGAAATCGGATCGGGGCGAAGGTGGCTTTACACGACAACGTGAATAACCCTACTGGGGTCTGGGGCGAGTGGGACGGCCTAAGCTCTCTAGGAGGGTTTTTTTTCTAGTTCTCTGAGCGCTGTCCCCGCCTCCTTCCACATGTCCCTTCCAACCCGCCCAACACTCTTCCCTGTTGTGGGTTATTATGGGCACTGTTAGGAGAAGCAAGGGTTGTTCAACTGATTAGACAGGCCATAGGACTTCTTCAGTTCTCTGCTCATGCTCAGTGTTACATGATGCTATTTTTTTTAAGTAAAATATCTTTTTATTCCCATTAGTGATTATTAGCACTCAGTTGCTACAATTCTTCTCTCAGCTCCCGTCACTGTGATACAGGAATAGGCCCTGCCCATGTCAGAGCTGCGATAACGTTATGATCTTTTCAGAACTCAAATCTTGTGCTCCAAGCTGACCGCTCTCTCATTGACCGGACCCGCCGGGATGAACCCACAGGAGAGGTGCTATCCCTGGTTGGGAAACTGGAGGGAACCCGTATGGGAGATAAGGCTCAGCGGACCAAACCACAGATGCAGGAGGAAAGAAGAGCCAAGTGAGTACCAAGGGGATGCTATTTTTCCTTCCGTTCCAAAGTCCATCTTCCTTTTAGTATTTGAGTAGCATTTTTGCCGAAATGTTTGGGGCAAGATCAGACATCAGTGGCATTAGAAGAACTTAGTGAAGGTAAAAGCAGAACATGAGAGTTTAAAAATTCTTTGGAATTAACAAGTGCACATAAAGTGGAAAATAACTTATTGGTACCTTTTTCTAATATATGCGTTTTTGGTCCATAGACAGATCTTAATTTTCTTCAGGGTATTTTCCAGATGCTTGCTATTTTCATGTCTCAATATGTTTTTTTCTTTTTTCATTACTAGCTTCCTATACCTACCGTTGCCTACCTTCTACCGTTGCCTACTTCCTACTTATTTTGTTTTAAACTAACTCAAGCATCCATAGTATGAAAGACAGGGTTTTTTGAAATTTTTTTTCCCCCTTGGGGTTATATTTCAAAACTTAAATAGTCATTGACCTTTATCTCACCATTGTCTTTTGACTCTAAATATCTCTGTCTTCCTCCCTCTCCCATAATGAAGTATCAAAAATTTGTAGGCCTAGTTTTGGTTAACGTAGTTATATTTGTAATGATTTAATGCATCATTGATTTTCCACTTTGCAGAGTATGACTTCTTTTCTAGTCTTGTTATAATTTGTTGGGAGTCAGTGGCAGTAGATTGCATTGGAGCTTTATTTTCTCTGGCTAGAAAAAGAAATGTCATCTGAGAGGTGAAAAACTAGTCAAAATCTTATTGTGTAATATTGTCATACAAAGTATCAAGAGTTTGTTTTTTAAGGGAATGAGGGACATGTCTCATTGTAACATTTAATGCATCTAGTGTGAGAATGACAGGGAATTCCCTTTCTGTTACTGTGCCCCACAAAGAAATACTCCTGCAAATTAAGGCCAAATGGGAATCATTTGCTGAGGTTCAGGTTCCTGTTTTCAAATATTAAGTGCGTGCCATGAAGCTGAGGAAAGGAGAGTGAGCCTTATCTAGTCTTGCCTTGGAAAGGGAAGGTTCTGCCATTAAACATCACACTATGTGTACATTAGGCGAAGAAAGCGTGATGAGGACCGGCATGACATCAACAAGATGAAGGGTTATACCCTGCTGTCAGAGGGCATTGATGAGATGGTGGGCATAATCTATAAGCCCAAAACTAAGGAGACCCGGGAGACCTATGAGGTGCTGCTCAGCTTCATCCAGGCTGCCCTTGGGGACCAGGTGGGTGTGATACTGTGATATATGTATTTGGTCTTTGTTCAGTTTCCTGGCATACAACTCCTAAAATCAGCCCCTGGAAAGCCTCAGAATGGGGGCTGGTCACCAGAAAGACCAAGGAAGGATTAGTGGAGAGAGGAGCTGAAGGTTGAGTTGATAAACCAATAGCCAATGATTTAATCAGTCATGCCTGTGTAATGAAGCTTCCAAAAAAAACTAAAAAGGATTGAGCTTCCAGATAGCTAAACATGTGGAGGTCCCTGGAGAATGGTATGCCCAGAGAGAGGGCATGGAAGCTCCATGCCCCTTCTCACATACCTTGCCCTATGCATTTTTTCCATCTGGTGTTCATTAGTATCCTTTGTAACATTCTTTATAATAGACTGGTAAACAAGTAAAATGTTTTCTGGAGTTCTGAGAGCTGCTCTGACAAAATTTTTTTTGTTGGCTTTTTTTTGGTGGCTGGCCCGTACAGGGATCTGAACCCTTGACTTGAGTGTTATAACACCATGCTCTAACCAACTGAGCTAACTGGGCAGCCTCACTGTAGCAAATTAGGGGGGTCATGAGAACCCCAATTTATAGCCGGTCAGTTAGAAGCACAGATCAGAACCTGGGACTTGTGATTGGCATCTGAAGTGAGGAACAGTCTTGTGGGGCTGAGCCTTCAACCTATGGGAGCTGATGCTATCTCCGTGTAGATAGTGTTAGAATTGAATTGACATCCAGCTAGTGTCCACTGCAGAACTGATTGGTTGGTTGTTGGTGGGGAGAAATCCCCACACGCTTTTTGATTACCAGAGTTCATAGAAGTTTTCTGTGTTGATATTATAAAGGTCCTCAATCTAATCACACATGTAATGGTTAAACACACAGATTCTGGAGATAGACTACATGGATTCATATCCTGGCTCTGCCAAATATAGAAGAGTATAGAAAAAAAAAAAAACTGAGTTTTGTTTTTGTATTCTGAGAGTGAGGCAGACAGGGTGAGGCCATGTGTTTGGAAAGGGAGAGGGTCTCAGCTGGGAGACACCAGAAGAACCTCGTCTCTGGATTTGCCTGTGTGGGCCATACCAGTTTGCCGAAGTGGCTAACATTTACTGAGCACTTTATGTAGAACAACATTTTACATGTCTTGTCTCTTCCCCTCACATTAACTGTGAGTAGGTGTTATTAATATTTGTTTTCTATTTTATATAAGAGAGATGTGAGGCACAGAATAATTAGGTAATTTTATGAAGTCACAGAAGTTGTATTTGGCAGAGCCAGGATATGAACCAGGTGTCTAGCTCTAGAATCTGTGTGCTTAACCATTACACGTGTGATTAAATTGAGGACTTTTATGAGGCTCTGAGAGGCTCTGGTGAGGTAGGTGCTAGATGAAGTGAGGACAAAGAATTATCCAGATTGTGGCAGGCTAGAGGAGACTGCCAAGTGCCTCTACCTCCTGGAGACATGTGAAAACTGTTGTGGAAGCTGTGTCCTGCTTCCTAAGACACCTAGCTAATCTTTTTAAAAACAAATGGGTCTTCTTCAATTGTGTGACTCTCAGTGGCATTTTCTGTCAACATTAGTGAATATGGTCAGAGTCTGGTATGATGCAGGTTTTGAGGAGGTGTGGCTCTTCACGTCCTCCCATCACATAAAGCTGGTACATAATGTCCCGAGTGTCATTGTTCTAAATGTTGTCTGTTTTTTGCCACCAGCCACGTGATATCCTTTGTGGGGCAGCTGATGAAGTTCTAGCTGTCCTAAAGAATGAAAAGCTGCGGGACAAGGAAAGGCGAAAGGAGATTGATCTGTTGCTGGGTCAGACAGATGATACCAGATACCATGTGCTAGTGAACTTGGGCAAAAAGATCACAGACTATGGTGGAGACAAGGAAATCCAAAATATGGGTAACTGAGCTGTTTATGTCCCAGTCACATTAACTGGTTGTTGACCCCTAAATATGTATTTTCTAGCATCATTCATTAAGAAATCTCAATGTTAGTGAGTTCTCATAACTTGTTTTGTATATTTTGAGGAGTTATGATTGATGGACACCAGATTTCTAGATTCCAGGAGCCATTCTTACTCTGAACCCTTTTTAATGTGTAGAATAAGGCAGAAAGTGTGCACAGAGCCTGGGGGCTCAAGTGGCTGAGCAGGCAGAGCAGTGCTGAGTTGGCAGGTTGGAGAAGGCCTTGGTGGTGGCAGCACAGGTGGCTCTCTTACGTTGATCATCTTTGTTTGTGTTAGTTAGACCTTAGCTCTATCTTGAGGCAAGCCAAGTCAAGCAGTTGGGGAGAAAATTGGCTCCAGAGTGCCTTTTGTTTCATTAGCCATTCACTGCTCTCTTTTTCTAATTTCTCATCATTTCAGATGACAACATTGATGAGACATATGGTGTGAATGTGCAGTTTGAGTCCGATGAGGAGGTAAGTGATAAAGCAAAGGAGCCCAGTCCATTTTTGTTTTTGAAATTAAGGTGAAGGGACCCCTTCTAGTGTAAAGAAGCTCTCTAGCTTAAGCCAGATAAATTTTGTGGTGTTGTGTGGGTTTCACACTTAGGCATTATGTGTTATTTTGCTAAAAAAAAAATTTATGGTTATCTTTAAGTTTTTTAAAGCAAATTTTAAACTACTAAATACAAATTAATATTGTAATTTAAAATAAACCAAGTGCCTTGGCAAAAAGCAAGATAAAAAGACTAAAGATAATGTACAGCAAATACTTTCATTGAGAATGTATTCTGCTATGTTTTGCTGCATTTTAACCTTATTGTGATAATTTTCCATTTTTTAGTACTATGTCCCATGGCCTGTTTTTAACAAATGCACATTTGCCCAAGAGCATGGACATAGTTTGTACTTGGTTATTTAAGTTACTGGGCTTAATGTTTACCATCTAATCAGAATTTCTTGACTATAACTAAATAGGAACGAGTGGGGCACTTGAAAAAAAGTGGCAAAGTTGCCTTAGAGTTTTCAGTGGGTGGATTTGGCTCCTGAAAGGGAAAATACAGCCCTGAAATATACACCAGGACAGGAAGAAGGGGTAACACAGGGAAGTCAGAGGAAAGAGCAATGAACTGGGAGCCGAGAGTTATGAATTATGGTCCTGTATCTTAGGCAGGTCATCTTGTCTCAGTTTCCCCTTCTATAAAATAAGGTAATTGAGACAGGTGATTGCTAAGCCCTGTAGGAAACTACAGTATAGTTAATTGGATTTTACGATTTTAAGTAGCAACAAACAGAGTACTTTGCTTGTAGCAGTTCATTCAACAGTGCTTTTTTTAAGTGCCTGCTTTGAATGTGCCAAGTACACGTAGTGTATAGTGTGTGAATAAATACAGTGGTGAGCATGCTAAGTGTGATTGCTGTGTTTCTGGATCATCATCTGCCTTTCCTAGCATGCTTCTGTATAGCTGTTCTCTCCCGTTAGCTAATATCTCTTGTTTTCAAGTATTGATTGTGTGTGTATCAGAGACAGACTATGCTCCAGTTCGTTGCTGTCCTGGCAGCCTAAGATGAGAAGTAGAAAATAGAATAGTAGCAGCTAATGAATCTGTGCCAAATAGTCATTCCATTAAATTTGCTGTGGAATAAAGCTGACCCCAGTTCAATAAGCTCTTGGTTCACCCCAAAGCCATTACTCTAACCATGGAGCTAATTTAGGGTGACTTGAGGGAGAGGTTCTATGGTGATGCAAGATCAGCTCCAGATCGTGATTGATGTGGGGCCATCTCTACAGGAAGGTGATGAAGATGTGTACGGGGAGGTTCGAGAAGAGGCTTCAGATGATGACATGGAAGGAGATGAGGCTGTTGTGCGCTGCACCCTCTCGGCTAATGTAGGTACAATTTGCTCTTTCTCATTGCTGGAAGGCCAGGTTCTTTCTTTCTTTTTTTTTTAAAGATGACCGGTAAGGGGATCTTAACCCTTGACTTGGTGTTGTCAGCGCCACACTCTCCCAAGTGAGCTAACCGGCCATCCCTATATAGGGATCTGAACCCGTGGCCTTGGTGTTATCAACACCACACTCTAAACAAGTGAGCCACGGCCGGCCCCAAGGCCAGGTTATTTCTGAGTGTGGTACTTCTTCCCCCCGCCCCCCGCTTAGGTTCTGTTATATATTATCCATCGAGCCACCTTTTGATAGGGTGAGCCGTAAGAAACATTTAATGTCTAGATTTTCTTATGATTTCAGTTGGTTATTCTCCTTCCCAAAGGCATGTGTTGATGAAGTCTTAGTATGGCATGCTTCTGAACTCAATATGGCAAAGGTTTTTTCCCTCTGGAAAGTCCTCAGGAAGGTGGGCTGTGGGCTGGCAAATAGAACTTGGTTGCAGGGTGATGAGAAAGCAGTCACAGAGACCTGGTGAGCCAAGTACCTGGTTACTTTTGTAGCTTGTGGCCTCAGGTGAACTAATGAGTTCCAAGAAGAAGGATTTGCACCCTCGGGATATTGATGCATTTTGGCTACAGCGGCAGCTCAGTCGTTTCTATGATGATGCCATTGTGTCTCAAAAGAAGGCAGATGAAGTATTGGAGATTTTGAAGGTATGGCCATGATAACAGTATTTCTGTATTCGTCTTAGTACGTGGGGACAATGTGTGAAGCAGCAGATGGCTGGGTCCTTAATGGTGGTGTTACCTTCTCTCTGCAGACGGCCAGTGATGATCGGGAATGTGAGAACCAGCTGGTTCTGCTCCTTGGTTTCAACACTTTTGATTTTATTAAAGTGTTGCGGCAGCACAGGATGATGAGTGAGTAGATGGTGGGCTCTTTCTGCAGTGTGTGTGTAAATATGTGCGTGTGTGAGATGGGGATTGTGTTGCTTTCGTAGCTTCAGCACTTGTTTCTTCTGTTTTTCTTCTTTCTACCCCAAGGTTGAAGGTTGATTTTTATCTCATTCCCTCCTTCCCACCTTCCCTTTCTCCCTTTTGTTGTTGGCAGTTTTATACTGCACCTTGCTGGCCAGTGCACAGAGTGAAGCTGAAAAGGAAAGGATCATGGGAAAGATGGAAGCTGATCCAGAGCTATCCAAGTTCCTCTACCAGCTCCATGAAACTGAGAAGGAAGATCTAATCCGAGTAGGGGCTGGGTTGGTTTATCTGTCTAATTCCTGAACTAAAAGGGACAGTGGCTAGAAGATTATAGCATAAAGCTAAATTCCTATTAAAAGAGGAAGTTGAAGAAGTAAAGTATTTTCCTGAGTTCTTTGGGGTTTGTTAGTGGATACAGATTAGAATGAACACATTCACATTGGTGTGGTCGAGAGACCACTAACCTGCTGCTGTCTTCACCAGCAGCACCAGGGGGACCTTTATTGTTTGTTTACATAGTAAATACACAGTATTTACTAAAATACAGTAACAGAACACATGTGTTTGCTTAACATAGAACCTACATTTCTACCCCTCAGGGATAGTCCCTGACACTTAATTGTAGGACGTCTACTTCTGACATTCCTATACTGTGCATTGTCCCTTTAAAGGTGTCCGTTTGCGAGGATTTGGGGCATGTGGCCTGAAAAAAAAAGGTGTTTGTTTGCTTTGATCATTCTGGTGGTCCCCATGGCAGGTGTCTGAATGTAAAGTACCATCTTCCTTTTTGGGGACTTATTAGCATGTGTGAGTCAAATGCAGTTAAGCAGGGACAGAAAAGGACAAGAACCTAGGATGGTGATGAATCATCATTCTGATTTTTATCTTTCCCCACTACAGGAAGAAAGGTCCCGGCGAGAGCGAGTTCGTCAGTCCCGAATGGACACAGATCTGGAA
Organism: Cynocephalus volans; assembly: GCF_027409185.1. Classification (NCBI taxonomy): domain Eukaryota; kingdom Metazoa; phylum Chordata; class Mammalia; order Dermoptera; family Cynocephalidae; genus Cynocephalus; species Cynocephalus volans. The sequence continues at coordinate 91,004,433 of NC_084473.1, read as the reverse complement.
ACCATGGATTTGGACCAGGGTGGAGAGGTTGGTATTAGGGACATTTCCCAGGCTGTGATGGATGGAAAACTCATTTGCTCAGCTCACTCACTTCCTTTGTATTTTTGTTTTACACATGCCCAGGCACTGGCTCCACGGCAGGTTCTGGACTTGGAGGATCTGGTTTTTACCCAAGGGAGCCACTTCATGGCCAATAAACGCTGTCAGCTTCCTGATGGATCCTTTCGTCGCCAGCGTAAGGGCTATGAAGAGGTGCATGTGCCTGCTCTGAAGCCCAAGCCCTTTGGCTCAGAAGAAGTGAGTGGATTTTCTCAGTTTTCTGTTCCGTTCATCTTCTTTCCAGTAGGATTTCAGCCATCGACCAAAATGTAGCCTTGTCTCATAGTTTATTCCAGAAATGGAAGCTGTTTCAGAGTTTTCCCATTCTGATTTTGAACCCAGGGGACAGTATTGATCTCTCTGGACTAGCCTTTAGTGGAGAGTTATGCAGGGAGATTGCCAGGGGATGAAATCCAGGCAATCACAAAAACAGGTAAGGATGCTGCCAACATGATGTAAATGGCATTTCTTCTTTCTAGCAACTGCTTCCCGTGGAGAAGCTGCCAAAGTATGCCCAGGCTGGATTTGAGGGCTTCAAAACACTGAATCGGATCCAGAGTAAACTCTACCGTGCTGCCCTGGAGACGGATGAGAATCTGCTGCTGTGTGCTCCAACTGTAAGCATTGTCCTGCCTGCTTTTTCTGGTGTGTGGAATGTGATCTAGAGTTTTGGTGGCAAGGTTGTTCTTCATTTCCACCCCCCCCCCCCAATTCTTTATTCTTTGATGGCAGAGATGTTAAATGGTAGGCTAAAATGCTCTATTCTCTGTTTTAGAGATAAGCCCATGGAAGTTAAGGCAGTGAACATAACTGGGTAAACAGGCCTTCTCATCCCTGACCTCTGTCTTTAGGGTGCCGGGAAGACCAATGTGGCCCTGATGTGTATGCTCCGAGAGATAGGGAAACACATAAACATGGATGGCACTATCAATGTGGATGACTTCAAGATTATATATATTGCTCCCATGCGGTCTCTGGTGCAGGAGATGGTGGGCAGTTTTGGAAAGGTAAGGGGGTAGAGCTTTCTCCCAGAAGATATTGGGTGGAGCTATCACAATCAGGAACAGGCCTGTATATCACTGCTTCTGGTATTAGGGCATCTCTAGAATGCCTTCAGTGGTGTTTTTTCTCTTTTTAAGATGACCGGTAAGGGGATCTTAACCCTTGACTTGATGTTGTCAGCACCATGCTCACCCAGTGAGCTAACCGGCCATCCCTATATGGAATCTGAACCCGTGGCCTTGGTGTTATTAGCACCACACTCTCCCGAGTGAGCCACAGGCCGGCCCCTTTTTTCTCATTTTAAAGGTGGAACTTGACCCAGATACAGAGAATTTCTGAAGGAAGTATGTCATGAACCATCTTTATTACAAAGGTTTACCATCTTTTCTTTCATCTTCTCCATAGTAATTTTCCGCAGTTGGTATCATTTGTGTTATTGCAGTAGTTGTGAAACATCATGTGTTTCATATATGGGTGAAACATGTTCCATCTACGTGTTTCGTGTATGGGTGATAATAAACCTAGTGCAGTTATTCCCATTGTATGTAAGTTCCCATTTCCCCCTTTTGTGTGCAGAACTCCCAGAGATCCTTTGCTTCATTTTCCTGAGTGAAACTTGGATTTGTTTTAGGAATATGTGTCCATACAATCTCATTCACCTGATATTTACCTGATGGGTTGACACCTACTCCCAATACCCTGTGTTCACAATGCCCAAACAGAAAGTATGTTATCTAGGTCCCTTTTGAGCATTCTTGCCTGATGTAGCTTTCCTCCACCCAGCGCCTGGCCACTTATGGCATCACTGTTGCTGAACTGACTGGGGACCATCAGCTGTGCAAGGAGGAGATCAGCGCCACTCAGATCATTGTCTGCACCCCTGAGAAGTGGGACATCATTACCCGCAAGGGTGGCGAGCGCACCTACACTCAGCTGGTGCGGCTCATCATTCTGGTGAGTGAGGACCACTTATGGGAATGGAGAGGCCAGTTGTGGTCAAGGAGGGTTTGTTGAGTCTTAACACTAAATGTTTCTTAAGTGCTTTTTGTGTGGCACTAGCCTTTGTGATGACAGCCATTGTCATCTTTGCTGTTGCCATTAAATGGGAATCTTCACTTACCAGAAACATTTCCCAGTAGGTTCATTATATTTGCCTTATTATTTATCTTTTTTAAAGGTCTGAAATATTTTGAAACGAATATAAACAGAAACTGTTGCATCCTCCCAGAACATTGGAGGGCTTTGTAAATAAAATAATCCATTCTCTGAGGGAATGAGTAAGGCATCAGGGTATTGTGGTCCATATTCCATATATGCAGAAGCACCCAGAGAGCAATGACTTTGAGTCTAAGTGTAGTTCAAGTTGTCTGGGAAAGCAAGAAAGGGACCTTATATTGTTGGTTTCCAGTGTTTGAGAAGGTTGGCACTCTGTGGCTACGGGTGTTTGTCTTACTGGAACATAGCCTATTCCCATTTGTTTACGTGGGGTTTACAGCTGTTTTTGTGCTGCAGTGGCAGAACTGAGTATTTGTAATGTGGCCCACAAGCCTAAAATATTGACTGAATGGCCCTTTAAGAAAAGTTTGCCAACCTTTGCTTTAAAGCCTTGCTACTCAAAGCCTGATCCATGGCGGGCAGCAGCAGCAACTTAGAACAGGAGCTTGTTAGAAATGCTGAATTCCTGGCCTCACCCCACACTAACTGAATAAATTTGCTTTTTAACAAGATCCCCTCTTTGTATGCTTGCTGAAATTTGAGAAGCACTGTTAAAGACTATGTGAACTCATCATGTGATGCATGATAGATGTGTTCTTGGTAAAGATAACTGCCCAGAGGTGAAGCCTTAATTGGTATAAATATGGTCTGAGCAGAAGCTTCATTTTCCATAAAGAAATTAACGTTCAAATAAAGTTATGAACTCATTTACCTGAAGTGTCAGACTTTCTTGACATAAAGTATTGTTTCACTAAACTGTCGCTAAACAGCTTATGGTCAGAGTATATTATTTCCTGGGGTATTTCATGGTGAATATTGTCTTCATCCTTTGGGTTTCTCTGGCTCAGGATTCTCTTTTTTATCTTCTTTATTAGGTGTTTTGCGTTATATGCCTACAAAATTGGACTAGTCTCAGGAAAAGGGGCTACATTTCTCTAGTCCTAGAGGTAATTGCTGTGTTCCCATTTCTTAGGATGAGATCCATCTTCTCCACGATGACAGAGGTCCTGTCTTAGAAGCTTTGGTGGCCAGGGCCATCCGAAACATTGAGATGACCCAAGAGGATGTCCGACTCATTGGTCTTAGTGCCACGCTCCCCAACTATGAAGATGTGGCCACCTTTCTGCGCGTTGACCCTGCCAAGGGCCTCTTCTACTTTGACAACAGGTATAAGAAAAGATTGGGAGATTAGCCAAGGTGAACTTCCTGCTCTCCTTCCACTTTTTTAAGGAGCACTACTGGATTGGATTTTAGAAGGGCTTTTGGGTTTTAATGTGGTGTGAATCCAAAAAGAGGAATATTGCTCCTGGGGTAGTGAAAAGGAGTGTATATTCTTTTCAGTATTCTCTGCCAAAAGCCTCATTTGTCTAACTTGAAATTCTAGCTTCCGTCCAGTGCCTCTGGAACAGACTTATGTGGGCATAACAGAGAAAAAAGCTATCAAGCGTTTCCAGATCATGAATGAAATAGTGTATGAGAAAATCATGGAACATGCTGGAAAAAATCAGGTCTGTCTGTGGTTCATTTTGTTATTCTTGAACTCTATTCTTTTGAATTTTTGCCTTACCAGTAATTAGCCAAAACTGACAAAAGTAAAAAGAGAGAAGATACAGCACAAATCACCAATGAATGGCATATTACTATAGAACCTGAAGCCATTAAAAGAATAATAAGGGAATACTGTGAGCACTTTTACAACTCATTAATTTGGCAACTTAGAAGAAATGGACTAATTCCCCAACAACTACCAACTACCAAAATTCGGCCTAGATAAAATAGATAACCTCAGTAGTCCTACAACTATTAAAGAAATTGGATTTGTAATTAAAAATCTCCTGAAAAAGAAATCCCCAGGCCCAGGTAATCAGTCTGTCTGTTCACATTATCAAGGGTCAGATGTATTTTCATTGTGAAGATGAAATTTAAAACCTAGCGAAAGAGGGCATTTTATTAGAAAGTTAGTATGATAGTATTCTTTAATTGAACGTTGAATTTAGCATTGTTAACAAGACAGAAAATTTCTGTCTGATAAAAAGAAGCATATAAATTTATAATCTTTCCTTGGCACTAAATACTAGAAAGACTGTATTTCCCACATTTGCAAAAACTTAACTAGTAACTATTTAACTACTACTTAAAACTGTATAGCCTACTAACCTACTGTCAGGTAGGCTACTTTACTGCTTGGTTAGGTGTGTCATACGTTCATGACATAGCTAACCAGAAGTTTTCTAATATATTTTTTTTTAAAAATTTGCATGTAAGTTGACTTGTGTGGTTCAAACCCATGTTGTTCAAGGGTCAACTGTATATTCAAACTTGTGTTCCGGATAGGGCAATAGAGTTAATTTCTCAGCTCCAGAACTCTGTCACTTGGTGGGTACTTGGTGGGTTCATTCCCTTAGGCTCTTTCCTGCCCTGTTGAGGCTGCTTCTGAGCCAGCACGCATTCCTGCCAGTGCTCCTATTTCTAGAACCATAGCTTCTGCTTCTAACGGGTGCAAGTTCTGCCTCCTGCTGCTCGTGCCAGGGGCTGTGAGAGTGGCTGCAGGAGCTGCCTTTTGACTGTATGTAGCAAACTGGTTTCTCCTTAGGTGCTGGTGTTTGTCCACTCCCGGAAGGAGACTGGGAAGACGGCCAGGGCCATCCGGGACATGTGCCTAGAGAAGGACACTCTGGGTCTGTTTCTGAGAGAGGGCTCAGCCTCCACGGAAGTCCTTCGGACAGAAGCTGAACAGTGCAAGGTGAGGAGGGGCCAGCCCGGTTTTTTCATTTCCTGTCTGGTGACTAGCTCCATCTGAGGAGGTCCCACACAACAACTCAGAATGTGCCATGGTGCTGTTGTTTCACTGGGTTAAGGTTGATTGTCAACGTGGTCATGTGGAATAGCTAAGGACAGGGTCTCATGGGAAGAGGTTTTCTTAGTCCTTGGGAGAGCCCCGCAGGAAGACTCGCCTCATTGCCTGGCCTTTGTGTTGCACAGAACCTGGAGCTGAAGGATCTTCTGCCTTACGGCTTTGCAATTCATCACGCAGGCATGACCAGAGTTGACCGAACGCTGGTGGAGGATCTCTTTGCTGATAAACATATTCAGGTGAGGGTGGGCCACAGGCTTCTGGGGGAGCAGGTGATGCAGACTTCATAGGACCTGAGACGTCAAAGGCTGAGCCCCATGTTTATTCTCGGTACTTTTTTGTATCTGGCCCAGCCAGCCCAGGTCAGAGGGTTGTGGTGGGTGCAGTAACGGTGACTTCATGCCACCTCTCCAGACCATTCACAAACTGCTTGAGGGGAGATGAGTGAGTTTAGGAAAGTGTCTGAGGAGCATTGCAAAGCAAGCAGTGGGTGACTCCAAATATCTCCAAATGATACCTCACCAGGTTAGGACCTTGGTCCCTCTTAAGGTAGTCTGTGTTTTAGATTTTCTAGTAACCTTAAGTTGATTCATACAGGTCTGTACTTCTGACTCTTAGGTGTCTCTAAAACCTTGAAATGTTAATTCTGGAGTAGATAAGAAACCCAAGGTGTTTCTCTTTATTCTGGTGTCACATTGACAAGTACTGGGACACACCCGCCATACCCCAGTCTTGTCTCTTCTGCCCCTTCCCCCTCCCCCCACGTCCTGTTAGAAACTCTGAGGCCAGTTTACTAGAGAAGTCAGGGATGTTAACTCCCTCGATGGTGACGTCTTTTCCTCATTACGTTGCCTTGTCCCTGTAGGTTTTAGTTTCCACAGCAACTCTGGCTTGGGGTGTGAATCTCCCTGCACATACAGTCATCATCAAAGGCACCCAGGTGTACAGTCCAGAGAAGGGGCGCTGGACAGAACTGGGAGCTCTGGACATTCTGCAGGTACAAAGTCTCTGAGTTCATTCTCAGTGGGGATAAGTATCCAGCGCCTGAAATGCAAAGGTGCTGGAAAGGTGGCAGATCAAAGGCCAAGTTCTATAATGTGAAATCCCTGAATCAGAACAAGAAGTTCTCTTGCTATAGCATTCTTAGTTCAGTGTCTCTGACTTAGATGCTGGGACGTGCTGGACGACCCCAGTATGACACCAAGGGTGAAGGCATACTCATCACCTCCCATGGGGAGCTACAATACTACTTGTCCCTCCTCAATCAGCAACTTCCTATTGAGAGCCAGATGGTATCAAAGCTTCCTGACATGCTCAATGCAGAAATCGTGCTTGGAAATGTCCAAAATGCAAAGGTAGGAAAGTGCTCGCCCTTGGCACTTCGTGCCTTCCCAGAGAGACCAAGGTACCAGGAGTGGTCCCTGTGGTGGTGTTGTGGGCCAGCAGTATCCAGGGCCCTCCGCTTCTTCAGTGTAAGTTTCTTGGGTCTGGCAGACAGTTCCCCTTGTTACCAAGTTCTTAGAAAAGACTCTTCATCTTTTTAATAATGAAGTATTATAAACACTCACAGGATGATATACATCCTTGTAGCAGGGAATTAATTTCTGAGCAATCCATGGGAGCTTTTCATTTGGACATCAGGAGTTCTGCATGCTAAGAACCGTGGTCTGTCTCTTGTAGGATGCAGTGAACTGGCTGGGCTATGCCTACTTGTATATCCGAATGCTCCGATCCCCGACCCTTTATGGCATCTCTCATGATGACCTCAAGGGAGATCCCCTGCTGGACCAGCGCCGACTAGATCTAGTTCACACTGCTGCCCTGATGCTGGACAAGAACAATCTGGTCAAGTATGACAAGAAGACAGGCAACTTCCAGGTGAGTGGGGCGAGGGCTGAGGCAAAGGTCTTGACAAAAGTTGCAGGCCCAGGAGAAAATTTTTTAAGTTGCTCCTTTGATTCGACTACTGCTTGTCTTATTGCGTGTTTCTGAGAACAGTAGAAAAATGAGTGGGATTGGACTGTGCCCTTTGAACCTAGGAACTTCTAAAGTGACACTTCTTATCTTGTAACTTGAGTTGAGGTGGATAATTCCAGCTGTCTTGTCTGCGTGGACATCAGTTTACTGTAGGTAAACTTATTGTGCCATCTTTCTTCATGTGCCTGGGCCCAGCACTTGTACTGCTATGAGTTTATCCAGTTGTCTTATTAGGGTAATGACCTATGGGACAATAACCTGTTGTCCACAATTAGAGGTTGCAGCTCCTTAATGGTCAGCATTGGATTGAGTCGGCCTTCCCTCTAGGTGACAGAACTGGGCCGTATAGCCAGCCACTACTACATTACCAATGACACAGTGCAGACCTACAACCAGCTGTTAAAGCCCACCCTGAGTGAGATTGAGCTTTTCAGAGTCTTCTCGTTGTCCTCAGAGTTCAAGAACATCACTGTGAGAGAGGTAAGCCTATGCAGCATGCTGGGATGGGGAGCTTGTACTTACCTCCAAGTCGCTGGATGCTTTCTCTGCCTGGCCACTTGGCCTTTCCTTGACCTGCTGCCTCCTTGTGGTAGGAGGAGAAGCTGGAGCTGCAGAAGTTGCTGGAGAGGGTGCCCATCCCTGTAAAGGAAAGCATTGAGGAACCCAGTGCGAAGGTGAGCCCATCTCTTCTTTGCTTGGGATAAGGATCAAGTAGTTTTCATAATGTTCTAAAAGATGAACCTTGAATTTGGGTTCATTCATGGAAACCTGCTCAGTTCTCCCAGTTTTTGCACCTTTCCCACATGTTCTTTTTTGTACGGAATAACATTGATCTAATGTGTGTATATTAAGAAGCTGTAGAAGATCTTACCTGGCATGGATGCCCAGAGGAGGAATATAATTCACCTTCTTGGTCTGTTTAGTGATTGGCCTCCTGTGGGCTGACTTTACTTCTTTCCAGATCAACGTGCTTCTCCAAGCTTTCATCTCGCAGCTGAAATTGGAGGGCTTTGCACTGATGGCTGACATGGTGTATGTTACACAGGTGAGGGCTGAGTTGTGCCGGGCTGTGAGAAGTGGCCTAAACTGTTCCACTCCCTTGTGTGCTATGTGTGTTCTGTCTTGGAAAAAGGAGGCCTGACGCTAGTGAGATAGAAGGAACGCTTGGATGCATGTGTGGTATAGCCACTTTATTGTACGATCCTGAGCATGTGGGAATGCTAACGCCTTAGGAGGAAATGCTGGGAGGCTCCTTAGGTGCTCAAAGAGACAGGATCCACAGACTCAGGACACAGTGTCTGCTTTCTGACAGACAAGTGATTTCCTCCTGTGGCTGCAGGGCTCATAAATCCAGAAATGGCAAAGGGTTTTATTTGGTATTCTTTGTTTTTACCCCTAAGGGCAGGTCTTTGGCATCTTTACTCTTACTAGAACCGTAAATGCTAAATGAGTCAGAAGCTTTCAAATCATGCAGTGAATGTTAGGTTAAAATGTTATGCAGTCACCTGGAGCTGCACTTTTCTAACTGTTCTGCATTCAGCCAGCATCCACTATATAGAAGGGAAGAAGGAGTAATTACAGGGGAGACTTTGTTTTTGAGTTGGTATGGGTGATCGCATCTGAGCTGGAGGGAATTAAACCACATATAGAGTAGCTTCGTTAGGCCTGGGATAGTTGAGACTTAACAATGGGAATGCTGCTTCTTTCCTCAGTCGGCTGGCCGTTTGATGCGTGCGATCTTTGAAATTGTCCTGAACCGAGGTTGGGCACAGCTTACAGACAAGACCCTGAACCTTTGCAAGATGATCGACAAACGCATGTAAGGGCCCAATGAGCTGGAGGCTGGTCACCAGACTGAGGGTGTAATCAGAAAGCCTCGGAGTGCCTCTGATCTCCATTCCTGATGCATAGAGTGTGACATGAACATGGGTGAAGGTTGAGAAGACAGAAGGCCCCCTGGAGTGGGGCCAGTATTGGCTTGGGTCTCACTGCTGGCACGGTTTTAAATGTCTGTCTCTAATGACTGTGTCTTGTGTGGTCATAGCTAAACTGTTGGAAGCCATGATGAGGGCGGTTTATTATAGGCTTTCAGAGGTGACCAACAGCTTTGTCTCCTGCCTGGATAGGTGGCAGTCCATGTGTCCTCTGCGCCAGTTCCGGAAACTCCCTGAGGAAGTAGTGAAGAAGATTGAGAAGAAAAACTTCCCCTTTGAGCGTCTGTATGACCTGAATCATAATGAGATAGGTGTGTGGGAAGCTCTCATCCTTCCTGTCCTTACAGCCCAGGTGTCTTTCCAAGCCTTTGTATACTCTTCAGCTCCTAGGCCTTGTGCACTGATACCCTGCATTCACTTCTCATGGCCAGCTCTTGGTCTTGGGACTTTGAATCCTCTGGGCTCCACTGAGAGTAAAGGGAAGAACCTTCCCACTGGGGTTGAATCTGCCACTTTGTCACAGAGGCCCTCAGGTACAGTTTGCAGATACATCAGGCCAGCTGGGCTGCAGCCCCTGTACTCTCTCATTTCCTCATAGGAGAGCTTATCCGCATGCCGAAGATGGGGAAGACCATCCACAAATATGTCCACCTGTTTCCCAAGTTGGAGTTGTCGGTGCACCTGCAGCCTATCACACGCTCCACCCTGAAAGTAGAGCTGACCATCACGCCGGATTTCCAGTGGGATGAAAAGGTAAGGTTTTGCTGGGCAGAGGGAGCTGGATTGAAAGTGCTGAGTTCCCGTGCTGGCTCATGTTCCTTTTACTGGTGCTTGTGTTGGCAGGTCCATGGTTCATCAGAGGCCTTCTGGATTCTGGTGGAGGACGTAGACAGCGAGGTGATTCTGCACCATGAGTATTTTCTACTCAAGGCCAAGTATGCCCAGGACGAGCACCTCATTACATTCTTCGTGCCTGTCTTTGAACCGCTGCCCCCTCAGTACTTCATCCGAGTGGTGTCTGACCGCTGGCTGTGTGAGTGTCTCCTCTCCAGGGTCCCTAGGAACAGATCCTCCAAGGACAGTAGAAGAATATCTTGCACTTTGTCCTGGGCTTGCCTTTGTTGGGAGAGTGATGCATATGCTGCCTGGGGTTTCCAGTGTTCACGGAGGGGCTCTGCATGTCCGATAGGTAAAGAGAGGAGTGCTTACTAGTAACCATTTTTGTTTCTTTTCTGGCAGCTTGTGAAACCCAGCTGCCTGTCTCCTTCCGGCACCTGATCCTCCCAGAGAAGTACCCACCTCCAACCGAACTTTTGGACCTGCAGCCCTTGCCCGTGTCTGCTCTGAGAAACAGTGCCTTTGAGAGCCTTTACCAAGATAAATTTCCTTTCTTCAATCCCATCCAGACCCAAGGTAGGTGTTACCATTCCCAGGCAGTTGGTTCCCTTGGAAGCCTTTTAAGGTCACCTGGAGACAGATGTTTCTGCAGCAGGCAGGGAAGCAGGGTGCTCAGGTGCCTGGTAGGCTTGGGAGCTCATCAGAGTGACTATTGGGACCCACCAGTACGTTTTCCTTTCTCAGAAGCCCATGATTACCATTAGATTTGCTTTGCCGCTCTGCACGTCTCACTGAGGCAGCGGGGGGTGGGGTGGGGTGTCAGTAGAGCAAGGCCTTACACATTGTTATTTTTCAGGCTCAGGGAGCTAGATGTCTGCCCCTGATGCCCAAGTACTGAACCAGAGTGTGTGGCGTTGATTGAGGCCTCTTCCCCCCTCATGGTTATAGATAACGATGTTTTAAGTACTTGGCTGAGTGTATCACCAGTGTTTTCTTGTTCCTTCCAAACCTCCCATGTGGGGTTTGCTATTTGAGATACTGCTGGTAGTGTCCCATTTCATAGATGAGGAAACTGAGGCATAGAGAAGTGCCCCAATTGAACCAGCTAATAAATGGTAGAACGTAGATTTTAACCCAGTCTTAATCTCAGGGCTTAGGCTCTTACCTTACATATTAGACCTTTTCCAGGAAATACAGGAGAGTGTTGAAGGGGCAGGGGAGGTATCCAGTTTCCTTTCATTCTGTGTGCTAATCCCGCACAAGCAAAGAAGGATACTTGGTCTATTTTGCTTTTGTTGCCATCCCTCAGATCTCTAGGGGACCAGAACTCTCAATCTTGGTCTCTCCCCCTTTACCTGTTGTGTGGGAGGGGGAAGGTGAGGGGAAGATGCACAGGCCAGACTGCACTTAGAGGCTCTCCTACCATCACCCTTCTCTCGCCCTGCACAGCTGACTAACTGCATTTCTCCTCTTGTCCTCCTAGTTCAGCTCTTTTCCCCTCTTGATGCTCACACTGCTGCTCTGTTGGTTTCCAGTGTTTAATACCGTGTACAACAGTGACGACAACGTGTTTGTGGGGGCCCCCACAGGCAGCGGGAAGACCATCTGTGCTGAGTTTGCCATCCTGCGCATGCTGCTGCAGAACTCGGAGGGGCGTTGTGTCTACATTACCCCCATGGAGGCCCTGGCAGAGCAGGTGTGTGATGTGGTGCTGTGTCATGAGTGGCTTTCCCAGAAGCCATTTCATCTGTGATTCCAGATCCAGGTTTTCTAAGCCCTGAAGTTTGCAGGATCATTTCCTCACTCTGAGTACTAAAGAAAAGCTTCTCCATCACTTGAAGCCTGGGTTCAGATGAGAGAGTAGCTTGAGATCTGCAGATCAACAGGTCTCTGTTTGGCTTCTCAGGTTTTCCTCCTAGTAAGTGACAGATGCTTGGCAAGGCCTGATGTTCTTCTGCCCTGCCTCCCCCTGCCCTCTAGGTATACATGGACTGGTATGAGAAGTTCCAGGACAGGCTCAACAAGAAGGTGGTGCTCTTGACGGGGGAGACCAGCACGGACCTGAAGCTTCTGGGCAAAGGCAATATCATCATCAGCACCCCCGAGAAGTGGGACATACTTTCCCGGCGGTGGAAGCAACGCAAGAATGTCCAGAACATCAACCTCTTCGTGGTGGATGAGGTCCACCTTATTGGGGGCGAGAATGGGGTATGGTTTGACCTTGCAGCACAGACGAGGGTCTTGGACTAGCTGAATGACCTAGACATTGGACCTTAGTTTGGGTCTGAGGCAGAAGACTAGGGTCTTCTCCCCAGAGAATTTTGCCTGCTGCATTATTCCAAAAGGATGATGTGAGATTTTTTGTAGTACTCTTGGAAAATAGCATTGCTTAGTGGAGGTTGGCTGCTGCGGAGGAGGTGGAACCTAAGGCAGGAGAACCCCTAATTAGAAAAAGAATAAGGAGATCATTTTGAGGCTGTTGGGCTATTTACAAAGGGGACCTCTGGGCAGAGGATGGGGAACCTGGGCCTGCAGTGACTTCCTCCCCACTCTTCCCCAGCCCGTCTTGGAAGTGATCTGCTCCCGCATGCGCTACATCTCCTCCCAGATTGAGCGGCCCATTCGCATTGTGGCACTTAGCTCCTCGCTCTCGAATGCTAAGGATGTGGCCCACTGGCTGGGCTGCAGTGCCACCTCCACTTTCAACTTCCACCCAAATGTGCGCCCCGTGCCCTTGGAGCTGCACATCCAGGTAGGACCTGCTTTTACCATCCCTCCGTGGCCTCAGATTTCCCGAGTTCCCCAGGTCCTGTAACTTAGTCTCTTTTCTTCTCCCATGGTCTCCAGGGCTTCAACATCAGCCACACACAGACTCGCCTGCTCTCCATGGCCAAGCCTGTGTACCATGCGATCACTAAGCACTCGCCCAAGAAGCCCGTTATTGTTTTTGTGCCATCTCGTAAGCAGACCCGCCTCACTGCCATTGACATCCTCACCACTTGTGCAGCAGACATCCAGCGGCAGAGGTGGGGCAGGGCTTGGCTTCTAGGGCATGGGATGAGGGGGGTCAGGTTGAATGAGCTTGGCTCCCTGAAGGGTGTTCCAGTTATGAGGGTGGGGTTCACCCCATCTGGCTAGGGACTCGGGCTGCACAGCTGGCAGGATGTCTGAGCTGAATCAGTGCTCATGCTGCCTAGGTTCTTGCACTGCACTGAGAAGGATCTGATCCCGTACCTGGAGAAGCTAAGTGACAGCACGCTCAAGGAGACGCTGTTAAATGGGGTGGGCTACCTGCATGAGGGGCTCAGCCCCATGGAGCGACGCCTGGTGGAACAGCTCTTCAGCTCAGGTAAAAAAACCTAAAGGCACAGAGAGAGGTTACATCCAAGGCTATTGCTAAGTGACGTGTTAAACTTGAGGGTGCAGGTGCTAATTTTTATCCTCAGCGTACTAGTCATTTTCAAAATACTGTTACAGTTTTTTTTATCTGTTATCTCATTTGATCTTCCCAAGAACTTTGTGATGTAGGTAGGATAAATAGCCCTACTTGCTAGATGAGAAAACAGGCACGTAAGGTGGTATTATTTCAGGACCTGGTTTTCTACAGTCTAGGACCTTTGGCACTAGACCTGGCTCTCTGTGGATACCAGGCTCCGTAAGATTGTTAGATCTTAGTGATGTAGTACACAGTAGAGCTCTGAGTCTCCCTTGGGTGGTCTCTTGTTGACCACTGTCCCTTGCTGACCTGTGGCATTTTATGCAGAGTGTTACCATTTTGACACTGCTTGGTAGAGCCTCAATGGAGATGCTTCTGCCAGAATCACTTACTGTCACTCTTTGACCCTTGAATCTGCCTGGTTTGAGGCATGCTCAGAATGAGCTCAATTTTGCTGTTATGTGCTGAGCTGGCCCATGGCTGAGCTGGTGTTAGCACTTTACTGTCAGGGTGCCAGTCTGTCAGGCAGTAGTGTAAGCCTTGCTTTCCCTGGGCTTCGGGTTCTGTCTCAAAGAGGATTACCTCATTTCCTCTAGGATAGTCCCCAGAGTGAGGCACCACAGCACAGAGCTATCTCTCATAGTATAAGTTAGGTCTCTCAGTCACGTCAGCTCTCGTTCCCAGGAGCCTTGCTCTGAGATCTGAAACACAGGACTAGATAAGCCACCACCTGCCCATGAGGCAACAAACCTGCTGCAGCCAAGGCGCCCTGCCCTCAGTCTTCCTCTCTCTTCTGCTGCTCAGGGGCTATCCAGGTGGTGGTGGCTTCTCGGAGTCTCTGCTGGGGCATGAATGTGGCTGCCCACCTGGTGATCATCATGGACACCCAGTACTACAATGGCAAGATCCATGCGTGAGTATAGTGGTGCTCTGTGTTAATGCAGATCTCCCTCCTAAAATGAACGTAAATCTGTAAATACAGAAGTTAAGCTATTATAAAGCAAAGGTATTAGGGAAATAAACATATAACTGAGATTCCACCACAGCCAAGTGTTGGAGAGAGTTTTTAGTCTTGGCACCTAGGCTCACATTTGCTCTCTAGTCATTGTCCTTCCATATTTCAGCAGGTTGGAGAACCAGGAAGTTACAGCCAGGAGGAACGTTAGAGATTATGTCATTATCCTGTTTATTTTATAGGTTACGGACAGTGACTTGGTCGAGGTCATATACCCATGTGGTGACAAGTAAGCTATAGAAGATTTGGTCTTTCTCAGAAAAAGCCTAAGTAATTTAACTCTTAATAATTTTTTCCTCTAAATGCAGATTATTTTCAAACGAATTTTATTTTATGGGTTCTTTTTTAATGTCTGGACCAGGTTCTAGGTTTGGGTGTAAGTCAGGTTACGTGATAACTCATGGGATACACAGCTATAAGTTTGGAAGGCTTGACTCACACGTTTGATCCTTTAAAGAGTTATTTTGCTTTTGGCATTAGATGGGTTTGTAGCTTTGGTTCAAGGAACTTGAGCAACAAATTCCTGACCCTTACACTTCAAAACTAAAATGAGGTATAGGTAAGCAAGTAAAATCAGTTCCTAAGCCCAAAAGTTCATAAACACAGTTTTGCTGTAATTTGACCATATTTCCCCATATCTTCATTTTATTCTTATTTTGACACTGAAGGAGTCAGGCCCCCCGAGTGTGGTCTCCATGTTGAGGCCCCTGTCCCTTCTTTCCCCTCTTCTGTCACCAGCTACGTGGATTACCCCATTTATGACGTGCTTCAGATGGTGGGCCATGCCAACCGCCCTCTACAGGACGATGAGGGGCGCTGTGTCATCATGTGCCAGGGCTCCAAAAAGGTCAGTCCTGGATTCGTGCAATTTCTTGAGAGCCTGAGCCTCTGAACAGGTTCTTTTTTTTTTTTTTTTTTTAAAGATGACCGGTAAGGGGATCTCAACCCTTGGCTTGGTGTTGTCAGCACCATGCTCAGCCAGTGAGCAAACCGGCCATCCCTATATAGGATCCGAACCCGTGGCCTTGGTGTTATCAGCACCGCACTCTACCGAGTGAGCCACGGGCCGGCCCTCTGAACAGGTTCTTTAATCTTTCTTTTGCTACATATCTTTAGTAACTTTTTCGTCTTTCCGTCAGCATCTGCCCCTTTTACTTTCCACTTTGGTTTTGTGTAAGCCTCTCAGCCCCGTGGCATTTTGCTGATTTTTGTTTTTACTGCTGCATTACCTCCACGTGTTCAGGTCTTCGCTTTCTCGTTGGTTCCATCTTTCCTTGTGCACGGCTTAACTGCTCTGCCTGCGTGACTTGGCGTGTCCCAGTTCCCACTATATATTGTAACCAATGATGCCACTCTCTGAATGCGTGGTTTCTTCCATTTTGGCATTAGTCGTGTCTCTCACAGAGGGACCACTCCCGACTGATGTGCCCTTGGCCCATCTTTATGACCATGTTGTCAGACTCTTTATTACTACCCACCCCCTCCAATCCACAGGATTTCTTCAAAAAGTTCTTATACGAACCATTGCCAGTAGAGTCTCACCTGGACCACTGTATGCATGACCACTTCAATGCCGAGATTGTCACTAAGACTATTGAGAACAAGCAGGACGCTGTGGACTACCTCACCTGGACCTTTCTGTACCGCCGTATGACACAGAACCCCAATTATTACAACCTGCAGGGTCAGTGGACTTTGACATGCACAGTATCCTTTGACGGTTTTCATATCCGTTGCTGGCCATCTCCCTGAGCCTGCCCACTTACATCTCACCTCCACAGGCATCTCCCATCGTCACTTGTCTGACCACTTGTCAGAGTTGGTGGAGCAGACTTTGAGTGACCTGGAGCAGTCCAAGTGCATCAGCATCGAGGACGAGATGGATGTGGCGCCTCTGAACCTGGGCATGATCGCTGCCTACTACTACATCAACTACACCACCATCGGTGAGGGCCCAGCTCATGCCTGTGCTGCTGGAGCCCACCGGGATGAGGGATGATGGGGCTGCCAGTGCTGGGTGCTTGTCTGAGGGATGGGATTGCAGCAGAGAGCAGGATTATCCAGGCAGTTAACTCTCTCCTCCTTGCTCCTTTTCTGCCTGCTTTTGGCTCTTCCCAAATTTTCTTTTTTTTCTGTCAGAGCTCTTCAGTATGTCCCTGAATGCCAAGACCAAGGTGCGCGGGCTTATTGAGATCATCTCCAATGCAGCAGAATATGAGAACATTCCCATCCGGCACCATGAAGACAACCTCCTGCGGCAGGTGAGGACATCGGCTTCAGAACATCCTAGGAGTTGAAACTTGGCCTGTGTGTCCAGGGTACATGGTATCCCTGCCATCAACACCTCACACCCCAACCTCCATCTGTCCCTCCCACACATTTCCATCCCTCCATCACCCTCAACTCTCGGTATTGAAGGGTTGTAAGCTGGGGCACATGATGCTTTTAGCCTGAGCAGCTCTCAGGCAGGGTCACCTGTTCCTCACCAGCTGTTTTTCTTCCACTCTCCAGTTGGCTCAGAAGGTCCCCCACAAGCTGAATAACCCCAAGTTCAATGATCCGCATGTCAAAACCAACCTGCTTCTGCAGGCTCACCTGTCGCGCATGCAGCTCAGTGCTGAACTGCAGTCAGATACGGAGGAAATCCTTAGTAAGGTATGGCCTGGGTGTGGCTGAGAGGAGGGAGGGACCAGTGGCGGCCTAGGAGGTCTGGGTTCCACCCCCACCTGCTCTTGTGCTCCTTTTTCCCCTTCAGGCAATCCGGCTCATCCAGGCCTGTGTGGACGTCCTCTCCAGCAATGGGTGGCTCAGCCCTGCTCTGGCAGCCATGGAACTGGCCCAGATGGTCACCCAAGCCATGTGGTCCAAGGACTCATACTTGAAGCAGCTGCCACACTTCACCTCAGAGCATATCAAACGTTGCACAGACAAGGTGAGCTGGGTTGGCCTGGAGTGTTGGGTGAGTGGCCTGAGAGCTGAGTGTCCTGGATGGGGATGGATTGCAGGAGGTGAGTACTGGTAGGGGGAGCTTGTAGTTCTGATTTCTCTGAAGGCATTCCGTACTGAGATGCTAGAGAGGCTGCCAGTTGTGAGCCATGTTCTTTCTGGAGCTGTCTTCTTTGGATGGTCTGACAGTGTAGGAAATAAAATCAGCAGCTCTCTGGACCCAGTGCCATTTGCTGTTCGTCTGTGTTCTCTCCTCTTCCCTGACCTCTGCCTACCCACTGCAGGGAGTGGAGAGTGTTTTCGACATCATGGAGATGGAGGATGAAGAACGGAATGCATTGCTTCAGCTGACTGACAGCCAGATCGCAGACGTGGCCCGCTTCTGTAACCGCTACCCTAATATTGAACTATCTTATGAAGTGGTGGATAAGGACAGCATCCGCAGGTAAGCTGTAGAGGGCCAAGTGCCCTTCCCTAGGGTCCTTGCTGGGCACAGCAGGACGGTTTGCCATGAGCCCACTGCCAAGTTGCTGATATGCTGCCCTGCTTTTCCCTCTGCAGTGGTGGGCCAGTTGTGGTGCTGGTGCAGCTGGAGCGAGAGGAGGAAGTCACAGGCCCTGTTATTGCGCCTCTGTTCCCACAGGTATGTCCTGGCATGTGGCTTTACCAGGTGTCGACTTGAGCTAGGTGTCCACTGGCTAGATCCTGGGTACAAGGGTACATTGTCACTAGGAGAGGGGATTTAGAATGATAATGAACTCACATGACTGAGGATTTATCTTGGGGCCATGGGGGTTTTTTTATTGTTTGTTTTCTACTTAATTTTAAGTAATTCAGATGACTGGTCAATCTCTTTGACTATTAAGATGCATTTGTCTTTAAATGGCTCCAGGACACTTTGGCTTTTCTAGTTGGTGTTTGTTCTCGCTCCTTTCTCACTGCTCCTTAACTCTACTTCTAGTGGAATGTTGGACTGTCACGTGTAATTCTGTAAAGGAGCTGTTCAGCAGGCTCTGAGTGAAGAGCACTTTAAGCTGGAACACTAGCTAGGAGTTTATGACTGTGGGGTGGCTAGCAGAGAGAGCTTCTGAACAGAGGCATGGCTTCAGAAGAGGCCTTCTGCAGGCCTGCTTTAGATCCTTTCTGCTGCAGTTCGTCTCCATGTTAAGGTTTTCTCATATGGCATACATGCCTTGTACTCAAAAGGGTCTCTGAGGAACTCAAAGCTGCCAGGCCCCAATGACTACATCTCTTGTAGTGGAATCTTGGATCCAGTGGCAAGCACTAGATGGGAGAATCTACCTTGGGACAAGGAAATGAGCCAGAACCTACAAAGGAGTTCATCTGACTACTTAAAAATTAAGTCAGTTTCAGACACCTTTTGACAGTTTCCAGAACTTTGTGTCAAATTGTATTTTGGGAAGAAACTTTGGAAAACTTTCTATCAGATTTGTGTTACTTTGCTTTTGTAACCAGTTATGGTTGCCTATAGCCATCAGGTTTTACATGCTGAAATTCTTGGGTTTTGTTCCCTGTAGAAACGTGAAGAGGGCTGGTGGGTGGTGATTGGAGATGCCAAGTCCAATAGCCTCATCTCCATCAAGAGGCTGACACTGCAGCAGAAGGCCAAGGTGAGTGTGTCCGCCGTCCCCAGCATTTGCTCTGGAGTTGGGGCAGGGCGTTCACGGTTGTCCTGATTTCTCTCTGCTCTCTCTAGGTGAAACTAGACTTTGTGGCCCCAGCCACTGGTGCTCATAACTACACTCTATACTTCATGAGTGATGCTTACATGGGATGTGACCAGGAGTACAAATTCAGTGTGGATGTGAAAGAAGCCGAGACAGACAGTGACTCGGATTAAGTCCTAAGGCATTTACTCTTGTGTAGAGGATTGTTCAGCCTGAGTTAGGAATATGTGCAGTTGTAGGGATCTTGGTTTTGTAGACTAGGTCTGTCAGCCTGAGGTCTGGCCAGACAGGGCTGGTACTGGCCCTGCCCACCTCCACTGACTTTTCTTTTACCACCTTCCAGTCCAAACTCTGAATCCAGTGTCTGCAGGTGTCATGTCAAGCAGAAACCGTGTACAGCATTTTTAGGCATGTACTTCATAGTTCTTTTGAATCACCCATTCTAATAAAACAACATGGAGAAACCATTTGTCTTCGCAGTGATTCTAAATCAAAAGTTTTCTTTCAGGCCAATCCTGTGGCGCACTCGGGAGAGTGCAGCGCTGGGAGCGCAGCAGTACTCCCGCCGCGGGTTCGGATCCTATATAAGGACGGCCGGTGTGCTCACTGGCTGAGCGCCGTACGGCCAGTCACAAAAAGACAAAAAAAAAAAAAAAGTTTTCTTTCTCCAACCTAAGGCCTTGGCCAAAAAGATTTTGTTTTTCTAGCCACTGATCTTGCTTAGCATGAGTCTCTGGAGGACAAAACTGCTCTTTAGTTGGGCTGTCACCTGTAGCCATTTCAGTCACTTCAGAAGAGGGAACACTGGTAGGTAGCTTCTCTTTGGTCAGGCCTATGACCTTGGCCCACCCCCTTAGTATGCTACCCACATATCAGCACTGCTGCAGAAGCCAACACTGAACCTTGGGGATAGATCACAGGTTAGAAGTTTCTCAAGGTCTGTATTCTGAAATTCTGCAGTGTCCTGTCCCAGAAGGAGGATTAAAATACACTAGCTGGGTGTGACCTAGTCTTGGTAAAATGATTTTGTAATGCAGATCTTCAGATTTTTCCCTTCAAAGTTTTACCTTTTGGTTTTTTTTAGGAATACACATTTTAAGAACCCCAAACAACTTTTATTATCTAGGTTATATCCATTGATATTATATTAAAAATTAAAACAATTCACTTCTAAAATAATAACTTCATTATGTCAACATTTTTTTAGGAAAATAACTTCCAAGACAAATCCAGGGAGAAGAGAATTTACAATTTTGCAAATCTGTTTAATTCTTTAATGTCTGGTTTAATAGAAGACAGTTGGATTCTCATGGCTGCTTCTATATTCAATCTGTTATGTTTGAGTTGAAGTAAGCTGACTTCACAGAGATATATAGGTAGAAAAGGGATGAGTGTTTAAATAGACTTTTTAGGTAATTGTGGCTATTTGATACTACACCAAGATACTACAGAGTAGTTTCTTAAAGACTGTGGAATCTGAACCTTTATCAATGCATTCTTGTCTTTTGTCACATTACAACCCACTGGCCTCACTTTGAATGAATCTCTTACCCATGAATAATTTTGTAGCATCATGCATGGGAAAATTGGTTCATCAAATTATGCAGATCTTCAAAATGTGGATGCATTTCATTATAGAAATCACATTTGTTATAATATCACCAATAAAGCACATGGTGGCAATATAAGTTCAAAAATTCTAATTTTTGCTTGAAAGCTTTCATTTTATATTGGCACCACTCAGTTGTTTCTGTTAAGTGAAAAGCTGTTAATTCCAGAAAATGTGAGCCAAATAGCTAAGTCTAAATCCCATAATTTGCTGGTTCTTTCAAGTGGAAATGGTATGCCTTGAAGAACATGGCTAATTCAGCTTGCAACTTAACTGCATGTCTGCTTTTCCATAAGAGCCTTAACTGCAGAGTGCAGCAGCGATGCTTCATGCGTGTTTCCCATTTCCTCACGGAATACTGGAAGTGTTTTCATGGGTCAATGTGTAATACAATTAATCATTTTTATTGGTTCTGTAAAGTGTGAAGCTGGCAATACTTTTACTGTGAGTGTAAAAGTGAAGATTACGATGACTATGGTTTGGTGCCACCACCTTGATTCACGCCATGGTGCCAACAGTTGACCTCACGCATCCCCCTGAAAGGGTCTTAGGACTCCCAGGGATCTGCAGATTACATCTTAACCACTACTTTAGGTACTGCCCCTGCTGTCTTTCCAAAAATCTATGGTCACGATTTCTATAATGTAAGAAGTTAAGTGAAGGCTGTAGCTTTGGGGACAGTTCTCAATTAAAACGTATTTGGAAGAGATTGTCAGAAACAACTTGACTGGGACTGAAGAACTGATTGCATTTGGCAGCACTTCTCAACTTTTCATTACCACTCCCCTAAGGAGCCATACATCGTTTTCCTAATCATTCCCCTCCATGAAAATGTAATACCACAGACATATGGTATATTTATGTGCTGTGGTCCTTTGAGGGACTCAAACTATTGTCTCAAAGACTTTTTTGCCACCCACTGAAGAACCAGTTTGCATCCCTGTTGAGAATGTTATGACCTGTGGCCAGTAATTACCCTCCCTTTAGGGTTCATGTCTTCCCCCTTTTTTTTTTTTTTTTTTGTTAGTTGGCTGGCACAGGGATCTGAACCCTTGACCTTGGTCTTATCAGCACCATACTAACCAACCGAGCTAACCAGCTAGCCTCCCCATTTTTTTGTATCCCCAGTTGCCATCACAGTGTAATGGTGCAGGAGGTATATGAGGGTTTCTAAGGGAAAGCAGGTGTCCCTTACTCTAAACAAATATACATTAAGAAAAAAAATTTCCTTCAATATTAATTGAATGTCTTAAATGCAAGTATTTACCCAGAAATTGGGAAAGCAGGACCTACTTCAGATAAGGATTCACCATGGAATTCTTTTAAATTGTGAATGTCCTTATAAAATAGGACTTGGGACTCAGATGGATTACTTCTATAAAGGTTATAATTTCAGAAAGGTCTGAGGCCCACCCCCTTACTACATATGGTGATTATATATGGTATACTTAGCCCCCAAAATTAAACACTGTACCCTAAAACAAGCAATCTATGACATAACAACAATGTACTCATGTTCTGTAGCTCTACTGAGGGCCTCATGTCACAGGAGGGGAAGAGGTGAGCAGTTCTGTGGCTCCACACTTCTACCCAAGTCTGAATAGAAGCGAGCCAAGTTAGATGAAGGTCAAGAATGCTCCTCCACGTCCTCTCAGGGGCTGGGAAAGTCACATGACATTTTCTGGGTGACCATGACTCTGTCCAAAGCTGAGGTAGCTCAGAGGCTTTCAGGCCGCTTATACTTCCAGAAGGCCACCTCCCCATCATCACTGCAGGAGGCCAGCAGCCCTGGCTCCTTGGGATTCCATGCTACACAGTTGACATCCTGGGAATGGGCCTGACGCAGGTGGGCTGTCAGGGAGAAGGTGGGTTGCTGTGGATCTGAGCCAGGATCCTCCTCAAACACTCGGATCGCATCATCCCCACAAGCTGTAGCCAGGGCCCCTGTCAGCTGACACCTGGGAGGAACGTGAGCATCAGTAGGTATGCAGGTGGCTCTTTTCTCCCCAGCCTGGCAAATTAGGTAGCAGAGATTTGCTCTACAGTCCCTGTCCTGTTTTCCCAAACTTCGGGCCTCAGCTAAAAGTCTTATTGAAGAGCTGACCTGACCATATGGAGCCACAAATATCACTCACATAAGGCTTGAGATGCTTCCATTTAGTTTTCCTCCAATATAATTACCCTAAAAAACTACATACACTTCTGAATTGCATTTTTCTCACTTAACCTAAGTAGTTTCCCACGTCATGAAATATTCTTAGTCCTTTCTTTTAACAGTGATATAATAGGCTATTGAATTTTACCACAATTTATTAAGTTCACTTCTGTTATACATATAGGTTGTTCCCAAGTGTTCACTAATATAAATAAAGCTTGGGTGCACATCACCTTTTTTCATTGTTTCAGATTATTTCCTAAGGATCAATTCTCAGGGCCAGAACTGCCCTCTGACCTACTCTCCTATATAAGTGGTGCAGCTTTTCCAGCCTCAATATGGGCAAAGTCACTGTTACCAAACCATAAAAAACTCAACCATGAATCCACAGATTCAGTAATAATTTCTGGATGGTACAATGGACCTCAAAGGCTGGTGCAGCCCTCACAATCTGGGATTTTAACCCAGGTAC
The DNA here is from genome assembly GCF_027409185.1 of Cynocephalus volans. Classification (NCBI taxonomy): domain Eukaryota; kingdom Metazoa; phylum Chordata; class Mammalia; order Dermoptera; family Cynocephalidae; genus Cynocephalus; species Cynocephalus volans. Next base: position 90,981,194 of record NC_084473.1, on the reverse strand, counting down.
AGGCCTGGGTCTAAGTCTGTTACCTGCTCCAGTGAATCCTTGGCCAGCCAGCTCTAAGCCAGCATAGTAGACAGGCCTCATCTGAAGAAATCGGGGTGGCTGCTCACAATTCCCATGGACCTGCACTCCCAAGGTGGTAGAGGGAAGCACAGGGTCGTGACTTCTCTAAAATCCCTCCTATATGGGAGTGGGGGATGAAGGTCTTACCATGCGACATCATAAATCGTCCTGGAGTGGAAGCCAGACAAAGTGCAGATACATTTCCAGCTGGGGTCAGAGCCGCTGCACGCCACCCCTGCATGACAGATTTCTCTTAAGCTTAAGACGTGTCCATGTCCTGGGCACCACAGGGGAATAACTCAAGGGCACCACTGCAGAGGATAACCTCCCCTGCCCTCCCTCACCCCCACCTTCAATCAATTACAAATCCTCTCCATTCCTGTTCCCATCGATCTGCTTTCCACACTGTGGCTACTAATGGTCTTTCTAAAGCAGAATTCTGGGAAGGGAACATCCCTGTTAGGCTGTAGACTATGTCTAACTAGTCAGCCTGCTCTTTAAGGCTAACCCAACCCACTTAATTCCTCCCCAAATCCTTTATATCCTACCCCCCATCTGAGTGAATCACTGTTGCTGCTTAAGGCATTCCCACCACCGTTGCCTTATTCATGCTGTTGGGTTTTCACCTGGAATTCTCCTCTTGTGCGAAATTCTCCTTGTTTTAAAATCTACAAGCCTTTCAAATTTGAATGAAATGGCCCCCATTCCACAAAGTTTTCCTGATTCTTTCAGCACTCTTACATCACATCTTACTTTTACTCCAATTTACTGTAATTCACGTATGTGTTTTAACAGACTGAACCTCTTCAGATGAATCTCCTTTAGCTGTACTACTGGACCCTCACCTTGTTCGTTGCCTGGTAGATACTGGCGCCAGATGCGCACGGTACGATCATCACTGCAAGACGCCAGGCGCTGGCCACTGGGGTCAAAAGCCAAGCTCCACACAGTGGATTCGTGGCCCTCAAGGGTGGCACAGCATACCCAGTCATCCTCTTCCTCCCGGTAGAGCTTCACTGTGTCATCGTAGCTGGCAGAGGCTAACAACTGGGGAAGGGGGACAGAGACCCAGCACTAGGCTGTATGGCCCAGGAAATGCCTATGGTTCTAATATCACTCCCTGCTAGGACAGTACAGTCCCAGGAATCTGTTTTTATAAAGGGACTAATGTGTTTTGGTTACAGATAAGAGATCCCTGTAAAAGCTAGATTGAGGTGAGAGCAGAGGAATGCTGGGCACAAGCCTCCCCACCAGAGTTCCTTCCCACCAAAAGACCTCTCCTGACCCTTACCTCCTGGCTCGGGTGCCAAACCACATGCTTGACATCCTGTGTATGGGAGTTGAGGACACTAACGCATTCATACTCATCCTCTTCATCAACTGTGGGAGAAAAAAGAAGGGAATCCAAGAGCCAACCTTGTTAGGGACACAGAGGGAGACATCTGTCAGCTGGTTCCCAACTCCACCTGGAGGGACCTGGACTCACCTTCCCAGACCCACACACTCTTATCTCGGCTGCAGGTGGCCAGGAGATTGCCAGATGGGGCCCAAGCCACTGACTTGACCTCATTTTCATGGCCCTCAAGAGTGGTTACACACTAAAAATGGAAAAGGGATGAGCATTAATGGCAGCTAAGACCCCTGGGGTCCTTCTCATGGGCACAGCCCCACTGGCCCAGGTTGGCTCAGGTTTCCTAAGACAGCCCTGGGAGTAAGTAGGCAACAACCTGGTCCCATCCAGCCTGGTTACCTCAAAGTCATCCTGGTTCTTCTTCCAAATGCAAGTGGTAGCATCAAAGCTGGCAGAGGCTAGGTAATTCCCACAGGGAGACCAGGCCACCTTCCGCACAGTGCGCTGGTGGCCTTCAGAAAGGACAGACTTGCAGATCCAGCTGTCACCTAAAGGCAGAGGACAGGCCAGGTTCTGGAGCTGGGTGAACAATAAGGTGCTGAAGCACCATCAATGCCATTCGATAATGGGGGCTAGTATTGGCGCCAAGCTGGGACAAAGCTCAATGTATTTAGTTAACAACACGCTTTCACAAAGATGTAACCTACTCTACTTCCTCTCAAGGCATCCTTCTAAAACAAATCTGGGGAGTCACCCTGCCGATTTAAAACTCTCAAAGGCTCCCAAATGCCCTCGGGATAAAATTTAAACGTCACTGTCCAGTTGCATGTTTCTCTGCAGACTACTTTCCTACCACTCTTCTTTCCCCATTTTCCTGCCTCAGCAACGATCACAATTCCTGCAACAGTTCCAGCCTGTCTGTTGACGTTTTGGCTTCAGTACTTGCCAACTGCTTTGCCTGAAAAACCCTTCTCAGGGTGGCTGACGTCCGATTCAAGGGTCGCCTCTCCCTCGGCCCGTAATCCCGTTGGGGTCAGCCTCCCCGGCAGGCTGCGTTCTCACTATGCGCACGCGGAGCCCTCTGCGCCAGTGTCGCGCAGCTAGGCCGGGCCTTACCCTCGGTGCCCCAGATGCGGACTCTACGGTCGCCGCCGCACGAGGCCAGCAGGGTCCCCGCGGGGTTCCAGGCCAGGAACCAGCATCGGGAGTCCGGGTGCGCCGGGACCCGGCCCAGCAGCACCAGCGAGTCTTTCATGGCGGCCCGGAGGAGGGTGAAGAGCAGGTGGGGTGCGCAGTCAGCTGCGCCGACAGCTGATCCCGCAGGGTACGTCTCCGCGATGCCCACTCTAGGATCCCGCGGCCGCCCGCAACTCCCGCTTCCGCTCGAAGGCTCGGGATGTTCTGGGAATTAAGGACCCGCTGCTGAGGCCGCGCGGCCCTCTGGGAGTTGTAGTCTCCCCTCACCGCCCGCGGAAAGCATCGCGGGACATCCTCGAACTACCAGACCCGTGAGGCCGTGCGCAGAGAGCCGGCGGCGCGCCCAAGCCGTGACGCGCGCAGGAGACCGGGCGGGGAGCCGAGGGGGCGGAGGCAGAGGAGGAGGAAGCCGGAAGTGGATCGGACCCGCGTCTGTCTGGGCGTTGCGGGATTGGGGCCTGGGATCGCTCGGTCCCGGGCAGTTAAGAACCCCGTGACGGGGCGGAGCGGCGCCAGCCCAGTCCTGAGGCCTGCTACCCGGTAAGGAACAAGGGGCGACATGGGGAGGGTCCTTTCTCCGCACAGGTCGCACCCAAAGCTCCGGTCCCAGGTCCCCGGTCCCCGATTCCCGCAGCCCAGCCTGTTTCTCCGCCCCTCGGCACCCTCTGGCCGAGATCCCGGGCCCAGGTGTGTCCCCCACCAGTAGCCGGTCCCCGGTAACCCCTCTCCCCCCGCCTGGCCCGCCCTCTCCGGGTCCTCTTCCCGCACTCCTATTCCAGAGTCCCCGGTCCTCGCCTCCCGAATCTCTGCAGCCCTCCGGGTTTCGCTCAGCCTCCGGTCCCACCCCCAATCCTCCGGTGTCGGCCCTGACAGCCCGAGCCGGCCTCACCGGCCGCGAATCCAGAGCATTGCTCTTCTCCCCGGGACAGGCAGGCTCTGTGCGCCCCGCGAAGGTCTTCGGCCACCAGCAGCGACCGCGGAGGGACGGCGGGCAACCCCGGGCATGTACGCCCCTGGAGGCGCAGGGCTGCCCGGCGGGCGCCGGCGGAGGAGCCCGGGAGGCAGCGCTCTGCCCAAGCAGCCGGAGCGCAGCCTGGCCTCGGCCCTGCCTGGCGCCCTGTCCATTACGGCGCTGTGCACCGCCCTCGCCGAGCCGGCCTGGTTGCACATCCACGGAGGCACCTGTTCCCGCCAGGAGCTGGGAGTCTCGGACGTGCTGGGCTACGTGCACCCGGACCTGCTGAAAGGTGAGGGCGCTGCGCGCCGGCCGGCCCAGCCTCTGCGGGGGGCAGAATGTGGTGCGGGCTTCGGCGAAGATAGTCAAGGGGTAGGCATTTGGTCGAAGGAAACGGCCCCGTTCCTGCCTGGTGTTCCTGCCCACCAGGTGGCTCTGTTCGGGGTCCAGCTCCTCATTAATACTGATGTTATTCAGCTAAGCACCTACTCACAGCCGTGCTAATCCGTACTGCTGCTATTTCAGGATTCTGCCGCAGGAAGGGCGCTGTATATGGATAAAAGATAAAGGTGCTAGGGATCACAATTAGCTGTCCCCTTCTAAGGAATTTGTGGGATACAGGAAAGCTTTCTTGGGGCAGACTGACTGATGGAGAAAAAAGGGACTTTTAATATGACTAGGTTTTAAAAGGAATTTTAGAGTTCTATGGTACTTGGATTTTTATTAGAGAAGGGGGTCTATGGCGTTTTAGGTAATCAGAAGTCAGTTCCATTGCCACCCTCAGTAAAACAGTTGGAATTTGGCTCTGGGAACCGTTACAAGTGTGCCCGACTGAGGTGACATTGCTTTTTCATCATCATGCTTCCCAGTCAGGTAGGCAGAGGAAAGGGGCTGTTCTTTTTACTGGAGGCAGCAAGAGGCCAAAGCCTACACAGGGGCCTGTCCCAAGAAACCCCATAGCTCATTCTGCCCAGTCCTGTCTCCAGTAGTGAGGGTAAAGGCTGTGTGGTGGGGGAGCAGTACTGCACTGCCTGGTTTTTGCCCTGAAGATGGTCGATGGACTCCAAACTGCCTTTAGTAACAGCACAGTTCCTTACCCGGAAGGTTTTTTGAACCTTTCTTAAAGGTCTTCATATTTCCTTCCTGTGCCTCTCTCTGGCTGTGATGCATTCCAGATGTTTACTGCCCCACCTATCAGAAACCTTTCCTGTTAGATATGTGCACATTGTCTCTTGAGGGATTCAGGCACTAGGATTTGGTAAAAAGGCCCAAGTTCCCCTCTGTATTGGATCAAATACCCCATCTGCAGGTCCAGGCTGAAAAGCCTTATCCTTAACGTTGTGGCTTAATTTTGTCTTTCTCTGAGTGTTCTCTCAATGTTTTGCTTCTCTTTTGAGTTTTAGAGTCTTTAGAATGATTTTATAGAGAACAGGTGGGGGCTTCTGGTTTGTTTCCCGATTTCACCCCAATAGTACCCTTGGCTGGGCTGGCTTGTTAAAACCAAAGTTATACATGTGACAGAGGCCTTGTGATATGCAGCTTTTTCTCTGGCATGTATGTAGCTGATGGCACAAAGGCCATCCAGTTCAAGTGAGTCTGGATGGTTTTCCCCTCAGTGCATTCCCCTGCACTTGCCTTTTTTGAAGCACAGCTGCCACCTTCTGGCCACTTCATCCAGGCCTATGCAGCTGATCCATGGTGTTTCAATGTTTCAAGAGTTCCGTGTCACCCACAAACTGGGAGAGTTTACAATGCTCCCCCTTTGCAGACATCCCTGGGGGGCTCATAAAATTCATGTGACAGAGGGAGAGGAAATCTGATCCCACATTTTTATTTCAGAGGTCCAGGAGGCTCAGGAAAGTGATCTCCCTAAGGCTATCCAGCGGGGGGGTGGCATAGCTGAGACTACCTCCATCTGTTGACACCAATATATGATGTCTGTCTCATTTCTGGTTTTCTCCTTTGTTTTACTACAGCTGTCATAAGGAACAATCTCATGATTATTCCACTTTGGTGTGCATCCTTATCAAAGGCATGTTAAAAATAAAAATAAATTCTTGGTACAGGTTCTATGTTCACATATGTATTTACCCTTTCTAAGAAATTTTTCAGGCCAGATTTTGTCTTTTGTAAAGCATGTTTTCTTAACTTTTACATTACGTTTGCTCACATATTTAAGAATCTTTACCCATGTATAGTTTCTGCCTGCTTGCCTGTGGCCATCTTCTTGGCCATTGCAAGCTAGGAACACTTTGTGCCCGTTATTTGGAGAGTTGGCAGTGGTTCCTGATGAGCTAACGCAGAAGGTGGCAAGGAATCAGGAGGTCGCTGATTCTTCTCCTCTCCCTTTTCTCTGAACCTGTTGGTTTTTTGGTACCCAGTGGGCCTTCACTCATACGGTATTCTCTGTGACTGTGCCAATCCTCAGGGCCTAACAGATGTTCTGACCTAGAAGCCGGGGGTATTCCCCATCTTAGGAGGGAGCAGTGCTGTGGAGCACAGATGTGGTACATAGAGAGACTTCCAGAGGGAGAACAAACCTTGCCAGCACGTGACAGGGAATAGGGCGGGCCAGCAGGCTGTGGAGCAGCCTTACCATTTCTTAGCCCCCACCCGAGTGGCACACACTGGCATTACACTAAGCACATTCCGTGCCTGCTTTTAGTTTCTCCTAGACAACACCTTTATTTGGTAGGTAATGTCATCAGCCCCACTTCACAAAGGTCTCAGCTTAGGGAGTTTGTGATTAGCTCAAGGGCACATAGCTCATCCTAGTCATGTGAACTCCAGAATCCACACTCTTACCACCACATCTTAGTGCACTCTGAGTTTCTTTTTCCTTCCATCAGAGCTGCCCATGGCTTATCATTTTCCTCTTTGAGTTGAGTTTTTATCACAAGCTCAGCCAAAGCTGTGCTTTTTTATTCCTTGTCGCTCAGTGTTAAAGCCACTCGCTCTCCTGCTGTCATTCACAGAGCCCTGGAGGCTTTAGCAAATGCAGACTGGCTCAAAAGTCTCCATCCTGAATTCTTCTGCTCCCCCAAGGGGTGCCGGCTTCTCACACCGCTCTTCAACCCAGGCCCAGTTCCTGAGATGCGCTCAGGTCCTGAGATGTGCTCAGGTCCTGAGATGTGCTCAGACCTCTGTTGGCTCCCAGCAGAGGGAACCCAGATCATCGTTCCTTCTGAACCCCAGACCCTTTCTGCCTTTTACATGTTGCCAGCAAAGGGCAGTGTCAGCAACAGTCTCAGGAAGCATCTTTGAAGAATGAGGAAGTTTGTGATTAGAAGTCAGGTGAATCATGATTGACAACAGCCATTGGAAGATCAAGGGCCTTCCAGGGAGGGCCTGTGCGCCCAAGGGGTGGTGACTGATGCAGCCGCACTGCCAGGTCCTGCGGGGCTTGTCCTTAGAGGAAGCTCGGCTAGGACCAATGGTATCTGTAGAATGACCCAGCTGGGCACTAGAGGGCCCTGTTGGAAGCCTGTGTCAGAGGCCTGTCTGGAAGCTTAAAAAGTCACAGTGGGGAGAGGCTGTGTGGGTGGGACAGATGCAAACAGAGGGAATGGGGCAGTGAGGAAGTGGCTCTAACTCATAGGGAACTCCAGTGATGGGGGAAGGAAATGGGACAGAAGCAAAGAGCTGGTCAGAAGCCTCTTTAGCCTTTCTGCCTGCAGCCTGTGTGGGTCAGGAGGGCTTAGAGCAATGAGCAGGTAGACAGGAAGAGCCGAGGCCTTCAAAACAGATCCAGCCCGGTGACTCACCATGACCTTGAGCAAAGTCAGTTCCTTGGGATCCTATTACACAGCAGCTGCCTTCTTCTCTGATGACTACAGGGGACAGTCAAGCAGTGTTTACCAAAATAAACAGGCCAGAGCACAACTGGAGGATAGGCCGTGTTGTGTGTCTTGCCAGGGTGTATTGAACCGTACCACTGTCTTGAATTTAAAGAATTTATGTGCCATTTCTGTCCCACAAATAAAATAACCTTTGCGGGTTTTGTTTCTCCTCTCAAGGGAGCAGGTATGTGTTGCTCTCCCTGCCTTACTGATGTCTAGGGATGGAGGAGAGAAAGATGTTGAGATACTGACGCCAGGAGGGTCTCTGAGCTGGGTTCTATGCATGTTTGGGATAACTCTGCCTATCCTTCCTCTGTGCTCTGTGACCCTCTGTGGTGTGGGGCAAGCTCTTGGGCATCACCCAAAGGGAAGTTCACATTGGGCTTTCCCTCCAAACCTGAGGGGTTACCACGGCTTTGGAGTGGAGAACAGGCAGTTACATTGAAACAAAACTTGTTTGAGGCTTAGGTCAGAAGCCCCGTCTCTGTACCACATTGTCACTTTGGTGGGGCAGATCTTTAGTCTGGCTTTAGTGGGCTCCTTCTCTGGCCCCCAATGGCTGACATGTGTGGTTGAAGAAGTCTTGGTGTAGGAAGGAAAGACATGCTGGGGTGGCGCTGCTGTGGCCCAGCTGAAACAGCCCCGGTTAGTGGCCCACAAACAGTACAGGTGGCTGTTCTTTCATGGGCACAGCGTCAGCCCACCCTCTTAGTGCACCCCTGTGGTGGGTGGGGCAGGTATTGTTATTTCACATGATTGATGGGAGAACAGAGGCCAAGGGCAGTCAAGTGACATGCTCAAGGTAACACATCTGTGGTAGGCCTAGGATTTGGCACCATGTCCAGAGCCTTTATGGTATCCCCGCCACTTCCAAGAGCACTCTGATGGCCCCAGTGCTGCAAAAGTTGAGGCACCACGCCAAGGTTTTGCCCAATAATTCTCCTTTGAGCTCTTTTCATTGCTTAGTGACGCCAGCCTTTTTTGTTTTTTGAGATTTCGTGCTTTACGCTGTTCCTTCAGTGAGCTCAGCAGCTGCTGGCTCTGAGGATGACTCTGACAGCATTTATATTAGCTTTTGACCCTTCATTTAAGTACAGCTCTTTAAGAGATTGATTGATTATCTTCATCAGGGAAAAATTAAGTGGCTGAGTCTGGTGCTTGGTGATTCTGAGCAGCACAGGGGAGCCTGACACAGGTTGGAGCCTAGCTCTACACTGTGTGAACTGGAGGAAGTCACTTAACCTCCTTGAGCCTCTGACCCCTCCTCTGAGCTGTGTGATGAATCCCCCAGGGTGGCAGTGAGGATGAACTAGTATAACATTTGACCATCTGTGTGCACTAGCTATTCCCGGAGTATGCAAGGCACCTTCAACAATTTCTGTCTCAAAGAGGGACAGGTAGACATCTGGAAGGGGAGGGATGTCCTCGCTGAAGCTCTTTATCATGGGCATGTCTTCTTGTTAAAACAAATGTATTATAAAACATAAGACACGTAGGAGTGTACAAGGGTACTTCAAAAAGTTTGTGAAAAACAGAATTAAAAAATAATATGAATATTTCCATGAACTTTTTGAAGACCCCCTCATATATAATAGGTGTATATTTTAAGGATATTAAAATAAACATCCTTGTGCTCACCATCCAGCTGAAGAAAGAGAACACATGCATTAGTCCTTCACTCTGAGCGCTAGTGGAATCTGACCAGCCTGCTGCAGAACAGCATGTGATGTAAGCACTTATACCCTGCCTCTGGCAGGTTATTCTTGGAAGCACTAGAACACATTCATCCGGCCCCATCACTGCCAAATGCCGCGTGGACCCCAAAAGAACTATCTCAGAGAGCTTTTAACAATATTCAGAGTAAAGCCAGGGGACAGCCTGTGTTCTAGAGCTTTTCTTTCAGTGATGCTCTGTGAGTTTTTAGGCTCTTTCAGGCCCACAGCACTGTCTTAGGCCATGCAGGGCTAGAGAAAAGGAAGGCTGAGTGTGGTTGTTGGCAGGGCTAATGCGTGGGCAAGCTTCCTGGCAGTAGGCAGTTACCCAGGCTGGATGCTTGGGCCCAAAACAGATGGTCAGCACACAAAAGGTCATGACAGATAGCTCTGAGGGCAGCTTGGTGGGTGACCCGAAGCCAGACAAAGGCATATGAGCCTTGTCTGGGCCCAGCCAGCATCTGTTTGGTGAATTCTGGGCCTGAGGCAGGGTAGGCATGCACAGTCACAAAGGCCCAGGGCCTCCCTCTGCCCAAGATCCCATGATGCCAGCATCTGTTGGGTTGAGTCTGCTTTGTTGGGTTTAGGTCCCCTCCCCAGGTTCTTGGACTTTCCTTCATCAGGCAACATTCCTCTAAGGTCTGGGACCAGTGTGTCTTAGAGTGTAGTACTTGGACGACCTGCATGGGGACTGTCTGGACTGCTTGTTAGAATCCAGGTTCCTAGACCCTGCTCTAGACCTAGAACTCAGACTCTCTGGGGGCCTGGGAACATGCTTTCAACTAGCACCCCAATGATTTGGATGTGCACTAGAGATTGATGATCACCACCCCACAGACTCTCAACCTGAGATCAAGATTTGGGAAACAAGCCGATAGCCTGACTCTTGCCAGCCCTTTCCAAATTCTCCTAAATCACTTGGTGAGCTAGGGCCTAAATGAAAGAAGGGCTTGCCAATGGCTGGAAAAGGAGGGAGAGGAAGTTAAGGCCCATTTTCTACTTTTTATTAAGGCTTAAAATACTTAATCATGGCCTGGTTTCTTTTTGGATAGCCTTTATTCTATCGTGTGCTTCTGGGAGCTATGGCAGTTTGCAAAGCTATCAAAGGAGATTGACAGTGTTGTCTAGTTGAAATTTTTTTAAAAAAGGATTAAAGTGCTGGAAGGGAACATAAATTGGTCTGCATGTCTGGTACATGGTGGTTAACCTGGGATCTCCCTTCCTTGAATGTTGTGTCTCCTGTTTCAGCATCTTCCTTTTCCTTGGTATACTCCCTTATTTTGGTAGAGCATACACACCTCGGTGTTGTCCATTTTTTTGAGCCTTTTGGGCTTTCTGTAGTGTAAATCTAGTGCTTCTTAAGGAGCTTTTCCCACTGCTGGCTTATACTTCAGCTCTAGCCAGTTTGCTGAGTCAGTTCTAAGTAGTTCTAAGTTCCTTTATTTTCCAGTTTCCAGAATTTTGTTTTGCACTTCCTTTCTCTTTGTGTGAGTTTATGCTTTTTAAAAAAATTCTTTTCTTTTGCTCTGGTAGGGTGTGGGGAGGGAGCAAAAAATAAATGTGACAGTACAGTCTACCATTTTTCCTAATTTATGTAATTCTTGTAGTTATACCTTTCTACTGCTTCACCTTTTTTCCTTTATTTTATTTTTTACTGTGGTAAAATGCACATACAATTTACCATTTTAAGGATTGTTAAGTGTACAGTTCAGTGACACACAGTATGTTCACACTGTGCATGCACCACCACTATCCACTTCTAGAACTTTTTCATCATTCTAAATTGGAGCTCTGTACATATTAAATAACTCCCTGTTCTCCCCTTCCGCCGGCCCCTGGCAACCACCATCCTGCTTTCTCTCTCTGAATTTCACTATTCTAGGTATCTCATACAAGTGGAATCATACAGTATTTGTCCTTCTGTGTTTGGCTTATTTCACTTAGCATAGTGTCTTCAAATTCAACTTCTTTTTGGAACAAACACATAATGAATGGGTAAGTAAATGGAGACTCGATATTGATTGACCTCTGGCTGTCTCAGCTCAGAAGTCAATGGGCTTTTCCTGCCAGCCCAAAGCATCCATTAGCAGAATTGGTTAACATGCCAGATTAACTGTCAAGATCTTTAAAAACGGTGAGAAGAGCATGGCAAGTACAGTGAAGTGGACTCCGGCACAGAGACTAGTCTTGTTGGAAAGAGAAGGACATGAGGTACATGGGAGCAGTGACCCGGGACTCCTGTCTGCTAATGTGGAGGCTGTTCCAGCTCCTCTGCAGACCAGCTGGGATAGGAGCTAAGACAGTGCCCTCCAGTCCTCCTTGGGCTCACCAAGACTGTGGTGGGGGGTATGGAGCTCACTCCCAGGTGGGGACTTCCTGCACCAGGCTGTTGCTTGGGGCCCTGAAGATTTGGTTCTCCCCCACAGAGTTCTGCATGAATCCCCAGACAGTGCTGCTCCTGCGGGTCATTGCTGCCTTCTGCTTCCTGGGCATCCTGTGTAGTCTCTCCGCATTCCTTCTTGATGTCTTTGGGCCCAAGCATCCAGCCCTGAAGATCACCCGTCGCTATGCCTTCGCCCATATCCTCACTGGTAAGCCCAGGGCCTGCTCACAGTTGGGGAGGAATCGTGCGTACTGTCTGCAGTAGCAGGTGGGGACTCGGATTTCTATGAGCAGACTCTGTGCCAGGTGCTCATGTGAAAAGCTCTAGCCTTTTACAGAGCATCAGCGCTTATAAACAGCTTGCTTCAGCATTTGCGTGTACACTTGCCAGGATCATAATCCTACTCAGCCCAGCTGGAGAGAGGAGTGTTGTTAGAATTCCACAAGGAATCTCATGGCTCTCTAAAACCAGCATTTGGGGCCGGCCTGTGGCTCACTCGGGAGAGTGTGGTGCTGAACACCAAGGCCCCGGGTTCGGATCCCATATACGGATGGCCGGTTTGCTCACTGGCTGAGCGTGGTGCTCACAACACCAAGTCAAGGGTTAAGATCCCCTTACCGGTCATCTTTTAAAAAAAAAAAAAAAAAAAAGTAAAACCAGCATTTGAAGCTTAGCTGAGCTGAGGACCTGGGATGAGCAGGAAGGAACCAGGCTGTCTCCCCATGTCTCCCCTGGAGCACATGGCTGGGATCTCTCCTCTCCATCTTCTGCTTCCCCACAGACCAACCTTCCCTGCTTGTACGCGGCTGCTCTCCTCCCGCGTGACTGGGCCATTGTGTCCATTTGACTTGTGATGGTGCTGCCTCCAGTTCCCAAACTGCATGACCTTATCTGTTCCTAGTGGCCTTAGTATTCCAATTGCAAATTCTTAACACAGAGAGAATCTGACTGGTCTAGATGGGGTCAGGCAGCTGTCTCTAGCTCCAGGCCAAGAATCCTGTGGTCAAGAGAGCTCCTTACAGGGTCTGGAGCTGGGCAGGTTCTCTGAGGGTTTGAGTAGAGGGGCTGTGATTGGTTCCTCAAGCATCCTAGTTGCAGGGTGCCCGCTAATCCCCTTTCTGTGCCGTCCCTCTCTCCTCCAGTCCTGCAGTGTGCCACCGTCATCGGCTTTTCTTATTGGGCTTCTGAACTCATCCTGGCCCAGCAGCAGCAACATAAGAAGTACCATGGCTCCCAGGTCTATGTCACTTTTGCTGTTAGCTTCTACCTGGTGGCGGGAGCTGGTGGAGCCTCAATCCTGGCCACAGCAGCCAACCTCCTGCGCCACTACCCTACGGAGGAAGAGGAGCAGGCATTGGAGCTGCTTTCTGAGATGGAGGAGAATGAGCCCTACCCAGCAGAGTATGAGGTCATCAACCAATTCCAGCCGCCCCCCGCCTACACACCCTAATGCCAACCATGGGCTCGCTTCCTCGGCAGCCCCTCCCCCAATTCTACAGCTCCTTTCACACCCAGAGGAGCTCTTTTCCCCAGCAGGCCTCACTGGTAGGATCCTGACCATCTTCACCAAATCTTCCCCAGGAGAGCTTCTGCCTTTAGGGTTCTCCATGTATCCCTGCTCTCAAAACCTGGGGCTCATCAATTTTATATAATGCACTGTTGCCCCTCCTGTCACCTTCTGCCCTTTCATGTTCACTCGTCATTACCAACCAGGGATGGTCATACAAGTTTTCTCCCCTCGTGGGCCATATCTTTGGGACTGAGACTTTTCTTGGGGAGCTGCTGATAGTGAACAGTCCCAGATAGAAGAAGTATCAGCAGAGCCCAAGGGAAAGGGGACTGTACCCTGCAATCTCACTTCACAAGGATCAACGTTTGTTCCACGGCTGTAGCTCTGGGCTGACATACCCTCCCCCCACCCCCCATTTCTTCTTGGAGTGCCCCAGTACCGGGCTGCCCATTCCGTGGAATTCTCTGCACTTTAGTCTTTGGACTTGTCCTCACATGTGTTCTGGTCTTATGGGGAGAAGGAATTGCTGTTGGGAAAGCAGAGCAGTCACTCTCCTGCCCTGCCTTTGCTTCATGTGGCTGGAGCCCAGGCAAGGAGAGCAGAACCTGGTATGAGACTGAGGCCTCCTGGTGCCTATAAAGGATCAGAGTGGAGGGGACCACATCCCTTACCCCCTTCACCTTTTAAAATTTGAGTGGTTTTAAACGGAACAGATAAAACCAAGCAACAGCAATATTCTCTTTTTAACATAGGGACAAGGCTGTTGTCATTTTTCAGAAATGTATCCCATTCCCTTTAGCTCTGCAATATTTTTGCCCATAGCTCCTTCCAAGTTCCTCCCTGAGTCTCCAGCAGAATGCAGCCTCTCTTCCCTTGCTCCTTCTCTCCAATTACTGTGGCTCCCTGGGGCCTTCCTGTGGAACCCAGAGCTACATGGCCCCTGAGGGGCTGAGGACTGTGGCCTGGCAGGCGGGCCAGCGTGGTGCTCCTCAGGACTGCGGCACTGAGATATAACCTGGCCTCAGTTTAGGAACAGAGGCCACAGCAGGGCATGAACCCACCACTCTCCACATAGGAATTTAAAACCAGTGGGGCCCCATCATGTGAGGTGTCAGAACCACCTTGTAAGACTAGCAGGCCTGGAGGTATCCTTCAGACTCAGCCTGTCCCCTAGACTGTGGCTTGGGGCTACAGCTGGCTACGTGCCCCTCTCCCTTGAATGTACTCTGGTCTTGCTGTGTGCTGTTGGCTCTTTTTTGCCTGGCCATCACTCTAGCTACCCTGTTTGCTTTGAATCTGGCTGAATGTTCTACCCTGAGATCTGGGGCATAAAATGGGCAAAACTTGAGAGAGCTTCAGTGTGGATCCAGGTGGCCACGCTGTCCTTGTTAAATTACTAGCTCCTTTGGAATCACTGTTCAGAGCAGAGCTGAAAAGGAGATGGATTTGAATTTCCACCCACCCTTAAGGTGATAGACAATTTGAGCAAGACTGGAGAATGGACACTGATACTGAGCTGTGGCTACACAGTGACTGTCATGTCCCTATACATCTTTGGCCAGATTGACTGGGATGTCTGGACAGATGCCTGTGTGGGTGGTGAAGACCACATCTACACACGAGTAAGTCTTGGAGTTCACTTCTGTGATGTCAAAGTGTGTCCCAAGGTGACTCTTCCACTCTTCCAGACTCCTCTCTTAGGCAACAAAGGCTGCTGATTGATACCTGAGCACAAAGCCAAGGAGCTGAATTCATTCTGTCTTTCTGTAAAGTCCTGAGTTTGTTATTGGCAGATTTCCCTGGTATGGCCAGCTTTTTCCAACCATGGGCATCTGAGTAGGCAGACCAGAAGACTGGTCACCGAACACGCATGCCAAAGTGACTGGTCATCTCATGAGGACTTGGACATGACCCTGTGGACCATTCTGTGTGATTCAGAACCCATTTTTTATTAGCTTCCCATGCCTTTGGTCTTTCTTTCTCTTTTCCCCTGCCATCCTGACACTAATAGTTTGTCAATATAAATTCCCCTGGTTGTATTTTTTTTTTCTAGGAAAAAAATTAAAAAGCAAAACAAAACGAAAAAACCAGAAACCACCACAAATAAGAATGTAAATGCCAATGGCTGCCTGTCATTTTTGTGTTGTAATTTTCCTGATTTGGTTTGTTCACTTTTTCTCAGAGAAGCAGGTGACATTGATGAGGCTTATAATTTAAAAGAAAGTTCAGAGGGACTTGGCATGTGCCTATTCCACACATGGCATTTTCACCTCCAGGAGCCTCCTCATTCTGACAACTTCCACACAGGAAATTTCTAGGTCCCACAGGTAGGAACAGTAGATGACTCCTGCCCAAGTCCTCGCCTCGGAACTCCGAGCTCTTTTTTCTGCATCCCCCGGTGAGCTGCAGAAGAGAGAGCTGCTTCTGAACCTCTAGCTATGTGTGGGAAGAAACAGACTCCTCAGGCTGTGGCCTGCAGAAGAAACTGCTTTCTTTGAAAGCCTAGGAATGATACCTAGTGGGCGAGGCATGGGAGGAGCATTACCTGTGGAGAAGCTCTTCAGGGGCAGTGCCAGGCCTGCATGGTTGGCCTCCGTACACTCACTCATTCCCTTATACATTCAGCCCACACACCGTGCCCCAAGTGTATATCACAATAAAAGAGCATTGGGCTCCCTTTGGGGAGAAGCCCATTTACAGTTCTTTTTTTTATCCCTGGGGAGAGCATACATCTTTCTCAGGAGCCAGGAGTGTGTCCTCTCTCATTTCGTGTCCATTCAGACATTTGTGAAGAGCCCCTCCAGTGTGCACCACCGGCCTCATGAGAGGAACATGATGACTGACGGGGGCCTGTCTCCAAGGAATGCATGTCCTTAGTCCAGGAGATGGACTTGTCCACAGAAAGGCAAAGCAAAGCGAGTGTCTCCTAGACAGCTGGGAAAAGTGCTGTGCCCACAGGGGAGGCTGGTTCTGGACCTGAGTGATTACAAAAGGTTCCCTGGAGGGGGCAGCTCAAGCCAGGCTTGAAGTGGGGTGGAAGGGGGTGGGCGTTCCCGCTGAGGGAATGGCAAGAGCAAAAGCACACTGGTGGCCAGGATGTGGTGAAGAAGAGGTGAGAAAGGTGAGGAGCTCATCTAGTGCAGCAAAAGCAGTGGGGAGCCCGGGGGGCAGGGTCGAGAAGGGATTTTAATGGCTGGTGACAATGTGCCTGGTGTTAAGTGGAAGCGTCTGCAGTTGTAGGACAGATAGGACATGGTGTGGAGGACTTGTGACCTGGTAGAAGGGAAGAGAGCAGTCAGAGGTGGCCCCAGTGTCTCAGCCAGGTGCTGGAGTAGGGAACCCAGGAGCCCCAGTCCCTGCTGACCCACCACGTTGCAGGTGAAAAGAGGCATCAGCGGTGCAGACGAGAGGCGCTCACACACGTGAAGCTGTGGGACATAAAGGGCCGCGAGAAGAGGACCTTGGGGAACAGGCAGAAGTGGCTACATCTGGGAGGAGGGCAATTTCCACAGGATAACTAGAGAGTCTTCAGCTGGCATCTCACCTACAGATGTCCGCACTCTGAGCCACTACATTAATGGGCCAAAGTTTCTGTGGGGAGACACAAAAGACTCAAACATTATGGCCCTTGTTTCTAAATAGTCTACAGTCTTTCCTCTTCCACTGCATTTTTGTGTGGGAGTAGCATTTTAATGGGGGTTGGAAAGTATATGGAGAAAAGAAAATGTCTTTGTTTTCTTTTTGTCTATTATCATTTTTTAGTTTTTTTATTGAAACTTAAATGATTATATATATTTGCGGGGTACAGAAATGAATATCAATACATGTATACAACATGTGGTGATCAAATCAGGATAACCAGTATACTGATGTTTACAAAACGTAATCAGTCTTTGTGACTCTTAACTAATTTCTCACTAACCCCCATCTTTCTCCCCCTTTCCCACCTCTAATAACCACAGTTCTTTTCTCTCTCTCTCTCTTTTTTTTAAGTTCAATGTATTATTGTGATTCATTCTCTCTCCTCCCACTTACGAGGACATGCAGTATTTCTCTTTCTGTGCCCGGCTTATTTCACTTAACATAATTTTCCCTAAGTTCATCCATGTTGCTGTGAATGGCAGAATTTCGTTCTTTTATATGGTCGAGTAGTATACCACATTTTCCTTATCCAGTTGTCTGTCCATGGACATTTAGGTTGATTACAGCTGTTGGCTATTGTAAGTGGAGGTGTCCCTTTGACATGATGATTTCCATTCCTTTGGGTCTACACCCAGCAGTGGGAATGCTGGATCCTATGGTAGTTCTATCTGTAGTTGAGGAGCTTTCATACTGTTTTCCATAGTGGCTGCACTAATTTACAGTCCCACCAACGGTGTAGGAGGGTTCCCCTTCTCCACATACTCACCGGCATTTGTTATTCTGTCTTTTTAATGTCGCCGTTTTGAATAGGTCCACCTGAAGTGAAGGCACTCTGTTAGGGACACTGGTTTGAGAATTAAAATATCAGTTCCTCACAGTAAGCTTTGGGCAAAATGCTTGGTTTTGTTGCTGGGGGAGGGGGCAGTTTCCTGAGGAAAGACTGCACTGGTGTCAGAGCTGAAGGATTTATGTTGGACCGGCCTGCCCATTCAGCTGAATGGGACAACACAGTGGGTGGTGAGGGGCTTCAAAAGATGTTCAAGGGGATGTAGAGGCCTCTCAGCCCAACTATGTGTCTAAGGAGTTAGGTGATGAAAGAACTTTCAAAGAGACTATGGTGGTTCTATCTTGTTTAAGGGGCTGTACGGGTCTCTGAGAATGGGGCCTGAAGGATGCAGGGGCCACACACAGCCATTTGGAAGGTTTTTGTCCTTATTTCTGTCTCTATTGAAAATAGCAACTAGCCCTGTAAAGGACCTTCTCTTCATGGTGAGGTAGACACGTAGCCCAGATGCCCTGCTCGGTTTCACCTGTCTCTTGGGTGCCTCCCACCTGGATTTCTAGTGCCACCACTATTGGTGCGCTTTCCTTCCGGGAGAACCTTAGGGTGGCGAATGTGTTTTGTTTAATGACGGGGAGGGTGTCCCTTATTCTCCCCCACCTGTTTGCCTCATACATCTCAACCTGGGCCACAGGATGAAGCTCCAAGTTCTTGGTCACCGTTCAGGGAAAGGGACATGATCTAAGTTGAGCACAAGAGAATCATCCTGGTACCTTAAATAAAGAGGTTAGTGTGAGCCTGGGGCTGCTGGTGGCCATCTTCACCACCTTTGGGGAGACACTGCCTGAGCAGACACACGGAGCAAAGAAATGGAGAGAAATCAGGTCTTCAAGTCATTAAGTCCCTGAACCCAGCCAGGTTCATAGGACTAATATGAACTTTTCAGTGATGAGAACCAGTAAATTCCATTTAATTAAGATAGTCTGATTTCTGTGTCTTGTAGCTGATAAGTGTTCTGACAATAACCGTGGCATTCCAGGCCCTCATGGGCTGAGTCCATCCCCCTAACTGCATCCTTCAAGCCCCATTCTCAGAGACCCGTACAGCCCCTTAAACAAGATAGAACCACCATAGTCTCTTTGAAAGTTCTTTCATCACCTAACTCCTTAGACACATAGTTGGGCTGAGAGGCCTCTACATCCCCTTGAACATCTTTTGAAGCCCCTCACCACCCACTGTGTTGTCCCATTCAGCTGAATGGGCAGGCCGGTCCAACATAAATCCTTCAGCTCTGACACCAGTGCAGTCTTTCCTCAGAAAACTGCCCCCTCCCCCAGCAACAAAACCAAGCGTTTTGCCCAAAGCTTACTGTGAGGAACTGATATTTTAATTCTCAAACCAGTGTCCCTAACAGAGTGCCTTCACTTCAGGTGGACCCATTCAAAACGGCGACATTAAAAAGACAGAATAACAAATGCCGGTGAGTATGTGGAGAAGGGGAACCCTCCTACACTGTTGGTGGAGATGGTTATATCTGGGGGTCTTGGATTCAGAGATGGTGCCACTGATGGTGGTTGGGATGTGTGAGCACAGGGGCAAGGCCTACACCAATCAGAGATCCCTCCTGGCACAAGCACCCATAATTGCTCCCTCAGCCCTCCTTTCACTGTGATAAGACATGAGGCCACTGACCAGCTCTGCTTTCTTACAGAAGTTTTGTGTCCTATCTTTAAACAGAGCTGGGCTTTGAAGTCAGGTTTGTCCACTCTCAAACACGGTGGGCAAACTGAGCCTTGATTACACTGGCCCTTCCTCAGGAATTGTTTCTTTTGCTTCTCTCCCTTCTCTTCCTTGCCCTTTTCTCCTTGCTGCATTCCAGCCCTACCCAGCTTCTGACTTCCCTGTTTTTCTTTTCTACTCTGAGCTAATGCTTTGCTTGAGTAGTGCTTGGCACTCCTGAAGACACACGTCCTGGTTGTTTTGGGTAACCACCCACCAAACCCAGTCCCACCCCCATATGAGTTTCTTCATTCTGAAGTCAGCCTCATGGGATGAGAGGGAGTGGACAGCAGCAGACAACAGAAGACAGTGGGACTGATACATTTATGCATTAATTCCTCAGAACTCGTGAAATTTCTGCTGATCTTGGAATGATGCTATATTAGTCAGGCTTCTCCAAAGAAACAGAACCATCAATAGGATATGAATACAAATACAGAAAGAGAATTATAAGGAACTGGCTCATACAATTATGGAGGTTGACAAGTTCCAAGACCTGCAGGGTGAGTTGGCAAGCTGGAGAACCAGGAGAGTTGATGGTGTTGTTCTAGTCCGAAGGCTGGCAGGCTTCAGACCCAGAAACAGCTGATATTTCAGTTCAAGTCCAAAGGCAGGAAGAAAGCTGATGTCCTAGCTAGAAGACAGTGAGGCAGGAGGAATTCCCTCTTGCTCAGCTTTTTTGTTCTATTCAGGCCTCCAACTGATTGGATGAGGCCTACCCACATTAGGGAGGGCAATCTGCTTTACTCAGTCTATCTATTTAAATGTTAATTTCATCCAAAAACACCCTCACAGAAATACCCAGAATAACATTTGACAAATGTCTGGGTACCCTGTGGCCCAGTCAATTTGCCACATAAAATTAACCATCACAGATGCCTTCTTTAACACATGTTCAATATCTAACAAATATCTGTATGGTAAAATTTTTCCCCCAACCTGGACTGACTTACTTCAGAAAAATGTTCAGAAATTGAAGAGCGCCCATGTGAGCATTCTAAGTGGATGAAAGGTTGGAAGGAAAGTAAACAGCTCTAGGGCTGGCTCGTGGCTCACTAGGGAGAGTGTGGTGCTGATAACACCAAGGCCATGGGTTTGGATCCCATATAGGGATGGCCGGTTAGCTCACTGGCTGAGCGTGGTGCTGACAACACCAAGTCAAGGGTTAAGATCCCCTTACTGGTCATCTTTTTAGGGAAAAAAAAAAAAAAAAAGTAAACGTCTCTAGAGAAAAGAATGAAGTAACAATCTTAAATGTGTGAAGAGATAATTACTTACTAACTCGATGTGTGACCTGAAATGACACTTCCCTTTAGTACTCAGTTTCCTCATATGTAAAGAGGGGCTGAACTAGATGACTTTAAAATTCCTGCCAGCCCTGAAGTTCTATGACTTCCTGAGAGGGGAATACTACCCCCCATATCCACTGTGGTAGATCAAGAAGGAATAAATTTGGATTTTTCTTTTTGGCGGCTAGCTGGTATGGGGATCTCGACTTTTTTTTTTTTTTTTTAAAGATGACCAGTAAGGGGATCTTAATCCTTGACTTGGTGTTGTCAGCACCACGCTCACCCAAGTGAGCAAACTGGTCATCCCTATATAGGGATCTGAACCCGTGGCCTTGGTGTTATCAGCACCACACTCTCCCAAGTGAGCTATGGGCCGGCCCTGGGATCCCAACTCTTGACCTTGATGTTCTAATCAACTATGCTAACCAGCCAGCCTGAATTTATTTTAAGCTTTTAAAAAACCCTTTTGTTTTGAAAAAATTTTGTACTTGCTGAAGAGTTGCAAGAATAGGACAATGAATTCCCATTTACTTGTACCTTTCAACTAGACTTACCAACTGTTAACATTTTTGCCACATTTATTTACATTGATATAATTCACATACCATGAAATTCAACCTTATGAAGTTTAATTGGTGGTTTTTAGTATACTAACAAGCTTGTGCAGCCATAACCACGATCTAATTATAGAACATTTCCATCACCCCCACGAGAAGTCACTCCCCACTCCTGCCTTCCCTCAGCACCTAGGAACCACCAATTTTCATTCTGTCTCTATGGATTTGCCTAGCTGGACATTTCATATAAATGGAATCATACAATATGTGGCCTTTTGTGTCCAGCTTCTTTTAGCGTAATGTTTTCGAGGTTCATCCACATTGTAGCATGCATCAATACTTCATTCCTTTTTATGGCTGAATCATGTTCCATTGTATGGCTATACCACATTTTGTTTGCCCACTCCTCAGATGATAGACATCTGGGTTGTGTCTTCTATAAATAATACTGCTATCAACATTGTAGAGCTAGGGCTGGATCTCTGGTGCTCACAGACCCCTTGAGCTCATTCAAAAACCCTTTACACACGGGTCTATGAGCTAGGTAACTGGCAAAAAGGTCCTTGGAGCCTTGGTTGAAGAAGGAATAGTCGTTATTCAGCACACACAACACTATGAACTAAGCACTCCACAGAGAAACTCAGAGACTCAACAGCTACCGGCAAAGTGCAAAGAAAAACTGAGCAGCTGCCAGCAGAGTAAACATGCTCTATTTTTATTTTTTATTTTTTTATTTTTTATTTTTTTTGTCTTTTTCGTGACCGGTACTCAGCCAGTGAGTGCACCGGCCACTCCTATACAGGATCCGAACCCGCGGCGGGAGCGTCGCAGCGCTCCCAGCGCCGCACTCTACCAAGTGCGCCACGGGCTCGGCCCAAACATGCTCTATTTTTAGATGCAAGCTCTGCTGGCCAGCTCTGCTAACAAACTGAAGAACACACAATAGCAATTAACTAGAAAGATACATTGGTGCACATGGGCACTAACTCCACCCACACACAACTTGTTTACAAGAAATGTGGAGTGAGCCTGACTAAATTATCCTATTTTCCCCACAAACATTCATGTACAAGTTTTTATGTGGACATATGTTTTAATTTCTCTTGGGTATATACCTAGGAGTGCAATTTATGGGTCATGGTAATGGCTGACCTAAAAGAAACTGAGGCTGAACATATAAAGCATAGATTTACTGGGCCAATATGATGACTGCAACCAGAGAAATGCATAGGTCAGGTTGCCCTGAGAAATGCATTCCAAAGAGGGCCAGAAGAGCTTAGCTTCTTATAACCACAAGGAGAGGGATGACTCAAAGGAGAGAGAGAGAGAGAGAACAACCCCATCTAATTACTTCATTGGTTTTTCTCTGAGGTATAGATTTGGACTTGTTACTAGGTTACATTCTACATGCAGCAACCTAGGGTAAGGGTCACAAGAAGCATTCTTGGTTATTTTATGGCTTTCTGGTGTCATCATGTCTGCTTCTAAGTAAAAATGGTCTTATGATAATGTTTTCCAGGACATGCGGATTTGACTACTCACTTTTTCCAGATTTCCCAAGGCACTATAATTTAGCTGACTTGGTCAAAGCATATTTTTTGTTGTTGTTAGCATAGCTTTATGCTTAATACTTTGAAGAACTGCCAGACTGTTTTCCAAAGCAGCTGTACCATTTTGCATTCCCACCAGCAATGTCTGAGGACTCTAATTGCTCCACATCCTTGTCAACACTTGTCATTGTCTGTCTTTTTTATTCTAGTCATCCTAGTGGGTGTGAAGTGGTATCTTGTGGTTTTGACTTGCATTTCTCTAATGACTAATGATGTTGGACATCATTTCATGTGCTTATTGGCCATTTGTGTATCTTCTTTGGAGAAATGTCTATATTGAAAGCCTTTGCCCATTTTAAAATTGGGTTATTTGTCTTTTGATCATTGAGTTGTAAGAGTTCTTTTTATATTCTGAATACTAAGCCCTTATCAAGGTGGCATAGAGTGACAGTGGCAAGGTGCCTACATTCAGAGATAAGTTTATGCCCAATACATATAGATCTAAAACATTCTGGAGAAAAGGAAACTATGGCTTGATATTTTCTATTGCAATAATTTTTTTTAACAAATAGAACTTTAGCTATCTCATCAAACCCTAGGGTGAAGGAAATAGATGTTAGAAACTCTTGCTCTGATCTTACCTAGGGGTGTATTAGTCAGTACACTTTTAGTTGCAAAACGACTAAAATCTCAGCTCAAATTGGTCATGCCAGAAAGGAATTTATTGCCTGAGTACCGGAAAAGTTAAATAATGAAGTGAATTCAGGGGCTCCCACGATGCTATCTGGCTCGAACTTTCTACTCTCTCTTTCAGCTCCACTCTTGGATATTTGCTCCATTTCCCAGCCAGGCCTTTACCTAATGGTGGTTAAGAGGACTGCTTAACTTCAGGCTTTCCTCAGAGCACTACATTCAACAGAAAACAAGCAGGCTCTTTCCTTGCAGTTTACAGATGACCCAGGATTCACTCTGATTTGACCGGGATTTTGTGTCCTGATTGGTCTGGGGTCTGGGAATTACTTGTCTACTCCTTGTGCTGGGAATAGAATCACATGGATGAGAGGAAGGTGGGGTGCTTCCATGAAAAGGAAATCTAAGCAGTTTTACTTAAAAAGGGGGAAATGGATGCTGAAACAGCAAATGTCTCCCAAAAATGATAGAACACTGGGCTTGTAAAGCCAGCCCATACCCTGAGCTTTCCCTTTCCCTGCAGAATTGGGCTCCCCTCCTTGGTGTTGTTGGCAGAGCCTTGTCTTCACTTTCCACTAGCACACTCATCACATGGTGTTGTCATAGGTTGTTCCCATGTCTGTCTCCAGAATGTCTTCTCTCAGATCTCAGCAAGAAAGGAAATAAGATAGCTACTCAAATAAATGAAAGGTCATACTAGAGATATACCACAATATGCAATGGGTATTCAAGGAAGGGCAAGATTGAAGGGGTCAAGAAAACTATTCTAGGGTCTCTTTGAGGGCCCTGAGAAATTAAACAAATGAGTAGCTGACAGGGTCCAAAATATCCCCTTTACTATTGATAGAAGGGCTGGGTTGGAGGACAAGGCTTTAAATCTGTTAACTAAGTGAGCTGCTAATACAAATCCCATAACAAGGCAGACTAATGCACTCAGTCATGGCAGCATTAGACCAGAGAAAGCCTCCTGTGGCCCTGCAGGAGTAGAGCCCCTCAGCAAGAGCAGTAGGATTCTATACCCTGCAGGCGACTCACTCCCAACAGGAAGGAGGGGTGGAGTTGGCCTATGCATGACCAGTTCCCTGGCCCCACCTACCTATCATAGTAGTAATCTTTTACTTTCCCTGGGGCAAAGTAAATAAAGGAGAGGAAAGAGAACAGGAATATTACCTCAGTGGAGCCTCCTGCACGTGGAAGGAAACCAGTAAGGTTTCCAAAGGTTTATGGAGAAACTGGCATTTAAGATGAGCCCACCTAGGTCCTGAGCAGGGGGAAGTAGAGACTTCAGGCCAATACTATTGGATGCAGCTTCTTGTTACCCCCACTGTCAACATGGCCCTACTCTTGTCCCATGTCCAATAACTGCCCTCTTGCCTTGCCTCCTAGCTTGGGTTGCTATGGCGCAGTACCTCTACACCCTGGTACTCGGGTCCCAACTTGCTCATACGTGGTTGTGCATCTCTATACCCTAAGATAATTTCCCAGCTGCAGCTGGCTTTGTTCCTCTGCACTTGCAACACTGCAGTGAATAGGTCTACTTCCAGGTCCAGCAGCCCTGCTGCTGGGCTCCTTTCCACAGCGAAGGTATAGTATTAACCTAAGGTGAGCTAGAAACGCACTAACCACAGGGAAGGGAGGAAGCAGTAAGGAGTTGTGTGCTCCACTTCCTGCCCTGGGCTCCAGGCCCTGCACTGCCTGTTGGGAAAATGGGGGTAACTCTTGCCTACTACATGAGGCAGGGAAACCTTGCTCCCAAGGCTGGGTGTGGGTAGAGGCTGCCTGAACACGTATTCTAACCAAAGATGCTCATCTGGTTCTGAGAAAAGTTGACTTGAGGTGTCTCTGGTCTTGCAGTTCCACACACAGCTCCATCCTTGGTGACAGAAAGCTGCTTTTATGAATTGTTTTTAGGTTATGAATTAGGAAGAAATTGCCTGCTGTGAAGAAAGAGATTCCACATACTGAGGATTAAGTGGATAAATACTGTAAGCACTTTCCATTCTGAATAATGGATGAATGGAGCTTTGGATTGCATATGCATTTTGAAGGGAAGAAAAGGCACTTAAAGCTGCCTTTTGGCCTGATAATTGGAGCCCAGGGGTTGCATCAGACTTAGACAACATACTCTTCAAGCACGTGCTGGGGAGGGACCAAGGCATAGACACCAAAGCTAACAATAACCAAATTAGAGTAGGTCCATTTAACCCTCTATGGAATGTCTGCCCTCGGGTGTAATGCCTGAGAAATTATTTCCGTACATTGCCTCTAAGACAATAACACAGTTGCTTCCTAACTCTGCCTGAGCCTCAAAGTGGGAGACAGGTCTCTAGTCTGGGACCTGGAACCTGCAGGCCATGAGGAAGGGCAGGACAGAGGGCAAGGGCATCTGCTAAGGGACACCAGAGAGGGACGACTGGAGAGGGAGTATACAGAGTCCCACCACTGTCCAGGCAGAGAGAGCCCATGATCTAACTCCCACCACCAGTTTTCCGGACAAGGATACTCTATTGAGCCCCATGACAGTATCTTCAAGTTGGGTTCCCTGGCAGCATATTTTGAGATGGAGATTAGCATGCAGGAAATGTATTGGGCATGCTCTCAGGTTTAACACCTATGGGGGAAGGGAAGGAAACAGCCTTAGTCAAAAGGAGAAGTTGGCTGCAAAGTAGTCTCTACAAACACCTCAGCTGACCCCAGAGAGTTCTGAAGCTGGAATGGACTTAAGTGTTGTCCTGAGCTGGAGTGAGGGGCCAGGCCTTTATACCCCAGCTTTGGCCAGTCACTAGATGCATGCTGTCCCCAGAGAGGGGGGTGTGACCTTGGGTCAGGAAGCTCTCTTCACTTGGGGGCAATTCCTGAAGATGGCCGACAATGGAGAGCTTGGTCAGCCAGCAACACTCCCAGCAGCAAGAGGCAGAAATCCTTCTGTCATTAAGGGGGATATGAGTGGTGTACCGGGGTGTCCACTAACCCTTGTGCCACTCAGATCCACTCCTTTATATGGATTCTGGAAGCAGCACTTCTTTTTCTGGGGGAAACTGATGGTTCCTGGAATGAACCGCAGTCCCCCCAATGCAGATGTTCTCGAGGCCTCAACTGATACCAGCTCCCTCTTCTATTCATTTTAGATTGTCCTCGCCCTTAGAAGCACCTCTACTGAGCCCTGGCCACCATACTGTTTTCTGGCCATGGCTGCTGCATTTGCCCATTTACCCTCAAAATGGGGTAAGGGTGTATGAAGAGACACCCACTGGATCAGCTAAGCTTTGCTCCCATTGTGCAACTGCAGCCCTGCCTCCTTCTGATGGTCAGGGTCAATTACTCATACCACGATGGTGACTCCTGCTTCTTGCCTACCAGTCCTTTGGCATAGTTTTGTTGTATCCCCTAAAGGAAACATTTCATCTTTGGGAAACAGGACCTCAAAACCCTTGAAGCTTAGAGTTATGGTGACAGAAATACCCACTGAGATTAATAGTAAGTGGAGCTACTCCTACTTCGACCCCTCAGTTTCTGGACCCATCAATTCTTTCCAGCGGGACATAATACCATACTGATTATTGATAGGGTGTATACTGTGTCCTGGAAGATGGGGCTCCATCCTTACTTGGTATCATTTCTGAGCTAGCACCTCATTTATGCCTTCAACAGGCCACTCCTTCTGTTCATGGCAGCATATTCTGGTGAATCCCACAGTCATGTGCCACCCTCATGCCTCCTTTGCTCTGCAGTGGGGTCCTTGGGTCTAACGTGATGTTATGTGGGATGCTATGTCAGTGCATAAACACCCAGTAAGACCTCAGATAGTGGTGCTGGCTGAGGACCTGCAAGCAGAAAAGGCAAACCATACCCATAATGTGTCAATTCTAGTCAAAATAAATTGCTGCCATTTCCAGGATGGAAGGGACCCACTGTAGTCAACTTGTCAAGTGACAGCTTGCTCTTCTTGAAGGATGCTGCTGTTTTGGGGGATCAGCATTGACTTCATTGCTGGACATTCAGCAGTAGCAGTGGCTACATCAGCCTTTGTGAATGAGAACCCATGCTATTGGGTCTGTGTATTGTCCCTATTCCTACCACCATGGCTATTCCATTCACATGCCCACTGTGCCAGTAATGGGGTGGCTGGCTGATAGCATTGGCTGATGTCAAACTGACTGAATCATTCTGTCTCCTTGGTTGTTTAGTGTTTCTTTTTCTTTTTTTTAAAGAGTTCTCTTCTATTAGAGACACAAATAAGCTATTATTTGATCCACTGGTTTTGGCTGTCATACTCGGCTTTGAGGGAAGCTGGTCTGAAAGAATGAATCCTCCTTGTAGGGACTTGCTGTGCCAAGACATGGTTTAATAGAGAAAGCAATGATACACATGATGAACTGGACAAAGCAACTCCAGAGCCTGGGTGGGACATTTCTTCCCAAGGTCCCTGTCTCATGAAGGTTGCGGCAGGGCAGACAAAGAGCAAGACAGAAACAGAGCACCCCAAAGAGATTTAAAAATTTTTTCTTTATTTTTATAGCAGTTTTAGTTTTACAGAGAAATTGAGCAGAAAGTACAGACAGTTCCCATACTCTCCCCACCAACATATGCAGTTTCTCCTATTATTGACATGTTACATTAGTGTGCTACATTTGTTACAATTATGAATCAATATTGATATGCTATTGTTAACTTAATTTTATATTAGGGTTTTCTCTTTGCATTGGACAGTTCTATGGGTTTTGCCTAATGCTTAAGGTTGTTCAGTGTTTTTCATGGAACATGCTCTCTGGTGGGCATCTTCACACTTCTTGCCTATTCAAATAGTCCATCCACATGCCTCTATCCCAGACCTCCTTGTTCTTGATTTTCTCACCTTTCTGCTTCCAGAGCCCTGTTCAACTAGTCAAGGCAATTGCTATTACCCATGAGTCCATATATAGTCTAACCTTAGGCTGCATTTCTTCACACACAAAGTGGATGAACAGATGTGCCACTGAGATTTATCCACTGGGAGGATTTCCCTTGCCACTGTTTTTCAAGGTCAGCCCACCATGGGCTTTAGCACAGCCACAGTTCATTTTCATCTGGTATCCTCATACCAGTCTGGTCCATCTGTGAATCAAGCTTTGCTTTTTTTCCTTCTTTGTCAGTTGATCATAAAGGGACCTTACGCCCCCATGCAGCTGTAGGTGTGAGCCAATGGAGAGGCACTGGAGCAACAGTGGCAGGTGACATGGGTGTCTAGGCCACCTGCCTGCGTAGCTCTGCTCATGCCCAATTCTGGATGTACCACTTTCTCTTACTATAGATTATTACTAGGCCCACTCAAGTTTACGTCTTGGTGGGCTTGATAGGCAGAACCTAACCTATACAGACTGTTCTAGACACATGGTCACTTGGTGCCTCTTGCCAAGTGTTCCATCTCTGGCAGGATCTAGTAGTACTCCAGGAGCTATTCTTCAAAAGTTTTATAATTTTCTACTACACATGGTATGGTCTTGCTCCAGAACTCTAGGAACCTACATTTGTGATTGTCCTACTGGGGCTTGCTATAAACTCCACCTTGGATACCTGTAATGGGGGGTGACCAGAGGCTCAGCAAAGCTGCTTGCTAAGATAGAAGGAGAATCTAGAATGGACAATAGAGGAAGGGAGATGATGAGTATCATTTGAAGCATCAAGACTGTAGGGTCTGCCACTTGTACCACCTGGACCTGCTGCACAGCCCTCTCCTATTTTGGACCCACTCAAAGCCGGCAGCCTTTTGTGTTACCTGGTATTTAGGCTAGAGCAGTATTCCCAGGTGTGGAATATGCTGCCTCTGAAAAATGAATAGACATACCAGAAGTTGTGCTCCTCTCCTGTGGGAGGTATGATTTGCAATCATTTATTCCTCCCTTTACAAGATGTCTCAGCTTGCCTAGACCACTGGACTCCTAAAAAGTTCACTGATGAGGCAAGCTCTTAAATATTCATAGGGCTTATTTTCCACTTTTTAGAGTGTATGTGTCTCACCCAAAGTACTTGCCACTTCTTGCTCATCTGGCCTTATTAGCATGAGGCACATGATGTCATATTAGGGACTATATATAGGACTAATAGGAAGTTCTAAGAAATATCCAGTCCTCACCTCTTTTGAACATATTTTGACAGAGTTAACACAGCCATAAATATATACTGTTATCCATTCCAAGTGAATGTAAAACATTGGATAGAAAAGAATGAGTTGGCCAGATCAATGACCAGATAGTATACGCTGTGCAGACTATGGAAATCTACTCCAGCAAAGACTACATCTGGCACAGCAGCTGTAACCGGGGCTACTATTTGGTTTGTTGTAGTCTACTGTCACTCTGCAGGATATACCTGGATTTTGTAGGGTACAGACTGGTGAATTAAGAGGAGATTTGATGGGATCACTACCCATACATCCTTTGTTCTTGAAGGTGGCCCTAATCTCTGCCATTCCCCTGGGATGCAATATTGTTTCTGATTTATTATCTTAGCTGGTTGTATTAGTTCCCTATTGTGGCATAACAAATCAAATCAAAATTTAGTGGCTTAAAACAAATATTTATCATATAGACAGTTCCAGACACAGTTCTGTGGGTCAGGAATCCAGGCATGGCTTAGTGGGTACTTCTGGCTCACAATCTCTTACAAGGCTTCAGTAAAGATGTTAGCTAAGGCTGCAGTCATGTCAAGGCTCAAATGGGGGAGGATTCACTTCTGAGCTTACTTGCATAGAGCTGTTGGCTACTCATGTGTCCTTACCAGCTATTGCTGGAGACATCAGTTCCTTGCCACATATGCCACTCCATAGAGCTACTCACAAAATGGCAACTTGTCCCCCCCCCCCCCCCCGCTGCCAAAAAAGATCTCTGAGAAAGGGAAAGAGCAAGACAGGGTACCCAAAATGGAAGCCACAGTCTTTCTGTAATCTAATCTCAGAAATGATATCCTATTACTTCTGCATATTCTACTCACTGGAAGTGAGTCAATAAGCCCAGCCCACACTCAAGGGGAGGGGAATACACTAGGGCATAAATACCAGGAGGTGATGAGGATCACTGGGGGCTATTTTAGTGGTTTCCTACCAAACTAGCAAATCCTTCCCCCTATGAATCTGGCCTCCTCTTCAGTTCTGGATCTGAAAACTGGCTCAGGTATGGAAATCAGGCAAGGGATCTTAGCTTTTCTTGGGGGGAACTTCCCTTAGCTTCTTCATCATCCACTCTTGGTTTCTTTTGATTATATAGAGTTGGCAAAGCCCTTGTGGGCTGCCCATCTCTCCTGCCTCTGGGATGCCATGTTCTGTTAACCATCTCCATAGCTAAGGGTTAGGCTTTTCTGGCTGCCACATCAACCTTGCCACTCATTGTGACAACTGCGCTTGATTTGCTTCTTATAGTAAGTACTGCTACCTGGCTTCTATTATTTTGGGATCTCCACTGCTATCAGGAACCCAGTTCTGTAAGGCAGCTCCTACTATGATCCCCAGACCATGCAGGAACACCCAGTGATTATCTCAGTAATGTTGCCACTCCTCTCACCAGCCATCCCTATTGGTTCAGTAAATAAGGCATCCTCTGGGCCTTCCCAAAGAACACAGTCATCTGGTGGGCTTTCATTTTAAAAGGAGTAGAGGCAGTGTGAGTACAGGTAAGGTTGGGAGATTTGGTGGTGGGAAAATGTGGCAGTTCTTGTCTAATGGTTTCTAATTTCTCATATAAACAAGGCAGGTCATCAGCTGAGAGTTGGGTCTCAATAATAATGTTTGTACTGTGAGACCTATCTCCTTGGTCATAATTGCCACTACTGGAAAAGGGATGGGCTCCTAATCCAAGTGAAGGCATTAGATTCTTCCTTTTGGGAGCCTCAAATGAGGTTCAAAGATATTAGTATCTGTTAGTGCTCAAACTGGAAGGATTTGTAAATTTAGAAACTGTGGGTCAGACATCTTTCTTTATGTAAATGGAAAAGCAGAGAAGATTTGGGTAGAGGTTGGGTGAATGAGGAATAAAGCAGAAAGAAAGTAGAGAATAAAAATGGAAAGAAAATAAATAAGAGGGCTGGCCGGTTAGCTCACTAGATAATGTGTGGTGCTGATAACACCAAGGTCACGAGTTCAGATCCCCATACCAGCCAGTTGCCAAAAAAGAAGAAAATTAAATAGGTAGATAGATAGATAGATAGATAGATAGATAGATAGATAGATAGATAGATAGATAACCAAATAGCCACATAGCCCTGGAGTTGCAGGACAGTAATTAGCTAGGTTCCTGTGTTAGTTCGAGTCCTCTGAGAAGATGCCCAGACAGGATTAGAAGTGCAAGAGATGTGTTGGAAAACACTTGTGAAGGAAAATGGGGAAGGAGCCAGAGGAGCTTGAGAGAGCAGTAATCTAACCCCTGTGGAACAGAGAGGGAAGAAGGAAGAGGGTCTAAGACCTCTCTTAGCCTGCAGGATAGTTCTAAGAAGACTTGAGCAGAGCTGATGGGGAGTGCTTGAGCCAAAGTCACCTGTCAGACAAGTTCCCCATCTCCCAGGAATGAGCCTGCTTTAGTACTCCTATTGTGCTCAGTCACTGGGTGGGGCCGCTCATGGGAAGGATGGTCTCAGCGCAAATGCAGTGATGGATTCCAGAGCCCAACAGCTGGGGGCTTTGGGTTAGTTATGCTCCCTGCAGTCAGAGATCTCAGAAGTGTATTCTCATGGCCACTACAGTTCCCAATGTCTTTCCAGTTCCTTGTTCTAGTACTTCATGAAATTCAAGTGCATTTCCTGTCCTTTCCATTTTGAGTTTCTTGAGATGCTCCTCTGTCTTTCAAACTCTGTTCCCTATTTATGCTTAAACTATTTTG
Organism: Cynocephalus volans; assembly: GCF_027409185.1. Classification (NCBI taxonomy): domain Eukaryota; kingdom Metazoa; phylum Chordata; class Mammalia; order Dermoptera; family Cynocephalidae; genus Cynocephalus; species Cynocephalus volans. Next base: position 90,949,053 of record NC_084473.1, on the reverse strand, counting down.
AGTGGATTTCAAGTACCTGCCACAACAAAAAGAACGTTGATTGAAACTGTAACATGGAGATTGCAATCTCAATTTTTCTATATGAGAGTACTTCAATAGTTTATGGAAAGATTCATATTATCTTTTAATTCTATATTTTCATGAACCTTTTGAAGTATTCTCATATAAAGGGGGAGGGAGGAGGTTATAATAATTGTATTAATTATTCCTTATAACCTGTAAAGGGTTGTACAGTTTACAATGTACTTTAACTTACACAATCTCATTTGAGCCTTATAACAACCCTTGAACACAGTTAGGGCTGGCATTATTATCTGTACCTTACAGATGAAGAAGCTAAGTTTCAGAGACAATATAAATTCCACTGAATTGAAAAAAAAGGAAAACAAAGAGTGGGAGAAGAGAAATCATATAAATAATAGCCTCTACCTACAGAAATAGTGAGCCGAAAGCAGTGCTGCATTTCTGGAGAGATTGCAGAGATTAGTGCCACCACTAATCAATAATTTGAAAGATGCAGAGCTGATGATTTCTACCACGTTCCCATTCAACTTAGCTATCTGGCCTGTGCAGATCAAATATGGATCTTAGAGAATGAAGTGAATTATCATAAACTTAATTATGTTGTGACTCCAACTGCAGCTGCTGTTCCAGATGTGGTTTTATTGCTAGAGCAAATCAATACATCCCCTGGAACAAAGTATGCAGCTATCGATCTTATGAATGCTTTTTTTCCTCAATAATTTTTAGCAAAGACCATCAAAAGCAGTTTGCTTTGAGCTGGCACGGCTAGTAATACCCATTCATTATCCAACTCCCCAATCATCTGTCAACTGTATCAACTCCCCAATTATCCATCATAATCTAGTCTGCAGAGACTTTGTTCTCTTCTCTACTCCACAGGATATCACATTGACCTAATACATTGACCATATCATGCTGGTTGGAAGTAGAAAGTACTCTAGCCACCTTGATAAGATATATGTGTGTCAGAAGGTAGGAAATAAATCCCACAAAGATTCAGTGAAATTTCTAGGGAATCTAATGGGATGAGGCGTGTTGAGCTATCCCTTTCAAGGTGAAAATTAAGTTGTTGCATCAGGCCCCTCCTACCACTAAAGGGAGAGGCACAATGCCCAGTGGGTTTGGATTTTGAAGGCAACATATACCTCATTGAGATGTTCCTCTCTGACTCATTTTCTGAATAACCTAAAAGGCTGTCAGTTTTGAGTGGGGCCCAGAACAAAAGAAGGCATTGTCAATAGTTCTGCCTGCCCAGCAAGCGACTCTGCCACTTGGCCCATGACTCAGCTGTAGTAATGGTCTATAGGATGCTGTGTGAATCACTGTGCAGACCCTCAGGACTTTGAAGGAAAGCTATGCCATCTGTAGTGAGTGCTTATAACTATGTTGCCTCAGCATCCATTCTAAGTATGTTAGACTTTCTCATACCAGAAGCAGGGCTTAGTGGCCCTTGACAGTTTCCAGTTCTTCAGCACCTCAGTGTGATCAATCTAGATATCTGCCTTATACAACCAACCCCCGGTGACTTCCCTATGGGACAGCTAGATACAACCTACTTGACTTACCACACTGACCCCCTTACTCTGCATGGACTGCCCAGATATGCTACAGTGACCACCTCTCAGTCACAGTGTGACTTCATGGAACTTGTATACCTACCAATTAGAGCTCCCCTCAGGAAACCTGCTTGGGTAATACCCTGAACCCCAGTAAAGGCTTCAGCCCACAGGTTCCTAGTTCTCTCTCTTGCTCCCCACCCCCTGGTTAAGTGTGCATGTCCTGAATGGCTCCACGATTCCCACTGGCCTTGTGAGGCATGCTGCCCTCCTCTCTCTGATATTTGTCAATAATACACTACTTCTGTTATTTTATGTGTTTTGTTGTGTTGCCTCCTCTGTGTCTCATCTGACCAACACACTCGAACCTAACTCTCCTCCCAGTCAGAGCTCTCCTAGAGAGTGGCTATGTTGGTAGAAATAAACTGAACACAGGTCAAACAAGAGCCACAAGGGTGTCTGCCAGTATAAATAAGTTTCCCATGACAGGGACACCTGGTCACGGATCAAACACTTACGCATTAGGCCATCTGCCAGGATAAAGAAGTATCCCATGAAAGGCATACCGCAAACATCAATGACAACCTCCCCTGTCAGGGCAGGGCCAGAATTTATAGCCACTCTCCACAGAGAGACTTAAAGGCCAAATCAGAAAAAATACAACATCATCCTCTGCAGATAATTATCTTCCTTTTGTTACTGGGCCCTAACAGAAACTGAACACTTGACCATGGGCCACTAAGTTACCAAATGTCCTGAGCTGCCCATGATAAACTGGGTATTATATGACCCATCAAGCCATTAAGTTGGGCATGCACAGCAGCATTCCATCACTCAGTAGAAATGGAATAAATGAGACTGGAACTGAGCAGATCCTGAATGTGTAAGTAAGTTCTAAGAACAACTACTCCTGCTGCATTGCTTCTCCTCTCTCAATCCACATCCATGGCCTCATAGGGAATCCCCTATTACTAGCTGACTAAGGAAGAAAACAATTTTTTGAAAAATTTCAAGTCTGGTTCCTGGTTACAGCATATATTGGTATAATCCCACTCAAAAGTGGTCCTGAGAGTAGTCATCAAAATAAATCCTCACAGTGGGCAGAATATCAGTGCATCTAGTTGTTCATTTTGCCTGGGAAGAGAGATGGCTAGAGTTGTAGACCTACATTAAAAGAACACGACTGGAAAAAGGTAAAAGATCGAATGCTTTCTCCTAAAACTGGAAACAAGGCAAGGATGTCTGCTCTCACTACTTCTATACAACATTGGATATTCAATCCAACATTAGAGATTCTAGTCAGTGAAACAAGGCAAGGAAAATAAACAAGTACAGATTGGAAAGGAAGAAATAAAACTGTCTATTTGTAGAGAACATGATTATGTACATAAAAATTCTAAAGAATCAAAAAAAATAAGATACTAGAACTAATAAGTGAGATTAGCAAGATTGCAGGATACAAAGGTAATATATAAATAATTGTATTTCTACATACTAGCAATGAGGAATTGGAAGTTGAAATTTAAAAATGCCATTTGCAATAGCATCAAAAATTAAAATACTTAGGGATAAATTTAACAAAATATGTTTAAGACCTGTATACTGAAATCTAAAAAAACATTGCTGACAGAAATTAAATGGAGATATAAATAAATTAATGGAGAGATATACCATGTTCATGGGTTGAGAAGACTCCACATTGTTAAACCATAAATTCTCCCCAGATTAATCTAAAGATTCAATGCAATCCCAATCAAAATCCCATCAGGCTTTTTTGTAAAAATTGGCAAGGTGATTAAAAAATTTATATGGAAAAGCAGAGAACTTGGCCAAAATGATTTTGCAAACTAAGAACCAAGTTAGAGGACTTAAACTTACTGATTTCAATACTTACTTTATAGCTACACCAATCAAGACAGGGTGATACTGGCACAAGGATAGACATGGATCAATGAAACAGAATAGAGAGTCTAGAAATACTTGTTGGCCTGTACACCAAGTTTCAACAAAGGTGCCAAAGCTTGTAATGGGAGGTAAGGATAATCTTTTTAACAAATAGTGCTAGAATAACTTGATGTCTCTATAGGAAAAAAACATACCCCAATCCTTACCTGACCTCATATATAAAAATTAACTCAAAATGTATCATTGACATAAATGTAAAAGTGAAAACTATAAAATTTCTAGAGGAAAACATAGAAGGCCTTTGTGACATTTGAATAAGCAAAGATTTCTTAGGACATGCTGTGGGTTGAATGTGTACCCCACAGAGGTTTGTGTGTTGGAGACTTGATCTCCATTGTACCCGTGTTAAGAGGGTGGGCAATCCTACTATGGTGATTGAAAGGTGGGGCCTTTAGGAGGTGATTAGGTTGTGAGGATTGTACCCTTGTGAATGAATTAATCCATTGATAGTTTAATGGGTGGTCATGGGCATGGTTATGATGGCTTTATAAGGAGAGCGAGTGAGAAACTTAACTCTCTCTTGCTCAGCCCATTAGCCATGTGATAGATACCCTGAGTCGCTGAAGAAAAAGGGCCACATCAGATATGTTCCCTGGACTTTGGACTTCCCAGCCTCCAAAACTGTAAGAAATAAATTATACTTCTTTATAAATAACACAGTTTCAGGTATTCTGTTATAAGCAAGAGAAACAGACTAATATAGGACACAAAGAGAACAAACCATTAAAAGAAAAATTTGATATATTAGACTTCACCAAAATCAAATACTTGTTTTCTTCAAAAGACACAATTAAGAGAATGAAGAGGCAAGCCCAGAAACATCTATCTGACACAGGTTTTGTATCCAGAATACATAAACAATTTATAGTAAAAGAAAAACAATTTTAAATAAAAAATGGGCAAAATATTTCAAAAGACAAGTCACAAAAGAAGATATATAAATGATCAATAAGCACATGAAAAGATGCTGAACATGATTAGTCAGTAACGAAGTCACATTAAAACTGCAATGAGATACCACTATATAACTATTAGAATGGCTAAATTTAAAAAGACCAATAATACCAATTATTGATAAGGATGTAAAACAACCAGAACTTTCATACACTGCTGGTGGGAATACAAAATGGTACAACTACTTTGAAAACAGTTTAGCAATTTCTTAAAAGGTTAAACAAACACATACCATACAAACTAGTAATTCCTCTTCTAGGCATTTATTCCAAAGACTTGCATGCAAATATTCACAGCAGCCCAAACCAGAAACAATCTAAATGTCCACCAAAAGGATAAACAAATTTCACTATATCCATATAATGGAATAGTAAGCAATAAAAAGGAACAAACTACTGACACACACAACAATATAGATGCGGGCTGGCTGGTTAGCTCAGTTGGTTAGACCATGGTGCTAATGACACCAAGGTCCAGGGTTCAATCCCTGTACTGGCCAGCTGCCCACCCACCCCCACCCCCCACAATACAGATGGATCTCAAAAGCCTTACACTAAGGGAAAGAAGCCAGATACAACATACTACATACTGTATAACTTCACTCATACAAAATTGCAGAAAAGGCAAAACTATCATGATAGAAAGCAAATCAACGGCTGCCAAAGGCCAGGCGTCGGGGAAAAGGATTGGCTGCAAAGTGGCACAGAGAATTTTTCAGAATGATGGTAATGAAATGTTTTATAGCATGATTGGGGTAGCGAACCTAAGACTGTTCCAGTTAATTGCCTGGAGAAAGTTTCCATTTTGCAGTACAGGCTGGGGAAATACAAGTGGAGCCCAGCTGACTCACTGAGTTGAGGACAAGGAGCTGGAAAGTCGTGGAGAAGTTTGAGACATTGTTGCCTCTGTGGGTCTGCAGCCTGGTGGTGGGTCTGGGGCTCTTGTTGGTCATTAGGGCCATAAGACAGGAAGAAGTCCTGAAAGTAGAGCAGAGGAGAGTGAGTACAAGCTGAAATCTGCCAGTCAACTCTGCATTTGTCTAACATCCCACCCAACTGCAAAAAGTTTCAGAATATAATGGCCCTGCTTCACTTCTGCCTCCCAAATCTGGTACAAGTTTCTTTTTGGCCAGCTCTAACTAGAAGTATATATGGAAGGGAATTCTGGGAAATACCCAGCTTGACCAAGTTGACAACAGATTGATACACACACAATTTAAAGAGCCATCTTTCATTACCAATTAGTTATTTATGTGAATAAAGTTTTCTTAAAGCTATCTCAATCAAAATGAAAAATAAGAATAGACTTGGCAATTAACACTGTATTTTCTAGCCTAAGTAATAATATTCAGCCAATAATAGGAATTGAAGAGAATTATCAGTCCTACCTCATTATGAGAAGTATCTAACAAATTTTATGCTTAATAATTATTTATTGATATTTGATATCTTGTATATATGTTGTTCTTACCTAGTGTACTACTAATAATGGAAATAAAAACTCAAGTCTAGAAAAATAATGAACACTTACAGACTTATGGTCATAAAACATTAAAAAATTTTTTAGGCTAGCCAGTTAGCTCAGTTGGTTAGTGCATGGTATCATAACACCAAGGTCTAAGGGTTCAGATCCCCCTACTGGCCAGCCACCAAAAAAAAAAAAATTTGTTTTAAATTTCTATTTTGTATGACAGAGGGATATAGTGGGGGACCAATGAAGAACTTATGCTGTAAATATATTTCATTAGAATAAAATTTCTGTGGGGAAAGGAAGGGGAAAAAGAATAATTTAAAAATTCCAACTCAAAAAAATGTATGTTGTTTTTTTAAAAAAATGAATGGTTGGTACTGAATTGCTATGGTATACAGATTCCACTGGATACATTTGAAAATGATGTAAAACAGGGCCGGCCCGTGGCTCACTCAGTAGAGTGCGGTGCTGATAACACCAAGGCCATGGGTTCGGATCCTATATAGGGATGGCCGGTTTGCTCACTGGCTGAGTGTGGTGCTGACAACACCAAGCCAAGGGTTGAGATCCCCTTACTGGTCATCTTTTAAAAAAAAAAAAAAAAAAAAAAAAGAAAGAAAATGATGTAAAACTTTTATTTTAAAATGATATTTATGGGACCGGCCCGTGGCTCACTCGGGAGAGTGCGGTGCTGATAACACCAAGGCCCCGGGTTCGGATCCTATATAGGGATGGCCGGTTTGCTCACTGGCTGAGCGTGGTGCTGACAACACCAAGCCAAGGGTTAAGATCCCCTTACCGGTCATCTTTTAAAGAAAAAAATAAATAAATAAAATGATATTTACAATATTCTGGAAATAGCATCATTTGCAATCATTTAAACTCATGAAGAATCTTGGATAAACTAAAAAATATGCAAAGAGGGAATAGAATTTTTCAACACTGTTCTGGGGATACACAACAAAAAAAAGTTTGTTGAATTTATTTATTTTTTTTATTTATTTATTTTTTTTTTGTCCTTTTCGTGACCGGCACTCAGCCAGTGAGTGCACCGGCCAGCCCTATATAGGATCCGAACCCACGGCAGGAGCGTCGCAGCGCTCCCAGCGCCGCACTCTACCAAGTGCGCCACAGGCTCGGCCCAAGTTTGTTGAATTTAAATGGAGGTCATGCTAGAGGCTACTGTTAGGGGTTGGGAAAAAAAAAGCAGTACAGAGAATGGTGCAGAATAATTGATTTTTAAAATTCCATAGAGGAAGAATTGACAGGCAGGTACAGAAATGGAGACTGCAATCATATTTATGCTGTTCTTTTAAAAACAAAATCTTAGCTGTGAAAGGAAAGAAGTAGTGGTGGTATCCAGAAAGAGGTTAAATCTTTTGTTTTTTTCAAAGCCTCTTTTGAAAATGAACTCGATTGTGTTTATTTAATAATGGGAAAGAGTCAGTACAGAGGGGGAAAATGTCCTGATTAGAGGGGTTCAGTGGGGGTTCCTTTTTTTTTTTTTTTGATTAAAACCCAAAACAAACAGGCAGAAGTTTTTAAAAAATTTTCTACGACTGTCATGAAGTCCAGACTGAGTTAGCAGTGACGAGTTTTAGACGCGACTACAAAATCCTACTCTGGATTTTGTGTTAACAATCACTGCCTTCTCTCTACACCTCACTTTAGAACCCAGACTCCTGAGGCCTCAATCCCTGTCCTATTTCTGGCAAATGACAATGCTAACTATGTAGGAAGCTTTTTCAGAGAAGATGATTTTGTCTTCTCCAAAAACAAACCCTCCATTTTGCTTTATGAGGCAGATAGCAAACCCAAACCAGGAGTGGGTTGGGGCCTGCGCAGGGGCCTATTAATCAAGAAAACAAAGGGAGAGTTCAACCTTCCGCCTACCTCCTCTGGGCCCTCCCACCATCATTGAAACAGCCGGCTCAACAAAATGTCAAATACTATTTTCTGTTACATACACATTTCTCCTTACCTGCTTTCAAGGGAGATAAACATCAACACCAATCTCCAAAGTAAAATCGGAAAGCTGGGATAGGATGGGAGAAACCTAAATTTCTGCTTCCAGCAAAGCATAATTTTTTCTTTGTAGAAATATCTCCTTTAAAAAGAACATCGAAAATTGTACAGATGTTTAACTACAGTAAATTCCTAAATGCCTTGGAACGAGCACAGCCCTTTTCACACTAAAACGTCCTCTTAGGATATTTTTTCTGGTGTGTCAATAAAGTACTTAAGGATATGCATAAAAACACCTGGTAAGTTAACAATTTAGTGTAAAGTTTTACTGTTGGACATCCAGCAGTTTCGTTTTAATGAGGATGGCTAGGAGATGGTAATTTAATACCCTTCGGAATCATTTAACCAGGTTGCTCATGGGTGATGCAAGGGAGGTTTTAGGAAACCTGTTTACCTTCCTAGCTCTCACCTTTGGGTTAAAGGAAGACCGACAGCTACTGCTAGACCTGGGGCATTTGCCCCAGCTAACTCCATTCTGCTGCCCTTCCAGCGAAGGGCTACCGCATTTCCAGAGTGCGACAAGCCACCTGCCCACGTGACTCTCTCTGGAAAATGTTCTGAGCTCTCAGGATGTGATACTGGTCCACTCTCTGGCCGCGGGGTTCACAGACAGAAGAGTGTTCAGAACTCCGACCCTCTGGGACAGCCTCGGCGCGCCAGATATTCAGGGCGCTTCAGGAGGCCGAGGAAGGTTTCGATGGCAGGTACCGCCAGGCCTGAGCAGGGTCTCCGTTCACCAGAGGCGTCTTCGCCGCCCCCACCCTAGACAGGAAGGCCCCCCAGCGCCTCGCTGAGGCAGTGCGGAGTCCCCACCCCCATCCTGGACTCTAAGCAGAGCATGGGACGATGGTCCCCACCTATTCGAACAATTAAACATCGCGTAGGGCACCTGGCCGCACCTCTCCTCAGGGCGGGGGCGGGGCGTCTCGAAAATGGCAGCGACAGCAGGGTCCTAGGATGAGTCCCCGAGGCGCCCTTGACTGGCTCTCACCGCCGCGCTACCTACCTTGTTAGCAGGCGGTCCCGGCATGCCGCGCAAAGAGGCGGGAGGAAGCGGTGACGAGCACCTGGGGCGCCAATGAGCACCTAGGAGTTGGCGCTGCCCCCAATCAGAACCCGGGCGACGGAGACGGGGGTAGGTTGCAGGCGGGCATCGCGTGTGGCGGGCGCGGAGCGCGGCATCTTTTCTGCTGTAGGGCGGGAGCCGCCCGCGCCGCCGCTTCCCGCGCGCTCTGCACCACGGCCCCCGGCGCCGGCTGGAGAACGCCAAAAACCTAAGGGGCCGACAGGTCGGCTGGCTCGCGGCTCGAGCCCGGGAGCTCCTCGTGCAGCGGTCGCGGGGCCATCCCCGCGGCTGCTGCCATGACCAACTCTTTCCCCAGAGCGGATTCTTCCTTAGCGGTCGCTGTAGAGAGGGATGAGGGCCGGCTCCTGGCCTCAGGACCGTGAGACGAGTTCGGGGCAGGCCGGTTAAGGGGACTCCGCAGAGGCCGCCTGCGCCTTCCCGGGCTCGTTCTTTCTGCGCCGGAGACCTCGCGGCGGGCGCGGGGAGGCGGAATGTTCCCGCGGAGGCCGCCGGCCACCGTGTCCGCCTGGTTGGCGGGGACGCGGGGTGGGGGCCTGCTGGCCCTGCTGGCCAATCAGTGTCGCTTCGTGACGGGCCTGCGCGTGCGGCGCGCACAGCAGATCGCGCAGCTCTACGGCCGCCTCTACTCGGAGAGCTCGCGTCGCGTCCTCCTCGGCCGCCTCTGGCGCCGGCTGCGCGGCCGTCCTGGCCATGCCTCTGCCTTGATGGCGGCGCTCGCTGGCGTCTTCGTGTGGGACGAGGAGAGGATCCAGGAGGAGGAATTGCAGAGGTGAGACCTATTCGTGGAGTGGGGAAACAGCCAGGGCGGGAGGTTGGGACGGGTGATGCCTGGGGCCTGCCCTGTGATGAGTGTTCCCTGTTTTCCCGGGGGTCCTTTGAGTGGCGTTGCAGTAGATTGAACCTCCTGGCAAACCGCGTTGTTTATTCTCCCTGTGTGTTAATTTGATTTGCTGGGTTAGAAATAAGAACTGGAAGCGTAGGTCAGTGTGGAAGGGAGACTTCGAATGGGGAGCACGACATCAGAGAAACAACATTGTGAAAATAAGTTAGATATCGAAGGCAAGAAGGCCATTGTTCGCGTAATCCGTAACACCCCCAGCAAAATGCACATTCAAAACAGGTTTTAAACTGACCTAAGCATGTAGTTCTGCTATTTACAAAATGACTTCTGGGCTCGGGCCTTGCCAGAAATGCCAGGAGAGCGCTCTGTCATTGTGATTCGTCGTGGCAGAACTGAGAGGCTGGGGGTGTTTTTGCCTTGCTTTTACAAACCAGTAGCCCAGACATTTTAACCTGTAAGAATTAGGTCAGATTTTTTGCTACTTTAACTAGAATTTTGGAAATACGGTCATTAAAATTTGAAGTCATGCTGTCATCATCAAAACATCCGTGTGAAAAGCCCAGTCAGTACCATAGATACAATTTGTTAATCTGTAGTTCTAAGTTGACTTGATAGTTTTCAGGTAATCTCATGGGGAAACTTACTTTAGCTCCTGCTTTACATTGTCTCTATATTTTCTTTGTAACAGATGTTCTTAAACTGTGCCCTCCCTCCACACAAGCATTCTGCTCCTAAACTCCAAAACTCTGATTTCAGGAACCAGAACAGCCCCCTTCCCCTGATAGCTCCCACAGGAGTCTGTTTATTCTAGATGTTTCTTCGACAGGGAGACAACGTGTTATCCCATATTTTTCGTTAGGTTAGAAATGGAAATAGTCAGTGGAGTTTATACGGTGGCCTGTTTGGGAGGTGTAACACACAGGTGCCAGGTAAGCTATTTGGGCAACATTATGAATTGTGGGTAAGTGCAGGTCTATTTTAAGAACGGGGAATACTTTTCCTAGAAGGAAAGATGACTTTTAATGTTTTTTTTTTTTTTTTTTTTTTGTCTTTTTCGTGACCGGTACTCAGCCAGTGAGTGCACCGGCCATTCCTATATAGGATCCGAACCCGCGGCGGGAGCGTCGCCCTCTCCTCGGCCCTAGGAAAGATGACTTTTAGAAATGCAATTTAAATCATAACCACAAACAACCTTATTCACAAAAAAGGTATCAAAGCATGATAGGTGTCTTGCCTGGTTCCCGTTAGCATTCTTTTGCTACTTGGCCATTTCTAATCAGTCTTAGGCGTGAGAAATAAGAGAATGGGGGAAAAATTTTTTTTAATTGAGAAATTATCAATTAACTGTTTTTTTTTTTTTTTTTTAAAGATGACCGGTAAGGGGATCTTAACCCTTGACTTGGTGTTGTCAGCACCACGCTCAGCCAGTGAGCGAACCGGCCATCCGTATATGGGATCCGAACCCGGGGCCTTGGTGTTCTCAGCACCGCACTCTCCCGAGTGAGCCACGGGCCGGCCCTCAATTAACTGTTTTTGACGATGTTCACTTGTTCCACAGTGGTAAAGTTTGAAAGGAATATCCCCAGTTGGATCTGTTTGGAGAAGAGGATGAAAGACCAGAAAAGTGATAATTGGGTACAGAAGAGAGGGAATAAGGTTTTTTTTGGGGGGGGGGGGAGTTGAATAGTGTTGGGGCACTTAGGTAGTAGATGATACTCTTTGGCTCACATTATGCATTTTTATAGATATGTTCCAGAGTCTCTGTTTAGAGACTTGCAGAACAAGTCTTCCACTTTCAGGAGCTTGAGAGGAAAACAAGATGGGAAATGAATCACTTGAGTTAATAGTCACTACCCATTGCAGCAGAGAGATCAGATCAGTTGGTGACCCAGCCAGTTATTCATTCTATTTCCCTCTTTGGACTGTCACTGAAACCTGGGAGCAGCTGAAATTCTCGTTTCTAATCCAGCTCCTGAAGAGGCATTGTTCTGGTTAGCCAGCTTTGTAATTTCAGGAGCTTAGGTAAAGGTCAGTCAGAACACTTTTAAGCTGCCTTTTGACCTTCCTTGGAGTTGTTCTAGTAAAGGCACTCATTTAATAACACTTCATTGTCCAGTTTATGTTTGAATTCAGTTTTTTGTGTTCAGTACTTGAAATTTGATCAAGTTATCCATCTTGAGGATTTTTTTTTTTCTCTTTTTTAAACATTTGTTACCTTGATAGGAAGGCAAATAATATGCTGTTCATCAGCTACCTCTTGGTTGTACAGTGGTTCCTTAGGTCTTTGTTGTGATAGCTTGTCATGTTTATATTTTATTGAATAAAATATTCTGGGTACAGCTTAACTTTTTTGCTTGGTGTTTAAGTACTGTATTCTATTTGCTTTAAAGGAGGCACTATGAGGTTGTCATAACTAGCTTAGATCTTGGATTTTGTTTGTTCTAGTGAGATGATCTTGGGTAGCTTCCACAATGGAGCACAGTTGGAGTATGCCTCGCTCGGGTCAAGTGCATTTCCTTCATTGTTAATGGAAAAAGAGCATGATTGTTACATGGCCCTTAAATCACTGCCTTTGGCTAATCTGTGCTGTTTCTGTACCAACTTGTGCTGACACAGACTAATTCCAACATTGCCACCTTGGTTAAACAGGGATGGAGTGTGCGGGGTATCTTTTTGAATGTGTGCTCTAAAGTGGCATGTGTTTTTCTGTGTTTGAATTTCTATTCAGAATGAAAAGGAATAACTTTGCTTTCTATTCTTTTGTGCTTAATAACATCTTACCAAATAGGATCTTATTAATCAGGCAACAGCAAGAAAATTTGAGAAAAGAAGTAACTTGTACAAAGTAATTTTGACTTGCTGCTGGGGCCAGATTTAGAAATCACATCTTTTAATTCTAGTATTCTTACCCAATTAGCTTCAATTAAACAGTCAAACAAAACAACTTTCGATCACTATTTAATGCTAGCTGGCATTTTGTGAGTCTAGCGCAAATCTTATGGAAAGATACACGAGTAATTTTTGATTGTTTTGGAACAGTAAAAAAAATAAAAATAAAAATAAAAATTACAGGAACAAAAAGAGGAAAGATGTTAAGAAATATGAAAGGCTGTGGGAAAATGTTTCATTAACCTCCTTGTCTTCTTTTTTAAGTTACAATTTATTGCTCTAGAAATTTGAGTAAATGAGTGCCAGTATCATAAAGAAAATAGGCCATTTTCTCAATTCTATCTTTCAGGGTATTCAGAATATTAAACTTTTCAGTATGTTATTAACTAGATAAATGATCAACATTTGGTCCTTTTGGTTTAAAGAGTTTTGTTTTGTTTTGTTTTTGGCGCCACTGTCACTTTAAGGTATCTTGCTGAAAAACCCTTCTTAGATTATCAGAACTACATATAAAAATGGACCTCAGTTTTTATTTATTTATTTATTTGTTTTTGTTATTTTACCATTAATGAGTTGCCCCAGAACTGCAGTGAGCTAGTTGATGTCTTTTATTTCTAGGTGTGTCCCATGTCAGTAGTACTTGAAAATCCCTAACTTTGACAATAATTTGAATTTTTTTTTTTTTTTTTTTTTTAAAGATGACCGGTAAGGGGATCTTAACCCTTGACTTGGTGTTGTCAGTGCCACACTCTCCCAAGTGAGCTAACCCGCCATCCCTATATAGGGATCCCAAACTGTGGCCTTGGTGTTATCAGCACCACACTCTCACGAGTGAGCCACAGCGGGCCCAGTAATTTGAAATTTGAGGAGGGGTTTATGTGAAGTGATGCAGTGTCTTCTTGAAATTGCTAATTGCGGGGCTTACTTCATTTGAATCAGTCTGGAGTCTAACATCAAGCTTCGTGATGAGGGCAGGACGCCAAATGCTGTTACACTTACTCAGTTTTCATGGTTACGTGCCTTCAGTTCCCACAGCTTTCAGTCTAGCCTTTCTCAAATATTGAAATGATTTTCATTTCAGAGAAAGGGAAGCATCTACTGTCTTTCCTTGATCTTTTTACTAAGCTGATTTTGTTACTATTTTTGGAATAATCTCTTTTGTCCTTCTTTCCTCTCTTATTACTTCTTTAAGTCTCTTAGATATGAAGGTTGAGACACCCATCCTGTCCAGACAAGATTTGGCACAGCAGGCTAAAGAGATATATGTTGAGAGGTTTTTTCTTTTTCCACATATATGATAGTGACTAACTTTGTGCTCCTGTGTGTTAATTATGTCTGTCATGTTAGCATTTAAAAGTCAGCACCCTTCAGGGCTTCTTAAATCTTGGACAAATTAGCTCTACTGATTACTACATTTTTATGATGCAGTTTTACTCTAGCATTCATATTGTGCTATTCCAAGAACGAAAGACCTTTCTATCCCTTTTCAGGGACTTCACCTCATAATTTTAATCAAAGCCACCTAGTGACCTTTAGTTATGTAGGAGAGCCTGATAGAGAGAGCAGTGGGTCAGGAGTCTGTACCAACCTCACTTAAATTAAGTGCTGTGCTTTAACACTGGGTTGGAGGGGAGCCCTGCATCTACCTATTTGGGGATTCTCAAATAGGAAGGGATTTCAGGCAGTCAAAATGATACATATTCCCCTATAAAAATATTTTTAATCTAAGTCCAAAGTTTAAAATTCAGTGGATTGTAATTTTGTAGCTAATAGGAACCTTCAAGAAATAATGTCCTCACTTTACGGCTGAAGTGACTTGAATAAGATCACGCAGGTACTTGGTTACCAAGCCAGGACTGGAACACAGAGCTCTAGACTCACTATTACTTTGGATTGCCCTAAACTTTTAATCTTGGATCGCCAATATAACTTTGAATTTTTGTCTTTTAAAGCAATATGGTAATGTAGTCTTTTAATAAGAATTTGTATCATTCTACTTCTATATTATTTTTATTTATTTAGTCAATTTATTCAGTAAACATTTGTTAAGCATTTGGTGTTTACCAGGCTAGGAGCTGGAACTACAAATATAAAACGATTGATTCTGGGCCATTAGGGAATTCATAGTTTGGTAAGGGGGGCAGATATAAAGATAGATTAATTATAGTGTAATGTGATATGTGTATAAAGGTAAATAAAGGAGGTAAATGCATATGGTTAACTCTGCCTAGAAGTTACCCTTAAACCTTGTGTTATTTTTGAAGGTTGAAGAGGAGTGAAAAGGCATTACAGGCACAGTGTATCAGTAATTGGGGTCTTCTTCAGTCCTGAATCACAGTAGAGTTGTATATGACATAGAGAGCCAGCAATTTTTCTTTCCTATCTGCTAATTAAAGGTTACGGGAAAAATACAAGCCATGTTTTACTTAAAAAATTTTATTGTAGGGCCGACCCCGTGGCGCACTCGGGAGAGTGCGGCGCTGAGAGTGCAGCAGCATTCCCGCCGCGGTTCGGATCCTATATAGGGATGGCCGGTGCGCTCACTGGCTGAGCGCGGTGTTGCCGGTCATAAAAAAAAAAAAAAAAAAAATTTTTTTTTTATTGTAAAGTGTTTCAGATGTATAAAAATGTTTAAAGAATAACATGAATGTTACAAATACACTTATATTTAAGAAGTGAAATAAGTACAACAGAAAAAAAACAAAAAAATTTTTTTAAATAACTATAATAAATCTTCCTTTGTACACGTTTCCAGTTGAATTCTCCTCTTTCCCCCAGATATAACCATTATCCCATTTTGTTTTATATCATCCCCATCTGTTTTTATATATATGTATACACCCCTAAATGATAATGATACATAGTATAATTATAATGTATTTTGTTTGTTTTAAAACTTTATGCAATTCTGAACAAAATACTAACAAACAATCCAGCAACATATAAAAAGAATTATATGCTATAAACAAGTGGGATTTATCCAAAGAAAGCAAGGTTGGTTCATCATGTAAAAATGAATCAATTTAATATAATATACCACATTAGTAGAGTAAAGAATTAAAACCTCATAATTATCTGAATGGACACAGAAAAAGCACTTGACAAATTCCGGCCATCTTTCATGATTTGAAAAAAACAGACTGGGAATAGAAGGAAATTTCCATGCTCCCTTTCAGCCTGGACTGACATCATCCAGTAATTCACTAAAATGATAAACACAAAGAAAAAGAGAGGCACCCAATATATATTCTCTAGGCCTTTTAGAAAACATGGAGTTCCTTTGATCAGATATATGCGAAACATTAAGAAAGGTGATATTGTAGCCATCAAGGGAATAGGTAGTGTTCAAAAAGGAATGCCCCACAGATGTTACCATGGCAAAACTTAAAGAGTCTATAGTGTTACTAGGCATGCTGTTGGCATTGTTGTGAACAAGTTAAGGGCAGTATTCTTGCCAAGAGAACTAATGTATGTATTGAGTATATTAAGCATGCTAAGAGCCGAGACAGTTTCCTGAAACTTGAAGGACAATGATCAGAAAAAGAAGGAAGCCAAAAAGGAAGGTACCTTGGGTTCAACTGAAATGCCAACCTGCTCCACCTAGAGAAGCATACTTTGTGAGAACCAATGGAAAGAAGCCTGAGCTACTGGAACCTATTCCTTATGAATTCATGGCATAATAGGTATTAAAAAAAAATGAAAGATTTCTGGATTTAAAAAAAAAAAGAAAAGAAAAGTTTCCCAAACTGATTAAGGGCATCTATGAAAAACATAGCCAACAGCATAATTAATGGTGAAAGACTGAAAGCTTTTCTCCTATGATCATGAACGAAACAAGGTTGTTTGCTCCTGCCACTTCTATTCAACCTGGAGGTTGTAGCCAGGGAAATTAGGCAAGAAGGAAATGAAAGGCATCCAGATTGGAAAGGAAGAAATAAAGCTATCTGCAGCTGACATGATCTGTACTATGGAATCTATAGAAAGCAGACAATAAATTCAGCAAGGTTTCGGGATACAAGACTAATATACAAAAAAATCATATTTCTATACAATGAGCAATCTGAAAATGAAATTAAGAAAACAGTTCCATTTATAATAGCATCAAAAAGAATAAAATACTTAGGAATAAATTTAAAGAAGTGTGAGACTTTTACACTGAAAACTACAAAACATCATTGAAAGAAATTTGAAAAGACATAAATAAATGGAAAGACATCCTATGTTCATGGATTAGAACACTTAATATTGTAAAGATCTCAGTATTAACCAAAGTGATCTACAAATTTAACAGTCCATATCAAAATCCTAGCTGGCTGTTTTGCAGAGAGCGACAAGCCAATCCTGGTACTCATGTGGAAGTGAAAGAGACCCAGAATAGCCAAAACAATCTTGAAAAAGAACAAAGTTTGGAGGATTCACCCTTCCCAATTTCAAAACTTATTATAAAGCTACAGGAATGATGACACTATGGCACTGGCATAAGAATAGACATACAGATTGTTGGAACAAAATTGAGAGTCCAGAATAACCCTTATATTTTTGGTCAATTGATTTTCAACAAGGGTGTTAAGAGGATTGAATGGGGGAAAGAATAGTCATTTCAACAAATGGCTCTGGGATAGCTGGAGATGCACGTACAAAAGAATGAATGTAGACTCTACCTCACATCATACACAAAAATTAAAGTGGGTCAAAAACCTAAATGTAAGCTAAAATTATAAAACTTAGAAGAAAGTATAGGCATAAGTCTTTGTCATCTTGGGTTAGGCAGTGGTTTCTTAGATGTAGCACCAAAAACCTAAGCAATCAAAGAAAAAATAATTAAGTTAGACTTTATCAAAATTAAGTTTTTTTGTTTTTTTGTTTTTGTTTTTTTTTTTAAAGATGACCGGTAAGGGGATCTTAACCCTTGACTTGGTGTTGTCAGCACCACACTCAGCCAGTGAGCGAACCGGCCATCCGTATATGGGATCTGAACCCGGGGCCTTGGTGTTCTCAGCACCACACTCTCCCGAGTGAGCCACGGGCCGGCCCAAAATTAAGAACTTTTAAGCATCAAAGGGTACTATCAACCCTGCTGGGGTCCTGAGGTATGGAGCCAGGGGAAGCCGAACACAGCTGCAAGCAAGTAAAGAGCACACCAGAAACACCATTTTCATGTAGGTAGCCCACCATAGCCACCACAATTGCCATGGCTGCTGCAAAAGCAGCTAGTCTCTATAGCAGCAGTCACAGCCACTGGGTAGATGGCACACCAGACTCTCAACTACATTGACACAAGGAGAGGCACCAGTGGAGACCCCCCTGCCAAAAAAAAAGAGGTCCTCTCTCTCCACAAGACGCACTCCAGAATAATAGAAGAAGCATCTGATTTATGACAGTAGGGGAGGACTTGATTACACCTGTCTCAGTACTGGACAGATCATCTAGGCAATAAACCAACAGAGGAATAGTTAATCTGTCAGATGGAGAGAACAAATCTATGCTTATTAGAGGGGGGAGGGGAAGGGAAGAGATTGGATAAAGGACATAAAAAATAAGTATGATTTGTAACAGTGAATATGCTAATAAAAATAAATAAAGGATACTGTCAAGAAATTGAAAAGGCAACCCACAGAATGAAAAAATATTTATAAATCATATGTCTGATAAAGTACTAGTATCCAGAATATTATATAAAGAACTATTAAAAACTTAACAGTAAAATGACAACCCAATTTATTTTTTTCTTTCTGTTGGTTGGTTGGTTGGTGGCTGGCCAGCATGGGGATCCAAACAAATAACCCAATTTAAAGACGGGCAAGAGTTTCAATAGACATTTCTTTAAAGTTACACAAATGGCCAATAAGCATATGAAAAGATGCTGAACATTATTAGTCATTAGGGAAATACTAATCAAGACCACAATGAAATACCACTTCACACCTACTAGGATGGCTAGTATTAAAAAAAGGACCATAACAAGTATTGGCAACGATGTGGAGCAATTGGAACCCTCATACATTGGTGGTGTGAATACAAAATGGTGTGGCTGCTTTGGAAAACAGTATGGCAGTTCCTCAAAAAGTTACCATAACCCAGCAAGCCACTCCTAGGAATCTACCCAAGAGAATTGAAAACGTATGTCTGTGCAAAAACTTGTACATGAATGTTCATAGTAATATTATTCATAATAGCCAGAAAGTGGAAGCAACCTGAATGTTCTTTACCTGATGAATGGATAATCAAATACGTATATTCATACAGTGCAATGTTATTGAGCTATAAAGAGGAATAAGGTACAGCGTGGATGAACTTGGAAAATATGCTAAGTGAAAGAAGCCAGACACATTATATGATTCCATTTATACGAAATGTCCAGAATAGGCAAATCTATAGAGACAGAAAGTAGCTTAGTGATTGCCTAGGGCTGGGGGAAGGCAGGACTGGGGAGTGACTGCTGATACAGGTGCAGGTTTCTTCTGGGGATGATGAAAATATTTCGGAATTAGTGGCGACGGTTGCACAACCTTGTAAATGTACTAATAACCTCTGAATTGTACGCTGTAAAGGGGTGAGTCTTGCAGTATATGAATTATATCAATTTTAAAACGAGGAGGAAAAACACATAAATACTCTTACAATGTAATAAGAAGACAACCCAATAGAAAATGGGCAAAAGGTATCAAATGACATTTCACAAATATAAACCTTAACAGTTAACATTTGAGGGCTAATTATGTGCCAGGTACTAATAAGCACTTTACATGTAAGTTTATTCATAGTCTTTACAACCAACCTTGAGGGTAGGTACTATTATCATCCCTATTTTATAGATTTAGAAATAGGAACTAGTTAAATAATTTAATCTAGTTAATGACTGTTGGATTGGGATTCAAACTCAAGAACACAGTTTTTATTTACTGCATTATATACTGTTTTAAACCCATGCCATTCTTATGCAAGTCTTTATGTAGACACTTCATTTCGGTTTTTGTTTGTTTGTTTGTTTTTGTCTTTTTGTGACCGGTAAGGGGATCGCAACCCTTGGCTTGGTGTCGCCCGCACTGCGCTCAGCCAGTGAGCACACCGGCCATCCCTATATAGGATCCGAACCTGCGGCGGGAGCGCCGCTGCGCTCCCAAGTGCTGCACTCTCCCGAGTGCGCCACGGGGCCGGCCCACTTCACAGGGCAGACTAACCACCTGCACCATGCCTGTTTTTCTCCTTTCTAGATCCATTAATGAGATGAAACGGTTAGAGGAAATGTCAAATATGTTTCAGAGCTCTGGAGTTGAGTGCCACCCTCCAGAACCAAAGTCCCAAACAGAAGGGAATGAAGATTTGGAGGACAAAGAGCAACCATGGGAAATGGTGATGGAGAAGAAACACTTTAAGCTGTGGCGGCGCCCAATTATGGGCACCCATCTCTACCAGTACCGAGGTGAGCCCATCTTGGCTTCCTTTAGTGTGTTACTGGTTGCCCAGTTGCACAGGACTTACGTTCCTCATACTTCTTTAAACTGTTCCAGTTGTTTCTAAGGAAATTTGCCATGGTTTTTTGTTTGTTGTTTTTCTTCTCCCACATGACAAGCATCTCAGTGTCTTTTTTGCTATAGGTCATCTTTGTCTTTGCTGCCCCAATATGACTTTTAGTTTCTGAATCTGCCTTTAAGATCCATGAGTACTTTGCAGTTGAATGAAGTTAGGTGATAGGAAATAGGCCGAGTGACAGGAGTATGGCGAGCATCTTTTATTCTTTCTTGTCCTTGTAGTTTTTGGAACCTACACAGATGTGACACCCCGGCAGTTCTTCAATGTTCAGGTGAGTTAATTTTTCTCTCTGTCCACATGAATAATTTGTCTGAGATGACATTGGCTTCGACTCATTCATCTATCTGTATACCTCTCATCCCATGTCTCATAGTACCTGGGTAAACGTTGGACTTAAATTTCTTTATCTGTCCCATGGGGATGAAATTGATTCTACTCCTTCACAGGACTGTTGGGAAGATCAAATAGAGGAATGGATTTGAATGCTTTAACATATCTTATAAGTCTTTATTGTTTTTTTCTGGACAATTTGAGGGTAAGCTACATATTTCATAGTCCTTTATTCCTAAATTCCTCAATGTGTATTTTCTGCAATTAGACATATTCTCTTAATTAACCATGGTAACATCAAAGTTGGTACACCTTACATTGATGGGACGTTTCTATGTAATCTTCAGACTGTATTCCAGTTTTATCATTTGACTCCATAATGTCCTTAATAACATTTTCCCTTTAGTACAGATCCAATCAGGATTACGTTTAGCTGTCGTGTCTCTTTAACCTCTTTTTTTTTTTTTTTTTTTTTTGTCTTTTTCGTGACCAGCACTCAGCCAGTGAGTGCACTGGCCATTCCTATATGGGATCCGAACCCGCGGCGGGAGCGTCGACACGCTCCCAGCGCCGCACTCTCCCGAGTGCGCCACGGGCTCGGCCCTCTTTAACCTCTTTTAATCTGACACATCTCCATAGTGAAGATATTTATTTAGTAAAGATGAAGAGTATCTGTTCAGAGGCTGCTTTCTTCCTGGCTGGGGTGGGGAGGAGCATGTTTAAAACAAACATGAAGAGGGGAGGTTGGATCATCCAGAGTCGCACAAAAGAGTTTTTTCCTTCAGGGATTTCTCATTTGTTTGTTGTTTCAATAATTCGTTAGTTGATTATAACAATCACTAGTAACATGCCAGTGCACTTTCCCCCTTAGCACTGAATTTTGTTAATTTGTGTTAAGTTCTTGTTTGTTTGAATGTGTGCATTTCTGTCTTAATTTTCAGTTCCTCACTAGTGATGCCAGAAATTTTAAAAAAATATGCCACTTGCATTTTTGTGTGTGAAGTGTCTGCTCATACTTTGGACCTCTTTGTCTCTTGAAAACTTTTTAGAATTTTCTCATCCTTACACATCTATATTACGATATATTGTATTTTCTTCAATGTGTCTATTACAGTATTTTTCTTTTACACTTTTATGTGGTTTGTCTTTCTCTTTTTAAGATTCACTTTCAGGGTAATAATACTGACCTATATGAAGAGATTTTAAAAGAATCATCTGTAGTAAACACAACCATGTCTCTCATACTTTGGCACTGTCTATTAGGCAGATCACTATTTCCTTATAATAAAGTCCTTGGGCCAGAGACCCAAGTGCCTAGCGAAGCCTGCTGCATTTTTGCTTTGGATCTTCTTGAGTCTTCATTGTCTTCTCTCTTTCTGCAGTTAGACACAGAGTATAGAAAAAAGTGGGATGCCCTGGTGATCAAGCTGGAGGTGATCGAGAGGGATGTGGATAGTGGCTCTGAGGTTCTTCACTGGGTAACCCATTTTCCTGTGAGTATTTTTACTTCTGATTTTACTTCTGTCAAGTCCATGTGATGCAGAACACTAATCCTTCCCCTCCATTTCTTTAGTATCCAATGTACTCACGGGATTATGTTTATGTCCGGCGGTATAGTGTGGATGAGGAAAACAACGTGATGGTGTTGGTGTCACGGTATGTATGGCTGCTGCGGCTCTGCTGAGCTTCTTTAGCTGTGCCTTTTAGTCATAAATATCTGTGAATTTGCATATTCTTGGTGCCCTGCTGAATCTCCACAGGCTTCCCAGCAGCCAGTGCCCCAGTCATCCCAGCTAGAAGGTGAGTGGGCTGGAACTGTCCAGGAAGATTGAAGGGTTACAAGCTTTTAAACGGTTTCTTCAGGTTCCTTAATGTTGGTAGTTAAAAAAAAAAAAAACGTTTCGTCTTTGACAGCCTTGTGAGCCATAAATTATCAAAGGGACTCACTTCATTTTTAAAACTTATTTTGTATTCATTCATCTATTTTGTTTATCTTTAAAACTAGAGCCAGCTTTGTAGGTCTTCCCTGTAACCTTAGCTCACCTGTTGTTTCATCTATAGCCGTTACTAAGAGTTTGCTTTACCCTTTCCTCCTTCCCAGTGCTGTGGAGCACCCTAGTGTGCCAGAGTCTCCAGAATTCGTCAGGGTCAGATCATATGAATCCCAAATGGTTATCCGTCCCCACAAGTCATTTGATGAGGTGAGTTTTACCTCATCCAAGAGATGTGTTGTGGCTTGGGAATTTTCTCAAGGAATGTGTTTTATCTGAACTGGGGAGGGAAGGTGAGTTACTGTAGGGCAGTGGTCCTCAAACTTGGTGCGCATCAGAATCAACTGGTGCTTATTAAAATACATTGCTGGGCCCCTGCGTTAGAGTTTCTGTTTTAGCAGGTCTGGGCTGTGGTATGAGAATTTACATTTTTAAGAAGTTCCTAAGTGAGGCTGATGCTGCTGGTCTGGGAACCATATTTTGTGAACCCCTGCTCAGTGATAAACCTGGAAGATCCCCAAGGACAAAGTCGTGATGATCCATTGACTCCTTTTTATCTGAGAGACAGTTATGAGAAAATACAGCCACTGACTCTTTAGCCTGGGTCAGCAGCATTCTTCAGTAACAAGAGCAAGTATCTTTATCAACTTTACACCACAATGGACAGATTGGAAACTCTGGATTTCTGCTTTCTTGTCTGTAAAATGGGAGGGTTGGACTGTTACTGTTTGCCTTCTTAAGAAATGTGACCTTTCCTAGAAAAGAATATTTTATTCAGATTAGTGAGGTGTTTTCTTTCTGTTTTTTTAACTAAATCTTTGTTTACTATAGATATAGATGCCAGTGGTTGCTGTTTTTAGCTGTTTCACTTTATAATGGCTTTGTTTTTCCATATCACTTTTGTTTGTTTTAGAGCTGTGGACTGTGTTCCTAGTGTGGTTTTCTTGTTCTCATCAAGTTGTTTTTATTTCTACCACCTGAAATAGTACTTTCACTATGACAGGGACAGTGGTTCACCTCAGTCAGTGTAGTGTTTGACTTTTTTTTTTTGATAGGCAAATGAATGTATTAATGACTTTTTTTTACTGGGGGTTTGCATGTGTACTTCTATGCTATTTTTAGAGCAGCAGCTTTTCAAACCACAGATTGCTGTCCATTAGTGGAAAACAAAATTAGGGGATTGTGATCAGCTTTTAAAAAAAGAAAAAGAATAAGTAGAACAGAATAGAAACTGAATGTAAGCATGTTTCATGAAACTTTGGTTACATAAATATGAATGAATATGTGTGTGAGAGAGAGGGAGGGAAAAAGCATACACATGTGTGCGCTAGGTTGCAGTGTAAAGAGGATTATTTACATGGGTTGTGGTTAGAAATATTTGAAAGTCCTTGTTTTAGAAGACAGAAAAGAAGTAAGATTGCTGTTGATGGCTGATTACCTTTTGGAAGGGGACACTGGGTCAGGCTGGGAGCAGTGTGGGAGGGAGACTTATGTCTTGCTTTATCCTCTCATATTGCCTTCGAAATTTGAACCAAGGCCAAGGGTTACCTATTTGAAAAACAACGACTTGAGTTCCAGCGTTGCTACCTTTAAAAACCATGAACACCAAACAGCTGAGGCACAGTTTAGCAAAGTATATTACATTTAGTTGGCTGGGCTGAGAAAACAATAAGAATTATCAGTATAATTTTTTTAGTGTATTTGTGGCAACCTCTTCTGAGAAAGGTAATTTGAATTGGTCCTTATAAAAAGACAGACTGGATAGATAGAGGAAAACAGGAAGGGCATTGGAGATAGAAGACATTATTCAAGCAAAAACAAAGATAGGAATGAGCCTTATATGTGCTCAAAGATTCACATACTTAGAAAGGAAAGGTAGAGGTTAGGGAGGAGTGGTAAGTTACATTGACTGTGTTTAAAGGGTACTTGTAAACCAGCAGCCAAGTTTGGATTTGCCAGATGGAAAGTAGATTCTTGAGCCAAGGTATGGTGTTTCGTTTAACTTTTTATTACAGAAAAATTGAAAAGCATACAAAAGATTATATATATGTAGAATATTATAATGAACCCTATGTATCTATCCCCAGCTCCAAGAATTACCAACTCATGGCCAAATTTGTTTCATCTGTTCCCTTTCCCATTTCTTTTCCCACTCTCCTGATTATTTTGAAGCAAATTCTTGCTTTAATTACAGAACACAATTCTTCTGTAGATATTTTAGTATTTATCTCAAAAAGGAATTTTTGAAAACATAACTTCAATGTCATAATCACACCTAAAACAATTGACAGTAATCCCTAATATCAAATATCTACTTGGTGTTCACATTTTCCTGATTGTCCTTGATTTTTTTTTTATAGTTGCCTTATTTGAATCAGGCTCCAGGTAGATTCAAACATCGAAATTTGGTCATACTATCTTTTGAGTCTCTTGAAAGCAGTTAAATTTCCCTCCTCTTTTTCTTTGCATTTGTCTTTGTTGAAGAAGCAGGACCTTTGTCCTGGATCTTGCTGACTGTATCCACATAGGGTCAACAGTGTCATTTAATATGGTCTTCTGTCCCCTGTATTTCCTGGATATTGGTAGTTAGAACAGAGGCTTGAACAGATTCAGGTTGTTTGGGCAAGACCATTTTATTAGGAAGTAAATAATGTCTGATTGTCCGTTTCTTTGTGAATGTTAGAAACTATTGATGATTATTGCTTAAATATATTATTTCATTAGGGGTTACAAAATGCTGATTTTGTAATTCTTTTATTCTTCCTTTATTAGCTGAAATGCTTAGAGAAAATTTTCCTCAGCAACTGTTTGGTTTCCTACAGTTCATATAGAAAAGGGAAATAAGAGAAATTCTTGATTTGTTGCCTTTATTTACTAGTTTTCAAATTAAATAATAAGTTGGTTCCTTCATTTAGGGATCCTCCCATTAAGGTCTTTTTTGTTTTTATTTTTTTAAGAAATATCTTTAGAAACAGATTTAAACATATTTGGTTAGTTTCACTCCATTAAAGTTATTCTTATTGATGCTCAAATTGATCCCATTTTTGGCCACTGGGAGCCTCTTGTTTGCTCAAGTCCTTTTGACGTGACTCCAAGAGCTTTCTTGCTTTCTGGTGTTATAAGATGTTCCAGGTTCATCTTGGGTATTTTTAGCTCTAAACCTGGAAATTAGCATTTCTTTAGGGAGTGCTGGTTCCTTTTGGTGGAAAATGGCATGTAAACACCACAGTGTGGGGGGTCCTGAGGCATGGGACTGAGGGTCGCACCTTCTGCCTGCAACCAGGCAAGGAGCACACCAAAAACATCACTTTCATGCAGGTGGCTACCACAGCCACCACCATAGCCATGGCTGCCACAGAAGTGGCTTGATGCCACAGCAGTAACCACAGCCACTATCCAGGTGGCCCTTGAGACACTCAACTGCATTGACACAAAGAGAGTTACCAGCGGAGACCAGAAAAAGAAGAGGATGTCTCTCTCCACAAAGCCCACTCCAGAGTGACAGAAGAAGCATCTGCTCTACAATAATAGTGGGGGACCTGAACACCCCTCTGTCAGCATTGGACAGATCATCTAGGGAACAGATCAATAGAGAAACTGTTAGTCTTTGCAGAAGGAGAGAAGAAATCTATGGTTATTAGAGGTGGGAAGGGGGTTGGGGAGAGATTGGATGAGGAGCATAAAGAATAAGTGTGATTTGTAATAATGAATATGCTAATAATATTGATTTGATCCACTTATGCTGTACACAGGTGATGGTAGTTAAAGTCATACCCCCAAAATATGTATAATTAATTATGCTTCAATAGAAAAAGTAAAATAGAGATCATGGTAAAAAAGAAAAACAAAAAAACCACAATTTGGCTGCTGTAGTACTAGGAGTACTCAGCTACTAAGAGTACTCATAGCTACTAGGTGGTTTATTGTTTTTAGGCCTTTTCGATAGAACTAAGTAATAAGTTTTACGTGTATGTTTATTTTTAAGATAAAACAAATCCTAAGTGTATAGTAATACTTCTAATTCAAATTCAGAAAGAGTTTTTATTTATATCTTATCACTTATCTTTCCCTATGCTGTAAAACTCAATTTCCAGGAACCCCAACATAACTATCTACACTTTTGCTTTTTTTTTTTCCTGGCAGCTGGCCGGTATGGGGATCTGAACCCATGACTACTGGTGTTACAAGGATGTGCTCTAACCAACTGAGCTAACCGGCTAGCCCTACTCTTTTGCTTCAACCCGAAGTACACAACAGCCTCAGAATAACATTACCAGCAAGACCACCAATGATATGAAAAATAAAAATTTGTATGTCTTTTTGTCATTAGGATGTGTACACTGTGTACAAAATACTTAAAGTCACTTGAAGTAGGTCCTGTTTGTAGTTTTTCCTAACAACTCAGTCACAGTTAGGTTCCATATTTTCTGCTTTACTTTTGATTTTTAGGTAGTGCTTTTTAAATTTAATTTTGTTTTATTATATCATGAAAAGTACTTGTTTTCAAAGTCTAATGTATAAAATAAGGAATATTCAGAGTACTTTAGATTAAATCTATGTTTCTTCCACCCATTTCCTTCTTTCTTCCTACAGGTAACCATTGTTTTCATTTTGGGCTTCCTTTTTTAAATACAGTTCGAGCATCCCTAATCCAAAATCCCAAGGGCTCCAAGATCTGAAACTTTGAGCACTGACTTGACATCCAAAGGAAATGCTCATTGGAGCATTTTGAATTTCAGATTCTTGGATTAGTGGAAGCTCAGTTGGTTAAGTATCTGCAAATATTCCAAAATCTGAAACCCTTCTGTTCTCTAGCATTTCAGATAAGGAATACTCAACCTGTATAAATGAGTACAGGGTGAGAATTCAGATCTCTTGACTTCCCGGTCTAACCGTTTTGTGGATAAAATTATTTGAAGTCTTTTACATGCATTAATTCATTTAGTCTTATAACCAACCTTTGTGCTGGGTTCTATTACTTCTCCTATTTTACAAGCTTTACCTGTCCTTCCTCTTGCACATTATTCAGTCTTTGTCTCTGTTGTGGCACCTTTTTATCCTATTAATCAGCAGCTCCCGAGGGCTAAGACTGGAGCAGATTTGTTTCTTCCACAGCACCTACCACAATTCCAGATGCATAGCAGACATTCAAATATGTGTTGAGTAAATGAATAAAAAGAAGATGGACTTTGCTGTGAAAGCACAGGAATGTAAAGTCTTAGCTCTGCCACCTGTAGTTATGACCAATCTGCCTTTTAAAAAGTGCAGACACAGGGCCGAGCCCGTGGCGCACTTGGTAGAGTGCAGCGCTGGGAGCGCTGCGACGCTCCCGCCGCGGGTTCGG
This sequence comes from Cynocephalus volans, assembly GCF_027409185.1. Lineage (NCBI taxonomy): Eukaryota > Metazoa > Chordata > Mammalia > Dermoptera > Cynocephalidae > Cynocephalus > Cynocephalus volans. The sequence continues at coordinate 90,921,044 of NC_084473.1, read as the reverse complement.
ATCCTATATAGGACTGGCCGGTGCACTCACTGGCTGAGTGCCGGTCACGAAAAGGACAAAAAAAAAAAAAAAAAAGTGCAGACACAAAAGTGGTTATCTTTTATCCCTTTGGATTGAGCATAATTGGCTTTGACTTCTCCTATGATTAGGACACCTGTAAATCTCCTTAATTCTTTGTCCTTTGCTGTATCAGTGAGAGGGCTGAGCCAGAAAGATAGTGGGTACGTGGGTCCTGTAGTCAGAATTCTGAGTTCTTGCAATGAATATGTGGGTGACCTTGGGCAAAGTTGCTTCACCTCTTTGTGTTCAGTTTCCTCGTCTATAAAATAAGGGATGATCGTGTCTACATTGTAGGATTGTCATGAGGAGTTGAAGCAGTTTGGGGCACATAGTAAGCATTATATAAATGTCTGCTGTTAACTATTAGTAATAGTAGGGTTAAGACCATTTTGGTAAAGATTAAGGTCTTAAAACTGTAAACATTTGGGATACGTGTTGTAGGTCCTCAAGACTACCCCCACTTTTGAAGATTTGCTAGAAGGACTCACAGGACTCAGATATAGCTGTATTAACAGCTAAGATTTATGACAGTGATGTAGTAAAGAGCTGGCTTCTAAGAGAAAAAGACACAGGAGGAGTCTGGAGGAATCCACGGGAGGCTTCCTTCCTCAGCAACAAAATGCAGCAATATGTGTGTGATGTTTCTGCCCAGGAAGGCCCACTAGAAACTCAGCGCCCAAAGTTTTTGTTTTCTAAAACTTGCTAGTCACGTATCACCCTCTGCTTAGCACATATCAAAATTCCAGACCCCCAGAAGGAAGGCCTGTTTTCACCGTAAACCGCATTGTTTGCATAGTGTAAGCACAGGGAGCCACCCTCATCAGTTAACTGACTGGGAATGCTCCTGGAGCCAAGTTCTCAGACGCCAACCTTGCAAGCAGGCCTCTCTGTGGAAGCAGCCTCGGGCTTTCTTTTTTTTTTTTTTAAGATGACCGGTAAGGGGATGGTAACCCTTGACTTGGTGTTGTCAGCACCACGCTCTCCCAAGTGAGCCACAGGCCGGCTCTCGGGCTTTCAATGTTAACTCTTTTCTGTACAGAGTAGAAGATATGACACTCCCTGCTCCAAAATCACATCATGGTTATTCTGTGGTACTGGATATGGAAGTTGTGGTGGATAATTCAAATACCCTCATCTTTGATGTTTTTCTTTTCCAGAATGGCTTTGACTACTTGTTGATATACAGTGACAATCCCCAGACTGTGTTTCCTCGCTACTGTGTTAGTTGGATGGTTTCCAGTGGTGAGTAGGGACTTGTATACAGGGCCTCGAAAGTGGGTTGAGCATTGTGTTTTTCTCTATCTTCTTAATAGCAGCAAGAAGATTAGTACTTGTCTCACTGGAGTCCTTCAGGTGGGGTTTGAAGGGATGAGAATTATAGGGTCCCAGAAAGGAACTTGTGCCAAGAGGAGAGTTTTAAAAACATTTGCTTCAACACCTTAAGTATGATCTGTGTACATTATTTAAGTTTTTCCTTCTTCTGCAGTGGTGTTGAAGGCCATAAGATCTGGCACAGAAAACGTGATGATTGTAGGGCAGTCACCTGGGGAAAGACTTTTAACAAAGGCTACATGTCACAGCTGTAACTGCACCTTTCCCTTCCAATTTCTTGTCTTAGAAAGCACCCTCGTGTGATTTTCTTTCTTCTGTTTCTGTATAGGTAGTTTCTTATACCTCAGTGGGAGAATGGAGAGAAGATTAGGTAGTTCTGTCTGACATTTGTCTAAATAAAATTGGCAGCTATTTTGGCTATGCCACTGAAAAGTGATATTTTAATCACCTAAAAGAGCCTTTTGGGACTTAAGTGGCCTGATCAGTACCTCTTTTCAAAGGGTCAGAGGACATGGGTGTGAAAACAACCTATGCATAGGGAACACATTTCTGGGAGGCAGCTGTCACTCACAGGTTTTCAATCAGGCTATGATCACTATGAGGAGGAGCTAGTTCCCTACCATCAAAGAGATAGGGCTTTCTAATTTTGAGCCTACTATTGGTCTGTATGTCGTCTTAATCAGATTCCCCTCTATCCCGACAGGCATGCCAGACTTCCTGGAGAAGCTGCACATGGCCACTCTGAAAGCCAAGAACATGGAAATCAAAGTAAAAGACTACATTTCTGCTAAGCCTCTGGAAATAAATAGTGAAGCCAAGACCACCACCCAGTCCTCTGAGCGGAAGAATGAGGGTAGTCGTGGCCCTGCTCGGATTGAATATGCCTGAAGGGCTTTGGGATAAGAAAGGATAGATGTTTCAAGCCCTGTCAGTCCCTTGTCACTCCGCTACAGAATGGGGACAAGTCATGTGTATTAGAAGGCATCTGCTGTATCCACCAGTGCAAGATAATTCAATTAACATGTTCAATTTCATTGGGAGCCCTTATTGCTCTTTGTCAAACAGAGAAGAAGGCAGCATCCACGAGGTGCCATATTTTCAGGCCAACCATTTTTAAATTTAGTATTTCACTGAGCTTATCTGGAACAAACGTCTCCACCTCACGCCAGAAGAGGATGCCTTCCATTTGCTTCCTCTGAGTAGTTTCCTCTGCTGACATTCCAAATCCCACCATTGGTTGCGCAGCGCTTTGGATTTCCTTCAGTTCTGCAGGTCCACCTGGAAAGCGTAGTTGGCTGGTTGAGTTTCTCAGTTGAGGGGTCACTGAGAGTTTTCTTGGTAACTATCTTAGTGTGAATGGGTATGAATGTCACTTGGCCGTGTTAAGTGCCTTGTCCTCACTTTGCTTTTATCTTTAGGAACATGAAGTTTGTACCAAGAAATTTCTCTCCCTACCTGCAGAATATCACCCCATCGACTCACCTAACCCAAAGAAGTTTCCTTTGACTCGGCCAGTTCTTCCCTACTCATACCCTATTCTCATTGCGTCATTGCCTGCTTCCCAACCTTAGCCCTTTTACCAAGAGCACTGGGAGAGGACTCCTTTTAGACAGTAGCTTTCTATATCAGTGTTTTCGTAGGATCAGTGGAGATGCTCAAAACATCACATTTACCTTTAGTTTATTTTTTTAAACCTTTGCGTCAAAAAGGAGTTGGGGAGTCAAGTGGAATTTCTCCATAGTCCCACTGTATAGAGAACACCTTTTTGATTCAGGTGTTATTTTTCACACTTTAGTTTTGACTTGTCCTTGGAAGACTAAAGGCAAAGGAGTGGGAGCTGGGCCACTTGGACCTCTCAGAGCTGTAGATAAGCTGTGTGAACCAATACTAATATAGTGGAGATGTGGTTCATGTGACCCTCTTGTTCCTCTAAAGAGGTTTTCCTCCTCTCTTCAGAGCTAAAATCACAACAGATGGCTAAGGTCACAACAGATGGTATCAGTTTGGCCTAGCTGGTTTTACAATCTGTTGGGAGAATAGGGAGCAAGTTTTAGAAATTTTTAAATCTTCCTCCCTTTTTTTCTGGAGTTTAAATGGCTGGATTTTTCCTGCTTGCTACTCATTTGTGGTGTTGAAAAAGGGATCTAAACCTGAGATTAACTTAAAGCCCTCCTTGACCTGATTGTTGCCTGTTCAGTTTTGTGCCAAGGAAACAACTGCCCCAGTGTTTTATGTCTTACCTTCTCTGGGTCATTGGCAGAGCAGAGAGATGCATTGAGCAGTCCCAGCTTCTTTTCATTGATTATTTCTCTCTTCTCCCCCAGGACCTGACAGAGCCAGGGAAGGGTCCCTGGGTTATGTTCACACTTAGCTCCTGCAGTGGTTGGGGTGTGAATGGATGTATGCAGGAGAGTGTGTGCGTGTACAGGTGCTGAAGAGTTGTGGTTGCTCCATATTGTGACTTAACAGCAATTTGACTCTGCACTTGGTGTCCCTCTGTACAGTTACTTATGTCGTCGTAATGATTTCACTCCTAACTGTAACATTTTTATTAAACGTGTGAATAAATACATAAAGATTGGTACAAAAGAGTGTTTGTCTTTGGACAAATGGTGGGGGGGGGGGGAATTTTACATATTGGGCTTATCATTTCTTCCTGATCACAAAGTTGAAAAGAATTTTTTTTTCCCTCAGCATTGTGGGGGCCACTGACCCTGTTATGCAGAGCAAGACCTGTACCAATCAGCCCCCAAATCCTTTGCATCCCCTCTTAGCTTTTTGCAGGTTTCTCAAGTGTTCCCTGCAGTCAGGGTAGCTTCTCCCCACCCCAATCCCCCCAGTCTCCCCACAAAAGAATTTCTACTCACAGTTGGCACATGAAAGTAACAGGGCTTCTTTTTTCTTGGTATGTAGTGGCTGACACAGCTGGCCACCTTGTCTAGATTATGAGCCCTTTCCAAGTGACCAGTTTGGCAACTGAAAATAAACCACCTATCTCTACTTCCATGTCTTGATCTACTAACCCATATCTTTGCTTTTAAAGAAGGATCAGTTTGGAGTAAGCAGTTTTAGAGCTTTGGAGAGTAAAACTCCGGAGGGACTGAGGTGAGAAGGGAGGGGATTGAGCAAGCACAAGGTCTAGAGTTGAGGGCCAATTCAGGGTCCTTGGCAGAGGCATGGTGGACGTGGGGCCAGCTCCAGGCAGTTCTGCTAGAACACAAATTTGTTCCAACACAACTGATACATTAGAGCATAACATGAGTTTTGAGTTGATATGATTTTGTCTGTGGAAAACAAACACTAGGTGAACACAGAAAAGCACACCCAGCTGAACCAAGCTGCACGGGAATACACAAGGCACATACACCCCTGTGTGGTGCACAACAGCTGTCCTGCCTCATTCTCACAATTGATCCTGTGCCTCAGCCCCCTCTTTATTCTCTGTCCTTTTAGCCTAGTTTGTGTTTTTTCCTCTCTCCTGTCTTTGTCTTCTCACTCTTGTTCTCTTACTCTCCACACAGGGTGGTAGGTATGGGGGCTGGGGGGTCAGACCAGGGAGCTTCTGCCAGCAAACGGCAAGTCTTTTTCAAGATAAAGTGCTTATTTATGTATTTCTTAACCATTTAGTATGTATGAAACTGTTCCCGTTTTTATGGGAGCAGTTTTTGAGTGCCTGCACCCATTTTTCCATAAGCCCGATGGTTTTGTGTGGTTTTACACAGTGCGGTGACTTAGGAACATGTGTTACGGCAGCACACTGCAGTGGCCAGGAGAACCATACGAGGAGGAATGTAATGATGCTTTCATAGCCAGCGTGGGCTAAGCCATCACATAACTCAGTGTGGTGAAGCGTTAGCATGAAGTGGGTTTTTGTTTTTTTTTTGTTTTTGGCAGCTGGTTGGTGCAGGGATCCAAACCCTTGACCTTGGTATTATAACACCACCCTCTAACCAACTGACCTAACCAGCCAGCCTCAGTGTGAGGTTTTTACTTAGAAAAATTTCATATATATTGAAGAATAAGGGTTTTTTTTAATTATTAATTTTTATTTTACATTCTATGATGTTGCGGGGCAGTTGGGAGGGAGGGGTAGAGGGGAAAGGGGAAGAAAATGGGATGGAGAAGGAGGAAGGAGGAGGGGTGGGATTGAGGCCTGTGGAACCCCCCTCATTTCCACAGGGGAGACCAGGGGGGCTTCCAGCGGTGGCTCGGTCATTGCCGGGATGGGTGCAGATGTCAGGGGGGTGTGGCAAAAGCCCTCGCTCCCCACCACCCAAGCTCAGGAACTCAAGGCCCTTCTTGTTGTGGCTCAGTGGTCCTCGCTGGGGTAGCTGCGCATGTTGGGGGTGTGTGGCCCAGGCCTGAGGTCCCCACCCTCTGGACTGGTTGAGGGTGTCAGGAAGCATGGCTGAGGCCCCCAGCCCTCTCCTCTTTCTGGCTTGGTAGCCCAGGGGACTTCCAGACTTTCTAGGTGTTATAGGTGTTCTTTGGTGAAATGAGACCTTTACTAGTTAATATCAAACTGTCTCTGGTTTGTTTTTTCTTTCAGTTCTGTGTTGGATTATTTGTTGTTCCCACCACTTAAACTCTGCACTGGAACTAATTTGTTGTCCTTTGCTTATTTCTAAAATGGGGGAACTTCCTGTGGGGACCAGCACTTGAGTTCTGTGGTTGAGCTAAATTGCTGCTTTGCTGCCGATCCCCTAGGGAAGGCTTTTTGTGCAGCTCAGGTTTTTATGGTTGACTTTATAGGCACTTCCAGCTCTCAAGAGATCCATTGCACCTGGGTTGTGTAGAAACTTTGGTCTGGGCCTGAAAAAAACTCTGTGCAATTCTATATTCCTGACCAGTCTCCTCTGAGTGGTCCTACGCTGATTGGGGGGAAGATCAACTGTCCTTGCTGTGCCCCAGTGTTCCCCCAGTGGGCCTAACTCCTTCACCGCCCATACTCCAAACACTTCCATGCGACAGGCTGTGCTCCAGTCCCTTGTGATGACTGACTGGCCTCTGAGTGGCTCCTTTTTTTAAGTTGTTGTGGCTCCTCGCTCCTATGTGGGTCCACAGGAACCCTATTAGTGGTCTTGCTGTCCTGGGGGCCACCAGGGCCCTCTTCTCCTCTGCTGCCTCCAAGCAACTTCATCCAAAGGGCACAGCTGCGGCTTTTGCCAGCTCCTGCTCTGTGCGCTCAGCAGCTCAAGCCTGGAAGCAGCCAGGGCTCAAAATGGTCAGAGCTGTTTTTTTTTTTTTTTCTCATGGTGGCTTCTCCTGCCTTCATGTACTCTGTAGGTCTCTCCTCCCCTTCCCTGGCCTCTGACGGCCCCAGCTTGGCTGTTGTTGCTTTTTTATAGCTGTAAATTGGTTGATTTGTGAGAGAGACCGACGCTGGGGACTGTCTGTTGCGCCATCTTGCTGAAAGAATAAGTTTTAAAACTCCTTTGTATACACTTCCCTACCCTTGCTGGTTGTTAACATCTTGCTGTGTGCGCTTTTTCTATGTACTCTTTTTCAGGACCACTTGAAAGTTGCAAATATCACAATATTTCACCTCTAAACACTTGAGCATTCTTTTTAATAATAAGGATGTTCTATGTAACCACAGTACCATTAACACACAAGATAAATAACAATGTCACAATATCTAATGATAGTGCAGTTCATATTCAAACTTCCCCAGTTGCCTCCCAAATGACTTTCGTAGCCCCCCAATCCAGGATCGAGTTTGGTAGCATATGTTGTGTTTGTCTCTTCAGCCATCTTAATTAGAATGGTAGCCTGCCCTTTGTAATGCAGCTTTCTTCACCTGTGGTTTATATAACATAAGGTAGTGCAGTGGTTCTCAAACTTGGCCTACCTGGGAGCTTTGCAAACTCCCCAAGCCTGGGCCCCACCCTGGACCATCAGAAAACAGGAGGGGTCGGGGAGAGTGAGGCATAGCACATGGTGTGAAAGTGTTAAATGTTGAATGTGATCAGTCTTCTAGAGCTGCATATTACTAATGTGGGTCTTGGCTTATTTTGAGCTCAGGATCAACCAATAATAGCCACCATCACTGAGAACTTAGTGTACCAGGCACCACACCTCATGCTTTCATCTAATCCTGCAACCCTGTTAGTATGGAGCTATCTTTGTTTTATAGATGAGGAAATTGCATCAGAGATTAAGTAATTTTCTTGCTCAAAGTCATACAGGAAGTGACAGAGCCAGGATGTAGACCTAGCCTTGACCTCTCCGAAGACACCTCTGGGAGCACCGCTTAAAACTTAGCTTAGTTTTGCATAAATAACAGTGCTAGATTCCTTCCCCTGCCCTGTGGTTGACTTGTTTTGAAGCTTGGATCACAGGCTTTCTTTTTATCCACTTGTGTTAAATTTTACACCTTCCCCCACCCCCTAGTTACATCCAGTGTAAGAGCCAGTTCCTTGAGCTTTGTCTCTTTCACCTATTGTTTGAGTGCTGTTTCTATTAGTATCAGAAGCATCAGTATCATCTTTTCCCTGGAAACTTCAGGAGGTACACCACTCCCAATGCCATATGGTTTAATATAAAGGGATGCGGGGGCAGTACTTTGGGGGATAACTTGAAATAACACGTTTTCTAAAAATATTTAATTTCAAAGTAACCAGTCTCTGAACCCAGTATGGTAGGATATAAGTATAAAAATTCTGAACATGAAAATACTCTTCATATTTCTAATGAATAAACTTGAAAGTCTTTAAAAAATTAAACAATAGTGTGTGGATGAAAGTGATCTTAATGTATAATGTGCTGTTTCCACAAACCTCAGTGGGTACTTGATAGAGCATCATTCAAACAGAACCCCTAGGCCATACACTGTCAGAGTTGCTTTAATAACCTCATGGTTGCTTGTGGCCCACAACTGTACTTCAAAAAATTTTTAATGGATAATTTACAAATGACCTTACTTTATCTACTTTTAGAGAGCCTAACCACACCTAAAAAGGGACAGTGAATGTTTGAAAGTAGTAATATTTGAGTGTTTTTTACAGTTGTGGCGTAATCCTGCTGACAACACCAATTGTAGAGCCAGGGCTAGGGTCTGGAGCTCACAGACCCCTCCAGCCCATTCACAAACCCTTCACACACAGGTCTATGATAACTGGCAAAAAGGTCCTTGGAGCTTTGGTTGAAGAAAGAATAGTCTTTATTCAGCACGCACAACACTATGAGCTAAGCAGTCCACAGTGAAACTCAGAAACTCAACTGTTACTGGCAAAGTCCAAAGAGAAACTGAAACTGAGCAGTTGCCAGCAGAGTAAACATGCTTTATTGTTAGAGGGAGCTCTCTGCCCCAGCCTACCTCACAAACTGCAGAGCACACAATAGCAATTAACCAGAAAGATACAAGGGTGCACATGCACACTAACTCCACCCACACACAACTTGTTTACAAGAAATGTCCAGGGAGCCTGCCTAAATTATCCTATTTTCCCCACAACAGTTAATGCATTTTATGACATCTTAAAACCCTGCTAGGATTATGTTTGGCCTCAAGAGGTAGAGGGTCACAATAGGGCTTAAACAAGTCTGTTGATTCTTGTCAACTTAGCCTGTTTGGGGCTGGTGTGGTAGCTCCATGGTCCTCCCAGTCCCAGGCTCATGCTATCTCGTTCCTCCTTCACATAGCCTCCACCAAGGTGGCATCACAGTTTCATCAGAATCTCTGGGGTGGGACCCAAGCATTTTGTTTTTTAAAGCTCCCAGGGATCCTAATGTGCAATAAAATTTGAGAAGAACTGGTGAAGCTCTTGACTAGAGTCAGGAGCTGTGTGACCTTGAACAGTTACTTAACCTGTGTGTTTTTCTTCATCTGTGAAAGGGAAATAAGAGCTTACCAGGATTGCTTTGAAGATTAAATAACATATGAAAAGTAATTAGACTGGTGCCTTAGACAGTAGTCAGTATGTTCTATCTTATTTTCTCCTGGTTATATTTCTGAATATACTACAGTTTTTCAATGCCCTTCCTAAAATGGGGAGCCCAGGACTAGACCCATTTGGTTTTCTGGACAGGGAGCACCATGAGGCAGGGACCAGGTCTGCTCATCAGTGGCTGTGTTCTCAGAGCCTTGATGGGGCCTGCTCCACCTCCAGCCATCATGTCCGTGTTCCACCAGTGGGAAGGAGCATGGGAAGAAGAGAATGTCCCTTCCCTTTGAGGACACTTCCCCAAATGGCACGCTATTTCTGCCTGTAGCCTAATTGTTACCTACATACCAGGCTCGGCTTGCCCTCTTGCACTAAACAGATGACCTGGAAGTCTAAAAGTTGGTGCAAGGATTGCAAGGTTTACTCAGATTACCAGTACTGAACTGAATGTCTAACAAAGCAAACAAACAAAGGGAAAAGAGGAGCAGTGGGGTCCAGTTTATGCTAGTCTCAATCAGCAGGACCAACCTATTCCATTAACAGTAATTGATAAAAGCAGTTGTCCCCACTGTTGTCAGCACAAATAAGAAAAGTACCAACCATATTTAAATCAGAAACAAAGCATAGCTGGGAGCCCTCCAGGGTGCACCTACATATTAGCAGATACAATCCAACCAAACAGCAGGAGAGGGCTCAGAAAATCAGACAGAAGTAGAGAAAATATTAGCGGCTTCTGAACTTCCATCACTGTGTGCCATGGGGATGAATCCCACACTCTCATGAATCCCCCATCAGGGGGAGCCTGCTCAAGCAAGGTCTTCGCCATGCAGGACTGGCCTTCCCACCTCTTGACCGTCAGGGCAAGCTGTTGCCAGCCAGAGGGAGCAGCTTCTCACAGGGTGAGAGGAGTTTAAGCTGTAGTTCTCTGGCAGTCACTTCAAAAAGGAAGAAAAGGGAAAGAAAGGAAAATAAAAGAATAAAGCATTGCCTTGTCAGAATTTCAGCCGGAGACTCCAGGAGAGACTTACCAGCAGCAGAGACATGGGAGCAAAATAGTCCCAGTGGCCACTTGTCTCTTGCAGCTGGGGTCTTCTCTGGTGCCCAAAACTTTCCAATTTTCACCACTAAATTAGGCTCTTGAATTCCAAAGTCATAGAAATGAACAATGTACCCAGCAGTAAAGCAAGCAACACTTTTAAAAAGAGGAGATAGACTTATGCATAAGGGGGGTAGTGACAGTAAAGCTAGCCCCCAAGGGGAGCTGTTCAGTGTCTTTTTTTTTTTTTTTTTTTAAAAGATGACCGGTAAGGGGATCTCAACCCTTGACTTGGTGTTGTCAGCACCACGCTCAGCCAGTGAGCGAACCGGCCATCCGTATATGGGATCCGAACCCGAGGCCTTGGTGTTCTCAGCACCGCACTCTCCCGAGTGAGCCACGGGCCGGCCCAGTGTCTTTTACAGGGAAAGGCGTTAAGGGGTGCAGGCCCCTTGGCGTCACTGGAGATAGTCAATTCTATTCTTCCCGGTTGTGTCATGGGTGCATGCGCAGTAGGTCCAAGATGGCAGGGGTGTTCATCAGTCACCCCAGGATGGTCATTGTAGCAGTCACCTTGCTGCTTTGTGCACAGGTGGGAATTCCTAAAGGGGTCTTAAGGTTAATCTGTAACTTTTACAATTATGGTAAACAAGCCTTGGGGAGGGGTTTAGCAACTCAGTAAATATCTGTTTCTCTTATCTCATTCTAAAATAGACTGAGTAGCATGACTGAGGAGTGGAAAAGTAACAAAGTGTCCTCTGCAGGGAAAATGGAGTCAGTTTGGTTCACAGGCCTAGCCTTACTCTGTTTCACAAGAGCCAGAATTTAAACAAAAGATCACACCCAGCTGCTGGGAAATAGTCTGAATTTTGGGTAGCCATGTGCCTACTTAAAATTCAAAGGTAAATTTGCTAGGGAAGAAGAGCAGAGCAAAAATGGGGGACAACTGGCAGGCTTTGCCAAATTACAGATTAATATAACTTTAAATGCCTCACTTCAAAGGGCTCTAAACAGTTCAGTTAAAAAGGACAAAAGTTCACTTGATGCTTTCCTACTACGAAAAAGGGGGGGGGGGGCGCAAAATTGCCAGTAGTTATTTTAGAACTTTCAGGAGATATTTTAGAATTCAGTAGATCATCTAGAATTCAATAAATGTTCTAGAATTTTATTTGGCACCAACATCAAGCCAGTTGGTAATTCTGGAAACTTACACCCCGTCTTTGAAAACCCTACTGACATTTAACAATCTCCAATCCATGGTGCCTCTTCCATCCCTCAAAACTCTTCAGCAGTTTGTTGAGGACCCTCTGAAGAAGTCTCTTTTTGGTCTCAGTGTCAGGAATAGGACTCTCAGGTGTGCGTTTTTCTATTTACCTCATTTCTGGCTCTGCAGATCTTTCATTTCATAAATAATGTTCAGAAGAGTTAGAATTGGCCTCAGGTCACACAGTGTTTCCCTGGCCTAGCCAGGACCCCTGGGATCCAATGCATTTTTCACTTCATTGTGCAATTTCTTGGCAGAGATCTTAAGGAAAACTAAAATTCATAATGTGCATGCTGTAAACTACACTCCCAACTACCCTAAAAGAACACCCTGGATGAGGGGTGTATGAGTTCGGTAATAGCTCCTGTAACAAAGTACCAGAAACTGAGTGGCTTAAACAACAGAAATTTATTGTCTTATAATTCTGGAGGCCTGGAAGTCCGAGATCAAGGTGTGGGCAAGGTTGATTCCTTCTGAGGGCTGTGAGGGAGAATATTCGAGGCCTCTCTCCCAGCTTCTCATGGTTGTTGGCAGTATCTGGCATTCCTTGGCTTGTAGATGCATCACCACAATCTCTGCCTTCATGTTCCCTATGTGCATGTCTTGTCCAAATTTTCCCTTTTTATAAGGACACCAGTCATATTGGATTAGGGCCCATCTTACTTCAGTATGACTGCATCCTAGTTATACCTGCAATGACCCTATCTCCAAATAAGGTCACATTCTGAGATACTGGGGATTAGAACTGCCACATATGATTCTGGAGGGACACGATTCAACCCATAACAAGGGAAGATCTGTAGAGAACTCAATCTAAGAAATGACTTCTCAAAATAAATGTCTGGAGGCCACTGCCCTAGACATAGTCTGGAAAGACTTCCCAGCCTGGCCATGGCCACCTGTCCTGCAGCGTCAGTGTGAAGCAGCAGGGGGCAGGGCTGTGCCACTCGCTAGGAACCTTGTCAGGCAGGCTGCCCTTGGCTGCTGGAAAGATTTTACAGCTCATAAAAACTGACACTTCAACGTGCGTCTCTTTGGGCACCACCACCCCCTCAAAGCCTTGGTTCCCATCTAGTTGTATGAGTAAATGAGAGGAAATGGGTCAGACAGCCACGACCTGTGCAGGTACATATAGTAGGGTGGTAGGAAAAAGAGGCTGGGGGTTTGTCCCTTTGGGCACCTTGGAGATTCACAGGCTGTGGTCTGGTGACTAGGGGTATGTTCGTGGGGGAGAGAGAGAGAGAGAGAGAGAGACAGATGGACAGACAGACGGACGGAGATAACTAGGCAGCAGCTTTGACCTGCTGCCTCCTCCCTCAATGCCTTTCTGCTCCTGACGGCCAATTCTGTTTCTGGACCAGGAAGGTGGGTGGGCTCCTCCAGATCTAGCCAGGACTGAGAGGACACAGCTGTTTGGTGTTCTAGTCCTCCCGTCATAATTCCTGCACTTCCAGGTGTAATCCACATTTGTTTGCTGTATGTCTGTGCCTAGGAAAGAAGGTATGAAGAGGTGATAACTAGCAAGGATTTATTGAGGGCTCACTGTGCCTGATGATGTTCAAAAGAATTATGAAGCAACTGGAGAAATGACACTGAACTAGACAGAATCAAGCAGCTCAGCACTGAGGACCAATGGAGCCTCAACCCATGTGGCGAGGACAGAGCAGACCGGGGTGGACCGTGTCGCCATTCACGAGACCAACAGTCTCAAACAGACCTAAACCAGTGTTGTGTCAGCTCATCGCTGAGAACATTCTTGACACTCCTTTGGATCTCGCCCTTGTATTCTTTTGTTTTCCACAATAATAATTAAATGATTAAAAAGGGAATACACTTATGCATTTGTTTTATACATACAATATAAAGAAAAAACTATCTATAATTTGTACAACCCAGAGAATCAGCATCTATTTTTCTGTTCTTTAGTTGAATTTCTTTTTTTCCCCTTTATTTCTATAGCAGTTTTAATTTTACAGAGAAATTGAGCAGAAAGTAGAGACAGTTCCCATGCCCTCCCCCACACACGTGCAGTTTTTCCTATCATTGACACATTACATTAGTGTGGTGCATTTGTTACAATTATGACAATTTTGATATATTATTAATTTTATATGAGGGTTCCCTCTTTTCATTGTACAGTTCTATGGTTTTGCCAAATGCTTAATGTCATGTATTCACCATTACAATATCAGACAGAATACTTTTGCTGCCCTAAAAATCCTCCGTGCTCCACCTGTTCACCCCTCCCTCCCTCCCTCCCTCCTCTTCCTCCAAAACCCTGGCACAGAGGCATATTCTTACATACGCAGATATAGTCTTATATCTGTACACAACAGTTTTTCTTTTTCCTTGTAGTTTTATCCAAGCACTCATGCACCTACTTGCAGTTTAAGAAGTCAAACAGTTCTTAGCAGATTAGCTGGAGAAACCTCTCGTGCACCGCTTCTCCCCTTAGGGACAGCCAATTTCATCTCACCCAGCGGATTATCCTGGTATTTACCTCCAGGTCTCTAAACAATGTGCTTATATTGACACACTTTGCTTTTTCGTTTTTTGGCATCGTATGAAGATTTCTGTCTTCCTTCCTCTTCCCCCATCCCTCTCATCCCCTCATTCCCCTGGAGTAGTTACAGCTAATTAGTTACAGCATTATTTAACACTGGCTTTGTCATGAGTGTGGAAATGTTACTCACAGACAAACAGGGCTATCTATGACTACTTTCTTGCACAACTTTTTGTTTTCCTAGAGTGATTCCTTGGTTTTTCATTCGTTTGGTTTGTTGTGTTCCTGTCACTCACTCAACCCCACCCTCTCTGCCAATTGAGATCTCGGTGCTGTGCTGGGTGCCCAGGGGGTCACCTGAGCTCTCCTGCTCCATCCTCCGGGGACTCCTTCCCTGTCTGTCCTGTGTTCTCTTGGTCCCATGTCTTCCTCATTCTTGATTTATTTCCTCTGTCAAAATATACCCCACAGACAGACAAAATGGACTCTCTGGCTAAAGGAGACATCCAGATTGTTAAACAGAACAGAAGGACTGCAGCAGGGTGGAGGGCGCAGACACACATCTCTCAGCTTGCAAATACATGTTGCTATGTCACTGACTGTTATGAGGTTTTTCTTTCCTGTAACTGAGTAAGAGGCAACTCTCCGAAGATAAGGCCGAATCAGCTACAGCTTGGAGTTCTCCACGGACCTTCAAGTCCATGTGGTGCCAGTCATAGACCCACTCCTTCTCATTTTTGGAATCCCACTGTGGATCCAGTGAAGCCAGAAAACTGAATCTGTGGACATTCTTCTTCCTTTCCTGATAAGGGAGGGCTTGTCAAAACCAGCCACAGCCAGTCTGTGGAGCCTGCACAGTGACAACTTTGTGATGTGTTCACTCTCTGCAAACGAGCAAAGCCTCCATCACAAATATCCATTGCATTCCTGCAGGCTCGCTGAAAATGCATGTAAGCCAAGCACACGCTTTCTGTGTGCCAAGTCTGTTTCCCCAATCTGCACATAGTTTTTTCTGGAAAATAAAATCTTTTTTTCTCCCTAGTGGATCTTGTGGTCCTTTTTCTTAACACCTCATTGATTGCCAAATGAGAAAGGTCCACTGAAGGTAACATTTTTGAGATCCCCACGTATTGGATAATTCAGCTGAATATAGAAATACCAGTTGGAATAGTTTACCCTTAGAATTCTGGCAAAGTCTGAAGATGTTCTGATTCCTGACCTTTTGTCAGTGATCTGTAACTACCCCACCCTGCAGCCCCCAAGCTTGTGAGATCTCTTTGTTGCTGGAATTCCGAATTGTTCTTAATCTATTGTGCTGTCTTTGGGCTCTCATTTGTAAATTCATGTCTTTTGGTTTTGGGGGATTTTCTTGAATTATTTCATTTTCCCTTTTCTCTCTTTTGGCCCTTCTTATGCAGTCTCCTGAACCTGTTCTCTCATTTTCTTTTTCCTCCTGTTTTTCAACCCTTTGTTTTATAGCTCTACTTTCTGGAAGTTTCCCTCATCTTTATCTTCCAACCTGGATACTGAGTTTTTAATTTCTGCTTTCTTATTTCTAATACCTGAGAGATCTGTTTTCTGAGTGTTCCCTCTTTGTGGTCATCGTTCTTGTTTTATGAGTGCAGCAGCTTCCCTCTCTAAGGGTGCTAGTGAGTTTTGCTAATGTTTTCTTCTTCCTTCACAATGTTTCCTCCAAGTGGCTTTTTCCTTTTAGGCCCTGGATTAGTCCATTTCTGTTGCTTATAACAAAATACATGGAACTGGGTAATTTATAAAGAAAACACAATTTATTGCTTACAGTTTCAGAGGCTGGGAAGTCCACAGTGCAGGGAACACATCTGGTGAGTGTCTTGGTGATAGCAACAGTGACCCAGGGGTCTCACATGACAGAAAACAGAAGAGCAGAGGGAACCTAACCTCTATGTGCTCTTCTTTTAATGCCCTCAGAACCATGCCCATAACCACTATTATTAATCCATTCACTGTGGTGTGGTCCTACAATCTTATCACCTCTTTAAGGCCCCACCTTTCAATTACCATCATACTATTTCCCACCCTCAACAGTTACAGTGGAAATTAAGTCACAGTGAGGTTGGGGTAGGGGGGATCCAATCTACAGCAGGTCCCTCTCCATGAGAGAGGTGGCTGAAAGCCATTGGTCGTTGGTTCCTATTAAGAAACTCAGGCTGGGAGCTCTGAGCAAGTGGCTGCCCATGAGGTTCACTGTAGGTTGGTCTGGCTGCGTGTCACACAAACCTTCAGCTGGTACTTATTCTAGTCCCCCCCCACCCCCCCGTGCCTCACTGTATCCTGAGCCTTGTGGGCGTTCTGCTGAGTAAATTGTCTTGGCTCTTGACCATCCCTACTACTGCTTAGGAATTCAATTTTTTCTTTCTCCTAAGCCATGCACCTTTTTGTCCATCGGCTTTCTGGTTTTCAAAACTTTTTCCTGTTGTTCCTCTCTTCTCTCCTTGATTGTGTGGGTTTTGCCTTCGATTTTGCCCCCTCTACTGTTAAGTGGGGTTTCAGGAGGATGCAAAAGTAAACATATATTTTTAATATATCATTTTTACCTAGGTCCTCAGCTTTTTATTACTTTAAGTAGTTTGTTCACCTAATTTGATCGAGGTGTAAACAAAGTACGAAACACTGCACATACTTAAATTGCACAATCGAAAACATTTTGACATGTGTATACACCCGTGACATCATCATCACGATCAAGAGAATGAAAATTTCATCATCCACAGAAGTTTCTTTGTGCTCCTTTGTAATTCTCTCCTGGCCCCTGTATCCACACAACCACTGATCTGCTTTCTGTCACCATAGAATAATCTCTATTTTCTAGAATCATATATAAGTGGAAACTAACAGTATGTACTCTTTTTTTAAATAGCTTCTTTCAGCATATGATTTTGTGATTCATCCATGTTGCATTTATCAATTGTTTACTTCTCTTTATTGCTGAATATTATTACATTGAGTGGATATACTACGGTTTGTTTATTCATGCATCTATTGACGGACATTTGAGTTGTTAACAGTTTTGGGCTATTACAATAGAGCTGCTATAAATATTTGTGTACAAGTGTTTGTGTAAACTTTTTTTTTTAAGGTAAATACCTAGGAATGGAATGGCTGGGTTATATGGTAGCAGTATGTTTAAACATTGTTAAATAACTGACAAACTGTTTTCTGAAGTGGTAGTACCATTTTATATTCCCATTAGCAGTGTATGAGAATTCTAGTTGCTCCATCTCCTTGCCAAAGCTTTCTATAAGTCTTTTCATTAAGGCTTTAATGTGCATCTCCTTAATGACTAATGGTGTTTAGCATCTTTTAATGTACTTACTGGCATTCATAAATCTCCTTCTGTGAGGTGTAATTTGAAATCTTTTTGATCATTTTTCATTGAATTGTTCATCTTATTACTTTGTAAGAGTATTTCTATTTTTTCTCCTCTTTCCAAAAATTGATATATAATTCACATACCATAAAATTTGCCCTTTTGGGGGCCAGCCCATGGCTCACTCGGGAGAGTGTGGTGCTGATAACACCAAGGCCACGGGTTTGGATCCCATATAGGGATGGCCGGTTAGTGCACTGGGTGAGCGTGGTGCTGACAACACCAAGTCAAGGGTTAAAATCCCCTTACCGGTCTTCTTTAAAAAAAAAAAAAATTACCCTTTTAAAGTGTGTAACTCAGTGGTTTATTTGTGGTTTTTTTTTTTTTTTTTTTTTTTTTGCATATTCACGAAGTTGTACAACCATCACTATTACACCAAAACCTTTCATTACCTCCCAGAAAAACTTGGACCTATCAGCAGTCACTTCCCTTACCCCTCTCCATCCAGCCCCTGACAACCACTATCTACTGTTTGTATCTACAGATTTGCTATTCTGGACATTTCACATGAATGAGCCATACAATATGTGGTCTTTTGTAACTGGATTCTTTCATTTTGTATAATGTTTTCAAGATTCTCCATGTTGTAACATGTATCAGTACTTCATTCCTCTTTATGGCTGAGTAATATTCTACTGTAAGGATATACCACATTTTGTTTATCCATTCATTAGTTGATGGGTATTTGGTTTGTTTCCAACTTTTAGCTATTACAAATACCATTGTGAACATTCGTGTATTATATGGATTGTGTCCCCCAAGTTTTACTTTTTATTTTTTAATTTTTTAAAAGATGACTAGTAAGGGGATCTTAACCCTTGACTTGGTGTTGTCAGCACCACACTCACCCAAGTGAGCCACGGGCCAGCCCTCCAAGTTTTATGTATTAGTAGCTTGATCCCCACTGTGACTGTTAAGAGGATGGGAAATCCTATTATGGTAATTGAAAGGTGGGGCCTTGAAGAGGTGATTAGATTCTGAGGACCATGCCTAGTGAATGGATTAAAAATGGTGGGTCATGGGCATGAGGCACTATCTCTCTCTGCTCTGCCATTTTCTGCCATGTGAGACCCCTGGATCACTGTTGCCACCACCAAGACCCTCACCAGATGTATTCCCTGCTTGTGGACTTCCCAGCCTCTGAAACTGTAAGCATTGAATTTTGTTTTCTTTATAAGTCACCCAGTTTCAGGTATTTTGTTATAAGCAACAGAAATAGATTGATACAATGTACAAATTTTTCTACTGACATATGTTTACAATTGTCTTTGGTATAACTAGGAGCGAAATCACTGGGTCATATGGTTACTCTAAGTTTTACTTTTTGAGGAACCACCAAACTGTTTTCCAAAGCAGTTTCACCATTTTGCATTCACATCAGCAATTTATGAGCGTTCCAATTTCTTCACATCCTCAACAACACTTGTTATTGTTTCTTTATTCTAGCCATCCCAGTGTCTGCGGAATGGTGTCTCATTGTGGTTTTGATTTTCATTTCCGTAATGACTAATGATGTTAAGCATGTTTTCATGTGCTTATTGGCCATTTGATATCTTCTTCGGGGGAATGTCTATTCAACACCTTTGCCCATTTCTAAATTGGATTATTTGTCATTTTATTGTTGAGTTGTGTATTTATATATTTTGATTGCAAGTCCTTTGTATGATATGTGTAATATTTTCTCCCTGCCTGTGGCTTGCTTTTTTTCTTATTGTGTCTTTCAAAGAGCTAAAGTTTTTAATTTGATAAAATCCAATTTGTCAATTTTTTTCTTTTATGTTTTGTGCTTTTTGTGTTCTAAGAAACCTTTGTCTAATTCAAGGATATAAATATTTTCTCCTATGTTTTTCTTCTTTACATTTTATAGTTTTAGGTTTTACATTTATTTCTGTGATCTGTTCCAGTTAATTTTTAATTAAAAAAATTTTTTTTCTAGGGCCGAGCCCGTGGCGCACTCGGGAGAGTGTGGCGCTGGGAGCGCAGTGACGCTCCCGCCGCGGGTTCGGATCCTATATGGGAATGGCCGGTACACTCACTGGCTGAGTGCCGGTCACGAAAAAGACAAAAAAAAAAAAAAAAAAATTTTTTTTTCTAGTTAACTTTTATATATGGTGTGAGGTAAGGATGACATTTAGAATGTTTCCAATTATTCCTTGTTCTATATTATTACATTTATATTCACACTGCATATTATTTCATATTTCATATGAGGCAGAGTGGAAGTATCATTCACCTTCTCCCACTAATTTTTCCCCCTCACACCTTATAGAGAAGGTTTTTTGTTTTAGTTTTTTATACCCCTTTATTAAAGAAAGATTTTGCTAACATGGAGGTAGCCACTATTCTTTTTTTTGACTCAGTACTGCCACATTGCTTTCCCTACATCCTCACCAACACCAGCTGTCACCTGATTTTATTTTTTATTTTTACTTATTTTTTGCCAATCTGGATGGTGTAGAGATATCGTGTAGTTTTAATTTTGATTTCTCTAATTACTAGGGAGTGTAAGTATTTCCCCACCTACTTGTTAACCGTTCCCATTTCTCTTATATGAATTGCCTATTATGGCTATATCCATTTTTCTATCGATATTTTTTCTGTGATTCCTCTAGTTTTCTTCTTGATTTGCAAAAAATTCCTTTTATATGTCAAAATAGAATTCCTTAATAGTTTATTTTATTTATGGAATTAAATATACACACAATAATCTTTGTCAGTTTTAGACATTAAAAACCATTTCTACCAGTCCATCACCCATCTGTTAACTCTGTCTCTGGAGTTGTTTGTTGAACAGAGATATTTAATTTTTATATGGTCCAATCCATCATTTTTTTTCAGCTATAACTTGTGCCTTTAAAATCTTTACTCCTTCAAGGTAAAAATGATGTCCTTCTACATGTTCACTTCTTAACGTCATAGTTTTACCTTTTATGGTTACATATTTACTCTATTAGGGAAGTGTTGTGAGGTGGGGATCCAACATTATTTTTTTCCTACCTAGTTTATCATCTTTATCTACTAAACATAGCTTGCAGAGTGGTCAGGCAGCTGAAGAGCAGGAGAGGGGCACAAGGAATCAAGAAACTCCTAGAGTGAAGGGCAGAGACTGAGCCATTTGGTGGTTTTCTCCAGCAGCTTTTAGCTGCCTGGGCATAGAGCCAGACTGAGCCAGTGTTAGGGATTTTCCCAGGTGTCAGGCAGAGCTGGAAGGGCAAGAGGGAAGGGAGTTCCGGATTTGGTCAGGGTAGACACAAAGGCCATAGAAGTGCTGTGGTCAAGAGCAAGTGGGTCCCTGTGGGTAGGTACTTGAGACACGAGAACATGATTATGTTACAGTAAGTGAAAATATGACCAGGATGCAAAGCATGTGGCTGCAAAACTGTGTACAGATGTGATAGGCAAGGTTTTCCTCACCTACTCTGCCCTTCTTGAGTTGGCACAGAGCCGGGTAGAATGATGGCAGTGGAGGCTTAGAGCAATGCAGTCAGAATTAGGCCCAGTGGTGGCCCCCCTTCCACGTGGGAAAAGTTGGATTGTCCTGGACGTTCTGATCCTGAGGACAGACAGGTGAGAGCCCTTACTGTCTAGGGTCCATGGGAGCAGGGTGAACAGGTGAGGTCTGGAGACTGGCAGCCACCAGTCATGTCCACCCCAGGATGTGCGTTGCTGTGTCCCCCAGTTAGACCTTACCTCCTGGCCTGCCTGGGCATCCAGCCCACCCTTGCCCTGCCCTGCAAGGGGGGATGTTGATGAAAGGTGGGATTGCAGGGCCCTGCGAGGGCTGCCCGCCACTGAGGGGCTGGTGGCATCAGCTGAAGGAAGGGGAGGAGGAGAGAGGGCAGGATCCTCTTGCTGGGCTAACAGCAGCCTTTCGTTTTCAGTGATGGGTTTCCCTTCCTGCCCTTTTGCAATGAATACATTGTAAAGAGCTCACACATAAGGGAGAAATGACTCCAAAAATGAGCTTATGGGTGATTCTTTACTGTCTTCTCCCTTCATTTCTGTTTGTTCCTAGTTTTCTACAGTGTGGATGGATTTCTGGGAGAACCCTTAGTGTGTGTGACGTAAGTGTGCAGGGCAGGTGTGTTTGGCGAGGCCCCTGTCCCAGGGAGGCTCTTTCGCTCTGACTTGGGAGTCTTGAGGGCCTCCCTGGCCCATCCTCGGGTACCCTTATTGCTGGCTCTGGTGAGGAGGCCACCGCTCAGGGTGCCCACTTGGTAGCTGAGGAAAGTGGGGCTCAGCTCACTCAAGGGCCTTGCCAGCGGTCACACAGTGTGTCGGTGGTAGAATGAGGCTCCTGACCTTGACCTGTCCCTTGCCCCACTCCTTCTCGCTCCTTCTCTCCCCCACCACCATAGCACTGGCTTGAGCTGAGGCCACCCTGAGGGACCACATTTGACACATCTGAGACCATCCTCTTTTCAGAAGAGCAGACTCCGGTGTAAATTTCTTCAGCCCCCAAGGAGCTAAAAATAAGAGGCCTGTGCCCCTAGAGCAGCCCAGGAAAGGCCATGTGAAAACCCAAGAGGTGGGGGTGGGAGCCCAGGGGTGATGTCAGAGGATGGAAACAGGATGTGAGTATAGAGGGGGCCGTGAGAAGCAAGGTGGCTCCCAGCAAAGGCAGCCACCTGGTACGGTGTATTCTGAGCCACGGAAAAAGACCCTGGGTTGCGTGGGAGCCCGCACATCCTGCTCCCCGACAGGCCTCCCACGCCCCGCCTGGCGCCTGGCCAGGGCAGAATCTGACCGTGGGCTGGGGCGGTGGGTGAGAGAAGGACAGGATGTTGCCTTTCAGAGAGGTGGGCATTAAATCTTAACGAGGGCCCCCAGCTCCCCCAGGGAGACCTGGTACCCAGTGGCTAAACCAAAAGTGAGGTAGGAACAGGGCGAATAGCTCACTGTGGTCCATGTGGCCAGCACTGGTGGAGGGCCTGCTGAGGGTCAGGCCGGAGCCAGGCGGGGGAGGTGACACCGCCAAGCCTGCTTGCCAACCACAGGGAGGCCGAAGAGCTTGCTGGGCTCTGCGATGAGGCCATGAAGGGCAGAGGTGAGCCCAGGCTCTGGGAGGCAACTGGGAGAGGCCCTTGATTCAGCCTTTGGGGGTTGGGGGTGGGTGGGAAGGCTTCTTGGAGGAAGTGAGGCCTAAGGGGAGTCCCAGGGGCTGGGCAGGTGAGGGGTGGGTAAAGGCATCCCAGGTGGGGTCAGCCAGCACAGGGTACTGAGGGGATGCCTGGCCTGAGGTGTGTGGGTCAGTATCATTGGGGCCTTTCTGCTCACCTGGCCAGAGCCCACCCCTTGGCCTGATCAGGCGTCTGGTGATGCAAAGGCCCCTTCCCTTTGGCATGTGCAGCCTCCTCTCTGGCCTGGCCTCTCCCCAGTATGAACACCCAGCATTCTCTTTCCTTGTCAGAGCAAGCCCTCCCCCACCCCACAGGCTCGCTCACCCCCAACCTCTCACCAAGTCACCGCCAACCTCACCGTGGTTCTATGCTTTTTCCTTGGTTTGTAACCAGACTTTTTCTCCTAGAGCACTTTCACATATATTTCTGTTTACATAGAGTGTAGAGCTTTCTCTCATTTTATTGAAATGCTATCCTACTACAGGACCTTATTTTGCAACTCACTGTTTTTTTTCACTTTGTGTTGGAGCTTATTCTAGATAAGGGTGTATAGATTTACCTCACTGTTTTTTTTTTTTTTTTTTTATAGATACTTGGTAGAACTGAAAAAATTTTGCATTCCATTTCCCCCGCCCTGATACAGACGGCGCGGCATTGGAAATCTTTGCACAAGTTTCTGTCTTTTCAGTGTCGATGCTCAGAAGAGAAATTGTGGGATCAAAGGGTGTGCACTTTCAACGTTTGGATAGATCCTGCCAAATTGCCCTCTCAAAAGAAAGATACCAGTTTACACTCCCACTGAAAGGGCTCAAAACTGCTCGTTTACCCTCCCCTCCTAGTACCTGAATGTTTGCCAGCCTGCTGGGTGAATCTTCACATCCCATTGTTTCATAGGCAGACCATGAGTTCTGTGTGTTTACTGGACATCTGCATTTGTCAGCCTGTGAATTCTATGCTGCTGTTCTCTGCTCCTTTTTCTATTGTGTTGTTTGAATTTTTCTTATTCGTTTTCGGAGGGCCTCACATTTTTACTCACCAACTTTGTACTCTTTCCTCCTTCCCTGTTTGATTTTTCTCCATAATCATCTCTGATGTACTATATGTTTGTTTCTTTACTGTCTGTCCCTACCTGCCCCACTGCAATGTAAGAACTGAGAGGGCAGGAGTTGTGTCGTTTGTTCATGCTGAGCTTTCTGCGCCGAGGACAATGCCTGGCACACAGCAGGCACCCCCCAATTAATTGTTGAATGAATGAATGAATTAATAACCTTTTATCTGTCATTTGTTTTTCAGATATTTTCTCCATGCCTGTCATGTACCCTTTATCTTTGTTTATGGTGAGTTTGATCATACAGAAACTTTGAATTTATATGAGATCCAATCATCCGTTCTTTCCCACACAGCTTTTCTATTTTGTGTTGTGCCTAAGGCCCCAAAGTTATAAACTTATTCTAGTACATAGTTTCCCAAATACTTGTATATTTTGGTCTTATTTCAAGTGACTTCATTCACGTGGAATGTGTTTCTATAAATAATATGAGATGTGGACTAAATTTTTTAAAAGGTGGATAGCCACTTGTACTGCTGCTGCACACTGAAGAGTCTAATCTTTTTTTTTTTTTTTTTTTCCGTGACCGGCACTCAGCCAGTGAGTGCACCGGCCATTCCCATATAGGATCCGAACCACGGCGGGAGCGTAGCCGCGCTCCCAGCACCGCACCCTCCCGAGTGCGCCACGGGCTCGGCCCTGAAGAGTCTAATCTTTGCTCTGGTGGTTTGAAATGCCACCTGGATCACTACCCACGATCTTGGACTTTCTAAGTGGTTCTATTGGCCCATCTGTCTGTTCCCATGTCAGAACCACACCTTTAAAATGACCATATTTTTATAGTTTATTTTTATATCAAGTGGGACACATTCCCCTGCTTTGTTTTTAATTTTCAAAAATTTCTTTGCTATTTTTGTATATTTTCTCCTTGAGATGAATATCAAAACCAACCTATCACAGCCCATTACAAAAATCTTGTGGTTTTGTTGGGTTGGGGTGCATTTGCACATTAAGTCAGGTAGGACCAACATCTTTACAACATCAAATATTTATGTTACTGGACTTGACATAATTCTTTATACGTCAGTTCTATCATGTCTTTCAGTCAAATTTTACAACTATCTTTGTATAGGTCTTACACATTCCTTTTAGGCTTGTTTATTGGTATCTAATAGCTTCTGTTGCTACTGAGAATGGCAAAATATTTTCAAGAACAATTTTTTATTGGTTTTTGGTGTGTAGAAAAGCAATGATTTTTGTGTGATCCTGTATCTGGTTACTTCGTTGACTTTGCTTATTGGTTCTAATATTTGTCCGATGATTCTCTTAGGTTTTCCTGACAGGCAGTCATATTTTCTGCAAATAATGATGGGTTATCCTTTTCTCCCACATCTCTTTCTTGTCCCACAAAAGGCAGGCACACCCAGAACATGGCATGACAGCGATCCTGCGGGCCCGCTGGTCCTGCTGTCCTTCAAGGAGAATGCCTTGAACTTCACTATCAAGAACGATGTTTGCTGCACTTAAGAAGGCTTCTACTTTTCTATTTCCAGAGTTCTAAGAATTCTGCTTTCACAGGTATAAAGCTATGTTATTTACTCTAAGTGAATTGATGTATAGTATATGCACGGATTGAAACAATACATTGCACCCACAAATGTATACACATTTGTATACCTAAATGTAATACAAATGTATTTATATGTGCAAATAAATATTAAAATTAAAAAAAGAATTCTGCTTTTCTATGACATTGAATGAGAGTTAAATGTTACCAGTTTTTTGACAGGCGGCTTGCTGTGATAGAGATGTAGAATTTTAGCTGGGCACGCTGAGGGCCCGGATAACAAAAGCCTTCCTTGCAGGCAGGTGCAAGTGCAGTGGCAGGACTGCGTTCTGGCCACTGGGGTATAAGCAGTGGTGACAGTACAACTTCCTGGAAGCATCCTTTTTTGCCCCTTTCTCCTTTCTTCTGGCTGGAGTGTCGACATGAAAGCAGGAGCTGGAGCAGCCAACTTGAACTATAAGGTGATCTCGGGAATGGAGTCCATACAGAGCAGAACGAGAGGATGGAAGGACCCAGATCCCTCGGAGCTGTGAGGAGGCGAGCCTCTGTGCCAGCTCGGAGCCCTACATCCCCACTTAAACCCGAACCTCTACCTCTGTGCCTGGGGATGCCAATGAAGGGTTTCAAGCATGGGAGTGACATGGTCAAACCTATCATTTAGGAAGTTCCTTCTGGATACTACAGGGAGGAGGATGAGTCAGGAACCAGGTTGGAGGTGGGGTCTGTCAATCCCCTCCAGCCAAAGACCACCAGGAACATGCTTGCACTTGGACAAGTCTGGCTTCTTCACAGCGAGCGAGAACGCACCGCAGGAAACTGTGGGCGTTTCAGTAAGAGGGTGTTAGGAAGAACGTGTTACAGGAGCTGGCTGTCCTGTGACCTACCTCTCTGACAAGGTGTAGAGAATTAAGGCCCGTCTCCTGATGGAAGAGCAGCAAAATGTTGTGGCCACTGTTGCGCTGTACAGTGAAGCCATTCCTCTCCCGGGCTGGGGGGCGAGGAGGCAAGAGCATCATCGGGGCCTGCACAGAGGGCTGTCCTCCAGGAGCTGAAGTCCCACAGGGATGCAGCCACTGCTGACACCAGTGCCACGGGAGGGGGAGAGCAGGGGCAGAAGCACCAGGCCATGCTGTCCCCTCTCCTGCCTGGAAGCGCAGAGCAGGGGCGCCCAGGTGGTGTGTCCAGGCAGAGCAGCCTGTGGGCCAGAGCAGGGAGGAGAGCAGGTCTGGAAGAGGGCAGGCGGAGAATACGCAGCATGGTCATTTTATTCCCGGGGCCCAGGGTGGCACCTGGAGCACAAACATTGCTCCACAGATATGTGTGGAATGAATGAATGTCATGGAGGCCTTGGTCCTAGACTGGGCCCCTTTAGTGGGTGTGCCCCTCCTGGGGAAACTTCAGGGTGAACGAGAGAGAACTTTATAGGAGATGCAAGAAGTGGTGGGGCCAAGAACAGAGTGAGCCCCCAGGACCCCTTCTCCCCAGGCTCCCGGCTCTCTCACAGATGCCCTGCCCCTGATGTGACTTGACCATCTCAGTGCGGCCTCCTGTACGCTCACCTCCTGGGGTCTGACAGCCTCCTGCCAAGCGGGGGCAGGAAGAGGCAGTGCCAGGCAGCTAGGCACTCTGGGCCTTCCCAGGTGGTGAGGCTGTCCCCTGGACAGCTCCCATCCCCCGCACACTGACACTCCCCGAGCCTTTAGTGAGCATGTGCTAGGCAGTGACAACAGCTGGCCATAACGAACGAGGATGATTTTCTTCCACGCCCCGGTCCTTCTGGGCCCAAGCCCATTGAAGGTGCCTTGGATTGTGGAGGGGAAGTTTCTCGTAGCATGAACAGCCCAGAGAGATGTGCGAGGCAGGAGGGTCCAGCTAAGCTGCTGCGGGCGTTGACTCTGTGGACCCTCCCCAAAGGTGGATGACCTTGAGGGTCTCTTCTCTCCCCAACTGACGTCTCCTGCCCTTGAGACCTAAAGGGGATATTCGAGGGCCAGGAGATTGAGGGATACCAAGAGAAGGAGGGTCCTGAGGGGAAGATTTGTCCTTGGCTGTGAGAGGAACTTAACATAGGGGCAGAGAATCCAGAAAGCAGCCTACGCCTGGGGAGGGCCCAAAGAAAGGTCTCCATACAGATGGGGGCCACCCCACGTCCTGAGGCCAGCCCCACGAGTCTGTTGTTCCTTAATTATTTAAATTGTTTATGCATAGACATCCCTTCACGGTTTCCAAAATCCCTTCCCGGATGGTGGCTCATCTGATCGTGGCTCATCTGATTCCCACAGCAGCCGGCCAGGCGAGGTTGCTCCAGCCCCTTCCCCAGGGGGGCGGCTGAGGCTGGGGTGACACGAGGCTGGGGTGACATGACTCACTACGCCCGCCGCCTGCCGCGGAGGGGCTGCCCAGCTCGGCAGGATGGGAAGAGGAAGGTGCCCTGTGGCCCGTTGTCGGCATGTGAGCAGTTTTTATTTCCCTCATTTGACTGGGGCTGTGTGGGCCCCTCCCCACTGGGACTTAACCCTGCTGGACCCAGCATGGGGGAACTGCCCCGCACCCTGTGGGGTAGGGGTGTGGGGTGAGCCCCGCCTGGCCTCCCTTCAGGGCTTCCAGGCTGCTGGACACTGCCTTGCCCCGTGGCCCCCAGATCCATGTGGCCACCTTGAGGGACACATTCTGCCTTCCTCTGCATGGCCTCTCCTCATCCCCTGGGGCTGTGGGTGGGGAGGTGGGAGATCACTGAGGACAAGCCCGCTGGCTTTCCTGTGACCAGTTCCTTCCGCTCCACTGGAACGAGGACTGTTCTCTGTTCACAGCCCTCATGGGAGGATTCTCTGGGTGGCCCAGGGGAAGATGATCTCTGCAAAGGGGTTGGGGTGCAGGGAGTGCTGCTCTGAGCAGCCAGAACAAGACATGTCCTCTGCCCTGCCAGCCCCTTGCTCGGGGCTTCACCGGCATGACTCACTTTCCCTCTATGGGCTTCAGTTTCCTCACCTGTAAAGGCAGGCTGATGACAATCCTGGGGTGAGGACAGAGCAGGACATCTGAGAGAGTGAGGGTGGGCGGAGGCAGCTGAGTATATGGCAGCTCCCAAGGGGGAGCGAGGCCCTGGGGCTTCACAGTTACTTGGGGGCTCCCAAGAGGTGGTTGTCACGCTCCACCAAGGCAACCACGGGAGTCTGCCTGGAGGCAGCGGCATTGGTGCTGGGCCTGCGGGCAAGGGGGCATGAAGGCGTTCTGAATCTACGAGAAGGGCGCTGCAGACCGAGGGGCTGCTGTGAGCAGAATTTTTAGCCAGAACAAGGCAAGTGGGTGTGGTGTGGGGGTGGGGGAGCTGCATTGTGGAAAGAACTAAGCCTGGCTTTGCTGGCAAACATGAACCAAAAAAGGGGAAGAAGAGATGGGGCCTTGACTGCCCTGCTGGGGGTGTGGATTCATTCCAGAGGCAACAGGAGCCACGACTTGGTCAGCTTTCCTTCCTGGCTACAATGTGGGAGGCCGACGGTGCTGGGAGAGGTGGTGCCTGGGTACCTGGGGGTGGCTATTATAACAGTCTGGTTAGGAGATGACAGGGCCTCCTTAATTCTGAAACCAGCTGGTTGGTTTGGGAAACCTCGTTGCCACAACCTCACATTGGCCCCCAAACCAGTTGGTCCCATGGCTCGCAGTCACCCCACTGTGGGCCCTGCTGTGGGTCTGTGACACATGCTGGTCTCTGATCCTCTCACAGCATGGAGTTAACTCCCCCTCTGCTTTTCAGATTTAAAAAACATTGTTTTTTTCCCTCACATTCTATGTCATCATTCCAAACAAATTTCTGAGACTAAGAATAAGGTGTGTGTTGGAAGTGGGCCCATTTCTCTGCCAAGGAGGAGGGAGTCCCCAGCCCTGGAAGATGGCACCTGGTCTAACTAATTTGTAGCCACATGGAAGGTCCCATGCCCAGGGTCCTGGGCAGACACGTGTCTATTCTGTTCCATTGGGTGGGGGTGCAGGGGACTGCTGAACTCCAACCAAGCTCAGAGGAAGAGAGCCCGGTAGGGCTGCTGCTTGTCCCTGGGGTGCCTCTCCTGCAGGGAGGGCACAGGTGGGGGGGTGGGGTGCAGGGCCCAGGCGTGTCTGGCCTCTCCTTCCTGGGAGGAGCTTAAAGCTGTTAGAGAAGCAGGACCAATGCACGGAGGGCAGGGACCTCAGGAGGGAAAGATGGGCTGGTTTCCCAGCTCTGCCTTGACCTTGTTAGGGAAAATCTGAGCCTCACTTTCTTTATCTGCAAAATGGGGATAGTAAGTAATTCCTATCTCTCAAAGTGGTGTAAAGTGATGAGAAATGTGATTGAATGCAGATAGCTCATGGTAGGTCTACAATAGGCGTGTTTGAAAATGTTGCCAAGTAGTTCTTAGTTTTAGCCAAAATAAAGCAACATCTAGACATCTGGTGCTGCTGGAATGGAGCCAAGGAAACCTTGGGGGTCTCGAGCCTGGGCAGCTGCAGCCAGGCCCTGGGCTTCTTTCAAGGCTAGTCCAGCCTCCAGGATCTGGGGAGTGTGGGACAGCTTCTGGGGGGCCCCCTGGCTGGGCTCATTGGCAACTGGACATTCTGGGTGGGGGGTCTGAGGCCTGGGTAGAGGGGCTTGGGGGTTGGAAAAGGATGTGGAGGGGTGAAATTCTGGCGCATGGGGAAGCCACCCCTAATCTCGTTCTGCCTGGTGAGTACCTGTGCTGGAAGGAACTGTTATGGTCATGTTGGCCATGCCCCTGACTCAAGGAGGGGCTTCAGTCCCCAGAGGGAAAAGACTTCTCCAGCTCTGGGAACCTTCCCCAGGGAGGGCAGGGGAAGCTGCTTTGCATTCTGACCTTGGCCCCTCATTGTGTGGGTTTCCCCTCATCCCTTCTGCTCTGATGGACAAAGACTCAGGCTGAGGATAGGCCTGGCCCAGGCAAAGCTGATAATGCTCAGACCGTTGTCTGTAGACCCAGTGCCCAGGGGTGACCACTGAAGGGCCTGCTCTGGCCTTCAGGTGCTGCTGGACGCTGGAGAAGCA
The DNA here is from genome assembly GCF_027409185.1 of Cynocephalus volans. Lineage (NCBI taxonomy): Eukaryota > Metazoa > Chordata > Mammalia > Dermoptera > Cynocephalidae > Cynocephalus > Cynocephalus volans. The sequence continues at coordinate 90,890,787 of NC_084473.1, read as the reverse complement.
GCTGTGCCCAGGCCTGGAACAGGTGTGGGGCTGCAAGGCCAGGCGGAGGAGGTCCGCAGCACTGGGCAAGGGCATGCGGGAGGTTTCGCAGAAGAGGTGGCTCTGGAGATGGGCTGGGAAGAGCAAGAGCAGAGGTGTGCAAGCTGGGGGTGCAGGGTGAAGGGGGTTATGGTGAGTCCTCAAAGCCAGGCTCATGAGCGGGGATGGGGCTATCACCACATGTTGTCTCTGAGTAGGGAGAGGTGGGTCCATAACTGGTTAGGCTCGGGCCGGGCAGCAGCATCAGGGGCCCCCACCCTTCAAGTCCTCACGGGAGGCTGAAATCCTGGGGAGGGGCTTTCCGGTCCACCCACTGACGCTGGGTCCCCGCCTCAGCCCACTGCTCAGTCCACCGCCCTGTGGCTCCTCTGGCTGAGGCCGGTATTTACTGAGGTGGGAGGCGGCCTGCAGAAGGAAGAGGAGAGGAGGGTGAGGGAGGAAGGGAGAGGCGGGGCGAAGGGGAGGCAGCGATGAGATGGGCCAGGAGAAGGGAGTGAGAGGGTGAAGGGAGAGGAGGGAAGGGGGCAGGGGCCCTGCAACTGCTGCACGGGACACCTCCTCAGGGTACCTCCCTCCTGCTCTTCTGTGGGGCCTCCTACGGGCTCCCGGTAAAGGAAACACACTGTCTCCGGTTCTCCTGTGTCCCTGGGGTCCCTCCTTTGCCCTCAGCACTCAGGCCAGCAGGCAGGAGCCTCCACGATGTCTGGGGCTCTAGCCTAATGATAACTGTCTTTGGGGTTGCACCCTGGGGTCTGTGGCTACGGTCTGGCCTCCTGCCCACCCTCCCTCACTCTGGCTCACTCCTGGGTGATCTCACAGCCCCAGCCAGCCAGCCTCATGATGGCTGGGACACTGGGCGTGCCTGGCACCTGCAGGATCCAGAAAGCTGGGACCTGCAGGCTCCAGAAAGCTGGTACTAGGTCACTGCTGCCCTTGCCCTGCCTAGCCTGGGAGGCCCTTGTGGCCACTGGAAGCCACCCCTCCAGGGGCCTTTCTTGTCTCAGATTAAGACCTGCATCCTGCCCCTGCCCCCGAGGAAACTGAGGCAAACACTTCTTGCCCAGGCTCTGCTGTGGATGAATGGGGACAGGGCCAGATTCCTGTCTGTCCACCAGCTACTCCCCAGAAGGAGGCAGGCTGGCTTCAATCCTCCAGGAGGGCCTGCTGAGTAGGTGGCATGGCATGGCTCCTTGGGCAGCTCTGGCTGCGGGGCTCCTGATGTGGGCAGTGGAGGGGCTTCAGGGGATGTGTCAGCGGGATAACAACCAAGCCCAGCTCATGGTGAAGCGTCCCTGGGGGGTGTGTGCATGTGTGGGAAGTGTGTGTGTTCTGGTGTGTGGTCATGCTGTGTGCATGTATGACTGTGTGTGAGGAGAGGGTTGAGGCCAGGCCCCTAGCAATGGCCCTGCTTGGACCTCCGCTCCCTTCTGGGGCAGCACAGAGGAGGCTGGCTGCACCGGGAAGGGGCCTCTCGCACCCAAGCTGTGTGACTGAGAAAGGGACATCGAGGCTTGTAGCCAGGCAGAGCCGTGTTCCATGTTAAGTGTGGGCAGCGATGAGTCCAGGGCTGGGTTGGGTGTGAAGTTTTGTGGGCTTCAGAGGGGCAGATGGGACGTGTGTTAGTTGAGGTGGGCTTGTGGGTCTGGGGACTGCCTCTTGGGGACCCTGGAGGGCTGTGGCGGGCCTGCCCCGGGGCTTCTGTGAGCGTTCCTGGTGCTTGGGAGGCAACATCGCAGCACACATGCATAGATGTCCATGAGCGGTGGAGAGGGTGCTTGGGTGTGACCGTGTGGACTGGAGTCGAGTGTGACTATGAGGTGGAAGGGTGTGTGAGTGTGCGCACCTGCGTGTGCCTGCGTGAGCATGCGTGTGTGTGAGCACATGACCCTCTCTGTGGGGCCAAGGGCGACTCAGGAGTGGTGACAGCTCGGCTTTGTCTAGAGCTGTCATCTTCAAGGGGGAGGCATAATCAGATTTGGGGCCCTAATCCTACCTGATCCTCTCCAGGCACTTCCTCTCTGGCAGCTGCCCTGAGCCATCTGTGCTCCTAAGCCCAAGCCTCTGCCCCGTGCCCGCCTCAGCCCGTCCCGCCTCCTGCAGCCCCTGGCTTCCTGTGGCATCCCTCTCAGGCTCCTGAGTCCCCCACCTCAGGATGCAGGAACCCCCGGCAGACTCAGGCCTCATCCTCCCTTAGGAAACTGCCCACCCTCTGCTCGGCCCACACCTGGGAGCCCTCCCCCACCCTCTTTCTCATTGTCCACCCCATGTAATCTGTCCACAATTCCTATCAGCACCACCCGTCCTTATCTTGGATCCTTCTGCCACTTTTATTGCCACTTGGGTCCAAGTCACTGCCCCCTGTCCCCTGAACCACTGCATCGGCTCCTGACCTCTCCCCGCAGCCACTCCTGGATCCATCCTTCACTCACAGCCAGAGTGCCAATCAGATGGTTCCCCTCCCCCTTAATCAGAACCTTCCACAGATTCCCATTGTCCCCCAAATCACACCCTCACTGGGGCCACTGAGCAGCAAGCTTGCTCCCATCCAGGCTCCGTCCCTGCCTCTACTCTTGGGCTGCTCTTTCTGACCTCCCTGCCAGCCCTTCTCATCCCTAAGTTGCCCCCAAAGGCCACCTCCTCCCAGAGGCCTACCCCGCCCCCGCTCCTGCTCTCTCCTGTTCCTGCTGACGATCTCATTTATTTATTTACTCCTCTAGTCTCTGGGTCCCTACTGGACGGTTGGCCCCAGAGGGCAGGAAACTTGTCTGTCGTATCCGAGGCTGCACCCCTGGCACCCAGAACAGAGCTTGGCTGCAGTAGACAGCTGCTGAGTGAATGAGTGCTGGGACAGGAGAGCAGCGAGGCACGTGGTGTGCCCAGAGCCATGAGTTGAGTGACAGAGATTGCCCTTGAACCCAGGACATCCAGCTCTCCATCTGAGCTGCAAGGGGGCTCTTCACTGACATGTCCAGTGTTTACTCTCTGGAACCATCACCACTCTGGGGACCTGAGAACACCTCTTCTTCCTGGAGCCTGGTGCATATGGGGGGTGAGGGTCAGCCTCATGTCCAGGCCCGACAATGACTTCTGTCCAACACTGTGGATTTTCAACTTCCTGTGTAATCGGCTGCCCATTGAGGGCTACCTGGGGGCACAGAGACAAGCCTGCAAGTGTAGAGAGATGCATCGAGCCCCACTCTGAGCTGGGCACTGTGCTGCCTGGCGGACCAGCTCAGAGTGGCACAGCCCTGTGCCTCGTGCCTCCTCAGGGGGCTGTAGCTGAGCTGGGAGGCAGCACCGATGCCATTAAAACACAAGGTCCTCTGAGACAGTGGCCTGAGGGGCCAGAGCTTGGCCGAGGGTAAGGAGGGCTGCGGGCAAGGGTGGGAGGCAGATGGGAAGGGCCTGGACGGAGGGGTGGGGAGCTGGATGCTGGGGGCACGATGGAGGGGACACAAAATTGTGAGTTCCAACTTGGGTTTCACCAGCTACCAATCCTGAGAGTTTAGGGAAGTTACTTAGCCTCTTGGCACCTTGGTTCTCCCATTTATGTTTGGGATACAAATCGTTCCCACCTCTGAGGGCTCTTTGAGGTTTAAGTGTGATCATTTCTGTAAAGATCGTAAACAGGGTGGGGCACTTGGCACACACACAATAGTGCTGGCTGTTGTAGTTGTCATTAGGAAGGAAGGGACCCCCGGTATGCTGCGGAAAGGGGTGGATGCGGGACATAGGTGGGCCCCCCGCAGACCCTGCCAAGAGGCAGGGCAGGCTAGTGATCAAAACCCAGGTTCCAGGGCCGAGCCCGTGGCGCACTCCAGAGAGTACGGCGCTGGGAGCGTGGCGACGCTCCCGCCGCGGGTTCGGATCCTATATAGGAATGGCCGGTGCACTCACTGGCTGAGTGCTGGTCACGAAAAAGACAAGAAAAAAAAAAAAAGAAAAAAGAAAGAAAGAAAAAGAAATTAAGAAAAAACAAAAAACAAAAAAAACCAAACCCAGGTTCCAATCCCAGTTCTCCCACTACCTCCAGGCCATGTGGCTTTGGTGCCACAACCTAACACTTTTGGGCCCTGGTTTCTGTCTTAGTCTGTTTTGTGCTGCTATAATTGAATACCCGAGACTGGGTCATTTATAAAGAACAGAGATTTATTTCTTACAATTGTGAAGGTTGGGAAGTCCAAGATCAAGGGATGGCATCTGGCAAGAGCTTTCTTTCGGGGTCATCCCATAGTGGAAGGCAAGGGCAAGAGAGGGTGAGAGAGAGAGCGCAAGTGGAGGCCAAACTCTCCCTTTTATAACAAACCCTCTCCCACGATAACAGCACTAATCCATTCACTTTGCCTTCATAGCCTAATCACCTCTCATTAGGTTCCACCTCCCAACACTGTTGCACTGGGGATTAAATTTCCAACATGTGCTTTTTCTGGGGGACACATTCAAACCATAGCAATTCCCCTCTCTGCAAGGCGAGGGTAATGATGCAGCCCCCCAGCTACAAAGCTTAGCTGCAGTAATGCGTGTAAGGCACCTAGCACAGTGCTAGTAACTGGTGTTGTTTAATGAGGGCACAGAGAGGTTAAATCACTGTCTAAAGTCACACAGCGAGGAAGCAGCACAGCTGTTTGAGCCAAAGCAACGTGGCTCCAGAGAGCCCACAGCTAACTGGTGCTCATAGCTGCCACCTCAACCCCCACTGCTGCTGTTGCTGGTAGTACTGGTCTTCAGGCGAGTGGCAGAGGGCCCAGCCTGGTCTTTGATGGTAGTAAAGATGTTAGTGGTGGTGAGGCGGGAAGGAGCAGTCTCTGGCTCCTCTGTGCCTTGAAGTCTCTTTGCCACCCCACACAGTGCACCCAGTTCTGGTCACAGGGGAAGGAGTCCACTTGTCACAGAGCCACTCACCAGTGACCACAGTGTGGTTATATTTCTGAATATCCCTCTCCTCTTTCCCAACTGTTACATCCTTCCTTAGCAGCCTGCTCTTCCCTCCTCGTCCTGCCTTGGCCTAGGCCGCAGGAGTCTCTGACTGACAGGGTGGGAGTGCAGCCTGTACCACTGCTGGGACCACCAGGGGTTGGGGGCCACAGGTGTGCTGGTGGCAGGTGCCCAGAGAGAAGCTCAGGGAGGGGTCTCCCCTGGTCCCAAGCCCAGGCACATCTGGTAGAACAGCCAAACCGTGGTCCCTTTGACTGACGTGCCTTTGGAGCACAAGGGGACCTGGGCCAGCAGAGTGGGCTCTGGCCTCGGCAGTGGACCTGCTCTCTCATCATCCCTTCCTCAGGGCTGTGGCCTCCTCCCTGCTCAGCACCTCATGCTCCTCTCTTTATGGGAGACCATGGCAGGAGGCAGAACTAGAACCACATGAGAGTTGGAAGGGGCATAGGGACCCTCTCCTGGGCAACACATCCTGATGCTAGCACCAGCACACTTTTAAGATGTTTGGGTCCCATCTGCACCATTATCTACCTGATAGTCTTCCTTAAGTCAGTTCAACTTTTACAAACCTAAAATTTATTTTAGAAGGAAAACATATTATTACGCAAAGTGGATAGCTAGTATTACTTGCCATGAATAAAACAAAAATCACAAAAATAAATACTATTAAACAATGAGGTCAGCTCCCTGAGGGCAGTGGTTCAGGACTTACTGCTGTGTCCCTAGCACCAGAACAGTACCTGGCACATAATAGCTACTCAAAACACACAAGGGCACTTCAACAAGTTGGGGGAAAAATACAATTGAAAGATAATATGAATCTTTCCATGAACTCTTTGAAATGCCTTGTATTTTTGGAATGGGGGCTGAGTACATGAATAAATGCAGAAGGGAATGAGTGACCCAGACATTGATGCTTGAGGAGGCGCTGAGCCTCTTTGCTAAAATGAGGAAAAGCAAATATTGGGAGACACTGAAGCCACGCCAGCCCCCGGTGGAGGCTTTCTTCCTGATGTATTCAGAAGGACAGATTGAAAGGGATTTGAGAAAGGCAGAACTTCCTCACCTCCTGATTCAGAATTCTTCAGTGCCACCCCCGGGACGGCCTCGAGCGTCTGAGCACCACCTAGCACCCTGCCTGGTGGGTACGTAGGAGGGGTCCCAAAGCTCAGGGTGGTATGCCAATTGGGCAGCAGGGCCATGGGTAGGACAGCTTGAGGGTCCCCCACGCATTCAACATGAGGGACGGGGCCCCCAGACGAGGCCCACTGTGTCCAGGAGAGCTTCCCCAGCAGGGCTGCCCACGTGTGCGCCTGCTCACACACACACATGTGACATGACCCAAGCGCGTGGGAATAGACACAGCCCCTTTGGCCATCTGCAGGCCCACCTCTGAGCCAGCCTTTGGGGTTTCCTGCTTCACCTACCCCAGGAAGAGCCCTTGCTGAAGACTGGACGCCCAAGGTGAAGCTCTCTGTCCCCCTCGCCACCCCCAATTGTGTTGGACAGGGCTATCATGTCACGGGGAGGCTGTCGCTGAAGCTTGGCACGTGTGGTCTGGGTCCTCGTCTGGCAGGAGCCTGTGGGGGTGGCCACCACACTGGCGTCAGAGGCCTGGCACAGGAAAGCTGATGTCATCCCTGACTCACTCCTGGGGCAGGTTGGGGGTGGCCCATCACTCTCACCTTCATACCTGCTCTGGCCCAAACATCAGCACCAAGCCACTTGCTCCCCCACTCCGCCTCCAGGACATCTGCTTGTGGAGTAGGCTTGCAAGGAGGAGGAAGGAAAGCGCTCACAGCATCAGCACAGAGCTTGGAGCTTTGCAATGGGGAAGGAAACCCGCTTCGCATGGGGGCTGGGTGGATGTGTCATTGGGACAGGGAAAGACCCGGAATCCCAAAGGCTGGAGGCGAGTGACACTTAAATAGCCATCAAAATAGATGGTTATGAAAAGAATAACACACAGAAGTGTCATCTGCTCCAGATGAGTCTCACGGGTTTTTAATTTAAAAAAAATGCTGAGCCTCAAACTTCCTTGAGAGTGTCTGCTCTGTAACAGCCAGGCCAGGAGAAAACAAAAACAGAAAAAGCTCTGAGCATGGCACCCACCCCCACCCCATCGTCCCCTTGCCATGTAGTGATGAGGAGCAGGGTCTCTGTGGCCTGTGGGCATCCAGTCTAATTGAGACCCCTCCTCACACTATCCCCCACCCATGTGCCTGGAGCCTGGCCTCCTTTCTGCCCTGGCTCCCAAGGTTCAGCTCTGGTGAATGGGGGTCCTTGATGAGGTGGCGGGGGGAGCACACATCCTGCACCATGACTCAGCCATGACAGCACCCAAGGGTTGGGGGCCCTTTAGTCAGGGCAGAAGTGGGGGAGGGATGTGGGTTTGTGAGTCTTCCCCTCTCTTCTCACCCCAGCCGTGAGCTTTCAGGCAGTTTTCAGGGGTGGGGGTTTCCCCAGTCTTGGAATAGGGGAAGACAAAGCAAAGCCCCCCTTCATGGCTGTCAGGCCTCTTTGAGCCGGGTTTCAGAGCTGAAAAAGGGACAGCCCCACAGGAAATGGCACTCACGGGGTATGCAGCCACCTCAGGCAGAGCTCACCGGTCCCGGACAGAGTGGTGGACAAGGCCCCAGGGACTGTGCCACCAGAGCAAAGCTTGTGCAATGTTCTCCCACCCCTGTGCAGAACTGCTCGGCAAGGCACACTCCGTTCTCCCAGCCCCATGTGGGAATCAGGGGTCTGGAGCCCCTACACGCTGAGCTGATTTCACTCCTGAGTCAGGGCTCCCACCGCCTCCTCCCCACGGAGCTGGAAGGCTGTGGCTCCCAGGGGAGGGGAGGACAGGTGACGAAGGCCCCACTGAACAGCAAGACCAGACCTGATTATCCTTGTGCATGCTTTGTAATTTGCCCCTGGAATCAGCCATTAAGTCATTTGCCTGGCTGATGCCAAGGATAAGAGCTCATATCAGCCTCTAGGATCTATGGCCCAGACTCTCTGGCTCTGCTGTGGGCTGTGCTGCATCAGCCCCAGCCTGGCCTGGTAGAGACGGACAAGGTCTCGGCCATAGGAGACCAGTCAGTGGTGTGGCCTCATAGTCGTGGAACCAATGTGGGTGAGCAGCTGGTCTATTATGTGCTCCCATCTTACAGATAGGGACACTGATGCATGAAAAGGTGCCGTAGCCCCAGGAATTTTTGGAGTCCTAGGAGCTCCTCTCCCTTGCATCCCTTCTGCTCCCCAGCACACACGAGTGCCAAGCTCTGTCCCAAACATCGTGGAACTGCAAACATTTCATGCTCCAACACACACAATCAGACACAACAGACCATTGTGAGGAAGTCAGTGTTTATGAATCTACGGGGAGTTGGGGAACACGCAGGACCTAGCTGTAGCCCTCCAAGGTAGTCTGGACCTCGGGGTCTGCAGGAGAGCTGGAAAGATCTTACAAAGGGCACACAGGAGTGACTCGGGAATGGGGCCTGGGCGTTGGGGGCCTGAAATCCCATGCAGCTGAGGGTAGGGCCGGGGCAGCTCCAGCTCAAGGAAACTGTCCCCACCCACCTGAACTCCTCTGCTTCAGAACTTTCAAAAGTTCAGCTGCCAACAATTTTTGCCCTCAGCCCAGGGGCCCAGACCTCCACTCACACCTGGACCTCACCACATCCAGCCGGAGGGCAGAATGGATGTGAACTACCCAGTACCCGGTTCTTACCGCTGAGCTGAGGGCTAGTCCCCGGCCCCTGCCAACCCAGGGCAGGGTTGGCAGCTCTGCCGGCTGGGAGGGGAGGGGTGGTGGAGCTGGAGGCAGGTTCTGTTTGCACATCTCCCTTTTCCCCTTGAAATTCCCACGAGGCAAGGCCCCGGGAGAGCCCTGCAGCGTCAGCAGAGTTCCTCTTTAAAGCTGGCCTGTGACATGAGGAAATGATTTTCTCTGGCCCCCCGGGAGTTTCCCTGGGTCCTGGTGAAGAAGTCTTGCCCCACTCATAACTGGAAACTCAGTCACAAGCCCCTGCCTTTCCCTCTGAAAGGCCCCGGGACCCTCTTCTTCTTCCTTGTGCCCAAACCCGGGGGACTATGTTCTGGCCTAGCATGGCCACCAACGTGCTACAAAACCCTGAGTGCGGGTCTCATCCGTGCAGTGGGGGAGGAGGAGAGGAGATAAAGCCCCTTCTGCCCAAGGTGTCTAAGTAGATAAGAAAAGGGACATCTCAGCAGGGGCTTCCCATCCTCCAGCGTAGAAACCATCCGTGGCAGCATTCATTTATCAATTTTTGTTGTAACAAATGCCTAGAGAGAAAGGGAAAAGGGAGAGGAAGCAGGGGCCAGGGGACACCACTGGCCTCCAAGTCTCTGAGGACGGGGATGTGCATCTGAGAAGCTGAGTTCCCAAGGGCTGAACGGCTTGGAGCAGGTCAGAGGGTGCGGAGCGCTCTTCCGGGCTGGGACGCAAAGATCAGGGGGCTTTTGGAGTCCCACTGACCCTGGCGAACGCCTTCCCTTAGGAGCTGGTCCCCGGCTTCCTCCCCCGGGCGCCCCGGGGCTGGCTCAGCCCGGGTCCCACGTGAGGCCGCGGGGGCGGGCGCCGGCGCCTTCCTGCCCTGCCCTTGTATGGCGACCCGGGAGGCCGGCCCACCGCTACTTAAGCCCGGGCGCTGCAGAGGGCGCCCAGAGCCGACGAGTCAGGCAGCGCGAGCGCCGCGAGAGCTCGGGAACGCGGGGCAGAGGGCCGGAGAGGAAGAGCGAGGAAGGAGCGAAGGCAGAGCGGGAGAGGCGGCTGCCCGATGCCGGCCGCCCCGGGGCTGGAGGCGGCGCGCGAGCTGGAGTGCGCGGCGCTGGGCGCGCTGCTGCGAGAGCAGGGGGAGGCCGAGCGCACGCTGCTGCTCGACTGCCGCCCCTTCCTGGCCTTCTGCCGGCGCCACGTGCGCGCCGCGCGGCCCGTGCCCTGGAACGCGCTGCTGCGGCGCCGCGCGCGCGGCCCGCCCGCCGCCGCCCTCGCCTGCCTGCTGCCCGACCGCGCGCTGCGGGCGCGCCTGGCCCGCGGGGAGCTGGCGCGGGCCGTGGTGCTGGACGAGGGCAGCGCCTCGGTGGCCGAGCTCCGGCCCGACGGCCCGGCTCACCTGCTGCTCGCCGCGCTGCTGCACGAGACTCGCGCCGGGCCCACCGCCGTGTGCTTCCTGCGAGGTGAGTGAGCGCGCGCCCGCCCGCGCGCCCGGCCCGCCCGCCACCCCAGCTCGGCCTTCCCGGCCAACCGTGCCTTCCCCTCCAACCGTGCCTTCCCCTCCCTGCAGGAGGCTTCGACGGCTTCCAAGCCTGCTGTCCTGATCTGTGCTCTGAGACCTCGGCCCCCGCGCTGCCGCCTGCAGGGGCCGAAAACAGCCGCTCGGACCCCAGGGCCCCCCTCTATGACCAGGTGAGTCGAGTTCAGGGCTCCTTGTCACTGTCGGCCCTCTCCTACCCCAGCCGGGCAGGATAGGCGCCTCTAGGGAAAGAACCTGCCGTTTGTGGATGCGAGGAGTCTGTCCACACACACACTCACCTTTATGACTATATGTGTGTGTGTAGGGGGGACCATGCAAACGGGAGCACGTGTGTGTGTATGTGGTGTGGGTTACTCATTTGTGCCTCTGTGGGTCTGTGTACGTCTGCATGTATGTTGTGGGGCATTAAAGGGGTATGTGTATCTGTGAGTGTATAAGTGTATGTGTGGCCCCTTGTGTTCTCATATTCCCCAGCCCTATTGCTGGTCAGGAAGACTGGCTGATGGCTCCTGTCGTCCTGGGCCAGTGGGAAACGTCCCTGCCCCTCTGGTGCTCAAGCCCTCCAGACTGGGGCCGAGAAGGTCTCACCACCCTTTTTCTCTCTCCAGGGTGGCCCTGTGGAGATCTTGCCCTACCTGTTCCTGGGCAGCTGCAGCCACTCATCTGACCTGCAGGGGCTGCAGGCCTGTGGCATCACAGCTGTCCTCAACGTCTCTGCCAGCTGCCCCAACCACTTTGAGGGCCTTTTCTGCTACAAGAGCATTCCTGTGGAGGACAACCAGATGGTGGAGATCAGTGCCTGGTTCCAGGAGGCCATAGGCTTCATTGGTAAGGAGGGACCTCAGACTGGGGGCCTGGAGGGACACCAGGAGAGAGGCCTGGGGGCACCTGTCTCCTTGCCTGTGTACCTTCCTCTCTGACCCCCTGCTCCTCCATGTCCCTTGCAGACTCAGTAAAGAACAGTGGGGGCCGGGTGCTGGTGCACTGCCAGGCGGGCATCTCGCGCTCTGCCACAATCTGCCTGGCCTACCTGATACAGAGCCGCCGTGTGCCGCTGGATGAGGCCTTCGACTTCGTTAAGCAACGCCGGGGCGTCATCTCCCCCAACTTCAGTTTCATGGGGCAGCTGCTGCAGTTTGAGACCCAGGTGCTGTGTCACTGAGGCAGGGCCTCCTTGCCTGCTGGCACCACTGTGCCAGCTCTCCCATGACTGATTGCTGGGGGAGCTGACTGTGGACAGCTGGGCTCCCCTCTGCCCAGCACACCCCCTCATCTGGGGGTGTGTGCTAGGAATGCAGGGACGCTGGCCTTTCTGACCTGGTGCTCTTCTGCCAGGAGTTTGAGGGCTGGCCCTCATTCAAAGGGAGAGTGGAGGATATGTCTGCCCTCTCCTCCCCCATCATCTGGCAGAAATCAACTGGACTCTAACATCCATGGACTCCGTGTGGTCCACCACCATGTTGAAACCCTTGGTACCTAAGAGCACCAAGGGACAAGCTGTGACAACCAGGAGTCTTCTCTGGGGGGTGGTCCATCCGGGGCCTGGAGCCCGAGCCCTGTGCCCCTGGGGGAGCTGGGAACTCGGGAAGTGATGCGTGTGTCATGTTAGGGACCTCTCGCTTGCGTGTGTGTGTATGTGAGCATCGCTCGCTGTGTTGGCGCTGGAAAGTTATTTGTGTTCAAGTGACATTTAACACTCCCTCCCCCACTTCCTCCCAGCCCTGTGGGCAGGGGTTGGAAACTTAGCACTTTATATTTATACAGAACACTCAGGATGTGTCAATAAAATATTGTTTTGTTTAAAAAACAACTCCGCAAGTGTCCGGTCTCAACGCCTGGGAGAACACTCAGATGCTGTTTCTTAATCAGACCTCATCTTTCCTTCTGCTGGCAGAGCCTGGAAGTGGAAAGACAGAGGGGGAGGCAGGGACAGGTCTGTCCTCACCCTCCAGGGGCTGACCTGCTGGCTCTAGTTCCTCTCCTGGGCTGGTGTCCTTTCCCAGATGGGGTTCTAGCCTCAGAACTGACAGGGGGTCATTTCTGGGAGGCTGGCTCCTGTCCACGACTCAGAACTGGGCCCAGTGCTGCCCTGATTAGGCCCCACATTTTTTTGGAACATGAAGGATGGATGCATATGTGTGCCCGAGTGTGTGGCTGCTCCTGTGGGGGTGAGTTGTTCTGGGCCTGTGCACACCTATTGTCCTGTGTGGCTGTTCCTGCAGTAGTGTGTGTGTGCCCCAGGTGTGTGGCTGTTCCTGTGGTAGTGTGTGTGTGGCTGGTCCCATGGGTGTGTGTGTGTGTCCCAGGTGTGTGGCTGTTCCCGGGTGTGTCCCATGTGTGGCTGTTCCGGTGGGGGTGTTTGTGCAGCCCATGTGTGTGGCTGTTCCTGTGGGAGTGTGTGTGTGTCCCACGTGTGTGGCTCTGTACCGTTTGTGGGGCTTTCCATGGGAGTGTGTGCATGTCCTCTGTGTGTGGGATGTTCCAGTGGGAGTGTGCACATGTGTGTGTCATGTGTGGGCTGTTCCTATGGGAGTGCCTGTGTGTGGGCCCATGCATGAGGCTCCTCCCTTGCCGTGTGTGCGTGGCTGGCCCGGCCTCTACTTCCCCACAGGCAGGCAGCACAGCCTCTCAACTTATCCCGCATCTGCTGGCTGGGTGCCAGGCCTCAGTGTGCTTGTTGGGGCTGGGGCTTACTGTCCCAGAGTTCCTTCCTGTTTCCAGAGGCATGTGCCCAGTGTCCAGGTCAGAGGACTTGTCATGAGGGTGGGATTAGTTGCTCTTCATACCTACCCCCAAGCATTCTTCCCTGAACATTGGTTACGTGCCCAGCTCAGTGCAGGGTGTCTGTGGACATGGACCAGCCTGGCCAGAGGCAGAGGGGCACGTGCCGAGCCTGCCAGAAGCGGGTGCTGTGATCTGCCTTGAGAGTAGGGGGCTGAGCCCTTGGGGACGGCTGTGCGGTGGCTGGTCCTGCTGCAGCCTCACCCTGACACTCTCGGCCACTTGGGGTGCCATCCAGCCACCCCCACTTGGTCCTTCCAGACTCAGCTCACTCCACCCAATGCCATTCCTTACGGCATCCCAAGTACCTGGCAGAGTGCACTTGGTGGGGGTGGGGGATGAGTGGCAGCATAATTCGATGGTTAGAGGGTTGGTTTTGCTTAACCTCCCGAAATTACGATGGTTGGACTTAAAGATTTTCAACTTTATGAAGGTACGAAAGTGATATGCATTCAGTAGACACCGTACTTTGGTACAGTATTTCATACATTCAACACTTTACTATAAAATAGGCTCTGTGTTGCCCAACTGTAGGCTAACACAAGTGTTCTGAGCACATCTAAGGCAGGCCGGACTAAGCTATGGTGTTCAGTAGGTTAGGTGTATTAAATGCACTTTCAATTTACGATTTTTCAGTCCACAATGGATTTGTTGGGGTGTAACCCCATCATAAGTTGAGCATCTGAATATGAGTTTCCTTGTTGATAAAATGGGGTTTTGTCATCAGCCCCCACCTCGTAGGGTGTAGACTTACACAAGCCAACCTTTGTAAAGGGCTTAGCTCAGCATCTGCATGTAGTAGGTGCTCAGGAAACGTTAGCTATCGAAGGCCCTAAGAGGGACGTTTTGCAGATGTGCCGGTGTGCAGGTGTGCAGGTGTTCAGGTGTGCATCGACCAGGCTGGACGCTCATGAGGGCGGGGCCTGGGGTCCACTCAGCCCTGTGCCCGGAGCCCAGCACAGGCAGGCACTCGCTCCATGAGGCCGGATGAGGGATGAAGAGCCTGCCCTTGGTGCCTGACTCCTCTGCTCCCTGGGGATGGGGCGAGGCGCTCCTGGTGAGAACTGCGCAGAGCTGGGCTTGTAATCTGCCCTTCCTCAGGATCTGAGTGGGCTCCTCTTGGGACCTGCCTATAACCCCCATGTCCAGCTCGGCCTGGGTGGGGGGATTCACTGGGACTTCCCACCCCATAGCAATGTCTCACACACAGAAGGACTGAGGGCTCTGCCCGCCCACCCTCACCCCTACCCTGTCCCACCCTACCCAGCCCCACTCGGCACTCCCCTTCCCGTGTTTTCAATAGTTTATCTTCCAAACTGCCTTTCTGTTTCTCTCTGTTTCTCTTTAAAAAAATTTTTAATTGTGGTAAAAAACACATGACATAAAATTTACCACCTTTGCCATTTTTAAGTGTTCAATAGTGAAAGGTGTATTCCCATTGTTGTGAGATAGATGTCCAGAACTTTTCATCTTGCAAAACTGAAACTCTGTACCTATTGAACAGTAGCTCCCCATTTCTCCTCCTCAGCCCTGGGCAACCTCTATTTATTTCTGTCTCTCTGAATTGGGCTACTCTAGAGCCCTCGTGGGAGCAGAATCATGCAGTGCTTGTCTTTTTGTGACTGGCTTAGTTCACTTAGCGTAATGTCCTCAAGACAAAGTGCATTTCTTAACTAAGAATCTCTTTCTCTCTTCAAGTAAGGTGGTTATTTATTATCATTATTTTAATTTTGTTTACCAAGCACTCAAGTGGTCAGCTTCATGCATTCTTTTTCTTTTTGGATGGGTCAACTTTTACTTTTTCTAGTTTATTGAGGTATAATTACAAATAAAAATTGTAACCGTTTAAGGTGTACAAGATGACATTTTGATATGTTTGTATTGTGAAATAATGACCACAACTGAGCTAATTCACACATCTATCATGGGCATTCTGAAGTATGTCAATATCCTGCCTGGACAGCAGGGCATCTGCCCGCATACCGTTCTCCCTAGGAAATGCTGGATTCTAGGCACTGGCAGGAATGCTGAGGCCCTTGTGGACAATAGCTGGCGTCCTTGGCTTTCCTTCACTGGGCGTTGGTGGGGTGGGGATGGGGTGTCCCCAAATCCTGCCCAGCTCCGACACACTGCCTTTTTTTTTTTTTTTTTAAAGATGACGGGTAAGGGGATCTTAACCCTTGACTTGGTGTTGTCAGCACCACGCTCACCCAGTGAGCTAACCAGCCATCCCTATATGGGATCTGAACCCAGGGCCTTGGTGCTATCAGCACCACACTCTCCTGAGTGAGCCACGGGCCAGCCCCGACACACTGCCTTTAGGATTTCGATCCAGGTGGGGGCCCTGAAGCTGAGGGGTACAGAGGAGGAATATAGGTAAAAAGTCTTAGTTTCTGAATCTGTGAAATGGGAATAAACACTGACGGATCATGCCAGCTGTTGCGGGATTAGAGGCCAGAAGGGTTTGAGGATAAGAGGGGTAATGTCCATGCAAGGGCCCGCATATTCAAGAGTTCCACCTTTCCCACATGGCAGGCTTCTCTGGGGTGCTGGTCACATGTGGCATTCAGTTGCGGAATTACACGGAGCCCCGCACTTGTGATTCTGCACTTTTCTACATGTATAATACAATAAAAGCTTATGAAAGTGTAGTGACCTTTCCCTCCTTCCACATATACACTGGGGGTGCCTCAGGGTCTCAGGCAGATTTTCCCATTTCTGAGCACAGGGCGGGGCCAGGAAAAGGGGTCTCCCTACCTTGGAGGATGAAGTCCCTCCTAGTACTTGAGCCTTAGCCTGGCCTGGAGCATTTCTGCAATGTTTCTCTGCCCCCTGGAGGCAGGAAGGGAACTCAGAAGAGCCACACTCCCAAGAAGGGCCTCTCTCCACCCTCTCACCCACTTCAGCCAGTAAGGGTCAGACCAGAGTCCAGAAGGCTTGGGCCTGGGCTGGGGGTGGGGACCACAAGTGGGTGGGCTGCAGGTGGAGGCTGTTGGGAGGGGCTGCAGGTAGATGTGGTTGGGAGAGATGGCAGGTTGAGGCTGTAGGAAGGGGCTGCAGGTAGAGGTGGTTGGGAGGGGCTGCAGGTGGAGGCTGTAGGGAGGGGCTGCAGGTAGAGGTGGTTGGGAGGGGCTGCAGGTGGAGGCTGTAGGGAGGGGCTGCAGGTAGAGGTGGTTGGGAGGGGCTGCAGGTGGAGGCTGTAGGGAGGGGCTGCAGGTAGAGGTGGTTGGGAGGGGCTGCAGGTAGAGGAGGTTGGGAGGGGCTGCAGCTGGAGGCTGTTGGGAGGGGCTGCAGGTAGAGGTGGTTGGGAGGGGCTGCAGGTGGAGGCTGTAGGGAGGGGCTGCAGGTAGAGGAGGTTGGGAGGGGCTGCAGCTGGAGGCTGTTGGGAGGGGCTGCAGGTAGAGGTGGTTGGGAGGGGCTGCAGCTGGAGGCTGTTGGGAGGGGCTGCAGGTAGAGGTGGTTGGGGAGGGGCTGCAGGTGGGAGCGGGAGAAGCTTCCATTTAAGGGGGTGGTGGTGCTGAATCTGCACTTAAGCTTCCTTGTCCTGCTGGGCATCAGTCCTCCTGCTTGCTGAGGGGCAGCGGGCCTCCACAATGGGATACGTGGGAGGCCTCTGGCCTTGGGTGCTGAGTCTACTTTCCTTGGCAGGTAAGCTGGCTGCCTGGCCCTCCTGGTGCAGCTCCAGCCCCTAGAGTGTGGGGAGAGGCCAGAGGGGTGTGACTGGAGCCCTCAGGGATCTTAACTGAGCTTAATGGCTCAGAGCATGGACGCCTCCAGGGATGTTCCTAAGAGAAGTCAGCTCCTGGGGGCCAAGAGGGAGGCTTCCTGAAAACCCTGGGAGCAGAAAGCCTGCCTGGTGGGAGACAGTGGATGTCGTGCTTCACACCTACTTGGGGTGAGAGGTAGGGGACTGTGAGCCCCCGTTCCATCCTGGCTGGGCCAGGCGTCACCCAGGCTGAGCCCATTTTCCAAAAGCCTGGGCTGAGAAAGGGAGCTGTGGAGCGGGGTTGAGGCTAGTCCTACCCATGCCATCAGCATGAGAACCCGGGTCCGTCCGTCCCTCCCTCCCTCCTTCCTGCCCGTCCTCTATCTCATATGCGGGGTGCACATACCCTGCTTCTTTGAGTCAGGTGTTGGTCCTGCAAAGGGAGCTCCTTCCTTGAAGTTGTCTAGGCCTTGGCACCAGTTGTGGCTGGGCAGTGGGGACTGGCAGGCTGCTAGGACTCTGCTGGAGGCTTACTCTTCATGAAAGGGCTGGGCCTTGCAGTCTGACACCCCTGCCCTGCCATCCTGTCACCCTGTTTAATGAACGGGGAATCTGTGTGTATGCACCTGTCTCTCTGGGACAGGTTTGATCCTAGGAGCGCCCTTCACCTCCAGCTGCCCAGGAGGAGCCTGTGGTACCAGCTTCCCAGAAGGCCTCACCCCTGATGGGACCCAGGTGTCCTGGGATGAGGACATCCCTGCGATTAACCAAGGTGAGGGCACGGTGTCTTCTCATGGCCTGGAGGATGTATGATATTGTAGACATAGTGTGAAAGCCATGCGGAACACCTAGACATGCAGAAAGAGCTGGCTGGGAGGAAATATAGCAGCTTATTCAACTGCTGAAGTCTATTTTTCTGTATCTTGTGGATTGTAAATTTTATAAGAGGAAAAACCATAGGTTTTTTAAAATGGCCTGATAAAAGCATAGGTTGTTGGGGCTCTCTGAGCTGGGCATTGAGTTAAATCAATAGTGGATGTTTGAGGACATGTTAACCCCCTCTTGAGGGAAAAGGTGGGAGGGGTTGGGGGGACAAAGACAAAGTCGTCTAAGGCTCAGGGCCTGCCTGTCTGGGGATCTTGGCTGAGGAGTGAGGACATACAGAGAGCCTGGGACAAAGCCGGTAGACAAAGACTGGAGTTCAGATGTTGGAGCCATTTGGGCTGGAGTGTTGGTGGAAGGGGGTGACCTTGCCGTAGGGGTGGGGTGGGAATCTACTGGTGTGATCTGCCTCGTTTCTCTGAGAGCTGATAGGGAGCCCAGCACCTGCTGAACCTTGGGCCAGGTACCACCCCACCTTCTGCTCATTGTGAATGGTCTGGAGGTAACTAGAATGAATGAGTCTTCCTTGGCATAGATTTTTCAAATGCCATGAGAAAACACTCAGAAGCTGCTGGCCCCAGCAGCATCTGTGAGCCTAGTAGTGACAGCTGCCCATGCCCATGCCCTTCCCTTTACTGGGAAGCACCTGACTGTCCCCAGCTGCTGGGAATGTTGGCTGCTAACGCCTCATGGCTGTACCCATTACCTAAGAATGGCCCTTGGCTAAAGGAGCTGTCTCCTTCCCCTGTCTGGGAGGCTCACAGTGACTCATAACAGATGTAAGTCTGGCCCCTGCCTCATGGTGGGCCAAGTCTGTAGTGCCACTGGTGGTGCAGAGCTCCCAGGGGCTCAGGCTGAGCCTGTGTTCTTCCCCGGCCCTCTCCCGCTTCCCACCTTAAACTTAATTACACTTAAGTTTTCATAAGATAATTGCTTTCAAGGGAAAATGTTATTTCACCTACATATAAAAAAATTGCTTTATAAAAGTGCATAAGTGTCATTCTGCCACATACTTCCTATCCCCTCCTAATACACCTATTTCAGTGACCTTATTAAGGTCGTGAATATTCAACATATTTTACCTTAGAATTGTGTGGTTGGCAGAAAGCATACTCAAGAGTGATTCTGTTGGATATCTTTGCAACTTCGAAGTAGTTGTTAGAAATGCTGAAGTTTGGTTTCCTGCTGTGTAAGATCATCAGTGTTGAAGTGGTGTCTGTTTACCCAATCACCATTCCTGTCTGGCATCTCGATCTCGTCCCCCATACAGATGGACAGGTATGGTATCACACACTTGTAGGCTGGGACTCAGAGGGACTGTGTGACCTGCCTGAGGCCACACAGCCTTAGTGCTCAGGGAAGCTCCAGCTCCAAAGTCAGAGGAGGGACAGACCCTGGGGGTTGCTCGGCCTGTCCCTAGAGTCTGTGTCCTGGGGGCATGGGCCAACAGCATCCTTCCCTCCCTCCCTCCCTCCCCAGGGCTCATCCCAGAGGAAAACCCAGACAGCAGCTTCCTTGTGGAGGGGGACATTGTCCGGCCGGTGAGTGCACGCACACTAACTCGTGGGTTGTGGATAGGCTCACAGGTGGCGATGGAGACTCTCTGAGCCTCCCTAGGTGTCATGGGGTTTGACCTGTGAGGGACACATCTTTGTTTTTGAGGGCTTGATGATAGACACCTTTTGTCAAGGTGAGAGTGAATGTTCTATCAGGAATAAGCCAGCCTGAGCACTAAATGAGGGTGGCGGGGAGGGGTGATATCTGACGTGCTGGCACAGTCAGCCCAAGAGGGCTTCCTGAAGGAGGAGGTTTGAGCCCTCAAGTCCTTGCTTGGTACCCTGCCCAAGGAAGGCACTCAGGAAATACTGGGATAAAGGAAGAGATGAGCAGGGGTTGGCAGAGTAGCTGCTGAAGGGCCTGGGTGGCAGTGATGACCTGGGAAAGCCAGAGCAAGGAGTAATGTGGAGAGACCATCTCAGCTGGGGTTGAGGGGCCAAGTCAGAAGTGAAGAGGCTGGTGGGAACCAGGGCGACTTGCTGGCCAGAAGGAAACGCACTGTGTTCAGCAGAGCAGTGCCAAATCTTAGGCAACTAGAGATGGCAGAAGGCTCCTGAATAAGACAGTGACCGCGTGGAAAGCAAGACTGTCCTGCTGGCTGCAGGCTGCCCGCTGAAGGTGCAGCTGGAGAGCCCGAGGCTGGCCCCAGGGCTGCGCAGCAACCCCAGGTATCCAGTGGGTGAGTGGGGGAGGTGGCCGTGTGACCACCACGGAGCAGCATCAAGTAGAACCTTTGGCTGGTGGGGCAGGACAGGCTGGGGTGCTGTGAAACCTGTGCCTCTAAGCGTTCTGGTTGGTGGAAGAATGGAGAAGGGAACTGCTGAGGTCAGTGCTGCCTTAACACCACTCTGACCAGGACCCTGTCGTCCCCATCTTCCTCCCTCATTCAGGGAAGCTTGGCGGGTGGCTGTGCTCTGAGCTGGGCACTGCTGAAGTGCTGGGGTGGGGCTGCCAGCTGGAGAGCAGAGCCCTCCTGAACCAGGCACCCTGGGGTGCCGGACTCCTAGCCAACCTCCTCAAGGGCCAATCTTTTGTTCATCTGCCTGATAGAATACGTTGTGATGCCAGTATCATCACAGACCAGAGAATGGTGTCTTGTATGTCACGATTCTCATAGCGAGCCCCTTGACTTCCATCCCGTTTCTAATGGTCTCCCCACCCTCACACCCAGGCCCTGCCTGGTACATCTATAGTCTGGTGGCACCCTTGGGGGTATGAAGCTTGAGTGGCCTGTGTCTTCAAGGACTCCTGAGCTGCCTTCTCTCCTCAGAGTCCCTTCCGAGTGTCAGCGACCAGCAATAAGTGGCCCAAGAGCGCTGGTGGTCTTGTGGAGGTCCCCTTCCTGCTCTCCAGCAAGTACGGTGAGCGGGTGTGGCTCAGGCCTCCCTCGCTGCCCCAGCCCTTCTTCCTGAAGCAGCTCGGGCTCCTCCCGGAACCCCCCCTCCTCTTACATTGTCACATCTTCTCCACCACAACCTGAAGGGCCCTTCCACAGAAGCCCTTTTATTCTCAATGGCCTCCTGAGAGGGCTAAAATCCTGGAAGAGCTGATAAGGGAAGGGATATTTAGGGACTCTCTGGTCCCTCTTGTAGACCACACGGTCCAGAGGACAGTGATCTACCCAAGTTCACCCAGCCAGGGCCTGTCCGGAGCCCAGCCTTCCTCCCCAGCCCTACTGTGCTGCCCTTTCTTGGCTCTCTATTTTGGGAGAGTGAGGTCAAAGCCCTGCGCCGAGCCCCCCCGTGTGGACTTCCGAGGGCCACAAGGGCTCAGGGGGGTTCAGCCAGGGTGTCCTCCCCAGACAAGCCCAGCCGCGAAGTCATCCTGGAGGCATTTGCTGAGTTTGAACGTCTCACGTGCATCAGGTTTGTGGCCTACCAGGGCCAGAGAGACTTCATTTCTATCATCCCCATGTATGGGTAAGTGCTCCTGGGGTGTGTTTCAGCTTGCTTCTGTGTTCAGCCCACAACTAAGCCATTGTCCAACACCTGTTTCTGGGTCCATCCCCCTGGCCACTCTGAGTGTTTTGCCCAATGTGAGCTGGACCTGCAGAGTGAAAGGTGGGGCAGGGACAGGAATTGGGTGCTAGACCCTCACTCCACCTCATCTCTAGACCATGTGGTGTGGTGAGTGCAGGTTTTGTGGGACAGACCAGGCTGTGGGTCCTGGTTCTACAGTGAGTCCTGCGATTCCAGGCAACTCCCCTAACCCTGAGCCTCTCCTGCCTTCTCTCTGGGCTGGGTGGCAGTGCCTACTTCCCAGCTTGCTAGGGGCTAGATAATGTGTCTGCAAGTTCTGACTCGGGGCTCTCTGTGTGGGTGCACTCAGTGAGCAGCTTCTCTTGTTGTCCATGTGAACATGAGTTCCCACCCCCTCCCCACAGCCCAGGCTGGAAATGGGGTTACATTATGCCCATCTCAAAAGAACAGGTGGTAATGGGACTTGGGGGGACAGCAAACAGACTAGAGTCCAGGATAGGGACTGCCCATCTGGTGCTTGTCTATCCCACAACTTGGGAGGAGGGGAAGAGACCTGGGTGGGTCTTTCTCCAGGCTGGAGCCACTCAGCCCTGTGTCGTGGCCCTGCAGGTGTTTCTCCAGCGTGGGGCGCAGTGGTGGGATGCAGGTGGTGTCCCTGGCACCTGCCTGTCTCCAGAAGGGCCGGGGCATCGTCCTGCATGAGCTCATGCACGTGCTGGGCTTCTGGCATGAGCATGCACGGGCTGATCGGGACCACTACATCCGTGTCGACTGGAACGAGATCCTCCCAGGTACACTGGGTCATGCACAGGCAAGGCCAGTTCCGGGGGAGAGAGGACGGCAGGCTCAGGCCAGGGCCTGAGGAGTCACCTGGCTCCCGTGGAAGAGGCTGCCTGTCCTCCCCACCCCCTGCCTAATTCCCGTGGGCAAGGTGGGCTCCTGCTTTTCTTGGGGACCTGGGGAACGGTCCAGCTGCTGCTGCTCTGGGCTGCAAGCCCCCATTTGTCTGCACACAGTCAGGCCCGAGCTAGGTCAACGTTTGCTTTGTCTCATTCTTCCTCCATGACACTGTCAGTCACCTGATGAGGCTGGCAGTGTCCTAAGATCTGTACTCATCGGGTGCTCAACTAGCTGTCCCTCGTGTGCCAGACACCGCTGTGTGGAGTGAGGGCAGGGGCCAGGGCCAGCTGGCGGAGCTGAGCTGAAGCGGGAGCCCTGGAGGTAGCAGGCAGCATGTGCGAGGGCCAGGCGCCGGGGGACAGTGCTGCAGTGCTCAGATGTGTGAGGTGGTCACCCTGTGGGACAGCAAGCACAGGAGACCATGGCAGCCAACGGTGGCGGCAGAGGGGAGCCGAGGCGGGGGGTGGGCCACTGCCTGATGCTGGTACAAAGCAGCTGCACGCTGGGCAGGTGTTGGGGATCTGATCCCAGGGAGGGTGGGCTCCCTGTCCTCGTGGTTTCCATGGCCGGTCTTGGGAGGAAGGAAGAATAAAGGTGACTGCCTTATGAGGGAAGGGAGCAGAGGGGGTCATAACCAGGAGTTTTGTTGGGAGTGTGGGAGTTGAAAGTTTCCTGCTGGCAGAGGGCTTCTGGCACAAGAGCTGCTGCTGCTGCGCTGTTGGCAAGGTGAGGGGGCCGGGGAAGAGCATGCGTGGAGTCCCCAGAGAGGGGCACTCAGGCATGTGGGTAGCACCTTACAAAGGGTCAGGGGAGGGAGATCGACTTACACTAGGCTGGGAAGTGCATATGCGGGGGGTGATGGGTGACTCTGTACCCTGAAAATAGACTGTGAGCCTTTTTAAACTTTGATATGATATGCCATGAAAAACTCCAAATTTGAAAAAGTAAAATTAATACAAGCATTCTGATCCTGATAAAGAATAGAAAGTAGAAACTAACAACAAATCGAAACCAAACTTCTCACTTGGAAATTAGAACAAAAAATTTGTTTTTAGAGTTAAAGAAATCATAGAAATCCTAAAATTATCATGAAATGCTATATTAAAAGCTGTGGTTCGTAGCTAAAGCAATGCTCAGGGAAAATGTGTAGACTTAAATACTTGTATCAGTAAAAATAGAACAAATTAAGCATGTCGATCCAAGTTAAAACTAACGAAAGCAGGAAGAAATTAAAGGGAAAAGCAGAAACTGAGTTAACCAGCACCAACGAACTCAGGAACTGTTTTCCTAACAATAAAACAGATTAAAACACCAGCTACCCTAATAGGGCAAATATGGTTTCTCTTAAGAATGGAAGAAAAATGAGAATATTTAATGTGTGTAGAACAAGCTCTGCCAGGATATACAGACTAACAACTACTGTGGGGGCACGGAGGATGGAGCTTGGAAGTAGGATGGAGCAGGAGACTTCTGTCACTTGATATTCTTGAGCCAGATGAACGTACTGCCTATTCAAAGTTATGTTTAAGGGTTTTCAAAAGGAAGAAATAAGCACTCTGTAGAGGCAGGTATTTCAGGCAGGGGTGGGACATGGAGGTGTTGGAATGCTGCCCTGCTTGGTGGTCAGAGGCTGCTGGTGACCTTATAGGGGAGGAGGGTGTGGAAGTGGCTGCCGATGTCTGCAGGCTTTGGGGGAGCAAAGATGGTGGGCATGGCTCTTTCTGGAGTTCACTGTGAAGGTCAGGAGGGAAGTTGAGGGGAACCTCGCTTCTCCCAGGCCTGGAGACCTGAGTGAGGGGGAGAAGTTGGCATTCCAGCCAACCGAGGAGACAGGGACTGTGGGCTCCAAATCTGGGGGAGTGTCGTGGTCGAGTCATGACTGCAGATGGTGGGACAGCAGGTCTTTAAAGCTGGGCCAGAGGGTAGATGCTTTATTGTGTGGGGGTGGGTGTTCAAAACACTCCAAGTAGAAGCAGCATGTGACTTCGTGGACGATGTCGCTTAGGCAGAGGTTAGTCCCAGGGAAGATAAATGAGAGGAGGAAGGAGAGGTGGAGAAGTGTTAGGAGGTGATGGTTGCCTAGCCACAAGGTCCCTGTGCTTCCACATCACCTAGTGTAGGTTTGAACCCCTCTCAGGGGGAGGGGGGCAGAGCAGGGCAATAAAGGTGCATGGAGACAGGAACCAGCACAAGCAGCAGCACACTTGGCTGTGGTTTCAGATCCTTCAGCTTATGTGGGCTATAAATTCCCAGAAATCTCTTTTCCATCCCCCACCTGCCCTCCCACCTGCCCTCCCAATACATCTCCAAGTGTGTGTGTGTGTGTGTGTGTGTGTGTTTGTTAAAGGCTTTGAAATCAACTTCATCAAATCTCAGAGCAGCAACATGCTGGCACCCTACGACTACTCCTCAGTGCTGCACTATGGGAGGTGAGGCCCCCTCTGCTTTTCTTCCTCCCTCTGCACCACCCTCTCAGCCCCTGCTGTGATCCAGACTCAGGCTTCCTCCACTGGGTTCTAGGTTTGCCTTCAGCCGGCGAGGGCTGCCCACCATCATACCACTGTGGGCCCCCAGTGTTCACATTGGCCAGAGATGGAACCTGAGTGCCTCGGACATCACACGGGTCCTCAGGCTCTACGACTGCAACCCTAGTGGCCCCATCCCCCATGGGAGAGGTGAGTGACAGGGAGGGTGACTTGAGGAACCTGGAAAAGGTTCCTGTGCTGAAATGGGTCAGGGAGGGTAAAGAAATGAGGTTGCAGAGGTGAGCAGGGCAACATCACTGGGAGTTCACCACAACTGATGTAGACACAGCATTTGAAAAAAGTTAACACTTATTTAAAAACTCTTAGCAAATAGGAATAAAGATCATGTTCTTAACCTAGATAACAAACATCTACCAAAAGCCTAAAGCAAAAATCGTTTTTAATGGCAAAACATTAAAAGTAGACCAAGATAAGTTCTCTCACTATTGTCCTGTCTACTCAACATTGTAGTGGCAGTCTTAGCCATTGCAGTATGACAAGAGAAAGAAATTAAAAGTCTGGAGATTGTTAAGGAAGCAAAAACTGTCACTATTCATAGGTGACTATGTTGAAAGGAAAAATCTAATTATTAGAACTAAAGAATGAGAAAAGGTAGATACAACCAACATGAAAACCAGTTGTATTTCTATATACCCACAGCTAGAAAACATAATTTTTTAAAAGATACAATTAAAATAGCAATAAAAATAAGATCCCAAGGAATCAATCTGACAAGCTATATAAAACTTTTATGGGGAAAAATTAACCTTTATTAAAATCATTAAAGAATACTATAATAACACATCTCTATATTTACTTATTGATAAAAAACAATGTTATAAAAATTCTTCCCAAATTGATATAGTTCAAATTCCCACTTAAAATTCCAACAAATTTTGGTTTTGATAGGGTGATTCTAAAATTTTATAAAAACATGAAAGGTCATTAATAGCCAAGACAATCCTGGAGAAAAACAAAGTAGAGGGACTTGCCTTAGGAGATAATAATTCATATAGTTTAAAAACATTTTTATAAAATGCATAGCCTTGGTGTAAGGATAGACAATTGTCTGTTAGAACAGAATGGAAAGTTCAGAAATGCTTCCCATTCAGAAACAGAACCTTGAAAAAAGGGCATTGATCATGAATAGAGAAAAGGAAAGATTAGTCATTAAATCGTTGAGACAACTCGGTATCAATTTAAAAAAATTCCTAACTCATCATACACAAATCCTAGATATATAAAGTCTTATATGTAAATGAAGAGACTTCAAAACTTTTAGAAGAAAACATAGGAAGATGTCTTCATGATCTTGATAGGGAAGCATTTGACACTAACACTAATTGTAAGACAAAGATTCATAAATTCAACTATATTAACCATGATAATTACTGTGTAAGACACCACAAAGGTACAAACCAGAAGATTTTTTGTAACACATAATTGACTGTATTCAGAATACATAAAGAACTACACATTAAGAAAAATATAAACCACCAAGTAGAAAAATGGGTAAGAGACTTAACAGACATCTAAGAAACCAAATGGGAAACACATAAGACACTCAACCTCATTAGTGACTGAGAATGCAAATAAGGACTACAGCACCATCTCACACCCACTAAGTTGGCAGACACTTAAAAGCCCAATAATATCCAATACTGGTAAGGATGTGGAGCAATGAATGGTAATGTTTCTACTCTATGGATAGGAGTGTAAATTGCTGCAGCCACTTTGGAAGACAATTTGATACCTTGTAAAGTTAAAGTATGCATACCTCATAACCCAGATCCTACTCCTAAGTCATCTTGCATGTGAGTACCTGACCCTCCCCACCCCTTGCCTTTGCCCCCAGCCCCAGATAATCACTAATTTACTTTCTATCTCTATGGATTTGCCTATTCTGGACACTTGATATAAATGGAATCATAATGTAGCCTTGTGTCTACCTTAATGTTCTCAAGGTTTATCCATGCACAGCATATCAATACTTCATTCCTTTTAATTGCTGACTGACATTCTATTGGAAAGATATACCATATTGTATTTATTCATTTGATAGTTGAAGGACATCTGGTTTGTTTCTACTTCTTAGTTATTATGAATAGTGCTACTATGAACACTTGTATACAAGAATGTGTCAATACACGTCTTCATTTCTTTGGGTGTACACCTAGAAGTAGAACTGCTAGGTCATATGGTAACTCCATATTTAACTGCTAAACTATTTTCCAAAGTGGCTATACCACTTTTTCACTCCCACTAGCAGTATGTGAAGGTTCCAACTTCTCCACATCCTTGCCAACGCTTATTTTGATTACAACCATCCTAGTGGGTGTTAAGTGGTATCTCATAGTGGTTTTGGTTTGCATTTCCCTAATGTCTAATCATGTTGAACATCTTTTTAGATGCTTATCGGTCATCTGTACGTCTTATGTGGAGAAATGTGGAGAAATGTCTATTCAAATCCTCTGCGCACTTTTCAATTGGGTTGTCTCTCTTGCTGAGTTGTAAGATTCCCTTATATCTTCTGGATACATGTCCCTTATCAGATATATCATTTGGAAATATTTTCTCATATTCTATGGTCATTACATTTTCTGAATGGTATCCTTTGAACACCAACATTTTAAACTTGGAAATCCAACTTACCTGCTTTTTCTTATTGTGCTTTTTTTGTGTCATGTCTAAGACTTTGCCTAACCCAAGGTCACAAAGATTTATCCTATGTCTTCTACAAGTTTTATAGTTTTAGGTGTTACATTTAGGTGTGTGATCCATTTGGAATCAACTCTTACGTATGGTATAAGGAAGGGGTCCAACATTCTTGCATGTAGCTGTCCAGTTGTTCCAGTACCATTTGTTAAAGACTATTCTTTCTCCAACATATCTTCTTACTGTATTAAATATTATATACCTTTTTAAAACTTTTTTTTTTTACTTTTTTAAAATTTTCTTTTTTGTTAATTTTTATTTGTTTTAAAATATTATATACCTTTAAAAAAACTAAAGAATAAGGAGAAAACAAGACCTTTGTGGGTAACTTTTCCAGAGGTTTGACTACCATGAGGAGCTGAGAATTGGGAGGTGTCTGCAAGGAGCTGTGGTCAAAGGGAGGTTTTATCTAGATGGTGGACATGAGAGCATGTTTAGATGCTGAAATGAGGATCCACTGGAGAAGGGGTGAATACAAAAGGGAGAGGGAAGGGCATCCAGAATGTTTGGAGAGGGGCTGCCTTTGGTGGGAGCTGAGAAGCTTCCTTGAACCTAATGGGAAGTAAAGACAGGAGCAGGCCCAAGTTTGCAGGTGGAAATTGATGTGCAGACAGGGGGCCTCAGTCCTATAGAGTAAGGTGAGGCCGCCAGCTGAGACGTAGGAGATAGGGATGGAAGTGAAAGGAAAGGTGTGAAGTGCTGACTGGTGAGTAGGATCTGATTCCTGGCAAAGACGTGGCAGGATGGTGGGCAGAGGCTGCCCAGGTTGCCTACTAGGTCCTCCAGGACTGGGGTTTTGCAGGTAGGTGTAACTGAGGGGAAGGTGGTTGTGACTGTCTCCAAGGGAGTGATTGCACTGAGGGCTGTGGAGCCTGAGCCAGGCGAGGAGAGTGGTCTGGAAGTGAGGCTATGGAGCAAGAAGACAGTGGGGTCCATTCATGGGCTCAGTGCGTCTGAAGAAAGGGGATGCTTCAGTATGAGCTGGAAACACGCTGCTGCTGGCAGGTGTGCTTCTGGAAACTGACCTCAGCAGCAGTGGTTTCTGGTGCTGAGCAGGTACAGGTGGAAGGTGTGGCTAGGTCAAGGGGACTGGGTGGGGAGAGTTGCTGGTTGAATCACGTCAGCGTGGAATTGGTCAGTGTAAATTGATAGGAGAGTGGGCTGTTGTGAAGCCTTTGGTGCATGAGCAGGAGTGATAGGGATGAGGGACAGCACTGAGGGGATGGTGTGGGCCAGTCAGATAGCTTGGACCTAAAAGTATGTTCTTATAAAATAGTAAGCAGCCATCAGTCTGGGCCTGGTAGTGAAGAGCAAGGGCGACCCGACCCACCTCCTGGTACAGTACATGGCCTGAGAGCACTTGGATGACTGCCCTGATCTTCTGGTGGTGACCTTGGCTGGGCAAGGAAGGAGTGCTTCTGTCATCCTGGCATCTAGTATAAGTATGGGAATCTGGGCCTTGAAGGTACTAGGCAGTGGCTTAGCAGGGGTGTGGCAGGTTATCACCTGTGCTGGACTCTATCCCCAGAGCTGAAGCCAGCTCTGACTCTGTCAGCCAAGCCACACACTTTTCTTCCAGGATTGAGACCTGACTGCCTGTCTTTCCTGCTCCAGGGTTCCAGGCCTACAGCAGTGATAGGAGCCCTGTTTCTGTCTCCAGACCATACCTGCAGCGGCTTCTGGAGGCGTTGTCGGCAGAATCCAAGAGCTCCGACCCTAGTGGCCCTGGGGCTGGAGGGCAGCGTGTTCCAGCAGGGTTTGGAGAGAGCCCACATAAGTGGGGGCCCCCCACCCTGGGGAAGTTCAGTATGGAGGCCTTGGCAAGGCCACCTCAGACTCTAGTTTCCTCTGCAAGGTCAAAGCCTGGAACAGACATTCCTGGCATTGCTCCGGAGCAGTCCTGGCCAGTCCAAGAGCCCACTGTGCCCCCAGCCCCAGCTCCCCAGGCAGGAGAGCAGCCCGCACCCATTCAGGCTGCTCTGGGGAGCCTGTCTGTGCTAGGAGGCTGTGCACCTGAAAGTCGCTTCAGGGAGATGCCCAGAGACTGAGCCTATGGTTTCTGTTCCCAAATGGGGACGGCATCCTCTACCCAGGCAAGCTGGGTCATCCAACCCTTGGCCCCTCTGGCAGACCCCTGTCTCTTAGCCCCAACCTGGCCACCCTCTGAGGCCCTTTCCCTCTGTCCCTTCCCCATCATGTTCCCCCAAGGGCTCCTGGGTTTGTTGGGGAAGGCAGGCCTGGCTCTGCCTGCTCTTGACTTTTGCCCCAACCCTGGAGGATGCTGGGAATGGGTGGTAACATCCTCCAGTGCCAGGGTCTTGTGGGGGGCAGGGCAGGGAAGATGTAGATTCCAGTCCTGAAGGTCCCTGGAAGCCCTCCTGTGGCTGAGGCTAGCCCGCCAGCGTGGACTAATGATGCTGCTCCTACCTCTGCCTCCAGGGCAGGCCTTGGGGGAGCCCGTGGCTGGGACCCTGGGACCAGCCTCCTGTCCCTGATGTCTGGGGGCTGGGACTGTTGCTCTGGAGTCAGAGCCTCCAATGTTCCTGTCCAGGAGGCTTTGAGAGCCCAACTTGCTCCCCTGCAGAGCAGAAAAGCTCCAGGTGGAAGGGTACCATGTGTGTGGCGGGGGAGGAACAACGACGAGGAAGACTGGGCGCCTTGGCCAGCACACTAGGCCCTCCTAAAAAGGCCTCAGAGCTCACCTCCATCCAGATGCTGTTTCCAAGAACCTTGCCCACCCCACCCTGGGGCTTAGCCAGAGCAGGTCATGGAAGGGGAAAGGGGCCAGGGTCTCCCTGCTTGTCCTCCCCTAGCCAAGCCCCGCTCCTCTTCTGCCACCTCCTGGCCTTCCCCCCCAAGGTTTGTCCAGTAGTAAAGTTTGAGGCATCAGTGAGTGGGTATGGGCCAGGAGCCCCTCAGGCCCCAAGGGGCACTATTCTTGTGACCTGTCACAAGCTCAAGGAAGCCCTGCTTGGGGTAGGAGGGGAGCAGGAGCCGGTGCCCCATCTCAGATGTTTTGGGGGAAGGGAGAAATAAAGCTGGGCTGTGCTGACCACCTTGTGCATGCCAGTGTCTTACCCTCTGACTGTCCTGGGAGGGAGGCCCCCGGGGGCTCTACCCACTTTCCAGAGGAGGAAACAGATTTTTGGGAAGCAAATGCTCAAGGTGGCATGGTGGGGAGCAGCAGTGCAGTGCTCGGGCCGGGAGTTTCTAAGCTCCAGGGACAGCTGGGCCTTCGCCAGCCTCCTGGAGTGCTCACACCCATGGGGCTCTGGAGCCTCTGCTCTCTGTCTTGGGTTTCAGTCTTGAGTCAAGAATGCTGAGCCTGAGCAAGGGCCCAGCCTCAGGCATTACCATCGGGGAAGGATTGTGGGGTGGGGAGACACTGTCATTCTTGTCCCTGGACGCAGGGGGAGGTAGAGTCCAAGTAAAGAGTGGGTGAGTAGGGGCTCCGGCCATGCTCCTAGGAGTGTGACAGCCCCGCTGGGACACTCCCAGGCAGGGACGTTGGGCCAACCCTAGGATGGATACAGTGTGTGTAGTGCCTCCGTTGATCAGAAATAGGTTCTGAGGCAGTTTCTTTTACCAGCCTCTCTGAATGGCTGAGTCAGGTTTCTGGCATGGGCTGGCATTTCTCAGGGGCCACACTGGCTAAGAGGTGATGTGCTGTGTCCCTGCAAGGCCCACCTGACTCTGAGGCTGCCCATCCTCAGCCTGCATTAGGTGACTCTTGGTGTCAGAATCTGGGCTTTCAGAGCTGGGGCTGGCTGAGCTGGTGGCTTAAGTGGAAGATAGTATCCCCTCCCTTTTTGGGAGTGGTCAGGGAAAAAGCTGTCCTTGTCATGTTCTTCCTCAGGAAGCCATCTGTCACTGCACAGCCTGGTCCCAGGCCTGTCCACAAGCCCCACTCTGCATAGTGCCTGGTGGTCCAGGCTTGGTTCAACCCTTTGGGCCCCAGTCTGCATGGTGTGATAGGTACAGGGTCCTGGGGTGCTAACCAGAGCCTGGGTGGCTACCCACCCCCCTCCCAGGGGTCTGTGGCCTGTTCACCTCCCCAGTCCTCACCTGCACAGCCACGTGGGCTCATCCACCCATTCACCCTCGAACAGGCGTTTATTGGATTGCTGTTAGGTGGCAGACAGGCTCTGCTACAGGCAGTGGGAATAACACGGTGAGCAAGGCAGGGTTTCTGTTCTCATGAAGCTTATTCAGGGTGAGGAGAGAGGGATGGCAAGCCAGCATGTAGGAAAGCAGCTGGTATTAACAACTGGTGGGGGAGGGGAAGCGGTCCTTTAGGTGGTTGGTTAGCAAGGGCCCCTCTGAATATGTCATTTCAGCTGAGACCTGAATGACAGGAGGAGGCTGCCTGTGAAAATCCAGCGAGAGAGCCACCAGTGCAAAGGCCTCGAGGCAGGAGGAAGCAAGGCGTGTTGGGCCAGTGTAAGGGCCTGGGGTGAGGCCCATAGGGCAGGTCAGGCAGAGATGGGGAGGGGGTTTTAGCCCAAGAGCAACAGGGAGACTGCTGGCAGGTGACAAGGAGAGGAGTGACAAGATCTGACTTAAGGTTTAAAAAGTCATTCTGGGCGCTCCGTGGGAAATGGATTGGAAGCAGAGAGAACAGGTGCAAAGCGACTGCAGTGGTGCAAGCAGGGGTAACCGGTGCTGTGGAGGTGCATGGCAGTGGGTGCTTTTGGAGCATGTTTGGGGGGTTGAGGCAGCCACACTTGTGATGGTACATAGGGGGTGAGGGCACTGAGAACGGTGGGGGGAGGCCGGACTCCGTGAGATGGATATGTTAAGTCGCAGGTGGATGAGTCGTCAGCTAGGTGGGTCAGGAAGTGTGTGGGCAAACGAGCCTGGGGTCAGGGAGAGGGCAGTGCAGGAGGTGCACATTGGAACATCATCAGCATCTAAATGGCAGTCCTGGGGCTGGACACAACCACTCCAACCACTTGAGTTTAGATACAGCAGAAGAGGCATCCCAGGACTGAAGCTGCATTTCCCGATCTCAGCTTCATTAGCATGTTGTGCCTGAGAATTCTCTGCTGCGGGGCTGTCTCATACATTGCAGGGTGTTTAGCAGCATTTTTGGCTTCTACCTGCTAGACGCTGGTAGCAACCTCCCTTTCTCTTTTGTGACAGTCAAAGGTGTCTCCAGACATTGCCAAATGTCTCTTGTGGGGGGAGGGGGATCACTCTCAGTAGGAACCACTGATTTAGAATTTGGGAGA
This sequence comes from Cynocephalus volans, assembly GCF_027409185.1. Lineage (NCBI taxonomy): Eukaryota > Metazoa > Chordata > Mammalia > Dermoptera > Cynocephalidae > Cynocephalus > Cynocephalus volans. The sequence goes on along the minus strand of NC_084473.1, from coordinate 90,858,270 downwards.
AGGAGGCTGAGGGAGTGGTCTTCGAGGAAGGGGCAGAGACTTGAGAGTGCTCCATGGGAAGGGAACGGTCCGCAGTGTCAAGTGCTGCAGGGAAACCGAGAGGAGGACAGAGAAATAAGCCTGGCACTTGGTGACGTGGAGTCACGCATGACCTACCAGGAGTGGACTCAATGGAGGGCGGGCTCCAGACACCCTACCGAGGGCTAAGGAGAGAATGTGAGGACTCAGTGCCCAGAGGCTGACGGTTGGAGAAGGTGGCTGTGAGGGGCAGCAGAGTGGGTGGCAGTTGCAGGGGGCAGAGAGAGCTGTCTAAGGAGCGGGGCTGGCCCTGTGGAAGTGGAGGCAGTGACGATGGGAGATGGGATAACTGAAAGAGAAGAGTCCTGGGCGAGATGGAGGACTGGGCTCCAGGGCCCGAGCAGCATGAGCTCAGATGCAGGTGGGCGTGGGGGGTGAGCTCCTGCCTGCCGGCTCCCATTTTCTCCTAAGTATCAGGCAAATCACAGTGTGGGGTGTGGGGGAGAGGCTGGGAAGTTCAAGAGGAGAGGGAGGGGTGCTGATTTTTAAGGAGCCAGCATACGAAGAAGGTTTGGAGATCTGCGGTCATGAATTTAAAACGAGGTAGTTGATGCAGTGAGGGTTTTGCGCCGGAAAAAGCAGCTGCTTGGTCAAAGGCAATTTCAAAGGTGATTTAGGTTTGACCAGGGCTGGGGTTTTGCCAGGTGAGTTATGACAGAAGACGACTAATGTTACAGAGGGCATGACCCAAGGGTCTGGGAAATGGGGCAGCTGGATCATATAGGATGGTCTGGGGATAAGGATGCCAGCGACTGGAAAGCTGGGGTGTGAAGCCCACCGGGGGATCAGTCCCAGCAGGCCCTTTAGCGAGGGAGGGCAGCACTGTGACCTGTTTGAGCCCTGGCCCAGGAGACCTGGTGCTACCACCTCACCCCTCAGGCCTGAAGAAGTAGCTCCAGGGCTTTCAGCTAAGATGTCACAACTCTTGCTAGGCTCTCCCAGCCAGGCATGGGACAATTGTCTTGCCCTTCTTTGGAAAAGATGGTGGGGCAGGAATGGAGGGCTGGGGCCTGGCACTGTGTCCTGCTGCCTGGGAATGCTCCAGGCAGCTCCTGCTGCTGGCTCTTGAAGGTCTGGGCCTGAATTCTGCCAGTGCTGGTGAAGTGGGATGACAGTGGAAGGTCAGAACTAGTTTGGGAGAGCTGAAGGAAGTCCTGCTGGGCCAGGTGGGCTCTAACTCCTGTACCTGGAAGCCTCATGGGGCTGGGTGGGGCAGGCAAAGGGGTGTGTGTGTTGGGGGGAGATGGAGAGCAGCAGAGAGAAGCAGGAATTAAGTTATGTAACGGTGCCCACTACCCCCAGAGTCACCCATGCTGTGCTAGTCCAGGGGTTGGGCTGGGAGGAGGCAACACAGAGCCTGGGACAGCAGCACCCAGGGTGCCTGGGCAGCTCCTATCACCTGGAAGGCACACATGTCCCAGGTTCACCAACCTGTAGACTGTTTTTGACTGTCCTCACCTGGGCTGGTGCCCAACTGGCCTGGCAAAGGATGCCTGGTAGAGCCTGGCATTTGGTAGACCTGGAACTGCTCCTTCAGAGAAGGCCTAGGCGAGCATCCTTCAGTGGGGGCTTGCAGAGTCGGGGTGGGGGTGGGGAATATGGGCAACCCTGGCTTTAAGTTTCTGCAGCATGCTGCAGGCCTGGCCCTTTGAGGAAAATGGGTCAGAAGACAAAAGGCTGATTTGGGCTGCAGTGTCTAGGGAGATACCACCTCCCAGCCTAGTTGGAGGTGGTAGAGAGGTAGTCCCTCCCAGTTCCCACTTGGGCCTCCAGGGTGCTCAGACTCTGCAGGTCCCGGGGCAGGGAGCAATGGGGACAGGCAGGACCTTGACTAAGTGGCGCTTCCCAGGCTCCATGGGCCACCCTTGTGTCTTTCCTCAACAAAGGGACTATTGGGGCCTCTACATTCCTGGTGACTGTGGGCCCAGGCCCTGCCCAGTGAACGGAAAGGATACCTCCATAAAACCTGTCTCTAGGGTGGTTTGCTGTGGCTGAGTCCTGGAGGGGAAAAAGGAGACTGGGTGCCCTCTCCCAACCTAGACCGGGCAGCACCCACACCCATCGGGCTGTGGGCACTCGCACCTAACTGGAGAGCTGGGTAGTCTGGCAGGATGGCAGGGACAGCCAGGATCAAGGAGGAACCTACCCTGAGCACCCCACATGGTTGGGGGGTAGCCTGGGGTACTGCCTGTCTAATCCTGGGTAGGGGTGAGACATTGTGGGCACTGCTCCCACGAAGGTGGGCAGCCAGGAGCAAAGGTCCGGTGGGCATGCTGGTTCAAGCCCTGCTTTTAAGGGTGTATGGATGCTTATTTACACAGGAGGACATGCAGAGCTGTGCGCTGTAAACACAAGCCTGGCCCTAGACTGGGCTTACGGCATTAGGGGTTCTGGAAGCTGTGAAAAAAGCTCCCTTCAGGCTGTCCCGCCTGGCACTGGTGGCAGTGGCTGCAGGGAGAGTGGGGAGGGGGAGGGTGTCTGAGGGCGAGCAGTAGCTCAGCAGCTCTTTGAAGGAGGGAGGGCTTAGTCTAAATTTTCTTCCTACCCCAACTCCTCTTTCCGCTGCCACTCCAAGAGGGCTGCGGTGTGTATGTGGAGGATGGGGTCAACCCTTGCCCCAGGGGGCCCTACAGAGGCAAAGGGAAGCTCCTACCTTCACGGCTGCCCCTGAGCTGTGTGAAAAGACCCCAACCTTGGGCCGGCCCGTGGCTCACTGGGGAGACTGTGGTGCTGATAACACCAAGGCCACGGGTTCGGATCCCTATATAGGGATGGCCGGTTTGCTCACTTGGAGAGCGTGGTGCTGACAACACCAAGCCAAGGGTTAAGATCCCCTTACCGGTCATCTTAAAAAAAAAAAAAAGAAAAGACCCTAACCTTGACCCCCACTAGGTCTCCTTGCTCTGCGCCAGGGGACGAACCTCCTCTTCCCATTGGTCAAGAGGCTGGAGTTCGCCACGCCCCCTACAAACCCTGCCTGTCAGTCGCTGCTGTCATTTGAGTCCAAGCCGGTTTCCCTTTTACCTCCTTGTCCCTTAGTGGAGGAAACTGAGGCAGCTGCCGGAGTAACAGGAAGGCTGAAGTCCCGGGTTCTGAGCACTCGCTTCCCGCCGGGGGTGGGAGTCTTCAGCGCCCCGGGCCGCGGAGAGGACGCGGGTCTCCGGCGGCCGCGGACTAGCTCGGCATGCGGGCGACAGCAGAGGGCGCTCGCCACCCGCCGACGCGCCACCCTCGGGCTCCGCAGGCCCGACGGAGTCCGGTCTGGGAGGGGAAGGGGTTCAGGACAGAATCCCCCCTCCGGTGGCCTGCTTTAGTGTGGCCAGTGGGGGTGTGTTTTATTTTGCTCCAGCGCCCAGCACACCCACCCACCTTCTCCGTGGGGCTCCTGCCCCGCTCGCGCCCATCGCCCTAGACCCGGGTGCTCGTCCCCGGCCCCGCAGCCCGCAGGAGGGCGGACCCGCCTAGGTGCCCGCCGACGCGCCAGCTCCGGTCCCAGCTCCCCGCACGCACCGACCCTCCCACTTCCACCCGCGTCCTTCCCGGAGCCCCGCAGACCCCAGCCCCCGGGGCGCCTGGGACCTCCCGCGGCCCGTCCGCCCTCCCGCCGCCTGCGCCTCCCACCCCCTCGCGGCGGCCGCCCGCCCCACCCTCTCCCCTCCTCCTGCTCCCGCCTCCATCTCCCGCCTCCTGCAGCCGCGCTCGGCTCGCTCTCCTCCCCACTCCCGGTCGCGGCGGGCTGCCTGCAGGCGCGGCTCCGGGCGACAGCCAGCGAGCGCAGCGGCGCCTCGGCCTGCGCGCCTCCTTCGAGAACGCGCGGCGCGCCCACCGTCGGGTCCGCCCGGCCCAGCGCCGCCGTGGGTCCGGCAGCCGCGTGGCGGAGGCGCTACTTGCCCCGGATCCCGGGCGGGACAGGGACAGCAGCGGGACAACTTGGGAAACTTCTCTGGGGCGGACGGCGGGGACGCCGCTGGAAGAGGATGTAGGAGGGTGGTGGCTCATTCCGGCTGTCCCCCGACCTCAATGGGGCTCCAGCGCCGCCGAGGGGCCGACCCCCTCGTCTAGCCGAGCCGGGGCAGCGCTGGCCGCGGGGCGCTCCCTCGGGCCACGTCCGGCCCCGCCATGGACCACCAGGAGCCCTACTCGGTGCAGGCCACGGCGGCTATCGCGGCGGTCATCACCTTCCTCATCCTCTTCACCATCTTCGGCAACGTGCTGGTCATCTTGGCTGTGTTGACGAGCCGTTCGCTGCGTGCCCCGCAAAACCTGTTCCTGGTGTCGCTGGCCGCCGCCGACATCCTGGTGGCCGCGCTCATCATCCCTTTCTCGCTGGCCAACGAGCTGCTGGGCTACTGGTACTTCTGGCGCACGTGGTGCGAGGTGTACCTGGCGCTGGACGTGCTCTTCTGTACCTCGTCCATCGTGCACCTGTGCGCCATCAGCCTGGACCGCTACTGGGCGGTGAGCCGCGCTCTGGAGTACAACTCCAAGCGCACCCCGCGCCGCATCAAGTGCATCATCCTTACCGTGTGGCTCATCGCAGCCGTCATTTCGCTGCCGCCCCTCATCTACAAGGGCGATCAGGGCCCGCAGCCTCTGGGGCGCCCCCAGTGCAAGCTCAACGAAGAGGCCTGGTACATCCTGGCCTCCAGCATCGGATCTTTCTTCGCTCCCTGCCTCATTATGATCCTCGTCTACCTGCGCATTTATATGATCGCCAAACGCAGCAACCGCAGAGGTCCCAGGGCCAGGGGGGGCCCTGGGGAGGGTGAGTCCAAGCAGCGCCGCCCTGGCCCTGGGGGGGCCTTGGCTTCAGCCAAGCTGCCAGCCCAGGCCTCTCCGCTGGCTTCTGCGGGAGAGGCCAATGGACAGTCCAAACCCACTGGGGAGAAGGAGGAGGGGGAGATCTCTGAAGATCCTGGGACCCAGACCTTGCCACCCAGCTGGACTGCTCTTCCCAACTCAGGCCAGGGCCAGAAGGAGGGTGTTTGTGGGGCGTCTCCAGGGGAGGAGGCTGAGGAGGCTGAGGAGGAGTGTGAGCCCCAGGCCGTGCCAGTGTCTTCTGCCTCAATTTGCAGCCCACCCCTGCAGCAGCCGCAGGGCTCCCGGGTGCTGGCCACCCTACGTGGCCACGTGCTCCTGGGCAGGGGTGTGGGTGCTGTGGGCGGGCAGTGGTGGCGTCGGCGGGCGCAGCTGAGTCGGGAGAAGCGGTTCACCTTCGTGCTGGCCGTGGTCATCGGCGCCTTTGTGCTCTGCTGGTTCCCCTTCTTCTTCAGCTACAGCCTGGGCGCCATCTGCCCTCAGCGCTGCAAGGTACCCCATGGCCTCTTCCAGTTCTTCTTCTGGATCGGCTACTGCAACAGCTCGCTGAACCCCGTCATCTACACCATCTTCAACCAGGACTTTCGCCGTGCCTTCCGAAGAATCCTTTGCCGCCAGTGGACACAGACGGCCTGGTGAGCCTGCCTGCTGCTGCCTGTGTGGGGTTGGTGCCAGGTGGCACCAGGGCTATCCTGTTTCTTGCCCTGCTTTGTGTGGTTGCCTCCCTGGGGCTTTCTGGTCCCTGCCCAGATCCTGCAGGCCTCATCGCAGGAGCCCTCTGGGAGGGGTAGGGCAGAGGTTCTGTTCACAGGGATCCAGCTGAAACCTCCCCTTGCTGTGTCAGCTGTGGGGACACCTCTTCTCCACCTCCTGCCTGACCTTCCTGAATGTAGCCAAGGCCAGGCTAGAACAAAGCACCTCCCTCCCAGAGCCCCAGACCCCTACAAGCCAATGGGTGGGCTTCCCTTTCTTGAGGACCCTGTGTTCTTTGGCAAGTCACTTGCTTGTGGTGTTTTTGTTTCTTTTTCATCTCCCCACTTCATCCTCCCCACAAAGAGCAGGAAGCCAGCCTTCCACTTTTCCCAGGAGAGCCTGCTGCTGAGGAGGAGGAGGAGGAAGAAACGAAGACTGTTCACCCACGTTGGGCACCATGGTCCCCATCAGGCACTGTGATGGGGGCTTTATGGGATGGCATAGTCTCTGGGCCCTTCTCCCCTCCCCCACTTTTGGATTTGTGGTTCCTTTAAAGTCCAGAACCATGGATCGATTTCCTTACCCAGCGCCCCTCTGGGAGGTGGGTGGGCACATGGGTGCCACGGCAGGTGGGGCCGTCTGGAGGCCCGGCCTGTCCCTCGACGGGAGATCCCTGATTGCTGGCATTAACCCTCTGCAAAAACCCGGGCGACAATAGCCTGCAGCCTTCTTGCTGCAGGGAGATGAAAGGCTTTGCAGAAAGCTTTGAGCTCCGTGGGGGAACACACTAGAGAACCAGAAAATGTGATTACCCGGCGATATAAAAATCCCTTTTCTCTGTGTTTACCACCACCTGTCTTCCTGTAGACTTTTGTTCTGTGCCTGGGGTGTGTGAATTCCTACCCCAAACTGGAAGCGGGGTGTGGCAGACAGAATCACTATTTCAAGTTAAAGGTTTTCTTTGGGAATGTGCTCATATGCCCGCAAATGTTTGAGTTATTATGCTGCATGACAACTTCTCAACATTTCACCTGCAACATCAAGAGTTTTCAGTGGCTTGGGCCGCCTCCCTTCCCCCAATGGGGGATGAGTCTTTTGTCATCAAGCAGGCAAATTGTTTCCACAAGACAGTTAAAAATACCCACACCATGGGAACAGTCTAAGATGAGAGCGTGTGGCGGGTGGCAGAGCCCCCAGGTGGGGTGCTGGGGCTGGAGCAGGTGAGTTTTCCACTGGAGTACCCAGGCAGGTCTCCAAGCCTCAGAAGCATAACTACCCCCCCCCCCAGGTGGGTGCCTGCTTACTGTCTGGACCCAGCCACGTGACTCCCCTGCACTGATGGGGTTCTGCACTGGGGGGGCCTCTCTCTCCTGGTGCCTGGAGCAACTGGGAGGATTTCAGGGATGTTTCCCAGTCTTCCCCACTGGGAGTGCCTGGCTCCCTGGGCCAGTGGGCACCTTAGCTTGGTGGGTGGGCTGAGCAGAATGGGAAATATTGGCACTCTGATGGGCCTGCCAGATTGGGAAGGATGATGAGGGAGTTTTCTGGGGTGGAGAGAATGAAGGGGACCAAAAAGAGTCCCTTCTGGGGAGGATGGCTATATGGCTTGGTGCCTGGTTGGTTGCAGTTGTGAGGCCAGGGTGTGGCTGGGGGAGCTGGGCTCAGGGGAGGGACTGATTTGTGACCATCCGCTTGCCGATCTTGTGTGTGCCCTGTGGGACCCCCTGGTGTTGTGGCCTGAGGCCTTTTCTTGTGACATGCAGGTGTTTTTTAAAAGTCTGAGCTATTTTATCAATAAAGGATATTTTGTAATAAGTGAGCTGTGTCCTCATTGCCCAAGGGCTGCCAGGAGTAGTTATTTTTCAGCTACTTGCCTGGCAGACTCTGGGTGTCAGCCCAATGAATTGGGGCTCCCTCCCAGGGCCAGTTCTCTCCTCCCCCAACAAGTGTGGCTGGCTGGTACCTCCCCCCCCCACCTGCCTTTGTCCACCCAGCATCCTTAATCACCATAACCAGCCAGTGGGGTTGAGGGTGGCCAGAGGAGCCTGAGACTGGCTGCCTGGGAAGGAAGAGAAGGGAGGGCTTCCCAGAAGAGGTGGCCTTTGGCTTGGATATTGTGGGAAGAGCAGGAGTACACCAAGAGGCAAGGCAGGAAGGTGTTCCGGGCAGGAAAAGGGCATATGCAGAGGATGTTGTGCTGGGTACATTCGTGACAGAGTTTGAGACAGCCCCAAGCCAGCCCTGCTGGTGGCCAGGTGCAGCAGCAGGGGGCCAGCAGAGGGGGTGGGAGGAACATGTGGAGCGAGTGAGGGTCACTGTGCAGAAGGGATGAAGCTGCTGTCCTTGGCGAGGGGCAGGACAGCCCTGCTGCAAGCCGTCCCATGCTGAGATTTGGCCACAGCAGCAGAGCTGGAAGGCCCGTGGAGGCCATTTCCATCAGTCTCCTCATTTCCCAGATGAGGTATTTGAGGCCTCAAAGCCCCCCTGTCCCCTAGCTGCCTCGGAGAGTCAGCCTCTGGGGCCCAAACCAAAATGGCATGGTTCCATGGGGAAGGGGAGGTGGGTGGCGGGCTGGCACAGGGAGCCAATGCAGATCCCAGGGAGGGGAGGGAGGAGCAGGGAGCAGTGAGACCCCCCTTACTCCAACAATGGCTCGGAATCTACACTTTCACCACCTCCTTACTTTTGCGGGGACACGCTTCTGCTAGGAACAACCAGCAAAGACCCCAGTGTATCCACCATCATCAATGGACATGGGGACATGGGCTTTGCTGAGAACCTAACAAGAAAGTCAAGCCCTGCCTGCCCTGCTCCCAGCTCCTCCCACCTGCCAGGGCCCCCCGCAACTAAGGCCTGAGGCTTATGCTGGTAGATGAAGGTCATTCATTGACTCCCTCTTACTGAGCCAGCCGCTCTTCTGGCAGTTTGTCTGATTACTTTACTTAATCCTTTTACCTACCCTGTAAGATAAGTATCAGCCCATTTTATCCAGGAGAAATTCAGGCTCAGAAAGGTGTAATGACTTTTCTGAGGTCATCCAGGCCCAAGCTCTTTGCACTGGACCACACTGTCCCCCATTGCTTGAGTGTCTGCAAGGGAGGCGCAGGCCGTTGGACCCTGGAGTAGAGCACCCTGTCCTGTCTCTGGAAATGGTGGAAGGAAATTACCCTTGCAGGAGTGGGACTGTTTTCAAGCCCATTTTGCATACATTATCTCATTTAATCCTCACACCCTTGCTGGGAGTGGTCACTTTACAAAAAAGGAAACTGAGACTCAAAGTCACCCAGCTGGGTCCCAGAATGACAATACTACAAAATTCAGGTGCAGAAAAATCGTAGGTCCATCTCTTGGGCCAGCTGTCATTCAGCAGTGCTGGTTGCCTGGAGATTCTGAAACTGTATCTGGCTGAATTCAGTAAGTGGCTGTGCTGTGATCGGTTGTTCATGTTTGTCACTGCCACAGAATGTGGAAGTGATGGTATGTGTGTCCCAGGTTTTCCATTCCTAACAACTCAGTCCAATCCCTGAGTTTTATTAAGGAAGAGACTGAGGCCCAAAGAGAGAAGATGACTTGCCTCAGGTGGCCTCACACAGACACATGGTAGCACAGCTGAATTTAGAACCCAGGTTGTCCATCACACCATACCGTCATACTGAAGGAACTGCACCCAGACGCGAGGAGCAACACCCAGACGCAAGCCCACATTCAGGGAACATCTTCTGACAGCCTGCAGTGTGCCAGGTCCTGTGCCAGGCTCGTCCCCATTTTGCTACCTTATTTGGTGCTCAGAAAATTGAGGGGCAGAGTCCCAGGGACTTGCCCAGGGTCATGCAGCTGATAGATGGTGCAGCTAGAGCTGGATGTGGGACCCTTGGCTCCTGACCTGGCCTTCTTTTCCTCTCACGTCCCATTCCTGAAGATCTCTGTGAGCAAGACCTGCTTTGATTTCACCAAGCCCATCTGCGAGTTACTGTGTTATGCAGGCTCAGAACAGCAGGAATGGGGAAGGCGGTGTATGCAGCCTCCCTCCTCCCAGGACTCATCCTGGCAAATGCAGGGGAGGTGAGGGCAGGGGACAAGGAGGTGAGCAATGCGGCTTGGCGGTTCACCAGGTGGATGTGAGTTGTCTTGGCCGGGCACATCCACCTTCTGGCGACATCTTTCTTAAGATGTCCCTGACCAAAGGGAGGCCCTGACACAGAAGACAGGTAAAAAAGAGGTGGGGAGAGGAGGGTTAGGGGGATCCTTCCAGCTGCGCCTGCTCTTGTGAGAATCTGGGTCCTTCGATCTCAGGGAATACCCTTGAGAGTGCCTTCAGAGCCAGCCTCTGCCTGAGACAGCTGCTGAGTAGTTAGGGGCACTGAGAATCCTTCTCTGGAGCGTTGCAGTGGGAGGCACTCTGGACTGCCTGCTCAGAAGGTCCCTGTGAAGGAGTTAATCAGGTCCCTTCCCCCCTCCCTGTCCTCTGCACAATCTCCATTTTGTGTGTGAGGGTGTATGGGGGTGCTGACAGGGAGTGTGAGACCTTGCCCAGCTACCACCTGCAAATGGGGTTGCCGCTGGCTGGGCAGGGGGCATCTGCACAGCTAGGGTCAGTACTGGGCAAACTCACCTCCTGGTGCTGGCCAGGCGCTCTGCTCAGGGGCCTGGTTGCTATGAGCAGCAGGGCTGGGGTGGGCTTCTGTGCCTGTGAAAGTCACTGTGGGGAGGAGGAACTCAGGCTTCATGTCCTGCCTCTGCCACCATCTGTTGGGCTGCCCCTGGGCAGGGCTTGATCCCTCTCTGGCCTCAGTGTCCTTCCCTGTCCACATGGATTGCAAAACCTGTGGTCCCCAGGATTTCCCAGCTTGGGGCTCTATCGCTGCCTTCTTCCCCTTGCCCCAGAACCCTGATGGTCCAGACACAGAAGTTCCTGGAGTTTATCAGTTGTTCCTAGAGTCAGGCTTGTAGGCAGGATAGGGTGTGTTTTCTTCACCTTTGTACCTTAGTGCAGAGTTGGGCACCGGGTCTGGAGTTACTGATCAGTTTGGGGTGGCCCTCTGAAGGGTGCAGTGGCGAGAGGCGTAATGACAGCTCTGAGCAACTAGGGTTCAGTGCCTGACACGCATCATCTGAGATTGGTGTGATTGTTATCCCCATTTTACAGGTGAGGAAACTGAGGCCAAGGGAGGATCTGGCTGAGGTCACCCAGAATCAAGACATAAACCCACCTAATCTAATCTCACCTCTGTTACTAACTGGCTTCAGTCTCTGCCTCCTCAACATGGGGAGCAGGCCCCAGGTCCACCCAGCCCAGCAGAGCCCCTGCCCTGCCTGAGCTTAAGGGTCTCACCTGGAGAGCCCCCTGTGTGTGCTCTGGGGTGGCTCTTCCGGCCTGCTGCACCTCCATTAGAGCAGGAGCCCTGGCAGGGGTGCGAAGCTCCCAGGCTCTGCTCACTCTAGCAGGGAGGCGGGAGCGCTGGGCTAAAATTAGATTCCGGGATTCTTCATGCTCCCGCATCCGTCCTTTCTTCCGTCCGGCCAGGGAAGGCTGCTGTCAGAAGGCCAGAGCTCGAAGGAGTCTGAATGTCAGCTCCCTCCCTCCCCCGGGGTGGCCTGCTCCGATCTTCTCACACCCTGGACTGGCCCTTGGCCAGAGGCTCCTGCCCTTGGCTCAACCTTGTGGTCATCTATTGATTAGCAGTGATTTCAAAGGGGAAATGCTCCCCTTTACTATCCACCCTCCCTACCCCATTCTGCCTCCGCCTTCCCTCCTCTCACCGCTCTGCTCTCTTCTTCCCTGCCCCTTCCTGGCTCTTCCCACTTCCAGGCCTTCAGTGACTGCTCTCCCTTCTCTAAGCCTCCCCAGTGCCTCCTGCTGGTCCTCTGACTTCTGCCTCACCCAGGGGGATGGTTCTGGCTCTTCATGGGGCCTGCAGGCTCCGCGGACCAGTGGTGGCTGCAAGAGGACCGGAACAGACCGAAGACCAAAAAAGAGCCTCCCTCCCTGGAAAGTCGAGGCTATTTCTGTCCCTGCTGCAGCCCTCTGGGGCCCCTGGTAGTGCAGGCGGGGGAGGTTCTGGGCTAGGCGGAGGGTGTGGGTGCGAGGGTCCTGACCTTTGATTTCCCCGGGAGGGGGCAGGCCCCTTCTGGAGCTGAGGGCTGGGCCCCTCCAATCTCAGAGCAGCGGGGGTGCACATGGAAGGCCCTTCCCCCTGCCCTGGCCCCCATGGGGCCTGGGGCTGCTCCAAGAGGGAGAAGAACTCGGCAGGCCGGCCATGGCAATGGGGGACCCAGGTGTCCCTCTGACCCTTTCCCAGCCCAGCCCAGCTGCAGCTGTGAAGGAGGGAGCGTGAGAGGCTGCCTGAGCCTGCTGCTTGGATTCCCTGGACACTTGTGGAGGAGGGGGAGAGGCAAGGGTTAAACCCAACCTTCCCCCATCCCAGGGCAGGAGTGGGTTGGGTGAGAGTAATCACAAGCAGCAGGCTCCTCTGGATCCCTGTGTGTTCTCTGTCAGATGCCACTTGACATAGATGTCCCAGCTGCAAATCCGGGCAGGCTGCGGCTCCTCCATCCCCTGTAGGCCTGGCAGCTGGAGTTAGGGTGGGCACCCACCTGGCAGCTTGTGGAAGGATTCCTCAGTTGCTCCAGAAGCCCTGGCTGGGGTCCTCATCCTAGCAGGGCCACCAAATTGCTGGGTGACCTTGGGTAAATCTCTTTTCCTCTCTGAGCTTCAAATTCCTCATTGTCTAAAGGAGTCAGACTAAAGTGTGGTTCAAATGATGTCCTGGGTGCTACCCAGGAACCACTGGGCAGGGGGAGAGAAGAGCGGGAAGCGAGGTCTCCTGAGCCACCGCATGCTGCCTTTTTCTGCTTATGGATTGTTCAGGAAGCAGTCCCCCCCCCCGCCCCCCCGCCCGCCCACTAGGTTTCCTCCTGTGGCCACCTTCCTGGGCTTGACATTGTGTCTAAAGAAAGGTCAGGGAGGGGAACTCAAGTAGGGGGGGGCAACAGGGGAGGAAGTGGAGTGAGATCCTCTAGGAGGGGCAAGCAGGGGAGGTGGGCTCCCGGGAAACGAAGCTCCCAAGAGGTCACGGCTTAGAAGGAGGCAGGGAGAAGACACGACTTCTAATGGTGGACCCATTTTTGTCCCAACCTTGGTGGCAGAGAGGGCTGCAGCATGTGCCCATGGGCTCCCCCTCTAAGACAGCCCCAAACTTGCCCGCTCCAGCCCTGCTGTAAAGGGACTCGCGGCCTGAGGGCCCTATTCAAAGGCCGCGCAGCAAACATCCAACATCTGTTGTTGTTCAAGCCTGTCTCTGGAGGCTTCAACTATTTCTCCCTCCCCGGGGGGTCAGGGGGCGGGGGGGGGGGGTAGTTCTCATAAATATGGTTTTCTCCACCTCCTGGCATTTCCAGGGATATTTTAGCACCCCTGAGAGATGGTGTCAAGGGCTGCCAGCCAGCCAGACTGGCCCGTACGTTGTCACCACGGTCCAAGCACTGTCAGAAGATGCAGACTGCTCTGACTCCACACACCAGCTCCCCCACACCTGGCTGGATCCACCTGTGACCAGTGCACCCCCCTTTCCCTCCACATTCCTCTCTCAGTCTTCGCTCAGAAGAGCCTCCCTGGGGTGAACTCTGACCACCCTGGAGGTCACGGTCCATTGGCCGCCCTGAAGCCTCTGGGCAGGGCCACGGCGGGTGGCTCTTGCTCCTCTGAATGCCCGTAGCTGTTCACCTGCACCCTCTGGTCATAGGTGGCCTGGGCAGTGTGAGAGCAGAGAACTCCTTGGGGGCAGCCCAGGCTCCACTCCTCCCCACCAGGCCACCCATAACTGCAGGGGCAGGCCCACATCTGGGGGCATTCAAGGGACAAGTGGCTTGCGTTAGGGACCACCCCGCAGGGCTGTCAACCCTGTATTCTCTCTTCTCCATTTGTCCTCCTCCTCCTCTCCTCTTCCTTTGTTTTATCAAATATTCTCTTGATGAATTCTCTAGAAGGGCTCACCCTTCTGCAGTTGCCTCACCAATTGCAGTCCCATCCCACCAGTGATCTCTCTCATGCATGCACACATGTGCACAGATGCACACACACATGCACACACCCCTTCCTTAAATAGCCCCGCTCCCCAGTGGCAGGCAGCTCAGAGCCTCTGGAAGCCCCCAGCGCCCAGGCTCTCTCCTCTCGCAGCTGGGCCTCACCCCACCCCGGGCCAGCCTTTCCATGTCCTGGGGGTTATTTCAGGGAGCCAGGGAGTCTGGGTTCTGTCTTTGAGGAAGACTGGGATGGGCCTGGGGGGCGTTAACAGGGCCCTCTGTCACCCTGATGATAGCCAGGCAGAGCTCAGGCTCAAGTCTGGAGGCCTGAGGCATGTGAAAGGCTAGAGCCATATCCTCCCAGGGGCTGGGGTTCACTAGCCGGCGCCCTCCTGCAGAGGCCAGTGCCCTGCCTGGCTGTGCTCCCACCGCCTGTGCCAGGCCACGCCCTCTCCTCCTCTCCACGCTCCCTGGAGCTGTGATGTCCCAGCTCCCCCTTGACCTGGAAACCCTGAGGTGGATGTCCAGGGGACTCTGCAGGTGTGAGGCCAGTGGCCCAGAGGACAGAGGCAGAAAGGGTGGCTGTGGACACCATGGCTTCATGGCTGGGGGCTGTCCCAGGCTGGAAGGGGCTGGATGGGAGCCTTGGCCTCTGAGGTCCCCCAAGCCCCTAGACTCAGGAGACTCTGACAAACAGAGCCCGGGCCCCACAGTTACCCTGCAGACAAGCTCCCTGATTCCCCAGATATTGGGGGTATCCAGTGAGTTGCTATAAAAATAATTATCTCAAGGGACAAAAATGGTGTAATGTCTGTAGAGAGCCAGATGCATATAACATTTTCTGTCTTTCCTTTTCTTCTTACCCACAAATGCTGTCTCTGGCCCTTCCAACAGGTACTGGAGGGTGAGGTTTTTAAGAATAGCTCATCTCTAGTTCTGCCCAGGATCAGTCCTTGGCCCTGGGAAACATCTGGGGAGTGACCATGTGGAACTATGTTCAGATTCTGGCTTGTTTGCTGTGAAACCTCAGAGAAATGACTCAACTTCTCTGACTCTCATATTATCATCTATAAAATGAGGCCCCTGTTGAAACTTGCTCAGAGGGTCACGGGAGGGTTATATTGAGATGCTTGTCACAGAGGCAGTGTCCACACACTGTGCCTGAGTTTGCTGTCAGCCCTAGGCAGGATGGGGAGAGGAAGCAGGGTCTGGGGACATGGCTGTGCTCAAAGGGTTTGCCCCGGGTGGACTCTTGGACTGGAAAGGTCCTGGCTAGGCTGAGGCTGGGTCTGGAATGGGGCAGGGGTGATGGTTCCTGCAGCATCAGTCAGGACTGCCACCTCTTCTCTCTGTTACTCACCAGTAATTGCCCTAAATGCTACATCTGTTGTCATGACAACATTACCCATCCTCAGATAAAAGCCCTGCTTGCAGGGGAGTCAGGCTGTCTCCAGCTCCCTGGGCTCCATCACTATCCCTGACACCTACCTTTGGAGTCTCCAGCTGGCCCCCCTCCCTCCCATTTGGATCTCTTAGAAAACTCCTGTTTTCTGAATTTCCAGAAATCTGCAGCTACTTTTGTGTTCTCTTCTCCGTCTCACTTTGTGTCTCTGGGTCTCTCTCACTGCCCTCCCTTTCCCGCATTCTCACTCATCTCTCCTTCCTCCTGCCCTTCTATGTGCTTTTCCCTGGGTCCTGAGCCTCCTCTCTCCGGGTTTCCTTCTGTCTCCTCTCTCTGTCTCCCTCCTCTTCCCTCACCCTTGGGTGCGGTGATATGGTAGGTAGGTGAGTGGGGAGGGGACAGGCAGGGCCAGCTGCCTGAGAGGGGTCTGCTCTGCAGGGCCCTAAGGAAGCTTGTGGGGTGTCTGGCCTGGGGTGAGGTGAGCCCAGGGTAGGTGCACCCTGAGAGCCTCCAGCCTCTATGGTGTGTGTGGCCAGGCAGGCCTCCACCGCTCCTGAAGAAGTGTGGGCCAAAGAAGCTGCCTTTCTCCCTCTGCTGCCCCCAGCCTGCAGCCCACCCCCATCTGGGGCTCCAGCTCTAACGCTCCCCTGTCTGGGAGACTTAGCTCATCCTAAGGGCATTCACACAAGAAGTCTTGCAACAGCTCCAGGAGTAAGCAGCACCATTCCATTCTACAGGCCAGGAAATTAGGGATCACGAGGGCCAAAGAACTTTCTCAAGGTCACACAGCTGGCCAATAGAGGAGGCAGGATTTGAAATTCCGTTCCATAGCCAATGCCAGTGCTCTTAACTGCGATGCTGTAATAACAACACTGTTTATTGAGTGCTCACTATGAGTCAGACACTGCATTTAGGAACATTTGGAAGTCATTTAGCCCTCACATCAACCATACAAGGTTGGGACCATAAGCACCTATTTTACCAATGAGGGAATCATGGCACAGAGAGGTTAAGTCACTTTCTTAAGGTCACACTGTAGTCAGGGCTATACCGGGATTTGAACTCAGATTTTTCTGCCTCTAAAGCCTGGGCTTTTGACCCTGAGTGCTGTTGCCACCCTCTCTCTCTCCTATGTGGAGGGGTTGACAGCACAGAGGGGACTGCATCTGAAGGGCAAGGACAGGGCTTCATGTGCACTTGAGTCCTTCCTTCTCTCTGATTCCCTCTAAAGCTACCTGTGGTCCAAGTCTGGGTCATTTTTGGGAATCACAGGAGGCACAGTGTCCTCTTTGCTGAGTTCCATGCAAGGGAGGAGTGAGTTCCAGGTCCCCAGGAGAGGCCCATAGATCCTACAGCAACACGTGCCTCTGAGATAACCACAGCACTCCAGGAACACTGGAGCTCTTATCACTGGCCCCAACACCCAGGATCTTGGGAGGCAGGAGGACTGATGTGTGTCCGTGCCCGTGAGCACGCTCTCTTGGCCTGGGCTGGCCAGCAACATCCACAGCCCTTCCTGCCCCATTGCCCCAGTCCCTAGAGAGTAGCTTGGGCCTTGGAACACTCTGTCCCTGAGTGTGGCTGTCGGGATGATGGAGAGGCGGGTTATTTTTAACAGCCAGGACTCATCCACAGAATCCTCTTCCAGGCCAGGGGAGGGGACATCAGCGAGGGTGGGGACCACAAGCTCCAGGTCCTCCCCCGTCTCCCTACCCTCCCATCTCCTTCCCCCTTGCTCCTGAGAGCCCTGCAGGCTTGATGGCAGGCCCTGGGGTTGACGGGGTCTTTGGGCAGAGGGTGGCTGCCACCTGGCTGTCAACCAGAGGAAGGGCCTGGCAGTGGAGGGTAGGGGAGGGGGGGCTCAGAAGTGAGCCCCTGTTCCTCCTCTAGAAGCTGCAGGTCTGGGAGCTGATCAGGGGTCCTGGTCACCCCAGGACTGGAGGGAGCTCAGTCCAGTCCTGGCTTGCTCTGTCCAGCTGCTGCCAGCCCTGAACCTCCTTCTCTGTCTGGGTCTTCCTGCTCCCTCTGAGGGAAGTATCTCATTCTCTAAGCTCCCCAGGCCCTTCTCAGCTTGAGCTGGAACCCACTGTACTCTAGGTGAAGAAGAGTGGCCCCCATCAGGTCCCTAACTTCTTTGGACACCTGAGAGTTTGCTACTGTTGGTCCTAACACCCCGATTATTGCACCCCACCGTGATCCAGTCATCGTGCTGAACACTTGGGCTCTGTTCCTTCCTCATCCCACCGAGGAGGGGTGAAAATGTCTTACCTACCCCAGCTGGTCTCAGAGATAACCCTCTCCCACCCTCCTGTGTTCCTATGTGGGAATTTCAAAAGACACGTGGTCACCTTTCATCAGAGCATCATTATGAGAACAGCCTACTGCTGGGTTTGAATGCTGGGCTGGGAGGCCAGGGACCTGGCTTCTGCTCAGCTGTGCTGCCACATGCCATGGAACGAGTCCCTCCTCCTCTCTGGGCCTGGGTCTTGTTATCTAGGCCAGGGCTGTGTGGGAGAAAATGTTCCCCAAGACCACTTCTTGCCTGAAGCCTACACTGGGTCCACTCCTGGGGTTCAGGTCTGACGAGTCAGGTCTAGTGGACTGGGGATGCTTGCTGATGAATGTGCCAGTTTCCACATGGCCCCCACTTCTGACTGAGCCCCTATAATCCTCTCTCGACCCTGCATGCAGAGGGACCTTTTAAAATGATTACTCAGATCAGGGAGTGAAGTGCACAGCCCATATGTGCACAGCTCAGCGACTATTACACATGCGTACACCATCCAGAGCAAGGTGCAGGGTGTTTCCCTCACCCCAGGAAGTTTCTTGTCCCCATTCTCAATTAATATCCCCCCAGAGAAAACTTCATTCTGATTTCTGTCACATAGATTAGTTTGCCTATTCTAGAACTTTCACATATACGTAATCAAAACTTACATACTCCTTTGTGTCTGGCTCCTTTTGCTCAGCATAATGTCTAGGAGAGTCATCCAGGCTGTTTCAGTACTAGTGCATCCCTTTTCATTGCTGAGTAGTATTCCACTGTATGGGTGTACCACAGTTTGTTTATCCACTCCCTGGTGGACATTTGCATTGTTTCTAGTTTTTGGCCACTATAAATAAAGCTGATATGATTGTTCATGGACACGTCTTCTGGTGGGCACACGCACTCATTTCTTTTGGGTGAATATCTAGAAGTGGAATTACTGGGTCATAAAATAAGAAAATATTTAGTGGATATTGCTTTTAAATATTTTATAAAAATACTTAGTGGATATTGCTTTTTTTTAGTGGATATATGCTTTAGTGGATATTGCCAAACAGTCTTCCAAAATGATTCTACCAACGAACACTTCCACCAGCAGCATACGAGAGTTCCAGTTGCTCCATATCTTCACTGACGTTTAGTGTGTTATTGGTCTTTTTTGGTTTTAGCCATTCTGGTGAGTGTGTAGTATCTCCTTGCAGAGCTTTTTTTTTTGGGGGGGGGGAGGATGTTTTTTCCAATTTTCTTAATTTTGGTAAAATACACATAATATAAAATTTGCCATCTTAACCATTTTTAAGTCTACAGCTCAGTGGTATTAAATACATTAATAATGTTGTGCAGCCATCACCACCATCTTTCTCTATAACTCTTTTCATCTTGTAAAACTGAAAGTCTGTACCCATTAAACGCTGACTCCCTGTTCTCCCCTCCCCACAGCCCCTGACAACCACTATTCTACTTTCTGTCTCTATGAGTTTGACTATCCTAAGAGCCTCATATAAGTGGAATCATACGATATTTATCTTTATGAGACTGGCTTATTTCACTTAGCATAATGTCCTTACAATAAATGTCCTTTATTTATGTTGTAACATGTATCAGAATGTCCTTCCTTTTCAAGGCTGAATAATATTTCGTTGTATGTATATACCACGTTCTGTTTATCTGTTTATACATGAACATTGGTGTTGCTTTCACCTTTTGGCTTTGTGAATGCTGCTGCTATGAACATGGATGTACAAATACCTTTTCAAGATCTTGCTTTCAATTCTTTTGGGTATATACTCAGAAGAGGAATTGCTAGTCTACTTTCTGTCTCTGTGGATTTACCTAGTGTGGATATTTAATATAAATGAAATCATATAATATGTGGCCTTTTGCATCTGGCTTCTTTCAATTAGCATATATTTTCCAGGTTCATTCACATTGTAGCAGTTATCAATGCTTCATTCCTTTTTATGGCTGATTATTATTCCATTATGTGGATATACCACATTTTGTTTATCCATTCAGCAGGCAGTGAACATTTGGGACGTTTCACCTTTTGGCTATGGTGAATAGTACTGTTCCGAGCGTTCGTGCATCTGTTTTCAATTCTTTTGGGTACATGCCTAGGAATGGAACTACTGGATCATATGGTAATTCCATGTTTAGCTTTTTGAGAAACTGCCAAACTATTTTCCAAAGCAACTGCATTATTTTATATCCCTAACAGCGATGTATGAGGGTTCCAGTTTCTCCACATCCTCAACAATACATAAATTGTTTGTGTTTTAAAATTCAGGTCATTCTAGTGTGTGTGAAGTGGTATCTCATTGTGGTTTTGACCTGCGTTTCCCTAATGACTAGTGGTGTTGAGCAACCTTTTATGTGCTTGTTGGCCATCTGTATATCTTCTTTGGAGAAATGTCTATTCAGATCCTTTACCTAGTCTTTTTGGGTTATTTGTCTTTTTGTTATTGAGTTGTAAGAGTTCTTTATATATTTTCGATGCTAGAATTTTATCATACCTGGAAATATTTGATTGAAAGTACTTTCTCTCATTTTGTAGGTTGTCTTTTCACTTTCTTGATAGATCTTTTTTTGGCTGCTGGCCGGTATAGGCATCTGAATCCTTGACCTTGGTGATATAACACCACGCTCTAACCAACTGAACTAGATTGGCCAGCCTTTCTTCATAGTATACTTTGATGAAGACATTTTTAATTTGGATGAATTCCTTTTTTTTTTTCTTTTTTTTTTTTTTTAAAAGATGACCGGTAAGGGGATCTCAACCCTTGGCTTGGTGTTGTCAGCACCACGCTCAGCCAGTGAGCAAACCGGCCATCCCTATATAGGATCCGAACCCGTGGCCTTGGTGTTATCAGCACCGCACTCTACCGAGTGAGCCACGGGCTGGCCCAAATTTGGATGAATTCCAATTTATCTTTGTTTTTCTTTTGTTGCTTGTACTTTTTGTGTCATATCTAAGAATCCATTGCCAAATGAAAGGTCATGAAGATTTACTCCCATGTTTTCTTCCAAAAGTTTTTACTCCCATGTTTTCTTCCAAAAGTTTTATAGTTTAAGCTGTCCCGCGCTACCGTCTCGCCAGCAAGAACGACGCGGCACACAAAGGATCCTTCTGCAGATCAGCTTTAATGCATCTTGAGAGGGAGAGCATAAGCTTGCCAAAAATGGAGACCCCGAGCGAGGGAACCCGCGCCCTTTATATAGAGACTGCTCCTCGCCTAGGATGTGCTCCTACCTTATTGGTGGCTGCCTAATCGGCCCAGGCGTGTTACCGAGCAGCCCTGCCCTCCACCGGAAATCAGCGCCATCTTGTAATGGCGATTTCGGGCAGCTCCTCACATCTCCCCCTTTTTTATCATTTAAAGCGGCTGGTACAAGCTCGGCGGTCGCGGACAAATTAGCCAGCGTTCCTGTCCTAGGTCGTCCCTCCACAGACTTTGACCTTACCCGTCATAGGTTGACCCTATCGCCACCGGGCACCATGTCTTAGGTTGGTTCAAGTCTGGGGGAAGTTGCCCGTCTCTGGACACACTGGAGCCTGTTGTTACACATAGACCTGTTTGAGCAAGGGCGAACTCCTCTGAACAAGCTTCAGGGAGGCCAGCCAACAGGAAGGGGGAAGGGGAGTCAGAGCAGGCTAATCCTTAAGCATGGACAGCCAAACGTCAGGGTTGGCCCCCTGTTCCAGGGCTAGAAATGCCTGGGCGATGACTACCCTGTCTCTCTGGGTCTGGGCTTTTAATCTGCAGACCAACCATAGTAGGAGCACAGTTCCCCCACATAAGAACATGCCAACCCCAATCACTCCTGCCCACTCCTTGAAGTGGGACACGGCCGTTTTAATCCATGAGGACAGTCCGGCTGCGAAGGAGACATCCACTCTTGTTGAATTCACGGACACAATGGCCATGCGCAGCTGGTTTATCAGGTTGTCAAATTCTCTCGTCCAACCTGTTGAAAGATGCTGGGATAATTGTTTAGACAAATTTGCAGCTTTGGTATACTTTTTATATTGGATACTGGTGACACATAACCCTGAATATTTCCATTGACACCCCAATTGAGCAATTTGCCATAAAACGTCTATTTGTTCCTGCACAAGATCCACCCGCTGGTTAACCACCATTAATCCTCCCTTCAGCTGAGCGTTTAGCGCAGTCTGTGTTTCTAGGGCCTGTGTTACCGCGGAGGACAAATTATTCAATGTGGTGGCAGTCTGTACCGTGGTAGTCAAGGAGACGGCAGCAGCTGTGGCTGCACCCGCCGCCAGGGATACGGCGGCGACTATTGCCGCAGTGAGACCAAATTCCCTCCTCTGCCTGAACAAGACCATAGTATTGGGATCTTCTACTGGGACAGGAATCCATCTAGGCATTCGAGCAACTATGGCCAAATTGAACAGCGTAGCATTCCGGCACTGTGCATAAAAGCAAGTATAGTTATCACAAGCAATCTGACTCCTCTCATCACTAATATTAGTTAAAATAAACATGAAAGGAGGATAAAGGCAAACTGGTGTTGGCGGGACAGAGTAATTTGTTCCAAGCTGTTTTATGGACACAGTGGATTCAAAGGACTCAGTCACATTCCACTCAAAAGAGGCATTTCCCCAACCACCGCCTTTTGAAAATGCAAACGGTGAAAGGTCCGTGCAGCTGCCATTTACCCCACACAACAGCCAAACATCAAATGGGTTGGAACGGATCGCCATCGTGGGGTTTTGATATGTCCAATTTAGGCCTGAAGAGGTAGCATTATACTGGGTACCCATATAAGGCGAAAAGGTAAAGTAATTTTTTAGTGCCCACCCCGCCTTTTTAGACTGGCAGCCCGTCCAGGGCGGGGTATCTCCCTCCCTTCTGGGGCTCAGGCAATCCTTTTTTAAATGTCCCGGTTGACCGCATTTAAAACAAACTCTCTGGTTCCGCCCCTGTCTTGGCTGTCCCTGTCTAGGCAGTCTCTGCGACTGGAGGATGGCAGCTGCCAGCCCTGCATTGGTCAGGGGTCCCCCGAGTTCTCGACAAACTCTGAGCCAATCCTGTACACCTTTACCTTTTCTGGGCGCTATGGCCGCGCGGCATTCCTGGGTCGCCTGCTCAAAAATCAGTTGTTCAACAAGAGGCGCAGCCTGATCAGGGTCCCCAAAGATGCGCCCCGCTGCTTCTGTCATTCGAGCCACAAAATCTGAGAATGGTTCCTGAGGTCCCTGAATAATCTTAGTAAGTTGTCCAGAAGCTTCCCCTTTTTTGGGGAGTGCCTTCCAAGCCTTAATGGCAGTGTTAGAAACTTGAACATAAGCACCCCATGGGAAAGCCGTCTGATCAGCGGCAAACGGGCCCTGACCTGTTAACATATCAAAGGTCCAATCTCGCTGCTCGGGGGTCAGTGCAGCAGCGTTTGCCCTGGCTTGAGCTTGTGCAGCCTCATGCCATAGCGCCTTCCATTCCATGTATTGACCCATGGTAGGGAGCGCTGCCTTAGCCAACATTTGCCAGTCAGCGGGTGTCATAGCCACACCAGCAAACCTTTCTAGCATTACTAGAGTAAAATTGGCATTTACACCATATTTTCTAACCGCCTCTGCTAGATCCTTAATTTGGGTGTACTCGACGGGGGCATGAACTCTCCCTCCGCCCTCAACCTCAAAAACTGGGAAGGCAGCTTGAACCTTTTTCCTCACTTTATCAGAGAGGAATGAGAAGGGATTAGAAGACTGCACGTAAGGAGGAGGCGCCGAAGGCGCAGGCCGTGCGGGGGCCACTGGGGGCGGCCGGCATTTCCACTCCCCGAGTGGTCTCCGCCGCCTGTCGGGATGATATCTCTCCTCCTCGTACCTGGCAGCTTCCTCCTCCAAATCGGATTCCTCACTAGGGCTGAGGGGATCGGAGTCGGACTCATCCAGATTTAAATCTTCTAATTCTTGTTTTAAGGCCCCCAGCTCTTGCATAGGGTAGAGGCCTCCTTCTTTCCCTTCCAACTTTTGTCTGGGTTTTGAAATCCCTCCTTTACCGGCAGATGAGCTGGGAGTGTCACTTTGTTGTTTTAGAATCTCTCCCTCGTCCGTAGACTTACCGGGAGGGCCCTTTTTCTTATGGGAGACGTCTCTCCTCCTGCGGGTACCCATCCTCTCACTCCGTTCAGTTTCTGACATGCTGTCTTGGACCTCCTCTAATGTATTTTGCCCTACTATCACTACCGGTTTACAGCCCTCATCTTCTAAGCAATTTTTAATAAACTTCCAAATGGTCTTGGTGCCCTGACGGAGGTCTCCCTCCGCGTACTTGCGGTCAAGGTCTCTGCCTAGTTTGTTCCAAGAGCTCAAAGTCAAGGAGCCGGAACAAGCAAACCACGGCGCTACACGATCTACCTCTTTTACAAAATTTTTGAGCACACGGCCCCCTACCTTTATATCACGTTGTCTCAGCACGGCCTCTAACGCGGTAACCATGGACTGAGTGGAACCCATAACGCGCCCCACTCCGTGGGAGGCGCTGTGAGACGCGCCGTTCCCTTACGTACTAGAGGCTCACACAGGTCTCTGGTGCAGCTGCTTATCTACGTCAGTCTGACCACACCAACGGGCGATTTCAAAACCTTTTAAACCAACCGGATTAACCCCAGACCAAGAACAGGCATACCTCTCCGAACTTACCCTCCTGCAGTTCTGAATCCTCCCTGTCTCCAGGGGGTCTCCGAAGGTGCTGACGATGACACAAGTTCCCGGGTTTCGGCACCAAATGTCCCGCGCTACCGTCTCGCCAGCAAGAACGACGCGGCACACAAAGGATCCTTCTGCAGATCAGCTTTAATGCATCTTGAGAGGGAGAGCATAAGCTTGCCAAAAATGGAGACCCCGAGCGAGGGAACCCGCGCCCTTTATATAGAGACTGCTCCTCGCCTAGGACGTGCTCCTACCTTATTGGTGGCTGCCTAATCGGCCCAGGCGTGTTACCGAGCAGCCCTGCCCTCCACCGGAAATCAGCGCCATCTTGTAATGGCGATTTCGGGCAGCTCCTCACATTAAGCACTTACATTTAGATTTTCGATCCATTTTGAGTTAATTTTTGCATATGGTGTGAGGTCGGGGTCCACATTCATTCTTTGGGCATATGATATCCAGTTGTCCTGGCCTCATTTGTCAAAAAGACTATTCTTTTCTCATTGAATGGTCTTGGTACCCTTGTTGAAAATTATTTGACTATGGATATTTGGGTTTTTCTCTGGACTCTCAGTTCTATTCCACTGGTCTATGTGTCTATCCTTATGCCAACATTGTTTGGATTATAAAATGCGTTTTTGTTCCCTGAAGAAGCCAGGCTTGTCTTTTTGCAGTTGCTGCTCCCTGTGCCTGGGATACTCTTCCCTGACTTTCATATGGCTCCTTTTTATCATTAAAATCTTCTGGAAATATCTCCGTAGAAAGCCCTCCCCTTCCCACTCTCCACCATATTACCCTGTTTTATCTTCTCCATAGTACTTATTGTGTTTGAATTCATAAACTTCAGGAGAGCCGAGTCTCTGGCCTAGTAGTTACCAGCCATAAGGCGCCTACACATAACAGGCACTTAAAATATTATTGAATGAACAGTCACTGTTCCCAAGCCTGGAATGACCAGCCCCACCTTCTGCACTGCACCATCCAGATGCCACCTCCTCCCTGTAGGCTTCTTGTCCCTTCTTTGTTGGTAGTGCTGTTGGCTCCTCTCATCTGTCATGGTGAGGGTTGGGCAAGTTGGCCTCCTGCATTTGATTAGAAGCTCCGTGAGGGCAGAGACCCCACCTCTGTATTCCACCCCTACCCCGCACCCTGTAGCTCGCATAGAATGGGCCCTTGCCACAGCCAGGCTCTGGTGCTGACCCTGGTCTGAGTATGGAGGACTGGGGCAAAGGCAAATCTGGGTGGGAACTTATCAGAGTGTGGTGACCATTTGAACCAAGAGACAAAGAGAAGGTTATTTCGTAGCTTCTAACCTCAGCATCTGGGAATGGTCGGCATTCTCAGGTCAGAAATGTGGAAGTTAAGTAGGGACCTGGTGTGGAGACCAAGACAAGAGTTCAGTTCTCTAGAGGTGACTCAGAGGCCGTGGCAAAGTAGACTGACAGAACAGCCTCCCAGGCAGCCAGGACTCTGGCAGTCCCAGCCAGAGCTCCCGACTGCCAAGTGCCCAGCGGTAGTGTGTGCTGTATGGCTTGGGACCTTTGCAACTACCCTGAATGTTAGACTGTATAGCTCATTTATGCACAAGGAAATAGAAGCTCACAGGTAAAGGGACCTGCCCAGGGGCACATCTGGGGGGCCTGTGATGGGGAGTGAGGACAGGTGGGGAAGAGCCAGCAGCTGCTGTCAGGGTCAGGGGGCTGGGGCAAATCCTGCAGGGGGTTTCCCATCTCCCCTTGCAAAGTGTGGACAGACCTAGAGGGGACAGAGGAGGGAGAGGTGTTGTCACCAGGCAGCATCAGACAGGAAAGGGTGTGAAGAAGTCTACAGGAGCCAGCATGTACTTGAGTATCAGGAGGCCTATACACAGCAGAGGACACCTGTCCTCTCTAGCCAAGGAAGAGCCAAGATCCAGGGCCCCATTCTCCACCTGCCCCAGCAACACTCCTCTCTGGGGAAGGGCATCCCTTTCCTAGCTCCTCCCCCACTGCCCTGTCCTTCTACCATACTGGTCCCAGTTGAGGTCCCAGTGGGTGGAGAGTCTGGGGACCGGCTCCAGGACCTGGTTCTCAGAAGCTGCCAGCCTCCCAGTCTCCCAAATGGCCCCACCAGCATCCACCCTGTGTCTCCTGCTGCGAGGCCCTGACCTGATGAGGCTGCTGGGAGACGGATTCCCTGCAGGGCACACTTAGTCTGGGTTAATGGCTCCTCGCTGGGCCTAAGTGATCTCCCTGGAGTCTGCAATGAACAAAATGTGGTTATCGGTTCCTCTGCCCCTGCCGGATCCCAGACAGAATCTCACAATAGAATTACAGCCTCACATCCACCCTCCCTGCTGCCTCCCAGAGCCAGGGCAGCCTTCCCCTCAGCTGCCCTCTGGGGTGGTCCTGCCTAATGCCCCTGCACAGAAGGTATGGCTGAGGCCTGGGGAGCCAGCCTTTTGAGGACTGCAGCAGGGGTCCAGAAAGCAAGCCTGGGGTCCCCAGGGACTCTGGCTGCTCACACAACCTCCCAGCCTGGCTTCCTCATCTGGTCTCCCCCATCACCCTATCCTCAGCAGCCTTATCTCTTTGCAACCCAGACTTGCCCACTGCACCTCTTGCTGAAATCCTGTCAGTGGCTCCTTGCTACCCACAGGACAGAGTCCAGATGCCACCCAGCTACTTTTCATGCCTCCAGGGTACTCAGATCCTCCCTGGTGTGTGCAAGGCAGTATCTTCTGGTTAAGGACACAGGCTCAGGATAAACTGCTCAGGGATGAGATGTGTGGTGGCCCCTGACAATCTTGGTCCCCTTCTTCCTGAGCGTCTGTTAGATCACATTTCCCAGCCCCCTTGATCTAGGGATGAGTCAGCCAGTGGAAAGAAGATACATAAATGCCACTTCCACCTGGCCCATAAAACCTCTCGAGCATGATCCTCCACTCGGTTTCCCTTTTGCAGCAACCTTGGCAGCCACAGAGATTGGTAGCTAATGATGGTAGCACCAAAGGAGTGGAGCCTGGATCCTTGAGTCACTGCTTGGACTCACCCTGGACTGTGATGTGAGCAAGAAACCAACTTGTGCTCAGCCACAGAGATTTGGGGATTCTTTGTTATAGCAGTTGACATACCATGACTTACAACACTCTTAGGAGTAACTGTGGGCAAGTCACATAATATGAAAGTCGGTTTTCTCATCTGTGAAATGAGAATTGTGGGAAAGACAGAACGAGGTCACATCAGGCACCTGGCACTTAGTGAGCCCTTAATACTTGAAGCTATTTTGCATTGTCTCTAGGTCGGTCCCACTGCCTGGCCTTTTCTTCCCCACCTTCTCCATTCTGGGCCTCCTTCCAGGCTCTACTCTGGAGGCCTGCACTGAGCCCCTGGCTTTAGGGCTCCCACACCTGGGCTCTGCAGCCTGAAGACACACTCTGCAGGGCATGGCCCTCCTGCACTGTTCTCAGTTGTTTGTCTGTCTGTCTGCCTTGCCGGACTGGGCACCACCAGCAGCCAGTGCAGAGCCTGGCACAAAATGGGCCTGAAAAATGGCTCTTTTCTTTCTAGAACAAAGCCTATCTTGCCTGCCTCAGGCCAGGGCAGGTCGTGGGATGGAGATTGAGGCCCTGAATATGAAACTGCTTTGGAAAATGGAAAAGACTCTTCAAGACTCTTAGGGATGGTAGGTTTTTTGACCCAGAGCATGCTCCAGCCCCTGCCCTCGCCCTGGCCCCACTCCCAGGAGCCCTGCCCGCTGAAGTTCTTCTGCCTTCCTGGTCTCTCTCTGTCTCTGAGGCCCAAGGACAGCAGTGTCCAAGGCAAATGGTATCAAGCAGGACTCAGGGGAGGCCTATAACACAGACCAGGGCCCTTCTCTGCTCTCCAGTCCCTGCTAGCTGCTGACAGATCAGCTGAGGACAGCCGAGTATGACGAGCAGAGGTCACCAGGCAGCCGGGGCTCCTCCGGACAGCAGCCTGGCTCAGCTCTCACTCTCTCCTCCCCTCCACCCTCCCTCTCTTCCCTCATCGCCCCCCTCTTTCCTTCCCCCCACGAGCAGGGGATTGGGAGCGCAGGGCGCCCCTCCTTTGTCTCTGTGAAGTATGGGGTGGGGGTGAGGGACCCGAAGGCAGCCTTGCAGGGAGCCACCCACAAGAGGCACGGATGGGGGAAGGAAGGGAGGTGGGCACTGGGCCAAGGCGAGGAAAGCCTGTACCCCGGGGCCCAGGGTTCTGGCTCATTTGCGACCTGGGCTTGTGAAGGGCAGGACAGCTGTGCTGAGATGGCACTGGGCCAGGCCTGGCATGGCAGGAGAAGAGGACCCAGCCAGTTCCTCAAGGCCACTGCCCCAGCTCCCAGGCAAGTCTGGGAAGAAGAGCCCGTCTAGACCACGGGACTCCTTTTCCCTCCTGCATTTCCTCTTCTCCTGTCCCCGATGCTGTGGGTCATAGGTAGTGCCAGAGTGGAGCAGCCGGGACGGAGAATGAGCCACAATGATGTTTGCTCAGGAGAAGTTTGCAGTGATTCACCCTGGACGGAGCCTCCGCTTTTCTTGGGGTGCACTAATCCAGCCCGGCCCCCTTCCAGCTAGGTAAGGATGCTCCGCAGGGTGTATGGGCAGGTCTCCCCCTCACTGCCTCACCTCCAGGCTCTGGCCACGAGAGCCCCTGGCTGCCTGGTGGTGTCTGCTCGTCACACTTGGCTGTCCTTAGCTGATCTGCCTCACTGTGTCCACCGCAGCTGCCCCTGAGGGAGCTCTGCCCATCGGGGACCCCACAGCCTGGGGAAGTCGCCATGAGCCTCCTGGCTTCCTCACCCCAGGTCCATCTGTCCCATGGGGCAGCTGCTCTTTCTGCGGGGAACCTGTACACAAAGGTCACATGCTGAGGAGTCCATCCAACTTGCTGGTGCACACAAACACCGTGATGGTGACATTGGTGGGCTCTGAATAGAAGAGGGAGACTTGCTCACAGCCCCACCACTTCCACCATACTGTCATTCCAAGCTGTCCCTGTTCCTCGCTGGTGACATCTGCATGTTCAAAGCCCATGTCTTCGCTCAGTTCTGTGTCCTGCCTTTCAGCGCACATCACAGCAGCAGCATTTCCCCACGTGGTCCATGTTTATAGATGCTGTTGAAAATGGCACAGGGGCAGTTAATAATTTATATAATCTTCTCTTGTTCTTGGAAACTTAGGTGGCTTCTGGTTTTCCACCATTGCAGAAAATGCTGCACTGAACAGTTTTTGAACATGGAGCTTTCTCCTCCATGAGGATGGCTCCCTGGGCTAAATTTCCAGACGTGGGGCTGCTGGCTCAAAGAGCTCAAATGTTTGAGGTCATTACGCATCAGGGGTGGAAAGGCCCTCAGAAATGAGCAGCTCTGCCTGTCCCTGAGGTGAGGATGAGGTGAGAGGGGGAGGTGACCTGGTTAGGGCAACCCAGCTGGTATGTGGTGCTGCTGGGCTCTGGCACCTGGAGCTGGTATTTCTTCCTCCCCTTAAAGCTTTATTGCCTGAAAAAGAGGACTGAACCGCTGCAAATGTCCCTCCAAGCAGGTTTTAAAAATAAGCATCTTTATTAAGATATAATTCACATGCCATACAATCGTCCATTTAAAGTATGTACTTTGATGGCTTTTAGTATATTCACAGTGTGCCACCATCACCACAATCAACATTAAAACATTTTCATCACCCCCCAGAAAACCCAGTACCCTCAGCTGTCACCTCCCAACCCTCCACTCCACCTCCTATCCCCAGCACGAAGCAAACACGAATCTTCATTCTGTCTCTATGGATTTGTCCACTGGACATTTCATCTAAATGAAATCACGCAATATGTGGCCTTTTGTGACTGGCTTCTCTCACTTAGTGTACTGTTTTCGGGGTTCATGCATCTTGTTGCATGTATCAGTGCTTCATTCCTTTTCATTGCTGAATGATGTTCCATTGTATGGATATACCATATTTTATTTATCAGTTCATCTGTTGATTGACTTTTGGCTTGTTTTCACCTTTGGGCTACTATGAATAATGCTGCTCTGAACATTTGTGTACAAGTTTTTGTGGGGACATACGTTTTTATTTCTTTTGGTTATATACTTAGAAGGGGAATTGCTGGGTCATGTGGTAACTCTGTGTTTAACATTTTGAGGAGCTGCCAGAATGTTTTCCAAAACAGATGCATCATTTTACAATCCCATCAGCATGCACGAGGGTTCCAGTTTCTCCACAGCCTCACCAACACTCATTCCTGTCTCTTTCATTATAACCACTCCAGTAGGTGTGAAATTGTATCTCATTGTGGTTTTGATTTGTGTTTCCCTAATAGCTAATGATGTCTAACATCTTTTCATGTGCTTATTGGCCATTTGTATATGTTCTTTGGAGAAATGTCTATTCAGATCCTTTGCCTGTTTTTAAATTGGACTATTTGTCTTTTCATTAAGTTGTAAGAGTTCTTTATATATTCCTTACGTAAGTCCCTTATCAGATATATGATTTGCAAATATTTTCTCCCACTTAGTGGGTTATCTTTTTAGTTTCTTGATGATGTCTTTTGAAACACAAAAGTTTTTAATTTTGAAGAAGTTCAATTTATCTATTTTGTCTTTGGTATTGTAGCTAAAAAACCATTGCCTAATCCCACATCATGAAGATATACATTTATGTTTTCTTGTAAGAATTTTATAATTTTAGCTCTTGCATTTAAATCTCTGATCAATTTTGAGTTAATTTTTTGTATATGGTACTGTGAATTGATTGAATTGTGACCCCCCCGCAGTTCCAGGAATTGGAAACTTGGCCCCCACTGTGACTTTTGGGAGAGTGGGATATCCTATTATGGTAATTGAAAGGTGGGGCCTTGAAGAGGTGATTAGGTTGTAGGACCGTGCAGTAGTGAATGGATTAATAATGGTCAGGGGTGTGGTTCTGAGGGCTTTAAAAGTAGAGTGTATGAGGAGCTATGTCTCTCTCTGCTCTGCCATTTTCTGCCATGTGAGACCCCTGGGTCACTATTGCCACCACCAAGGCATTTACCAAATGTGTTCCCTGGACTTTGGACTTCCCAGCCTCTGAAACTGCGGCTAACAGATTTCGTCTTCTTTATAAATCACCCAGTTTCAGGTATTTTGTTATACGCACAGAAATGGACTAATACCTCTGATATGAGGTAGGGATCCAAATTCATTTTGCAGGCCGAGCCCGTGGCGCACTCGGGAGAGTGCTCCGCTGGGAGCGCGGCGACGCTCCGGCCGCGGGTTCGGATCCTATATAGGGATGGCCGGTCCGCTCACTGGCTGAGTACCGGTCACGAAAAAAAAAAAAAAAGAAAAAAGAAATACAAATTCATTTTGCATGTGGGTATCTAGTGGTCCTGGTACCAACTACTGAAAAGACTGTTCTTTCCCCCATTGAGTTGTCTTGTCACTCTTGTCAAAAATCAATTATCCATACGTGCGAGGGTTTAGTTCTGGATTCTCAATTATATTCCACTGATTGGAATGCATATCTTTATGCCAGTGCCACACAGTCTTAATTAATGTAGGTTTGTAGTAAATTTTGAAATTGGAAATCCACCAACTTTGTTCTTTCTCTATATGGTTTTGGCTATACTGGGCCCCTTACATTTTAAGATCAATTTTGGGATCAGCTTGTCAATTTTTTGAAAGAAGCCAGCTGGAATTTTGATAGGGATTGCATTGAATCTGTAGATCAATTTGGGGAATATTTTCATCTTAACAATATTAAGTCTTTTTTATTTAGATCTTAAATTTCTTTCAACAGTGTTTTGTAGCCTTCAGAGTATAACTTATCCACTTCTTTTGTTAACATTTATTCCTAAGTATTTTATTATTTGATGCTATTTGTAAATGAAATTGTTTTCAAGTTTTACTTTCAGATTGCTCATTGCAAGAGTATAACTCTCCAAGGAGGTTCTGACATCCCCTCCTCTCCTGGTGGTTAGTCTCTTTTCTCTTCACCCTGAGCCACCCTGAGTTCCTGTGGTGTCAGCCTGTATGGTCAGGGTTTGGTTACGGGCCCGTGTCTCCACCAGACCATGGTTCTTTGAGGGCCTCATTGCAGCACAGGGCCCAGCACACAGGGCAAGCTCATCTAGGGAATGACGAGTGGGCGAATGTCTAAACAGGCTGACAAAATGATCCCTGCCAGCATTGTATTCTGCATGTAGTGGGGTGGCGTGTCCAGGCCAGTGGAAAGCGAGGAGCCCCAGGAAAGCACAGAGCATGAAGCATACTGCAGAGGATTCATCAGAACCCTCCCTGCTCCAGAAAGCATCGAAGGTAGTCTCCAAAATACGCATGTGGGAGAAAAGGGCTAACGAACTCAAAAAGTGCGGAACCTCCACAAGGGAGCAACAAGAACAGGACAATCAATTGGATGGAAGCTGGCGGGGCTTCCTGCACACTCAGGAGAGATGGTGGGGGCGATTTGCAATGCATTAGTTCAAACCAGAGCTAGACTCAGACACAGCGCAGGTAGCTGGGGGTTGGAGGGCCATTTCTCTCTTATCTCATCACTGTGACATGGGAAGCAACATCCCCAACAACACCCACACCTTCCACACAACACACCCTGGGTGTCAAGGGCATCTTTCTGCCCTCAGACCTAGACATGATGGCTGTGTGGCCAAGGTCCCCTTGGAGGACCCCTGGGATAGAGCTCATGGACTCCCATTCTCCCTAATTTGACTACTGCATGGGTGTCTCGT
This sequence comes from Cynocephalus volans, assembly GCF_027409185.1. Taxonomy (NCBI): domain Eukaryota; kingdom Metazoa; phylum Chordata; class Mammalia; order Dermoptera; family Cynocephalidae; genus Cynocephalus; species Cynocephalus volans. The sequence continues at coordinate 90,825,604 of NC_084473.1, read as the reverse complement.
TCACACCACAGCTACCCTCCATGGGTTCCTTAAGAGCCTTCCTTACACAAAACACCATGGGACACCAAGGCTACTGAGCAGCTGGGGACTGAGCAGGGGTCTCGTCAGAGCAAATAGCTTAAAATGACCCCACATTTGCCCATGGGCTCCTCACCTGGCCTCCTCATACTGCAGCCCAGTGCACATGCCCCCATCTCCAAAACTGCTGAAACAAGCCATCAGAAGCCACAAACAGGGCCGGCCTGTGGCTCACTCGGAAGAGTGCGGTGCTGATAACACCAAGGCCACGGATTCGGATCCCATATAGGGATGGCCAGTTAGCTCACTTGGGAGAGTGTGGTGCTGACAACACCAAGTCAAGGGTTAAGATCCCCTTACCGGTCATCTTAAAAAAAAAAAAAAGCCACAAACAAGGTGACATACGGCCACCTGGAGTTCTGAGTAAAAAATTGCACAACGCACAGAGGCTATACCATGCACCCAATCGTGTAAACAGGCACACATTGAATCACACTTGATAGTTTCAAGGACACAGGTATATTTAAGGACATCCGTGGGGGATGTGCAGAGGAAAGGAGATGAAGGGAAAATCAAAATAAATCATACAAATAGCCTCGCAGGGCCTGCAGGGGAGGGTAGTCATGACCAGAGGCGCGTCCCTAACTCAGGCACTAAGGGAGGAAGTGGTGGGGAGTGGGAACTCTCCTGTGGCTGGAGAGGGAGGTGAGCCACAGCCTGGGGTGGGGGTGGGGTGATGGTGAATCCAGGCGGGGCAGGCATTGAGGGGTCAGGATTCAAACGTGCATGGCTTCTGACTATGCACGCCTGGGGCGGGGCAGGACTCGGAGGGCCTGGAAGACATGACCTCTGTATGCCTCTCTGCTGAAGTTGGCAGCCAGAATTCTTGGGCCATCTCTGGCTGAGTGCAGAAGGCGTCTGTCCCCAGTGGAGGGGTGGGGGCCTTCCTTGGCCCCTGGAAGCAGGTCAAAGGATGTGGACACTCAGAAATGTGGGGACGTGAGCAGCTCTATGGTCCCTGGCCTCCGGCTGGCCAGCCCCCAGCACCAGGCCTGACTTCCCCTCCTCCCCACACAGCCACCCTGGGGGTGTTGGGTTGAGCTGGAGCAGGGAGGGACCCACAGGGCAGAAGGGAGGAGGTCACTGTGAATACCTTGGCAACTTCCATCTCAGCTGCCTCCTAATTAAAGTGATGTTGCACTGTGAGTGCCAAATTCATCTGGTGTTGACCCCAGGATGTGGCGGCCTTGCCAGGGATAGGGGAAGAGGCAGGGGGCTTCCTGCCCACCTATAGGCAGCCCAAGAGCTGCCCATGAGTGGGGTGGTAGGGAGGACAGCTGTGTGAGGTGCACTGGGCTCTGAGAGACAGGAGAGGTGGGTTCCCATCTCTGCCTGTCTCTTACCAGTGGAGTGGCTTTGGGCAAGCTGTTTACTTCCTCTCTGAGGAAGTTATGAGGTCAGATACTCTCCTGGGGATGGAGAATCTTCCTTTGTAAACTGTAAAGTGCTGCTGAAATGGGAGGTGGAGGGAGAGCTGGCCTTCCAGCTGATGATCCAATGACCACCCTGGGCAAACAGAGAGATCCCAGGGGACACGCAGGTGTCTGGGCTGCAGGCGGGGCCCTCTATTTTTTTGTCCCTTTCCAGACTAACAGTCAGGCTGGAGTGAGTATGAGTCCAAGACTGGATCCTCACCCTGGCCAGGACACAGGCTTGGAGCCTGCAGAGGCTGTCAGTTTGCATTTTGCTAACTAGAAAGGATGTCCTCCTGAGAAAGGTTATTACCATGGCGAGACGGGTCTGATAACTCTGGGAAGCAAATCAACAGTGAGGGGAGCAGCCAGTCTCTCTATAGACATCAGGCCTGCGGTGGGCATGCAGTGTCACTGGCACCGCCTGCTCAGGGTAAAGCCCCTGAGCGGGCTGTGGGAGCTGCACTGGCCCAAGACACAGGCCAGCAGGGCCACCTGAGTTCCTTGCAAGTGCGTTAGTTCAATGACCCCTCTCCTGCAGTTAGGCATCTTGCCCAAGGTCACGGAGATGGTCAGTAATAGTCCTGGCCAGGATTCAAGGTCTCGAAGCCCTGGGTAGCTGCCTGAGGCTGAGAATTTTCTGCCTTGTGGCCTCTCCCCGCAAAACACGCTTGTTTGGAACTGTGGCTATGCAGCAGCCCAGCTGGCAGTTCTGAGAGGGGCACGTGTTGGTGAGAGGGAGCACAGCGCCCTGCCAGACGCCCCATCCCAAGGGTACTCTGGGGGGAGCCACTCTCCTCCTCTAAAAAGATGCAGCTGGTAGCCTGCCTCGACTGGCTCGCTCCAGTCTGACCTCACCCTCCCAGTGCAGGGGCTCCATCCCCAGCCTGGTCGTATGAGCATCCAGGCTCGGCTCATCCTGCCAGGGACAGGGAGCTCCCTGCTGTGTGGGCAGCTGGGCCCAGTATTGATCATCTGGTGGAGGGGAAGCTGGGCTGAAACAGAGCTGTCAGTTGGTGGCACTGTGCTGGCTCTGGAGGTGCCCAGTTAATGCGTGACCTCCTTGCTCCCCATTGCTGGGCAGTCCCTCTTGTCAGATGTGCTTCTTGTGGTGATCAGAAGCCAGTGACGCCTGGCCAGTGGACACGTCCTCAGGCCACCTCTGGAGCCGTACAGAACAAGTCTTGTCCTGTGTCCTCTAGAATTTTTGAAGGAAACCACCATGTCATCCCTCAGACTCCTCTCCCCTAGTCCTCTAGCTCCTCACCTTTCCCAGTCCTCGCACCATTCCGATGGATTCCTTAGGGTAGATGCAACACCGTTGGTCATAGCCTGCTGGACCTTTCCCTGCAGGAAGATGGGGCATCTGTGTCCAGCTGAACTAAGGCGTGGCTATGTGACTGGTTTTGGCCAATGATATGTGGGCAGAAACATCGAATGCCCCTTTCAGACTCCTGTAAGGGCTGGCCTGTGCTTTGCCATGTCTCGTTTCCCTCTGCTACTAACTAGAATGTTTTAGATAAAAACTGCTCTGTCAGCTTGGGTCCCAGAGCAAAGATGGCACGGATCAGAGCTATAGCAAACCCATGGTGGACATGGAACCTGACAGAGAAGCCACTGAGATTTGGGACTCTTTTGTTACTGCGGTAAAACTCAGTCTATTCTGACTGATACACGCTCATTTTCCAATGACCCTTCGAAAGTGGGACTTCTCATTTTAAGAGGATGTGAGCTTTGTGGAGTAGGATGGCATGCCCAATTCCATGACCAGGGATTATGGAAACCTCTATTAATTCAGCATCTCTTACAGCAGCAGCTGATAATAACCTTGGGTGCAACCCATTCCTTAGGAATGCAAACATCTGGTAGGAAATGACTTTCTCATTCATTCAGGCCCAGATGGGTTCACTGGTGAATGCTACCAAATGTTATACCAATATATATATATATTATGCCATTATATATACCATTATATCAATAAATATATGAAGAAATTAAACCAATATTCTACAATCTCTTTCAGAAAATAGCAGAAGGAATATTTCCTAACTCATTCTATGAGGCTAGCATTATCCTAATACCAAAACCAAAGACATTATAAGAAGACTATAGACCAATATTTTTCATAAATATAGATGTAAAAATCCTTAACAAAATATTGGCAAGTAGAATTCAACAATGTATTGAAAGAATTATACACCAAGACCAAGTGGGATTTATCCAGGGTATGCAAGGCTGGTTCAACACCCAAAAATCATTTAATTTACTTCATCATATCAACAGGCTAAGGAAGAAAAATCACATGATGGTATCAATGGATGCAGAAAACGTGTTTCACAAAATTCAATGCCTGTGATAAAATTTTTCAGTAAACTAGGAATAGAGGGGAACTTGCTCACCAAGAGTGAGTCCTAATGTAAAGCTATGGACTTTGGTTGATAATGATGTAAATGTTGGTTCATCAATTACAATAGAGTAGTACTCTGGTGAGGGATTAGGGATGCTCAACTGGTAAGTGTAATGGAACTATTCCAAAATCCGAAACAAAATCTGAAATCTGGAACACTTCTGGTCCCAAGTATTTCAAATAAGGGACACTCGACCTGTACTGTTAACAGAAAGAGGGAGAGAGAATGGACACAATAGAGCTCTGCAGGCTGTGCAGGATTCAGAAATAGAGCAGGTTGTGGTGTATGTCATGGGGAAGTCAGGTCCTTCTCCCTGACAGAGGCCGTTCGGAGCTGAAGATGGGTTTGGGCTGAGGTTCAGTTCACTCCCTGCTCTGCTGACAAGGCGGGATCCCTCTGTGACTGACTCCTGCTGGAGCCCTGGCTTTGTGGCAAGCAGCGACAGGACTGCGCCGATGAGATGCACAGTCCCTGAGGCCTGGCATTCCTGTCCTGGGCTGGGGGTGGTCAGGTAGTTGGGGGCACTGACAAGCTGCCCACCTCCTTCCTGGAAGCCTCTCCTTGCAGAGAGGAAAACTGGAATGTCAGCCTGGAAGGGACTTCTGATTCAGCCAGTTCACTGCTGCCATTTTACAGAGATGAGACTTGGGGCTCAGAGTGAATAAATTGTAGAAACTGCACTTGAGACCAGGAATCCTCTTTGTATGATAACAGGCGCTTTGAGTCCATTGAAGCTTGTTCTCCCTGAACAAAACTAGAGGATCCACAATTATCCCTCTCTCTTAAAAAAAAATTCTTAAAAATTCCTCATCCCACCAATGCCCTTGCCTTGTTAGCTCTGAGGAAAGCAGCTGCGAAAACTAATTCATACTAAGGTGTGAGTGACTGACACCCGTTTAAAGTGTCCCTAAGAAGGGCTTGCATATTAATCACCCCTAAGAAACCATTGTAATGGTGTGATCCTGTTCAGCATGGCAAGCTGAGGAGAAATATTTGGGGGCGGGGGCAGGTAAAGAAGATGAGAAAAGGTTGCCAGTCTGGAGGTAGCATGGTGCAGGAGAGAAGCCAGAGTTCTGTCTCTGCTCTAACTCACCTTAGGTACATTTTCTGACCTCCCTGGGCCTGTTTTTTCCTCTATAAAATGAAGGCTGGGTGCTAGAGTAGCCTAGAGGCCCCTCAGCTCTGATATCCTAGTCCTTTTCATTTAGATTCTTCTAGTGCTTTTGCTTTACAAGAAGTGATCCCTTATCATCTTTGGCTCTCGCGACCACCTTAGAAAAAGAATAGAGCCTTGGGTGTGAGAATTTTCATTTTATGGGTGAGGATATGGGGCAGAGAGGGTAGGTCAGTGACTGAAAGGGGCTGGAGGACCCTTCTCTTCATGCCAGAACCCCAGCTGCTTCTCTGGGCAGCCCAGGCAGTGGCGCCCTCCCTGGGCAAAGCCCCAGAGGGAAGCAAGGGACCCCTGCCAGAGGGGCTCTTCCCTCTCAGTTCCTGCCACCCCCAATGCCTTCACCAATTCCCAAATGCCCCTCACCCACTGCTCCCCTGTGCCTTAGCCCAGGCGTCCCCTCTGCTTCGACTGCCCTTTCCCCTTCTCTGCAGGGCACGCTCCCACCAAAGTGGCTCCCGACGGCTCCCCATGCAGGACGCAGTTAATTTCGTGATCATTGCCATAGACGGCTGTTTTGAGCTTACTTAATGGTCTCCCTTGCTCCCTGCAGACTCCTTAGTGGGAAAGGCCATGTCTTGTCCGCCTTGCCCACCACTCCCCAGTGCACAGTGCCTGGCACACAGCTGGGGTTCAGGACACGCTTTCTGAGCACTTCAGTGGGGCTGGCACAGCACAGTGTGCCTGAATGCCCTCGGAGTCCTGGTCCAGCTCAGACACATTCTTGAGGCTGAGAAGTGACGGGCAGGAAAATGTGGGTTCAAAGCCCAGCTGGTTACACAGGAGCTGGTGAACTGGGGCACTTTGCCTAATGCCTCTGAGTCTCACCTTGAGAGACTGGTGCCTCCTTTGCAGCCTGTAGTAATAAGTAAGCGAGGTTGTATACCTGAAGGTTTAGAACAGACATGCCCAGCATGTAGAAAATACTCAATTAATGGCAATCCTTATTCTTACTGTTAATACTCCTGCTACACCTGAGAGACCCTGGACTGACCACTGAACATCCTCTCTTTTCTCACTGTCAAGGGGAATAACAGCCCTAGCACTGCTCAGCTCCCCAGGCCTGGTAGGGTTACTGGTGGTTCAGTGGGGACAGGTGCTGGGGCCAGCAGTGAGGAGACCGGGCGGGGCCTGTCCGACTTCCCACAGCTCACACGCAGGCCTGGGCTGGAGCTGGCCGCTGCCTCTGCTGCGGGAGCGCCCGCTGCTTTGCTGCTCTTCCCCGGCTCTGGCTGCGTTTGCCCAGTGACACAGTCGATAGCTGCCTGGGGACGCTAGAGCCCTGACTCAGGAGCCTCAGCCCTGCCCCTGCCCCAGTGAGAGCCCCAAGCTGGCATGCTCCTTTCTTGCTGTGAGGATTTAAAACTGTTTTATTTCTCAAATAAAGAGAACAAAACCCTCTAATGGGAATAATTATGCAGAATAAAGGAGGCTTAAATGGGCTCTCATTAGGCAGTGAGTTCAGGGAATGAGACAGCTCTGACAGCTGCCAGTACTACTGTCACAGAATCATGGTACTGCTCCCTATGGGACCAGGAGTGGGGAGGGAATGCGGGGGCCAGCCTGGGAGGCACACCTGCCTTGCCCCTTCCCCTGGGCTGCAGTTTCTCCTCCAGGGAATGAGGTTTCCAGGAGAAAGTCTCGGAGAAGACCTCTGGAGCCCCAGGTCCTCGACTGGCCTCGTCAGAGGGGTCTCAGATGGTCTGTGGCCACATCTGCAGCACTTGCTGTCCGGTCGGAGAAGCAATGGACATGTCAGGCGAGGATCTCAGGGGCCATCCAGACTCAGTTTGGCGAATCCTTGGCCACAGGTAACCGCCTCTGTGCCCACCACATATTTGCTCTCTCTGAACCTAGAGGCAGCCTCGGGATTCTTCCTGAAACAGCCCTTGAATGCCAGGCCCAGGGGGCTGTGAGTGGAGACTGGCTTTGTGTGGCTGATAGATCCCATTCCCCTCATCACCAGAGAGATGTCACCTGAGATCCAGAGAGGGGTGTGGCCTGAGGAAGAGCCACAGCTCCATCCTGGGTGTCCCCATGCCCCTGGTGGGTTGGATCCATTTCCTTGGCTCTCTTGTCTGTGGGGAGAAAGCAGAGACTCGGGCCAGCTGAGAGGCCTGAATGGACACTTACCGTTGTCATCCTGCACCCTGTTTCCTCTTGCTCAGGCGAGGAGTTTGGATTGGGCCCTCATTGCTCCAAAAGTCCACGTAAGTCCATGTCAGTGTCAGCTGGAGTGCCAGGCTTGTGCTCCGGGAAAGCCAGAGAGCCATGCACATAGATCTGTCCCATGGATGGATGCTGGCCTCTCCATATGGAGTTGGACAGGGGCAGGAGCTTGAACACCCCTAGGGTATAACACGGCCACATGTGGGTGAAGATGTGTGTGCGTGTGAGTGGGTGGGGTGGCTGTGGGTTGGAGGATTTGTCTGAGCTGGAGGTGAACTGGGTTTGCATCTAGGGTTATTGGCCCAGAGCTCGATTGCTCTGCATGATAGGGGGAGGTGACTTTGGAGCTCCCATGGGCACAGGGTGGAGCAGGGGGACAGACAATGAAAGGGAAGTGGGAAAGACCACACGCCACAGTGAAAGTCTTCTATGAGGCTCCCTGGATCTTCAGTCATGCAACTAAAACTCCTGCAGATGTCCCCTGAGCCCAGAAGAAGGGTTGGCAGGAGGCACAGCCCTAAGCTGCTGGTAGGGAAGAGCCTTGGAACCTGCACTCGCTCCCCTCCAGGCCTGTGAGAGGGAGACTGGGAGGGGCTCCAGGAAGTCAGTGGCACTGGGCTGTCAGGGTAGAGGGGCCAGTGCAATGTCTGGGTTCTACTTTCATTCCACAGTGGCCACCTAATGGAGTGTGGGGTGCTGGCTGAACGGTGGGTGGCCTTCCCGGGTCCAAGGCCAACCTCTGCGGGCTGCCATTTCTGATTGAGCAGTGGCCGACCTGCACAGCGGGACCCTTACCACATGCCAACACAAGGTATAATCAAGGGGACTTGGGAACCTGAATCCTTAATTCACTGCTATGGTCTTTTTCTGGGGCTCATTCAGCTGGGCTGTCGTGGTTTGCACCCTGTTTGCTGACCCAGCTTCTCCCTGGTCAGCCCAGCTTTGGGTCGAAGATGGAGGAACAGTGGTGGCTTTCAGAAAACTGCCCAGTGACAGGACCAGATAGGGTGACTGCAGATAGGATGACTCTTGTAATCTCGTTTTGATGAAATACCTCTCCAAAAGTTTCCCGAGAAACGGTGCAATAGAGGAAGGCATGTCTGAAAATGTCTTTAGTGTACCCTCACACTTAACGAAGAGGGTGGCCAGTGTATTCATGAAAGTTCCAAGCAGCAGACAGCCTACTCTAAGGAGGATTTGACCTCCCTGGCTGGTTGACTCTTTTGGCTTCCAGTTGCTGGGCAGCTCCCCCTGACCTTGTGGACATGTCCCTCCCCTGACCTGACCTCCTGTTGTGACATCCTGTCACTCAGAAGCCCCAGCAATCATTACAAACAAGCAAACAAGGCAAACAGGCAAAAGAAACACTAATAAGGCAACTTTAATTAACAGCAGAGCACATGGAGGTCACATTCCAGGAATGTATTTTAACCAGAGGCACCTCCTGGGAAAAAAAAATGAAAATACTAATAAGAAAAAAAAAAGCCCACCCGTGCATCTGCCAAACTCAGCTCTAGCAGCAGCTGCCTCCTGTTTGGGAAGAACTACATCCCAGAAATATTAAATTTTTTATTGTTTTTTTTCACTTTTTGGTGCAGAGGGTGTTTATTTTATTTTTTGAACCATAGCAGCAGCAGTAGGAGGAGACATGGAGTTGCTGCAAAGCTGGCTGGAATTCTCTCAACTCGGCTAGGGGTGGTGGGTGGGTGGCCCTCAAGCCCCTTTTGCTGGGCCTCACTGGCCACACTGACTCCCATGCTTCTGACGTTGCTTGGGGTTCATGGAACTCGGAGTGAGGGAGAAGTAAAGCAAAGGGGCTGCAGGGGCACAGGGGCAGGGTCGCGTGGGCTGGAGGGTTTTTGGCTCAGAGCAAATACAGCCAGCACTCCCTCATTGGAGGCCAGGAGATGTGACCCCCTGCCCACCCTTGGGGAGGTTGAGAGGGGGTCTGCCTGGGAAACAATCAGTAAAGACCCCAGGTGTCCACCCCCAGCGAAAGGGTTAAACAGAGCGCGGTACCCAGGCAGGGCTCTCAGGGTGTGCGAGGAGAAAGTGGGACAGCATCTGTGAGAGCCTGAGAGGCGTAACCCCGTGCAGAGTGTGGCCTGTTTGTGCAGAGCAATAGCAAGCATATGTCTATGAGGAAACAGCAAATATCTTGGGCCTGTATGTGAATTTTGAAAGATCCAGAGGAGTTCCTAAGAAATTGTTAATGATTATTTGGGGGACAGAAACATTTCATCTTAGACATTTGGTATTGCTTGAATTGTGTGTGTGTGTTTCTATGTATAGCATATATACATATATATATATTTTATAAAATATATATATTTTGTACAAATATATATATATATATTTTGAGATGTATTATTTTATTAAAAAATACTAGCTGAAGTAGTTATCTTTGGGAACAGAAATTTGTTTTGGGGGAAGGGGACATAGAGACACATTAGCATTGTCTGGACTATTTAAATGGTTTTTCTTTTTAAACAAAGAGATGTCCTTGAGTAGTCTTTTAAAAAATCCCTAAAACCTAGTAAATTCAGAAAAAAACCCAAAAAACAAAAAACCCACCAACTCCTGGTTGCAGCTTCTGCCTCCTCTCCCTGCATGCCTCTTCCCGTCTACCCAGCCTGGGAGGCTCCGGTCTTAGGAAGGCAGAGCTGTGACGGCAGCTGGGGGAAGGCTAGCAGAGGCCTCGCTGGCTGGACTCCCGCAGGGTGGGGGCTGTGCGCTGCTGGCCAGGGTAGCTCAAAACTCAGGATCCCAGCTCTGTGGGGTTCCAGGGGGGCTCAGATTTTGCAGCACTTACCTAATCCTGCAGGTGGCTGTCAGAGGAGCAGGACTGGAGCACAGGAGCCCAGCCCAGCTCCCCAGAGCAGACAGTGCCTTTGACGCTGGTTCCTGCCTTGCCCATGGGTAAAGCACCATCCCAGTCTCCAAAGCCCTCCAAGCCCCTTTCCTTGTTGGGTTGCCAAAGGAGCCCTGGTGGACCCTGAAACACCAGCCTGAGGGTCCACACCTTTGCCCAGGGAGAGGTTGACCCAGCTCTCTTGCTCCATCCTGGCCACCCATGGCTTCTCCAGTTCCCAAGGCTGAGGGGCATGGGCTGGGGTATGCATGTGCCTGGGGGAGGGATCCCAGGCCTGTTCCCAGCACCATGCTCACCTCCTCCTCCCCATCCCCTCTGCTCCTCAGTGGCTGGCAGGTGGCATTGTTCAGCACCTGACAGCTCCCTCAGCAACCTCAGCTCCTGTCTCCTGTATTGTCATGTCAATTTGGACAGCTGTCATGCCAGCTCCGAAACACACCCAGTTTCCCTACTCAGTTCTAAAGTCCCTGCTATGCCCCAAGCAGCCTGGTGACCTTGGGCATCCTTTCCACTCTCTGGGCCTGAGAACCAACATGGGTCAAAGGGAGCAGGAACAGTGTGGCACAGTGGAAGGCTATTCCCATACCGCATACTCACTTGGAGCTCATTTCCTCTGGGGCCTGAGAGATGCTGCACCTTCCTGCCCAGCTGGACAAGGAGAGCTGAGGACTAGAGGAGGTGAGGAAGCAGTGTTTTCAGTAGTGCAATATTCAACAGTTACCAAGCACCTGCAGCATACCACATGTGTTGCTAGAGGAGACACAGACAAAGGAGAAAGCTGCTGATGAGCTCATGGTGCAGTGGGGTGGCCAGATGACAAGTGGATAGAGAATTTAGTGGAAAGCTCCACAGTGAATACATTTGAAGTGGCAAGACATGGCCTTGAGTTCTGCCTCAGAGAGCTCAGAAGGCTTTGCAGAGGAGGGGGCATTTGAGTTGGGCTTTGAAGGATGACGAGGAGCTCACCAATAATAGAAGTCCAGAGCGAACTTGCAGGCAGCAGGCAAAGCCAAGAGAAAGCAAAGCATGTTTCCTCCAGAGACGTGTCAGAAGGGCAGAGGTGGAGGGTGAGGCTGGAAAGGCAGTGGGCACCAGGGGGTGTTGAGCCTTTGTATCAGTTAAGGTGCTTTTGGATTTAAGTAAACAAACTGCCCAACTAAAGTGTGTAAACACACATAATGTTTTACAATGTTAGGTAACAAACAGAGGCAGGGCATTGCCAGGGCTGGTTAACTTAGCAGCTCAACGGTATGGTCAAGAACAATCTTTCCTCCTTGGGCCTGTGTCCTCGTGGTCACAAGACAGCTGCCACAACACTAGACAACATGCCCTCCATATTCAAAGACAGCAAGGAGGCAGTTCCCCCAGAAGTCTCAGCGGACTTCCTTCCAGGTCCCCTTCTCTAGGATTGGACTATATGACAATGCCTTAGCTGTAAGACCGCTGGGAAAGCAAGCATCTGGCATGTTCTCTGTCTCTAATGGAAGGCTGACTGGGCCAGCGATGGAGAAGGGTGGGAGGAGAGCAGCTGGGGATGGCCACTGTTAGATAACCAGCAGTGTCTGCCAGGGTCTTGAATGCCAACACACTCAGGTGAGAGTGAGAATCATTAGTAGCCCAGAGAGAGCCCAGGGCCCAGGGCACCTGGTTACGGAGGAGGCTCTGATGTCCCTGCTTGCTCCCAGCAGCTCCTCTCAGACTCCTCTCTCTGCCCTGAGGAAAAAGCAGCAGCCCCCAAAGTCCAGGCTGGGGATGGGTCGGTGTTGGGAGCAGCGGGGCCAGGGCAACAGCTCATGGTCCCAGACTTCCCCGAGTCCCCAAGGGAGAGGGTTTGATGCCGACAGAGGACTTGATGCTCCCCTGGGAAGCTGGGTGTGTTAGTATGTTTCTGTTGCTTCTAATAGAATACCTGAAACTGTATAGTTTGTAAAAAGTAAAATTTATTTCTTACAATTTCGGAGGCTGGGGAATCTAAAGTCCAGGGAGCAGGATCTGGTGAGGGCCTTTTTCTTGGTGGTGACTCTACAGCCATGCAGGGTATCACATGGTGAATGGCTGAGCAAGAGAGAGCTGACTTGCTCACTTGCTCTCCTTACAGAGCCATCAGGGCCACACCCATTAAACCATCAATGGATTAATCCATTCATGAGGGTACAGTCCTCACTATCTAATCACTTCTTAAAGGCCCCACCTTTCAATTACCATAGTTGGATTTCCCACACTCTTAACATTGTTACAATGTAGATTAAGTTTCCAGTACATGAACCTTTAGGGGACACATTTGACCCACAGCACCGGGACAACTTTGCTACCCAGTGTGCATTCTTCCTCTGCCTAGTGTATCCAAACCCAGCTTGGGCAGGTTTCTGCAGCATCCATCTGGTGCACGCTGGCCATACTGCTCATCTGTGGGTCCCGGCCCCGGCCCCCCACTTCTGACTCTGACCACTGGCTCTTTCCCCGGGCTCTGGGTTTCTGTGGATCTCCAGCACAGGAGGCTTTCAGTAGTTAGCGGGGAATACACTGATCTTGGAGAAAAATCCCTGGGCAGGACACCTGGCAATGCCCTTACCTGGCTAGGTGAAGTTGGGCAAGTCACACCCTTCCCTGGACCCGGGACTCCACTTCTGCATGGCCAGGGATCTGGACTGGATCATGCAGAGTTGTAGATGAGGGCTGGTGGGCTCTATTCCCATTCTCCAGGGGAAGAATATATCCATTCATTCCTTAATTTGACATTCAACAAATATGTATTAAACACCGGCTTTGTGCCAATTTCTGGGCACTGAGGATACCACAGAGAACAAACCCAGCAGCAATCCCTGCCCTTGTGGAGCTGATATTCCAGGAGACCCACATGCACAGGGTGATATCATCAAGCATCCTATTGGATGGGGAGATGGATGGAAGGGGACAGGAGAAAGCATGAGCCCCTGCTCTCCTCCCCGTGACTGGATTTTCATGTCAGAATGGAGCTGACTGGCTGGTTGAGTCTCCCTGATGAAAAGTGAAGGAGGCAGTGGCCTGGGCCGAGGCAGAGCTGCAGGGCAGTAGTTAGGCTGAGGGGAGACTTGGTGGGGGACGGGCTGGATGTCAGGGAAGGTGGCTTGGGAGGAAGCTGTAGGGGACGGGCTGAGCACTGTGGGGACAGGGGACGGAGTTCACTGTGTCAGCCTGCTTCTCTCCTGCCTCCGTCTGGGTGGGAGCCTCTCTTTGGGGCTTGAGATTCCCAGTCTGAGCTGTGCTGTTTCCCTGTGCCCTACCAGAGCTCAGTGCTGTAGCATTCCAGGGATACTGGGTGTTGGGGGGGATGAGTCCGGCAGCCACAGTCACGGAGCCCAGCACAGGGCATAGGGAAGTGGCACCAGGGAACAAGAAGGCCCAAGAGTGGGGTATTCATTTACTCTTTGTGGGTGTATTAGTCCATTTTGTGTTGCTGTAACAGAATACCTGAGACTGGGTAATTTATAAAGAAAATGAAATTTATTGCTTACAGTTTCTGAGGCTGGGAAGTCCAAAGTCCATCTGGTGGTGGCGACAGTGACCCAAGGATCTCACATTGCAAGATGGTGGAAGCAGAGAGAGAAAGACAAAATCTCCTCTCTCTTCTTTTAAAGCCCTCAGAACCACACCCCTGACCACCATTTTTAATCCATTCAGTACTGCACGGTCCTACAATCCAATCACCTCTTCAAGGCTCCACCTTTCAAATACCATAACAGGACTTACCACCCTCTTAACAGTCACAGTGGGGGCTAAGTTTCTAATACATAAAACTTGGGGGACACAACTTGAGCTTCAATGAGTTTTGGGGGGATATAATTCAATCCACTACAGTGGGGGTCTCAGCAGATCTCCAGCAAGGACCTGCTGGAAGTGGTGACATTCAGAGCTGTAGGATAGGCAATTCGGCTCTGCAAGTTGGAGCCTCTGGTCCCATCAACAGACCTGTAGATGAGGCTCAGAGGAGCAGATGGCCACCTGAAGGTCTCCACAGCCAGGCAGTAGCAGGCAAGATTGGAATTATCACCCCTTGGGTATGGAGCTGGGTGCAGACAATGGTGGCTTTGAGGGATGAGCTCGATCCCCACACGCCTCTCCCCAACCATCCCTGAGTCACCAGCATCCTTCCCTCCCACTTTTCCAGGGAAGTTCCAGAGACACTTCCTGTCCCCTACTGTCCTGTGAGTCACCTCCCCACCCTCCTCGTCCCTCCCACATGGTGCAATCATCATCCGGGCCTCCCCAGTGCTCTCCCTGCACTGGTGCACAAGTGCGATCAAAAGGCTGACTCGAGGAAGGTGCCAGCAGAGGTGATGGGCGGTGTGTGTGCAGGTGGGCAGCCCATCTCCAGATCTCCCTGGGCCTGGGGTGCTCTCTTCTGTTAAGTGGGGAGACTGACAGGGGCAGGGCTGGGGGAAGCCCAAGTTCAAAGCATCATGTAAGGCTCTGGGTTGTCAAGGGCCTCAGACAGAGCAGGAGGTTTCCGAAGGTGCAACCTGCCATGGCACCTGGGCAGGCTCTTTGTCCCTTGCTCTAGGCCCATCCCTCTAGCCTGCCATGGGTGGAGCCCATGCTTGGACCATTGGAATTGCATTCCTCCAGCCGCGGCTCTGGGGTGAAGAAAGCCTAGATGCTACTGGGGGCCGATCTTCAGTGCTCTGGCACTGAAGAGTTTGTTCCTCAGGCTGCTCTTGTTGGCAACCCCCAATTCGGGACAAGGCCCAGGTTTGCAGTGGAGTGGGCAGAGCTGGCCTCCAGTTCTGTCTGACCTCCATCCCACTCTGTGGCCATAAGAGAATCATTTCCCATTTCTGGGCCTCAAATCCCCTTTTATAGCTTGGGGGGTGGGTCAGATGTTCTTTGAGTTTCCTCCTGGAAACTGACACCTACTTCTGTTTGCAGCTGTGTGACTTTGGTCAAATTGTGTAGCCTCCCTGGGCCTTGATTTCATTCTGTGTGAATGAAACAGATAGTGAAAGCCCTTGAAGATTCCATTTCTGATGGAAGAATTGTAACAGTGGTGACCCTGTAGTTCTTTACCATTTGCAAGGTGCTTTCAGGAAAAATATCTCATTGGACCCTCCTAAAACCCTGCAAAGTGGTGGGACCTTCATTCCTCTCCAGGTTATAGTTTGAGAAACAAAGGCCCAACCACAGGGGCAGGTGCAGAGGTAGGCCTCGCTTCCAGGTCCCCGTCACTAGTCACTAGATGAAGGGCAAGCCCCCTGGGGCCAAGACCAGGGCAGAGCACAAGGGAGTGGTGGCAGAGGATGTCCAGCCTCCTGGCCTTTCTTTCCCAGGTTGGGGCATCTCTGGGAATTCAGATGAGCAGCGGCCCCTCCCCAGGTGCTGGTGCGAGGGGGCAGAGAGATGCTTCTGACAACTGTGCAGATAATTGTCACTTCTCCATCGCTGCTAATAGCATGTTTAGCTTGCCGAATCCTCTGTTTGTCTGGTGCCTCCCACAGGCCCTGAGCTGGAAGTCTCTTAGCTGCCTGGGGTGGAGCCGCTGTGGCAGAGGGGCCTCCCATCTCCCTAGCCCTGGTCACAGGCAGCCACTCTGCCTAGGACGCTGGACCTGAGTGCCCCCTCGATTCCATGCCTCGGCTTCCCCCACCCCAGGGAGCTCCCTCCAGGCTCTGGGACAATGGAAAGGGCCTCCTGTGAATCTCTTACCCCGCACAGGACCAAGTGTGGGAAGACTCTTGTCCAGGTGGCGTCCCACTGCATGGTGGGTCTCAGGGTGCCAGCAGGACTGGGGCTAGCTCACCTTCAGATCACACTTCCACCTCTCCCTCTGACCCCTTTGCCTCCCAGGCCACCATAGGGTGACTTCTCCTTGCAGATCTGGCCCTGCTGGGGGCAGGGTGGACCCCCAGCCCCTCAGGTGCAATCACTCCTGAGCTCCCACTTGCCAGGTTAGTAGAAAACCCAGCTCACACTTTCAGAGGCTGCCTCCCCTGGTTCATCCACAAACCCCAAAGGTTCATGGACTTTCTGAAAGCAGCCTGACAAGTTTCCCTCCTGCAGGGGAAGACCCTTCCATCTGACAGAGCCCACTGCCCTTGGCTGGGTGCCTCACTACCTCCCAGTGCCACCAGCTTTGCTCCCTTTCCTCCTCTGCCTTAGGAACCGTGCACCTCTGCTGGGATACTCCCTGGTGACCCATGAGCCACTGTAAGTAGCAGGGGGCAGCAAGTACTTACCTGTTGTTTTGATTCATGGTTCACCAGGCAGCTCACCTCTGGAATGTTCCCTCCAAGGGGGTGGGGGCTTGGTCCCATTCATGGTGGTTCTTCTGGCACCCAGAGCAGTTGCGTGGCCCAGATGGGTGCTCGGTTACCCTCCACCTCACCATTACCCGAATAAATATGTACAAGTTTGTGTTCTCACTTTCCTTAACATTACTTCAGGAGGAATTTTCCAAGTTTATCATTTTTCTTGGATATATAAGAAATATTCTGCCTATTAACACCCTCCCCCAACTTGCAGAGCATTTCAGCTGATTCCACTTTTTTACTATAATAAATAATGTTGCTATAAACAGCTGTGCACATAAAGCTATGTTCCCTTTGTAATTATGTCTGTGGGAGGAATTCCAAACAGTGGGATTAGAGGGTCAAAGAGCATGGCATATTTATGGTCCTGAATATGGCAGGACTGCCTCATTCTCAGCCCCCAGGCTGGCCCGCTTTTCCCCAAGGCTTATCTCTGGGTGAGCGCCCACAGAAGTCCCTTCCCTTTGGCGCCTGAGGCTGGCCCAGCCGCCCAGAAATGCTCTCTCTGGCTCCAGACAGGCCTGGGGCGGGCACAGCAGTAGGGGAGATGGAGGTGGGGTGTGGGAGTTTGGGGAGGGGTCGGGAGGAGGGGGCTGTGGGAATATGGTGGAGATGAGGCACTTCCTGTTCCTGGGGCCAGGAGCAGCCCTGTTCTGTGACAGCGGTGAGGCCACGTGCCCCCCAGATCCCTGCCCTCTCCAGGATGGCTCTCCTGCCCTGGAGCTGCACCCCTCCCACTAAGCCATCCCCCCCCCAGTCTCCGAGGGGGGAGCAGGTGTGTTTAGAAGAAGGGAGGGGATCCCAGGGTCTCAGCCTGTTCTCCTCCTTTGGTGGAGGGCCATGACGGGAGAAACAGCTGTGGACATCAGTCTCTGAGTTTCATCTCTTTAGTCTTTATCATGGTAAAAATGGGCCCGAGATCTGCCTGCCTTCCACCTCTGTCCCCTGGTTCTGACCCTCACTTCCTCAGCTCCCCAAGCCCCATTTTCCCACCATCAGCCTCCAGACCTGTGGGCCTGGATGGTAGAGCAGGAGGGGTCCACACTGGCTGCCCTGGGTCCCTCTTAGAACCTGGCTCCTACTGGAGGGCAGAAGGCCAGGGTGTCCCCTCTGTAGACAAACCTCCCTGTCCTGGGGAGACCCATTCACAGTTTGGGGTGTTGGCCCACATGTTACGGGGCCCTCGAGGCTTTACCCTACCATAGAGCCCTGCACTGTTAAGGGCAGTGCAGTGGGAGGAGGGCACCTGCTGTTTTGAAGAGCTGGCTGAGCCTGGTCCTAGCAGTGCTGGGCAGTGACAGGCAGCACAGGCAGGAGCGCCGTGGGTGTGGCCAGTGCTGGGACGGAGGAGACCTGGCTCCCTACATCCCCACATCCCTGTGTCCTTGGAGCATGCTCTCTCTGTACCTCCTTCCCTGGCTCTTTCTTCTGGCTTCCAGGCCTCTAGCGGCAAGAAGCTCTAGCAGGCAGTGCAGAAAGAAGACAAGACTTGGGGGTTCTCACACAGTTTCTGCCACCAGCAGGGGCCATGTGCTCCAGGCTCCCTACCTCAGTCCTCGGCAGGACCATGGGGTGCTGACAGACCGCTTCGTGCAGCTCCTGCAGCAGCTTGGGTCAAGGCCTGGGCAGGGTAGGCCCAGGGTGGCTGACACCGGCCCAGGCTTCTGCGCTAGTCACTGGATACAGCCCAGGTGGGGAGGGGGGAGCGGAGGGAGCCTGGCTCCTGCCTCCCAGTGTCCACGTCAGTTCCTGGTCTGGTGCTAGGACCCCTTGGGGTTGGGGTTGCCAGCTCCTTTCTTCAGCTTCCCCCTCCTCCTCCCGAGCCTCGCTGCTTTGCTGCTGGCTGGGGAGAGAAACAATGGCTGTGGGAGCGTGTGGGTGCACATGGCGGGGTATGGGGGGTGAGCTGTGTGGGTTGTGTGATTTTCCCGGACAGGCAGGTGTGAGAGGGAGAGGAAATTATTCTGTCTAAAATCTCAGAGATGAGCTCCTCTTCAGAGCTGGCAGAGTGACTGCCTCATGTCTGGGTGGGGAGGGGTGGGGAGGTAGGAGACAGGGTGGGCCATTCCCAGGGGCAGGAGTGAGGCGGGGCAGGCCAGTCCCTAGTGAGGATCCTACAAAGGCCACAACACTGCAAAGATAACCTTTTATGCTTGCTCAGGTGTCACCCCATGCAAAGCGCTGTGACACCCACCATAACAGTCAGTCCTCACAAGGATCCAGGGAGGCTGTCAGGGCAGACATTGCAATTAACCCAGTTTACAGGTGAGGCAACCGAGGCTCCAAGGGGTTAACTGACCTGCCCAGGTCATGAAGCCAGCCAGTTAGTGATAGAGCCAGAGCCTCTGGTCCTGAAGTCCACACCTTCCTGACACCTCTTCCTAAATGGCCACATGGAGGTGATATCTCTGAAGATGAATCCAAGGAGGAGCCACCAAAGCAAAGGGGCGCTACACAGTTTATGTTCTGGATCCCCAGGCAGAATTTGCCAAAGGTCCCCTATGCCCCCTCACTCCCACCCAACCTTCACCTTCAAAAGTGTGTCTTTCATGCTGCAGGAGGTAGGGGTAGATTGGGGAGAAGGCTGCCCCCAAGTCCCAGGGGGTGGGCGTGGCAACTCTCTGGGACTCATAGGGAATCCCCAGGAACCTGCTGGACTCCTAGCTCTCTGCCATGATAATTTTTTTTTCTTTGCCACAGAACAGGAGCAGGCTAGCTGTAGTTAGAAACTGAAAGCTCACATGGAATCTCTACCTCCTTCCCTGGCAACATTTTATTTATGCAATGGGAATTCTTGTTGTGATGGGTTGGGTGAAAGAAAAGCAGGCAGGGGCTTTGGGTGATGTGTCATTATGGTAGTCACGGGCTACTTGCAAATGTTAAGTCTCTTTTATTGCAGGTCCATGGTAGTGTTACCGGGTGGCAGTTCCAGGTTCTTGGTCTATCTGTGAATAGAAAATTTTTCAAGGGACTGGCAAAAGGAATGGAAGAGAGGGACAGGGTAAAGGAACACAATAGGGCTTTATCAGAAAGCAAAGGTACGTGCCAAGGAAGTGTGCTGGCTTCTCTGCAAGGGAGAAACCACATGCCCCGGATCCTTAGGGGGAGGGTTCATATGCTGTTCTGGGATGGGGATGTTTATCCTAACTAAGGGGAGGAATATTCAGCCCTGGGGGAGGATCTAAGGTAATTAAGGCCTAATGAGGTAGGGTTAGTTTCTTGCTATGTGTCCCTGAGTTTCTGAAGTTTCTGGTCACTCTCTTAACTTTGGCTGATCCACTCTGAATATTTATGAGCACTGCCTGGGGCATGTCTCTATTCTGTCCTGCCTCAGTAGGAACTGACTTCATCTTCTTCAACTTGGGCATGGCCATGTAACTTGCTTTGACCAATAAAACATGGACGGAGGTGATGTGGAATGTCATTTTCAGGCAGAAGCTTTAAGAGCCCGTGTGCACTTCACCATATTCTCGATCACTCTCTGAGATCCTGGACATACCTGCTGAAATGAAGTCTCTGTCAGACTGGGCCACTGAGTGACTGTGATGCACAGAGCCTTCCTGCCTACTCAGTTGACATGTTGCACATGCAAGAGAGAAACTGCTGTTCTAAGCCACTGAGATTTGGGGGCTGTTTGGTAGCACAGCATAAACCAGCCTATCCTGACCAATTCAGTCACCAAGCTGGCTGGTGAGATCCTTGCCTTGGACTTTGGAATTAGAGCCTAGGCCCCTCTAGTGGGCTGAGCCCATAGATATAGACCCGGCTGCTATGTTTTCCACAATGGGAATGTGGAAGCAGAGAAATCATTTGTCAAAGGGAGAGAAGGAAGCAGGCACAGGAGAGATGCAGAGAGCTCCCCAGCATTCTCTTTCCTGCCTAAGATCTGGATGCGTAAAAATCCTGTGTCCTTTTGTGAAACACTTCCCTTTTTTTATTATACAAGCTTGGGTTGGTTTAGGTGGCTTTTGATCAAGAGTTCTATCTAACACAGAGTAAAATGGGATTCGAGACACCCCCCATTTTACAGACGAGGCAGCTGAGGCTCAGAGTCGTCAAGTGACTTGTTGAAGGTCATATAGCCTTTGAGGACAAATGTTCACTTGCTCCCTTTCCTGGTAAAATAATCCAAACAGTAAAGATAGAATGTAAGTCGTCCCTTCTCCCTCTCCCAATCCCACTCTCCAAAAATAACTACTCTTAAGAGTTTGGTGGGAATTGTATCAGACCTTTTAAAATATGTGTTTATAAACATATACATACACCACACTCAGTTTTATAACAAAAATGGAATCGTATTGTACCCATTTTTCTGAAATTTGCTTTTCTCATTCATCGGATTGTTGACGCTGCCAAATTCTGTCTGCACTTGGCCAATCTGGTGACATGCCAGGGAGAGAAGTGGCAAATGAGGTCAGGTCCCACCTTGAGCCCTATGTCTCCATACTCAGAAGGCTCAAGTCAGAAAACCCTCCAGGCAGGGGTGGGACTCAGAGTCAGAGCAGGAACCTTCCAGGCACCTGTTGCAACTCCTTCTGAGGCTCCCAACAGCCCTTCTAGGCAGCTGGTCCCCTGGCCAGCTCAGATGAGGAAGAGTTTGGCCTTTTGTTTCAGTTGAAATCTGCTCCCTTGTTGAGTCCTCCCACGGGCCCAGTACGTCCCCCTTAATTCCTGTGGCAAATTGCTTTAAATGCCTTCCAGCCTCCCAAAGTAGAGCAGGCAGGAGCGAGACGTCACCTGCGGATGAGGGGGTGTAACTCCCTGGTTCTCACACTGGGGCCTTAGCAGCCCCAATAACCAGCGCTGCAGAGGGTGGAAACAAACGCCTTTATCAACCAGGAAGAAATCAGGAATCCAAAGGCAGAGAACCTAGGGCTGGGGCATGGAGAGAACAGGGAGGAAGCTGGGACAGCCAGAGGCGGGCAGGCAATTAAAGGAGGGGGCTGAGTTTTCAATTAACAGGCTCCTCCACTAGAAGTGGATAATTAATGGATTAGCAAGGCTCTTAGCAGGGCTGCTGCCAGCAAGGACTGGGGCAGACTCTGGGAGTGGGGGAGGACAGTGCTCCAGATTCCACGGGAATGAAAAGGAATCTTTGGGCTCCAGAAGCTGAGGGCAACTGGGGGTGGCAGGACTCAGCAGGGACACTGGGTGCAGGCTGGAAGGGCGGGAGGGAGGCAGGCAGGGCAGGAGGGAGAGATAGCGTAACCTGACTGTCCCCTGGCATGATAGGGCCCTGGGTTTGCACAGTCCTCTGCCTGGGAATGGGCCAAGGAGGCAGTTTATGAGAATATCTGGGGGTCATGGTCTTGACACCCCTGGAATTTGCATATCACCATACAGCTCACAAGTTTTCACAGTTGTTTGGGGGAAGCTGCATAATGTAGGGGTGAGAACAAGGACTTTGACATTAGACTCTCCTGAGTTAAGTCTTGCTTCCACTTCCTAACTGGGTGGAGCTCATCCAACATGCCAGCTGCTACCCCAGACTTCTCAGCTCCTTTCTAGTTAGGCAGGGTCATGCCAAAGCATAAAGGAGCCAGTATGAAACCTCTATCTGTTTCTTCCCCTGCCAGGGAGTTTGCAAAGGCCATTGTTCCAGAGAGTGGAGACTTAATCAGCCTGAATCCCCGAGTGACCTGTGTGGAGCAGATTCCCCTGCAGCCCCTGTGAGATATGCAGTGGGAGTGAGAGAATAAACCATTATGTTAAGTTATGAGATTTCAGAGCTGTTTGTTATAGCAGCATAACCAAGCCTATGCTTTTGCACAGGGGCACCCTCACCTCCCTGAGTCTCTGCTTCCTCTCCACAAACTGGGTAAGAATGATACCCATCTTGAATGATTACGGTAAATTTAAGTGAGATGATATATGTTGTCTGAAGGGTACTCTCATGTCCTGGATCCCACACCCCCACCAAAACAAGGGAATGTTGCCATGGGCCAAGGTCAAAGGCCAGGAATATTGATTGGCCATTGCTAGTGGGTGGAACCTTTACAGTGCTTAGTGATGGAAGGGTTTCAAGGTTGAGGCCACATGGGGATGGGCAAGACCCGTGGGATGCTGGAAGCCTGGGCTGTGCCCTCCCCGGGGAGGCTTGGCCAGCTCCCTTTCTCTCTGGCTTCCCCAACTCTCTTCTGTCCCCAGTGTGGGGAGAGAAGCTAAGGGCTCAGGAAGGCCGATTGGACCCATGAATGTTTCTCCTGGTGTTGCTGGTCTCTGGGAGTGCTTCTCTTGGTTCTTGAACCCCCCAGGCCATAAATGACTCTTGTGACCCCATCGATAGCACAAACTTTCCCTCTCCCCCTCTGTCCTGTAGCAGCCTGTAGCTTTGCTTCCTCTCCTGGCCACCCCCTTACCATACCACCTTTCCACCATAAGCCTGCAGCCTGTTTCCTGAGCTGCTCCTGCTTTCCTCCATTAGGGGAGGAGAGGGATACAGCTGTAGAAGTGGCTGACTGTTCCCCTTCCCTTCCATTTTTGGCCCATTCCCCACTGTGCCTGTTTGGTCTAAAAGATCAAACCCATTTTTTTTTTTTTTTCCAGCTGATCTCATTTCTCCTGGAGTTTCTGATGCTCTATGTCCAAAGCCTGAGCAACTGTTTTCTGTTCACTTTCTAAATATGAAGCCATCTCACCGTCTGTCTATAGCTGGCTCCCTGCTCTGAGCAAGCTCCCCAGATTCTTTAGAGGCAGAATGTTCCAGGCACAGGCTTTTAAAATTTCCTTCTTAGCCTGTGCAAATTCCATTGGGACTCTTCCCCTCTAAACCCAAGACGGTGTCATTTCCCCACAAAGTTGGCAGCCTTCACCCCTCTTCTCTAGGGCCCTTCCTGCCTCCCATGGCTGAGCTTGCAGCTTCAAACTTTGAGATATACAAACACAACCAGGGGTGAGCTCATATCCTTTGAGGATCTCTGATTAGGAAAGAACTTGACTCTCACAGATCAGCAGGATTGGTGGTTTCTCTTGTCTCTGTCACAAATAAATCCCTGTTCTGGCCAGTGCCAGCTGCTACCACCCTTACAACCAGGGGTACAGCCAATAGGCCTGTGCCATCCAGTGCAGCAGCCACTGTCCACATGTGGCTAATGAGCACATGAAATGGGGTCAGAGAAACTGAGATGTACTGTTAATATAAAATACACACTGGATGATAAGGACTTCAGATGAAAAAATAATGTAAAATATATCATTAATATTTTCATATTGACTACATGTTGAAATAATTGTATTTTGAATATATCGGGTTAAAATATTTAATTGAAATCAATTTTACCTGTTCTTTTTATTCTTTTAATGTAGCTGCTAGAAAACTTAAGCTTTTGAATGTGGTGAACATTGTATTTGTACTGCACATTGCTGCAGCAGACACCACTCCATCACTCCTGCTGTGGAGAATGCTGCCCTCCTTGAAATGCCATGTATTTGGTTCCTATTGCTTCTGTAACAAATCACCACCAACTCAGTGCAAACAACTTGCGTTTACTATTTTACAGTTCTGGAGGTCAGAGTCTGACATGGGTGTCACCAGGGCTGTGTTCCTTTCTGGAGGCTGTAGAGAAGAATCTGTTTCCTGACCTTTCCCAGCTTGTCTGAGCTGCTTGCATGCCTTGGATCATGGCTCTTCCATCTCCAAAGCCAGCAGTGGTTGGTGAGTCTTTCTCACACTGCACACTCCGACACTGACTCTCCTGCCTCCCTCTTCCACATTCAAAGGACCCTTGTGATTATATTAAACCCACCTGGTTAATTCAGGATAATCTCCTTATTTTAGGGTGAGCTGATTAGCAAACTTAATTCCCCTGCCAAGTAACCTAACATGTTCATAGGCTCCTGGGATTAGGCTTTGGGGGCCATTCCTCTGTTCCCCACATGCCAGTACCCTGTACATCTGTGTTCTTGTCCTGCTCAAACTGGTCAGTTCTCGCACATGACTGGTGTGGGGACACTTGCATTATTTCCCCCCTCTCCTTCTTTATAGTTCCCTGAGATCTGTCTCCTAAGATCTGTTTAGGGAACATGGGACCCCAAAGAAAGGTGATTCCATCCTTAAAGTGGGTAAGGAGAAGGGAGCATGTAACTTGACTGAGCCAATCAGCAAACTCTGCCCCCACCTGCCCCGCATTTTGCTTCCTACACACACAGAAATTGATTTGTTCAGGAAGAGGCATGTGACAAAAGCCAGGCCAATCAGAGCAAGTCTCAGGAGTTCATTGGAACACTGAAATAAAAGAGCTCCCTCTGGGATAGAGGTTGAGTCTAGCTGGAAGCTTTGGGACAGCTGCAGCCATTTTTGTGACAGGAGGAAAGCCAGCCTAAAATGAAACTGTCATGCAGAGAAATAGAAATAGAAAAAAAATGAAACTTACTTGCAGAGAAAATATTGCACGTAAATAGTGTCATCTTGAACCTCTGGATTGAACCATGCCTGAGTCCTTCTCTGGCTCTGACTTTTCAATTATGCAAATCCACAAATGCCCTTTATTGGCCAAATCCTTTGAATTGGCCAAGCATTCACAAAACAAAGATTTAGGGTGGCACAGATTGTGGTTAAAGTTGTATCTGCTCAGGACACATAAGAACACCTAAAGCCTGTCCTCAACCAGCCACTCCTTCCCATGGGTCCCTGAGGCACAGGTTTTCAAAGGAACACCCCATCTCTCCTCCCGATCCTAAAGAGGACCCTCCTGCCTCTGGTTCTCTGCTGGGGTCAATGTTTAGGTGTGTTGGTCAGCCTCATCTAACCCCTCTCTTCTGGGAAGTGCTCTAACTCTATGGCTGAATTGATTGGCCAAGAGATGGACGTCAGGATAAGCCAGACCGTCAGACGCTCTCTCCTAGGAATTTGAAATAGGAATTAAGAGATGCTGGCAGCTCTTGTGTGGGAATGCAGGAGCTGCAGGGCTGAGAAAGCCCCCCTTCACCAGAGGGAAAGAAGGCAGGGGTGGGCGTGGGGAGAAAAGCAGAGGCAGGCCACCCAAAGGCCAGGGGAGCCAGAGAGAGCAGCTGCTTCTGTCTCGGAGGGCTCTCCAGCTTGAGGTCCAGTCCTTCCTGAGGTCAGGCTGCTCCTCTTGCCCATTGGTCTGAAATAAATCAATCCCCACCACCCTTTTTTCCCTGTAAATAAGTGGAATGAATTTCTCTCACTTGAAATCCAAAGAGCCTTCCCCAATCACACCTGCCCTAGGTCCCACTGCCCCAAATAGAGGAGAAGGCCAAGTCAGCACCCTGGTGTCTGGTGACCCTCGTAGAGGCAGTCCTCTTCTCTCCCCTTGTGCCAGACAGATAAGGCTGCTGGAGCTGGAGGCATGACCTGAGCTGCTCAGGGTCACAGAAGGCAGCAGGAAGCAGCACTGGGCAGAGTTCCAGGTCTTCTGATTTCAAATCTGGTGGCCCATCCAACTAGCTGTCAACCCAACAGCCATTCTCTCCTTCCTCTTCCTCAAAGCCAAGGATGGCTATGCAACCCAGTAAGACCGATGACAGGCATCCTCTGAGCAGGCGTGCAGGACAGCTACTGGTTTCCTGATGGACCCAGCAGCTCTTTACCTCTCTCATCCTCTTGTCTCTCCCTGAGGCACAAGCTGTGTCCAGAGGTGCAGCAGCCATCTGTGACCATGAGGAGGAAGTCATCTGCTGAGGATGGCAAAGTAGGGAGGTGAAAGGCCCCTGGTCTTCGGCAGCCTCAGCCCAACCCTAGCAGCTCGACCATCTGTGGCCTCCTGGCCTCTGGACTTCTCATTATTCAAGGGAAAAAAACCCTCAAAGGACCCTATTTGCTTAAGACGCTGTTGTCAGTTGTATTTTTGTTATTTGCAATTATAACCGATCCTCACCTGTGTCCTCTGGGAATTTTGGTCACGGATAGAGTTTTCTGGTGAGAAGGGGAAGGGCCCAAGTACTCTCTAATCTCACCATTTTGCCCAAGTTCCAGGTTCCCCTCAAGCTTGTAAGGACAGATGGAAAGTCAGTGGTGGTCTTCCTCAGCACCCTGTGGGTAAATTCTAGCAGGATTTTCTCAGCACAGAGGACAAGAACCCAGTCAGGCTGGCCACAACTGGAGCCTTTCTTCCCACTTAACTGATGAAGAAACTGAGCTCTGTGTTGGTTAGGTACCTTCAGCTGCAAGTAAAGGAAACTCAGCTAAGGAAGGCTGAGTTTGTTGTGGGACTACATAACAAACCTATGTCTGGTCCTGGGACTGTCTCACAGCTCAATGAAGTCAACTCATGGGATTGGCAAGTCTGAGACTCTCTTGCTTCTTCCCCCATTGTTGCAAGATGGCTGCCATAGCTCCAAACATCACATCCTCACTTGATGGTGAACAAAACTGAAAAGAGGGCAAGGGACAGAGGGAAGAAAACAGGAGTGGGCTTCCCTTACAGAGAAAAATCTTCCCCATAAGGACTCTAGCAGAGTTACCCTTCTTTCTCATTGCCTGGGAATCGGTCACATGGTTACCCCCTGCAGGGGAGACTGCCCAGGTATTAACAAAGGGCAGAGGTACTGCCACAACTGTTTACACAGCCATGCTCTATACCCTGGCTGGGCACACTGACATCAAGCCAAATCAGGACCATGTTGGCGAGGTGTGAAGAGAGAACACCTGCTGGGCGGGCGACTGACAGGGGAACCCAACTTGTCCAGGGTCATACAGTGACAGGGGGAGAAAGTGGGACTAGAGCCCCACCCCCCCTCCACCCATGTCTGAGTGGGAAGAAGCTCTGCATCTGGTGCAGCAGCTACTGCTGGGGCATCGGCTGGAGTGCCAGAATCCTGTGCTATCGGGGTGGTCCACTCCCTTCTAGCAAGTCACAGTTTTCCTGTTCCCCCTGCCAGGGACTGGCTAAGAATGGACCTCAGAGAATTGTGTGATACAATTCCAGCCATAATACAATTCTGGCCAGTGAGGCACACTAGAAAAGCTGTGAGGGAGATCCTGGAAAAGTTCCTCCACTCTTAAAAAGGAAGAGGTAGTCAGTCTCCTTTGCTGGGTGCTGTCCCGTGTGAATATGATGCCTGGAACTGTGGCAGCCATTTCATGGTCATGAGGGAAGCTGGCCTGAGAACAAAGCTGGCTCACTAAGGAGGGCAGCACAGAAAGGTGGAAAAACCCTGTGTCCCTCCTGATGTCACTGCAGTACTGAACTAACCGGCCCTGGGTGGTCCTACCTCTGGGCTGTTTGACACAGAAGACATCTCGCTTATGCCCTTTTGAGTTTGGCATTCTGTTCCTTGCAGCTGAAAGTGCTCTAACCAATCCCCACATTTCCCTCTGCTCATTTTCCTCCTCCAGAGGCAGGTGCAGGCCAGTACCAAGCAGCCCCACTCTGGTGAAGAGCAATGCTACATGTTCTTTTCCCACACAGCTAGAGCTCAGCGTCATGTGGCTGCCTGCCACAGCCACAAGGGGTGGAGGACTGTGTTCAAAACCCGGGCAGCGGGGAGGAGAGGTTGTGGGGGAGACGTGGGGGCTGCATAAAGGAAGGCTATTCCCCAACCCTCCGAACCCCCACACCCCCCACCATGGTCCCACTCACCCCAGTGCCCTGGAGATAATGCCAGCAGCCACCCACCTACTGCTTGTGGGCCAGGTGGGGCAGAAAGTCTGGTGGTTAAGTGCTGCAGAATCCCCAGGCCCTGAGGCTAGGCCAGAGTAGGTTTTTGCTGAGGGCCTGTGACCATTCTGTCTCTCCACAGGATGAATATGCACCAGTTAAGTACTTTTCTGGCAACTGATTATATAGATTTGCTTCCACATGAGCTCTCTCTTGCAATGACTCAGGACCCCACAAGGGCCCAACCCAGTCATTTGTGTTGAGAAGAACACTCTGAGCCCTCGCACTTCCTTGCTGTCAGGGAAAAGGACACCTTGTCAGGGAGAAGGGGCTAGAGGGAGGCACTTCTTGAGGCATTTTCTTTCTAGGAGGAAATGCTTGAGGGCATGGCCCCCCCCAGGCCACCCACCACTAGCAGCCAAGTTGAGAGACACCAGAGACACCAATGGTCCCTGCTGCCCCTGGATTGTCATGCCTACGCTGGGGAGCCAAGGAACTTCACCTCCTGCCTTTTCAGCCTCATTCCACCTTTGTGTTACTGGGCTTTTGCTCATGTCATTCCCCACACCAGGATTCCCTTACTGTCCACAGGTGTGACCCAGGCATGTGACACTTTCTAGGCCAAAGAGAGCCAGTCTTGGGGCTTTTGTGGAAACCTCTGGCAAAGGGATGGCCACAGTTCTGGTTTGTCAGCTGGAGAGCATATGCCTAGCATTGCTGGGGACCATCTATGCCAACCAAGGGAGTCAGCCTAAGAATGAAACCTACACAGAGGAAAGCAGATTGGAAAGGTATCAAGGAACATCCTGATGACATTATCCGAGCACCTGAATCCACCTATGCCTGATAACTTAACTCTGAACTTTTTAGTCACTTGAATCAATACATTCTCTTTGTTTAAAAAAATAAATCAATTTAAGCTGAGCTTTTCTGTCGCTCACAATTGAAAGTCATTAGTAATATAAAGGCATACCTCCCTATCGGGCTGCATTAGTCTCCTTTGTTGCTCTCTTACAACACTCCCTCCACTAGGTCAGCAGGCGCGGTTTCTCTGCCTGCACGCCTCAACACCCGCCCCTTCTGAAGGAGAGGACGTGGCTGCCACCTCAGCCGCCACTGGACCCAGGTGCAGTTAATTATACTCTCAAGCTGAGCTAAACTCCTTGGCATATTATCATCTTTGGTCCAATAAAACCCCTCTCTTGTTTTAGTCATTCTATCTCCATAGCCCACTCCCATTCCTGTCCCTCTCACAGGCAATGTGCTCATGAGTCTTTTATCAGTGCCACTGTCCCTCTCCCCCCACTTTTATATGCTCTTGCAAAAATGGATATTGTCTTTATGTGGTTTTATTTCTGCAAATGGCAGTGATGGGGTTCTCATGTTGTTTCTTACTTTATAAACTCAGCACTGTTTTAGGCCCCTCCATGTTGCTATGTGCACATTTAACCTCTTCTTCTCACTGCTGCATGATCCCCCACGGTGTGACTGTTCCCATTTGCCTTTCCTTTTTCCCCCGAGACAAACACCCAGGTTGCCTCCAACAATCCCCACTCCCCACCCCAGCACAAAGAACTCTGCTGTGAACAACCTGGCACACGTGTCCTATGGACTTGTGTCAATTTCTTTTGTATCTTTACCTGGAAATGGAATAGCAGGATTGCAGGGCATGTGTACTATCTGTCTACACTCCACAAGCAGCACCCTTTCCAGCACACCCACATCTCCACCCAACACCAAGAGTTGTCTTTAGCAAATTTGTGCCTGTCTAGTAGATTGCATTAGTTTTAGTTTACTGTTGTGTAACACTTTGTTTACCATTCGTGTCTCCGTTAATAGACAGTTGGGTTGCTTCCACCTCTTGGCTACTGTGAATGCTGCCGCTGTGGGTGTACAAACATCTCTTTGAGGCCCTGCTTCCAATTCTTTTGAGAATATGCTCAGGAGTGGAATTGCTGAGTCATACGGTAATTCTATTTTACATTTTTTTTTTTTTTCAAAAGATGACTGGTAAGGGGATCTTAACCCTTGACTTGGTGTTGTCAGCACCATGCTCACCCAGTGAGCCAACCGGCCATCCCTATATGGTATCCGAACCCGTGGCCCTGGTGTTATCAGCACTGCACTCTCCCGAGTGAGCCACAGGCCGACCCTATTTTACATTTTTTGATGAACCACCATACTCTTTTCCACAGCGGCTGTACCATTTTACATTCCCACCAACAGTGCACAAGGGTCTAATTTCTCCACACCCTCACCAACACTTGTTATTTTCTGTTTTCTTACAGCAGTCATCCCCGTGGGTATGAGGGGACATCTCACAGTGGTTTTGACTTGCATTCCCCTCATAATTAGTGATGCTGAGCATCTGGTCATGTGCTTACTGGCCATTTGTGTATCTTCGTTGGAGAAGTGTCTGTTCGTATATCTTATTGTTATAATCTGCATTTATTGACTAATGACTTTTTTGCCACCTCCTCATATGCTCCTTTGCTCTCGGGGTTTCCTCTTCCAAGAGCTGTCTGCTCATACCTTTTGCCCATTTATTTTTCTTGTTAATTTGCAGGCATCCCTTGTCTATTGAGGCTACTACTCTCTTGTCGATTTTGGACTTTGTACATATCTTCTCTCATTTTGTCATGCGTCATTTGGGACAGACATCTTTAATTTTAACACAACCAAATCCCTCTCCCCTGCTTTTGCTTTATGTTTAGTGCTTTGAAATTTTGTCTGAAAAATCTTTTCCTTCCTCTGAGTCCCAGAGATGTTCTCTTCCATGTTTTTTTTCCCTATCAATCTTATAATTTGACCATTCACATTGGCTCTTTAGTCCACCATCTGAGCATCCACCTTGTATGGGATTACATTACATTTCCCCATATATTAAGTTCACCCATCACTCCACAAACATTTATCTAGAGTCCACAGTGTGGCTGCATCTCTGCTGGGCCCTGAGACACAGCGGAGATCAGACAATTTGTCCCAGTCTAGTGCTGGAAAGTCAGCATCAGACACCATAGTGGACATGTTGTTTCTGTCAGTCAGCACCCCTTCCCTGAGAGAACCAACCCCTCCATACTCCATTCCTGCTGGGGTGGCCAATCATGGTGTGTACCTCGCCTAACACAGGAAAGGAGCCAGTGGCCTGGGCTGAGCCAGTATGGCCACCATACACCGCACTCCCTAGACACAGTGGTTGGCCCAGAGGGTGGGTAGATGATCCTAGCAGGACCAATTGGAATCTTCCCTGGGGTTTTCATATGGATGTTGGGGGAAGGAAATTTCTTTCTGCTGAGGTTGCTAAGGAGGGTGGATTGTATTAGTCTGTTTTGTGTTACTATAACAGCGTACCTGAGACTGGGTAATTTATAAAGAACAGAGGTTTATTTGGCTTATGATTCTGGGACAGCTGCATCTGGCACTGGCCTCTACTCTCCTATTCTTGACGGACAACAGCAGCCAGTGGCAGGTACAAGCAGATCACATGGCGAAAGGAAGCAAGAGAGAGAGGGAAGATGTGCCAAGGTCTTTTAAACAATGAGCTCTCGAGGGAACTAAAAGAGTGAGAACTACCCCCACCCCTGAGGGAGAGCATTAATCCATTCATGAGGGATCTGCCCTGTGACTCAAATTGTCACACTGGGGATCAGATTTCCACATGAGTTCTGGGAGGATGATACATCCAAACTCCATCAGTGGATGTAAAGCCTTGGGCTGCTTGGCAGTCATCTTTTTATAGGAGAGAGCCTTCAGGAAGAATAAAATCAAGCAGAGACAAGCAGTATAGACACATGAGTGAATTAGAGACTGACAACATTGGTTGAGAACTTGGATCTAGCCATACCGGAAGCTATCCCACCTTCACTTTCCAGTTATGTGAGCCAACCCATTATCTTACGGCTTAAGCTTATTTGAGTTGGAATCAGTGTAAAAGAAAAGAGGCTCATTGGACAGAGACCCCAACAAGAAGTCCAGCTCTCTGCCCACTTTACTAAACTGTCACCACTCAGCTATCACCAGATTCTTAGGCTGGGGCTCATTTTGATCATAATTCCCTTTTTCTCAAAATCTCTTTGAAACCTAATTCTGTCAGCAAGTACCCTTTATTGGTCATTGTTTATGACATGTGCTAGAAGGCTAAACCTGCCTTCTGGGTCATCATCCAAGTTGCTGATAAAGATGTTAGGGTGGAGGGCAGAGCCCTATAGAATGAAACACCCTCCTTCCTCAGGCCATCAACCCATTAATTTTTCACATTGTCCCTGATCTTCATAAAATTCCAGATTTCCATTTTAAAAGAATTTCAGATTCCCTAATCACCCTGTGCCAGCCTCTTGGCTCACGTTTTTGTCTATAGAGCTGCCAGCTTTGGCCAGGGAGAAAGTGGCCTCTGTGGTAAGCATTTCTTGGCAGCTTCCCAGCAGCAATTTTCCTGCTCTCCTGCCACCAATACCCAAATTCTACTCCTCCTCTTTCAGCTGTGATTTACTGTAATTTTTAACAAGACTTTATGGAAGGTTCTGGAAAAATGGAAGGGCTCTACAACATAGAGCACAACCAATGGTTACCTTTAGAGGTGGCTGTGCTCAGAGCTCCTGTCCCAGAAAGGGGCCCTTGAGCATATCTCCTGCATTAATCAGGGTTCTCTAGAGAAACAGAACCAATAGGCTAGATAGATGAGAGGAGATTTATTATGGGAATTAGCTCACATGATTACGGAGGCGGAAAAGTCACACGATATGCCTCCTGCAAGCTGGAGAACCAGGGAGGCCAGCAGCGTAGCTCAATTTAAGTCTGAAGGCCTGAGAACCTGGGGGCTGCTGGTGCAAGTCCGAGTCCAGAGGGTGGAGATCGGATTGCTGGTTAGCTTAGTTGGTTAGAGTGTAGTGTTATAACACCAAGTTCAAGGGTTTGGATCACTGTACTGGCCGAGAGAGAGAGAGAGAGAAATTCACCATTCCTCTGCCTTTTTGTTCTATCTGGGCCCTTAACCTATTGGATGGTGCCTGCCACATCGGGTGAGGGTGGATCTTCCTTATTCAGTCGGCTGATTCAAATGCCAACCTCTTCTGGTAACACCCTCACAGACATACCCAGCAGTAATGCTTTACCAGCTATCTGGGTATTATTTAGCCTAGTCAAGTTGACACCTAAAATTACCCATCACATACCTCCCTTTCCCCAGCTGCCTTGGTGATATGTAGAGAGAGGGGCTCTTGCCAGCCCATGTTCTTTTTCCCAGATGGTATACAGCAGAAAGGCCTACTATTACATTCAGTGAAAACCTGCCCCCAACCACAGGGAGGGCCTTTGTCCCTCTGGGCTCAGGGAGTCAGTTACATGTGTCAGGACTTTCTGGGTAATGCATTCTGTCCTGAGTTCAAGGTGGGGCTCCCAAAGTTCAGTCCAGGTTTGGAGAGGCCAAGCCCAGATGAGTTTCTGTTCGTTTCAGGCTCAGGTTAGTCACAATCAGTCTGCCAGGTCTTGCTGCATCGCAGCTCTGCACCTTCTGCAAACAGCTTGAGGGGTATACTCAGTCCTCCGTACCCCAACTAAACTCCAAGTCTGAGAGGTGATGCTTCTTCTTAAGTGTCCAAATTGCAGCAAAATACAACTACCACAACAAAACACATTTCTTCCAAAGCAACACACCTGAAGACAGAACTCTGCTAGATGACAGACCTGGTCTCTGCCACCACAATCCATGCAACTTGCCAGTCTGAAGCATCTGCCTTGGGGCTACTTCTCAGCATTAGATCTCTCTAATAAGGAGAGGTGAGGACCTGCCGACCACTGCAAAACTCAACTGCCTATACAGATAGTGTTCCCAGAACTAAGGGGTGTCAGTCCTCAGGTAAATTCAAGTCTGCCCTCTTAGAAGGCAACTTACAACTTCTAAATAAAGGTGGTTTTTCTTTTCTTTTCTCTCTCTCTCTCTCTCTCTTTTTTTTTTCAGCTTTAGAAACTCAGGGTCTAGCTGTGGCCAGTGCACCCTGATACAAAAGAAAGGTAAGACGGGGCACAAAATGGATTCTGCCAAATACTGGAAGGACATTGCAAACCTCGGTTAAAGTGAGTGGATACAGACATATATAGCCTGGATAGACACAAAGTGGCACAAAGAAGGAAAGGAGATGGCTACATCCTGGAGGGGAAAGGTCCCAGAGTCACATCAAGGGTATTGAGTCAGAGACCAGAGAGGGAAATGAACCAGCTTTCTGCTATTTTGGGTGGGTCACGCTCATCTCGGCTTTGCTCCCGCAGTGTCATAATGTGATGAAACTATGGAATCCTCTGGCATGTCACGTGAGCTCATTCTGTGGGGGGCAGTGCAGGAACATGGCACAGCCCTTCCTCCATTCATTTATTCCTTATTGCTTGCCCGTCACTGGCTGGTCTCCCGCTGGGTGCTGAGAACATACTCAAAAAACGTGAATGAACCCATAAGGTGTTGTCCACAGGAGTTTAGGCCCGAGACAGGAGTCGAATATTAATGAATATGCACACGAATGGACACACTGGTCACAGACCCTGCTGAAACCTAGGCACCTAGCGGCTGTAGCAGGTCCCTGACTATGGTCGAGAGTTCTAAATAACAAAGCAAATGATACTGGGGAGGCCTGACTTGTCTTTCATGGCCCCAAACTGGCTCCTGGTGATCTCTTTCAAACTCAGCGGCCCCAACTCTGAATTTTGCTAAAGCTGAACCACAGCCCAGGAACATCTTTCCTTAGAACCTGGCTACTCGGTACCCGGGTCTTGCGGACGCATCCAGGAGTCCCCACGCACCCGCGGGCCTGGCTGGGAAGGCGAGCAGGGATCGGCACACAACCTGAAGCCCAGGAGATGCACGTGGGCCGCAGGGCGTCCACGCCTCCAACAGGCGCCTGGGCCGCAGAGAGGTCACGTGGCCACGCCGCGTGCAGGGGGCTGCGCAGCGAGTCGCGGGGCGGGGAGCCACGGGGGCGGGGCTTCGGGACCAGCGCGAGTCCCAATTGGCTCTCAGGGTGGCCTTTGAACCTGCGGCGCTGAGGCCGACGGTCCGCAACTTCCGGCTGCTCACTGAACGGCGGCTTTGGCGGGAGTCGGGCGCGGGTGTGAGGTGAGACACGCGCCGGCTGCCCCGGAGCTGGGCCGGTTCGGGCCAGGCCCGGGGTCATCCAGAGACCTTCCTGCTTCTGGAGTCGGGCCCGGCTCGCCCTTCGGGTCCGGCGAGGGTTGGACGGGATGGAGCGACGGCCTTGCGGGGTCTGTCGCGCAAATGAATCCTCTGGGGGACAGCACCGGAGAGCCTTGCTTCGCGTTTCCTCGACCTCGCGCCACCCTAGACCCGGACGGGGGCGTGCAGGACGGACGTTCGACCCTGCCACTGGGGCAGCTCAGGGAACTCCCGCCATGGGTCTGACGAGGGACCCGGGATCTGAGAGGCCCCGGGCTGGGGCTGTGGAGTGAAGAGGTCATGTTCAAGCAGAGCCTTGAAGGATGAGTTCTCTTGCCGTTCTTTGTAGGGCATGAGCATTCCAGATGGGAACGCATTTGGATTTTATCCTTTGATCAAAGGCTGCACACTCCGATGTGCACAGGGACCGGGCGTCAAGTATAATCAATGCGGTGGCAAACGGGAGGGCTCATGCTGCTGGGCTAAAGGGACAGTGGCCGCTGGGTTCCAGCCAGCTGCGGCCCTGTGAGGTGTATGATCAGAGATGCTAGATGGCAGCGTTTTTTTTTTACTGCAGCAGCTGGAAACTCAGTTTTATATAAAAAGTTCTCTAGTTTTAAATGTTGGTTCTAATTCATAAAGTTTTAGCACATTGTATATAGCTAAAGAAAAAATACATATATGAACTGCATTTGGCCCTTGGGATGCCAGTGTGCAACCTTTGCTGTAGGTGTTCAGGGGGAGGGGGTATCCGGGCAGGAGCTACAGACTGACAGAGGTCCCCATTTGGGGGATTTGGGTGTTAGAAAGATAGATCCCAGAACCAATCTCTGTATTGTGTGAACTGAGTAGTCGACTTAATTAGCAGATGAGAGTTATCCTTTGCTCTTTCTTTCACTCTGCCCCTTTAGGGCTAGCACAAATTTAGTGGGGTTAGATTTTGGAATTGGGGGTGGTCTGAGGCTGGGGGGGTGCAGACTTTCTCCTTGAAAAGCAGGCAGGACTACCCAAATTGCAGCCTTGGCTTGGGGCCTCCCTGTGCCAAGTGTCTGTGAATGGAGCTGTGAGAACATTTTCAAAATAGGGGGTACATTTGGGATGAGTCCCCCAGAGGCTGTATACTGCAGGAATTGTGGTCTTGTTACCACTTGGCTTCCTGGTTCTAAACTGTGCTAACTGGGGAGAGGAGGAGAAAGCCTAAGAATTCTTGGAGAGGAAGTTACAGCCAGTTATCTAGCTCTTCCTGGGTTCCTCCTCTATGCAGAGTGGACTGCTGGGCATACAGAGATGAGCCAGTTGTAGCCCTTGCCTTCAGTACAATTTCAGATGATGGAGGGAGGTGAAACCTTAGCCCTAGAGGAGGACTTCACATGGCTCACTGCCCAGCAGGCTTGGACTGGGGAGCCCAATGAAGAGGAAGAACCTAGAGGGTGTTCTAGAGGCATGTTGGACTTGGAGCCACGAGCAGAATTTGGTGGGTGGCTGGGAAGGGAGGAC
The DNA here is from genome assembly GCF_027409185.1 of Cynocephalus volans. Classification (NCBI taxonomy): domain Eukaryota; kingdom Metazoa; phylum Chordata; class Mammalia; order Dermoptera; family Cynocephalidae; genus Cynocephalus; species Cynocephalus volans. The sequence continues at coordinate 90,788,996 of NC_084473.1, read as the reverse complement.
GCATTCCCAGGTGGGCAGGCACATAGTGTGGAGGGGGTGGGGAAAATGTAAATAATTAGACCAGCCTACTCATTAGGGATATAGTGAGATCAGGGTAGAAGAGTTTTTAGGGCCCAGTTTTGGGGCCAGGAATGGTTCAGTACTGTTTTATGGAAAATAGATACTTGTTAGTTCAGGAGAATATTGTGGTGGGAAGGAGGAGGCAGAAGAGATAGCAAGTGGCATCTTTTGTGTGGAATGCTGTGTGAGAGGGGATGGACTGTTCCCTCTGTGGAAATGTCTGTCTTGTCCCCAACTGGATAAGCATTCCTTGGGAATAGTTCTCTGTGACATTTCTCTGTGTTCTGGCCCCACAACTGTCCCCCATCTAGTAGCCAGCTCTAGGTGATTGGGTGGATAGAGGGCTGTCTTCTGTGAGGAGGAGAGGAGCAGCTGAATAAGACCTGACGGTCTTGTGGAGATGGTCTTGTTCCTCCTTGCTTCCTTCTCATGCCTCTTTCCTGCCAACCCATCCCCGTTCTTTCCCTCTGTACAGAGGAGATCTGAATCTCCAGAATAGCCCCTATTGGTGCTGGGAGATGGCAGGGTGGGTGTTGATGGTAAGACAACCAATCTCCTTCATGTTGGCTGGAGGGAGCCCCTGATCTGGACACTGTGAGACCTATTGAGGACAGCTGGCTCCTTGTTGGGACCAGTTGGGTGTGGGGCAGGGCTTCGATGTGAGCCAGTCCCTGGCTCCCAGCCTAGGTTCTCCACACCACTGCCAGCCTGGGTGTTGTCCTGGGAGTGGGGGCTTGGGGTTGCCCCCAGGAACCTCTGGGTTAAGGCTCAGACTCTATATGGCTCCATCCTTACACCTTTTCCTAGGTCAGTTTCCTGTGGAGAGAGGTGGCTGGTTCCCAGATCTTATAGGTTCTCATGGACACCATGTTGGAAGCCAGACCCCAAACGCATCAGAGGAGCAGCCACAATGGCCAGGAGGTAGTGTGACCCCTTCCATTCCCAGAACATGCTCTTCTCCCCACCCCACCCCTATTGCTTCTCACTCCTAGAGCCTTCCTTCCTCTACCAAGGACTTTGAGTTTTCTCACCTCTCTCTGTGACCTTTTCCAGGCCAGCCTATGGTCCTCAGGCTTCAGGATGAAACTGGAGGCTGTCACTCCATTCCTGGGGAAGTATCGTCCCTTTGTGGGTCGCTGCTGTCAGACCTGCACCCCTAAGAGCTGGGTGAGTGATGCTAGGGCTGGGCCCCACCCTAGGAAGCTTGGGGTAGCTTGGTTCTGAGACCCACAGCTTCCTTTATGTCCTTCCAAGCTCGGCCCTTCTGTCCCATGACTGCTTTTGTCTTTCAGGGGAATGGATACACTGGTATTGGTTATGTGGTTGGGCTGTGGCAGGCCTGGGAGAATTGGGTGGAGAAGTGCAGAGGGGATTAAGAGGAGATAGGGTGTGCCCAGAGGGCTGGAGGTCTAACCAAGCCTGCATGAGTCCTATTGTTCAGTTCTGGGGACACCACCTACTCAGGCTTCCTCAGCGCCCAGCATGTGGTTGAAGACCCCTTTTTCATCCGTGCCATGTGTTGGTGCTGAGGGGCTCCAAATGTCTTATGGAGATCCAGGCTACATGTTCTCTGCTATTGAGCAGAGAATTTCTTGGAGACTTTAATATGCTACTCTCAAAAAGGGCGATTCTGTACAGGGTGCAGCACTTTCATTTTGAGCATGCAACCCTTTTTTCCTGAGCCGGCATCAGGATCTGGGGTCAAACATCTTTTGGGAAATGCTGTGCTGTATTCCTTTCACCTGGTAGACTTAATAGGCCATCAGGCAGAGACCAGAGGGGCAGTGCAGGGGCTTTCCTTTGCTAATTTGCAAAGCCCCCCAGGACATGCCATCCCTGCCACCTTTCGGGCAGGAGTCCCTCTTCCACAGAAGCATAATGGATCTAGGCTTCTGCAATGTGATCCTGGTGAAGGAGGAGAATACCAGGTAGTCAAAGCTGGGGGCTGGGCAGGGAGGTGGGTGGGGCCCCTTGGGTGAAAGGCTGCTGGGGCCCTGCTTTGTGTTGCCATTTTCTTCCTCTGGTGGGAAAAGAAGGGCCCCTGTCCTCTGCTCCATATCCACAGGTGGGGAGAAGCAGGCTTGGAGCTCTCCTGTAGTTCCTTCTGCCAGCATGTATGGATTGGTTGCTGTGTGCCAGGCCCCGAATCAGTGGGGAGAGGGGTGAGAATGGGGCGCAGGCAGTCAGTCGACACTCTTCCTTCTCTGCGACAGCTAAACTCAGGTGTTCCCGGGACATGGGACTGGGGTGAGATCCTTACTGATGGATTAGCCCTCTGTGGGCCCTCTCTGAACGATCTTCCCCCCTGCTCTGGTTGCTGTGCCCAGGTTTCGGGGCTGGCTGGTTCGGAGGCTCTGCTATTTCCTGTGGTCCTTGGAGCAGCACATACCCCCCTGCCGGGATGCCCCACAAAAGATTGTGGAAAGCACTCGGTGAGGAGGCAGGGACTGGGGTCTGGTGGTATTTCTGGGATCCTTAAAGGGGTGACAGAGTCTCCAGGCAGGGTGGTCAAAAGGGCTGGCTGGGAAAAGTCTTCTAGAGTGTTACCTGTGCCTGGGGCCGTTTCTTGAAGAAGGAGGATGAAGAATGGAGGCTGTGCCCTGGGGAGGTGACCTGAGGAACCTTAGGCCTGCCCCAGCCTGACACCTCTTCCCCCTACCACAGGGTGCAGGACGTCCTCTCGGGAAGGGCCCCAGGAGGGGCTGGGGAAGGCCAGATGTCCAACCTTGTGAAGAAAGAGGTGCAGCGCATCCTGGGCCACATCCAGGCTCCACCCCGCCCCTTCCTGCTCAGGTAACTGCATTGATGGGCACTTGTCCCTGGGCTGGGGCCTCTGCTCTTCTGGATAGTGGGTGTCGGCTGGCCCTGAAGGGCTAGACTCCCCTCCTGGGGAGCTGGATGGTGTTTACCAGAGCAGGCTGCATTCTACTGTCACCACCTGCCTCTCCTCCCCACGTTGATCCAGCACAGGTCTGAGCTCCTGTTAGATGCAGGGCACTGTTTCAGGGGAATGGGGGGAGGGGGAGGAAGGAAGGAAGGAAGAACAAAGGTTGAGACTGAGAATATCTGGAGGGAGGAGGAAGAGACTTGTAAGCCAGGACCAAAAGTGGAAAAAGGAACCAGCCTTGGGGGTACAGGAATGGCGGTGGGGGTGGGGGGAATCTTGCTAGAGGGAATAGCATGAGCTGTGGCCCTGGGCAGGAAAGGGCCCAGTTTGCTCAAAAAGCTGATGTGGTTGGAAGCTGGCAAGCAAGCGATGGGGAGAGAGCTGTTGGAGATGAAATTGAGAGGTAGAAGGGACCAGATCCTGTCGGGCCATACAAGAAATTCAGACTGGATCTCTAAGTGTAGTGAAAACCAGACGAAAGGTTTTAGGTGGGGAGTGACAACATGGTGAGCTGGGGTCAAGAGTAGAGACCACAAGACCGTCTGGAAGGCAGTTTTGTTAGTCCAGGTGAGAAGGGATGATGGACAGCAGGGATTGGAAAAAGTGGTTTGAGAGATCAAGGTGATATTAACAGGATTCCTGATGGATTGGACAGTGGGAGTGGGGGCAGTGAGGAGAAAAGGGAGGAATCACAGGAGAGCCCCATTTCTGGCCTCGTACCTGGTGGTCTGTATAGATGGGGACAGGCTCAGGGAGAAGTCAATTTGGCCCAGGAAAGATGTTTTGAACATAAGGAGTTTCGGTACCTGACATGCTTGTGGAAACACTGAGGAGGCAGTTGCATATATGAGTTTGGAGCTTAGAAGAGAGGTTGGGGCCAGGGACATGCATCTGCAAAGCTTTAGCATACAGATGGTGTTTAAAGCCCAGAGGATGATGGGATGAATGAGTTGCCAAGGAAGGAGGGCTCAGGGCTGAGTGTGCCAGGCTCAGCTGTCTTGAAAGTACTGAGAGGGTGACTGACCAAGGACAGAAAGTAGAGGTTGCTGGTGATGTTGACAAGCCCTCCACTGTGACAATTATTTGAATTTGTTGAGACTTCAGTCCCTTGATCTGACCACCTTTACACCAGCCATCAGCCCCTCCCATCTTTCCTTCACTCCTGGCTTTGCTTAGATTCACAGCTCATCGTAATAATGCCCTGTGGAGGGGTCACTGGGCACAACCCTGGCTGCCTGACTTCTTTGAGCACCTAAGCAGCCACATGATGCTAGAGAGACATATTGGGTGGACTGGTTTCCCGTATAAGTGCATATCTCAAAGAGGCCCATGGCATTTGCCAAGGCTCCCACCCAGACTGCTCCTTCTCAGGCTTATCCACTGTCAGCAGATGCCCTCATGTTTCATGGAGAAATAGAAGCCATCAGATGGGGACTTGTTGCTTGTGCACCACATCTCCTTGCTACCTGCATCTGCACTTCTGTCCTCAATTGCAGTGGGTCCACCCATTGGGCCTCTGGACAACCATCTCCTTTCCTTACCTTCAGAGACTTTGCCCTGCCATTATCTGCTTTCCTTCTTGTACCACTAACTCCCCCTTTTATTCTACCTTTTCCAGCAGTTTGCACAGCCCAGGCTGGGTTATGCTAAGAGCAAGTCTTGGTTCTCTAGTCTCCTTTGTTTCACTTTCTCTGAAACTGATGTGAGGCAGCTGCACCATGAGGTCTTGGGAGAGTATCAGTGCTTCAAGGGGGTGGCCTCTGGTGTCAGGCCCCCTTCCAGTCTCAGCACCACCACTTCTTAGCGTTCTCTACTATTAAGCAATTCTGTAGCCTCTCTGGCCTCACTTTCCTCTTCTGTACAATGGGGACAATAGTGCCTGCCTAGGGGAGCACTGAGTGGCCCTCTGAGATGCTGTGGGGGGGCCAAGCCTTGTGGGTGGTGCCCCCGCTGCACCTCAGGCTGGGTGTCACTCCCCAGGCTGTTCAGCTGGGCACTCCTGCGATTCCTGAATTGCCTCTTCCTGAATGTGCAGCTCCACAAGGGGCAGATGAAGATGGTCCACGAGGCTGCACAGGCGGTAAGGACCACCCTCCACTGGGATAGGGATGGCAGGAGCAGAGGCTAGACCAAGCCCTTAAGTTGGGACTAGCCTCATCAGCTGGTGGGAAAAATCCAATGCTGTTTGATGACCTTCTCTTCATGTCTCACGGTCCTGCTCCCATGGGGCTTCCTCTAACATCTTTTCATCATGGTCTTAGCAACCATTACGTCAGTGCATTACCTTAAAAGTTATTGAAAGACTCCTCTACTTTTGGGAAAAGTCCTTAGAGAAAGAATTATTCAGCTGAACCAACCCTCCCTCCTTCCCTCCTTGCCTCCCTCTGGGGCTGCCCTGGGGTCTGGAAGTGCTGGGTGTGGAAGCTTCCTGTGTCTTCAGGGTGGGGCAGGTTGGCACTTCCCTCTGGCTCTTCCTGGTGCAGGGCTTGCCGCTCATCCTCCTCTCTACTCACAAGTCACTCCTGGATGGGATCCTGCTCCCCTTTGTGCTGTTCTCCCAGGGCCTGGGTGTGCTCCGTGTGGCTTGGGACCCCCGCACCTGCTCCCCTGCCCTCAGGTAAGAGCCTTGTGCCACTAGACATACATGAGAGAAGTCCCAGGCTGGAGCAGGGGTGTGTATGGGGCTGTGCTGGTCTCTTTGGGGCCTCTGTGCACCTGGCCATATGCCAGCCCAGCCCGTGTGGCTCAGATGGAGGGTCAACCATGGGTCCTAGAGCCATGGCTGGCTTCAGAGTGTTCAGGCGGGCTCTGGGTAGGCCAAAGCTCTCACTAGCCTCTTGCTCAGTCTCATCTCTGGAGTCTCTTTCCTCATCAGGCTCTGCCTTGTGCTCCACAGAGCTCTGCTGAGGAACCTTGGGGGGCTTTTCCTACCGTCAGAGGCCAACCAGTCCCTGGACAGCTCTGAGGGGGTCCTTGCAAGGACCGTGGTCCATGCGGTGAGTGTCCCCAGTGTTTATGTGTGGGGCCAAGAGGACAGGGGTCTGTTTCTGCTCTGGTCTTGACACCCACCCCTCTTCTTCCCATTCCAGGCCATGGAGCAGCTGCTGGTGAGTGGGCAGCCCCTGCTCATCTTCCTGGAGGAGGCCCCTGGGATCCAGGGGCCACGGCTGTCAGCCCTGGGCCAGGCCTGGCTGGGACTGGTGGTGCAGGCAGTCCAGGTGGGCATTGTCCCAGATGCTATGCTGGTGCCAGTAGCCGTCACCTATGACCTGGTTCCAGATGCGCCACGTGATGTACACCATGTAAGACCCTCCTGCCCCTGGGGACAAGTAGACACCAGCTCCAGACAGGAGGCACAGTATTGTTAGGGCTGGGGTCAAAACTGGGGTGTGTATGAAGAAATTCTCCCTGTAGTCATCATCCTGTGGCCCAGGAGAGGTGGCGTACTCAGCCTCTCCCTCCCTGCAGGCCTCGGCTCCCCTGGGGCTGTGGAGAGCAGCTCTGGCCATTCTGTGGAGCCTGCGCAGCTGCTGGGGCTGTGGCCGCCGTGTCTGCGTCCGCGTGCATCTTGCCCAGCCCTTCTCCCTGCAGGTATGGAGCTAGATGAACAAGGCTAAGAGTGCCTAGGGTCTGTCCCGGGGCATCTCACAGTCTGGCCTCAAAGCAACTGCAGGGATAGCCTTACCCTACCCCAGGTGGGTTGTGTGCAGGTCTCTTGGCGGGCCAGAGCAGGCCACCTAAGAACCTTGTCCTGGGCAGGAATACACCAGCAACACCAGAAGCTGCTGGGGCAGCAGGCAGACCCTGGAGCAGCTGCTGCAGCCCATCGTGCTGGGCCAATGGTAGGGGCAGGGGAGTGTGTGCACTTGGGGGCAAGGCAGGCAGCCCCTTCAGCATCAGCTTGTGTAGCTGACCCCCCCCCCCAGCAGCCTTTCCTTGGGTCACCTGGAACAGTACCAGGCACTTGCCTTGCCAACAGTCTGCATGTGGCATGTGGCACACAGGCCTGGAAGGGGCTGGGATGGGAAAAATGCTGTCACCTTTGAGAAAGCCCTGGGGTTTTCTGCAATTGTTTCTAGGTGTGGTCCTTTCATTCTATGATCTATGTCTATTCCAGTACTGTTGTCCCAGACACTGAGAAGGAGCAAGAGTGGACCCCAGTAACTGGGCCTCTGCTGTCCCTCAAGGAAGAGGACCAGCTCCTGGTCAGGAGGCTGAGCCGTCACATCCTGAGTGGTGAGGGTAAACTAGATCTGGGCCTTTGGGGGTGGGTCTCTGAGCGGTCCCTTCTCCCTGTGGGATGGCCAGTTGTTGGGACCCTCTGTTCCAAGTGTGTGTCTGCCCCTGAGCCACCCTCTCTCTGTGGCACACTTGGGATATTCAAAGAAGAGTGGAACCCTCCCTCTGCCCCCAAGAAGTGGGGCAGCCAGGGAGAGCATGAGGGAGCAGCTGAGTAGACACATACAGCCAACTGAGCCGAGGAGGATGAGCTGGGTTGATGCCTGGGCTGTAACCACCTACCCAGGGTCACACCCAGCCTCGCCTCGGGCTCATTACCTCATCTCTCTGAGCTTGAGTCTCCTTAGCTGTAAATGGGGATGGTGTTAACTGAATGGAGTAATGCATGTAAGGGGCTTAACACTGTGCCTGCACAGGGAGGCTCTTGCAGCATTCTGTTATCTTCTCAAGTGCCCCTTTTGTGGTGGAGACTGGGTTGGTGGGTGGGCACTGCAAGATCCAGGGAAGGCCCCTGAGCTGTTGGCCTGGCTCTCAGCATATGCATGATAAATGCCAATTCTTGGGGCCTGCTTTCCTCCTCCCTGGGGTGGAGTTGGAGCTTGCCAGGTGATGGAGGGACCAGGCTCCTGGGCCTCAACCTCTGACCAGTATCCCACTCCGGCCGCAGCCAGCGTGGCAAGCTCGGCAGTGATGAGCACGGCCATCATGGCCACACTGCTGCTGTTCAAGCACAGGAAGGTAGGGTGCAGTGTGGTGGGAGCTGGGGGTTGGGGGTGTGGCCCTCCTGCTCAGCCTTGCTCTGCCCACCCAGGGCGTGTTCCTGTCGCAGCTCCTGGGGGATTTCTCCTGGTTGACTGAGGAGGCACTGCTGCGTGGCTTTGATGTGGGCTTCTCTGGGCAGCTGCGGTGCCTGGTGCAACACACCCTGAGCCTGTTGCGGGTGCACGTGGCCCTGCTGCGCATCCACCAGGGGGACTTGCTGGTGGTGCCACGGCCTGGCCCAGGCCTCACGCACCTGGCACGCCTGAGTGCTGAGCTGCTGCCTGCCTTCCTGAGCGAGGCTGTGGGTGGTGAGTCCTGAGGGCTTAGGGTGGGGGGATGTGTGTTTAGGGGTGAAGGGAATGGCTCCCTGCTCATGCTGGCCCCTCTTCCCCCAGCCTGTGCTGTGAGGGGACTGCTGGCAGGCAGAGTGCCGCCTGAGGGGCCCTGGGAGCTGCAGGGCATAGAGCTGCTGAGCCAGAATGAGCTGTACCGCCAGATCCTGCTGCTGGTACATCTGCTGCCACAAGACCTGCTGCTGCTGCAGGTCAGTGCCCCCCCACCCCCGCTCCCAGCCCCCAAGCTCAGCTGGGTCCTGGGCCTTCCCTGCTTGATTGTGGAAGGTAGCCCATCCCTGCCTGAGCCCTACCCTTAAGACCTCGTGTTGTGGTAGGTTTGGCCTTGCCCTGCCTCTGGCCAGGCCCCTGCCTATGTGCCTGGCTCTCCTGAGGCCATATGGGTACCTCTTTCTCCCCAGCCCTGCCAGTCGTCCTACTGTTATTGTCAGGAGGTGTTGGACCGTCTCATCCAGTGTGGACTTCTGGTTGCTGAGGAGGTAGGCAGGGCAGTTGCAGACAAAGCCCCTGCCTAAGGCCTGACCTCCTGCAGCCTCCCACCCTGAGTGCCAGCTGCCCCAGGCTCCTCTTCTGCTCCGAGTGTGCTGTGGGGGTGCAGCCCCTGGCCTAGCAGAGAAGCCTCCACCACTGTGCCTTGGGATATGACCACATCTGCCCTGGGCCCATATGTGTCTCTCAGGAAGGACTGGACATGTGTACCTATGAGGCTCTCTGCACACCTCCTATGCCCGTATTTCTTGTTCACAGGGCTGTGGCCCTTGAGGGCAGGTGCTCACTTCCTCTCACCCTGCAAATTGCCCCAGCAGGTGCTATGACCTGGCCTGGATCTAGGCATCCTTTTGGGCTCCCTAAGTCTGTTTTTACTGTTTTCACCTGCATTACCTGGTTTGGGGGGTGTAGCGCTGATCCCTGGCCAGCCTGTCAGGGACCAATGGCTCCCACGGTCCCCAGACCCCAGGCTGCCAGCCAGCCTGCGACATAGGGCGACAGCGTTTGAGTTCAAAGCTGCTGTGGAAAACCAGCGGGGACTTTACTGATAGCGACAGTGACGACTTCATGGAAGCCGAGGGCCGGTACTTCAGGGTGAGTTGGGAGAAGCTACCCTGGGAAGGAGGTGGTAGGGAGGCAGTGGGGAGCTGCCCTCACCCTGGTTTGTCCCCTTCCAGCTCAGCCAGCAGTCGCGCTGCCCTGACTTCTTCCTCTTCCTCTGCCGCCTGCTCAGCCCGCTGCTCAAGGCCTTCGCACAGGCTGCCACCTTTCTCCACCAGGGACAGCTGCCCGATACTGGTGAGGCCCTCGCTTCCCTTGCAGTCCTCAGGGCAGGGGCTCTGCCTGTGTAGGGCCCTGGGTCTAGGTCTTCTCTCTTCTGCAGAGTCGGGCTACACAGAGCAGCTGTTCCAATTCTTGCAGGCCACTGCCCAGGAAGAAGGGATCTTTGGTGAGTTCCAAGCAGCCAGCCCAGGCTCTGGGAGGCAGGGGTGGGTTTGCTGGTGGCTGCTGCCCCCTGCTGGGCAGTGACAGCCCAACTCCAGGAAGATGGTCTTCAGTCCGGTCTGAGCCCTATCCCTGGATTGTTCCTTCTTTAAACAAGAGGAAGAGAGAAGCCTGTGCCCAGTGGCTCCCTGCCTTCCCTCCCCAGAGCCTTCATTTCTCTTCTCCCTCTAGAGTGTGCGGACCCAAATCTTGCCATCAGTGCTATCTGGACCTTCAGAGACCTGGGGGTAAGAGGGGCCCGTGTCACCATCTGTCTCCCTGCTTCTACCCTGATAGAGCTGCTTAGGGAAACCCAGCTATGTCCCCCACCCCCATCCCATGGGGCTGGCCCCAATGATGCCTCACTAAGACCCTGGGATTCACCTGATATCTCCCAGGAGTAGATGTAGTGATGGTAGGTTGGAGAAGGCTGTGTGGTTTTCCTGCCCCTCTTGGTCTCCCAAACCACTGCCTCATTCTACTCACAGGCGGCTCACTGGGGGTTGGTTTGAGAGAGATGAGGTAGCATTTGCACTCACACACTGAGGCCTGTGGTACCAGAGGTCTCAAGGTAGGTTTCTGGGGGACAGGTTTAGCTCCTGGGACCTGTGGGCAGTCCCCATGGTGAGGGAACTCACAGCCCGTCTCCATGGCCCAGGTGCTGCAGCAGATGCCCAGCCCTGAAGGCCCTAGGCTCCACCTGTCCTCTGCATTTGCCAGCCGGGACAATCAGGAAAAGCTGGAACAATTCATCTGGCAGTTCATCTGTAGCTAGAACTATGGGACAGAGCCTGTGCTGAGACTTCTCAGCCCCAGAACACAGCTGCATCTGGGAGCTAGACGAGCCTGTGCTGAGACTTCTCAGCCCCAGAACACAGCTGCATCTGGGAGCTAGACGACTGAGAGGAAGCTGCAAACCCTTAGCTGGACTATAAAATCTTTGAGGTTTGATTGTCTCTTGCTGTCTTTTGCTTTCTCCATCCTCAGGTATGATAAAAAGGGTACTAAAACAAGTCTCTTTCCCCAAGTCTGGCAGTATCTTTCTGGTGTGCATCCTTCTCCACCCCTTTGAAAATGCCCCATCTCGCCCCATGAAACAAACCCTAAAAAAAAACAGTAGCAGAAGCCCAGCTGCTGCTCTGGCTTGACAGATTTATTGAGGAGCACTCTATCTTTCTCCCTTCCTCCTAGAAGAGCCTTGGGGGGGCTGCCAACAACCCATGTCTGGCCTTGGGGGGGCTGCCAAGAACCCATGTCTGGGTATTTCCCTGTGCTGGTCTGAGTGGGAGCAGGTGCCCACATCTTGTTTTAAGTACAGGGTCTGTGCAGGAGCCATCACATCACCTTGTTGATGATGACACCTAGTTCTTCAATCTCACACTGGACTTCATCTCCCTTCTGCAACAGAGCAGGCTGTGAGAAGTTGAGCCCTTTACTCTCTCTCTCTCTCTCTCTCTCTCTCACTCACTCATTCTCAATCTCTCCCCCCACCTCCGACACACACACATACACAAGGCTGAATTTCTCAAGTCTGAGCCAACCTGCCAGGCCTTCTGGGTCCTTGCTCCCTTTCTTCTTTTTAGCTAACGTACCTTGAGGAAGACAGGAGGTTTTCTGAACAGACCAACACCTGGTGGGGTCCCAGTCAGGATGACATCCCCTGGGTAAAGAGTGACAAACCTGGGGCAAAGCAAAAGGAACAGGTGAGACCAGCAGCCGAGGAGGCCACAACCAGGGATGAAGGGCTAGGCTCAGCCTCCAAGTGTGTGTGTGGGGGGGCTGGCCAAGACAGGCTCTGTTCCACTCACCGGGAGACCCATGCTATCAGCTCTTCCGTCTTAAATACCATCTGACTGGTGTTGCTGCTCTGGACTACCTCCCCATTCACCCGGCAGCAGATCTTTAAGTTGTGTGGATCTGAAATGCAAAGTTCCCCTCAACTTCTTTCCCATATTTAGAAAAAAACTGTAGGGAGGCTTTGTGACTTAACAGGCAAAAGGACTTTGACTGTGCCCACTTCAATTCACTACTCTACCCTGGAACTTTCTATATAGACTTGGCCTTCTCAGGTCTCCCTGCATCCCCACCACCCAGCAGAGCATCAGGCAATAGTCGTGTGAGTTAAGTCGTGTGACTTTCAAGGGGGAGAGAAAAATGCCTGGGGCTTTTGCTTCAAAGAAATGGATGTCTGTCTACAGCAGAAGCTGACAAGTGTAGATTTAAAAAATGACTCAGCATCAACAAAGCAACAGGGCAATGGCACAAGCAGGGACAGTGAAGCTACATGTACCTGAAGCTGGCAGGGGATGGCTTCCTCAAACTAGTCTCCTGGCCAACTGGCACCTTTTAGCTTTTTTTTTTTTTTGACCCATTAGGGGATTGCGACCCTTGGCATGGTGTTGTCTGCACCACGCTCAACCAATGAGCGCACCGGCCATCCCCATATAGGATCCAAACCTGCAGCCTCGGCGCTACCAGCACGGCACTCTCCTGAGTGAGCCACGGGGCCGGCCCGCTTTTAGCTTTTTTGATGGTGGCCTTTGTGTTCTACACCCTCCTTAGGTAGAGCAGCTGGAATACCACTGAGGTGGTTTTTCCTGAGGACTCTGACTGTATGGGTGCTGCAAGGCACTGGTGCCCTTGGTGTCTTCCCCACCCCCAATGGCTTTGGGTGGCTGCGTTCTGCTCTCTTAGCCACTGCCTCCCTCCAGGCTCACTGTTCTTGCTTCATGCAGTTGGTGTTTACACAGTGGCTGGGCACAGTCAGTTGGTGCTCTTACATCTCCCTTATCTTGGAAAATGCACAGGCTTTGTGACAGCCATTCTCCCCAGCACTCAAAGGCCGGCTTTGCTTTCTTTCAACTTAAAGACTATTCCAGATGGTGGCAGCAAGGGGAAGCCTGACCCACCCATCAGTGCAGAGTTGTTTTTTGTATTCACTTCCTGAATGCAGTTCCACGACCTCTGCAGTTCTGTTCCCCCTCTTGGGACTTGGGGCTTGGGAAGGAAGCCCATGGGAGAGCCCACAGCTGAGGCCGAGACTTGCCCTCTATGGAATCAGCAGCCAATAGGCAGTTGGGGAGGGTGGGCTCTGCACGTAGCAGTGCCCGCACTCCTGCCCCCTGGAGTGCTGCTTTCTCCTGATGCTGAGGTATCTGTGCAAAGGCAGGTACAGTGGGCAAAGACCAGGGACCTACCTGCTATACTGTCCTTGGTCACCAAAGCAGGGCCCAGGGGGCAAAAGGTGTCGAAGGTTTTTCCCAGCAGCCACTGCTTCCCGTTGCGTCCTATTTGCCAGTCACGAGCACTCACATCATCAGCCACAGTGAAACCAGCCACGTGAGCCATGGCATCTGTGGCCTATGGGGGGAGGGGTTTGGCCTGATAGGTTAGATCACAGATGACACTAATTCCTACACCAAAGGATCTCAAAGCCTTTATCCCATGTTAATAGGTAGAGCTAGCCAAAGGTGGTAGGCAGGGGACAAGGCAATGTCAGGGAGCAGGTGGGTGCCAACCATTCCCAGTGTCAGGGACAGCTGACCACTGTGTGGTGAGCAAGGTCAGCACTAGCAGAGGTAGAAGCTGGGACCTCTGTTCCACTCTGGCCTGGGAGCCCACACCTTCCACCTCACCTTGATGTGCTTGCCTTTCTTTCCAATGACCACGGCCAGCTCCACCTCCCAGTCCACCTCCTGTAGAGTAGGAGAGGAGCAGTGAGCTGCCGTGGTTCTGGGGCCTGTTTCCAAGGTGAGAGGCTGCTCACTGTGCCTCATGGCCTGAGCCTCTGACAGTGTGGCTTGGCTGGTGGCTCACATTTGCAATCCCCAGGAACCAGAGCTGAGTGAATGACAGGGCAGGTGTACTTTGGGCAGTGCACTGGATGCAGGCACAGCTCCCCACCGTGACTGTAGAAGAGCAACACATAGCTAGGGGATTGAGTTTAAAGTCACTCCTGATACCTTCATCAAAGGATAAATACCAAGTAGTACTTAGCAATATGTAATCCTACTGTGTGCCAGGCACTATTCTAAGTGCTTTAATTATTAACTCACTTTAATGATAACAAGAAAAAGACCAATATCCCCAAATAAATCTGAGCAAAGGGCTTGAATAAGCAGTTCACAAAAATAAATCCACATGGCCAGAAAACATGAAAATATGCTCAGCCTCTCCCATAATCAGCAAAATGCAATTGCAAAATAGATACAATTTAGTCTTTCAAATTGGCTGCTATTTCTAATGGTAATAACCAGAGTTGGTACACCTGACACCCAGATATTGGTCTCTAATACCACTCCCCACTAAAAGGAACTAGGTTCCTTGAGGAAATGACTAATTTCATGCCCAAGACAGAGGTTACAAGATGAGCCTGGAATATCCTGGCCAGAAAGAAAGAAAAAGTGCTCAAAGTGACAAGGATGGGAACCAAATGAAGGCCTCTACTGGCCAAAGGACGTCATCTGAATATCAAAAAGAATATAAGTGATGGACTATAAGTGAATAAAAATCAGGATTTCAGTGATACCAAAGGTGTGAAAGTAAGAAAAGGAGGCAGCTTTTCTTCACAGAATGCCAGATAATAAAAATAGAAGGCATAATAAGTCATCTTTCTCCAACCTGCAATGCAATAATGGATTCAGGTAAGGATGGCTACAGGGTCCCTGATGAAAAGCTGGGGATCAACAAGACAAGCACATGATCTCACACTACCACCCTACCTAGGTTATTAATTACAACAATGAAAATATAGCTTGACAATGGAGAGATCTAATGGATATCAAGTAAACCAAGTGGTCAAACTTTATGAGATGCAGAGGGAAGTCCACAGCTCCTGTGTAGAACTCTTGACAGTGTGGGACATGCTGTGAGACAACTTGACTGGATTCTTTGGAAAGTCGGTGTCATGAAAGAAAAGGGCAGAGGAATTATTTGAGATCAGGTGTTGACAAGCTGTGGCCAGCTCACTGCCTGATTTTATAAATAAAAGTTCTACTGGAACTCCACCATGTTCGTTCAATTATGTGTCGTCCTTGGTGACTTTTACACAACAGCAGAGTTGAATTGTTGCAACAGAGACCATATGGCACTCAAAGCCTAATATCTGTTAACTGGCCCTTTAAGAAAAAGTCTGTAGGACTCTGTTCTAGATTAAAACCATTAAAGAAACATAACCAAATACAGTGTGTGGCCCTGATTGATCCTGGATCAACAAACAAAAAAGTAACCAAATTAAAAATCATCTTTGGGGCAACTGAGAGTATTCTCGATCAGGAATGGGGACAATTGGAGTATATATTAGATATTATTCATGTTAATTTTCTTAGTTGTCATAGTGGTATTGTGGTCATGCAGGCCATTGTCCTTATTTTTAGGAGATGCATGATTAA
This sequence comes from Cynocephalus volans, assembly GCF_027409185.1. NCBI lineage: Eukaryota > Metazoa > Chordata > Mammalia > Dermoptera > Cynocephalidae > Cynocephalus > Cynocephalus volans. The sequence continues at coordinate 90,773,832 of NC_084473.1, read as the reverse complement.
GTTTTTATGAGTGAACAGTCTTAATGCCTGCAATTTACTTAGAAAGGTCCTCTCTCCCACCCCATCCCCCAAAAGTGTACGTGTATGTGGGGGTGGGGAGCAAATATGACAAAATGTTAACACTGAAACCAAGTGAAGAGTATATGAGTGTTCATTGTATTATTTTTTCAACTTTTTTATAATTTCCAAAACATTTCTAAAATAAAAATTAGAGAGAAATGTTAACCAGTGTTAGTAAGGGTACATACACTGCTGGTGAGTGTGTAAATTGCTTTTACAACTTTTTTGAAGGTCAATTTGGCAGAATTTCTCATAAGTTTTGAAACGCTGTCTATAGTTTGACACAGACATTCAAATTCTAAGAGTTTATTCCAAGGAAATACTCATGTATTAATGGATGTGCAAAGTCTTTTCTATAAAGGTATGTTCATTGCAAAATTGTTTATAGAAGCCAAAAACTGGAAACAATTTAAGTAATAAAGTCCAGCAATAGGGGTCTAGTGAATAAATTATGGATACTGGTACAACATAAAACTATGTAGTAACTTAAAATATTTCAGGGAGAATATTTAATGGCATGAAAAAATATTCTTGATGGAGTCTTGAGGAAAAGGTAGGTATATACAGTATAAATATATACAGGAATAGAAAAACACTGGAAAGATAAACAGCAAAACAATATTGCAAGCACTGCGTAGTGAGAATATGAATGATTTTTAATTTTTTTTTTTACATTTATTTGTAATTTATTAATTTTCTACAATGAAGGTAAGTTACTTTTGTAATCAGGAAAAAATGTAAGTTCATATTTTTCCAGGCCATTGTTATTTCTGTACGATCACCTGCAGTTTCTGTTTAACGCACTACTGAGTGACAGGTGGCTCCTGTGAGCTATATGTTGAGCTCTGAACACCCTTGTGATGGGACCCAGTAACTTGGTTGGGGGACAGCAGGGAGGCACTGACCTGGCTCTCAGGCGGGAGGACGACCTCATCGTAGGGCCCCACGATGGCGCTGGGAAACTTGCTAAAGATGATGGGCTCCTTGGGCACGGGCACGTTCTGTTCTTTGCAGTGGTCCACATAATTCATGCCCACACACACCACCTTGTCTGGCCGCGTGACTGGGGCCAAGAAGGTCACGTCTGACCGTGGTAATACTGGCAACTGAGCAGCCAAAGCTCTGTAGAGACCAGAGCAGGAGAGAGGGGCTGGCTGAAAGCGAGCTGGCAGTCCCATAGCAGGCTGAGGAGATGATGCAGCAGCTACAAGTTTTGCTTTTTAAAGCATATTTTCTAGATCTCTCAATCATCAGAGTCAACATGAAAATCAAGCCCCACTCCTGTCCTTTGATATCAGAGCACTGTTTGTTATTTATCCAGTTTCCTTCCCCCCAATAGGTAATTCATGTCTATGTAAGAGATTTCAAAAGGTACGAATGGGAATAAATAGAAAGGTCTCTCTCTTGCCCCTCCTAGTCACCCCATTCCCTTCCTTGGAGACCACCACAGTGCCCTATATGGCTCTTCACAGCTACCCTATGGACACTCTTCTCCTACCCTTTTGTATGCAAATAATAGCACACTACACACACCTTTTTAAAAACTTAATATATTTTGGAGATCTCTCCATGACAATATATAGAGGGCTTTCTCTTTTTTCCCTATGGCTGCACATTACTGCACTGTAGATACACCCAATTCCCTAATAAGAGATGTGTAAGTTGTTTCCAATCTTGCAAAAATATGACAGTATGGGAACATAGTGTCACTGACACAATGTGCTGTCAAACATTTGTATTTATGCCAACTTAACTTGTGAAAATGAAATCTTAAAATGGTTTTAAGTTAGTGTTCATCAGCTGTTCAGACCAGATTCCATAGGGCTCCTGACTTCAGGGACACTCCTACCTAATCTAGCCCAAACCCAGGAACCAACTATCTTGGAGAAAAGATCTTTGCAGTGTTCTCTCCTCTAAGGAGCCAGGAGTTTAAATCACTCCCCCACAATGCCTCTTAGGACCCCCGTCCCAGACCCCTCAGGCAGGCAGGGACTTAATCCCCTGTGGAAGGCAGTGTGATACATACAGTCCTGGCCCCACCACCAAAGGTGTGGCCTTGGGACAGTTAATCACCCTCTTTGGGCCTCAGTTTCCCCCACTGTAAATTGAGGATGTTGTATGAGATTTCAAAGGCTCTTCACTAAGTGAACAGGTGAGAAAGGAAAGGTAGAGTTACCCTGTTCCCTTGTAAGTCAGCTATCTGCTGGCTCTGTTTCCCAGGGCAAAGATGGGGGTGGGAGGAGGGTGGGGGTGGGGTAGCAAGGAAGCTGCTTTGGGGTGATACTGCCTGCTGACTTACCTTCTTGCCACTGAGAGGGCTGCCTCTCCCAGCTCCAGGAACTGCATCATTGTCTTAGGGAGTGTGGGGTCAAAGGCATTGAGGTCAACGACCCCTCCACCGTTCCCTGACTCCAGGCCCAAGTGAGGCCCTGTCAGGTGGGGTGCCTGGAACTGCACCAGTCTCATGTCTCTGGAGGGTTGAAAAGGCGACTTCTGAGCCTGCAGCAGAGCCGTGAGCAGCCTCCTTCTACCAGAGACCAGCATCAGAGCCTAGGGAGAAAAAAGACCAGGGGACACAGGAATTCTAGAACCATCATCAGGATCCTCAAAGTTCCTCAAGTCACAGACCAAGTCCCTTTGCCCCCATCAACTGTTCCTGGCACACCACATGGGAAGTGGTACAGATTTGTAAGTTATTTCAGCCTGCTATGCTTCATAAGGCGAAACATTTTTAAAAGAGCAACTCCTTCATGCCAGGCACTAAGCCAGTCCCAGGAATTCCGGCGTCCCGTCGACAAGTGTTCTCTGAAAGTTTACAGTGTGCCTGGCACTGCTGTAGGCATTGGGGAAACAACGTAGGTCAGACAAACTTAGCCCTGCTATCTTGCTTGCAGGGGAGGCAGATGTTAACAACTGATAAAAAATAAGATTCAGCTATCGAGACTGATACTGTGGAGATAATCAGGGCCTTACCTTTTTCTAGCTCCTTGAGGAAGGGATGTGAGCTGTTCTGGCCTAAAATGATCAGAACTAGGAATTAGCTAAGAGTGGCAGCCCCGCATGGGCCGGTGGCCACTGCTGAAACGGGCTTCACAGCTGCCACAAGAAATTTTTTAAATGCTAATTTGATCTGGTGACCCTCCTAATTAAATGCTTTCCACTGCTTACACGATTAAGCCAGAACCTCTAGCAGGCTGTCCTAGCCTTCTAGAAGCAGGCCCCCACCTGCCTCTCTAGATGGTAATTACTTAGTTTCTCCCACTGGAACACAGGATGCCAGAGGGAAGAGGCTGCAGGCAAACAGTGGGGCCCAGGCAGGACAGGCATCATTCAGCTGTCTCCTCCCCGGTTGAGGGGCCACATTTGTCTCTTTTGCTGGAGACCACAGTGCCCAGCACTTTGCCTGGTGCACCGAATACTCTTAGTGACTCTTTGTTGAATTAATATATGACAGAATAGGAGTTTGACTTTTCACTACTTGGGAAAGCTTGGAGACTTTCAACCTTGGGAGACATGGCCATGCCTTCCCTCCTCTAATCACCTAGAAGTATCAACAGGGCTCGGGTCCTATTTTGAATTGCAGGATCCACTTAAATACAAAACCCCATTCTCTTATTTTGGTCTTAATCTAAGTCTGGCCTCCATTCCTTACTACATAGTCCCTCTCCTGCATGGTTCCTTGTTTGTTTTTTTTTAGCAGCTGGCTGGTACAGGGATTGAACTCTGGACGTTGGTGTTGGTTCTTTGTTTATACAATAGCCCTTTAGGCCTCAAAAATGTAGAGGTAGCTCTCTGAGCCCCATAGTCTAGGTCCTCACCTGGATGATTCAATTGGCCTTGTCCATTAGGTCACCACTGTGTTGGCCTGCAAGTCTGACCAGAAAACCAGAGGTTTTGAGTCTCCTGCCTTGCTGTCTTACACAAACACAAACTATGCCGCTGTCAAAGGGCTGTTTGAGCCAAAATGCATGTGCTCAGACATCCCACACTAAAATAGCAGTAATTGCTCCCACTGAATGCCAAGTATTATGTCAAATGCTCTACCTACAATGTCTGATTTAATTCTCTTGATAACTGTGGAAGGTAGGTATTGTTAGCTTCATTTTACAGATGACAACAACTAAGGCTTACAGAGGTTAAGGGATTTGCCCAAGATCCCATGGTCATAGAGCTAAAAGGAAAGAGCTGGGATTTGAATCCAAGTCAAAGTGACATTGAAGTCCTTGGTTCAGAAGCTTGGTGTTGTGCAAGTAAGATAATCCAACTTCAACCCCCCCCCCTCCGCCCGGGGGCACTTTAGCCCATAAGGTTGTCATGAAAAGTAGGGACCTCCAACAGAGATCCTCCAAAGGCCCTATATGCCCTCAGCCATGCCTGGGGAAACTAGGCACCCGTTAGCTGCTGCCTCAGGGATAAGGCTGGTCATCTGCTCTCTAAGATAACCTTAGGCCCCATTGACTGTGCCCTTCCCACATGACAGGCACATGCAGGTTCATTCCACCCTTACAGGAATCCCCTCAGATAGAGCGCCCCCATTTTACAAAAAGGGGCACCGAGGCTTAAAGAGGTCAAGGGTATCTGCCAAGGACGGTCAGAAGGTGGTCCCAGTGCTTCTGCACTAACCACTATGCTGCAAAGCCCCGGCTCAATCCCACTCTGCAAAAGGGCCCTTAAGCGAAGAGGCAGCAACATGTGGAAACAGCACAAGCATCGCAGCCTGAGACGTGGGTTTGTCCCCGTCTTACCCTCGTCCCACCGTCCCCTCGCCTGGAACCTAAGCCAGTTTCTCAGTTTCCCTATATGCCCAGCTCCGTCCCCTGCAGTCAGCGGAGGCTCACGAGTGTCCTCCCCACCCGCCCCACCCGTGTGTGGGAAGAAGCTGGGGAGCTGAGTCCAGTCCTGCCCCTCGCAGGAGGCAGGCGCGGGAGAGCCCTCGCTCCTCCCGGCTAGGCCCAGACCCCACCTACCTGGCTGCGGCGGCTGGTCCTACCAGGCACCCTGCGCTGTAACGTTAGGGCTCTCGGGCCGGGGGCCAAAGGCGGCGGGCGCCCGGACACTGGCACCGCTGACTGCGACCAGCCCCGGGTACTACGGCTGCGCGGGCCCCGAGCGGCTCTCCGGATAAGACGCTAGAGAAGCGGGCGCGCCCCGGTGACGTCACAGGACGACGGCCAATGGAAGGGCGCCTCCTTCTGTCCCGGAAGCCGACCCCGAGGGGCGTGCCCAGCGCTGGAGGGTAGGTAGTCTCCGTGACCTGCCTTCTGGCCTCCGGGCGTCGTCGAGGCGCCTAGGGCGCACGTTTTCAAGAGACATTCACACTCAGGGCGACCCTGGGCTTGCACGAACCTGAGAGTGAGCATTTCCTGAAATTTTGCGCCCTGGACGCTTCTGTGGTCTCACCCCATTCCCGGCCCTCTTTTGGGCCAGGCACCGTTCCGATAGTTGGGCAAAAAGTGGTGGAGGAGACCAAGTCACAACACGCTGGTTGACGAAGACATATATTTTTGTCTTCTGATTTTGACATGTAATTCAGAAGGGGAGGGATGATTGCACCTATTGTACTTATGGGGAACCTGAGGCCAGAAGTGTTTTGCCCGAGATGACACAGGCTGTGAGTAGTGGTGCTGGGATTCTTGACCCCTAAGACCAGTCTTTTCACCCACTCAGCAGCCCTGTCTTCACATGTACTGTGTTGGGTGCAGGGTGGGGTAGCTGGGAAATGAGGCATAACCTCCAGTGCAGAGAACAGGCATTCCAGTGGAGAGGCAGATTGATTAACCAGAGTTCAACCCAGCTCTCCAGGCCTCTGGCATATGAAGACATGGGAGGCTCTTGGCAAGAAGTCCCCAAATTAATCAAGAACCAGATAATCAAGGGCTTCACTTGTCCCACAAAGGAGTTCGGACCTTATCTAAGCACACAGGAGGCCGGCCATTGGAAGGTCTTCACTGGAGGTGCCATAGGCAGACTTGCATTTGAGAAGTTTTCCTCTGGCCACTCCTCCAAGGAAAGATGTCCGGGAAGAGTGATGCAGGTGAGAGCAATGGGGGTTTGGTGTGTGGTGGAGGTGATGAGTGTCCAGAGATGTTCAGGCTCGATGATGACAGGAACTGGAAGTGAGAGGGAAGGAGGAACAAGGCTGACTCCTAGGTCTCTAGTATGGTAGACAGCAGTGACATTCACGGAGACAGGAGTTCTGGAGGGGCAGCAGGTCTGGGGAGAAGATGGTGAGCTCAGTCTTGGATGGGTTGCATTTAATGTGCTTGTGGGTCATCCAAAGGCCACTGCAGGGCAGGCAGTTGGAGACAGGTCTGGAGCTTGGGACTCTAGTCTGGCTTAAAGAAGGTTAGCATAGAGGTAGAAGTGGAACATGTCGGGGTGGCTGTGATCAGGGGAATGCGCTGAAGAAAACCTGGCACAAACCTTTCACCAAGCCATAGGATCCAAAGGCTTTCTGTAAATAGAAGTTATATAGTTGAAGAAAATATTTACAAAGCATATATCTGCTACAAGACTTGTATCCAAAGCATATAAAGGACTCTCGAGAGTCAGTAGATGCAAACAATCTAATTATTTAAATGGACTAAAGATTTGAACACATATTTTGCCAAAGAAGATATACGAATAGAAAATTAGGACATGAAAAGATGCTCAACGTCATTAGTCATTATGGACATTGAAATTACAACCACAGTATATACCACTGCGTGTCTACTAGAATGGCCAAAAGAGACTGATACTACCAAGTGTTGGCAAGTATATGGAGGAAACGGAACTATCATATACTGCTGGTGGGATTATAAAGCAGTACAACCATTTGGCAGTTTTTTAAAAAAGTTATACACGTACCCCATGATCTAGGCATTTTACTCCTGAGTATTGACAAGATTGAATTTTACCTTAGCCCTGTGCTCCTAGAAATAGTAAAGGTCAAGGAAGCTTTCCACCCTTTGTGTTCCGGGAAACAACTCACTGGAAAGAACTGCTCTTTACCGCAGGACGTGTATAAGGCTCCTGGTTCTCCCTTGTGTGCCCATGGCAAGGCCAGACACAGACCCTGCAGATTTCATTCTTTGTCTCATAAATGATCAGTGGGAACAAAATGCTTGTTAACCAAACTTTGGTTAAGATTCTCTCCTTCCCCAGGCACGTGAGCTTTGCCCCACCCTCAGCCTGAGCCAGCAACAGCCCTCCAGAGGACCTCCTGAGAATGGGCTGGCCACAGGGTAAGACGTTCTCAGATCTATTGTCTGATCATGTCACTCTTATTCATCTCACTTCCTCATAATGAATCTTTCTAGCCAAGTTTGTTCCTCCCTGTTCAAGATAAACTCTTTGCCTAACCTCCAGGACACTTGCAGATCTTATGGTAACTGAAGATAAATCTCTTTTGTGTAAGCCCCCACTTTGTGGTACTTTGTTATGGCAGCCCTAGCAAACTCATACATGGGCACAGTCCCCCCTTTGACTACTCTGCTTCCATTTGCACCTTTTACACATATTTCAATTCCTGTACAGCAAGAAAACAACTCTATACTCCTATATAACAATATGAGGCAATTCTTAGAAGTGAAGAACTTCTCACTGTTTCCCCAAGAGTCACTGTATCCATCTCTGGCTATATTAATTACTCCTCAAGTTCAGTAATAGTCTCCCTGAATATCCTCTAGCCTAAATTGTAACTTTAAGTCCCAACAACTTGTATATAAAATAAAAATGGGAGAGAGAAGAAGCAAATGGTTAGCATACACAAATAAACAAATACATGTAACAGTCAAGTAGAAAATATGCAAAGCTACCGCAGCTCTCATTTTTGTAATTAACTGCAAGGCTATAATTGATATTGATATATGTAATTGATAATCTCTCACTACACATTCCATATTTCCCCTGCCTTCCGCAAGAACCTTAGCTGGTTGGGGTTCTTTACCTAGAGACGTGACCTAAGCTTTCCTTCCTAAAAGTTGAGCCCTCAGTCATCCTGATTTTTTTGGTTGCTGTAGTTTTGTTTTAATTAATCTTCACTGTTGGGCGTGGAGATCCTAAGCAGTACCCCAGAGAATGAGTGCCCTGGGTTCCAGACATAGTCATTCTTGCCTCTATTGCAGCAACCATATTCCCCTTGGGAACCACCTTTCCCCATTGGAAATTGGGATCAATCACTTCAGCCAGTAGAATAACCCTATTTTTTTTGCCTGCTGATTCAGTGGCATAGGAGCCCAAAGTGATCAGGAGGCAGTGTTATCTTTCAATTCAGTGGATCTATGACTGTGTCCCCTGGTGGAAACCCTCTGCCTTTGAGTACTAGTATCTCCAAGCCAGCAGAGCTCAAAGTGGCCAGGATAGGAAGCAAAAATTCTGTGAGTGGGTTATTAGATGTAAAAGTGAGAGAAGCCACTCCCACTTCTACCCCTGGAATCCTGGATCCATGTATTCTGGCTGTAGGGGACACAGAACCACATAATTATCTCTGATTCAAGACATATACTGCATTCTGTAATATACTTGTATAACCCTACGCTTTCAAGATGTTCTGTGCCTACTAGCACCATAACTAAAAGTTCGGTGAGGTATTCCAACTTTCAATTAGACCAAATGCTTCCAGACAATGGGGCATGTGGTCAGACAAGTTTCTTCCATGCAGATGAGCCTGTGACTGCACTTCCTTTGCTGTGCAATGAGCTCCTTGATGAGATGCTGTGCTGTGCAGAATGCCAGGATAGTGGACCAGGTGATGAGTTTGTGGATGATGACACTGGCAGAGCATTATGGGCAGGGAAGGCAAATCCATATCTAGAATATGTGTCCTGCCAGGGAGAATCTTTTCCCCTTCCATGATGAAGTCCAATGTAGTCAACCAACCACCAGGGGGCCGGCTACTCCCCAAGGGGAGGGGTGCCATATCAGGGACTCAACACTGGTCTCTGCTGTTGGCAAATTGGACACTTAGCAGTGGTGCTGGCCTGATCAGCCTTGGGAAGGGGACATCCATGTTGCTGAGACCGTGCATAGACCCCATTTCTGCCACCATGGTCACTTTGTTCACAGGCCCATTGAGCAAGCACTAGCATGGCTGAGGAGAGAGCCTGACATCCACAGAGTACATCATTTTGTCACCTGATTATTGTCTCCTCTGTAGTGGATGTCCTTTGGTGGACATTCACATGTACCCAAATATCTTCACGGTCTGTGCCCATTCAGAGAAGTCCATCTACATACCTCTTCTCCGGACTTCCTTGTCACCAGTCTTCCATTTCTGTTCCTTCCAAGTCCTTGACCATCCAGCCAACCATTAACAACTGCCCATCTCTGGCCGTCTCTCACTCCAGAAAACCAAATACACTGCTCAAGGTTCTATCCACTGGGAGGGTTTTTCTTCACCACTGGCCTTCAGGGTCATCCTTGAGTGGGGTTGTCATGCTGTATATTTGTCATGCAGTGTATTTGGTTTTGGGTGGTATCAGCAGAGCGTGCAGACCCCATCATACTTGAGTTTTTTCTTCCTCAGTAAACTGACCCCACAGAACATCCCAGGAAGCCATAGGCATGGACTGAGGGAGAGGAAGTGATGCACCTGGATTTGGTGTCAGAGGAATCTGAGCCAGCTGCTTCTGCAACCCAGTTGTACCTTCTACCCCCACCCAAGCTTGGTCTCTTATCTACCATTTTCATTTGATGACAGAGTGGTGCTGCACATGTCCAACTTTATGACTGGGTGGGCCCAACAACACCCAGATTGTTTTGGGGAGCTCAGGCCACGTGATAGCCCATGGTTAGATGTTCACTCTCTACCAAAGCCCAATGGCAAGCCGGAAGCAGTTTCTCAAAATGAGAGTCATTATCTGTGGGGAAGGGTATAGACTGGCTCCAAAATCGTAGAGGTGTGTAGTATGGCGATTCTTCCGCTGGCACTTTCCAGAGGTTCCGTATTGCATGCCTATTGGCCACAGACACTTCAACTATCAACTGGCTTCTGCTTTGCCACCGTCTGATCGCAACTGCATGAGAGACCTTGAACAAGAATCCCCTAGCTGAGCTGGTGAACCGCCAACACTGTGAGGTGTAGTAATACTCAATGATTGTTATGCAGCAGTAGCTGAACACAGCAGCCTCCTGCATCCACGCAGGTCCCCTCCAATCTGGTGTCCATCCTTCAGTCAGAGTGAATTTTCAAAACACCATTTTGAGATTAGGCTCGTTAGTGGCTTCCTGCTGCTCTTAGGATGTGGCCAAAGCCTTCATGTTTCGCCCTCACCTGCTGCCCTACCGACCTCTCCCACATCACCAGCATTTGTGCCCAGTGTTCTGGGTTTCAGCCCCATCAATCCAGCTCAGACCCTGGGCAGTGCTGTCTCCCTTCCATCCTCCAGCCCTTTCCCTGGCTCCCTCTACTCACCCTGAAGTTCAGCTCAAAGTCTGCTTCCGAGGTCATGTGCCTTGTCCAAAGGTCTCACAGAACCGTGGACCTAATCTTCATGGCCATGACATTGGGTATAAATCTACGCTCTTATGTATGATTTACTTTATTAATGTCTTGCCACAACCAAGAAATCATAAGTGCCACCTGGGAAGGGTTTGCAAATGTTCTCTCTCTTATTCCCCTTCCCTGGCACAGTGCTGGGTGCAGAAGGGTTTTCGTTTTTGGTTATGAATGAATGAATGAATGAAGTATCGTGGGGGGGAGGGATGGATGGGCGCTGGAGTGAAGATGCCCCCTTCTCCGCTGCCTGTCTTGTTGCTTTTTTCATATACACAGGGGCGGGGGGAGGGGAAGGTCTAGGGAAGAGGGAACAAATCCAAGACCAGTGTCCCTTCCCTTCTGGGCTCCATCTGCTCTGCCCAGGGCAAGTTTTTACTTGGAGCTGGGAAAGTTTGTCAACAAAGCAAGGAACTTGAGGATTTCAGAATCCTGGTTGGCTGTCAGGAAATGACTGAAGGCCTGCACTTGGGGGCCTTATTTTTAGTTTCTGGATGTTTTACTGTATTTGGTGATTTTTCAAAACTGGGAAAAAGTGCTGCCTGGCTTCATCTGCTGTGCACTTGCGTCAGGACACAGCCAGGAGAGCTTGGGAGAGGAAAGTGGACGGAGGAGGGGCTGGGCTGGGCCGGGCTGGGGGCAGGGGCTCAGGCCAGGCACCCTAGAGTGCAGGTAGCCTGCCAGAGGATTTGTTGTGAAGAGACTTTGGCCCCAGTGCAGTCAGAGAGCTGCCCCATGACCTGGTAGGCTCAGGACCCCTGCCACCCCCACTCTGTAAACCCTGCCAGGCCTCCTGGACCCACTGTAGTGCCCTCCCTCCCTATAACCTTCAGTTCAACAGCATTTGCTGAGCACTCCCCTCCCCCATGTGTGCCAGCCACCCTGCCAGTCCTGGGGACCCAGGGTGAACGCCATGGCTCCTGCTTGCAAGGCACCCACTGTCTGGCAGGGGAGACAGCACTGGTCATGTTGGCCTCTGGCTCCCCTTCCTTCAGGGCCCACTGGAGTCTAGAAAGCACATTTACCACCTTACAGCTGACCTTGACATTAGGGACCATAGCAGTTGAGAATTTTGCAGCTAAAGGGGCTGAGCATCCAGTTCCAACTGGCTTAAGGGAGTGGGGGAGGGGGTGGGAATACTTTCAGTGGCTTATGTAAGTGAAAAGTCCAGAGATTAAGAGGGTTGCTGAAGGTGCAGTTTGATTTTGAGCTCAAGGGCTGATGCCCCCCAGGTCTTGTTTTCTTAGTCTTTATCCCTCAGTCAGGACTTGCTCTGTGCTGGCGTTATTTCCATGGCTTCTCCCAGTAACAAAATGACAGCCACAGCTCCAGGACTCACCTCCACCCCCTTCAGAGAGTGAGAAGGAGGAGCCCTTTTCACAGCATTCCCAGCAAAGCTCACCTGGGCCTCTCTGGCCGTAATCAGGTCACGCGCCCATCCTTCAACCGGTCACTAGGACCAAGGAAAGCCAAGGTACCAATTCGCTTAGCCTGGCCTTGCTCTTCTCCCTTGGAGGTGAGGGCCTGAGACTGCAAGCATGATGAGTGGAGGAGGGATCCTCACGCAAGGCTGGGGGGCTACTGCTAGGAGGTGAGGGAGGATGCTGGGGAGGCAGAAGACTGGTGTGCAGCCCGGTGCCCTTTCTTATTGCCCTCATGCTGCCCAGAGACCTTGGTGAGAAACAAGTCCTGGAAGGCCTTTTACTGAAAGGGGGATGGAAGGGCCATCTCAGGCAGAGGGATGGGGTAGACACATACCCTGCGTCCACAGGAAGGCCTGACTGTTCAAAACCTGTTATCTGCGTGTAAAGCAAGTCACTGCTGGCTGTGCTGGCTCTGGAACCAGCCCACGGGGACCCTTTCCTCTGCAGAGCAACCCCCACCTACACCCCGCTGTGTGTCCCAATCTCTGACCCCTGCAAAGTGAGTTTTTCAGACAGCTAGACTCTGCATGTTCCCTTTACAAACAGCTGGTTCGGACAAAGTCCAGTGATTGTAGCTGCCAGCAATTTCCTCTCCAGGGATGGCTGGCCTCTGGCATTCCCCTCACCCAAGGAGCTAGGGCCCAGGAGCGTGGGCAAGAGGGCTGGGAGGAGGACCTAGTACCTGCTTTGGGTTGGCAACAGTACCCATGGACTTGGGGGCTTATCTGAGACAGAAGTTGATGGGGGCCATGAAAGGAACAAAGAATCCCATCCAGGATGACAGAAGCTGGGATCAGCAGATCCTTGGTGGTAGATCTCAAAGCCTTACTTGGTAGCCTGGCGGGACAGGGAAAGGGGAAAAAGGCTCCAAGTACTCTAAATGTGCTCCACAGATGCTTCATCTGCTGAGGACGGCTCCTCCATTCCTAACTGGCCTGTTCACTGTTCTAGTCACAGTTCTGCAGGAGCCCAAGTCCTCCGGCATCATCTCTAGCAAGCTGGGTCTCCTGCAGCCTGTGCCCCTCAGAGACCTCCCTCTTTGCCCTCATCTCTGTCAGGGACTCTTCTCATTGCTTCCTGGTTGAATTTCCTGAAAGCAGAGGCTGTGGTCTAGTCGCTGTGGTCACCTCACTATGCAGCCATGCCAGGTGTGGAAGGTGTTTAATAAATGCAAAACGGTGCCTCCCTTAGTTGAGGTCTGGGAACATGGAATTTGGAAGGAGCAGAGGAGGGGATTACTGTGTCGTATGGCCTGGTGTGACAGAGGTGGCGGGAACCCCACCAGAGCAGACGTGCAGTGATCAGACACTCATGGAGGGTAAACAGCTCTGCAGCCTCAGAAGGCCCCGAGGCAGCCTTGAGCCTGAAATAGGACAGCGTTGATGTCCCTCAGGGTTCCAGGCCACAGAACAAAGGTTAGGGACATGAGAGTCTGGAGAGATTACAGAAAGATCTCCATCTCCAGGGGGCGGGTGTGGTTGTTTTCCTCTCTTTTTGGCGGCTGGCTGATGTGGGGATTGAACCCTGGACCTTGATGTTATCACCACCAACTCTAACCAGCTGCGTAACCAGCCAGTCTGGAATGTGGCTGTTCCAAAGTTCGGTCCTATAAGAATCACCCCCTCAGCTGTTTGAAACCTGCTTGACAGCAAGCTCCTTCCCCCTGGGGTTCCAGGACAGAATGTAAATAGGGTTCTCAAGCTTTTTCCGGGATTTAACAAAGCCTAACCAGTTATGTGTATGAGTAGTTGTGTGTGTTTTAGTTAATAAAATAGGAGAGAGAACACTGTCATTGTGTCCCCTCTCCCCAGCACCCAGCTCAGTGTACTCTGGGTGCACTTGTGGAATTGTTACTTGATAAATTCAGTTTCTGGGGGGCAAACCATGTGGAGGACGAGGCAGAAATATGAAAATGTCTCTGGGGCTGTGAAGGAAATGACAAGGAGCTTCCCTTCCAAGAGCTTCCTCTGGGATCTGAAGGTGGAAAGAGATGAAGAGGCCGGTGTGTGGAGCAGTCGCCCCCTGGCGGTCAGCAGGGGCACAGCACTTGAAACCGCAGGCAAATGGCATCGCCAGTAAACCCTCACATGGAGGGGACGAGAGGCCAGGGATCTTCTAATCACCGACCGGCCGTTTTTCTGGAAAGCTGTGCTGCAAGGCACAATGGGGTAACGGTGTATTAAGAGACTAGTAACTATGCATATTAAATCATCTTAACAGCCCTATCGGGACTGTTTTTCTGCTCATTTTACAGATAAGGAAATTGAGGCTTAGCAAGGTAAACTAACGTGTTCAAGATGACACAGAAACTTCCAGAACAGAAGCCTGGGCCCTATGCCCTAGATGTCACAAGGCCTTTGAGATATGGCATGTGTTAAGGAGTTATCAGAGATGGGTACTGGGGACCCAGCTCTTCTCTACCCTCAGGGCAGGGTGGAGGGAAGGAGGCCTCTGTAGTGGATTGAATTATGTCCCCCCAGAACTTATTGGAGCTTGAATTTTGTCCCCCAAGTTTTATGTATTAGAAACTTAGCCCCCACTGTGACTGTTAATAGGGTGGGAAATCCTATTATGGTAATCGAAAGGTGGAGCCTTGGAGAGGTGATTAGATTGCAGGACCGTGCAATAGTGAATGGATTAAAAATGGTGGTCAGGGGCATGGTTCTGAGGGTTTTAAAAGGAGAGGAGAGTCCATCTCTTTCTCTCTCTCTGCTTCCACTGTCTTGCAATGTGACACCCCTGGGTCACTGTTGATACCACCAGATGAACTTTGGACTTCCCAGCCTCAGAAACTGTAGGCAATAAATTTTGTTTTTCTTTATAAATCGCCCAGTTTCAGGTATTTTGTTATAAGCAACATAAATGGACTAATACAGCTTCCCTGTATGCCACCACACCCCCTACCTTGGGCAGCCCCACCCCCTTCTAGCCTGGATGAACTTGGGTGTTGATAACTGGGCGGGGAGTGGCATAACCCTACCTGTCTCTGCAGAGCTGAGTGGACAAGTGCTAACACCTGTCCTGGGACTGGCAAGAGGCTTGGCAAGGGAAAAACACACCCAGCTGGGAGGACAGTCTTCAGACCAATCAGTTCCTCTGGGGGCAGTGGGAGTGTCCCCTCCAGAGAGAAAGAGGAGCGTCTAGTAGCAGGAAGACACTGTGCACAACAGAGAGGCAGAGCAGAGAGCAGTCAAGTTTCAGGGAAGCGGCCCTCGGAGCAGGGAATGGCTCACTCCCCTACACTGGGCCTCAAGGTGGCCCAACCTTGTTGAGCTGGATTTGGTACCTGAACATCCTGTGCTCATTTAAGCCTGGTTCTGCAGTGCAGGCCCATACTTGCCTTTTTTACAGATGAGAAAACTGAGGCACAGAGAGATTGTGTACCTTGCTCAGGGTCATATAGCTGGTGAATGGTGAGCTGGGGTTTGAGTTCCAGCAGACTGGCTTCAGAGCCTCCACCCTCAGTGACTGTCACAAAGGCATCTTGGGAGCTGCTGGCTGCTCTATATGTTTGAGGCCAACTCAGGCCCTCTAGAATTTCCCCACAGTCCTTATTCTGTGTCCCGCTCATCTCTCTTCTGTCCAGTGAGACCACTTGAGCAGTGCCAAGCACCCCTGTCACCTTCCTGCCCTGGGCATCTGTTCAAGCTGACTTCTCAGCCAGAAATGACCACCTGCTCACCATCTTCAAGCCCCCACTTACCCAGGCAGGAATGAGTCCTCCCTCCTCTGTGCTCCACTTATAATGTTTAAATGAGGCAAGTGGTGGTCTGTGTTCTGTCACTCTAATTTATGCCCACGTCCCTTCATTCTGAAACCCCACCACCGCCCCACTCGGTGCAGAAAGAGAACAGGATTTGGGGTAGGCAGAACTGTTCCAAGTACCCATTCTGTCACTGGGAAAGTTCATGGAAAGATATGCATTTCTAGTTTTTATCATAAATGAGCGTTGAATGTTTTTAATACTTTCTAATGAGATGCTCATAAGGTTTTTTCATTTAATTTGTTGTTCCAATATCTATTTCTGTGTAGAAACCTCCCCCAAATGTAGCAGCTTCACACAACAACAATGACATTTATTTGCTAGTCAGTGTGCAGCTGGGGCACGGCTCATCAGGGACGGCCTATCTGTCTTTGCTCAGTCAGCATCAGCTGGGCTGGCTCAAAGCCAGGGGACTGGAATCATCTGAAGTCTCACTCACGCACTCACTCACTCACTTGCTTGATAGTTGATGCTGCTGGCTGTAAGCTGGGACATCCGGTGCAACTGTTCGCAGGAACACTTATATGTGGCCTCTGCATGTGGCATGGGATTCCTCACAATATGGCAGCTGGGTTCCCAAGGGCAAGCATCTTGAGAGAGAATCAGGCAGAAGCTATATTGCCCTTGATGACCTAGCCTCAGAAATCAAGCTGCGTCACTTCTGCCACATTCTATTCATCAAGACGGTCACAAAAGTCCTACTGAGTTACAAGGGTAGGGGAAATAGACTCCATCTCTTGATGAGGGAATGATAAAATATGGAAGAGCATGTGAACTGGAAATATCGTGGCAGCTATTTTCAGAATTTATACTGATTGATTTTCATTTTTATTGTTTTTGCAAGTAACATTGCATTTCTTTAAAATTTTACCTTAGTAAAGGTTAATGTTAATCAGTATCTTTTTCCTCCATCCAAATAACCCATTTCCCCCTGACTTAACAGCTACCGTTGCCATGTATTTTAATTTTATCTTGGAGGGCCGGCCCGTGGCTCACTCGGTAGAGTGCGGTGCTGATAATTTTATCTTGGATTTTTGTTTCTAATTTTCCCCCCAAACTTTTAAATCCCACAAGGCATTTTTCTTATTGTTTTATACAAACCAGTGTTTGTTTAAATGTACTCAATATTTACTGCTCTCTGTGCTCTTCCTGCTTCTTGCATCTCAGACCTTTTGGCAGGGAGGTTGCCTTCCTTCTATAAGAAGTGAATCCTGGTCATTTTCTTTAGCGGGTATCTATTGGTAACAAACTTTCTTATGTTCATCTGAAAACATTTTAATTTTGCCTGGTATAAAGTTATAGATTGGCAGTTATTTTCTCCCAAGAAATTGAAGATATCATGTGTTGCTTTTTTCTCTCTGGCTGCCTTTGCTATCTCTTTGCCTTTAGTGTTCTGCAATTTCACCGATATGTGTAGATAAGTGTTTCTTTTTATCTAGCTTGCTTGGCACTTGTTTGATTTTCTTAAATCTGTGAATTGGTGTCTGTGGTTGTTAATTTTATGTGTCAACTTGGCTAGGCTATGGGACCCAGTGGTCAGACTTTAGTATAGATGTTGCTGTGAAGGTACAGATGCTCCTTGACTTAAGATGGGACAATGTCCCAATAAACCCATCATAAGCTGAAAATATCATGTCAAAATGCATTTAATACATCTAACCTACCAAACATCATAGCTTAGCCTAGCCTACCTTAAACATGCTCAGAACACTTACATTAGCCTTCAGTTGGGCAAAATCATCTAATACAAAGCCTATTTAATGATAAAGTGTTGAATATCTCATAATTTATTGAATACTGTATTGATAGTGAAAAACAAAATAGTTGTATGGATAATCTCCATCAGTATACGTAGCTGAAAGCTCCATCATAAACTTGAAAAATCTTAAGTTGAACTATCGTTAAGTTGAGGACCATCTGTACTTTGTAGATGTGATTAACATTTATGATCAGTAGACTTTAAGTAAAGCAGATTACCTGCTATCACGTGAGTGGGCCTCATCCAATCAGTTGAAGGCCTAAAGAGCAAAAACTGAGGTATGCCAGAGAAAAAGGAATTCTGCCTCAAGATTGTAATATAGAAATTCTGCCTGAGTTTTTGGTCTGCTGGCCTGTCCCTATGAATTTTGGACTCAATACTGCATTTTCAACTTTTGCCTGAGTTTCCAGCCTGCTGTCCTGCCTTACAAATTTCAGACCTGCGAACCCCTACAATCATGAGCCAATTCATTAAAATCTCTCTCTTATTAAACACACACACACACACACACACACACACACACTATCTATCTATAGCATGCTTATATCCTCATATTTATGGTATACCACTCGGATTTATGGTGTACTTTCTCACTCTACTTCCTGTGTTTATTAACCTCTCCATGATATTTTTCATCTTTATTTCTTTGAGCTACATTTTTGAATGATTTCTTCAGATCTGCCTTCTAAGTCACTGATTCTTTCTTCAGCTGGGTCTGATCTACTGTTAAACCCACCCCTTCAGTTTTAAGTATACGTAGGAATGCACTTCAAAAAGTTCATGCAAAGGTTCGTATTATCTTTCAATTCTATTTCTTCCATAAACTCTTTGAAGTACCCTCACATATATATTTCCAGAAGTTTTATTTGATTCTCTTTTGCAAATCTGCTTGGCTACTCATATCATTATAGTTTCTTGTTTTCCACATATATTTTCAAGCTTGTCTTTTATTTCTTTAAACATATGAAATATAGTCATTCTATGGTTGTGTCTGATGATTCTATTATCTGAACTCCTTGTGGGTCTATTTATATAGTCTGTTGTTTCTGCTAAATCTCACTCACAGTGCCTTATTTTTTGAGTATTTGGTAATTTTTTACTGAAGTCTAGTCATCTTCCTATAATTTAACAGGGAATAACTGAAAATTAATTTCTCAAGAATATTTTCAGTGCGAATTTGGGCTGCAAGCCTATATGAGGTTCCAGCTTATGCATCCTAATTCTTAGGGGTGAATTTTCCCATTTGTTTTATGTCAGGGCTTGAGACAGTCAAATTTTCTTGCAATCTGCTGGGTGAGGGGAAGGTGGGAGGTGGATTTGCTTCATTTTACCCTGATTATCTCCAAAGGTTTGACTCTGTCGACCCAGTTTTATGGAGGAAGGATTTCCTGAAAGACTCCCCACCTGGGTGGGTGCTGGGCTTTATCTCCTGTTCTTCAGGCTTTCGAAGGATGTGGAACCAAAATTCAATCAAGCTCACCCATTTCAGAAAATTCTTTCAGGTCTCTGCTTACCTCTGTGAGTTTCCATTTCCACTTAGTTCAGGGCTCAGAGTGGGGAAGGCCACTCTGACCCTTTTTGTCAGTTCAATGATGCTTCTGAGAAAATGTTTTGTACCTTTTATTCCAGATTTTCAGTTGTTGAAAATGAAAGGAGCAATCTAGATACCCAGACCCTTCATATTATTGGAAACAGAAATACCCATAAAATATTTTTTAACGTTAAAACCTTGCATTTAATGTTTAACCCAAACCTGTCATGATATTACATACATCATGCATGTAACATACGTTATTGAAATTAGTTACTAATATTTTGATTTTTATATCTTCGTTTATAATTGAAATTGTCCTGTAATTGTTCTTTCTTATCCTAATCATGACTGATTTTTTAAAATCCTGGTAATACCCATCTTTAAAATGAGTTGGAGAGTGTTTCTTTCTTTTCTCCTAGGCAAAGACCGAGCGAGAGAATGGGACCTGTCCAAGGCCACATGAGTTTGGTGGCCTGGTCAGGACTGAGGTCCCCTGACCCTCAACTACAGGCTCTTTCTGGACCCTTCACTGCTACCCAGACACATGGAGGACACAGCTTGCTACTCCCTCTGCACCAAGTGTCCAGGTCAGAAAGGTGCTAAGTGGATGAGTAGAAAACATACGTACACATAGATGGGTGGATGGGTGGATGGATGGATGGGTGGGTGGATGGATGGATGGGTGGATGGATGGATGGATAAGTGGGTGGGTAGATGGATGGGTGGATGGATGGGTGGATGGATGGATGGGTGGGTGGGTAGATGGATGGGTGGATGGATGGGTGGGTGGGTGGATGGATGGATGGGTGGGTGGGTGGATGGATGGATGGGTGGGTGGATGGGTGGATGGGTGGGTGGATGGGTGGATGGGTGGGTGGGTGGGTGGATGGATGGGTTTTCCCCACTCTGAGCTCTGTGGCCCATCATGAAGTGGATGGTTCAGGGCTTACACCCGGCCTGGAGCCACCTGCCTGGGTCTGGGTTGAGCTCCACCCTTTAATGGCTGGGAGATCCTCTTCCTCCTCATCTTCGCCATCTGTATTCATTACGCTGTGACGAGAGTGAACATGCTGACCACAGTGGCCAGCCTGTGGCAAATGCAAGATGTTCCATTCCAGAATGCAGTTAGGGCTCCCTTGCCTGGACTGTGCCAAGGCCCTGGGTATCAGGTGGAGTGGAGCTTTTGGTGTGTGTGGTGTTGGAAGGGGACTCCTCCTGTCTGTCCTCTGGGGCCACTGCTCAAATGCTCTTTGGGCTCACTGTGAGGATAATGCCACATGGCTAGGGATGTGCCCCTGAAGCCACCAGGGCACACCTCTCAGAACCCCCTCCTCCCCAACCCCAAGTTTTGAAAATAAACACCAGGAAAGGAAAATGTGTTTAGGCAAATTCTGGTTCTTTCTGCCCCATGACCTGCAACCTCCAGCCAAGGGGACACTCAGAAAGACTTCCTGGGACTGGGAAAAAAATAATCTGGGGATGACATACTAATGGCACCTCAGGAAGTCACCGTGCCCTCTGCCAGCTTTGCATATAGGCTCCAGAGCTGGAGCTCCTGGTACGGGCTCAGAGGCCAACTGTGTGCATCTCTTCCTGACTCAGCCTTGGTGATAGCACACTGGAGGCTTGAGAATTTCAGGGACATTCCCTCCCCCTGTCAAACACCAGCACAGAGCTGGGCAGGAGCCATGGCTAATAGCAGCAGGGATGGGAGGGGCTGGACCCAAGTTCAGAGTTGGGATAAAGCCAGCAAGAGTCCCTTTCCTTTGTCAGGTTTATTTTATTAAAATATACAGGACTGAATATTGGTGGGCACTCAGAACAGGAACCACCCTCCCAGGCCATGCCCAAGGGAGATGCTTCTGCCATGCAGATATGTGGCCAGTCCCTGTCCCAGTGTGGAAGACAGACCGCTCTTGGTTGGACCTACAGCCAGTCTGGCCCTGAGGCTGGGGGCAGGGGCACGGTGGTGACCCTCTCCTGAGGACTTGGCCCCTAAGAAGCAGAGCATCACCAGCTGGGAGGGCCAGGCTGGGGGCTGGGGGGAGATCCCTGAGCTAGGGAAAGCTGATGCCCTCCTGGAGGAGGGGAGAGGCCCCCCCGTCAGACTGGAGATGGTGTCAGTGCAGCTCCGAGGGGAGGCCCATGTGTGTGTGGGTGCTGAGGGGCCCCCACGGCCTCTGCCATCCCATTTTCCTGTGAGGGCCCTGCTCACCCTGGGTCTAGCCTCCGGGGGGTACCCAGGGATCCCGGGGCTGGCCTGTGCAGAGGCGGGCTGCAGCGATGGAATGTGTCTTGTGGGAATGTTCCTCCGAAGGGCCCATGCTGCCCGGGACTGGATTCCTTTTCACATCTCTCTCTCCCCCTGGAGGTTTCTGTTGACCTGCTGTCCGGCCACAGGCTCCTTTGCTCTCACTGTTGGCTCTGGCTTTGGGCTGACATTGGCCCTTATCCCCAGAGTAGACCCCAGCCAAGCAGAGTCCCCGGGGTTTGTGCTTTTGAATGTTGGTGAGCTGGGCCGGATTGGGATGGCCTTTGAGTCCCCACTGCTCTGAGGCACAGAACAGACCCCTGAGCTTCTTCCCCAGGGCCACCCAGATAGGGGCCACTGGGACCCAGGCCTCAGCCGACCAGAAGGGCCCTGCCTGCGAAAAGCGAGCGTCCTAGGCTCCCCTCAGGGGCTGTGGCCTGAGCTGCCGGGGGTGCTTGTGCTTTTTGTAGGGGGTCGGGTTAAGCCTGAGCAGAGAGGCAGCCACCCAGCTTCGGGAGAGGGGCTGAGCCAAGGGCGATGGGCTGAGGGGGAGAGGGAGGGAGGGGCCCCTCCCAGGTCCCCCGAGCACTGCCCCCGGGCTCCTGGCTGCCAGTCCCTGAGCCATGTGACCTCCTCCCAGGACTTAAGAGGACCTTGGGGAGAGCAGGCCTGTGCTGGGGGGATGTGGGCAGCTCCACCCACCACACTCCCACTGAGCCGAGACTGAGAAGAGGGAAGGCTCTCCTGCCTGTGCAGTGGGCAAACAGTCCCTTCAGTCTCCACAGGAGACCCAGCCCCCGAGCTTGACAGGCCCCCTTCCTGTAAGTGAGGGAGAATGAACCTGGTGGCCCCCACCACCCATCCTTGTCCATGGTGGGCAGCCCAGTACAGGCTCCAGCCACCAGGTCAGTGGAGTGGCAGGGGCCCCAGGGCCCCAGGTCCCCAGGGAGGCATTTCCAGAAAGCAGCAGGCTCTGCCTCACCACCACCTCTTTCCTAGTCACAAGTCCCAGCCCCCAGGGTCCTGGGGTGAGGGGCTTTCTGGGAGCCTAGAGCAGCGGGAGGGAGTGGCTGGGGGGAGGAGGAGGCCCGAAGAGCCCCGGAGCCAGGCCCACCTTGGGGTGGGATGGGGGGTGCAGGAAGGAGGGGCGAGGCGGGCTCACACAGGAGGGGCCTTTACTCTGGAGACTGGGCCCTGCCCCGCAGGGGAGCCTGAGCCCCTTCCTGGTAACACCCCATGGCTGGCGGGCTGTGGACAGCTGCCCACCCGAGGCAGCTTCCTCCCACGGGCCTGTGCAGCTCTCACCTGGACCCGGCTCTCAGCCAGACTCAGCCCCTCCCTGGCCTCTGCCAGCCCAGAGGAACAGCTTGCGTGCGTGCATGTGTGCGTGTGTGCGTGTGAGTGTGTCTGGAGCAAACTGTTCACTTTTTGCAAATACATTAGAAAAAAGTTTCTCATGGAGGTGGCTCCTGGCAGGATTGAGGTTTCTTGGGGTGGAGGTGGCAATGGACACCCAGGCCCCTCCACATGTCCTAGATGACGTTCTCGAAAAGCTGCATGGAGCTCATGATGTTCTCGTCCTGTGTGGAGAGAGCGGAAGATGCCCTGTCAGGTGCTGGTGGGTGGGGGCAGAGGGGTGGTCCCAAAATCTGGCTGGGAATCCTGGAGTGGCTACTCTGTCTGTCTTTCTGAGTGGATGGGGGAGCTGAGGAGGTCCCTGGGCTGGTTAGGCCCAATCTGCCTGCAAGCCCAGCTGGTGACTCACTGGTGGGCTACACACACAGACGGAGGCCAGGGGTCCCTGAGGCTGCTCTGGAGTGAGGCAGTGGCGAAGACGGTGGAGGCCCAGACCCTTGCCCCGCAAGGGTGCTCTGCAGATGAGGCCAGCAGCCACGTTTGGGGGCCCTGGGCACCTTTCCCCAGTGTGACCCCCTCCAAGGGCCACAGGTCCGTATCACTCTATGTTGGCCCCACATCTGCCCCCTCTGATTGGCAGCTCTACAAGGTCAGGGCTGAGGGAGGGTCTGCCCAGATGGGCTGTGGGCTGGCTAGAGTGGGTGGATGGGGGTGGGGGTACTGGCGAGGGCATGGATTTAGACAAAAGAGTGAAAAGAGAGCTTGAAGCCTCTTTTGATCCAGCCCCCTAGGAGGTGGGGAGGGCCTGAGGACAGCTGACATGTCCTCCCTGGGCCAGCAGGGCCAGGACTGAAGGCTGTGAGTGTGGTAGGCCTCAGCCACTCACCTCCACACCCAGCCCGCACAGGACTCTGCACCCAGCCTCCCAATGCCACCTACCTTCTGACAGGTCTCCAGAAACTCGTCAATGGTCACCACCCCGTCTCGATTCCGGTCCATTTTCTGCAACCCAAGCCATGCCCAAGGTAAGTCTGTGCCCTGCCAGGGATGGCCCCTGCCCCCAGCCTGAGGACGTGGCAGTGGACAAAGGATGGGCTCCCTCCACCCCCACTTGTCCCCTTGGCAAGTGGATTCAGGCCACATAAAGTGCCTCCTGAGCCATCTCCAACCCCACTGCTGGCTTCTCTGGCATCTCCCCAGTCTGCCCTGCTCAGCTGCTCCCCTGACAGCCTCCCTGGGCTTGTGCTTCCCAGAATCTGTCCCCATGATCATCTGACCCCCTCACCTCCCTGACAGGCAGCCTGGGCAGATGAGGCAACCGAGGCCCAGGATGACCACCTGTCTAGAGGGCACCCAGCAAGTGGGAGGTGGAGCCTTCAGCCCCTCTAACCCTAACCCCTCTACCCCTCCCCCTGATGTAGAGCAAAGGCAACCCCAACCCTGCTCCTTTCACAGAGTGTTTCCCTGGAGGAGCTGGAAAAGCTCCCATAAGGCACCGGCCTGGGGCAGCACAGTGTGAGTGTACGAGCGTGTGTGTGTGCGCGAGTGCATGTGTGTGCACCTGTGGGCGTGCATGTGCGTGTGCGCTCATGTGTGAGTCTGTGTGCTCATATATGTGTATGTGTGTGTGTGTGTGTGTGTGCACGCGCGTGCTGGGGATGGCATGGTAGCTGCCTCAGAATCCACGAGCCCCAGCCTGCCCTAAGATGAGGTTTTGCAGAGAGGGCCTGCTGATGTTTTTTTTTTTTTTTTATAATGAATGGTAAGGGGATCTTAACCCTTGTCTTGGTGTTGTCAGCACCACACTCTCCCAAGTGAGCTAACCGGCTATCCCTATATAGGATCCGAACCCATGGCCTTGGTGTTACCAGCACCGCATTCTCCCATGTGAGCCACGGGCCGGCCCCCTGCCTGTGTTTTAATTCACTCCTCAGGTTATTCTATCAGCCAGGTTGGGGAAGAAGTTTAAATTCCTTATGGGGTAGTGGCTTGCCCACGGCTGCCCCGAGAGCAAGAGCCCCCTCCTCTGCCAGGCTACTCTTCCCCACCACTGGGGCGCAGCCCACTTACCCGGAAGAACCTTTCCACATGCTCTGCGGGCGCGTCCTCCCGCAGGATGGGGTAGGTGTGGCGGCCCATCATGTCGTAGATGGACTTCACGATGGCCAGCATCTCCTGGAGCGGGGAGGGGTGGTGATATGAGCCTGCTGCAAGGACCACAGGGCCTTGGCAAGGGCCAAGGGAGGGGCTGCATCAAAGGGCAGAGGGCTACCTCCAGACAGTGATGAGTGAGCGTGAAGGGTCAAGTGAGGGGGACCCCTCCCGGTGAACCCAGCTTGAGCTCCTGACCGTCCAAGAGGAATTTATCTTCAAAAGAAGTTGGAGATAGATTTTTATGTGCTTATCTCCAAAGTCTGAAACTGTAGCAACTATTTCAGACACAAAAACAAATGCTTGGATCAAACAAAACCTGTCTGTGGGCCCAAGGGGAGGGGTCCCCTGTTGGGGCCGAGGCCAGGCCCCCTGGTTTCCCCACTTATGTCTCCCCAGACTCTCCTGTACGAAGGTGACCTGAGAACACCTAATGAGCTGGACCACTGTGTGGTGAAGGGCACACAACCCTACCTATACCTAGGTGTCCAGGCCTGAGAGTCCAGGGAGGAGAGCCCGCTGGCTGCTGTCCCCTAGGGCCAGGGTGAGGTCTCGTCTCTGGGTGGGAAGGGGAGCCAGGAGAGCCAGACAGCAGGAGAGAGGATAGGAAGAGAGTCTGGGCGTGGAGCAGCAGCAGGCGAGGAGGGCGGGCGGGTGCCTGCTCCCAGCCACCCCATACCTCTTTGGTGATGTAGCCGTCTTTGTTAATGTCATAGAGATTAAAGGCCCACTTGAGCTTCTCGTGGACTGTTCCTCGCAGCAGGATGGAGAGCCCGACCACAAAGTCCTGTGCAGGAAAGGGAGGTGAGGAGAGATAATCCAAGGCCCAGATTCTGTTTGTGTGGCTGCCTCTGAAACTCACACCTCTGCAGGCGAGGCGCCTCCATAGCAGAGTGGGCGATGGTGTCCTCGAGGCAGCGCAGGTGAGTGTACGAGTGTGTGCACGTGTGTGCGTGCATGTGTGTACATGTGTGTGTGTCTGTGTGCCCATGTTGTGTATGGATGTGGATGTGAGAGGGTGTGTGTGTTGTGTGTGTGCTGGGGATGGCATGGTAGCTAATACTGATCTCAAATAAAGATATCCGAATATATGGTGTATTAGACACGTTTAATGCATTACTGCTGATAGAGAAGACCTGGGGGTGCTCTTTTAATAAACGGGGTACTCTACTTTTAGTTTTCCAGGCATCTGCTTGTCAGCTTAAAAAGCTAAACTAATGGTGTATCACTCTTGAGTCATGACATACCCGTGTGTTGCCATCACCATCACCTCTGGAGTGTGACAGATAATTTATTACTAATGTGACAGGACATGACTGTTCCAATGACTTCCATGTGAAAACTTCAACTGTTTCACAGCAGTTGGTGGAAAGCAAGTCTTTCTCCCAAGCTTCGGGAGCGTTTGAAGGGGTAAGCCCTCCCTGCCCCACGGGGTCCTCCTGGGCTACTCGGAAGGAAAGGGAGCAGAGAAGGGCTGTCCCAGAGAAGGGGTGTGCGTGCGGCCAGACTGCAGAGGGACAGGCCGTGCACCAAGGGGCTTAGTCCCCACTCAAATAATAGATTTCCTGGATTGGAGGAAGCCTGCACCCTGAGAGAAAAATACTAAGGAAAACAGAGAAAAGCAATTTAGAAGAAATAAAAACTATTCCAGGAGAAAAACACTTAACAAAAACTAGTAGATTCAAAGATTAGACATCTTGTATCCCTAAAGTAAGAATAGGATACTATAAAAAAAGAAATAATTGGAAACAAGAAAGAGTTCTTGGGAATTAACAATACAAAAGCAAAATGACAGATATAGAAGGGTTGGAAAAGAAGCAGAATCTTCTGTAAAGCGGAGTGAGAAGGCAAAGGGCTGAAAACAGGAGAGCAAAGTGAAATTTCAGAAAACTGGGTGCGAAGAGAGGACCTTGCAAGCTTCTGGAGAGAACAGCAAAGCCAAACAGAAAAACAAAATCAGGTTGCATACGCAGGGTGAGGACCATGGGCTGTGGCTGCTGGACAGCGACGCCGGAGGCAGGAGGCCCAGGGGAGGTGCCGCCACCGTCTGAGGGAGGACAACTTGCCATGGGTGTTCAGGCCCATATGACATATCAAGCAAGAGTAAGAAGACAATAAAGACACTTCTGGACACCCAAAGGCTCAAAAATTACCTCCCAAGTACTGTTTCGTAGGGAACTGCTGGAAGGTATGCCCCTAAAAGAGAGTAAAGCAACCAAGAGGAAGACAAGGGATTCCAGAACCAGGGGACCCCGTCCAGGGGAGGGGAAGAAGGCCTGGAGGGTACCAGGGAGGTATCCTCGGAGGGATGCCAGGCAGGAGGTGTAGACGACTGGAGAAGGGTCTGGGTCGAATAAACAATGAGGTCACAGAAAGCCAGACAAACGAAAAGTCAGAACAACTGTTGACTGTGGGCGGAAGAGGAACGTGTGCAGGAGGGAAACAGAGTCACAGTTTACTGTGCGGCTCAGCTGGGCTGGAATCCACATCATCACTGTAAACCGAGTGCTATCCCATTGAGTCCTACAGTCTGTTGGAAAGCCAGGGCATGGGAAAGGTGTGGTTTGAGGGAGGCCCAAACCCTCCTCACCCATGGCAGAGGGCCAATACGCAGTGCCTAAAACCAAACAGCCAAAAAGCAGCAAAAGTGCACCCCCGGAAACACCGACGCCAGTGCTGACAGTGGCTGAACAGACAAGGTACCACCTGCTATGTTTCCAGAGTGCAGGTGGATAAATTGTGTGTGTATAAGTGAAGAAAACGCAAATATTTTAAGGGAGAAACAATTGCGGGACGGTAACCACTGAAGCTCAGGCATGGTTTACATATGCAGTGACAATTCAAAGTTATCCCTGAAACCATGTCCCTCCCTCTTCCTTGGGGTTGGCAGGCACCCACCCCTCTTGTGTGCACCACGGGAAGGCACCAGTGTCACCCTCCTCCTGCCTTGTCTTCACAGCGGGCACCTTCAGCTGACACAGGCCCGTCAGGTTGTCTGTTTGTCTGCCCTGTGGAAGCAGCTCAGCCAGAGTCTGCTGCAGGCAACTGAAGAATGTCCCCATTCAGTGTCCCTTAGCCTACGTGTGTGTGTGTGAGTGGTATAGTAGTGACAGTATGAGGATACAGCAGGTGGGAATGTCCCCTGAAAGGCCACTGGCCAGTCCTCATTTGTAAAGGTAACACACAGCCGATCCCAAGTCCAGCCAGCCCATGTCAGAGTGCACGCACAGGCCTCACACAGCAGGGTTTCACATGCAGCCATTGCTAGTAGAGCCCCTTGCTTTTAACTCTGAGGTGTAGGAAGCCCGTCATATCTGCAGCCCCTGCTCGGTGGCTTGTCCCAGAGGCAGGGCCCGGGGACTGTGAGGGGCTCCTGCAGTGACACAGCAGACCTCAATTCCAGGCTAAGTCACCCAGGGTGCTCATGAGGGGTACCCGGCAGAGCCCAGAGCAGGTGCTCAGAAAGCGGTTGGGGCTGAGGGTGTGACACAGGGACTGTAGGCTGCCCTGTGCCTACTGCACTCTCACCATGGATGGGGATGCCCAGCTGGCCATGGAGCAGTTAACTGTGGGGGGAGGTACAGAGAGGCGGCCACAGCCCCCAGACATGCTCTGGCCATCACTCTCCAAATAAGCAGCTTGGCCAATGCCACTTCCAACTTGGGAGGCCTGACTTTACGCTGGGTACTGAAAAGGAACCAGTATTCTAAAGAATTGTTTTGAAAGCTTTGCACCTCCCTGGCAAGATGGATTAGCTGAATCAGAAAGGCCCTGGGTGGCATGGGGTGTTAAGACACACCTGTATGCGGCATTGCCTGCTCTGGGCAGGGGTCGGGGTGGGTGGGGGGAGAAGAAACACCAGGCTCCTTCCTGCTGGCAAATCCCAGAAGCTCCATGAAGACGAGAGCAGGAGCCAGACCCTGAGGTGTCACTAAATGTCCTGCTCAGCTCTGCCAAGGTTCGCTGGTTTTGCCATTTTGTTTTCTGGGATGGTGGTTGGTGAGGGGAGGGAAATTATAATATGTTACCGTATCAGCAAACTGTAATTACCCTGTGTCTTGTCTCTAAGAATATATGAAAAAGACTGGCGCCGTTCTAAGTATGGGTCAGCCAAGCTGACCTGAGACCCTGAGGCCGGGCACGGAGGAAGGCCCAGCGTCCTCCTGACCAGTTCTGCGCCCCAGCCCGCAGGGTCCTTTTTGACTGACCGGATCCCAACCTGTGGAGTACCAAGGTTGGGGCTGTGGGGATATGTACCCTCCTCCTTTCCTGAAAAAGTCTTCCCAGAGCAGGACCCTTTGAAATCATGAAGTTCCTCCAGGTAAACACACCCGTATGAAGCCAGAGGAATTAGTGTCACGTGTAGAGTCACGCAGAAGGCCCAGTCAGGTGCCAGGGCTGAGTGACCTTCGGAGAAGGTGCCCAGCAGAGGGGCTTTGGCACCAGCAGACCCCGATCCCACAAAGTCCTGAGCTACCACCTTAAAGAACCACAAGACCCTTACCTCTGGGGTGGGGGTGAGAGCCATGACCACAGGAGGGTGAGGAGGGTGACTGCGACCTTCCTGAGCACCTGCCACGTGCAGGGGCGCTGCTAAGACGTTTGATCATGTCATTTCTGAACAAGGAAAACCATCCCACAAAGCCTGGTTGGATCTATTACATGGGTTCCTTCTCACACTTATTCCCAGAAGTCTCAGGTGCCTCTTAAAGGGTACACCAGAAACTGGTTGCAGAGGAGGGGACCGGGGAGGACAACGAATGTTCCCTGTTTACTCCTTTGTACTGACTGGAATTTTCCCATGTGCTACAATATTGGTATTTCAGGTATTACTGAAAATAAAAAAGATGAGGAATCCATATGATTATACCAGTAACAGTTCTCAGAATGTGGTCTGGGGGGTAGTGGGGCTGTGGTCACAGCCCAAGGGCCTTGGGCAGCCCCACCGTCCGGGTGTCAGTGCGCCTGGTGGGCTCGCTGCATAAAAATAACCCGAGAGGTGTTATCGACGGGTTATTATTACCGCGGTGCGACCCGGGGCTTTCTGAGCCCAGCGAGCTCGCTCTGCCACTTTCCTGTTGGCTGCCCTTGGCCCTGGAAGCCAAGCTGGGGTGGTTATCGACCAGGCCCAGCTCTCAGCAAGGTTTTCCTCTCCAAAGAGGTTTCAGCTTTTCGCCTGCAGCTATTTTTAGGGGCCCGGACTCTACAGATGTGGCCTGTCTCAAATGATCCCCTGTGGCCAGGCCTGGGAGGAGCCCAGGACGCTGGCTGCACAGGGCAGCTGTCTTGGGGGGGAGGGCAGGCATCTTCTTCCTGACAGTGGGCAGCGCCAGGCTTCACGCACAGGGCCCAGCTTGCCTGATCCCTTGGAACCCGCTCAGGCTGAGATCTTGTCTGGATGCTTCTGGGTAACTAGGGGTAAATTCTGGGGCCGGGGGCCTGAAATCCCACCATGAGCAAGCCAGGCCTCTGAGTTAAAATTTGACCCCTTTAAAATGCAAATTCACGTTGGGTCACTACCACCTCAGCGTGCACTTAGTAGCCCCCTTGGCTGGGCAGAGCTGGATGCAAACTCCTAGAATGGAAAAAAAGCTGAGAATAGGGCGACCGAATAGCAAAATCACATTCCACTGACCTCACTGTCCCAGGGCCAGCCACGCACAGTCCACTCATTCCCCGGGTGACATGCAGGGTCGTTTCTACCCAGGATCGTGTCTGACTCTCTGGAAAGCCCTGAGAGGGTGGCCCTAGGGCAGGAAGGTGTCCTTCAGGGGCAGAGCATGTGGGAGGGGTCGGCAGGGGCTTACCTCGAAGTGGATGGCCCCGTTCCTGTCGGCATCGAAAGCGTTGAAGAGGAAGTGCGCATAGGTGGTGGCATCTGAGGAGAGCAAGGGAGAGGGCCGGGGTGTGTTGGGGCCGCCTGGCAGCTCGTCCCCCACCCCAGGCAGCCCTACCCAGGCAGGGTTTCCTACTGCATACTGGGCGGGACACCCCCTTCCACTGGGACAGAGGCAGCCCCAGGCCTCTGCAATGCAAGGGGTGGCACGGTGATGGGGGTGGCAGGAGGACTCCTTCCTCCACACAGGGACACAGCAGGCGCTTTGGAGGAGCCATGGGGGGCTTGCCTTGGACTCACCTCCCTGAGGGAAAAACTGCGAGTAAATGAGTTTGAAGGTGTCTTCATCCACCAGGCCCGTGGGACACTCCTGCAGTGGGAAAGCACCCCTCTCAGTGACCTCAGCCGCCCCCAGCTCCATGCCCTGACTCCACAGGGCCTGGCCTCTCTCCCACTTCTGAGGGGGTGGGGTCGCTGCCCAAAGCACTGCAAGGCAGCGGGTAGGCAGGAAGGGAACGGCTGGTCCACTCATGCCAAGCTGTTCCCTCATCTTCTTCTCCCCGGTACCAGCATTGGAGATGTGAAGAAAGGAGCATGGTGGTCACCACAATACTGATTCTGGGGCCTGCTCCACCCCAGACAGCTCTCCCACAAAGTCCCCTGGGATAGTTACTGTACTCTGGAAGTTTCTAGAAGATTTCCCTGGGCCAAGGACCCTCCTCCTGCCTGAAGTCAGGAACAGGGAGGACTAGATGGGTCAAGGTCTCCAGGGCCTCTCTCAGGGAAAACAGGAGCACTCACGTTCTTGAAGCCCCTGTACAGAGACTGCAGCTCCTTCTTGGTGAACTTGGTCTGTGCCTGCAGCTGGTCCAGCCCCTCTGGCTGGTGGCGCACCGTGGACAGTTCTAGCTCACTGTCACTGCTGTCTAGAGGGGAACACAGACCCGGGAGAGTGAGACATGTGGCTGTGCTCCTCCATCTTGCTCCAGGGTGGGCATCAGAGCATGGCCTGAGGTACGGGGTAGAGGCACCCTCCTTGCATGACTACCATGTACAGTCACCCAGGCTGTGCACTGCACAAATGGAGGGGCTATGACTGAAGGGCACACTCAGAAGTTGTGCCTCATGGCTGGTCCACTTCCCTGCTGTTCTTGCCCTAGAGAGACACTGAACAAGGAGGGAAAAAGACAGCATGACAGGCACGAGAAACCCTTGAGCTTCAAGCACAATTCTTAGACCACCTCCTCCATGCGGCCCTCCCTGACTTCCCCCAGGAATGACAAAGGTGCCCCTCATGGCCCTTTGTGGCCTAACATGCTGCTGTTCTACATCTGGTGCAGGGATGCTAATCACACTTGGGTAAGAGGTCAGACCTCCAGGGCCCAGAGGGCGGGGACCAGACCTTTTCTTTAAAATCAATACACCAAATGTTAACTAATCATGGCTATCTTCGGGGGAAGGTGGGATTTCAGATGATCTTTATTTTTATTTTTTTATTTATGATTTTTTTTTTTTTACATTTTCGTAATTTCTTTTGGTATGACATGCATCACTTTTACAATACAAAGTAAAGCTATGGACAGAACAGCATCGAGTACCAAAAGCATCCCCTTCCCATTGACACGCGAGGCACGAGCCCCGCTGCACCACCAGCCCCATCCCCCTGTGCACCACGCAGAACAGAGTCCATGATTATCTGTAGCTGATGCCGGCTGCTGCCTTTCCCACTGCAGCATGAGCTCTTTGGGGGCAGCCTTCCTATGCAGCTCATCCTGTGCCTGCGGTGCCTAGGACGGTGCCAGGCATGGGTCCCAGGTTGAGCCTGCTCGTGCCTGGGTCTCTCCTGTGAGCATGGCAGGAGAAATGCAGCCCACACTGCCCACTTTCAGCAAGCTCAAGAGCACCCTGAAAGAGCAATCGGATGGTTCCCTTGGTCCATGCATGCTCCCAACATCCAAGATAACTATTTTATACCTTCCTTTTCTTTAAGCTTCCAGTACCTCTTTCCTCATCCTTACCCTCAGCTTGCTTCCTATTTCACTAAGAAGACAGAAGCCACAGAAGAAAATTTCCCCAAACTGCTACCCCCACACCCACCTATCTACCTGCATCTGGTCCAGACATCGCTTCTCCTCCTTTGCAGGGGGACTGTCCCTGTTCCTGGCAAAGGCAAACCCTCTACTTGTGTAGGGATCCCAGCCCCTCTCACCTACTCAAGCACGTGGTTCCATCCACTCTCCTCACTTTTTCCTCATCAGCCCCCCCACCCCACCCACCTTCTGGATTACTCCTATCATCATATGGACATACTGTTAAATCTGGCAAACCTTAGTCAAATTAAATACAGACAAGCCCTGTAACCGAGCAATTCCATTCTGGGTAAACATTCCACACAGATTCTTCCCCAGCTAGGGGGACCTGTGCACAGAAACAGTAATTTTGGTTGGGTGAGTTGGAGGAAACCTAGGGGTCCATCACAGGCAGAATGGGCAGGCAAAATAGGGGGGATGCACACCAGGGAGAACCATGTAGACAGGATTAGATACACACACAGTAGCAGGGACTGATGTTAATGATAAGATGCTTCCTTCGATTAAGAGACAGACATTTCAGACTGGATAAAAGAAAGACCCAACTATATGCTATTTACAAAAAGGATACCCTTGATACAAAGACACAGACAGATTTAAAGTAGAAGGGCAGGAAAGGATAAGAAAGCTGAACATTTCATAATGATACAAGGATTAATTCATCAAGAAGACAGAATCATCTGAAATACACATCACCTAGTAAAAAAGTTTTGAAATACCTGAAGCAAAAGATTTGAAACTAAAGGGATAAACATTTAAACTACAATCATACTCGAAAATTTTAACATCCTTTTCCAGTAAATGATACAACAAGTAAAGATATGAAAGATTTGGAAAACACTATCAACCAATTTGATTTAATTAATTACAGAACACTATACAAAAACTGTAGAATACACATTTTTTTTCAAGAGCATATCCTGTGGTTACCAAGATATACCAGATGCTAGAAAATAAAACAGACTCTGACCACAATGATATTAAGTTAAAATTCAAAGCAATAACATATTTAGAAAATCTCAAATATTTGGAAATTAAACAATACACTTCCAATTAACTCATAGGTCAGAGAGGAAAAGGTGAATTTTGAAATATTTTAAATTGAATAATAAAGAAAATACAGCATATCAAAATTTGCTGGATGAAGGTAAAGCTGTGTTTAGAGGGAAATTTATGGCCTTAAATTCCTTTATTAGAAAAGAAGATGGGTGTAAAACCAATGACATAGCTTCTAGATCTAAGCTTTTCAGAATCTAGAAAAAGCAGAGCAAATTAAACTCAAAGAAAGTAGAAGAAAACATAATAAAAATAAGAGTAGAGATCAATGAAAAAGAAAACAGAGAAGCATAGAGCAAGGCCAATAAAGTTATTAAGAAACTCAACAGGCAAGTCATAGACTGGGAAAACATAGCTCTGGTACATGCATCTGACAAAGGACTTGTTTGTAGGATATAAATGAATGGCTACAAATCAACAATGATAATAAGACTAATAGCTCAATTTTTTAAATAGGCGAAAGACAAAGACACTTTACAAAAGAAAATATAGAAATGATCAATAGCACAGGAAGAGGTGTTTGACAGCATTAATCATCAAAGGATTGCAAACAATCCAATGCAAAATACAAAATACCCAATCATCTATCATCTCAAAAAGACTGACAACACCAAATGTTGGTTAGGATGTGGAGCAACTGGAACTCTCATATATTGTTGGTGGTGGTATAAAATGGTATAACCACTCTGGAGAACTGCTTGTCTGTTTCTTATAATGTTAAAACATACATCAACCATATGACCTATTGTACAAGAACATTTAAAGCAGCTTTATTCATAGTAGTCCAAAACTGAGAACTGACCAATCAATCAACAAAAGCAGGGAACTGTGGCACATTTACATAAGAGTACCATTCTCCATTAAAAATGAATAAACTACCAATATATGCAGCAACATGGATGCATCTCAAAAATATCATGCTGAGCAAAAAAGCTAGACATAAAAGAGTTTACACTATATGATTCCATTTATACAAAGTTCTAGAACAGGCAACACTAATGCACATGACAGAAAGCTTTATAGCACTGGTAGTTAAAAGGGTGTATACAATTGTCAAAACTCACTGAAATAAGCATTTAACACCTGTGCACTTTCTCATGTGTAAATTATACTCCAATTAAGAAAAAGAAAACATACTAATTAGACTTCTGCTTTCAGTCATGATGAGACAGTGAGTGTCAGCCTTACCTTCCCACTGCAAACAACTTTAAAACTAGAAGAAATATGTGTGAAGCAAGTGTTTTCATGTTTTAGACTACAGCGCAGGGTTATGATCTTTGAGATTAGGGACACTGAAGTGAGCTCCACATTCACTCTGAATATCTGTCTGAATACCCTTTCCAAATTATGGCCACAGGGAGTTGGGACATAAGCCAAGGAGCAGCAGTCTTACTGAGATGACAAGGCAGAGGTCAGAGTTTGGGGCTGCTGAGGCAGGTGGAGTTTTCATATCAGGGTCCTGGAGAGAAAGGAGCTGCACAGAGGGGTAGCCCCAGAAGTCTCTGTGGGGGTTCTCCTTGGACTTGGCCAAGGGCTGGGCTACACATGTTCAGAGTGATACTCTAGGGAGGTGGTGGACAGAGAGACAGAGACCTGAAAGGACATAGCAGAATTCATGCAGTGATATGAAGAATGGGAGTATGGCTCAGCCAGAATGCAGATACCTCCTTAGGTACCTCAGGTGTTCAGCTGAAACCCAACCAAGGCCTTGAGTGAGGGCATGTTCTAGACCTAAGGACAAAGTCAAAACAAAACTGCTCTAACAAAGCCTGAATTAAAGTCTGTGAAGATCAAGTGGATCTGCCAGTAATTTAATTGCCTGCAAAACTAAAATCCAATAGCATTTATATTAAAACAATATAATCCAGATTCCCTACAACATACCATTTACAATGTTCAACAAATAATAAAAAACTAAAAGACATGAGAAAAAGCAGGAAAATGTCAACATAATCAAGAGATAAAGGAATTATTAGATTTTTGTTATTAGAATTATTAGAAAAGAACTTTAAGACCACTGTTATCAACATGTTGCAAGAATTAAAGGAAAGGTGAGAAATTGGTAAAGGGCTACAAAAAATCAATTACATTGTGTATTGAATATACATATTATCCTGATTTGAGCATCACACATTGCTCACAGGTATTAATATTCGACGTTGTGTCCCACAGATATGTACAATTAATTATGCTTCAATAAAAAAAAAGAATTAGAGGAAAGAAAAGAGTAACAGGTGGGAATCTTAGTGGGAAAACAAAACTTAAAAAAGAACCTAATGGAACCTCTAAACATGAACAAAATGATACCTAAAGTTAAAAATTCACTTGATGAGCTTCAGAGAAGATTGGAGGCAGACACTACAGAAGAATAGGTGAACTTCAAAGTCAATAGGAATTATCCCAACTGAAAACAAAGAAAAAAAACTACTGACAAAACCATGCACAGAGACTCAGTGACAATATCAAGCAGCCTAATATTTATGCAATTAAAATTCCAGAAGTACAGAAAAGAGAAACAGGGATACAAAAATATTTGAGGAAATAATGGCCAAAGTTTCCCTAAATTTGTTAAAAACATTAATCTATAGATGCAAGAAACTCAGTGAATCCCAAGAAGGGTAAATAAAAATAAAACCACCTCTAGGAACATCATGGTCAAACTGATGAAAACCAGAGATAAAGAGTCAGCAAGGAAAGGGAAACCATAAGGGAGAACCATCATAAGAAAGATAGCTGACTTCTCCGGAGAAGTAATGGAGATCATAGGACAATGGAACACCACCACCTTTAGATTGTTGAAAGAAAAAAATCTGTTAATCTAGAGTTCTTTATCCAGTGATAATATCCTTTAAAAATGTGGGTGAAATAAAGGCATTTTCAGATAAATGAATGCTAGAGAATTTGTCACCAGCAGAACTACACCACAAGAAGTGCTAAAGGAAGTATGCTATGGTTTGAATGACCCCCAAACCCATGTTGGAGCTTAATCCCCAACATGGGAAAGATGGGGTTTTTAAGAAGTGATAGGACCACGGGGGCTATGTCCTCATGAATGGATTAATCCACTCATGGATTAATGGGTTAATGGATTAAAGGGTCATCACGGGCATGGACTGGCAGCTTTATAAAGAGAGCACATGAATGCACTCTGGAGGCACTCTTGCCCAGCCCTCTCCATGTGATACTCTGTGTCCTCAGGGACTCTGCAGAGAGTCCCTGCTGGAAGAAGGCCCTCACCAGATGCGCCCCTTGCATGCTGGACTTCCAAGCCTCCCAAACTGTAAGAAATAAATTTCATTTTCTTATAAATTACCCAGTTTCAGGTATTGTGTTATAAGCAACAGGAAATGGACTAAAACAAAGTACTTCAGGATGAAGGGAAAGGTATGAAATGGAAACCTAGATATACAGAAAAATAACAGGAAGCTAACAGGAATATTTTGAACTGAATATATATGAAAAGATAAATCAAAATTTGGGGGATCAAGACTTAGAAGGAAATTTAAAGCATTAAATACCGACTTTAGAAAAGAAGAAGTTTTTAAATAAGTAATGTAATTCCTGCCATAAGAAACTAGAAATTGTAGAGTAAAATAACCCTAAAGCAAGCAGAAGACAGGAAACAGGAAAAGAGAAAAAATTAATGAATTTGAAAACAAAAAACCAGAGAACATCCAAGAGACATCAATAAAACTGATACAACTCTAGCAAGAATAAAAAAGAAAAAAAGAGAGAAAACACAAATTACCCATATCAGGAATCAAACACGGGAAATAAGTAAGACCCTCCAGACATTAAAAGGATATGAAGGCAATATTATGAACAAGTCTTTGCACTCAAGTTTAACAATGTTGATAAAGTGGACCAATTCCTCAAAAATCACAAACTACCCAAATTCACCAAAGATGAAAAGACAACCTGAATAGTCCCAACCAATATTTCTCATGAACATAGGTGCAAAATTTCTCAACAAAATATTATCAAATTGAATCCACTGACATATAAAAGGAATAATGCACCACACCATGTGGGTTTTCCAGGAATGTGAGGATGATTCAATATTTGAAAATAAATCACCATAATCCACTGTATTAATAGTCTTGACGTAGTTTGAACATATTTGACCTTCCAAAACTCATGTTGAAATCTGATCCCCAATGTGGCAGTGCTGGGAGGTGGGACCTAGTGGGAGGTTCTTGTGTCATGATGGAGGATCCCTCCTGAATAGATTAATGCCCTCCCATGGGGTGAGCGAGTTATTGCTCTATTAGTTAATTCCTGTGAGAGGGGGTTATTAAAAAGAGTCTGGCATCACCCCACCTCTCTCTTGATTTTCTCTTGCCATGTGATCTCTTACACATGGTGGCTTCCCTTCCATTTTCCACCATGAGTGGAAGCAGACTGAAGCCCTCACAGATGCAGTTGCCCAAATGTGAAATTTCCAGCATACAGAATCATAAGCCAAATAAACCTCCTTTCTTATAAAATACCCAGTCTCAGGTATTCTGTTATAGCAACACAAAAATGGACTAATACAGTCTAAAGAAGAGAAAACTGATATATATCAATCATATCAATTGATGCAGAAAAAGCATTTGACAAAATGCAGGGTAGATAATCCCAAGGAATCTACAAAAAACCCTCTAATGTGTGAGTTTCGCAAGATCACAAGAAACAAGGTCAACACGCAATGTATAATTGGAAACCAAAATTTAAAAAACAATACTAAGGCTGGCTGGTTAGCTCAGTTGGTTTGAGTGCAGTGCTATAACACCAAGGTCAAGGGTTCAGATTCCCTTACAAGCCAGCTGCCAAAAGCAAAAAACAATACTATTTACAATCACTCACCCCACAAATGAAATACTTAGGTGTAAATCTAACAAAACATGCAAATAATCTGTATGCCAAAAACTACAAAATGTTGACTGAAAAAAAATCATGGAAGATTTAAATAAGTGAAGAGACATACCGTGTTCATGGATAGGAATACTAAACACCATAAAGATGTCAATTATCTCCAAAATGATCTACAGATTTAACACAATTCCTATCAAAATCCCAGCAAATTTTTTTTTTTTTTTTGCAGCTGGCCAGCATAGGGGATCTGAACACTTCCTTGACTTTGGTGTTGTCAACACCATGTTCTAGCCATCTGAGTTAACTGGCCTTTTGTACGTATAGACAGAGTATTCTAAAATTTACGTGGAAAGGCAGAGGAACTAGAATTTCTAAAACAATTTTGCAAAAGAAGAATAAGGATACTGTTAAATACAAAGGTAAACACAGACTGGAAGAAAATATTTGCAAATCATATATCTGACAAAGATATCCAGAATATATTAAGAACTCTCAAAACTCAGCAGTAAGAAAACAAAGAACACAAATTAATACACACACAAAAGACTTGATGAAACACTTCACTATAGAGGATATATGGATGGCAAATGAGCACATAAAAGATGTTTAAGACTACTTTCCATTAGGGAAATACACACAAAACCACAGTGAATTACTACTATATGCCTATTAGAATTGCTTAAATAACAAATACTTACAATATCAAGTGCTGGTAAGGATGCAGAACAAGTAGAAATGTTATGCTTTGCTGGCAGGCATAAAAGAAACTGTACTGCCACTCTGGAAATCAGTTTGGCAGTTTCTTATAAACACACACTCACCATAAGACCCAGTAATCCCACTCCTGGTTATTTATCTAAGTGAAATCAAAGTTATTACAGTCTCACAAAAGCTTTTAGGCAAATGTTTAGAGCAACTTTCTTCATAATCTCCCCAAACTGGAAATAATCCAAATGTCCTCAACCAGTAAAAGGATAAACTGTGGTACATTCACACAATGGATACTATACAGAGATAAAGAAAACAAAATATTGTTATATGCAACAACATGAATGTATCTCAAATGCCGTAATTAAGTGAGAGAATCCATGCTCAAGAGGCTAAACAATATATGATGCCATTTATATGATGTTCTGGACCAGAAAAAATAAAACTACAGGGAAGGAGCAGAAATCAGTGGCTACCAGGAGCTGGGGGCAAAGGAGGGTTTGACTAAAAGGGGCAGCATGAGGGGACCCTTCGTGGTAATGTAATTGTTCTATGTGTTGATGGTGATAGTGGTTACGAGACTATGCATATGCTGCTCCAACAAAAGGAGAATTTCACATTAATTTAAATTGGAAAAAATTAACATGAAATAAAATTAGAATAATTGCCTATGGGGAGGAGGAAAATGGGGGACTAAAGGGAAAAAATAAACAAAACAAGAGAGGTTTTAAACAAGTCAAGGCTGATAAATGCCCATGAACTAAAGAATATGATTAACTTAATACTCTCTCTTGAGGGCCAAAAACCAAAATTAAACAAAACTCTCAATCCTGCCGCTATTTCTTACATTAAGAAAACAACAACAACAACAACAACAAACAACAACAACAACAACAGCAGAACTCCTCTGACCCTACTTTCTCTGAGCTTTCTTCTCACGATCTTTAACTCAGAGTCTTCTCTTCCCCTCTTCCTCTTCTCCCTTGACGTTGCTCAACTCCAAGCACAGTGCTCTTAAAAGGATCATCGATGATCTCCACACTGTTAATCCAGCGATCAATACAACAGTTTTGATTCCAAAGTCATGTAAGGGCTCCACAAGAATGAGAATCATATGCCCATCTCACTGTTGAACACAGATGCAAAACCCTAAACCAAATGTTAGCCACCTGAGTCCAACTATACAAGCATGTTTTAAATAGTACATAATGATCAAGAAGATTTTATCCGGAAGAGTATAAAGATGGAAATCCTATGAAAATCTTAATGCAGGATTTGATACGCTTCCACATCTATTTGTAATTAAAATAAATAAAAACTCTCAGCAAACTTCTGGTCAAAGGTAACTTCCTTAACTTGATGAAGCTTGTATTTTCAAATCACATGTTTATTTACAGAAAAATTTACAGAAAATATTAGAATTAACGGTGAAAGCTCAAATTCTCTTCAAGGTTTGAGACAAGATTGGCCACAATCACCAATAACTGATGTCCTGCCAATGCTCTATGGAAATTGAGAAAAAGAAATAGTGTAAGAATTGGAAAATGAAGGATAAAACTAACATTATTTTAGATGATGTATTCTCTACAGTGACCAAAAGAATCAACAAACATGTGAGTTCAGTAATGTTGCCAGATACAAGATTAATCTACAAAAATCAAAAGCAGTTCTTTACACCAGTAATAACCACCTAGAAAATACAATTTAAAAATAACAAAATAACACTCATAATAGCAATAAAACTAAAAAGTGCCCAATATTAAACAAAACTCAAAGGACTTCTGTATAGAAAGATAATCTGAATA
The DNA here is from genome assembly GCF_027409185.1 of Cynocephalus volans. Lineage (NCBI taxonomy): Eukaryota > Metazoa > Chordata > Mammalia > Dermoptera > Cynocephalidae > Cynocephalus > Cynocephalus volans. Next base: position 90,732,705 of record NC_084473.1, on the reverse strand, counting down.
AATGAGACATTCCATCTTAGACAGGACCACACAATACTATAAAGATGTCATTTCTCCCCAAAGTAATCTGTAAGGTAAACTTAATGCAAACCCAATCAAAAATCCAACTGGACTTTATTTAAAACCTTGATAAACTTACAATGAAATGTAGGTGGAGAAATAAAAAATCCATAAAAACCTAAAAAGGAAGAGTAAAGAGAGACTTTTCCCTATCATATATACTAATAAAGATTGCACATAATACAGTCACTGTAATAAAATTGTGTGATAGGGACAAGAATAGACTAATGCACCAGCAAACATGTCAGAGAGCTCAAAAAGAGATTAAGTATAGAAGGGAATTTCATAAAAGATATGGGGAAATATTAGATTGCTTAGTAGACAGTGTCAGGAAAACTAGATCACCATATAAAGAAAATAAATATGTACTCCTTCCTTACACAATATGTAAAAGTGAGCTCCACATGAATTAGAGACCCACATATGAAAGGGAACCTATAGAGTTAAAATAAATTGTAAAAGAGCCTCTTGTTAGCCTAAGGGTGTGGGAAGATTTCTTAAAATTTCAAAAGCTCAAGCCAGAAAGAAAACAAATTTATGAAGTCGATTACATAAAAATTATGGATGTCTGTTCTAAAAAGGGCAGAGTTATTGACACTCAACAGAATAGGGGAAGATAATGTGTGGTGTTTACAAATGACGAAAGAGGAATGTCTACATCAGATAATCGTAGAGATGATTATGAAACCAGAAAGATGAATAAGTACATGAAAGATGGATCAATCTCAGTATTGATAGGAAAATGCAAATTGTCTTTTTTTTTTTTTTTTTTTAAAAGATGACCGGTAAGGGGATCTTAACCCTTGACTTGGTGTTGTCAGCACCACGCTCAGCCAGTGAGCGATCCGGCCATCCGTATATGGGATCCGAACCCGGGGCCTTGGTGTTATCAGCACCGCACTCTCCCGAGTGAGCCACGGGCCGGCCCGGAAAATGCGAATTGTGATGAGAATGTAATAACTCCTAGACTAGCAGGAAATAATAATAATAATGAAAAAAGAAGTCTGAGAATGCCAACTTCTGGAGAGGATGTAGTCAAGGGTAATTCTTAAACACTCTAGTGAATGTGCAAACTGGTACAACCACTGTGGAAACCTACTTGCATTTTTCATACTAATGATGTATAAGTTTTATAAAATTAACACTTGCATGCCAATGACATATAAGTTGTGTAACATTAACACTCTGTATAAAATTAACACTGGGCATAGGGCCCAGCAATCCTCTCCTAGTTATGTATACATGCTAAACTCAAGTGCCAAGGAAACATGTACAAGAACAGTCATTAGAGCTGCCTGAATTTGGATGTATTGTCCTCCTAGAACTCATGTGGAAATTTGATCCCCAGTGTGGCAGTGTTGGAAACTGAGCCATGGGGGCATTTCCCACATGAATGGATTAATGCTCTCACTGGGGAGTGGGAGTAGTGAGTGAGATATTGCTCTATTAGTTCCTGCGAGAGCTGGTTGTTTAAAAAACCCTGGCATCCCCCCTCTCTGCTCTCCCTGCTTCCACCATCTTGCAGTGTGAGACCACTGTGTCACTGTCACCACAACCAGATGGACTTTGGACTTCCCAGCTTCAGAAACCATAAGCAATAAATTTTGTTTGTCTTTATAAATCACCCAGTTTCAGGTATTTTGTTATAAGCAACAAGAATGGACTAATACAGGAGCACTCTTTACAATATCAATAGCTTGAATCAACCGAATGTCCACCAACAACAGAGCAGATAAATATATGGTAGGGTATGTACCTGATGAAATATCAACTATTAATCTAGGCAGTAACTACAACAACACACAGCAATGTTGATGGATGTTACAAAAATACCGTCAAATGAAAAACCAGTCTTAGGAAACCAGTATGCTTCTATTTTTTTATAAATTTCAAAGCCAACAATAACTCAGCAATATACTTGTAGGGATAAAAATGTAAGAGATAAAATCATAAATAAGAGCAAAAATCAAGGAATGACAAACGAATCTGGTTATGGTAATAATGGGGTGGGCTGGGGAGGACGGGTTCACTGGTGTTCATTATAGTATTCTTTGTAGCTCACATATCAAATACGTACGTGTGTGTGTGTGCGTGTGTGTATACTAGAGGTTAACTGAAATGTTCAAAATTCCATTTTCCTGGAGCAAGAGAAAATGAGAGAGAGAAGGGTGAGGAGGAAAGTACACACCTCTGGTTTGCATTAAACATTGGATGCTTGGAAAACAAACAAACAAAAAAGGACAGCAATCCCAAGAGAAATGGTCAAAGGATATGAACAGGCAATTTATAGATGAGGAAACCAAAAAAGCTAATAAGCACACATAGAGGTGTTCAAAATCATCCTCATGAAAAATGCATATGAGAATAATGAGAAAAAATGTTACTCATTAAATTTGCAAAACCTGAAAGCTACTTATAAACACGAGCTTCAGAAGGGAATGTGAACTCACTTCCTTGAGCTCCAGACTCTCCTGTCTGCTTGTCATCAGCACTTGGTACAGAATAGTGTGTATAATGTACTACTGTTTCTTTCCCCAAAACCTGCTCCACCCACAGCCTCCCCAGCTCAGAGGAGGGTAACTCCATCCTGCCAGGTGCTCAGGCCAAAATCCTGGGCAGCTGCCTTGCTCCCCACACTTGATCCACGTGCAAATCCTGCCAGTGGTACTTTCAATGTGTGTCCTGCCTCTGACCCCTTTTCTCACTTGCTCTGCCCCACCCAGGTCCAAGGCTCCAGCATCTCTCCTCATTGGTCTCCCTTCTTCTGCCCTAAACCCCAGTGAAGTATGCTGAAAACTTCACATACTCCTCTGCTCAACAACCTCCCCCAAGCTGAGTATAAAAATCCAAGTCCTTAAATGGCCCATAAGTGTCCCCCCCCAGCTCTGACCTCACCTCCATGTCTCCTCCCTCACTCCCCCCACTTCAGCCATGCTGGTGTCCTGTGCCCCTCAAACCTACCAGGCATACCCTCCCCACTTGCTAGCCTCTGCTAAAATGTCACCTCCGCAAAGGGGCCACCCCCTTCCCTATTACTATCTATCCCCCACTTTGGTTTTACTCTTTTTCATTAAGTGATAACATCTTGTCACATGCACATTTCTCAGTTTACTGGTGCTATGGACTGAATCGTGTCCTGCCCAAATTCATAGTTGAAGCCACAGCCACCAATGGGACTGTATTTAGAGATAGGGTCTTTAGCACGTAATTAAGGTTAAATGAGGTCATAAGGTCAGTATATTAATCCATTTTTGTTGCTAACAAAATACCTGAAACTGAATAATTTATAAAGAAATAAAATTTACTTCTTACAGTTTTGGAGGATAGAAGTCCAAATTTCTAGGAACACATCTGGTGAGGGCCACCTTCTCCAGCAACTCAGGGTATCACATGGTGAGAAGGGGCTAATCTCCTCACTTGCCCTCTTTATAAAGCCATCAGAACAATGCCCAATACTCCATGAATGGATCAATCCATTCCCAAGGACTCAGTCTTGTGATCCAATCACCTCTTAAAGACCCCACCTTTCGAATGTCATAACTGGGTTTCCCAAACTCTTAACACCGTTACAATGGGGGATCAAGTTTCCAATACATGAACCTTTGGGGGACACATTTAACTCACTGCAGTTAGGACCCTAACCCTATAGGACTGGTGGCCTTATGAGAAGACGGAAAGAGAGTGATCTCTCTCTCCATGTGCACACGCTGAGGAAAGGCCATGTAAGGACAGGGCAAGTAGGCAGCCGTTGGCAAGCCAGGAAGAGAGCCCTCACCAGAAACCAACACTGCTGGCACTCTGATCTTGGACTTCCAGCCTCCAGAACTGTGAGAAAATACATTTCTGTTGTTTAAGTCTCCCAGTCTGTGGCATTTTGTCATGGCAGCCTGAGCAGACTCAGACACTTGGTTTGTCATTGTTATCTCCCTCTTCCTTGGGGACCTCAGCAGAAACTCAGTTTTCCCTCTGCTGCACCCAACCCTGGACAGTGCCTGCATGTGGGAAGTGCTCTGTAACACACGATGGGCAGAATGGGCCCTCCCAGCTCCGTTTCCTTGGGTGGGTTCATGGATTATTGCCTTGGGCTTTAATTTTACTGTCTCTAGGCAGGTTGTCCCAGGCCCTAACACTCCCTGTTGGCTACACCTGCTGGACACAGATGGGGTGGGGGAAGCAGAGAGAAAGGTTATATTCCAAGACTCAGGTCCAGTGAAAGTAGGTGAACAGGGGTCAAAGGACACCCTGGGCAGAGGGTCCAAGGTGAGCCAAGGCATTTGTGGGAACACGACAAGGTGTCTGTCAAGGGCGTCTTCCTTTTCCACTAACTTCTAGTATACACTTAGTGATGCATGACTGTGGGGACCATTTGGGTTGGGACACTTTTGGCAAGACATAAGGAGCGCACATTGTCGAAGCGCTTACTCTGTGCAGGTTCTGTTTTATGAGCTCTGCACACATTTACACATTCAGTCTCCATGACAGCTCTGACTGGGAGATTTTTCCCACTTTGGATTTGGACGCAGGCAGCTGACTCCACTTTGGGCTCCTGATATCTGTCCTGTACGAGGCTGGGACACACAAGGCCGTGTCCAGTGGTCCCCTCGGCCCTGCAGTCAGAGACACATCCAGGGTAGGTGTGCTGGCATTCAGAAAAATCCTGGCTCTGTCACTCCCTGGCTGGATAACCTTGGGAGAGTCACTCACCCTCCCTGAGCCTCAGTTTCCTCATCTACAAAATGGGCCTGCTGATGAGGAGAAAATTAGGAATGCACAAAGCATATGCCTTGCACAGAGAGAGCGCTTACTAGGTGTCGGTACCTGTCATCGCCATCAACATCCCAGATCTGGAAACTCTGCCCCAGCAGCTGCAGAAGTCCTGAGGGACCTGCGCTTTACAAAGGGCAGCAAACCCTGCCAAGGATAAGGCCATCCAGGATGCTCAGAGCATCACCACCGGGCCCCCAGCAAAGGCAGGAGAGGGTGTTGGGAGATGGAGAGCAAGAGAAAGAGCAGGAAAAATCACAGTGGCTGCAAGGGCCTGCTCCAAGTCAAGAGGGAGCTGTGATCCACCAGGTCCCCTGGTCACCTTTGCAAGGCCAGGCCCCTGTGGGTGGCAGTGCACAGAGGGCAGCTGCAGAGGGTTTGGGGCCGCCTCCCAGGAGGGAGGAGCAGAAGCAGTGGGCCAGGCCGTGCACACCCCAGTCTGGGCCTCCCATTCCCTCCATCACACCTCACAGCTCTGCTGTCTTTACCCACCTGTACGCCAGCCCCCACAAGTCAGCAGCCTCCCTGCCCCCATGCCAGCCAGAGGGACCTTCCCTTCAGGGGGCATCATCCCAGTGGCCAAGACCCCACATTACTTGTGCTCTTGGTGGCCTCACCTCTGCCTGGCATACAATAGGTGCCCAATAAGTGTGTGCCAACAGTGGCATATAATTTACATTTACTTGACACCTCCTGTTTGCCAGGCAGTGCTGGGCACACTCTGTGGCCCTAAGTGTATTGACACATGTCCCTGCTGCCCTCTGAGAGCCCCCAAAATGTGAGGGCAGTGTCATCCCGCACAATCTGAGGGGGCAGGGAGAGGGAAGGGTCAGGGAAAGCTCCCAGGGGAGACGGTGCCCCTAATCCAAGCCCCTCACTTATAGATGAGGAAACAGCTCAGACAGGAGAAGCAACTTGCCCAAGTGAAGCATCTCCCAGCCCTGGGCCCATGCTCCCTCCAGAGCAGGGTTCCTCCACTGCAGTGCTACTGACATTTGGACCAGATATGTGTGATCTTTGTTCTGGGGGCTGTCCTGTGCACTGCAGGATGTTTAGCAGCGTCCCTGTCCTCTACTGACTAGATGCCAGTAGTACCTCTTAGCTGTGACAACCAAAATTATCTCCAGACATTGCCAAATGTCCCCAGGGGGTGGAGAGGACTGCCCTCTGCCCTCAGTTGGGGGCCAGGAGAGTACAGCTTAAGAAATCTGAGCTGGGGAAAGAGGAGCAGCCAAAGCCAGGCCCTGGGCCACAGATGTGGACACAAGCCTGGAGCTGGAGCCGCAGCAGCTGAGCAGACCAGCGCCAAGGTTACCAGCCCAGGCTCATTTTTGGCTCTGTCCACCCTTCTGAGTCCCTCTTTTAACTTTTCCAATGTGCTTTCAGCTCACCTCACCCCTGTGAGATGGATAAGGGAAAACAGATTGTTGTTACCCCATTTTACAGATGAGGAAAGTGAGGCTTAAGGAGGTTAAATGTACCAAAATCACACAGTAAGCTAGTGGTCAAACCAGGCTAGAACTGAGGGGAGCCTGGTGTGAGAGGCCCAGCTGGGGTCTGCAGGTCAGGGGGTGCCCAGCTCCAGTGTCAGCCTGGCCCATGCAAGGTGTTCCCCTCTCTGGGCCTCTTAGTCTACACCTGATCCCAGAAGGCCCTCCAGGGCAAGCTGAGTTGGGCCACATAGGTCCCTCAAAGGTGAGGCCATGGTGTCAGCTGTCTTCCTCTGGGATCAGTTCTGCTGGGGTGCTGGGAGAGCCCCATCCCTCTGCATGGGAGCGCCCCTTCCTCTCCTCAGGGCGTGCAGCTCTGCCTCCCCCGTGGGCTTGACAACAACTCACTCATTTCCCGCACAAGCTTAATTCTCCTGCTAGGATACAAGGATCCTGCCCAGCTGGGAGGCTCTCCCAGTCCCCCACCCCCAACACACATACTCAGCATTTGCTCGCTAACCAAGATGCTGGATGGTGGGATGCTAGGCATGGGACAGACGACCAGGTTAGGGAGCAGATGCGCCTGGGAATCCAGAAATCACAAAAGCAACAACCTGCCAGGCTGTGCACCCTCTTTAGATGCTGACGTGGGGTCTTCTTCAGGGTGTCCCCGCTGTATGGACTCCACACAGGCAAGTGTCTGGTCTTCCTGTCTCCCTCCTGGACGTATCTGGTTAGCAGTTGTGATGACCAGGGGAAGCCTGGCAGCTGCCGGAGGGTCAGGGTGGCCTGAACTGGAGGGCAGGGGAGGGAGGGCTGGTGAGCCTTCAGTGATCCTAGGAGGGACTGCCAAATCTGGTGGTGGGTCCCGTCCTCAGATGACTTAGGGCAGCAGATGATTGGGGTCAGCAACCACCTTGTCAGCAGCAGCTGACCAGGAAGGGAGTTGGGGAGACTCCCTCCCTCCCCTTGGCTTCCAGGACATGGCTTTATGCTCTCTGGTATTCCTCTGACCTCTGGGGCTGCTCTTCCTCCCTGACCAATTAATGCTGAAGGGTAACAGGTTTGGCCTTGAACCTGGTCCCTTTTCTATCTCACTCCCTTGGTGACCCCACAGTCCCACAGTGCTATATCCCAACATTTGCCCATGGCTCGTAAGCTTCTCTCTCCAGGCCCAGACTGCTCCTCTGAATAGCAGACAAGTACTCATACTATCTTTTAATTCAATTTTTCCATGAACTTTCTGAAGTATCCTCATATATCTCACCACCTCTTTGACGGCTCCACTTGGATTTTTTTAATAGACATCGTGCTAGGTAGGATTATGGCCTCCCAAATGTGTCCATGTTCTAATCTCTGGAACCTGTAAATATGCTGGTGACATGGCAAAGGTGTATTAAGGTTGCTAATCAGTGGACCTTAAAACAGGGAAAGAATGCTAGATTATCCAGGTGGGACCAATGTAATCACATGGGTCCTTAAAAGCGGAAGAGGGAATCAGAAGAGAGAGCAGAGAGATGGCCACATGAGAAGGACCCACCCTGGTGTGCTGCTTTGAAGGTGGAGGAAGGGCCATGAGCCAAGAGAAGGCCTCTAGAAGCTGGAAAAGCGAGGAAACGGGCTCTCCGCGGGAGCCTCCAGAAGGAAGGCAGTACTTCTGCCCCGTCTGATCTCAGCCCAGCGAGATCCATGTGGGCTTCAGACCTTCCGAACTGTATAATAAATGGTTTGTTGGTTTAAGGCATTACATTGGGGTAATTTGTCACAATAGTGATAGAAAATTAACACATCCCAAACTTACCAGGTCCAAATGGAACTAATAATCTTCCCCACAAACCTGTGCCACCCCCTGCCCCCAAGTCTACCCCACTTGAGCAACAGACAGCTCCACCTTCCAGGTGCTCAGGCCAACCTTCCCAACCCCTGTCTTCCTCTCACACCGCACAGCACCCCTATCAGCTCCAGCTGGGAAACACATCTTCATATGGGTTAATGTGTTCCCCAAAAGGTCATGTATTAGAAACGTGACCTCCATTGTAATAGTGTTAAGAGGGTGGGAAATCCAATTATGGTATTTGAAAGGTGGGGCCTTTGCAAGGTGTTCAGATTGTGAGACTTGTGGCCTTGTAAATGGATAGGTCCATTCATGGAGTACTGGTGTGGTTCTGATGGCTTCATAAGAAGAGTGAGTCAAGTTTAGGTCTCTCTTGCCCAGCCTGTTCTCTCGCCATGTGACACTCTGGTCACCAATGGACTCTGTTAGAGGTCCCACCCAGAGGTAGGCCCTCACCAGAAGCACTTTCTGGGCCATGGACTTCCCAGTCTCCAAAACCATAAGAAATAAGTTTCATTTCTTTATAAATTGCCCAGTTTCAGTTATTCTGTTAGAAGCAACAGAAACAGACTAGGACATATCTAGAATCCATCCACTTCTCCACACCCCACTGCTGTCTCCCTCCTGGTGGCTACAAATGCCTCTCACAGGTCCGCTTGCTTCCACTGGTGCCTTCCACACCACGTCTGCTCTCAACATGGCAGCCAGGGAGACCCTGTGAAAATTCAAGGCCACCTTACTCCTCTGCTCGGAACCTTCCAGTGGCTCCAGGTTTCTCAGAGAATAAAAGCCAACATCCTTTCAGTGGCCTGTCCCTACACAGAGCCGTGGTCTTCAAGCCTGAGTGTGTCGCAATTGCACCTGAAGCTGGTTAAGAGCCAAGCCGCTGGGCCCCACGCCAAGTTTCTGACCTGAAGATGCACATTTCTAACAAGCTCTCCGTGATGCTGATGCTGATGCTGATGCTGCTGGTCTGGGGGAACACACTTTGAGAAACCCTGTCCTTGAAAGCCTTGCACCCATGATCTCAACCCTGGCTGCACATGAGTCTCCCAAGAAGCTTCTAAACATCCCAGTGCCTGGGTTCCACCCAGAGAAACATTTGGGATTCAATGCCTGGGAGGGCATTGCAGGTATTTTTTTATTTTTATTTTTGTTTTTCGCAGTTGGCCTGTATGGGGATCCGAACCCTTGACCTTGGTGTTGCCAACACTGGGGTCTAAGGCAGGTATTTTTTTAAAGCTCCCCAGTCGATTATGAGGTGCAGACCAGTGAAGAGCCAGTGCCCACACAACCTGGCCGGCCTCCCTCCCCCACTCCCTTCCTACAGTTTCCTCACTCACTCTGATCCAGTCACACTTATCCCTAGTGATACCCCCCAGCCTCTGCGTTCTTGAAAGCAGACCTCCCCCACCCCCCACCAGCCACCAAGCCCCCCGCTCTGTGCCCATCTGGTCCGCAGCTCTCACAGGACCTAGCCTCAAGCTTATAGACAGGGGCTGGGGCAGAGGGGACAGAAGGCTCCGGTTCTTCCTCTTTGTTTGCAAGATCCCCCCATGAAGTGAACAAATCCTTACCAGGCTGCTCCCTGGCACCAGGCACTGATCTAGGCATGGGTTATTACAGTGAGCAGGACAAAGTCCCCGTCCTCGTGCGGCCGGCATCTGGTGGAGACAGACCATGAACTGACAAAGACACTAAAATATTCAGTAGTTTAAGGTATTGATGGGGCTGTGAAGAAAAATCAAGTATGTAAGGGAATCTAGGCTCCTACAGGGGCATGCCCATCACTCTGGGGGCTGGGAGCTGCAGCTGGATGAGAAAGACCTTCATGTCACCAGCACATCAGAGACACTGCTGACATCCAGCACCTCCACCATGGCCTCAAGCAAGGCTCAACAGAGAGCCTCAGAAGCAAGCCTTCGGACCTTTTGGGAACACAAACCCTCTGAGAATGTATTTCAACACTACAGGAAAAAACACCAAATACACAATGTTGCCCATAATTTCAGAGGCTTTAAAGGACCTCCCGGGCCGGCTCCCATTGTCCAACACTCAGTGTCAGGCGGCACCGAGAAGGTGCAGACCCTGGCCCCCAGCCCAGGCCTCGCAGGGTCCAGGTCCCAAAGCTGGGATGGAATCCCCTTGACGTCCCTCTAGGCTGTGCCATTGGCACCAGACTCCTGTGCCCTCGTAAGCTTGTGGACACTGAGCAGCAGCTTCATCTCTGATACCCTAAAGGTCACCAGGGAAGGAGAAATCCCGATAAGACAGACAGGATGAGGACTGCCTTTCTGCCACCTGGAGGGGGTTATACCGAGATTGGGCTGACCTGCCAGGCTTGAGCCCTGCCTCCTGATGATCTGCCCTGGTGCTCAGGACAGCCACGGTACCACCAGGCTCAGCCCCTTGTGTCTGGATCAAGGGGCGGGCTTCCTGCTCAGGAAAAATGATGGCGGTGACTCCCTGTACAGTCACCCAGAGACAGAGACTGACAGAGGGACCCAGGGCAGAGAGGAAGGCCTTTTGAGTTCTAGAAAGCTGCATCACCAGAGCCCTGATCCATTAGTCCTTAACAATCCCCAGGGCATCATAACTCTGGTCTTTTCCAGATGAGAACCATGGAGGCTCAGAGAAGACAAGAGACACATCCAACTGCACGGTGCATGCTTGGAGGGGAATTGGGCACCAGCCCCTTTCTGTGCCCTAGCAGCACTGAGCGTGGCTCACAGCCAGGCTGGGTGGGACAGCCTGGGCTCCTCACAGCTCATCTGACGGTCCCTTAGACACTGCCTGCCCAGTGGGCGCTTCCAGGCCCTCAACTGGCACCGTTCCCTGTCAACAGGGAACATCTGGAACTTACAGCTCCCTCCCTCTGACCCAGGCGGAGGAGGAGGGGGCTGTCTGAGTGAGAGAATGTTTTCTACCGTGAATAAGTTCTATTATTATGAGTAATCACTCATTGCTAGTTATTGGGGTTAGCAATGGTTCACAAAGGCTGCACATTTATTATACATCAAGAATGGTGCTGGGGGTCACTGAAGTCCCACTGACTGGTTAAAGCCTGCCATGGCCCCACAGGGCAGGAATTATTACTAGACCCACTTTACAGATGGTGAAACTGAGGCTCTGAACCACTAAGGGGTTTTTATAGTCAGTATGGGTGACAGGATCTTAGCTCAGACCTGGCTGACTCTGTGCTCCCCCAACTGACTCAAGACCCCAGAACTCGAAGGGGCACAAGTGGGCACGTATACCAGAAAAGAGAAACTCATGAGAAGTTGAGTGGCTTTTTAGCAGGTTGAATAAACCATCTGTCATGCATACTATCCACCTTATAAAGAAATCCCTTCTCCTTAAAAAGCACAAACACAGTCTCCCGCCATATTACCCTCAATGAGTCTGATCTAGTCTGATCTCAAAAGCTAAGCAAAGTCGGGGCCTGGTCGATACTTGGATGAGAGACCACCTGGGAATACCCAAAAGAAAAAAAGAAATCAGAAAGGCAAACTTCAGACCACCCCAGACCTGTGAGTGAGTTGGGCTCAGTGAGGGAGGTTTTGCAGGACTAAGTGGAATGGGCCTGGCTGGTGCTCCCAGGAGGGCCTGGGAAACAGAGAACAGCAATGAAGAAGTCACGGATTCCCTGGGCACCAACACCCCCCAGGATCCGGATGGGGAAAGGGCAGGAGGGAATAGGGGTGGAGACGCCCTGCAGGAGGCATGGGTCCTGAGGGGCACAGCAGTGTGGGATGCTCATCCGTTCCCACCCTCTGGCCCCAATCCCAAGTACCTGTATTTCCCACCAAGTTCCCTGTCATAGATTCCCCCTGCCAGGGTCACCACCTAGCTGAGGGAAGTCCCAGTTGGGCAATTTTCCTCTCAAACTAAAATCTAAAGCTCAATGCGGCACCTCTCTGCCATCCTGAGCAAGTCCTTTCTCTCTGGGCCTCCTGAACTCCCCTAGAAAAACTCCCCTAGAAAAAGAAGCCCAAGTGGCTTCTGAGGGGCATGTGGCCACCGACTTCAGGTACAGAGCCAGCCCTGGGCTCTGAAGGCAGAATGGAAGACAGGGCCTTGCTTCCTGGCCCCGTGCCCTTTCCTGCCCTTGATAGCCCTTTCCAGGAGTTTGGGGCACATGCCCGAAGGGCTGCTGGATAGGTTAGAGGCAGGTGCAGGCTCTCCCTATCTCCCCTCCCCAGGCCTCCGGGGTTTCAGTCCTAGGAGCTGGAACCTGGCAAGGTCAGCAGAGTGCTGAGGCGGGCAGGATGCCTGTTGACCTCCGAGAGGGCAGCAGAGGGGCACAGGTGACATGAACAGGACGAGCTGGCCCCTTCCCCACAGTCCAGAAGTGCAGGGCTGCAACTGCCTTTTTGGAACAGGAGGGAGAGGCAGTTACAGCCCTAGGGTCAGGGTCCCCTTCAGAATCAAGTGTGCCCTGGAGGGGCCCCTCCTAACCTGTCCAGAAATGGTAGGGCATACCACTAGTTGGGACGCAGCTCCAAGGACGCCTGTCAGGAGTCCCAGGGAGGCCGTCAGTATCTGACTTAAGAGTAGGTCCATCTCCTCAGATAATATTTTATTGGGACGGAAATGTGGCGCCTGCGGATTTGGTTACTGGTCCCATGGGCCTGAGCCTTGCCTGGAGCGGGGAAACCGAATGCAGGGGGTGGGGGGTGGGGTGGTGAAAGGGGCGGCCCCATCATGCGGCAGAGGCCTCAGATCACTCACCGCCACCAGGCGCCCTGGGCTGAGGGTCCCTCCTGTCATCTTCACCCCGCACCACCTCCCGCCACCGGGCGGCCCAAGCCGGCTGTGCTCCCCGGGGACCGCTCGGACCCGCAGGCCTAGGACAGCCAGGGATGCCCGCTCAAGGTGTCACCCCGCACCTCGCGCACACCACCACAAGCGCCGCGGCACCGTCTCCTCTGGGGCTTGTCGGAGCCCAAGCCTTCTCTGTCCCCTATTCCCGGGCCCAGCCCTCCGGATCCTGGAGGGGGCGGTGGCCGGGGCAGTCAGGGCGGCGGAGCTCAGCGCGCCCGAGGGCCGCTCCTCGCCAGACCAGGTACCGGAGGGAGCGAGCGCGGCTCCCTCTCTACAGCCCGCGGGCCCCCGGCGGAGGGCGGCGGAGGGGCGGGTGGCCACGCGTTACCTTCCATGGACATGGGCTCCAGGATGCCGAATTGCTTGAGGACGGCGATGAACAGCAGCACCACCACGGCCATGGCGCACAGCTCCATGCCCTGGATGCCCATGGCGACCGGGGCTGCCTGGGGCCGGGGCGCGCCCCTCGCCCGCGCAGCCCTCCCGGCCTCTCGGGGCGGCGGCGCTCACATGCCCCCAGCAGGCGGGGCTGCGGCTGTCGGCAGGGCCGGGGCCCCGCAGAGCGTGGCGGCGGTGGCGGACGGCGGGACAGGCCGGGAGGCTGGACGCCGCGCGGCGGCCGAGCCCGAGCGCAACTTTCCGAGTCAGCCGACAAACTTCGAGGCGCGGCGGCGGCAGCGGCGGCGGCGTGGGGCGCAGCGCGGGCGGCCAGCGCGGGCCGGCGGCGCCTCCATGCCCGGCGCGGGCGCCGCACCTCTGTCGCCCCTTCTCCAGCCCCGCGGGCGCGGGGGTGCGGGGGCGCGGCGGCGGGGGTCCCGGGCGCTCCGGGCCGCCCCAGCCTCCATCGCGGCTCCCCGCGTGCTCATTGGCGACCACTCCGGGAGGCGGCCCCCGCGGCCCCCCCGCGCGAGCCCGGGAAGGGGCGGAGGGAGGCGGCTCCGCCCCGCGCACGGTCCAGCCCGGGACGGGGCCTGGCAAGTCGCCACGGCTACCCGGCCAGCCCCGGGAGGCCCGCGGTCGGCGCTTTCACCGGGCCGCCCGCGCGGGGCAGGGGCCGAGCGGCGGGGGCGGGGGCCGGGGACCTGAGAGCAAGGGAGCCGCGGGCGCGCTCTTTGCAGGAGTCGGGACTCCAGTCTCCTCGGGCAGGACGGGCGCCGAGCGCGGCCATCAGCGGCCCGCCCCGCTCCGTCGCCCGCGCGGAGTTGGCCTTGGGAGGATCCGGGAAGCCTCCGGGCCCGGGATGTTTCCCGCAACCGTCAGCCCTCGGGCCGGAGATGAAACTCGGCCCTGGTCTGGCCCACTTTGAAGATGGAGAAGTTGGTGTCCGAGGTTCTCCAGTTCTAGAACCCCGCGTGCGCTCGAAGAGTTAGGAGGAGGTGCGGGCTCTGGCGCTAGTCTGTGGGACCTAAGCTCGGACTTTGCTGCGTGACCTTGGTCGAGTCACGGACGGCCGCAGACCCCACCTCCTCTGAAGAGGGGCGAACGTCTGCCTTCCCGGCCGCGGCGAAGAGTTAGGCGGACGCAGAGTGGCGGGCGCGCCCGTGCAAGAGCGCGCTAATTAGTCCGCGGACGGCCGTCTTCCCGCCCGGGGCACCGGTAGAGGGAGGCAGGCCGCGGAAAGGAAGGAGACCGGAGGAGAGGACGGGGCGTGGCGGGGCGGAGCCCGGGATCCTCCAAGCCGCGCCGCCCGGGGGACTGGAGGACGGGAGCGGTGACTCTGCTGCCCTCCAGCGGGCGCCGCGCGCCGACCGCGGGTACCCTCGCCGGGCGCCTTTGGAGGGCGGGAGGCGCAGGCTGCAGGCAACACCCACCCCTTCCCGCTGTCTCGGGGGAGGGAGAAACTCGGCGCGGCCCCACGCCTGAGTGCGAACCCCGCGTGGACTTACAGCCTGAACGATCGCAGCTTCCGCTTACGAGCCTCTGCTGCCTCTTCGGCCATTCATTCAACAACTCCTGAGCATGTACTGAGCTCAGTGCCTGGTGGGGTGGGAACCGCAGCGAGTGGCTGCTGAGGGGCCACCTGGAGCTCGCATATGTGGAACAAGCCTTTGGGTTACTTGTAAACCTCACAGGGCTCCCCCTGTGGGCGTTCCTGTGCCCCGATTTACAGGTGAGGAAACCGAGACCCAGACGGGAATTACGCAAGCAGGTACAGATACAACCCAGGCCCGCTGGATTCTGGAGCTGTGCTTTTAGCGTGACACCGAACTATTTCCGGTGGAAACTCACTGGGACAAGGGCTGCGGAGTCCAACCTCACTATTTGACACGCCTCGTTAAAAGCCTGAGTTGTTGGTGATAATTTTAAAGAACTACAAATGCACAGTTTTTAATCCCAGTTATGGGATGTGATTGGGTCTCCACTGACCAAAGGCAAGAGTTCTAAGCAGAAAGACTAACAATCCCAGAGAAAACGGCTCTGTTGGGGCGCTCAAGTTGCTAAAATGTTTAAAAGTCTAGGAAGGTTGAAGAGCCTCCTGCCCTCTAATTTACACATTTGGTGCTAAGCAAAATCTGGCCGATGTCCCAGCTAGTTACCGCCGATCCTAAATCGATGGCCTGGTTGAAGCCTAGTAGTACATAACCTCTCTAGCTTCAGTTTCCTCATCCATAAAATGGGACCGATAATCTGACCTCTTCAGGCGCTTGTGAAGGATTGGATGAGAAAAGAGCTGGCACATGGGAGGGGCTCTGATGGCCGCTTATGATGTGCCCTCAGAGCTGGGTGTGCCCAGCTGTTCGGGGTGACAGATGTGCCAGGTGAGATAGAGAACTGAGTAGTAAAAAACTGTCTTGGGGTCCTCCTGAGGCTGGCACCCATCTGCTCCCCTGCCTCGGTTTCCCCTGGTGCTCCTGGGCATCTTCCCAGTTCCCAGTGAAAGCTTCAATGACTGCCCATAAACACTGAGCTTTAAATGAGACATTGATTCCCTAGCTGTGCAGCGTAAAATATTAACAATGCCTAAGTGGATACCAGGCCCGAGAGCAGAATGTTTGCTTGGCAGTAGCGGCCTGGGCCACGGGCCTAATGGATGGGGAGCTGATTCCCCCATTGCTCACTAGCTTGGGGCCTGGCAGCTCTGGGGCCAACCCAGGCCCACTGAGGCTGGGCTGCTGGTCCTGTCACACCTCCCTTCCCTGGGACCTGGAGAAGGAAGCCAGTAGACAAGCCCCCAAGCCCCATGCCTCCTCCCCCACCCATGAAGTGCCAGGCCAAGCCCCCTCAGCTGCCTCTGGCTCCCCTCCCAGGGGGCTGCCTGAGCTGGCACACATTCATCCCCTCCCTAGCGGCCCCGAGTGCCTGTGTGTGGAAGTATGCTGGGTGTGGATGGCACTGATTGCCTTGGTGATGGGAAGGTTGGGAGTGGGGCACATATAAAGAAATCTCTGCAGGGCAGGATGTTATGGGCTGCACCGAGGTGGGGACAAGATGAGGGGGCCACGTCATGGGAGCAGCTCACTCTTCCTCAGGCAATCAGGAAAGCCCTCACTTGAAGACCTCAGGGTGTCTGGGAGCCTCAGGGATGCGCTGCATCCTGGTCTAGTTTAGAAAGTTTTCAGAGAGCGCTGCTTTGTGGCAGAGTGGGGGGCACTCCAAACCTAGGCTTGTACCCCCCACCTGAGGTCGTGGTCTTCTTTTTGCCTGGAATACTGGAGCTGCCACTCCAGTTCTGCCTCAGGAAGCAGCCCTGCCTTTACCACCTTCTCCTCTGAACTCCCATGGCCACACGATTACTCCCTACATTTTGGCTGTCTGCCCTGACACCTTCCGTGTCATCCCTTGCTCCTCTTATCTCCCTGCACAGCTGCACTGTCACTTCCCAGAGGCTGGGACCCCGTCAGTTTAGGTGACGTTCGTTGGCTGCCCCCATGCATTGTTCCTGACCACCTTGCCACCTCAGGATTTCAAGAGATCTTTCGACTCTTGAGGGAGGCATTGGGCTGGACACATGCTGTTCGAGGGACCCATTCTTGAAAGCAGCTCAGCAGGCTGGGTCAGTCCCAACTCTCCTGGGGTGAGGGCAGCATGGAGGGATGGGGTGCGGGGCAGACCTTCCTTAGTTCTAGCGCATCCTACTGAGCAAAGTAGGTATTATTCAATTTATTTATCCCCAGATTTTAGAGAAACCAGACAAGAATGCCTAGGGGTGGAATTTCACACCCCCCAAAAAATGTCTCTCAGACTCCTCCCTGGTGGAATTTCACACCCCCCAAAAAATGTCTCTCGGACTCCTCCCTGGGATTTCCCAAGGCTCCTGAAACTCAGCACATCCAAAGCTGACCTCTTGGTCTTCTCCTAAACCTGCCCCTCCTCCAGTCTCCCCGTCTCAGGTGTTCAGGCCAAAACCCTGACTCTTACCCTGGAATTGCCTGCCCCCACCCCTGCCCAGTCTGTCACCAAACTCTGGCACTGTGCCTCCTCCCTTGTCCATCTCTGCTCCACTACCACCAGCCAAGACCAAAATCAAATCCTGTCCCTTCCCTCTTTAAAACCTCCAGTGGCTCTCTGACCCAATATTGGCTGTGTTTTCCTGCTTGGCATTTCTCCCCATGATTTGGTAACTGTATTTGTCCGTTTTTGCTGCTCACAACAAAATACTTGAGTCCGTTTCCATTGCTTATAACAAAATACTTGGAACTGGGTAATTTATAAAGACAGTAAAATTTATTGCTTACAGTTTCTGAGGCTGAGAAGTCCAAAGTCCATCTGGTGGTGCGACAGTGACCCAGGGGTCTCACATTGCAAGATGGTGGGAGCAGAGAGAGAGACAGACTCTCCTCTTCTTTTAAAGCCCTCAGAACCACGCCCCTGACCGCCATTTTTAATCCATTCAGTACTGCATGGTCCTACAATCCAATCACCTCTTCAAGGCTCCACCTTTCAACTATCATAATAGGATTTCCCACCCTCTTAATAGTCACAGTGGGGGCTAAGTTTCTAATACATAAGACTTGGGGGACACAATTTGAGCTTCAGTGAGTTTGGGGGGGGCATAATTCAATCCACAATAATAACCATATCCCAGTTTCCTCTGTATAGCCCCCTGCCCCTGCCAGACTCAGGGCAGTGGTTTTGGAGGTTCAGGGATATAACTGGTCAATCATTATCAATTCCTCTCTTGCACTCCATACACCCCACCCCTCCATTGCTTCAGTGATCGGCTCAGGGACATGCATCATTTGGAAGCCAGGGCAACGAGAACCCTCCATGAAATTGGCCCTGAGACAGGCAGGGGACTATGGTAGCTAAGTGACCACCCTGCCACCATTTGGGATCCGTGGGCCTGAGAATGCAGGTAACCTCAGGAGAAAACAGAGCAAAAAGTGGACAGAATGAGACCTAGTCCAGTTGGCAGTGCTGTGTGCCTGGCGACACATCTAAACCTCTATCTCTCAGTTATGTGAGCCAGGAAATCCCCCAATTGTTGCTTACGCTAGTGTGAGTTGGGTTGCTGTCCCTGGCAACCAAGAGGGTCCTAATTAATGCATTCCCCATTACTTACAGAACAATGACCAAAATCCTAGAAGGGCCCATAAATAAGAGCAGTTGACATCTACTGAGCACTTACTAAGTACCAGGCATGTCAAATGATTCATCTCATTCATTCCTCACAGCTCCCAAGATGGTAGGGACTTGATAGAGGAAAAAATTGAAGCACAGAGTGGTTAATCCTTCGCTTAAAGGCACACAGCTGATAAACTGCAGAATCAAGATTTAAACCCAAGCAGCCCAGCTCCAGAGCCTGGGATTCCAGTTCAGCACCGCCGGCGCCTCCAGCCCTGTGTGGTCTGAGCCCTCTTGCTCCCCCTTGCTCACGGCCCCAGCCACACTTGCAGCTGTCTGAATGAGCCAGCACTCTGCACCTCGGGGACTTCGCACACCCTCTTCCCCGAGCCGGGTACACCCTTCCTCTTCCTCCTCTTCTCGCCCATTGGGTCTCAGCTTCAACGTTCACTTATACGGAGGCGACTTTCCTTACCTCCTCCCTTTTATTAGCCTCCACCACAGCCCCTGTCCTTTTCCCTCTTTGCAGCTATCGCAACGGGAACTTAGATGTATACTTGTGTGTGTTTATCTGTTTCTTCCCTCCCACTAGACTGTAAGCTTCCTGAAGGGATGGGTATTACCTGCCTCATATAAATATTTATTACAATTAGTGGGATGTCAGATGATCCCTTTCCCCCAATTAATTCAGCAGAGGCTGCCCTGCCATCACTAGCAAGGGCATGGGACTGGGAGTCCAGGAGAACCAGGGCTGATTGCCCAGTTCCCCCTAACCTGTTTGTGGACTTGGCCACGGCACACCCCCTCTCTGAGCCTCCCTTTCCTTCTTGTAAAATGGGGTCACTTGGTGACATTTACCAGCCTGTTGCACAGTGGACTGTGGATGTGAAAGTGTCCCAAGACACACACGAGGGACCTTGTTCCTTGAGGAACCTACTTCCTCAGGGTCAGGACCACCTAGGAAGTGACGTCAAGGAAGTCCAGCTCTCTTAATCTTATGGTATTGCCCAAGCCATCCAATCAAGCAGACCTCCAAAGGCCACACAGAACCTGTTCACATAATCTCTGCTCCGGCCCAACCTCCGATGAAATCCGGGAGGCTTATGGTTACAGGTAACAGTAATACCCCATTGCTTTGGCTTAAACCATAAGAAAACATACTGTGTCACACACAGGAAGTCCAGCATGAGGGTGGTCCCAGTGGCAGTCAGCTTAGATGCAGCGGTTCCATCAAGGACCTGGGTCCTTGCATCTACAGACATTGTCAGCCTCAGAGCATCTACCTTATCCACAGCCTGCTCCCCTCATGGGCACAAGACGGATGCCTAATTCCAGATATCACACCCTGACATGACAATGTCCAGGAGAAGAAGAAACCATCTCTTCCTGTGTCTTTTCCTGTGAGAAAGACTTTCCTGTTAAGCATCTATTGAAAACCCCCCTCATGTTTCATTGGCTAGAATCATGTCACATGCTGGCAAGGGGAAGGAGGTCACCATTATGGCAGAGGCTGCTAGCTTTCCACCAAAACCCATTCCTCCTCTCTTCTATAGTAAAAAGGTCTTAGCTAGATAAGTGGCTGCCTGGTGGGGACTGCATTTCCCAGCCGCCTGAGGAATGAGGTGTGGCCATGTGTTCCTGCTGACAGAAGGCACTGCTTTGGGGACGGAGGCCTTAACACAGCAGGTGAGTCTCCTGCTCACTGTCTTTTCTGCTTTCCCTCTGGCTGGAACCCAGACACGTGGATTACCAGCCTTAGCCATGCAGATCGCGAGGAGGCCTGGGGGTAGGAGGTAGGATGGAGTCATGAGGTGGGTGAGACCTGGGTCCCCAAATGGCCACCTGGAACAGAGCCTCCCACCAGTCTGGAACACTCACCTTGAGCCGTTGAGGGAGAAAGAAGTGTGTATTTTTTCTGCCTTACAGGAAGAGATAGGATCAAGTGAGAACTGTCTGTTTTGAAAATAAATAGAGTTGGAAGGTGGTTGTGATCATGGCCTCACATGAGAGACGGTGATAAACTGAACAAGAAAGGCCAGAAATAAAGCAGGACTTTCATATCCAGAAAAGCACTCTGGCAGTGGTTACCGAACACGGAATTGACTGGAAGTAAATGGACAGGAAACCAACCAGGTCTCTGAGGGAGTTATATTGTGGGAGAAACCAGAAGCCTGCCATAAACAAGCCTCTGGCTAATGAAGACTTAAAGTCACTCTTAGACCTCCCAACTAGCAACAGCAGAAACTGGAAGAGCTCGACTGCCCCAGAGGAGGACACTTTCCAACACCTACTTCAAGCATGGCCAAATGGGCAATGGACAAGGGTGGACCTCCAAAGGACAAGGCTGGGGTCATGAGCAAGTGCACAAGGGGTTATCCTCAGAGAGCAGAACAGAGGTGGCCAGCCGAGTTTGCCCATTTCCCTCCCAAGAGTCTTCACTATGCATTTCCTCCTATGCGTTTCCTGAATTCAGACAGTGAGAGCTATTTTAGTGAGGTCGGGGTCATGAGTAGTGTAATTCATTACCGAAATCTATTACATTCCTGTGTTTTCGATAGCAAGCAGTAAGAGTTCATGAAGAAAAGGTATCTCAAAAAATTATCTGACTCCATTTAATTCCCGAGTTTAGATAGGTAGAGTTTTGATGGCAATGATATTTGTATGAGTATTTGCAATTTCTGCCCAATGGGATTTAATAATTGCTATGTACCACTGTCTACTGTGTGTTTCCCATTCTTACCCTATCTCCCTTAGGGAGGGAGGAAGTGTCTTATATTCATGGAAGAAGGATGTGCACAAATGTTTGCTGGTGGACAGTGATAGAGACCACTAGTCATTCAAGAAAATCCATTCTATCCTTCTTCTATGGTGATAGGTAGAGTTGTTCCTGAACACATGGAGCTTGTGACCACATTTCCAAAACCTCCATGGCCTGGGAATGTGATACATTCTCTCCAGCAGTGTGTGAGCAAGACAATGTGTGCTATGTGTGGTAGATCCCTCAAGCACTGGGCATGGCCTTGCCTCCCAATTCCCAAAGCTGAAGCCCAGCCATGGCGGTAACCAGACTTAACCATGTAACAACAGTGACATATCTCTGGGAATTGGCAGAGCCACAAGGTGGAAGGCACCTGTGCCCTGAGTGTCTGCATGGATCAGAGCTGCCCACCAACCTGAATGCTCACCTCCAGATGGTCACAGGAGAGAGAAATAAACTTCTTTGTCTTTATGCCCCTGGGTTTTGAGGGGTCTCATTTTTATAGCACCTGGCTTAGTCTGATTAATATAAGTATGGTAGTCAGACCAATCAGACCAGGCTTCTCTGTTACTGAAGGAGGGAGAGAGACACCGGAAACTGGGGCTAAGACCAGAGCGCTCTAAAGAGGGAGAAGGGCTGGCTGGTTAGCTCAGTTGGTTAGAGTGCAGCATTATGTAACACCAAGGTCAGGGGTTTGGATCCCCTTACTGGCCAGCCACCAAAACTAAAAATTAAAAGAAGAAGAGAAAAAAAGGAAAAAAAAAAAGGAAATGGACAGATTAGGACAGAAAAGCAACAGTGACTGAACTAATACCCCACTCCTTGTAGTATCTAAGCACAAGGCCCAAAGCTTCATTCACCCCCCCACTGAGTAAAGATATCAAGAGTGTCAACTCCTCCAAGGCAGGAGTTCAAAAGCCTCTACTGATGGGTCTCTCCTTGGGTGAGGCTCAGACGAGTTAGTTCTGCAAGTATTTACTGAGCCCTTACTCAGTAAGGGTGCGTAAGTCACCTTGGGTGGTCCTTGTGAGTGTTCCACAGAGGAGTCAGCCTCCTGGAAAGACATTTCTTAGGTGGGTCATTAGAAAAGTTCCTCAAATGCAAGAATACTTGCTGCCATTTACTGAGCCAGGTGCCTGCTGGGTGCTTTACAAAAATTACCTGATTTCATCCTCATGTCAACCTAATGATGAAGGATATGAGATGATTTGCCCCTGTGGCAGAGACTTCTGGTTGCACAGCCTTAGTATCTTTTCTGCCCTTCTTTCTCCCTACCATAATCCTAATTTTGTTGGCAACAATGTGCTGTATTAAAAAACTTCTCTTCCCAGCTTCCTTTGTGGATAGAGATGGCCACGTGACATAGTTTGGGCCAATGGCATATAAACAGAAGTCACTGGGTGGGGCTTCTAGGAAACCACCTGTAAGGGAGTGGGACAGACTCAGTTAGCATATGCCTTTTTGCCATTTCTCCCTTCTCCTTTCTGAGATGGGGTTGTGGTGGCTGTACCTGGAGCCATAAAAGAAGGAAACAGGTTCCTGGGCTCTGATGACTTGAGCTGCCAAGCTAGATCTAACAACTACCTACCTCTGGATTTCTCATTGCTGAGAAAGCTAAACCCATGTCTCATTTAAATCACCATTACTTAGGTTCTCTATTCCATGAGGCTACACATGAAAAAAAGGAAAAAGTGGCTGATCATATAGAAACAAAATCCAGAGATGACCCAGATGTTGAAGTTAGCAGGTAAAGACTTCAACATACTATGATTACTATGTTTTTTTTAAAAAACAACTGACAAAATGAATGAAAAGATGGAGTTTAAATTTTAAAAGATAATTAGGATGTTGTGTCAGTTAGGGTTTGATCAGGGAGGCAGAACCACTGTAAGTAATACGCGATCTGGGCTTTTCTATAATAACGAGAACTTTTACAGTTGTAGGAGATGGGGAAGAAGTCTATTGAAAGCTGTTGCCTTTGCATGTGCATGAAGTTGAAGTAGGTCAGCAGGACCAGAGATGGGAAGAAAGGCTGGACGTGAAGTGAGATAAAGTGAGAACAAACTGGAACTCAAAAGGACAAATATGCAATCTATATCTGTGTCTCACTGCCTCCAACCCTGACAACATGGGTGACCTGCAGAAGAAGCTGATACCATCTGCCACAGAGCTGCACATGTGCTAGGCCCAGTAACAAAAAATTACAAAACATGCTAAGAAACAAGAAAGTACAGACGCAACAGATGGCAGTAAATGATGAACAAAGGAACAAAAGAGACATGAGACAAATAGAAAACATGTAGCAAAATGGTAGATGCAAGTCCAACCATAGCAGTGATTATATTAAATGTGAGTGGACTAAAAGTGAAATGGAAGAAAAAAATAGAAGAGAATATAAGGAAGATATGGGACAAAGTCAAAAAGTCTAACAAATGTGTAATTGGAGTCCCAGAAGAAAAGGAGAAGAAAAAAAGGACAGAATTAGAATTTGAAGAAATAATTAGAATTTGAATAAATTCTGATAGTAATCTTAAAAATAATGTGAAGAAATAATAGTAGAATTTGAAGAATTTTTCAAAACCAATGAAAGATATCAAACATCAGAATCAATAAACTCAACGAATCCCAGGCAGAATAAATACAAAGAAACCACATGTAGGCCCAGCATAGTCAAACTGTTGAAAAACAGAGGTAAAGAGAAAATCTTTTTTTTTTTTTTTTTTTTTTGTCCTTTTTTTGTGACCGGCACTCAGCCAGTGAGTGCACCGGTCATTCCTATATAGGATCCGAACCCGCGGCGGGAGCGTCGCCGCGCTCCCAGTGCAGCACTCTACCACGGGCTCGGCCCTAAAGAGAAAATCTTAAAAGTATCCAGAGGAAAAATGATACATTATATTCAGGGGAATAGTGATACAAATGATGGTAGAATTTTCAACAAAAACCATAGAAGCCAGAATACAGGGGATTAACGTTTTTCAAAGTGCTCTAAAGAAGAAAAGGCCAACCTAGAATTCTATACCCAGCAAAGATGTCTTTCAAAAATGGAGGATAAATTAAGACATTCTCAGTTAAACAAAAGCTGAGATAAGGTATCATTAGTAGACACATTTCACAAGAAGTACTAAAAGATTAAACTTTCCATGTGGGAACTAGATGCTGAGAATAAGTTTTTTCCCATCATGGGAGTTGTGGGATCACTCAGCACCTTAGGCCAGAAACAGGGCCAGTGGTCTCTGGAAGGGAAGGAACTTCTTGCTCCTTAATTAGCTGGTTCTGGTTCCCGTGGTACTCATGGTCAAGAAAGACTTGGAAGGCATGAGAGGGCTGAGCTACCTGGCCTTGTGGGCACATCTGCAAGTGTCACTGTGGTAGAGGGCCCCTCACTGCCTTCCTATGGGAAAACCCTCCTTTGATTATGCAGTGACCTGTTGAATTTCCCCTTGGTCAGGTGGAGAGGAAGTCTCTTTATGCCCCCCTCCCCATACAAGCCACATCCAATCCCCATCTGATCACCCAGGGATTAAAAGTCTCACAGTATTGAACAGGCAATGGTAGTAGGGACAACGGAGGGCAGCTTGTCCTCTGAGCTGCTCATCCTCCTCCTGGTCCTGTGATGGAAGATTCCGGTTCCCTCTCTCACTTGGAAGACTTAGGTCTTCTTGTGTCTTTTCTTGCCCCTAGCCAGGTCCAGTCCCTGGGAACTAAGCAGCCCCAGCATGACAGGCCTGAATAAGGCCAGCTGTAGCTCCTCTCGGATCCTGAGCAACTCCATTTCAGACCCTTAGACTTTGTACGATGCCCACCATATTGGTTTGTGAGCTGCCTTTTTTATTGTTTGTTTTTGGTGGTTGGCCGGTATAGGGTTCCAAACCCTTGACCTTGGTGTTATCAGCAGCATGTTCCATGGTTTGTGAGTTTCTCTGGGTAAATTCTGTTTCTTGGCTGAACTTGGCTTTCCCACGCTCTCTGTTGGTGAGAGGACAGGGTAGTGATGAGTCAGGCGACCCGAGGCTGTGATTTAAGCTATGTTGCTTCTCACCTCCTCGAGCCTCAGTCTCCTCGTCTCCAAAATGGGGGAAACGTTCCTTAACCCCCAGCCTCCCCTTGTATTGTTGTGGGAATTAAGCGCACCAATGCCTGGGGGAGAGCTCTGTAAACGGAGGGGCTCCCTGCACAGGCCAGCTAGCATGGTGTTATTTTTCTCCCAGCTGAATCTAGGCTGGAGCCCTGTGCACAGAGTCTACACAGGAAGCGTCACTGGCCAACTTGGAGTCTGCCTGTTCCCCCTGGCACTGGCCCCAGTCTCTCGGGGTCATCAATCCTCATGTTTTATGACACTGACGCAAAGTGCTCTCAAGCCGCACCCTTGCTGCAGATCTGTGAGGATGTCTGGACATAAGCATTTCTTCATTTGTACTCGAGCCAAGGGCCCAAGGGTGTTGGGGAATTTCCATCTGGGATGCTTGGTGCCAGTATCTCAGCGGTGTCCTCTGACAGCTCAGGGAGGCCTGTTTATCACAGATGCCCTGTGTCGGCTGGATGCAGATGAATGACTTGGGAGTCAAAACCTTGGGATCTGAGATGGAAAACAGCAGGGGAGAAGCCAGAGCCCTGGACCAGAGTTGGAAGCCTCAGATCTGAGTCTCACCTTTGCCTCTGATAAGCTGGGAGGCCTCAGCCAGTCCATCATTCCCTCTGGGCTCAGTAAAGTGGAGGAAATGGGTAATAATAATAATAGCAAATTCATTTGCTGCATGTGTACTTCATACCAGGCACTGTCCTAGACATTCACATGCATAAAATTATTCAGTCTTCACAATGCCCCTGTAAGATAGGTACTACCCATATTCTTGTTCACAATTGCGGCTCATAGAGGCTATAGGACTTGCCCTATGACTTTCCAGAAGCATTGGGGCTCTAACCTGAGCAGGTGCTGTAAGAAGTTCCTTGGAAACACCCAAGTATTCCCCTTTCTCAGAGGGCCAGAGCAGCTGAGGGGGGTACTTGTGAGGCCACCACGGAGGAGGCGTCAGAGCCCCAAGGAATCTGCTGACTCGGTGTAAGATTTCAGAGTCAGAAGAGGCCTCAGCTCATAATTTGCTCATTCAACAAATATTCACAGAATGTCTACTCTGCCTGCCAGATGCAGCATTAAGTGTGGCAGACATGGTCCTGGCCTCAAGGAGCCGATGCTCTAAGCCGGGACAGACAATCACGCAGTTATACCAGGACACAGCAAAGGCTGTGCTGGGAGAAATACATCAGGAGAGCGCCCATCCCAGACTCGGCGCCAGAGAAGCTTTCGCAGAGGGAGGATCTTGGGTGTTTCCAAGCCGAGGTCTGAAGGGAGAGAAGGAGAGAGGAGAATTTCAGGAGATAGGACGGGAGGGTGTGAGCTGGCGTGAGCAGGGTTGGGTGGGGGCCTGGAGCTGAGCCAGCACAGTGGGCCACGGAGGCAGAGGGCGACGGCAGGGCTAGGCAGGGCCAGGAGGCCGTGCTAGGAGATCGGATGGGGCTCCATCCCCAGGGCCACGGAGCACGTGTTGTTTTCATTTTCTTTATAATGACCAATCTGACCACAGCATGACCAGATGGGGGTGGGAGAGGCTGAAGAGATTTCTTTCCAACTCCCATGTCACAGATGAAACAAGTAAGGCCCAGCCAGGGGCTGTGAAGTCACACGGGGACATAGGGGGGACAAGGGCCCCAGCCTCTGACCCCTGAGCAGGGCTGCTTCCCCAGCCTCACTCGAACATCTAAAAGACACCTGGAAGCAGTTGGAGGAGAGATGGGGGGAAGGCATCTCCCCCAGAGGCAGGGGGCCTCTGGCTGCCAGGTGCTGTGCCTGAGGGTGTGGGGACAGCACCTGGCGACGCCCAGGGTTTTCCCTGAAGTGAACCTCATTGTCTCTTCTCATGACTCACATATTTACCAAAACAATAGACTCTGGAGTCCAAATTTATAAGTCATGTACAGAGGTGAGTCTGTACAGCTGCCGTCCATGACCTGAAGCAGCAAGCGGACAGGGGACTTAGGGACAGAACTCACATGAGACAGAATATTTCATATTCGTACAGTGTTTTATGAAGCATTTTCGCGTCTATCTTCTTTGCCCCATACCTGAAAAACAGCCAAGGATGTAATTATGATTCCCATGTAAGAGATGAGAAAATTGAGGCCCAGAGGGGCAAAAAGTCTTCCCAAATGTCACAACGACAAAAAGAGGCAGAGAAGACTGAGAGCCCAGATCTGATCGATTCCAAAGCCAGGGCTCTTCACCACCACACTGTCGTGACAGTTTAAAAGATGCACATTAAAGGACCTGGGAAGTCCTGCAGTAAGAGAATTTACGTAGCCTCAGCTGACTAGCACTCCTCCAATGTGTTTGACCACAGAATCCCTTTTCACACGGCCCATGTCAGGGTCCCATGGCACATGCTCGGAGAAACACTGTTCTACTGCAAACATTTCTAGGAAAGACGCAGCATATCGTAGACTGACCCCATGAAACAACCCAGGCTCTGGAGTCAGGCAGATCTGGAGCAGATGCTGCTCCTAGCCGTGGGGCCCTGGAGAAGTCCCACTTCCTTTTCCCCTTGATTTCTCATCTGCAAAGGGCAGCTCCACCCTGCACGGCTGGGAAGATGACATGCAGTGACACTCACGTTTTTTCTGTCCAGAAGTTTTTTCTGTCCTCCTCTCTGTGCCCTCACCTGTTTTCTGGAACTCCTTTTAGACGAAAGTTGAAACTGTTGAACTCTCCTCCACGACTCTTACGTTCTTTTTCATATTTTCATCTCTGTATTTTTGTATAGAACCTGATAGAATTTCTAGGCTGCATAGTCAAGCTAATTAGTTTCCCTTTCAAGGTGATCATTCTGTTATTCAACCCATCTATGGCATTTTCCACATTTCGACAATTATACTTTCACTTCCAAGATTGTTGCCTCCTTTGGATGCGTATAATGTCGTCTGGATCTGTGAGAATATGAGTTGTATTTGTTCTATTCTATTCTTGTTCTTTTGTTTGTCCCATAGCACTGCTCATGGGTGTTTATGTCTTCATTTCGTTGCACTTCACGCCTCCCTTTCACGTTGCTGGTTTCCTCGTGTTGGGTGGCTCGTGGGCATGTGTTTGCGTCTGCATGGAGAGTGCTGCGCCCATGTGTGTGGCACACTCATGGCTCACCTTCTGGGACAAGGCGAAGATGGAAGCGGGAGGCTTCTCACCCATGCACTTCTTTCTCCAGACCCCTGAGTCCCTTCAGTTCTCTTGTGTCCCCACCCTGCTCTCTGTGCCCCTCATGCTGCGGTTTCCTCCTTCAGTGTGATCCCATCTGCCTTCTGCCTTTTGGGGATTCCTCATAATTTCTGGCCTGCTGAGGCCACCCCTTTTTTATTCTCTTCAGGTCATCTTTTCCATCCCTCCTAGGGGAGCTGGAAGCAGGCACGACTACGCTGTCCTGACCTACCATATATAAAGTTCCAGAAGGAGCTCAGTCTCAGCAATTCCCCAGCTCTAGTAGGTGTGCAATAGACACGCACAAAGGTGACTCGTGCCAACTCTGCATGTGTGGGGCCCTGAGCAGAGGTGCCTTCCTAGTTTCTGTTCCATAGGTGCTTGCAGCCTGGTTTATCTATTGGTAGGGATGCTACTCAGGACCAAACGAGGGATCTTGTAGATGCCAGCACCCAGAAGCCTGAGCCATGAACCCTCAAACCATACCCATTGGCTGCTGCCTGAACCTTCTATATTCATCGTTTCCCTGAATCACAGACCAAACCTGAGATTCTTGGTGGGGAAAATCAGCCGCGGAAGCAAACAGTAAAGCCTCCATCAGAAACTCAAAGGAATCAAAATAGGTCTTAAATGTATCTTAAAACAATTGACTCAGAATAGAACCAGATCACCAACGTGTTTTCCCAATCAGTACTGCATCTGTCCCTGGTCTCAGGGACCCCCTGTGTGCCACATGGCCGTTCTAGGCCTGGCTCCAGGCAGTCCACTCCAGACCTCAGGAGAACCAGGCTTTCCCTGTGCTCCTGGGCCTTCGAGTTCCTCTGTCCGTGCCCCTCTCTCCATCTGACGGCTGAGTGCTGTATTAGGGCTCACTTGATTGAACCTGATCAGACGAAGGGGCTTATTAGCCCTTAAACCAAACCACAGGGGCAGGGATGACCAGAAAAGTGGGCTCAGGCTGTGTTCTCCACCTCTCACGTGCTGACTCTGCAGGTCACCGTCACTCTCCCCAAATGGCTTCTTCCATGTGGCTTGAGGCTTGGTTACTGGAAGTCTCCAGGCTTGCATGAGTCAGAGCCTCTCCATCGCAGACAAGGCATGGCTAATTGTCAAAAGTTGTGGGAAAGGATCTCATTGGCCCAGCTGGGCCAGGTGCACACCCCGGCCAGTGAGTATTCCTGCTGTGATTGGCCCAGCTGGGCCTGGTGCCCACCCCGGATGGTGAATAGTCCCGCTGTGATTTGTTCAACTGGGTCACGAGCCCACCCTGGCTGGTGGATACTCTTGCTGTGATTGGCCCACCACAGTAAATAATGACTTGTTCTCCAAGTTGCTTGGAGCAAAAACCGTAACTGTAATCCAGGGTCCTGACTCCTCTCTTTCTCAGCAAATCTTTTAGATCCCATCTTTAAAATGCCTCCAGAACATACCCACTCCTCACCACGTCCCTCACAGCTCACGGTGCCTGGGTGACCACAGAGCCCTGCCGTACTCCTCGCCCCTAAGCTCATTCCCCACCCAGCAGCAGCAGGAGGGTCCTCTCCCCCTGGCTCAACCCTAGCTCTGGGCTCTGCCTTGCTGTCCCTCTGCCTGGACAGCCTTCCCTTCGCCTTCCCTCTTGCCCCTCAGATCTTTATCCCCGTGCTCTTCCCTGGGCACCGCCATCA
Source organism: Cynocephalus volans (assembly GCF_027409185.1). Lineage (NCBI taxonomy): Eukaryota > Metazoa > Chordata > Mammalia > Dermoptera > Cynocephalidae > Cynocephalus > Cynocephalus volans. The sequence goes on along the minus strand of NC_084473.1, from coordinate 90,702,623 downwards.
CTTCTTCCCTGGCCTGAGTCATTTCCTAGCCCTATCCCCTTCTGATATATCACTTGTTTATAAATCTCACTGTACAGCCTCTAAACTCTAGAGGATTTTGATCCCTAGTGCCTGCTGTGTCCCCAGGGCCCAGGACAGCGCCTGGCGGAGAAGGAGCCCTGTGACTTGTTGAGCCGATGCATAATGGCATGTGCTTGGCCGGGCTTGGGCTGGAGGGCAGAGGAGGGATAGGTGCCTGCCTGGTGACCTCACAGGGATTGGGACCACAGCCCCAGTATGCTGGCCCAGAGGTCCCTCTGCAGCGGTGGCCACTGGCTCAGGATGGCCTTGGTTCCAGTCACTGTGCACTGGCTCCATCTTTGCCGGCCCTGCATGGTGTTTGCTTTGGCAGGACCTGGCCCCGTGGCGGTGAGGATTTCTCACAGGGCAGATGCTCTGCATGGGGCGGGGGACATTCTTCCCTCATACCCCCTATGTCACCGTGGCTGGGCCTTGGGGTAGAGTAAGTGGAGCTCAGAGTCCTGTTATTAGTAGCCCCTGGTCATCCTGCCAGGAGGGCAGGGCTGGGACATAGGGCAGTCCCCAGACTCCACCCACATGGAGATGGCCCTCAGAGGACGCTGGAGAGCACCACCAGCCAGGAAACTCCGTAATATTGATTTGGCTACACCTCTGCCCCCAGGCCATGGCCGCAGCGGTCTCTGGCCTGAGTCCTGTCCAGGGACCCATTCAAGATGGGCCTCCCCTGTCACCCCAGGATGCCCCCATGTGCACAGCCCTCTCCTCCCCACACTTCAGCACTCCAGGGTGCCCTGGGGAGCAGTGGGTAGACCTTCCTGCCCTGCCTCGTCCGCCTCACCCCTGCAGCTCAGTGACTCCAGGCTCTACTCCTCGGTGGTGGCTGCAGCTGGAGGTGAGGGAAGCTGGAACCACCAGTCCTGAGCCCCTCCTGAAAGTGGCCACAGGCAGGGCAGGGAGGCCAGGGTCTGCAGCAGAAGAAGTGTGAGGGGCCCCCGGCAGGGAGGAAGAGAGAGGCCTAGAGCGGGAACAAAGGCCCTGAGTTGGCATTTTCAGGTTTGTGTTTAGAGACAATTAGGAACTAAATTATTAAAGATGCTCGAGAGAAGAGGCTGTTTTTAAGAAAGCATGAGTAAGCAGGGCTAGCTCACAGCAGCACACAGGATCGAAGGCGATCAATTGCCATAATGGTTGGAAATATTTACTCAGCTGAACTGTGGATGTGTGTGCCAGCCGCTTACTTGACACAGGGGTCTGTGCCCAACAGACCCCTGTTAGGCCAACCAGAGGGGCCCAGCTGCAGCTTCCTCCCCATGCCCCCTGCTCCCTGGCAGCCAGGCCAGTGTTGCATGAGACCAGCGGTGAGGGGCCCCCGTGGCACAAGCCCCCTAAAGGTAAGGGCTCTGGAGTCAGATATGGCTGGGCCCTACCAACTTGGTCACACTGGGCAGGCTGCTTAACCTTCTTGACCTCAGCATGCATTTGCAAGACGGGTGGGTGATGCCCACCTTGGCACATGTGTGCAAACCCTGGGCAGTGTCTAGGGTGGTCAACATTCAGCCTGGGGCCTGGTGGGTCCAGAGGTGGAGGGCCGGAGGTGGAGGTAGGCGCTGGGGCTCTGGTCTTACCCCAGACCCTTAGCTTAATTAAAATACAGGATTAGCTTAAGTCTCAGAAGTGGGGTGCTCTCAATAGGAGCCCCATAAGTATGAGATGGCTGGTGTGGGGCCACTCGGAGGCTCAGCTCTAAGCCAGGAGCCACAGCATTTACTAGGCACTAACCATGTGCCAAGTACTCCTGGGCTAATTGCTGTGTCTTATTTAATCCTTGCAGCAGCCCAGAGAGGCAAGTTCTTCTATCATCATTCCCCACCTTAAAGATGAGAAAACTGAGGCTCAGAGAGGTGGAGTGACTTGCCCATGGTCACATGGCTGGTAAGTGGCAGAGCCAGGGCTACAGTCCAGACACCCTGTCTCGGAGCCCCTGGGCTATGCTGAGACCCACTCATTCTCTGCCCTCCCTCCTCCTCTGCTGCTCCCTTCTTCCTTCCATGGTCCACTGAGAGGTGTCCCAGGCCCTGGCCAGCAGCCCCCACACCTGAGGGCATCTCTAAGGGCTGGCAAAGCCCAGAGCCAGAAGGGAGACTGACCTCTGTTTGTTCCTCCAAGGTGTGAGCCGGAGCAAGCCCTGCCCAGCAGCCCCTTCACCCCGAGATTTTGGTACTGGGGAGTCTGGCACAGGCCAGGCTGCCAGCAGTCAGTCGGCAGATCTCAAAGGACCCTTGGATCATGGACTGAGAATGTGGCTGCAAGAGCAGCACCTGGTCTCTCCCTGAACACACAGGTACATCAATCACAGAGGACGTGAAGATGGTGAGAATGCACACACACGCGCATGTAGACACACGCACAGCTAAGCCAGCCTCCCCTCAACCACTTCCCTGTGAGATCAGTGCTTGGAAATAGCTCAGCTGCCTACTGCCATCTCCCCCTCCCCCCGAGTGCTCAGACCCAACCCCCAGCCTCTCTGTCTGGGCCCCTTGTATTTCCCAAGCTGGGACACTGAGGCTAAGACAGCCGCATGGAGAAGAGGAAAGAGCACTGTCCTAGGAGTTCCCAAACCTATATGACCCTGGACAACTCACATTCTCTTTCCAGGCCTCAGTTTCCCCATCGGTGCCATGAGAACTCAGCAAATCTAAGACAAAGGCCAGAGAGGTGGGAGAAGGGACAGAGTGTGCGTCTGGTCCATTTTCCCAGTCCAGGGGAAGGTAGAGGGGAGGGCGTGTGTGTGAGTGTGAGACCCCCATGGGGTAGGCACAGGGATAAACTGCACCCAGGCCCTCGCCTCTGCTCCCTTCCCTGCAGAGGGTGAGGGAGAGGTAGGGGCCCTGTGAGGTGGGGAGGGCAGAGGGGAGCTTTCCTGGCTGCCGCTCACCCCCCACCCGGGTTTAAGTTCTGTTCTGTGCCAGGCTCAGGAAGGGCTTCGTGCCTATGCATTGATGGATGTGTGGATGGTGGATAAACCATTCCCTCTCTGAGCCTCAAGTTCTCTCCCTGGAAGGCGGGGGTGATGGTGATGCCCATCTTGCAGGATTAGTGGAGGGCACAGGTGTGTGGGCTCCAGCACCCGCCTGGCACAGAAAACACGCTCTATTCACAACAGTTCCCGCCTTGCTTTCGATGACCCTGGCTCTGGCCACAGGAGGTGCTCAGAAGCCACACAAACTGCGGCTGTAAGTGAAAACGAGGACCACTGCTTCCAGGCACACACACACGTGTATGTGCGTGCATCTGTGTGTGTGCACGTGCACGTGTGTGTGTGTGTGTGTGTGCATGCACACATAGCGTGTGCAGACGGTTGTTTGAAGTTCAGGCAGGAGCTCTGCATGTGGCCTCAGAGCCACTGAACTGGGATGGTCAAACTCAACTGGGACAAGGGATCACAGGGTGCTGGGGGCCAGGTGGTGGCACTTACTCTCCAAAGACAAGGTGGCTGTAGTTAGTGTGATGCACACTCATCAGGATAGCCTGACTTGCAGCGACCTTGGGTGTGGTCAGTTGATCTGGGGTCCCTAGGATGGAACTTGCTAGGCAGGCTTCTAAAGTCTTTCTTGCTCTGTAGACGTAGAACAGCTTTGGGCCTAGTAAACAGAGTCTGCCTTGAACCCCCAAAAGAGAGAGCGATTTTCTCAAATGCAAGTTGACCAGGCACCTAGTATGTGCTGGCATTGAGGGGGCGAGTCCTCTGAGTAGGTGACGGGTAAGCCAAGGCCCACAGGGGGAGAGAGACCCAGCCATGCAGGTGCTCTGCGCAGAGACAGCCACATGCCTGAATGTCCTGGAGGCCGGGTGGAGTGCAGGCAGGAGCTCTGTGGGTGGTGGGCCTGGGGGCAGGGTGAGGGTCGGAGCAGGGTGGACAGAGCCAGATCTCCCAGGGTCCAGAGGCTGTGGTGGGGCGTTTGGAATTTATTCAAGGTTCAACGGGAAACCATGGAAGGGTTTTTGCAGGAGAGTGATAGGCTCCAATTTTGTTTTCAGAGTGGCCTCTGGCTGCTTGCTGGACAGAGCACACACTGCAGGGGCTAGTGGGGAAGTAGGAGGCCTGCAGGGAGGCTGGGCTACAGGAAGAGCATCGGTAGGAAAGGAGGGAATGCGAAGCCACTACCCTCCGGTGCTTTTCTCCCACCGTTTACAAGTGTGGCTGGCGTGGCTCAGAGGTAAAGTGACCTGCGGGCTCACTGGCCAGTGGGTGGCACTGGGCAGGCTGGGGGCAGCTGTCTCCCAGAGCCTGGCGCCCTCCCGCACCGAGGCTCCCGGCCCTCTCCCCTGCCCCACTGCCCTGCCCCCTGCCCTGGGCATCGCGCTGCATTCTTGGGGCAACCCCTCTGTTTTGGGGTAGGGGACCATGGCTGCTTTGGCCCCCAGAGCCTCCCACTTGGCCGGGAGACCCCCACCCACACAATCACCAGCTCTCAGCAGACCCTGGGCAGGCTGCCGATGGCCTCCAGGTTTCTGCGAACACTTCCCCTGCTCTCTTCCTGTTCTCTTGCTTAAAGCTTAGAGGGGGTGGGAGGGCTTCGCAGGCCCCCTGCTGCTGCTCTGTGCTATGGCCAGTGCTCCGCAGCGATTGCCTGCTTGGTTGCTCTTCTCTTCCTGACGCTCACTCACTCGCTCATCCATCTGCTCCTGCTCTAGGCCCGGGCTGTCTCTGCCACTCCCCGCTCCAGTCCCAGGACGCTGCTCAGGCCCAAGTCCTTCTCTGAGAGGGCCAGCTCTCAGCCTTCAGAGGTGGGAGCCAGGCCTATGGACCCCACCAGTGTGGCTGCACAGTGCTCTTAAGGGAGGCGGGAGAGAATGGCCTCCATGGGCCCTGCTGGGACACCTTCCCTCCCCATCTGTCTCCAGCCTTTGCCCATCATTTCAACCTTCCAGCCAGCCTCAGCCAGGTGGGAGTCTGTGATTTTGGTCCCAGGCTTTAATAGACCCGTCATATTCTGCCCCCCCCAATTGGAAAAGACCATAAAACTGTCATTTTTTATTTGTACCAGGCTGCTGGTGGCGTCCAGGTTTTTGCCAACACTTTCTACTGTCTGTTCAGGTAAACATTTCTATTAGATCGTTGTAGGCTCCCTTCTCCCCCCACCTCCCCTGGCCCCCTGTCAGGCACAGGCCCAAGGTGTGGACAAAGCCCACCTGGTGCAGTCAGGAGGCCCTCCCCATCTGAGCCTGTTCAGTCATTCATAGATGAATACAGAGGACAGCCAAAGGCCTCCCTAGGTAACATCCTAGGGCTCACTGCCTTCCTGAGGGGTCTGGGGGTGGCACGGGAAGTGGCCACTGCCTTTCCAAAGACACACAAGTCCCAGTGCCCGGGGCAGGGACTTCATGGGCAACAGAGGGGAGGGAAGCCTGCCGAGGCGAGGCTCCCAACCTCAGAACATTGGGAGCCAAGATGTGTCCTGGAGGAGAGGTGGCAGCCAGGGAATGCCAGATCCATGTGTCGTTAAGCCCCAGAGGTGTGAAAGTGGGGGTGGTCAGGGTCAGGTGACATGTGGGCACCTGCTGCCCTCTGGTGGGCAGACAGGGAAATGCCTGTCAAGAGAGCTCCTTCGGAAGACTGGAAGGGAGGACAGAGGGAGGCAGGATCCCTTCCTGGGAGAGGGTGCCCTGAGAGCATCTGCCCAGAGCTCCAAGTGGCCCACTCTGCCACTGCAGTTCTGCCTTTCCCTTGAGACGTTTTCTCCCATCCTGGAGCGTCTGGAGGCTGTTCTGTTTGTCCTCCTCACCTCCCCCAAAGAACCCACAACCCCTTCTGCCCCAGAGGGCAAGGACTTGGGTCTCACATCAGCAGGGACCCCCCCATGCACACATGCACACACATACACGATGCTGGGAGAGGGGGTCTGGTGCCAGGAAGGTGGCAATGGGACCAAGGGGCCTCGTGCCTGGGCAGATGGCTCCCCTACACCTTTCTGAAGAAACGCCCATTCTCTCTGGCCATTTGGAGGCAGGCAATGGGGAAGCCAGGTGGGCAGAGGCCAGAGCAGGAACGGGGACCCTTGGGTAGCAGCCCATTGTGTCTGGAGAAGCCCAAGCATCCTGCTAAGGAAGAGCATCAAGCTTCCCTTGGCTGGCTTCTTGTGGACTCGGCCTCATTAGCAAGGCCCTGCGGAGAGGTTCGGGAGGTGTTTGGAGCGGTGGGAGGGCACAGGGCCTCTCAGGACTTAGAAAGAAGAGCTAGAGTAAGAGCTAGGGAGAGGCGGGCAGGACTGGCAGCGGCTCTGAAGGCAGGCCCCACCTGGGGTCCAGGAGCCACAAGCACACCCCCAGCTCCCAGGCCCTGTGCATGGCTAAGTGGGGTGGGGAGAAATCACAGGATTGATAGCTGGTCTTTGACCTTGAACATCATCCTCTCCAGCCTCATTCCACCGACAAGGAAACTGAGGCTCAGAAAGGGGGAAGCACCAGGTCAGGGCCACACGGCCAAGCTGCATTTTATCACCAGCCTTGCCACTGTGGCTGTGAGGGGCAGTGCTGCACTGGCCCACCACAGATGCTGGCAGAATCCTCCAGCCCACCCTCTGTTATGCCTGTCTGATGGGAAGGAAATGGAGACTCAGAGGACTGAGAAACTTGGCCAAGCTCACACACTGGCACAGAGCAGAGCTGTTACAGGAGCCCATCATGGCAGTAAGATGGGGAATGTAAAATGCCAGCCCATGGGGGCAGAGCATTTCACGTGCACCTGACAACAACCTTCACAATGACCTCATTGTTCTTGTGACCATTTTACAGATGAGGAAACTGAGGTGCAGAGAAGTTAGAAGCAATTTGCTTCACATACAGCTATGGGTGGCGGAGATGAGATTTGGTTTAGAAATTATGGAAGTAAAGCCTGAAAAGCATTGAGTGCCCTTTGAGGTCCTGCCAGGGCATCATCCAACATGCCGATCAGGGCACCTAACCCTTCAGGGAAGCAGAAATAAGTGGCACTATCTATTAGGTTCTGGACGTTTTACAAGCCCGTAGAATTGATAAGATGCAATGATTCTCTCTGGCAGAGAAGAGAACCCCATGGGTGGTGTCCTTACCATCCTGGGTATTTCTTAGTTTCCTATCATGTCTGTCTAACTGAGCAGTCATGTCTTCGTGTTTCTTTTATTCCCACCCTCTCTAAAATCCCTGTGTTTCTTTTTTTTGAATCAGCTTTGCCATTGCACTGGTTTGTGCATTAAGGAGTTTAGTAGAATCTTGACACATACTCAATGTCTATTTGTAGGAGCATGTTATTTTATTTTATTTATTTTTTATTTTATTTTTTTAATTTTAAAAGATGACCGGTAAGGGGTTCTTAACCCTTCACTTGGTGTCAGCACCATGCTCAGCCAATGAGCGAACCGGCCATCCGTATATGGGATCCGAACCCAGGGCCTTGGTGTTATCAGCACCGCACTCTACTGAGTGAGCCACGGGCCGGCCCAGGAGCATGTTATTTTTAACACTTTGAAAGGATGCTCTGACTATTCAAGCCAGATGTGCCCAACTTTGTTTACAACCTCTGGTCTCTGCTGCCTCAGTGGGCTGCCCCAGCCTCCCCTGGCCCCTTTCTTCTCCTGCCTTGTCTCCGGGAGCCCCGGCCTGGGCATCTGCTCTATGCTGGGCTGAGCAGCCCAGAGTGCAGGGCTCTCCCATCTCTTGATGTCAGCTCCATGTCTCATAACTGGGTGTTAAATGTGACTTTTCCTGTCCCAACAGCCAAGAACAGCACCAGAGATGCGACACCAGCCATGCAGGTCGTGCTGAGGGACTGGGAGACTGGCTCTGTGTCTTACCCCTCCTCCTTCCCCCAGGCCAGAGCAGGGGAGGCTAGGGAGACAGAGGTAGAGAATATCTTTGGAAATGGTAGTTGGGTTGCTGGGTGTTTTCCCTCCTTTTCCCACCCAGGGGGCTTCAGTCCTTCATCCAGTTGAGGGGCTTCTGAGAAGACTGGTGATCTGAATGTGTCCCCTGGAGTTTGGGGGATGCAGGGCCAGGTGGGTCTGCCCCACACCGGGGGAGGCCAGGGTGGAGGAGTGAACTGGACACCCACGCAATGACCATCATGGAGCCAGAGGGTGTTGGGCTCATATGCGATTCAGTAACGCCAAAATGGCGATTTAGGCAAGGCCCTCTCCATGTGGCCACCTAAAGATGGCACCGAGAGGAAGCAAGATAGGAGGGGACAGCTGGGTTCCACATTTTGTTTTTTGTTTAATTCCATTGGCAGCCCTGGTTTTCCACGCTCGTGATCAAGGCGTGATTGCTTAGTATAGCTTAAGGAACCCCCATGCATGACCGCCGTGATCTTTACCCTGATTGGCTGGGCGGAGGGAACTCCAAGGCTGGCAAAGCTTAAATCCGCTTGCTTAACAAACAATAAATGGAACTGCTTGACGGAACCCCTGCCGCGTCTGAGTGTCCTTTCTACGGGGCTGGGTTGGCAGGCAGATCACCCACTCCCCCCAGGGAGATCCCCTGGCCGTCTCTAGGGCCGAGGGGTGAAGCATTAGGGCAGCTCGCTCTTGGGTTCGCCGTGGGAGAGGTTAGGCCGTGGGAGAGGTTAGGAAAGGGAGGAAACACCTGCTGGTGGAACCCAGCAAGAGGGGGCATTTCTGCAGAGTTCCTGAGAACCTTGACAAAGAGAGCAGGTGAACCCATCTTCTAACTTCCATCCTCTCCCCAAAAGAGCTCCTGGGGAGTGGAAGGCTCAACACCTGGGAGTCAGGGCCAAGGTGTCCTGAGCTGCATATGGGAGGTGGCGTGGCGGGGGCTGGGAATTGCATCTGTGGGGAGCACAGGCAGAGCATGTGGAGAAGCCAGGACCCTGCCCACACCCTGCCCCCCACCCCCGTCAGGCCGGGAGGGAGTCTGGAAGCAAATGGGAGGTCTGGAGTCCTGATGTTGGGTGGAAAGGATTCCCTAAGTGCTTGCAAACACCTGAAAAAAGACCAGAGAAGCTATACAAAATTTCATGCAAGGGGCAGGGAAGAGCAATCCCACGGGTGGACTGAAAGGCTGAGAGGTGGCAACGAATCAGGCTTCCTGCTGGTGCTTCTGTACATTGGTGTTTCTAGCAGCTGCCCACAGCATTCTTGGGTGCATCCCAGGGATCATGCACAGCCTCCTCGTGACCTCTGCATTCCCCCTCCCAGAAAGCTTCTCCCCTCCTTGCTGAGCCAGAGCTGGAAGGAGTTGAGGGTAGACCAGCAAGCCCAGACCTTTGGGTTACAGGGGAGGGCTCAGGCCCAGTGAGGCAGGTTGTTCTCGCAGGGGACACACAACTGCGGTTCTTGCCCTCGCAGTGTCACCTTGGGAGCCACCGTACTGGCCTCCTCATCAAGTAGGAGGTGAGGAAGGGAGAGAGAGACAGACTGAGGCAGAGAGGTGTGCCGAGGAGGCAAGAGAGGGCATGTCGAGCCTGCCAGCGTCTTAGGCAGGTAAAAAGGCATGGAAAAGGATCACGAAGCTACCAGGCAGTGAGGACTCCTGTTTACTGTGACAGTGCGGTGCCACACCGACACTCCCAGCCACCCCGTGGAGCAGGTGCTGCCATGAATATTACATTGGATGGATGAGGAGCTCAGGCCAACTGGGGTCAGGAGAGTTGCTCAAGGTCACCAACTAGTAGGAGCAAGTAGGCCCAGCTAGTAGGGTCATGGCCTGCGGCATGGTGACTGGGACACATCCGTCTGTCACTGGGCCTAGCCCTCCAGGTGGCTCTTCCCACAGGGAAGTAGCCCAGGGTCCACCATATTCAAAGTTCCATCCTCCCCCAAAAGGACTCCCTGGAGAGGGGGAGGCTCGGCAGCTGAAGGCAGGACTAAAGGCATCAGAGCAGCCCCAGGGTTTCCCTTTCTTTTCAAAAGCCGGAAGGTCCCTGGGCTCCCACACGAGTCCCACCCAGAGCCACCTGAGCTTGGACAGCTGGATGCAGACCCTCCCCTGCAAGCCTTCTCCCTCTGCAAACCTTCCTCACAGCAGGGTCCTGCCTCCTTCCTAGGGATTTTGTTTTGCTTTTCAGTATTTTAAACCATTAGTATTCTATGGATTTTGGGATGCTTGATTCTACGCTCAATTTTATGTTTTTATTCTTCTTAAAATGTTATTCATTAATTTAAGAAGTGTTTCGTGGACCAGACTCTGTGTTACGTGCTCAGGACAGGGCAGGGGACAGGATGGGGGGACGAAGGCCAGGCTTTTCCCACCGGCCCGCTCAGTGTTAGTGGGCCACCATGCAGCATGGGCAAGCATCCTCGTGCGGCACATGCGGCTTGTAGCTACAGCTCTTGGGATTGACATGTCGCATGTCTACGCTGACTTGTCTTTATGTTTAGGAATTTAAAGTTCTGTCTTGATGGGTTGGGGGTGGGGTGGGGCTCTTGACCTCTGACCCCTAGTCACTGAGCCCATCCCCCAGCCCTAGCGGCCTCTCTAGAGTGGAGTTGGGGAGGTGGGAAGACGTCCCGCTGATGAGGAGGAAAGGCAAAGCCTAACGTGACTGCAACAGCTGATCACCTCCCTGCCCCCATGTTTACCGAGCACCTAGCGTGCTCCAGGCAGCCAGCCAAAGCCCTTCCGGGCTCCAGCGCACACATGCGGTCATCAACACAACCCTGCGAGCGCGTGTGGCCGAGAATGCCAGTTCAATATTCATTCTCCCTGCTCTTTTACCTACGGAATTCAGATTCTGTTGGAGGTGGAAATGTGCCCAGCTGTAAGAAACTACCATTCCCTCCCTTCCATGCAGTTAGGGTGGCTTTGCTCTGGCCAATGAAATGTAAGCATGAATCTTCCAGAGAGTTCTGTGTGTCGCTTTCCTGCATAAGCACCATCACTCCCCACTTCTACTCGATTTCTCCTTCCTCTTGTCGAGAATGAGGCCGTGATGGCTGGTGCCAAAGGAACCACCTTGCAACCATGAGGGAGAGAGCAGAAGAATCAAAGACCTTGTCTCTGATATCCCCAAGCTGCTGAACTCGTGCCAGCCACTGCCTGGCCCAGATTTCTCATACGGGACACAAACACACCTTTGTCTTCATTAAGCTACTGTCACTTGGCGTTTCTGTTACGTGCAAGTGCAGACAAATGAAAATATCCCTTCCATAGTGAAAGCTGAACTGCTGCAGTTTGCGCCCCTGCCAGCAGAAGGTGCAGCCCGTGATGGGCCTTCTCTTGTGCCAGAGGGAAGAGTGCTGCGGCAGGTCAGGCAGAGTACCAGAAACTTTGCCCCTCAGGCTTAATGACCCAATACACTCAATGGCACACAGCGTCTAAGGCAAGTTGGGACACCCTGGCAGGCCCCAGTGGGAGAATTCCACAGTCTCCCAGGGTTTTGAGCAGAGCCATGTTTCTTGGGCAAAGATCTCTCCTCCTTTTGACACACAGGTCACTACTGGGCTGTCAAAGACATGCAATCCCTGACTGTGGGATGCCTGGTGGCCACGAGTCCTGAGCTGCTCACCAGGAGCTGGGGATCAGCATCTCACTCAGCCCTGCAGGCGTGCGTGAGTAGGGTTCTTTCACCACAAACAGGTGCTATGTATGAGGCACAGGCAGGTGGTTCTGACTCCCAGGGGACGTGCTGCTTGCTGCCTTCCCTTCAACCCACACCCGAGAGCCGGCGGGGTTCCCCAAGACTGTCTGAGGAGGAAAAGCATTCGTATATGACTCATAGACAGAGCTGCAAGAAATGTTAGCCCTTGCTCTAAGTGGACATTGAGGCAGACCCAGGGGAAGGACCATGGAGAACGGACATCTTCCTGGCGGGCCAAAGTTTGCCTGCATCTACTTGCCCATGTTTCCTGGAACAATTGATGGTCTGAGGGACAGATTTGTCTCACTTTATGGGCAGTTGTTAGCCATTTGTTTAGGGGTCGCGGGTGGAGGGGACAAGATTGGAGAAGTGTCACTTGGAGGTCTGGGCGAGAGCCACCCAGAGTGTGAGAATATCAAAGGCCTTTGTAAATGCTCTCAGAAGGGCGCCCAGGGCTGAGCAGTTGCTGGATAGTCAGGTGGACCAGATGGCCTGTCCCATGCACACCAGTCAGCTGCTGTTCCTGGCCACTCTGGTGCAGCTCTCGAACATGCCATGTGTTCAGTAGAAAAACTTCCCCTTGCCAGGCTGATCTGGCTACAGCTATTGCTGAGTCCAGCCTGACTGCAGGGTGACCAGCCAGCCACCAGGTGGCATGTCAGCTACACTTCGTCCTTCCACAATGAGGGGCTACATTTATCCTAGGGCAGTTGACACTCTTTCTCGATATGGACCTTCCTTCCTGCAGACCCTGCTCCTGCCAACACCCCCATCCGTCACAGAGTCCCACACATCACCGTTCCCAAGCAAGGGGCTCACTTCACAACATGCAAGCATGGACAAAGGCCGGTGTGTACAAGTTCTGCTGTCCTCTCCGTCTCTACCCCCTCACAGACAGCTGAGAGACCCCTGAAGACCTGGCTCCAGCACGAGCCACAAGGCTCCAGAGCTATGCTGTGGGTTGCTGGATATGCTGCTGAACATGCCGCCTCTCTCCCAGCCAGAATGACGGCCCAGGAACCAAGGGAAGCAATCACAGGTCCCCTCAGACCATCCCTGGCACCCACTCACAGTGTTTGCCTCTCGTCTCCCGTACTCTGTCTCCAGATTAGAAGTTTTAGATCCCACAGGAAGAATGTGTTCCCAAAGGGGAGACACCAGTGCATCTGCTCACCTGGAAGCTGAGACAGTCACTTGGCCATTTTGGGATCCTCATACACCTAGACCAACTGGCTACAAGGGTGCTGGGGGTGAATGATCCTGACTGTCAGGGTGAGGAGGTCCCGCAGCTGTCCAGTGCGGGGCAGGGAGGGCTGTATCTCCAATCCAGTGAATTATCCAGGGGCCCAGTAGCACTGCCACATTCAGTGATAGAGGTTAGTGGGGATTACAGCAGCCCCACGAAGGCAGGACCACAGAGGATTCAGATCCTCCAGGGATGAGGGTTTGGATCAAGCCGCCAAGGACTCTTAGATGAGGGCCTGTGGTGGATTAAAGATAGCTACAAATTTCAACTGCAACTCCCTGGGAAGGTAGAGTCTTCTTCCCCTCCCTTGAATCTCGGCTGACGCTATGACATGTCTTGACCAACAGAATGCACTGGAAGGGACGCTGAGTGAATTCTGTGGCCCAGGACTCAGGACACTTGCAGCTTCTCCAGAAGCCAGTCATCACGTGAGAAGCCTGACTACCCTGAGACCACCATGCGGCGAGGAGGCCCAAGCAGCCATGTTGAGAGAGACAGGCACTGAGGCTCCAGACTGTGGGTGAAACCTTCCTGGATGTTCCAGCCCAGCCAGCAGCTAAGTGAAAGTGAGGGAACTATCACAACTGATGTCTTGCTGGGTAGAAGGACCAGGCAGGTGAGGCCCCAAATTCCTGACCCACAGAGTTGACAGCAAATAAAATAGTTGTTATTTTAAGACACTGTTTTGGGGTATCTTGTTGGGTAACCAAAGGTAACCAAAACATCCCTCCTTCAATGTCGGGGGTTGGACTCACAACACCTCTCTCCAGAGAAACCCTCACCACAAATTATCTCTCTCCAGGTTCCTACCACTCAACTTCCTAGACTTTGGTGCACACAAGAGCTTCAAGAGCCATGTAACCAGTTTTCAGATAAACCCTTGAAAATTTGTATCTGATTTTACATCTCAATTTCAAAAATGATGCCAACTGTACTGTGCTGCTTCAAATGCAGGAAGATTCTGTTGGAATATGTATTTATACATCCTTATGTAGCAGAGACAAGTTAATTTACTTTTTTGTCCCTGTACCTTTCTGCGGCCACTTTTTACCAGGGGTGCTGGTGGTGGTGGTGACTTCACGATTTTATATGGGGTTGTGACAGAACCCCAGGAGGACTGAGAGTCTCTCAGAGATGGCTGTGGTGGCTGATCAGATCGTTCGTCTCCTCTTTGGGGCAGGGAGAGGGATTGACCCATTGTGTGAGGAATGGTTGTGTTGCGTCGCACAGAAGCTCCAGTGCTCCTGCCAGCACTACTCACAGCAGCAGATGGGTCCTGGCTGTCACATACAGGCCTTGTTCTCTTGTCCTCCAGAGTTTCTGTAAACTTCCCACGGCCTAGAGCAAATGCTTAATCCAGCCAGCCCAGACTCAGTAGTCTGCAGCCAAGACCCCAGGTTGTTTGTGGCTCATATTATTATTCCAGTTTGGTAGTTGGGGGAACCTGAGCCCCACAGCCCTAGTGTGGAGCTGCACTTGAGGAGCAGGTCTGTCAAGTCAGAGGCTTCAGCCATGCCCCAGAGAGGCATCCTTCCAGGAAGGACTTTAGGTGCTGGGGGACACAGCAGAGCAGGTCAGAGTCCCGGCTTCTGGGTCACAGAGGAGGGTTCCCCTGAGCTTTGGCTGAAGATGGGCACTTCTCCTGGGTGGGTAAGACCCAATCACCCACCCTGCACTCCCCTCCTCTTGGGCCCACCCATTTTAGAGGCCACCGCTGCTGCCCACCTCCCAACTCCACCAAGGGGTCTGCGCAGCCCAGGAGTGACTGTCCAGGACACAGCCACAGCAGGTCCAGCCCTTGGCCTCGTGTCTCCAGGCCCTTGAATCCCGCCCACTCCTGGCCGAGGTTCCACCTTGTCCAAGCCTCAGGGACACCCACGCTGGGCCTTGGCTTCCGCTCCCAGCCATCCCAGACATGTCTCTCTGGCCCTCCTCCTGCTGAATGGAAAAACCCCAACAGGGGTACAGTGTCTGGGCCACCTGACTTCCACAGGCACCCGAGTGCCCAGGACACCTCACCAGGCCTTGCAGATGGTCTCAATGAATGACACCCCTTGTTCTCTGCACCCAGATGAGGCTCCGAATTGGCAGAGGTGCCTTGTGTGCACACAGTGTCGCATTTCACATGCGCACAAAGCCCTCTGTGTGACCACACACACTGGCAGGGTCCTCCTTGAAGGACACACATGGCATGTGTTTGGACTGAGGAGATGAGTTCTGTGCTATGCCCAAGGGAGATGGGCATAGAGGGGTCTTGGCTCCTAAGTCTGGGAGGTACCTGGGCTACCTCATCCCTCAGCTCCCATGGAAGTCAAACATCAGGGTGGGCACCCTGCCCAGAGCATGGGAAAGAGCTCCATGTCATGCCCCATGCCACCTGCTGAGCTTCAGTGGACTCTGCAGTAAAGCAGGGTGATGAGACCTGTGCTGCCTGCCTCACACAATGAAGTAGGATCTCGTTTCTGTCCTTCATATCTGCTCTCAGTGCCTGGCATGGGGTCTGGTGAATGTGTCCACCTAGGGGAATGTGCTGGGCTGGTCAGACCCATCGATGATGTCCTTGCCCTGCCCTGTCCCCTCTACTGCATGCCTTCGACTTGTCCTTTAGCAAACATCCTGACAGCTCCGTGTGGGGGCCAAATGTAAAAAGGCCCTCCCTCCAGGAAGCCACCCTGAGCAGGGTGGGGCACGTGGGCGTGGTCCCCTTGCCCACCCATGGTGACCTTGCACATGCCCTACCTGCTGCCAGGCTGGCTTTTTTCCCTGTCCACCCCCACTCAGCACAGCTGCTGATGTCAGAGGTGTGCAGAAAGCCTCGGTGAGGTGCACACACCAGCCTCGTTCCAAGTCACCATTGTCTGCCAGACAGAGACAAAGAGCCGTGTCTGCAGGACCTATGGGAGCAAAGGTTGGGTCTGCTCCAACATCCCTTTGAACACTCACCATCACCAAGAAAACCCAGGAAGACTGAGGCCGGGAGGGAATCTCAGCCTCTAGTGACACAGAGCTGTGCCAGTCAAAGCTGATCTTAGTCTCTGGGGTGTAGATGGGCAGGGGCTTTGTGGGGAAGGGGAGGTGGCAGGGGAGGAAGCGAGGGGCTGGAATTGTGCTGGGAGCACCCTGGAATAGGGTTTGCAGGTAAAGGGTGGGGACCTGGCATGCCACAGCCCTGTCCACCCATGCACAGGACGGGCTGCTGTGGGTGCCAACCACTGTGGCTGCTGCCCGCCCTGGGCCTCTCAGCCAATCCCCTCTATGCATGACCACCCTCAAGCCTGGGAGGCTGGGACCCTCATTATGCCTGTCCTCCAGTCAAGGGGCTGAGATTCCCTAGAAATTGCACAGCTAGAGAGTGTCCAAGACAACAAACAAGATGCAGCTGTCCAGGCCTTGGCTTTCCTTACGGTCAAAGAGGCAAACACTCATACACACGCGTGATCACTTGTGTGCGTGGTGTGTGTGCATGTGATTGCACGAGTGTGTGTGGCACCCACATGCACGTGTGTGAGTGTGAGGAGTGTGCACATGAGTATGAGGTCGTGGGGGCCATGTGAGGCTGCCTCTGCATCTCCTGCTCTGTCACGCTCAGCAAACACCAAATATTGCCAACTGCAAGCCCGTGGCAGGCATCTCTGCAGGTCCCCTAGAGAACACCCCAGACTGCAGCCCAAGGGGAAGAGCCAGCACAGCCCTGGGGCACACTGGGCAGAGCTTCCTCATCACCAAGACCCTGCACACCTTACCACCCACCTTCAAATGTGCCTGTGGGGGGGGGCAGTGCTGGCCCCTCTTTACAGAGGACTTAAAGAATGAATGAGCTGCCCAAGGTACTCAGTGGGGAGTGGTGGGGGGATGCAGAGCCTGGTACTATTTTCCTGGCCATGATCAGTGTGGCCCAACCCTCTGTCCCTACCCTCCCTGACTCCTGCTTGGAGCTCAGTGCTCTGCATGCAGCAGGCACTCAATGAATGGGGAAGGGCGTGATTGAATAAAAACATCTCCCTACAGAGGGAGAGGCAGTGTGGCCCAGGCTGGGGTCCCAGGGTGGCTTCTGAGACCTCAGAAAGGAGACAACTGAGAATGGATCCCCCACCCCCATCCTCAACCCCACCTGCCCCAGCCCCTACCTGAGCCCTGTGGAGCTGCGCTGGATAGGATCCACTTGACCAAGCAGCACCGCATCAGGGCCTGGTGGCCGAGCTGTGAACTCTGCCACTTGACGCCCTCCTTCTTGCTGAGCGGAGTTTGTCCGGGGTCCCCCAGGAGGCTGCCGTCCGACGCCTTCATCACCTCCTGCAGCAGGAACAGGTGGAGCAGCGCTGAGCCCTTGGTCACAGAGGGGATCTCTGGATCATCTCCAGGCTGCCCTGACATCCCAGGTGAGACCAGCCTTAACCCCACCCGGGTTTGCCTTTCACGGTGCGTGCCAGGAGCCCCAGTCCTGGCTGGACAATTCCCAGAGCTCTGCTGTCCCAAATGAACTCCGATTGCTCCCGGTACTGACCATCCATGCCAGACCTCTGTGGGTTTCTCCCACTCTACACTCTGTCCTGCATACAGTGGGGTCCTGGCATGAGGAAGGCGGGAGTCCAGAGAGGGGAGGTCAGCAGTGAGCACATCAAATCCCCTGCCCTGGGGACACAATCTAGGCTGTCAGAGCAAGACGCTCCTTTAGAAATCACATGCAAATCCCTCACTTGACAGAAGCCCAGAAAGGGCAGCAGATGTGCAGAGTCACACAGCAAAGTTGGGTTCTTCACTCCCTGCCAGGCTCTCCCTCTACCTGAGACTGACCAAGGCTGATTTGAACCAGAAAGGAACTGGCTGCAGGGAGCCCTGGCCAGCCACAGCCTCCTGGGAGGACAGAGATGCAGGCTTGGGAGACAGACCAGAGCAGAAAGCGGGGCTGGCAGCTGTAGCTCGGCCATGTCAGCGTGCAGAAGAGGCCAGTGAGGGCCCCCTGCCACTGCTGGCTAATGCTGGCCCCTATCCAGGGGCACCCAGCCTGGGACCCACAGCAACCTCAGGGCCCTGCTGCCTCTGGAATCTGGAGGCTGCTCTGTGGCATCGCTGGCTGCAGGTTCAAAGTCAAGCGTGGAGGAACCTGACTGTCCAAGCCGGACATACGCATGCCCCCTGCCACACAGGGAGGAGAAAGCCAGTGTCTGGCCTTTATGCTCTCATGTCATGCGTTCCATGGGGAATTTCCTGAATGTGGACAGGAAGAAACCCTACGAATGTCCCTAAATTGTGGAGTTTGTGGAAATGCCCCCATGTTGGGGGAGGAGCTGGTCAGCTGCACACTGCAGGCTCCAGTCAGTGGGGGAAACCTGCAGGTGCCTCATGGCTCGTGGCCCCATGAGGCCCTTTGGGGCTGTGCAGTTGGTCTCCTGGTCAACTTTTGGTGAAGTGGCCACCTAGGCAGGGCCGTGTCCAAACCCCTCATCTTGGCTTGCCGTCCTCCCCAGCCAAGTGCCCACTATTAGTCTCCCGGCTCACAGTCATCGCCCTCACCAAACCAACTCACACCCTCGGCAACACCCCCATCCCTCCCCTTCCTTAAGGCTCACCCCCTCAGTGAGGGGGGCAGTGGTGTCCACAGCTGTAGCAAGGGGAGACAATGGCCACGCTGATGGGGGGGAAAGAGGGTGACAGCTGGGAGCAGGCAGGTGCAGAGGGAGGCTCCCCACACACATGTGCTGTGCACCCACACATGCACACGTGTACACACAGGCCACACACACATGTCTGCCCAGGCTGGGTCAGAGAGGCACCTTCTCCATTATTCCAGATCCTATTCGGGAGGGAAATGGCCTCGATGAATAAAGTCTTTATTTCAGTCAAGGAGGTGCGTAGGGGACAGACGGACAGCTGGTACTTCGTTATTTTATGAATTCTTTGCTGAAGGCTCCGCACATGGAGTTAGCAGAGAACATCAGCAGGAGAAACCAAGGTGGGCCTCAGAGCATCCGGCAGGAGCCCCCTCCCTAGGACAGTGCCAGTGCTGGCTGGCAGGGGCTGCCCTCGTGGGGCCTGAAGTGGGCCGTGGGATTCTGTCTCACAGCCCCAGGCCTGGCTGACGTGGCGGAGTCCCTGTGGGTGTCCCTGGGTTCTATCTGACAGTGGCTCTATCTGCCTGGGAAGACTGGGTGGGCCCACAGGGCAGGCTGAGAGCCGCCTTAGTGCATGTCTATTCCAGGCCACACATCATCTCATCATCATGAAAACCCCATGAGGTCAGCAACACCACCTCCATCTTACAGAGGAGGAAACAAAGTCCCTGAGGTTTTGGGACATGCCAGGGTCACATTGTATATGTGGTCTTCTGATTCCAAAGTTCAGGGGACCTTAGCCACGGGCTTCACCACTGTGGCTGTTTCTAGGACCAAGTCCCTGGAGAGGCCTCAGAAGTTGGGAGGGTTCCCAAGCCCCCTAACTATGAATGTCCTCCTGATGGTCTGCTAGGCTAGGGAGCCGCGGCGTTTTTTCTCCCTGGTGCAGTCAGGAGAAGGTGGTGGCAGGAGCCCTGGGAGAGGTTCCTCCACCTGGCTGAGGGCCAGGACCCCACAAGCGCGCCCCACAGACCTGTCAGCGTCCCTTTGTGAGGTAGGTGGTAGATGCTCATCCAGGAGAAGGAAAGGGGAGGGAAGGGAAGCCCACCACAGCTGAGCTCAGGCAGGGCCGCACAGGTACCCAGGGGAGCCAGGGTCTGGGGACTGGCCCATTAGACTGTGGGGAAGGGCAGAGGGAGGGAGCAGTGACTGCCAGGCCATCTCAGGAATATTTGACACTTGTCTGTCTGGCAGAGGGTCTGGAGGAGCTGTCAGGGGATGTTTAACAGCCACGCCGGGCTCCTTCCTCTTGGTTTGGGAAGCTCTTGGTCACTAGAGGTGACCCTCACCCCGCGGTGCATCTGTTCTGGGAGATGACAGAGCGGAGGAGACTGGGGCAGGGAGGAGCCTCAAACATAAATTAACCCCCCTCCCGCTCCTGCCTGGAACCCACAGTGGCTTCCCGTTGCATTTCAGATCAGCGCCTCCTGGCCAGACGCATCAGCCTCACCTCTGCTGCCCCCACCTCTCTCTGCTCCTCATATGCGTCTGGCTCATTCCCACACCACTGCCTTGGCACCTGCTGCTCCCTGCACTGGACAGTTCTCCCCACGGACGTGCATGGCCTCGCTCAGGTGTTGGATCCTGGGAGAGCTCCCCTCCCCCGACTGTACCCAGGTCGCCCTGCCACACATACCCCCGTCTCAGCACCTGCTGTACATCTTCCCAGCACGTGTCCCTTCTGCATTTGTCCCATCATGATGTTCTCTGGTGCATCCTCTGTCTCTTCCCCCCAGCACGCCGGCCATGTGGGATCTGGCCCTGGCCCGTGTGTGAACTGCTCTCCCCCTCCCAGAACTGGCACCCAGGAGACCCCCACAGTCAAAGAGCAACCAGCCAGTGGGCCAAAAGACATGCATAGACACTTCACCAAAGAGGACATGTCGATGGCAGATGAGCGCTTGAGAAGATGTTCAATACCATCAGGGAAATGCAAATTAAAACCATCATGAGCTATCACTATGTACCTCTCTTAACAGCTAAAAAAAGAACGGAAACAGCACTGAATGCTGGTGAAGACTTGGAGAAATGCTGGTAGAAATGTAAAATGTTTTAGCCACAATGGAGAACAGTTTGGCAGTTTCTTACAAAGTTAAACATGCAACTACCACACAACACAGCAACTGAAAATTTATGTTCAAGCAAAAACTTGTACTTTATTTGTTATAGTCCCAAACTGGAAACATCCCAGATGTCCTTCAATGGGTGAATGATTCAACAAACTGTAATACATCCATAGCATGGAGTTCTAAACAAATGAAAGAAAAAACATTTGACATCCATGACACCTGGGATGAATCTCCAGAGAATCACGCCAAATGAAAAAGCCAGTCTCAAAAGGTCACATGCTGTGTGATTCTTTTTATATAACATTTTGAAATGACAAAATTTTCTAAATGGAGAACAGATGGGACAGCCACAGTTAGGACTGGAGGGAGAAGCCTGAGGGAGAGAGATGGGGCTACAGAAAGACAACAGGAGGGATCCTGGTGACAGGTCCAGGACCCTGCCCATGTGATAAAATTGTATAGCACTAAACACAAACACAAACACACACACACACACACACACACACACACACACACACACACACACACACACACACGACTGCATGTGAAACTGGGGAAATTCAAATAAGACTAGTGGATTGCGTCACTGTCAGTCTCCCAGTTGTGATATTGTGTTATAGCTTTGTGAGAAGCTTCCATTGGGGCCACCGGGTAAAATGTACACAAAATCTCTATTATTTCTAACCACAGTTAGCTCAATAAAAATTTCAACTAAAGAATATTGTCGTGCACACAAAAAAAGAACATTAAAAAAGTAAGAACACACAAAAGGCCCTCTCTAAATACTCACTAATGATCTAGTGGAAGTCCCCATAATTCACCTGTTTCTCTCCTCCTGCTCCTGCTTGATGCTGGCCTCATCTTAGCAGGTGACAGAGCAGTCATCATCTGTGGGCCTCAGGGGGTGGTCAGGGTTGGGTGACAAAGACCAATGAAGCCAGAAGATCTGGGCCCTGGGGACACAGTGAATCCCTGGTGGCACACCTGGCAAAGTGGGCATTCTGGGCCATGTCCCAGAAGTGGCCCTAGGCTAGCCCTGGGGACATTCGGCTTCCTCTGAGGCTCGGAAGGTTACCTCAAGGGTAGAGGTGTGGGAGGGCCAGGCAAGACTCACAGCTGCCGCCTGGCCAGGGACAGGTTTCAGTTTCCTTCCAAGTCCCCCTGGCCCCGGGGGTGGGGGAGGGACAGACAGGACACTGCACTGGTGATGCATCTACTACCTGCCAGTACTGAGTAAAGTGTTTGGAGAGGTTATTTTATTTCATGCTCACACCAACATTTTAAGTTTCTTTAGAACATCAGAATTACTGAAATCACCCAACTGAAGCCCAAATCCTATAACAGGTTCCTTACCTCGCCAGATACCCCGTGTTGTGTTCTCCCTCACTCGAGAGGAGTAAACCCAACTCGTTCAGTGTCAGGTTTGTCCTGGCGGGCTGTGACCAGAAGTCACTGGCACCAGGGAGATGTTCCTACATGGTCCGGGAGATGATGTAGACTCTGGGTGCCCATGAGCCCCTCTAACTGCCCACAACTGTCCTCTTTCACAAAGACAGGGCTGGCCTCTGCTCAGAGCCTCAGCAGGCGACAGACAGGGTGAGAGTTGAACGCTGTGGTTTTGTTTCCATGTGATTACTTTGTAATTGGCAACCGCTACTGGTTTTCCATTTACAATACTGATTTAAAGATTTCCTTTTAAGTGAATTTATTAAAATTTAAAATGTGAGTTAATCTAAAGAAAAAATAAAATACAGTAGCACAGACCATGACAGACAAGGCAGAAACAGTAAAGGCAGAGTACGAACAGGCTGGGAAGCTTGCATTTCTTTCCAGGCTGAGCCCGGCCTGTGCAGGGCAAGGGGCCTGCCGCACCCAGCCACGCCAACCCCCAGGTCTGAGCTGTGCCACACAGCAGCCACTTGTTGAGCATGTGACATGTGGCTAGTCTAAACTCAGACATGCTGTCTGTATAAACACACACTGGGTTTCAAATCTTTACTTACTAAAATGTAAAATATAACTCATTAATTACGCTTTGAAATGATAACATTTACATTGGGTTAAATAAACTATATTATTAAAAACAGTCTCTCTCTCTTTTTTAAAACTTTCTTTAATGTGCCCACTGGAACATTTTTAAATGACATCTGTGGCTTGAATTACATTTGTTCTGGACGGCACTGTTCTAGATGGTTCTCAGACCTGCCGGCTGGATGGTCTGGGGCAGCCTCTTCCTGTCATGGCACCCCCTCCCCCCAGCTGCTCTCTCCCACCCAAGTCTCAGTAAGGGATCAGTCACAGTTGTTTCAGAAAGATGGCCTGCTGGAGTGTGGAGGATGAGTTGGGGACAACGAGGTAGAAGGTCAGCTGGTGGGGGGAGGTGCCCACGTCCAGGAGAGGAGGGGGGTTCTCAGCTGGGCGGAGCCAGGGAGAGGCAGTGAGACGGGCGGTGGGAATATTAGACTGATGGGTATTTAGCATCTACTTTAGACGTGGGTAGCTGTGGAGGGGTCAGGGCGACTCCCTGGATACTGAAAAACCTGTCACCATGGAGACATAGAAGCACAGCTATCTCCCATGCCTTCCACCTTCCCCTGAATATGGCGCAGACCCTGCACCAGAAACACCATCATCCGGAGAGTTCACCACACCGGAGAGAAAGGCCACATCCCTGGAAACAAAACAGTGGGACCTGGACCTGGACATCCCGCCTCATCGCTCCCCTGCCCCGTAGGTCCCTTGAAAGGCCAAGTTGCCCACAGGCAGCTGCCCTGATCACGGCCCATGCCCAGCAGGGTGTAGTTTTGTGCTGTGGGGCCATCTAGCCAGATCTTGGAGTCAGATGGTCAGGGACACACCAAGGGGAAGCCCTCGGCCACTGGTTTCATCTCCGTGGTTCTTTTCGGCTGGGCTGCAGAGGACCCCTAAACACAGCCCGGAGGAGGTTTGGCGGAGGCCACCTGTGGGCACATGGCAGCCTGCAGCGGGTGGAGAGCTCACAGCTGGAGGCCGTGGAGGGTCCTATGTTAAAATATACATGCATCCTGCATTTTAACTTCTCCCAAATGTGTGCAAACTATGGTGGGGAGTGGCCATGAATGGTGTCACAGCAGCCCCGCATCCCCTGGACGCCAGTGCAAGGGCGCGCCTGGCAGGGCGGGGTGGGCAATTTCAGCTGAGGCTCTTAGGCAGTGCAGTGGGAAACGACCAGGGCTCAGCCAGACAGGGGCTCAAATCCTGGGCCCTCGCCTCCCGGCTAGGCGACTCTAAACACAGTTCTTGACCTTTTTGAGCTTCAGTTTTCCCATCTGCAAAATGGGGGTAATAACATGCCCTCAGAGGGGTGGGGGAAGGTGAGGTGAGATGATGGGTACGGAGCCCCCAGCACGCGGTCATCACTGTACTTCCCCCTTTGATCCTCAGTGAGGGCCTGGCTGCCCAGTGCAGGGGGCAGGGCCAAGCCCTGCCGTGTTTAGCAGGGAGGCCCCAGTCACCGCTCTCTGCTGGCTGCCCCTCAGAATCTCCTGGGAGATCCCACAAGCCGCTGCCCAGGGGCCACATTATTTGCTTCACAGGGGCCTGGGCTGCTCTATTTTTATAAACCTCCTCACAGATTTGAAAGTGCAGCTAAGGTTTAGTTGCTTTTCCCACCACATAGAAAATTCTGTGCCTTGTCCGAAGGGGAAGGGGTCTCCAGGTTCTTAACTCCCTCCCTCCCAGGAGGGTTGCCCCGAGGCCAAGGCTGGGGCCAGCCAGGAACACCCAGGGCTGTCAGATGTGGGCTGACCTATCCCCACCCCCAGTCCACAGGACTGCAGCACAGCTGGCTCCCAGCACCCACTGTTGCCGTTGCTCTATTTCCATCTCTTGGGACAGATGGCAGGAAGCGGTGGTGGGTGTGTGTCGTGCAGGCCCCCAGGATTTGGGACGGAGAGGCTTTTGAGAGCCTGGATTCTCCACCCACCACTAGGCACAGAAAGATGTGGGCCAGACAGCTCGCTTTGGGAGGGGGAGCCGAGATTGTCATGAGTCCCTGCAGATGCATGCATGCACATACACAACCTCCCCACATACATGTATATACCTACACATACACACACATACACACATGCATGTGTGCACATACACAGAGATATGCTCCCCATACCTACACACACCTACACGTGTCTACACACACCTACACGTGTACATACACACACACACACACACACACACACACACACACACGTGCGCGTGGCCCTGGGCCCTGCCCCTCTCAGAGCACTGGATCAGGAAAGGGGAGAATTGGGTTGTCCCAGTCCTGCCTCTGATGGCTGCCGCCTGTCCAGGACACAATCTCCCCCCATCCCCAGCAATAAGGGTGTCACATTAACCCAGGGCAACATTCTCTGTCGGCGTGCCCTTCCGAGGCTGTCCCAGCCACCAGAAAACAATGCCATCGACATTCCCACCATTTATGGAGCTCTCACCATGTGCCAGGGGCCAGGCTAAGCGGGTTGGTGCAGGATTTCTTTTGACTAGGAGGTTGGTGATAATTCCTCCAGGAGAACGACGAGACCATGGCACGGAGGAGCCAAATAACTTGTCCGAGGACACAGCTAATGTGTGAGGGGCCGGGACTGAGCCTGATCTGCCTGACGGAGCCAGGGCTAACAGCTGACAAGGTGTGACCATGATGCCTCCCTAGGCCACCTTCCTCTCCTGGCCAGGCCCTTCAATACGCAGTGGTGGGGATCAGGGTGCTGCGTTGGGCAGTGGGCATTTGTGCGTGCAGCTGGGATGAGGGAGAGCTGCATCGTGGCACTTTTGGGGGTGGCCCCCACCTTGACCCTGAGTCAGGAAGGTCTGTGCCCTTGCCCTCCACTGGTCAGCATGGGCCTGAGCCTAGGTGGGGGCCCAGCAGAGGCTATGAGCATCTCAGGCACAGATGGAGAGACTGAAGCCCAGGGAGGCCACAGGCTCTGCCCAGAGACAAAAGGGCAGAACTGGGGCTAGAACTTGGCTCTCTGGGGCCACTGCCCAGAGTGCCTATCTTCAGAGAGGATCTTAAAATAGGGCTAGGCACAGGGACATGGCACTAGTGGCAGGGGGACTTGAGTCTGCCCCTTGCCGCCCAGGAGGTCTGCCCATGGCCCATGTGTGGAGGTGGGAGAAGGCAGGGGTTGGCAGGTGGAGCTGGAGAAGCAGCTGCTTTACCTAGCTGAGCACAGCTCAGGCACCGCCCAGCCCCATGGAGGGTGGGCTGGGCAGAGAGCAGAGGCAGCAGGTCAGAGGTGGGAGGCTGAGCCAACTGAGATGTGTTCTCCCACCTCACCGGGGCTCAACTCCTTCCTCTCCAACTCTAGCACCTGTAGGTCCCCTTGGTTTTCTTCCTGTCACATGGTTGCTCTGTGGCATTCTAGGACGTGGGCTGATCACAGCTGACAGATGCACCTATTCTACAGAAACATCAGTCAGCTGGAGCTGGGGACATGAGGGGAGGGTAGCACAAAACTCACTCCACGCTTCCTGCCCTGGGTCTGGGGCACCAGAAAAGGAGGATGTCCTTCCAACTTCTTTCCCCTCTTCTTTCATTGCCTTGGAAACCAAGGGTGCCTCTCACCCTTGCAGAGGCCATATTTCGGGCTCTGCAGCTGCTCCGGGGCATCACTGGAGACCACGAGGTAGGCTCCGAGCCGCAGTCCCTGAATCAGCAAAGCAGCTCGCCACTCTTGGGGAAGATTTTGATAAAACAAAATCTTTAAGCATTAAAACACTGCGGTCCTTTCCTTCACAGCTCTGGAGCTCCTTCTCAGCTGCCTGATTAAAGGCGTGCCCCTCTCCCCCTGTGGCCTCTTACTCTGACCCCCCAGCCCTAGGAACCTGAGCTTTGGAGTATGGCAGAGCAGGGTTCAAATCCCAGAGACCACACTTTGCAGCTTGTGATCTAGGGCAGACCTCTCTTTCCTCATCTGTAAAGTGGGGACGATGCCAGGAGCTGCCTCGTGGGCTGCATGAGGGTCCAGGGGGATAATGAAGGAGACAATGGCCTGGAGGGAGGGGTGGCCACTTCAGGGCTGCTGCCCCTCAGCCTTGACCTTCTCCTAGATTCCACCTGGAGAGAGAGGCAGAGCCATCCCCCGCCCCAGTCCAACCCAAGGTCTCAGTTACCGTCTTCGGAAATGGGGGAGCACATGAGGGCCCATCTCCCACAAGTGCCCTGTAAGCAGGCTGGGAGCCGGGCAGGAGAGCTTCCTGGGGCACATGCTGGGCAGTGAAAACCCAGGACGGAAACAGAGCCTGTGGTCCCCTTTGCTCCTCCTCGTAGGAGCCCAGGGAGGCCTGGTGCAGCGAGCGGCTGCAACCCTCTAGGAGCCTCCCTGTCTGTAGAATGGGCGTGGTGGTGCCTGCCCCTGGGAATGAGGTGGGGATCAGCGAGGGCCTGGGGAGTGTGGGCACAAGGCTAAGGGCAGGATGGCCTGGGGCCTTACTGAGCAGCAGCTGCTGACTGTGACAGGGACACATCAGGCCTACCACCAACTCCAATGGCAGTCTTGGCTGCCAGTATAGAGGAAGGTTATTTTTTACAATCTCCTGCTGACTTTGCTGATGGACACAGAGGTGGTTCCCTAGGGCTATTGTACCTTCCTGGTCCAGCACGGGGTGTGGGGCCCGCACCCACCTCTGGCCAGGCCAGCCACAGGAAGGCCACTGACAGACGCAAGGACAGCAAGAGCCACTGGGGCCCAGGAGCCTGTTGCAGAGAGGGCAAAGGGCAGTGTGGGGTCATAATGGCCAAGGAAGGGCCAGATGCAGCCACAGGACTCAGGCCACTCATGCTGCCCAACTGGCAGGGGCAGGGGTGACCAGATTCCCAGGGTCACCCTCCAGCAATGAGGGCAGCAGAGGAAAGGCAAGCAAAGGGGGATTGTCCTCTGCAGGTGGACAGGACTGGCTGTGTGCACATCTGTGTGCAGCCTGACTCTGTAGAAATCCCCAACCCCGTGGACATGCACGGTGGCAGGACACGTGAGTGCATGCTTACGTGGCTGTGCAGAACATGCTCATTCCTGTGGATACACATAGCCGTGCTGCATGTGGCCTGTGGTGAGCATGTAGCATACGAGCCAAGACAAGGCACTAAGTTTGTTTCTCTCCCTTTCCTGCCTGGTGCTTGCTGGGAACATTGGAGGTGACAGTAGAGAAAGCACATTTTCAATGTGACCATCACTGTGCTCAAAGGACTTCACGTCACCACCTCTGCTGATCCTCCTGGCAACCCTGGGAGATGGACCAGACCAGCAGGGGCAGCCTGGGCTCTGGGGCAGTGTGACCTGAGCCGTTCACAAGCCCACTCTGGGCGGGTCGTCCTCACAGGTGAAAGAGAGGCAGGATGTCATCTCTTGGGGGGCGAGACTGCGAGATGCCAGCCCAATATCTGTTCTTTCCCACTCACAAGACCCTGATTTTATTTGGGTCTTTTTACCCTTCAGTCTTTCTCCTTGCTGCTGAATCCACGTGCCAGCTGGAGCTCCAGCAGCCGTGCTGGACCTTACAGTAACCTCAGGAAGAGACAGGTGGAGTCTATAAGTCCTGCTGACCGGGGGATCTCCGTGCCCCCCTCTGGACCTCTGCATGAGAGAGAAAAGCAACCAACCTGCTTCCAACCACCGTTATTTGGGGTATTCTGTTACGAGCAGCCAGACTAATCCTGGTGTTTCTTCCTTCTCCAAAGCAAGACTGTCCTGGACAGGTGAGCAGCTCACAGGCCATCAGGCCACATCTGAGGGTGAACTGTATGCCGGGGCCCCTTGTTTTCCTTTCCCTCACTCCTTCTCATTTAATTCTTCTCCATCCTTCCCCTCATCCCACTATTTCTTGAACTCTGTGCCAGGCATTTTCCTTGCAATCTCTTTCTTCAACCTTCCAACAGCCCTTCAGAGAGGGAGCTATTCGCAAGTGTCCTTGTTAGGGGTCTCAGAGTCCTTTTAGCAGAAGTGAGCATTCATTCATTACTTAAGTGACTAATTAAAAGTTATGTTCACTGGCCAGCCTCCAAGCATAAGACACCCCCTCCTGGTTCTCACCCCTCCCCTGAAACTAAGCGTCCAGGCTCAGGGTCAGCCGCCCTGGCACCTGCCTCAGGGACCTAACTGAGCAGGACCTGCCGTGGGGCTGACCCCCAGCTCCTCCTCTACGCAGCTTCTCTCCCAGACACCAAAAACCTCTCCCATCCAAAGGGGCCCCAGGAGTCCAGCCTCCCAGCCAGGACACCCCAACACTCACTTTCCCAAAAGCGACCTTATAGGAGACAGCAGGGGATGGGGTCAAAGAAGGAGGCATGACAAGGATCCCTGGTCCAGGGCAACCTCAGAAGGCTCTGCCCCCTGCCACCCCCTCCCCCGGCAAGCCCCCAGCCCCACCAGTGCCTACCTTGGTCCGCTGCATCCTGGGCACTGAAGGAAACTGTTGCTGGTCTCCCCAGTGCCCAGCAGAGGCAAATGGGACTGCGTGGCTCGGTTGGCAGCTGCCTCATGTTTGCTGGACCCAGACGTGATTGTCACTGGCGGCTTCTCTCCCGCCCCCTGCCCACCCCTCCCTCCCTGCCGGCTTCTCCTGCTCCAGCCTCCCTCTCTGCCTCCTCTCTCTCTCTCTCTCTCTGTCTCTCCCTCTCCCTCTCTCTGTCTCTCCCTCTCCCTGTCTCTCCCTCTCCCTCTCTGTCTCTCCCTCTCCCTCTCTCTGTCTCTCCCTCTCCCTCTGTCTCTCCCTCTCCCTCTCTCTGTCTCTCCCTCTCCCTCTCTCTGTCTCTCCCTCTCCCTCTGTCTCTCCCTCTCCCTCTCTCTGTCTCTCCCTCTCCCTCTCTCTGTCTCTCCCTCTCCCTCTCTCTCTGTCTCTCCCTCTCCCTCTCTCTCCCTCTCCCTCTCTCTCCCTCTCCCTCTCTCTCCCTCTCCCTCTCTCTGTCTCTCCCTCTCTCTGTCTCTCCCTCTCCCTGTCTCTCCCTCTCCCTCTCTCTGTCTCTCCCTCTCCCTCTCTGTCTCTCCCTCTCCCTCTCTGTCTCTCCCTCTCCCTCTCTGTCTCTCCCTCTCTCTGTCTCTCCCTCTCCCTCTCTCTGTCTCTCCCTCTCCCTGTCTCTCCCTCTCCCTCTCTGTCTCTCCCTCTCCCTCTCTGTCTCTCCCTCTCTCTGTCTCTCCCTCTCCCTCTCTCTGTCTCTCCCTCTCCCTCTGTCTCTCCCTCTCCCTCTCTGTCTCTCCCTCTCCCTCTCCCTCTGTCTCTCCCTCTCCCTCTCTCTCTGTCTCTCCCTCTCCCTCTCTGTCTCTCCCTCTCCCTCTCTGTCTCTCCCTCTCTCTGTCTCTCCCTCTCCCTCTCTCTGTCTCTCCCTCTCCCTCTGTCTCTCCCTCTCCCTCTCTGTCTCTCCCTCTCCCTCTCTGTCTCTCCCTCTCTCTGTCTCTCCCTCTCCCTCTCTCTGTCTCTCCCTCTCCCTCTGTCTCTCCCTCTCCCTCTCTGTCTCTCCCTCTCCCTCTCCCTCTGTCTCTCCCTCTCCCTCTCTCTCTGTCTCTCCCTCTCCCTCTCTGTCTCTCCCTCTCCCTCTGTCTCTCCCTCTCCCTCTCTCTCTGTCTCTCCCTCTCCCTCTGTCTCTCCCTCTCCCTCTCTGTCTCTCCCTCTCCCTCTCTCTCTCCCTCTCCCTCTCTGTCTCTCCCTCTCCCTCTCTCCCTCTCCCTCTCTCTGTCTCTCCCTCTCCCTGTCTCTCCCTCTCCCTCTGTCTCTCCCTCTCCCTCTCCCTGTCTCTCCCTCTCCCTCTGTCTCTCCCTCTCCCTCTCCCTGTCTCTCCCTCTCCCTCTGTCTCTCCCTCTCCCTCTCCCTGTCTCTCCCTCTCCCTCTCCCTGTCTCTCCCTCTCCCTCTCCCTGTCTCTCCCTCTCCCTCTCCCTGTCTCTCCCTCTCCCTCTCCCTGTCTCTCCCTCTCCCTCTGTCTCTCCCTCTCCCTCTCTCTCTGTCTCTCCCTCTCCCTCTCTGTCTCTCCCTCTCCCTCTCTGTCTCTCCCTCTCTCTGTCTCTCCCTCTCCCTCTCTCTGTCTCTCCCTCTCCCTCTGTCTCTCCCTCTCCCTCTCTGTCTCTCCCTCTCCCTCTCTGTCTCTCCCTCTCTCTGTCTCTCCCTCTCCCTCTCTCTGTCTCTCCCTCTCCCTCTGTCTCTCCCTCTCCCTCTCTGTCTCTCCCTCTCCCTCTCTCTCTCCCTCTCCCTCTCTGTCTCTCCCTCTCCCTCTCTCCCTCTCCCTCTCTCTGTCTCTCCCTCTCCCTGTCTCTCCCTCTCCCTCTGTCTCTCCCTCTCCCTCTCCCTGTCTCTCCCTCTCCCTCTGTCTCTCCCTCTCCCTCTCCCTGTCTCTCCCTCTCCCTCTCCCTGTCTCTCCCTCTCCCTCTCCCTGTCTCTCCCTCTCCCTCTCCCTGTCTCTCCCTCTCCCTCTGTCTCTCCCTTTCTCTCACTCTCTAACTCCTCTCTCTCCCACTCTATCTCCCTCCCTCCCTCCCTCCCTCCCCACCCCTCTCTCTCTCTCTCACACACACACACATCTGTCTTGCATATTTTTGGTCCCCATCCCAGGCTCTCTGTGGATGTGGTTCCTAATCCTGGCCTCTCAGCTTGTCCCCGTCCCTCTGCCTGGCTCTCCTGGACTCCCCTGCTCCTGTCACTGGGTGTCTCTCTCTGTGCCTCCCCTGATGCCTGTCTCTTTCACTAACACACAACTGTCTTCTCCCCCCACTTCTTGGTCACCAGGGAAGGGTGGGGATAGTGGGCATGCAGGGAGCCAGGCCCGGGGGAAGGGGGGCTCCGGGAGGAGTTCCTGCCCCAGGGAGCGGGAGGGGCCGCAGTCAGCTCAGAGAGCTTCCCGCAGGCATTTTCCAGAGCCAGCCAGCCCGCCCTTCCCCCGCTCCCTGCAGCTCTAGCCCTGTCTGGCCGCCCCTCCTCAGATACCAGGTGGTGTGATCTCCCTGAGGGGCCCAGGGCCTTGTCCCTGGCATCTGGAGCGTCCTCCCCTTGGGACTTTGCCCCAGGTGCTAGTCTGCAATGGCCTTGCAGATGGGGACTCGCCTTCAGGGAGAGGGAAAGCCACTGGGGCCACATCACCAGGGTGACACTCAGGGCTTCTCCCACCTCTTACATCTGTCCCCCCACCCTTAACTACTCCCCTTCACCCTGCACAGGTCCTTGCAGTATGGGAGTCCTCCCCAAGTGCCGTCGTCCTGCCTGGGACGGAGGTTGGAACTACAGGGTAGTTAAGGGACCTCGCCAGATATCGTGGGGGGAGATGGTGGTGAAGGAAGGGGGTGAGGGCCCCTGGGTGTCCTTGGGAGAGGGGGGCTCATAGGCATTTGCTCAGCCTCCAGGGAAACCACCTAGGAGCCAGGGGCCTGAAACCTCTGCCAAGTTTCCCTTTTTGGTGCCCATAGGAGCCAGCCTGTGCCACTGGTTCCCATGGAAACAGAGCCCTGAGGCACCCCCTGCCTTGCAGCATGCACAGAGCACTTGCTCGCCCTTCGCTTTTTTTTTTTTTTTTTTTTGAGCCAGCCAGTGAGCTCCAACTTTCAGGTCCCCAGGGGAAGAAAATGAGGACTGTTCCAGAGAGGAGGCAGCTGCCCAGGTGTCTGGCCTGGGCTCCCAGCCCACCCTGCCACCTGGAAAAATGGGGGGCCAGCCTCAGGTCAGGGCACAGCTCCCCAGGAGCCCCTCAGCCTTTCACGGCCAGGACAGCCCTGCTCCTGTGGCTCCCAGCACACTTCCAGGAGCCCGGACGTGCTGAGCGTTTGGAGTCCTCACGGTGGACTTGGGAGGAAGGTGTCTTTATGTCACTCTACGGATGATGACAGGGAGACCCAGAAAAGGAAAAGGGTTTGCCCAAGTCACAGGGCTAGAAAGTGACAAAGCTGGGACATAAAGCCTGTTCCTTTCATCCCAAAGCGAGCATGGAGGTCAAGATCCCCCCCAATCGATGATACACCCATGTTGCTGGACCCAGACGTGATCGTCACTGGCGGCTTCTCTCCTGTCCCCTGCCCTTTGGTGTAAGTCCTGGAACCCAAAAGTTGAAGAGTCTCAAGGTCCGATGTCCACAGACAGGAGAGAAGAATGTATCCCAGCTCCAACGGATAGAGACATTCACCTTTTTTCTCCATTTTTTGTTCTCTTGGGGCCCCCAGTGGGTTGAATGGTTTCTCCCCATATTGAGGGCAGATCTTTCCCACCCAGTCCACTCAGGATCTCATGCTAATCTCTCCTGGAAACACCCTCACGGATGCACCTAAAAAGATAGCTTTAGTAGATTTCTTGACATTCCTTAATCTAATCAAGTTGACACCTAGAATTAACCTTCACAACTCTCCTGATTTAATCTCAAATATATACACATACGTATATATATATACATACACACGTGTGTATATGTATATATGTAATCTCCAAGTATATAGTCAAATGTATATTCCAGGTCCCATCTCCCCTGAGACCCAGACCCTAATATCTAACCTTGTGCGGAATTTCCCCAGTTGGATGTCCTACAGGCACTTCAGTTTCAGCTGTCCAACACTAACTCACAGTCTTTTCCTGACCCCACTATGCCATCGCCTCAAACTTGCTTCTCCTGTGGTGGAAATAATACAATCACCATTCTGATGCCCAAGCCAGATACTTGGTCAACATTCTTGACTCCTCTTTCTCTGTCACAACTCACATCAATTCAGTCACCAAATCCTATCCCCTAAGTATGTCTTGTTATACCAGGGTCTCACCACAGCCACTGTTTCTCTTCTATTTTAATCACCATCCTCTCAATGGCCTCCATACTGGTCCTTGTGCCTCTGGGTTTGAATGATGGTGTGCCCTCCAAAACTCATGCTGACACTTAGTCCCCAGTGCAGCGGTATTAAGAGGTACGGCTTTGGGGAGGTGACTAGGTCTAAGAGCTTCTTGCTCATGAGTGGGAGTAGCATTCTCATCAAAGGCCTAGAGGTTGAAGGGAGCACCGTCTTGCCTTCTATTCCTTCTGCCTTTAGAGGAGACAGTGTTTGTTCCGTCCAGAGGATGCAGCAACAGGTACTACCTTGGAAGCCCTCATCAGACATCAACTTTGCCAGCACCTCAACCTTGGCTTTCCGGCCTCCAGAACCAGGAGTGATGTATGTCTATTGTTTATGCATCACCCAGTCTGTGGCATTTTTTATAGCAGCACAAATGAAATAAGACACTCTTCCAATCTATTCTTCACATCACAGCCCAGAAGAAATTTGCAAAAATGTAATTTCTATCATATCAACCTCCTGCTTAGAACACTTTGTGGTTCTTTTTCTCTTCAGGACAGGGTTGAAACTCCCATGTGGCTTAAGTGATTGGTTCTTGTGGCTTCATCTCTCCTCAACCTTCTCCTAAAGTCTTTGTTCCAGAAATTAATTAACTAATCAATCAATTATATTAAAATTTTTTTTAAATTTAAAAATTAAAGAATTATTAAAATTAAAAAATTAAAAATTTACTAAAACTAAAAATTAATTTAAAAATTTAATTAATCAATCAACTTAATTAATTGATTGATTGATTAACTATTAATTATTAATTTTATTTTAAAATTCTAACTGTTAAATTTTATTTCCTTGAATATGCCATGCCTTTTCTTTCCACAAGACCTTTGCATTCTCTACCCAAATTCTTCTTAGAGGATTCATCAAAGATTATTTGCTAATGTATATTATCAAGTGATCTCATGTGTAATGTTTCACCAATGGATTATCTCTAAATAGGCCCAATGTTACTTCTCTGATTTCTTAATATTGACCCTTAAGAGAGGGGTCGATCCTGGTTATGCGGGACCTGAATATTAAATCTTTTGAGGAGACAGCTTTAAGAAAAGGTATACAAATTATGAATACAAAATTAGTATGAAAATGAATATTTATTTAGAAAAAGAAATCACAACAAATGTATTGGTGCCTCGGAAATTCAGGCACCTTTCCTCTGAGATTTCTTTAAGTCATTTCTCAGATACACACACATTGAAAGCTTCTGTTTGCAACCTGACTTCCCCCTCCCAACTCAGGACACTACTGCTCCCAACAGTAGTCACTCAGAGTGGCCCATGCACGTGAGTGGCTCTGGAACTTAAACTTCATTAGCTTCATAAAAAATTTACCTCCTCTCTGAAGTTTTGATATTTTTAATAATTCCTGAGTGCCCCAGCTAACACAAATGTTTACTGGCTTCTTTAGTTATAATTCTGCCTAAAACTTGGGAAATAGGAAGATATGGGCGTCTAGTAATACTTTCTCAATGTCTTTCCTGGGATGTCTAGTAAGTTAACCAGGAAACTATTTAGTCTGTTTGATATCACAGCTCTGTCTTCATTTTCTAGTATCTTCTAAGCCAGTGGTTCCCAAATCTGGCTAAATATCAGAATTAGAGAATTCTTTATAAATATAAATTCTTGGTTCTAATTCTAAACCTACTAAGTTAGAATCTCCCAAAGTTGGGACTGTAAATCTATATTTTTAACAAGCTCTGCTGGTGATTGATTCTTAAGTGGTCAGTTCAGAACCAATCTAAGACAAGCATTTGAAAACAACTGGTCTAAAGAGTTGAAGAAGCTGGGTTGTAGACCTGGATTCTTGAAGAACAAATAGTCTCAATCAGTACATTTAACTTTATACTACAGAGAATGAGGGGTTCTAAGAGCCTAGACACCCTGTTACAGATCCCTAGTACTGCCGCATTAGGACACTCAATGTTTTTTGAAACCCAAACAATTTCTGATAAAGGATATAAAAAAGCACCTCATATTGGCTCAAATTATAACAACAAAAATTGACAGTTTTTACCCTGTGAAATGAAAAATACACATTTGTGCATATGATTGTTCTATCCACTGCACAAATAACTAATGTAATTAAGGCCAAAATCCAGAAAAATTTTCAATGCAAATATTTTAGTAATTCCATTAAGTGAAAAAGCACTGTCAACCATGTTACAGAGACACTGGTAGAGTTTGCTAGTACAAGAACTTTTATCTATGTGTGTGCTATTCTCTTCCCAGCAATAAGAAGGCTAGTTGAATATGCCATTTTCACATTCACAGGACTCATTTCCTCTGAAGGAAAGTGGTTCATTTCTGAAGAGTGTGTATATGGGTGATGTTCTATGTGGAACTTCAGCAGCAGCATTCTCCTCTTTGGAGATCTAATAATGTCACTAGAATTTTCAGATAACTTTTTCTGAAGAATCTTTGTAATAATATATTTTAAATTATATATTTTTTATCTGTCTGTGTAGTCATGAAACATACAATGACTACTGGGAGAATTTGGTGTCATTACCCTGATTCATGTTAAACTACTTGTGGTTTTACTTATTGCCTTATACCATCAATGAAAACGTCAACACAGTGAAAACGGCAAATAAAGCCTTAGTAGTATTATGAAAATAGTTTTGACCATACAGACCCCCTGAAACTGTTTGCCAAAAGCGGGCAGCAGACCTCATTTTGAGAACCACTGCTTCAAACCATCTCTTGCCAAAATGGAGTTGACAGCTAGAATTCTCAAGGTGTTTTCATTCACCTTCTTACTCTGCAACTACTTATGGAAATGGCTGAATCTTGTGTTTCTGTTTGTGACCACCACTCCTAGAAGCTTATGCACGAAACTAAATCCTTTATTTATTTGACGGCTGCTGGTGAATCTATGGCTGTTCTCTTTTCCTTATTTCAATGGATGATTGGACTACATTCTATCTCCTTCATATCCACAGGCATATTTGGGTTTTTGAATTAATAAAAAAATCATCTTTTTGTATTACTGTTGTAGTTAGCATTTCTCCTTCATTGAATAGGAGTTTGTTATCAGTCAAGGTTTAATCAAGGAAGCAAAAGCACTGAGTGTTATAAGAGATTTATCTTAGAATCGTAGGAACAGGTGGGGAAGTAAAGGTCTTGAAGAGCAGTTGGAGGATCAGAGTCTGAGTTACCAATCGGTCCATCTGAAAAGCCAAGTATGCCCAACTACCAAAGTGGGACCGTGGAGGGGCAAATTGTGCAGAGGTCTAAGAAAAACTGCTGCCTCTGAGTAACCACAACTTGCATTGGTCAATAGTGCAAGTAGTGAGGAAAAGAAGCTAGATGTGGAGCAGAAGAGAGTGATGACAAGCTGACACCTGCCAGGGACCTCTTCTTGTATCTATGAATCTGCCTGAGAAAACATCTGCAGATGGTTATGGCCACTGCCTCATTTCCACTTTTCAAATATTGTGCAAGTTTCTTTCTTGGCCAATTCTAATCTGGAAGAATAGAAGGAAGTGAATTGTGGAAAATGTAATTAATTCCCAGCTTAGCTGCACCGACAGAGTACAAACCACCAGAGTGTAATGCCACATATTGTCTTTTTTCTAAGGCATAAATATGACACTTACTAAATTATTTTCTAGATAAGAAGTATCAAAGAATTTTCTAGAGAATTTTCCCATTTTGCAAAAAAAAAAAAAAAAAAAAAAAAAAAAAAATCCAAAAAAAGAGAAGAAAATCTCATTTATTTAGTTAATGCATACCACCCATATAGGCTCTATAGAGTTGAATGATTTTTTTTTTCCAAAGGATTAAAATTCTTAATGTTACGGTCACATGGAAATCATCCTTAATTTTAACCCAAAGATTGCTTGGTGCATATTCTTCAGATATTTCAAGCAAAAATTAGCAGTAATGTATTATTTTTATTATCAGAAAAATGTTAACTGTCAGTTATACACACACATACATAAATATATAATACACACATCTCCATGTACGAGGGCACTTCAAAAAGCTCATGGAAGATTCATATTACCTTTCAATTCTATTTATCCACAAACATTTTGAAGTCCTCAGATACCCATATATGCAGGATTTCATATGGTTTTTTACCTGTATACAGTGCTCACTGTTTTCTATTCATAAAAAGTTTAAATTAGAACCGTAGAAACATCATTATACCCTCCTTACAGGTTTCTTTCTAGATAGTAAAGATCTATGAAACACATAAACACTGCTTAATAATATGCTTCATTTTCTTTTTTTTTTGTGTGTGTGTGTCATTTTTTTCGTGACCGGTGCTCAGCCAGTGAGCGCTCCAGCCATTCCTATATAGGATCCGAACCCGTGGCGGAAGCGTCGCCGCGCTCCCAGCGCCGCACTCTCCCGAGTGCGCCACGGGCTCGGCCCATATGCTTCATTTTCTTATCATATCTTCTCACCACAGACTTTTTCATTGCAGTATGTATAGAGGCTTAGAGTTCCTGTTTAAAGAACATAAAAATATCCATCAACAGCAAGTCTTTATAAATAGAGGGTTTTGAAGGGTCTAAGATCCATAATTTCTTTTGGTAAGTTAAAAAATTTATTATTATTTTTAACTGACACCTAATAATTGTACATATTTATGGGGTACATTGTGATTTTTTAAATTAAAAACCTAGCTGATTTTATTCTTATTATCAATACCAAACAAGTCTTTAAACCAATTAAAATTTAATTAAGCATAAAGTTACTTTCACATTTGTCTACAACCATAGTAAATACAGTTCTTGGCATAAAGACACAGCCCTTGGAGTTTAAAACATCCCCAACTGCAAGATTACCTATATAAAATTCCCGTTGTTGTTTATGTAATAGTGGATTAGTTAATCAAATTAAAATAATTATACAATCTAGGATAAAATAAAATGGAAATAATTTACTCATAAAATTCATATTTAAATCATCTTTATTTACAAAATACTACCCTGAGAATTATAATTCCATTAAGCTTCAATTTGAGCAGAAAAAGTAGTTACTTAAACTGAAAATGAGGGATAAGTCAAAACTATTTATGAAGAGAGTCCAAAAATATCATCAGGTTTCTTGCTGTGCTTCTGGATTTCAGGACCAGGCTCATTTGAGCGTGGAATTGACCCTGAAGGGAACTCACCCCTACTTTCAGCATGTGGGGGTGCAGGTTCAAATCCAGCTCTTAGAGGAACATAAGGAGGAAAAACCCTCGGTGAATAGACATTTCTCATTGCAAATGGAGGTGGTGGCTGGACAGGGAAAACCCTTGGTAGAAAATAACTTCGAGGAGCTCCATACATGCTTCCTGGAGGAGGTGGAGGAAAAGGAGGTTCTCTTCTCGTGAATGGACCCCTCATATCCACTGGAAACAATGGACCTCTGATTGCAGGAAAAGGTGGAGGAGCAAAGCCAGGGCCAGTTGCTTCACTTTCAGCAGGCACAGATGAATGAGGCACATTTACATTACCAAGGTCGTCTTTGGTATCATTTCTGCTGGATTCCGTTTGTGAGGGCTTTGGCCCATCCACTTTATCCAAAGAAGCCAGGTTAAAACTTCCGAGTTCTGCTGGTCCAGACGGTCCACCAGGATTAGAATCAAATCCGTCTTGCCTTTGTGGAAGAAGAGCTGGATCAGAACATGGGTGGCCTGGTGGGGGGATCCTCACCCTCTGCTGCTGTTCCCATGGAGGTGACAGGAACCCAGAAGGTGCTCCACGAGAATCAGTTAAGGTGTCACAGCCCGATTCTCCTCTTTCATTGGTCATCTCATGGTCCAGAGTATTCTCTGGGCCTCTTGAGCCTCTTCCTTCTCCTTGCTCTGGAGTCAAAGGTGCGAGTGCGGGTGGAGAGAGAAAAGCTCTCGTTTCGGATGAAGGTCGACCCACTGGTGAGGCACCACATGGGGAATGCTCTCCACCAAATGCTGTATTTGGAACATCAAGTGCAGAAGGATCTTTTTTGAAAAGTTCAAATTTAAACTCTTTTTCAGCTAATTTTTGTCTCTTGTAAACATTTCCTTTCCTTAAATAATTGAGGTGTCTTTCAGCAGTCTCAGCTGCCACCCAACTGCCATGCGCTTCTTTCTCATAGGCCGTCAACTGCCCTTGATAAGAACGAACGCTTCTCTCCAATTCTCCTTCCACATCTCCGGCTCGCCTTCTGTAGGTCTCCAGTTCCTCAGCTGCATGGCTCATCTTCTCTTCCACTTTAGAAAGTTTCTCCTCCTTCTCTAACCGGTAACTTTCCTCTACTATTAGTTGCCTGTGGAGTTTCATTCCATTTTCCTGATACAGTTCAGTCATTACTTTAAGTTTTAGCCGAAGCTTCTGATTTTCACTTTCCAACAGTGTGTTTTCTGACTGTAAAGATGCTTGTTCAGTCTGGAGATTTGTAATATGCTCTGTAAGCTCTTCCTTTCTTTTATCTACTTCAGATAACCGAGTTTGAATTTGGTTTCTTTCTCCTTCTAGGGTTTTTAAAGAAGCATGTAACTTAGCAGCGTGAATCAGTTTCTTCAAAGCTCCTTCTGGTGGATCATCTAAGCGAGCACCATTTTGTGATTCACTCTTCATCTCCAATTCCAAGTCATCAGCCATCATGTCTTCTCCAAGCACAGCAGCCCAGTCTTTCATCTTGAGCACGCGTTCAGTCAGAGACTTGATGTGATTTTCTTTCTCACTCAGAACTCGTTCTGCCTGGACTTTGGAGTCTTCAAATGTTATTTTCTGTTTATGAAGTTCACTCACTTGTTCTTTCAATACTTCCGCTTCTTGTAAAAGCTGTTTCTGGCTTTCCTGAAGTTGGGAATTTTCATTCAAAGCATCTTTTATTGCCACCTTCAGATGTTCTTCATTCATTTGAAAGATTTTGGAGATTATTTTGGCTTCAGCTACTTGTGACTGGATGGATTTCGATTCATCTTCTAGGGACTGTATCCTTTTTGAAATATCTGCCATCAATTCGTCTTGCTCACAATGTTTAGATTTCTGTTCTTTTAATTCTATTGCTAGAAAGACTATTTCATCCTCAAGTTTAGATTTAGACCTGTTCAGCTTTTCATAGGTTGCCTCCAAGCTTTGTGCTTCTGTTGACCCCTTCTCAAAGCTGGCATCCTTCACAGCTGACTCTAAGCCTTCATACTCCTCTTGAACAACGCTAAGTTTGTCAAGTAGTTTACATTTTTCTTCAATTAGTCCAGAAAGCTCTTCAGCAATCTTTTTCTCTCTTCTTACATAAAGCCGGCTTCTCACCGATCGAACACTTCTCCACAAAAACAAGAGAATCAAAAATGCAGTAAGAGCCACACATGTCACCAGTTTCCATGGAAAACCAGGGCCCGGTCTCAGGTCTTCAGGCCATGCTGCCACAGTCCTGCACAGCTCTCCCAGGACCAGGCCCAGGTACGGCTGAGGGGCAGCCCCAGGTACCTCCATGGCGCCGAGGCTGCTATGGCTGTGGCCGCGGTAGCCACGGCCTGGCCGGGCCACAACCAGCAGCTGAGACAGCTCTGTGTTCTGTCAGGAACAGGAACCGGCCCCGGCGAAAGCAGCAAACACGGCACAGCCAGCCGTGCGGAGAGCTGGGGAGCACTGGCACCCAGTGGCCTCAGGCATCCCCACGTGCATCCTGGCAACCAGGCCCCTTTGTGATGTCACTTCCGCCACACGGTTCCGAGCCCCCCCCACCGGCCTGTGACACGCGCTGTCCTCTCCACCCCCCACCTCGGCTCAGTTTCGGCCGGGCCACCACTGGATTTGAATCCATGTTTATAACGTGTGATGATTAAGTGTGGGTAATCAGTGTACTCATCACTCAAATATTGTCATTTCTTTGTGTTGGGAAAACTCAAAATCCTCTCTTTTAGCTATTTGAAATTATCTAATAAATGTGTGCTGACTCTAGTCACCTTACAAAGCTATAGATCACTAGAAATGGTGCCTCCTGTCCAGCTGTAACTTTGTATATGTAACCTCTGTCTTTCACCTCCTCCCCCTGCCCTTCCCAGCCTCTAGTAACCACTATTCTGCTCTCTACGTCTATGAGATCAACTTTTCTTTTGACAATTTTTTAAAGAAAATTTTGTGATTTTAATTTCTTTCAGAAGAGCATCCTTACTTAGATACCTGCCAAGGAACAAAAGTGTTTTCTTTGGACTAACT
This sequence comes from Cynocephalus volans, assembly GCF_027409185.1. Taxonomy (NCBI): domain Eukaryota; kingdom Metazoa; phylum Chordata; class Mammalia; order Dermoptera; family Cynocephalidae; genus Cynocephalus; species Cynocephalus volans. The sequence continues at coordinate 90,661,138 of NC_084473.1, read as the reverse complement.
TTGCCAAAATAGCCATAGACTGTGGCAATGGGAAGAGGCCTGAGACACTCTGGGCTTCACCTGGCCCAACGCTTTCTTTGTAGGTAACGAAGCAAAGGTCTACAGTAAGTCCACTACCTGTCCAGGGGTTTTTAGCTATTTAGTGGCAGAAGAGTGCTGTATTTCGGGATCTGCTGAACGTCAGTGAAATGCTCTTTGTTTTAAAAAAGACTTTATTTAGGAATATTTTATATATCATGTAATCCACCTATTTCAGGTATGCAATTCAATGAGTTCTAGTAAGTTTGTCAAGTTGTGCAGCCATCACCACAAATCAGTTTTAGAACATTTTCACCACACCAGTAAGATCTCCTGTACCCATTTATTTTTTTTAAAAAATTTTATTGGTTATGAATATTCATGGGATACAAAGCTGATTGTCACCGTTCATGCCCAAGCTGTGGTGGCCAGATTCGTACTGGCCGCAGGCCCGTTACATTTATTGTATCACATTTATTGACTTTCATATGTTGAACCATCCTTGTATCCCTGGGATGAATCCCACTTCATCACAGTGTGTAATTTTTTTCATGTTTTGCTGTATTCTGATTGCTAATATTTTGAGGATTTCTGCATCTGTGTCCATCAAGGATATTGGCCTGTAATTTTCTGTTTTTGTTGTGTCTTTATCTGGTTTTGATATCAGAGTTATGTTGGCCTCATAGAATCAGTTTGGGAGAATGGCCTCTGTTGTAATTTTTTGGAATAGTTTGAGGAGAATTGGTATTAATTCCCTTTTAAAAATTTGATAAAATTCAACTGTAAAGCCATCTAGACCTGGGCTTTTCATTGTTGGAAGATTGCCAGTTACTTCAATCTCGTTGCTTGTTATTGGTCTGTTCAGGTTTTCTGTCTCTTCTTGGTTCAGCCTGGGTCATTTATATGTCTCCAGAAACTTATCCACATCTTTCAGATTTTCATATATTAAAAAAAAACTTTTTATTTATTTGTTTGTTTATTTTTAATTGAATCGTAATTGATTATACATATTTTTGGGATTCAATGTTGACATACGTGGATCAAATCAATATTACTAGTATGTATACTGTTACAAATTGTATTTATTCTTTGCACCCCTTGTCCAATCTCTCCCTAACTCCCTCTCTCCCTCCCCTCCCAGCACTGATAACCACAGATTTCTTCTCTCCCTCTGAAAGAGTAATGGTTACTCTGTTGATTTGTTGCCTAGATGATCTGTCCAATGCTGAGAGGTGTGTTTAGGTCCCCCAATATTATCATAGAGCAGCTGCTTCTTCTGTCACTCTGTAATGGGCTTTGTGGAGAGAGACATCCTCTTCTTTTGTTTGGTCTCTGCTGGTGGCTCTCCTTGGGGCAATGCACTCCAGTGGCTGGTGGACCATCTGTGGTGGTTGTGACATCTAGCCACATTCATGGCAGCTGTGGTTATTGTGGTGCTTGTGGTGGGCCACGCACATGGGGGTGATGTTTTTGGCATGCTCCTTGGTGCTGGTGGTGTGCCTGGTTGTGCGTGTGTTGGGGGGGTCTGGTCCCTGGCTCCATGCCTCAGGTCTCCTGGTGGGCCCCGAGGTACTGGTGTTGTGCCTGGGCTGAAACTATTTTTTTTTTTGTCCTTTGCTTCCTTCTGAAATGGGGGAACTTCCTGTGGGAACTAGTACCTGAGCTGTGTGGTTGAGCTACATTGTTTGGTAATTTGTTTGGTATCAGTGATTGGGAAAGATTATCAATTCACATACTGGCACATACAACATGAATACAGATACACACACACTTACACATCTTATACATTATTTATTTGACTTCCTGGTAAAACTTTGAATTTAATCCCAATAACTAATCTCTTTACACATATTGCTTTATCCATGTATTTAAGGAGGAGCAACTGGAACAGAGAAAATTGATTTATGAAAGCATGTAGCTACTATAGATGCATTTTAAGAAATTTTGATTATTTATATACACCAAAGAAAATGAATGTTTTTAAGACAATTGAAGGCCTGACTCTATGACTGCTTTACAAACAATGAGGTGGGCATTGTAGGAAATACTTCTTCCAGCATCTAAAGATTTAATACTTAACAAATAAATTATAAAAACAGGAAATTGTTTTGTACATTTTGCATTAATCAGGGTTTCCCAGAGAAACAGTAGATGGATAGATAGATAGATAGATACATACATACATACATACATACATAGAAGGAATTGACTTACATGATTGTGGAGGCTGGAAAGTTCCGTGATCTGTTTGCAAACTGGAGAGTCCAGAAAGTCAATGATGTAATTCAGTCTGAGTCCAAAGACCTGAGAACCAGTACAGCTAATGATCTAAGTCCCAGTCCAGGTCCTAAGGCCCAAGAAGAAGGAACATGGATGTTAGAGGGCAGGGAAGATGAATGTTCCAGAGAAAACAGGGGGCAAATGTGTCCTTTATCTGTCTTTTCATTCTATGCAGTGGATTGGATGATGCCCACTGGTTTTGGTGAGGTCAATAGTTTTTACTCAGTCTACTGATTCAAATGTTAATCTCTTCTAGAATCACCCTCATAAACCCACCTAGAAATAATGTTTTAGCAGCTATGTGGGCACCTCTTAGTCTAGTCAAGTTGAAACAAAAAATTAACCATATACTTTTCATGAAGCGTATATGACATGAACATACATCCATTTTCAGCATAGTTCATCTGTTTTAAACCTGACTGCTGCTAGGAAATATTTGTTAATATTATGAGAAAATATAATTTAACACTTTCTCTTCTAGCATCCATTCAGCATGCTAAAAGTCAACATTTTGGCATATCCTGTTCTCTGGTGAAAATAATGACCTAATTTCAAGTTGACAAAATAGCCTGAAGGTACTTTGAATAGGAATTTATACAGATTTAATACCGACAAAAATGTCCTGTGGTAAGCTATCATGAGCGTATTAAATGGAGTTCAATGGAGTTCAAACAGCTGTAAAAATATGAAAGTCATTTATAAAAATACAAGGGTACCTCAAAAAGTTCATTGAAAAGTGGGATTAAAATATAATATGAATCTTTTGATGATATTTTGAAGACTCCTCATATGACATTTATAAAATGTAATGTTTTGGCATGGAACTATTAAGGACAAAATATTCTCAAATCATTTGTTAAACTTCTAAGGTCACGTTTCCTACTTAACCTGAATAAAATTGCATATTTACACAGATAGTGTACCTTTCTAGGAAAAGAGAAGCAAGCAATATTAAAAAGTGGTTCTTGGGTAAATATTTGAATTAAAATTTCATATCGGATATTTTCTAAGAAGCATATGAATTTGAATTTCCAAAAACAAACCTCTGTCAAAAACTGCTGTACAGCTGGTTCTAAATATTTACCATTGCTCAAACTGTACCTCGTCATATAGTTTGGAGGGCTAGCTGGGGAAAACAAAGTTATGAAGTAACTCTGCAACAGCAGTCTGTTAGAAAGGAAGAACGGGTCATTGCTGGAAATGCCAGTGAATTTTCTGAGTCCATTCCAAGTGCTTCTCTAAGTACCAGAGGCTGCCTCTGTAATGACGGTCTCACAGAAGTTTTAGGCAAGCCAGCAGTCAATTGCATTTCAATCTTCCCTTGCTGCCTAAAATTCGCCAAGAATGGTTTCTTAGAAAACATGACCCTTAGACCTACATACTAATCCAAATAAATTTCACAGTGTTCCTCTCCTTCACTATTAAATATTGCTATTAAAAATATTGGTATGATGTATCCAGCTGAAAATGTGGACACTTGGACATGTTTTATTGGGGAAATTCTGTGTTTCAATGCTGTGCGCAAGTGGATTGATTTCTTAATAAATATGTGAAACGTACTGTTTGGAAAAAAGAAATACTGGTATGAGATTCTGGCACATTCATCTATTCCTGGGTATTCTCCTATTCCTGTGGGGGACTAGAGCTCTCACACCCAACCACTTGCCATTTGGGGACTCTTGGAGAATGTTAAGACTGGCATGGATCAGTTCAGATACACGATTAAGCTTGTAAAGTGCTCATACAAAATTTCATGCAAGGGGCAGGGAAGAGCAATCCCACGGGTGGACTGAAAGGCTGAGAGGTGGCAACGAATCAGGCTTCCTGCTGGTGCTTCTGTACATTGGTGTTTCTAGCAGCTGCCCACAGCATTCTTGGGTGCATCCCAGGGATCATGCACAGCCTCCTCGTGACCTCTGCATTCCCCCTCCCAGAAAGCTTCTCCCCTCCTTGCTGAGCCAGAGCTGGAAGGAGTTGAGGGTAGACCAGCAAGCCCAGACCTTTGGGTTACAGGGGAGGGCTCAGGCCCAGTGAGGCAGGTTGTTCTCGCAGGGGACACACAACTGCGGTTCTTGCCCTCACAGTGTCACCTTGGGAGCCACCGTACTGGCCTCCTCATCAAGTAGGAGGTGAGGAAGAGAGAGAGAGACAGACTGAGGCAGAGAGGTGTGCCGAGGAGGCAAGAGAGGGCATGTCGAGCCTGCCAGCGTCTTAGGCAGGTAAAAAGGCATGGAAAAGGAACACGAAGCTACCGGGCAGTGAGGACTCCTGTTTACTGTGACAGTGCGGTGCCACACCGACACTCCCAGCCACCCCGTGGAGCAGGTGCTGCCATGAATATTACATTGGATGGATGAGGAGCTCAGGCCAACTGGGGTCAGGAGAGTTGCTCAAGGTCACCAACTAGTAGGAGCAAGTAGGCCCAGCTAGTAGGGTCATGGCCAGCGGCTTGTGAACGGGGCACATCCGTCTGTCACTGGGCCTAGCCCTCCAGGTGGCTCTTCCCACAGGGAAGTAGCCCAGGGTCCACCATATTCAAAGTTCCATCCTCCCCCAAAAGGACTCCCTGGAGAGGGGGAGGCTCGGCAGCTGAAGGCAGGACTAAAGGCATCAGAGCAGCCCCAGGGTTTCCCTTTCTTTTCAAAAGCCGGAAGGTCCCTGGGCTCCCACACGAGTCCCACCCAGAGCCACCTGAGCTTGGACAGCTGGATGCAGACCCTCCCCTGCAAGCCTTCTCCCTCTGCAAACCTTCCTCACAGCAGGGTCCTGCCTTCTTCCTAGGGATTTTGTTTTGCTTTTCAGTATTTTAAACCATTAGTATTCTATGGATTTTGGGATGCTTGATTCTACGCTCAATTTTATGTTTTTATTCTTCTTAAAATGTTATTCATTAATTTAAGAAGTGTTTCGGGCGCCAGGCTCTGTGTTACGTGCTCAGGACAGGGCAGGGGACAGGATGGGGGGACGAAGGCCAGGCTTTTCCCGCCGGCCCGCTCAGTGTTAGTGGGCCACCACGCAGCATGGGCGAGCATCCTCGTGCGGCACATGTGGCTTGTAGCTCCAGCTCTTGGGATTGACATGTCGCATGTCTACGCTGACTTGTCTTTATGTTTAGGAATTTAATTTTCTGTCTTGTCGGGAATCCTGTGACTTCTTTAGCCTACTTCCCTTAGCGTCGCTCCAGTAACAGGATAGGACAAAAGAGCTGGAAGCCCTTGCTTGGTGTTCCAAGCTGCTTCAGGGTCTGAAGCTCCTGACATCACCCCTCTCCAGGTGTCCTGCCACAGAAACAACAGGTCTCCACATGCAGGACCCCTCCCCTTTGCCTGCCTCGTGGCCCCTGTGGCCGAGTCTTGGCTCAGCCCTGGAAGAGGAGCAGAGGAAACAGGGTGGCAGTGGGGGTTGGGGACTGGCTGACCTTGGAGTCACCCTATAACTGTCCTGAGAGCACAGGCTGGGGGAACTCCCCGTGTCCCTTCCAGACATTCCAGGTTGGTTGCTTTTTATAGATTTGGAAAAGTGGCTAGCCTTGGCCAGGCACTTTCTATGTACATTTCTTTCTAGATGCTTGCTCAGTTTCTTTAATCCTCATCACGGACACATCTGTCTTTGATGGAAGAGGAAAGGGGTCCCCAGTGAGGGAGGGAGACAGGGAAGGGCAGGAGCAGCGGAGTCAACGTGCGCAGGGCAGGAGGGCTGGCCTGAGACCCCCGACTCCCTCCCAGTCTGTGAGCACCACGCAGAAGAAGTCCACCCCCATGGGCACGAATAGGGGGGTCCTGGCTTGGCACTCACTGCCTGCAGGTCACAGTGGGGAGCAGCAGGGCTCAGAGACCAAGGGGTCCTTTCCAGTCCTGCTCCAGGGCCATTGGCCCCTGGTCATCCTTGCCCCTGTCCTCAGCCCCACATCTGCCTCTCTCTTCCTGCACCCCACCCCCAGTCCCACCAAAGCAGTCTCACCTCGAGCCAGGTTCTCCGAGATGAAGTGGAAGAAGAAGCTGATAGCGTCACCCAGGTGCTTCTTGCAGCTATGCTGGCACTCCTGCAGCCTCAGGCCAGGGGCCTCGCCACGTCCTGCCATCCCTGTGCCTGCCCTGAGCCCCAGGGGCAACCAGCGCCCTGTTGGCCCCAGTGCCTTGCGTCGCCTCCTCGAGCAGCGCCTCCTCTTGCCGCTTGCCTTGTGCCTGGCTCCTCAGCCTCCGGGACCCCAGAGCTCACTGTTCCCAGAGGTAGAAGGGCTCCTGAGGCTTTCTGGGCTGGGAGGGGTTGGAAGTGGGGGTAGACATTGCTCCAGAGCTCCCAGCACCAATCAAGGAGGTGCCACTGGTGTGATTTTCAGCTAAGGGTGTGATCTCACTGCGGAGGGGCCTCACCCAGGTCCCAGGGCTTCTCTGCGTCAGAACGGGAGCAGCCTGCTCCCACCCACCCCCTGCCTAGGAGGCTCAGCGTGCGAGGTCCCTTGGCAGAGCGGGGGTTGGATGGGTTGGGGGGGGGTAGGGCCCTTGACCTCTGACCTCTAGTCACTGAGCCCATCCCCCAGCCCTAGCGGCTTCTCTAGAGTGGCGTTGGGGGGGTGGGAAGACGTCCCGCTGATGAGGAGGAAAGGCAAAGCCCAATACGTGACTGCAACAGCTGAACACCTCCCTGCCCCATGTTTACCGAGCACCTAGCGTGCTCCAGGCAGCCAGCCAAAGCCCTTCCGGGCTCCAGCGCACACATGCGGTCATCAACACAACCCTGCGAGCGCGTGTGGCCGAGAATGCCAGTTCAATATTCATTCTCCCTGCTCTTTTACCTACGGAATTCAGATTCTGTTGGAGGTGGAAATGTGCCCAGCTGTAAGAAACTACCATTCCCTCCCTTCCATGCAGTTAGGGTGGCTTTGCTCTGGCCAATGAAATGTAAGCATGCATCTTCCAGAGAGTTCTGTGTGTCGCTTTCCTGCATAAGCACCATCACTCCCCACTTCTACTCGATTTCTCCTTCCTCTTGTCGAGAATGAGGCCGTGATGGCTGGTGCCAAAGGAACCACCTTGCAACCATGAAGGAGAGAGCAGAAGAATCAAAGACCTTGTCTCTGATATCCCCAAGCTGCTGAACTCGTGCCAGCCACTGCCTGGCCCAGATTTCTCATACGGGACACAAACACACCTTTGTCTTCATTAAGCTACTGTCACTTGGCGTTTCTGTTATGTGCAAGTGCAGACAAATGAAAATATCCCTTCCATAGTGAAAGCTGAACTGTTGCAGTTTGCGCCCCTGCCAGCAGAAGGTGCAGCCCGTGATGGGCCTTCTCTTGTGCCAGAGGGAAGAGTGCTGCGGCAGGTCAGGCAGAGTACCAGAAACTTTGCCCCTCAGGCTTAATGACCCAATACACTCAATGGCACACAGCGTCTAAGGCAAGTTGGGACACCCTGGCAGGCCCCAATGGGAGAATTCCACAGTCTCCCAGGTTTTGCGCAGAGCCATGTTTCTTGGGCAAAGATCTCTCCTCCTTTTGACATACAGGTCATTACTGGGCTGTCAAGGACGTGCAATGCCTGACTTTGGGATGCCTGGTGGCCACGAGTCCTGAGCTGCTCACCAGGAGCTGAGGATCAGCGTCTGGCCCAGCCCTGCAGGCATGTGTGAGTAGGGCTCCTTCACCAGAGACAGGTGCTATGTATGAGGCACAGGCAGGTTGTATAAGCAGGTGGCTCTGACTCCCAGGGGACGTGCTGCTTCCTGCCTTCCGCTCAACCCACATCCAAGACCTAGCGGGGTTCCTCAAGGCTGTCTGAGGAGGAAAAGCATTCATATATAACTCATAGACAGAGCTGCAAGAAATGTTAGCCCTTGCTCTAAGTGGACATTGAGGCAGACCCAGGGGAAGGACCATGGAGAACGGACATCTTCCTGGCGGGCCGAAGTTTGCCTGCATCTACTTGCCCATGTTTCCTGGAACAATTGATGGTCTGAGGGACAGATTTGTCTCACTTTATGGGCAGTTGTTAGCCATTTCTTCAGGGGACGGGGGTGGAGGGGAAAGATTGGAGAAGTGTCACTTGGAGGTCTGGGCAAGAGCCACCCAGAGTGTGAGAATATCAAAGGCCTTTGTAAATGCTCTCAGAAGGGCGCCCAGGGCTGAGCAGTTGCTGGATACTCAGGTGGACCAGATGGCCTGTCCCATGCACACCAGTCAGCTGCTGTTCCTGGCCACTCTGGTGCAGCTCTTGAACATGCCATGTGTTCAGTAGAAAAACTTCCCCTTGCCAGGCTGATCTGGCTACAGCTGTTGCTGAGTCCAGCCTGACTGCAGGGTGACCAGCCAGCCACCAGGTGGCATGTCAGCTACACTGCATCCTTCCAGCATGAGGGGCCACATTTATCCTAGGGCAGTTGACACTCTTTCTGGATAAGGACCTTCCTTCCTGCAGACCCTGCTCCTGCCAACACCCCCACCCGTCACAGAGTCGCACACATCACCTTTCCTGACCAAGGGGCTCACTTCACAACATGCAAGCATGGACAAAGGCCGGTGTGTACAAGTTCTGCTGTCCTCTCCGTCTCTACCCCCTCACAGACAGCTGAGAGACCCCTGAAGACCTGGCTCCAGCACGAGCCACAAGGCTCCAGAGCTGTGCTGTGGGTTGCTGGATATGCTGCTGAACATGCCGCCTCTCTTCCAGCCAGAACGACGGCTCAGGAACCAAGGGAAGCAATCACAGGTCCCCTGAGACCATCCCTGGCACCCACTCACACAGTGTTTGCCTCTCATCTCCCGTACTCTGTCTCCAGATTAGAAGTTTTAGATCCCACAGGAAGAATGTGTTCCCAAAGGGGAGACACCAGTGCATCTGCTCACCTGGAAGCTGAGACAGTCACTTGGCCATTTTGGGATCCTCATACACCTAGACCAACTGGGTACAAGGGTGCTGGGGGTGAATGATCCTGACTGTCAGGGTGAGGAGGTCCCGCAGCTGTCCAGTGCGGGGCAGGGAGGGCTGTATCTCCAATCCAGTGAATTATCCAGGGGCCCAGTAGCACTGCCACATTCAGTGATAGAGGTTAGTGGGGATTACAGCAGCCCCACGAAGGCAGGACCACAGAGGATTCAGATCCTCCAGGGATGAGGGTTTGGATCAAGCCGCCAAGGACTCTTAGATGAGGGCCTGTGGTGGATTAAAGATAGCTACAAATTTCAACTGCAACTCCCTGGGAAGGTAGAGTCTTCTTCCCCTCCCTTGAATCTCGGCTGACGCTATGACATGTCTTGACCAACAGAATGCACTGGAAGGGACGCTGAGTGAATTCTGTGGCCCAGGACTCAGGACACTTGCAGCTTCTCCAGAAGCCAGTCATCACGTGAGAAGCCTGACTACCCTGAGACCACCATGCGGCGAGGAGGCCCAAGCAGCCACATGGAGAGAGACAGGCACAGAGGCTCCAGACTGTGGGTGAAACCTTCCTGGATGTTCCAGCCCAGCCAGCAGCTAAGTGAAAGTGAGGGAACTATCACAACTGATGTCTTGCTGGGTAGAAGGACCAGGCAGGTGAGGCCCCAAATTCCTGACCCACAGAGTTGACAGCAAATAAAATAGTTGTTATTTTAAGACACTGTTTTGGGGTATCTTGTTGGGTAACCAAAGGTAACCAAAACATCCCTCCTTCAATGTCGGGGGTTGGACTCACAACACCTCTCTCCAGAGAAACCCTCACCACAAATTATCTCTCTCCAGGTTCCTACCACTCAACTTCCTAGACTTTGGTGCACACAAGAGCTTCAAGAGCCATGTAACCAGTTTTCAGATAAACCCTTGAAAATTTGTATCTGATTTTACATCTCAATTTCAAAAATGATGCCAACTGTACTGTGCTGCTTCAAATGCAGGAAGATTCTGTTGGAATATGTATTTATACATCCTTATGTAGCAGAGACAAGTTAATTTACTTTTTTGTCCCTGTACCTTTCTGCGGCCACTTTTTACCAGGGGTGCTGGTGGTGGTGGTGACTTCACGATTTTATATGGGGTTGTGACAGAACCCCAGGAGGACTGAGAGTCTCTCAGAGATGGCTGTGGTGGCTGATCAGATCGTTCGTCTCCTCTTTGGGGCAGGGAGAGGGATTGACCCATTGTGTGAGGAATGGTTGTGTTGCGTCGCACAGAAGCTCCAGTGCTCCTGCCAGCACTACTCACAGCAGCAGATGGGTCCTGGCTGTCACATACAGGCCTTGTTCTCTTGTCCTCCAGAGTTTCTGTAAACTTCCCACGGCCTAGAGCAAATGCTTAATCCAGCCAGCCCAGACTCAGTAGTCTGCAGCCAAGACCCCAGGTTGTTTGTGGCTCATATTATTATTCCAGTTTGGTAGTTGGGGGAACCTGAGCCCCACAGCCCTAGTGTGGAGCTGCACTTGAGGAGCAGGTCTGTCAAGTCAGAGGCTTCAGCCATGCCCCAGAGAGGCATCCTTCCAGGAAGGACTTTAGGTGCTGGGGGACACAGCAGAGCAGGTCAGAGTCCCGGCTTCTGGGTCACAGAGGAGGGTTCCCCTGAGCTTTGGCTGAAGATGGGCACTTCTCCTGGGTGGGTAAGACCCAATCACCCACCCTGCACTCCCCTCCTCTTGGGTCTGCCCATTTTAGAGGCCACCGCTGCTGCCCACCTCCCAACTCCACCATGGGGCCTGCGCAGCCCAGGAGTGACTGTCCAGGACACAGCCACAGCAGGTCCAGCCCTTGGCCTCGTGTCTCCAGGCCCTTGAGTCCCGCCCACTCCTGGCCGAGGTTCCACCTTGTCCAAGCCTCAGGGACACCCACGCTGGGCCTTGGCTTCCGCTCCCAGCCATCCCAGACATCTGTCTCTCTGGCCCTCCTCCTGCTGAATGGAAAAACCCCAATAGGGGCACAGTGTCTGGGCCACCGGAATTCCACAGGCACCCGAGTGCCCAGGACACCTGACCAGGCCTCGCAGATGGACTGACTGAATGACACCCCTTGTTCTCCACACCCAGATGTGGCTCCCAAGTGGCTGAGATGCCTTGTCTGCACACAGTGTCGCATTTCACATGCGCACAAAACCCTCTGTGTGACCACACACACTGGCAGGGTCCTCCTTGAGGGAGACACATGGCATGTGTTTGGACTGAGGAGACGAGTTCTGTGCTATGCCCAAGGGAGATGGGCATAGAGGGGTCTTGGCTCCTAAGTCTGGGAGGTACCTGGGCTACCTCATCCCTCAGCTCCCATGGAAGTCACACATCAGGATGGTCACCCTGCCCAGAGCATGGGAAAGAGCTCCATGTCATGCCCCATGCCACCTGCTGAGCTTCAGTGGACTCTTCAGTAAAGCAGGGTGATGAGACCTGTGCTGCCTGCCTCACACAATGAAGTAGGATCTTGTTTCTGTCCTTCACATCTGCTCTCAGTGCCTGGCATGGGGTCTGGTGAATGTGTCCACCTAGGGGAATGTGCTGGGCTGGTCAGACCCATCGATGATGTCCTTGCCCTGCCCTGTCCCCTCTACTGCATGCATTCGACATATCCTTTATCAAACATCCTGACAGCTCCGTGTGGGGGCCAAATGTAAAAAGGCCCTCCCTCCAGGAAGCCACCCTGAGCAGGGTGGGGCACGTGGGTGTGGTCCCCTTGCCCACCCATGGTGACCTTGCACATGCCCTACCTGCTGCCAGGCTGGCTTTTTTCCCTGTCCACCCCCACTCAGCACAGCTGCTGATGTCAGAGGTATGCAGAAAGCCTCGGTGAGGTGCACACACCAGCCTTGTTCCCAGTCACCATTGTCTGCCAGACAGAGACAAAGAGCCGTGTCTGCAGGACCTATGGGAGCAAAGGTTGGGTCTGCTCCAACATCCCTTTGAACACTCACCATCACCAAGAAAACCCAGGAAGACTGAGGCCGGGAGGGAATCTCAGCCTCTAGTGACACAGAGCTGTGCCAGTCAAAGCTGACCTTAGTCTCTGGGGTGCAGATGGGCAGGGGCTTTGTGGGGAAGGGGAGGTGGCAGGGGAGGAAGCGAGGGGCTGGAATTGTGCTGGGAGCACCCTGGAGTAGGGTTTGCAGGTAAAGGGTGGGGACCTGGCATGCCACAGCCCTGTCCACCCATGCACAGGACGGGCTGCTGTGGGTGCCAACCACTGTGGCTTCTGCCCGCCCTGGGCCCCTCAGCCGATCCCCTCTATGCATGACCACCCTCAAGCCCGGGAGGCTGGGACCATCATTATTCCTGTCCTCCAGTCAAGGGGCTGAGATTCCCTAGAAATTGCACAGCTAGAGAGTCCAAGATGGCAAACAAGACTTGGCTGTCCAGGCCTTGGCTTTCCTTACGGTCAAAGAGGTAAACAGTCACACACACGTGTGATCACTAGTGTGCATGGTGTGTGCGCATGTGATTGCACGAGTGTGTGTGGTGCCCACATGCACATGCATGAGTGTGAGGAGTGTGCACGTGAGTATGAGGTCGTGGGGGCCATGTAAGGCTGCCTCTGCATCTCCTGCTCTGTCACACTCAGCAAACACCAAGTATCGCCAACTGCAAGCCCGGGGCAGCCATCTCTGCAGGTCTCCTCGAGAATACCTCAGACTGCAGCCCAAGGGGAAGAGCCAGCACAGCCCTGGGGTGCACTGGGGAGAGCTTCCTCCTCGCCAAGCCCCTGCACACCTAATCACCCACCTTCAAATGTGCTCTGTGGGAGGGGGGGTGCTGGCTCCTCTTTATAGAGGGCTTAAAAGAAAGGATGAATGAGCCGCCCAAGGTTACCCAGTGGGGAGTGGTGGGGGGGTGCAGAGCCTGGTTCTATCTTCCCGGCCATGACCAGTGTGGCCCAACTCTTTGTCTCTACTTTCCATGGCTCCTGCATAGAGCTCAGTGCCCTGCATGCAGCAGGCACTCAATGAATGGGGAAGGGCATGAATGAATAAAAACATCTCCCTACACAGGCAGAGGCAGTGTGGCCCAGGCTGGGGTCCCAGGGTGGCTTCTGAGACCTCAGAAAGGAGACAACTGAGAATGGATCCCCCACCCCCATCCTCAACCCCACCTGCCCCAGCCCCTACCTGAGCCCTGTGGAGCTGCGCTGGATAGGATCCACTTGACCAAGCAGCACCGCATCAGGGCCTGGTGGCCGAGCTGTGACCTCTGCCACTTGACGCCCTCCTTCTTGCTGAGCGGAGTTTGTCCGGGGTCCCCCAGGAGGCTGCCGTCCGACGCCTTCATCACCTCCTGCAGCAGGAACAGGTGGAGCAGCGCTGAGCCCTTGGTCACAGAGGGGATCTCTGGATCATCTCCAGGCTGCCCTGACATCCCAGGTGAGACCAGCCTTAACCCCACCCGGGTTTGCCTTTCACGGTGCGTGCCAGGAGCCCCAGTCCTGGTGGAGAATTCCCAGGGCTCTGCTGTCCCAAATGAACTCCGATTGCTCCCGGTACTGAACATCCATGCCAGACCTCTGTGGGTTTCTCCCACTCTACACTCTGTCCTGCATACAGTGGGGTCCTGGCATGTGGAAGGCGAGAGTCCAGAGAGGGGAGGTCAGCAGTGAGCACATCAAATCCCCTGCCCTGGGGACACAATCTGGGCTGTCAGAGCAAGACGCTCCTTTAGAAATCACATCCAAATCCCTCACTTGACAGAAGCCCAGAGAGGGCAGCAGATGCGCAGAGTCACACAGCAAAGTTGGGTTCTTCACTCCCTGCCAGGCTCTTTCTCTACCTGAGACTGACCAAGGCTGATTTGAACCAGAAAGGAACTGGCTGCAGGGAGCCCTGGCCAGCCACAGCCTCCTGGGAGGAAAGAGATGCAGGCTTGGGAGACGGACCAGAGCAGAAAGTGGGGCTGGCAGCTGTAGCTTGGCCATGTCAGCGTGCAGAAGAGGCCAGTGAGGGCCCCCTGCCACTGCTGGCTAATGCTGGCCCCTATCCAGGGGCACCCAGCCTGGGACCCACAGCAACCTCAGGGCCCCGCTGCCTCTGGAATCTGGAGCCTGCTCTGTGGCGTCGCTGGCTGCAGGTTCAAAGTCAAGCGTGGAGGAACCTGACTGTCCAAGCCGGACATACGCATGCCCCCTGCCACACAGGGAGGGGAAAGCCAGTGTCTGGCCTTTATGCTCTCATGTCATGCGTTCCATGGGGAATTTCCTGAATGTGGACAGGAAGAAACCCTACGAATGTCCCTAAATTGTGGAGTTTGTGGAAATGCCCCCATGTTGGGGGAGGAGCTGGTCGGCTGCACACTGCAGGCTCCAGTCAGTGGGGGAAACCTGCAGGTGCCTCATGGCTCGTGGCCCCATGAGGCCCTTTGGGGCTGTGCAGTTGGTCTCCTGGTCAACTTTCGGTGAAGTGGCCACCTAGGCAGGGCCGTGTCCAAACCCCTCATCTTGGCTTGCCGTCCTCCCCAGCCAGGTGCCCACTATTAGTCTCCCGGCTCACAGTCATCGCCCTCACCAAACCAACTCACACCCTCGGCAACACCCCCATCCCTCCCCTTCCTCAAAGCTCACCCCCTCAGTGAGGGGGGGCAGTGGTGCCCACAGCTGTAGCAAGGGGAGACAATGGCCACGCTGATGGGGGAGAAAGAGGGTGACAGCTGGGAGCAGGCAGGTACAGAGGGAGGCTCCCCACACACATGTGCTGTGCACCCACACATGCACACGTGTACACACAGGCCACACACACATGTCTGCCCAGGCTGGGTCAGAGAGGCACCTTCTCCATTATTCCAGATCCTATTCGGGAGGGAAATGGCCTCGATGAATAAAGTCTTTATTTCAGTCAAGGAGGCGGGTAGGGGACAGACGGATAGCTGGTACTTCCTTATTTTATGAGTTCTTTGGTGAAGAATGAAGGCTCTGCACATGGAGTTAGCAGAGAACATCAGCAGGAGAAACTGAGGCGGGCCTCAGAGACTCCGGCAAGAGCCCCCTCCCCAGGACAGTGCCGGTGCTGGCTGGCAGGGGCTGCCCTCATGGGGCCTGATGTGGGCCGTGGGATTCTGTCTCGCAGCTGCAGGCCAGGCTGATGTGGGAGAGGCCCTGTGGGTGTCCCTGGGTTCTATCTGACAGTGGCTATATCTGCTTGGGAAGACTGGGTGAGCCCACAGGGCAGGCTGAGAGCCGCCTTAGTGCGTGTCTATTCCAGGCCACACATCATCTCATCCTTATGAAAACCCCATGAGGTCGGCAACACCACCTCCGTCTTACAGATGAGGAAACAAAGTCCCTGAGGTTTTGAGACATGCCAGGCTCACATTGTATATGTGGTCTTCTGATTCCAAAGTTCAGGGGACCATGGCCACAGGCTTCACCACTGTGGCTGTTTCTAGGGCCTAGTACCTAAAGAGGTCTCAGTAGTTGGGGAGTTCCCAATCCCCCTAACCATGTCAGCAGTCTTCCAAGAGTGACCATTTATGAATGTCCTCCTGATGGTCTGCTAGGCTAGGAAGCCGCGGTGTTTTTTCTCCCTGGTGCAGTCAGGAGAGGGTGGTGGCAGGAGCCCTGGGCGAGGCTCCTCCACCTGGCTGAGGGCCAGGACCCCACAAGCGCGCCCCACAGACCTGTCAGCGTCCCTTTGTGAGGTAGGTGGTAGACTCTCATCCAGGAGAAGGGAAGGGGAGGGAAGGGAAGCCCAACACAGCTGAGCTCAGGCAGGGCCGCACAGCTACCCAGGGGAGCCGGGGTCTGGGGACTGGCCCATTAGAGTGTGGGGAAGGGCAGGGGGAGGGAGCAGTGACTGCCAGGCCATCTCAGGAATATTTGACACTTGTCTGTCTGGCAGAGGGTCTGGAGGAGCTGTCAGGGGATGTTTAAAAGCCACCCCGGGCTCATTTCTCTTGGTTTGGGAAGCTCTTGGTCACTAGAAGTGACCCTCACCCCGCGGTGCATGTGTTCTGGGAGATGACAGAGCGGAGGAGACTGGGGCAGGGAGGAGCCTCAAACATAAATTAACCCCCCTCCCGCTCCTGCCTGGAACCCACAGTGGCTTCCCGTTGCTTTTCAGATCAGTGCCTCCTGGCCAGACGCATCAGCCTCACCTCTGCTGCCCCCACCTCTCTCTGCTCCTCATATGCGTCGGGCTCATTCCCACACCACTGCCTTGGCACCTGCTGCTCCCTGCACTGGACAGTTCTCCCCTTGGACGTGCATGACCTCGCTCAGGTGTTGGATCCTGGGAGAGCTCCCCTCCCCCGACTGTACCCAGGTCACCCTGCCACACATACCCCCGTCTCAGCACCTGCTGTACATCTTCCCAGCACGTGTCCCTTCTGCATTTGTCCCATCACAATGTTCTCTGGTGCATCCTCTGTCTCTTCCCCCCAGCACGCTGGCCATGTGGGATCTGGCCCTGGCCCGTGTGTGAAATGCTCTCCCCCTCCCAGAACTGGCACCCAGGAGACCCCCACAGTCAAAGAGCAACCAGCCAGTGGGCCAAACGACATGCAAAGACACTTCACCAAAGAGGACATGTAGATGGCAGATGAGCGCTTGAGAAGATGTTCAATACCATCAGGGAAATGCAAATTAAAACCATCATGAGCTATCACTATGTACCTCTCTTAACAGCTAAAAAAAGAACGGAAACAGCACTGAATGCTGGTGAAGACTCCGAGAAATGCTGGTAGAAATGTAAAATGTTTTAGCCACAATGGAGAACAGTTTGGCAGTTTCTTACAAAGTTAAACATGCAACTACCACACAACACAGCAACTGCACTCTTGGGCATTCATTCCAGAGAAATGAAAATTTATGTTAAAGCAAAACTTGTACTTTATTTGTTATTGTCCCAAACTGTAAACATCCCAGAGGTACTTCAATGGGTGAATGATTCAACAAACTGTAATACATCCATAGCATGGAGTTCTAAACAAATGAAAGAAAAAACATTTGACATCCATGACACCTGGGATGAATCTCCAGAGAATCACGCCAAATGAAAAAGCCAGTCTCAAAAGGTCACATGCTGTGTGATTCTATTTATATAACATTTTGAAATGACAAAATTTTCTAAATGGAGAACAGATGGGAGGGCCACAGTTAGGGATGGAGGGAGAAGCCTGAGGGAGAGAGATGGGGTTACAGAAAGACAACAGGAGGGATCCTGGTGACAGGTCCAGGACCCTGCCCGTGTGATAAAATTGTATAGCACTAAACACAAACACAAACACACACACACACACACACACACACACACACACACACACACACACACACACACGACTGCATGTGAAACTGGGGAAATTCAAATAAGACTAGTGGATTGCGTCACTGTCAGTCTCCCAGTTGTGATATTGTGTTATAGCTTTGTGAGAAGCTTCCATTGGGGCCACCGGGTAAAATGTACACAAAGTCTCTTATTTCTAACCACAGTTAGCTCAATAAAAATTTCAACTAAAGAATATTGTCGTGCACACAAAGAAAGAACATTAAAAAAGTAAGAACACACAAAAGGCCCTCTCTAAATACTCACTAATGATCTAGTGGCAGTCCCCATAATTCACCTGTTTCTCTCCTCCTGCTCCTGCTTGATGCTGGCCTCATCTTAGCAGGTGACAGAGCAGTCATCATCTGTGGGCCTCAGGGGGTGGTCAGGGTTGGGTGACAAAGACCAATGAAGCCAGAAGATCTGGGCCCTGGGGACACAGTGAATCCCTGGTGGCACACCTGGCAAAGTGGGCATTCTGGGCCATGTCCCAGAAGTGGCCCTAGGCTAGCCCTGGGGACATTTGGCTTCCTCTGAGGCTCGGAAGGTTACCTCAAGGGTAGAGGTGTGGGAGGGCCAGGCAAGACTCGCAGCTGCCGCCTGGCCAGGGACAGGTTTCAGTTTCCTTCCAAGTGCCCCTGGCCCCGGGGGTGGGGGAGGGACAGACAGGACACTGCACTGGTGATGCATCTACTACCTGCCAGTACTGAGTAAAGTGTTTGGAGAGGTTATTTTATTTCATGCTCACACCAACATTTTAAGTTTCTTTAGAACATCAGAATTACCGAAATCACCCAACTGAAGCCCAAATCCTATAACAGGTTCCTTACCTCGCCAGATACCCCGTGTTGTGTTCTCCCTCACTCGAGAGGAGTAAACCCAACTCGTTCAGTGTCAGGTTTGTCCTGGCGGGCTGTGACCAGAAGTCACTGGCACCAGGGAGATGTTCCTACATGGTCCGGGAGATGATGTAGACTCTGGGTGCCCATGAGCCCCTCTAACTGCCCACAACTGTCCTCTTTCACAAAGACAGGGCTGGCCTCTGCTCAGAGCCTCAGCAGGCGACAGACAGGGTGAGAGTTGAACGCTGTGGTTTTGTTTCCATGTGATTACTTTGTAATTGGCAACCGCTACTGGTTTTCCATTTACAATACTGATTTAAAGATTTCCTTTTAAGTGAATTTATTAAAATTTAAAATGTGAGTTAATCTAAAGAAAAAATAAAATACAGTAGCACAGACCATGACAGACAAGGCAGAAACAGTAAAGGCAGAGTACGAACAGGCTGGGAAGCTTGCGTTTCTTTCCAGGCTGAGCCCGGCCTGTGCAGGGCAAGGGGCCTGCCGCACCCAGCCACGCCAACCCCCAGGTCTGAGCTGTGCCACACAGCAGCCACTTGCTGAGCATGTGACATGTGGCTAGTCTAAACTCAGACATGCTGTCTGTATAAACACACACTGGGTTTCAAATCTTTACTTACTAGAATGTAAAAAATAACTCATTAATTACGCATTGAAATGATAACATTTACATTGGGTTAAATAAACTATATTATTAAAAACAGTCTCTCTCTCTTTTTTAAAACTTTCTTTAATGTGCCTACTGGAACATTTTAAATGACATCTGTGGCTTGAATTACATTTGTTCTGGACGGCACTGTTCTAGATGGTTCTCAGACCTGCCGGCTGGATGGTCTGGGGCAGCCTCTTCCTGTCATGGTACCCCCTCCCCCCAGCTGCTCTCTCCCACCCAAGTCTCAGTAAGGGATCAGTCACAGTTGTTTCAGAAAGGTGGCCTGCTGGAGTGTGGAGGATGAGCTGGGGACAACGAGGCAGAAGGTCAGCTGGTGGGGGGAGGTGCCCACGTCCAGGAGAGGAGGGGGGTTCTCAGCTGGGCGGAGCCAGGGAGAGGCAGTGAGACGGGCGGTGGGAATATTAGACTGATGGGTATTTAGCATCTACTTTAGATGTGGGTAGCTGTGGAGGGATCAGGGCGACTCCCTGGATACTGAAAAACCTGTCACCATGGAGACATAGAAGCACAGCTATCTCCCATGCCTTCTATCTTCCCCTGAATATGGTGCAGACCCTGCACCAGAAACACCATCATCCGGAGAGTTCACCACACCCGAGAGAGAGGCCGCATCCCTGGAAACAAAACAGTGGGACCTGGACCTGGACATCCCGCCTCATCGCTCCCCTGCCCCGTAGGTCCCTTGAAAGGCCAAGTCGCCCACAGGCAGCTGCCCTGATCACGGCCCATGTCCAGTAGGGTGTAGCTTCGTGCTGTGCGGCCATCCGGCCAGAGCTTGGAGTCAGAGGGTCAGGGACACACCAAGGGGAAGCCCTTGGCCACTAATTTCATTTCTGTGGCTATTTTTGGCTGGGCTGAAGAGCACCCATAAAAGCAGCCCAGAGGAGGTTTGGCGGAGGCCACCTGTGGGCACATGGCAGCCTGCAGCGGGTGGAGAGCTCATGGCTGGAGGCCGTGGAGGGTCCTGTGTTAAAATATACATGCATCCTGCATTTTAACTTCTCCCAAATGTGTGCAGATATGGTGGGAAGTGGCCATGAATGGTGTCACAGCAGCCCCGCATCCCCTGGATGCCGGTGCAAGGGCGCGCCTGGCAGGGCGGGGTGGGCAATTTCAGCTGAGGCTCTTAGGCAGTGCAGCGGGAAACGATCAGGGCTCAGCCAGACAGGGGCTCAAATCCCGGGCCCTCGCCTCCTGGCTAGGCGACTCTAAACACAGTTCTTGACCTCTTTGAGCTTCAGTTTTCCCATCTGCAAAATGGGGGTAATAACATGCCCTCAGAGGGGTGGGGGAAGGTGAGGTGAGATGATGGGTACGGAGCCCCCAGCACGCGGTCATCACTGTACTTCCCCCTTCTGATCCTCAGTGAGGGCCTGGCTGCCCAGTGCAGGGGGCAGGGCCAAGCCCTGCCGTGTCCAGCAGGGAGGCCCCAGTCACCGCTCTCTGCTGGCTGCCCCTCAGAATCTCCTGAGAGATCCCACAAGCCGCTGCCCAGGGGCCACATTATTTGCTCCACAGGGGCTTGGGCTGTTCTATTTTCATAAACCTCCTCACAGATTTGAAAGTGCAGCTAAGGTTTAGTTGCTTTTCCCACCACATAGAAAATTCTGTGCCTTGTCCGAAGGGGAAGGGGTCTCCAGGTTCTTAACTCCCTCCCTCCCAGGAGGGTTGCCCCGAGGCCGAGGCTGGGGCCAGCCAGGAACACCCAGGGCTGTCAGATGTGGGCTGACCTATCCCCACCCCCAGTCCACAGGACTGCAGCACAGCTGGCTCCCAGCACCCACTGTTGCCGTTGCTCTATTTCCATCTCTTGGAAGAGATGGCAGGAAGCGGTGGTGGGTGTGTGTCGTGCAGGCCCCCAGGATTTGGGATGGAGAGGCTTTTGAGAGCCTGGATTCTCCACCCACCACTGGGCACAGAAAGATGTGGGCCAGACAGCTCGCTTTGGGAGGGGGAGCCGAGATTGTCGTGAGTCCCTGCAGATGCATGCATGCACATACACAACCTCCCCACATACATGTATATACCTACACATACACACACATACACACATGCATGTGTGCACATACACAGAGATATGCTCCCCATACCTACACACACCTACACGTGTCTACACACACCTACACGTGTACACACACACACACACACACACACACACACACACACGTGCGCGTGGCCCTGGGCCCTGCCCCTCTCAGAGCACTGGATCAGGAAAGGGGAGAATTGGGTTGTCCCAGTCCTGCCTCTGATGGCTGCCGCCTGTCCAGGACACAATCTCCCCCCATCCCCAGCAATAAGGGTGTCACATTAACCCAGGGCAACATTCTCTGTCGGCGTGCCCTTCCGAGGCTGTCCCAGCCACCAGAAAACAATGCCATCGACATTCCCACCATTTATGGAGCTCTCACCATGTGCCAGGGGCCAGGCTAAGCGGGTTGGTGCAGGATTTCTTTTGACTAGGAGGTTGGTGATAATTCCTCCAGGAGAACGACGAGACCATGGCACGGAGGAGCCAAATAACTTGTCCGAGGACACAGCTAATGTGTGAGGGGCCGGGACTGAGCCTGATCTGCCTGACGGAGCCAGGGCTAACAGCTGACAAGGTGTGACCATGATGCCTCCCTAGGCCACCTTCCTCTCCTGGCCAGGCCCTTCAATACGCAGTGGTGGGGATCAGGGTGCTGCGTTGGGCAGTGGGCATTTGTGCGTGCAGCTGGGATGAGGGAGAGCTGCATCGTGGCACTTTTGGGGGTGGCCCCCACCTTGACCCTGAGTCAGGAAGGTCTGTGCCCTTGCCCTCCACTGGTCAGCATGGGCCTGAGCCTAGGTGGGGGCCCAGCAGAGGCTATGAGCATCTCAGGCACAGATGGAGAGACTGAAGCCCAGGGAGGCCACAGGCTCTGCCCAGAGACAAAAGGGCAGAACTGGGGCTAGAACTTGGCTCTCTGGGGCCACTGCCCAGAGTGCCTATCTTCAGAGAGGATCTTAAAATAGGGCTAGGCACAGGGACATGGCACTAGTGGCAGGGGGACTTGAGTCTGCCCCTTGCCGCCCAGGAGGTCTGCCCATGGCCCATGTGTGGAGGTGGGAGAAGGCAGGGGTTGGCAGGTGGAGCTGGAGAAGCAGCTGCTTTACCTAGCTGAGCACAGCTCAGGCACCGCCCAGCCCCATGGAGGGTGGGCTGGGCAGAGAGCAGAGGCAGCAGGTCAGAGGTGGGAGGCTGAGCCAACTGAGATGTGTTCTCCCACCTCACCGGGGCTCAACTCCTTCCTCTCCAACTCTAGCACCTGTAGGTCCCCTTGGTTTTCTTCCTGTCACATGGTTGCTCTGTGGCATTCTAGGACGTGGGCTGATCACAGCTGACAGATGCACCTATTCTACAGAAACATCAGTCAGCTGGAGCTGGGGACATGAGGGGAGGGTAGCACAAAACTCACTCCACGCTTCCTGCCCTGGGTCTGGGGCACCAGAAAAGGAGGATGTCCTTCCAACTTCTTTCCCCTCTTCTTTCATTGCCTTGGAAACCAAGGGTGCCTCTCACCCTTGCAGAGGCCATATTTCGGGCTCTGCAGCTGCTCCGGGGCATCACTGGAGACCACGAGGTAGGCTCCGAGCCGCAGTCCCTGAATCAGCAAAGCAGCTCGCCACTCTTGGGGAAGATTTTGATAAAACAAAATCTTTAAGCATTAAAACACTGCGGTCCTTTCCTTCACAGCTCTGGAGCTCCTTCTCAGCTGCCTGATTAAAGGCGTGCCCCTCTCCCCCTGTGGCCTCTTACTCTGACCCCCCAGCCCTAGGAACCTGAGCTTTGGAGTATGGCAGAGCAGGGTTCAAATCCCAGAGACCACACTTTGCAGCTTGTGATCTAGGGCAGACCTCTCTTTCCTCATCTGTAAAGTGGGGACGATGCCAGGAGCTGCCTCGTGGGCTGCATGAGGGTCCAGGGGGATAATGAAGGAGACAATGGCCTGGAGGGAGGGGTGGCCACTTCAGGGCTGCTGCCCCTCAGCCTTGACCTTCTCCTAGATTCCACCTGGAGAGAGAGGCAGAGCCATCCCCCGCCCCAGTCCAACCCAAGGTCTCAGTTACCGTCTTCGGAAATGGGGGAGCACATGAGGGCCCATCTCCCACAAGTGCCCTGTAAGCAGGCTGGGAGCCGGGCAGGAGAGCTTCCTGGGGCACATGCTGGGCAGTGAAAACCCAGGACGGAAACAGAGCCTGTGGTCCCCTTTGCTCCTCCTCGTAGGAGCCCAGGGAGGCCTGGTGCAGCGAGCGGCTGCAACCCTCTAGGAGCCTCCCTGTCTGTAGAATGGGCGTGGTGGTGCCTGCCCCTGGGAATGAGGTGGGGATCAGCGAGGGCCTGGGGAGTGTGGGCACAAGGCTAAGGGCAGGATGGCCTGGGGCCTTACTGAGCAGCAGCTGCTGACTGTGACAGGGACACATCAGGCCTACCACCAACTCCAATGGCAGTCTTGGCTGCCAGTATAGAGGAAGGTTATTTTTTACAATCTCCTGCTGACTTTGCTGATGGACACAGAGGTGGTTCCCTAGGGCTATTGTACCTTCCTGGTCCAGCACGGGGTGTGGGGCCCGCACCCACCTCTGGCCAGGCCAGCCACAGGAAGGCCACTGACAGACGCAAGGACAGCAAGAGCCACTGGGGCCCAGGAGCCTGTTGCAGAGAGGGCAAAGGGCAGTGTGGGGTCATAATGGCCAAGGAAGGGCCAGATGCAGCCACAGGACTCAGGCCACTCATGCTGCCCAACTGGCAGGGGCAGGGGTGACCAGATTCCCAGGGTCACCCTCCAGCAATGAGGGCAGCAGAGGAAAGGCAAGCAAAGGGGGATTGTCCTCTGCAGGTGGACAGGACTGGCTGTGTGCACATCTGTGTGCAGCCTGACTCTGTAGAAATCCCCAACCCCGTGGACATGCACGGTGGCAGGACACGTGAGTGCATGCTTACGTGGCTGTGCAGAACATGCTCATTCCTGTGGATACACATAGCCGTGCTGCATGTGGCCTGTGGTGAGCATGTAGCATACGAGCCAAGACAAGGCACTAAGTTTGTTTCTCTCCCTTTCCTGCCTGGTGCTTGCTGGGAACATTGGAGGTGACAGTAGAGAAAGCACATTTCCAATGTGACCATCACTGTGCTCAAAGGACTTCATGTCACCACCTCTGCTGATTCTTCTGGCAACCCTGGGAGATGGACCAGACCAGCAGGGGCAGCCTGGGCTCTGGGGCAGTGTGACCTGAGCCGTTCACAAGCCCACTCTGGGCGGGTCGTCCTCACAGGTGAAAGAGGCAGGATGTCATCTCTTGGGGGGCGAGACTGCGAGATGCCAGCCCAATATCTGTTCTTTCCCACTCACAAGACCCTGATTTTATTTGGGTCTTTTTACCCTTCAGTCTTTCTCCTTGCTGCTGAATCCACGTGCCAGCTGGAGCTCCAGCAGCCGTGCTGGACCTTACGGTAACCTCAGGAAGAGACAGGTGGAGTCTATAAGTCCTGCTGACCGGGGGATCTCCGTGCCCCCCTCTGGACCTCTGCATGAGAGAGAAAAGCAACCAACCTGCTTCCAACCACCGTTATTTGGGGTATTCTGTTACGAGCAGCCAGACTAATCCTGGTGTTTCTTCCTTCTCCAAAGCAAGACTGTCCTGGACAGGTGAGCAGCTCACAGGCCATCAGGCCACATCTCCTGAGGGTGAACTGTATGCCGGGGTACCTTGTTTTCCTTTCCCTCACTCATTTAATTCTTCTCCATCCTTCCCCTCATCCCACTATTTCTTGAACTCTGTGCCAGGCATTTTCCTTGCAATCTCTTTCTCCAACCTTCAAACAGCCCTTCAGAGAGGGAGCTATTCGCAAGTGTCCTTGTTAGGGGTCTCAGAGTCCTTTTAGCAGCAGTGAACATTCATTCATTACTTAAGTGACTAATTAAAAGATATGTTCACTGGCCAGCCTCCAAGCATAAGACACCCCCTCCTCCTGGTTCTCACCCCTCCCCTGAAACTAAGGGTCCAGGTTCAGGGTCAGCTGCCCTGGCACCTGCCTCAGGGACCTAACTGAGCAGGACCCACCGTGGGGCTGACCCCCAGCTCCTCCTCTATGCAGCTTCTCTCCCAGACACCTAAAACCTCTCCCATCCAAAGGGGTCCCAGGAGTCCAGCCTCCCAGCCAGGACACCCCAACACTCACTTTCCCAAAAGCGACCTTATAGGAGACAGCAGGGGATGGGGTCAAAGAAGGAGGCATGACAAGGATCCCTGGTCCAGGGCAACCTCAGAAGGCTCTGCCCCCTGCCACCCCCACCCTGCCCCCGGCAAGCCCTCAGCCCCACCAGTGTCTATCTTAGTCTGCTGCATCCTGGGCGCGGAAGGAAACTGTTCCTGGCCTCCCCAGTGCCCAGCAGAGGCAAATGGTACTGCTCGGCCCGGTTGGCAGCTGCCTCATGTTTGCTGGACCCAGATGTGATTGTCACCGGTGGCTTCTCTCCCGCCCCCTGCTCCACCCTCCCTCTCTGCCTCCCCTCTCTCTCTCTCTGTCTCTCTGTCTCTCACACACACACACACACACACACACACGCGCGCGCGTGCGCGTGCCTGTCTTGCATAGTTTTGGTCGCCCTCCCAGGCTCTCTATGTATGTGGTTCCTAATCCTGGCCTCTCCCCTTGGGACCTTGCCCCAGGTGCTAGTCTGCAATGGCCTTGCAGATGAGGACTCGCCTTCAGGGACAGGGACAGCCACTGGGGCCACATCACCAGGGTGACACTCAGGGCTTCTTCCACCTCTTACATCTGTCCCCCCACGCTTAACTACTCCCTTTCATCCCGCATAGGTCCTTGCAGTATGGGAGTCCTCCCCAAGTGCCGTCGTCCTGTCCTGCCTAGGACGGAGGTTGGAACTGCAGGGTAGCTAACGGACCTCGCCAGATACCCTGTGGGGAGATGGTGGTGAAGGAAGAGGGTGAGGGCCCCTGGGTATCCTTGGGACGGGGGGGGCTCATGGGCATTTGCGCAGCCTCCAGGGAAACCACCGAGGAGCCAGGGGCCTGAAACCTCTGCCAAGTTTCCCTTTTTGGTGCCCATAGGAGCCAGCCTGTGCCATTGGTTCCCATGGAAACAGTGCCCTGAGGCACCCCCTGCCTTGCAGCATGCATGGAACACTTGCTCGCCCTTCCTGTTTTTTGTCTTGCTTTGTTTTTTTTTTTTTTTTTGAGCCAGCCAGTTAGCTCCAACTTTCAGGTCCTCAAGGGAAAAAAGGAAGACTGTTCCACGTGGGGTCAGCTGCCCAGGTGTCTGGCCCAAGCTTCCAACCCACCCTTGTCCCCTGGGAAAACGGGGGGAAGCCTCAGGTCAGGGCACAGCTCCCCAGGAGCCCCTCGGCCTTTCACGGCCAGGACAGCCCTGCTCCTCTGGCTCCCAGCACACTTCCAGGAGCAGGGACGCGCTGAGCGTTTGGAGTCTTCACGGTGGACTTGGGAGGAAGGTGTCTTTATCTCACTCTATGGATGATGACAGTGAGACCCAGAAAAGTAAAAGGGTTTGCCCAAGTCACAGGCTAGAAAGTGACAAAGCCGGGACATAAAGCCTGTTCCTTTCATCCCAAAGCGAGCATGGCGGTCAAGATCCCCCCCAATCGATGATACACCCATGTTGCTGGACCCAGACGTGATCATCACCGGCAGCTTCTCTGTAGCCCCCAGCCGTTTGGTGTAAGTCCTGAAACCCCAAAGCTGAAGAGTCTCAAGGTCTGATGTCCACGGACAGGAGAGAGGAATGTATCCCAGCTCCAATGGATAGAGACATTCACCTTTTTTCTCCATTTTTTGTTTTCTTGGGGACCCCAGTGGATTGAATGGTTTCTCCCCATATTGAAGGCAGATCTTTCCCACCCAGTCCACTCAGGATCTCATGCTAATCTCTCCTGGAAACACCCTCACGGATGCACCTAAAAAGATAGCTTTAGTAGATTTCTTGACATTCCTTAATCGAATCAAGTTGACATGTAGAATTAACCTTCACAACTGTCCTGATTTAATTTTATCTCAAATATATACATATATGTATATATACATGCACACACACACGTGTGTGTATATAATCTCTAAATATATACTCAAATGTATATTCCAGGTCTCATCTCCCCTGAGACCCAGACCCTAATATCTAACCTTGTGCTGAATTTCCCCAGTTGGATGTCCCACAGGCACTTCAGTTTCAGCTGTCCAACACTAACTCACAGTCTTTTCCTGACCCCACTATGCCATCGCCTCAAACTTGCTTCTCCTCTGGTGGAAATAATACAATCACCATTCTGATGCCCAGGCCAGATACTTGGTCAACATTCTTGACTCCTCTTTCTCTGTGACAGCTCATATCAATTTAATCACCAAATCCTATACCCTAAGTATGTCTTGTTATACCAGGGTCTCACCACAGCCACTGTTTCTCTTCTATTTTAATCACCATCCTCTCAATGGCCTCCGTACTGGTCCTTGTGCCTCTGGGTTTGAATGATGGTGTGCCCCCCAAAACTCATGCTGACACTTAGTCCCCAGTGCAGCAGTATTAGGAGGTACGGCTTTGGGGAGGTGATTAGGTCTAAGAGCTTCTCGCTCATGAGTGGGAGTAGCATTCTCATCAAAGGCCTAGGGGTTGAAGGGAGCACCGTCTTGCCTTCCTGTGATCCAGTGTATACAAGGAAAGATGTTAAAGATGTTGGGGGAGAATACAGAAAAGTTCTGGGTGTCTGATGGCATTGCGAAGCAATGTATCAGCCCTGTGTTGTCTAATACTGGATTTCTTATTATGTGAGGTGTGTGAGATGTAATATAAACTCCATTCTTTAGGCCACTGTATTCAGAATTTCTGTTACACAAATTATTAAATTATTCTTACAAAATTATTACAAAATTGTTACAAAAATGATCCTTGATACAAAAATCAAAGCATGACTCAATTTCTAGAATCAGAACCATGGTAGCAACAAATGGAAAGAGGCCATCCAGTGGAAACAAAGAGCAAGGTCAGGATGGGATGAGGAGCGGAGCTGGCCTGACACCAGACCGTTGCTACTGTGCTAGAATTCATCGTTTCCAGTTTGCAGTGATGCAGTTGAGCCCAGACAAAGGTGTTGAGTGCAAATGTTTAGAACCCTACATATATAGGTACCCAAACAGATCATTACATTGTCATTATGAGGTTTAATTTGACACAATGCCGCATGTTGTAAGACCCTAGACATTTTAGGGCTTTAACCTTTTCCATTTCCTCTTTTAAAAACATTACATTACTCTTTCCTTTCCCTCTTTCTTTGGATATCTGTATCTCTTTAAATTGGCAAAGCTTTCACAGCAGCATTTTTTTAAATCTATAAGTCCCATTAACATCCATCAATTACATCTCTCTGTGCTATAAAATACATGCTTTTATAAACAATTTATTTTTTTAAAGTAGGACAGAAATGGCATGGCATGTTTTTTATGATAAATTGTAAAAAGGACATAATAACTTATAGTAACCAAAGAAAAGACAGATTCTTTCTAAAACCAGCTGAAATTTCACAGAAAATTGTTCAGCAATTTATAGCACAGAGGAATAGTTATAGTATCTTAAAGCAATCTTAAGAAAACACCAGTGTGGTATGACTGTGTGAAAACACAAGTCAAATGTGGGCAAATACTTGAGAAACACCACATGCAAAGCCTTGCCTGTTCCTTTGCCAACACACTTTCAGGAAATTAGCTTGCCCTGGGCTATTGGACAAGTAGCTCTGACTTCCAAAAGCTCTATCAGTTCTTCAGTCTGACAGACAATGTATTAAAATCCCCTCCAAATATGGTAAATATACAGAAAAACCCCAAAACAAAACACAGAGTTGTTCTCCATATCCTTGTGTTGGCGTTCAAACCTAGTGTTTAGGATTTTATTAACACAAAAAGAAAAATTTATTGAATATTCCCTAAGTGTTAGCATTTGAGGCACTGATCAATGAAGTCAAAATAGCAGGGGGAAAAACTTAGCAAAATCCATCTGATTTCTTCTTACTGTCTTGGGACATTAGAGCCTTTGGGGATAGTAACATGATAAATATAGGATAACCACAGTGGATGTAGAATTGAATTGAATTTCTACACAGTTAAATGAATGTATTAATTAGGTTTCTTTGGCTGTGGGCAACAGAAAGTAACTCTTGATAACTTGAGCAGAGGGGAAAGAAATATACTGGAAGTCCATAAGGATAGAGCAAAAATTGAAGGAAAAGCTATAGAACAAGGCTTCAAAGAGAATGGAGACCTGGGAAGCTCCAGAAATCCTAGTAGCAATAATTAATAGGCTGTTTCTTGAGAATATCAGGACCAAAAATAAATTAGTCTTGACTGGCTTTTGTCCAGAAGAGAACACCTGATACCTAGGAGAAGACTAAGGTACTACAAAGCGATTGAGGGAGCTCTCCAAAGCAAATTTAAGGGCTGTTTGGAAAATAACAGGCCATGAATGTTGGGCAAAGTCTAGAAATGTTCACCATAATAATAAAATTATAAAGTTCCAGGTTCCATTTCCCTGGGAAGACCAAGGCACAAGTAGGGGAAACTAAATGATACAGAGAGATTGAAGGTCAAACAGAACTTGCATCCTATTCACCAGATTGACCTACTTTATTCCTCCTCCTATAAAGAATAGGAAGCAAAGCATATAAAAAAATTCCCACTTTCTAAATTAGCATAAACCATCTCTAAAGAGCAGAGGGATAAAAGCTAAGTTTCTGCTATTGTTCTTCCTTGAAAGTAAAATACTACCATTAAAATTTTCCTCTTTTGAACACAGAATGATCATATCACTTTTACATTGGAAATGTTAGTGTTATTACTACATCATAAGACCATCCTGAACCTTTATTTTTCATAAGCATAAACTAAAATGCAAAGGGAGTACATTTTGTAAAAGCAAAGTTATTTCATTTCATTAAACTAATGGAGAGAATTAAATGCAGAGATTAGCACAATTAGAACCAATTCATAATTGTTTTAATATTCTTCTGAATTTAAATAAATCAGTATTTCCATATAATAACAGTGGAATGCAGGTACAATCATGTATTAAATGCCAAGTCAATTAAACACGTTAAAGGTGCTGATTTAAAATGCCAAAAGGATTAACATGACCTTTCATTTATTAAGAACTGTTGGCATTTTGAAAAAAAAAAGTTTAGAAAACATTTCTTTTTTTTTTTTGTCGTTTTTTCGTGACCGGCACTCAGCCAGTGAGTGCACCGGTCAGTCCTATATAGGATCCGAACCCGCGGCGGGAGCGTCGCCGCGCTCCCAGCGCAGCACTCTACCAAGTGCGCCACGAGCTGGGCCCTAGAAAACATTTCTGAACACACTTCCAGACTCAGAAATTATTTGAACTTGTTTCTTTCAAAGACAGACTTCTCAAATGCAATATTACCAAAAGAGCTAAATGTTTTTATGGAAGAGAATTTAAGCATTCCTCCAAGTGAGAGAATCATATTAACACTCAAAAGTTGTTTTGAATACAGATTTGTCTTTTTATATATGAAGTATGTGTCTCAACTACAGCATAATCTGAAATTCTGATATTTCTAGGCATACCCTTCAAGGCAGAGGGAAAGGTTCACCGTAGCCTATTTTTCAGGAGTCTTTTTTTTTTTTTTTTTGCAGCTGGCCTGTATCAGGTATCAGCACCATGTTCTCCCAAGTGAACTAACCGGCCAGCCCTCAGAAGACTTTTAAGAGCTAACTCATCCCAAACAAGGCTAAAGTGAAAGAAAAACGAGCAGGACTGTGGTAGGCATAATTCTAAGATGGCCCATGAAGACAACCTGTCCTAATCTTTGGACCTGTGAATATGATGAGTTAGCACATGTGTGGTTATGTTATCTTACGTAGCAAAGGGGTTTTGTGGTAGTTAAGGTTACTAATCAGTTGACCAAGTTAATCAAACATGCGGTTATTTGGGTGGACTATCTAATCACAGAAACCCTTCAAAGGCAAAGAATTTTGTCTAGCTGGTAGCAGAAGAGGAAGTCAGAGAGACTGAAAGCACGAGAAGGATTTGGCACACTGTTGCTGGCTGTGGAGATGGAGGGGACCATGGTCAAGGACTGAAGAGAGACCACTAGGACTGAGAGGGATCCCTGGAAGACAGCCACCAGGGGACTGTGAACCTCAGTCCTCCTGTCACTGGAAACTAAATCCTGCCAACAACCTGAATGATCTCAGAAGCAGATTCTTCCTCAGAACGGCCAGATAAGAGCCCAGCCTGGCTGACACTGTTTTGGCTTTGGGAGACCTGTGCAGAGAACCCAGCGGAGCCTGTCTAGACCTACAGAACAGCGGGATGAGAAACAGACACGGGTGTTGTTTTAAGTTGTTAAATATGTGGAATTTGTTACACTGCCATTGAAGCCTGTGCTTGGACTGAGATGAAAGTGTTCTTTATCAAGAAGGAGAGCATGGGACTGCCATCTGAGTCAGTCCCCCAACCAAATGAGCCTCTGCATTCATGTTCAAGTCCTGTGGAGGAGAGAAGGATATTTTGGGTAAAATAGCTGCAGACCTCTTTGTCAAATATAGACAAAAAAGCTGAACTTCCCTGCATACAATTTGCTAGAAAATAATCCAGAAAAAAAGTTGGAGGAAGGGTAAAACAAGATTACCAAAATTATGATAATTGTTGAATATGTGTTTAGAGTTTTCATAGAATAACATATGACATATTTCTATATAGCATAGGATTTATTTCTACATGTTTCCATGTGGTAACAGATATGTTTAAAATTTCCATAGAAACAACAGTGAAAAGCACTGGAGGACCAGATATCAGAAGTTCCCGAAAGGCAAAAGGTAGATGTGATTGAACTGAACGAGAAAAGCATGACCCGAAACAAGCTTGCCTGTTTTGTGGACAGATCTCTGCAAAAAAAGTGGGAAGCTTAAGAGTTGCTCCAAGCTTCCCAATTGTGAACCAGTTCTGGGACAATGATCAGAGTGATTGGTTAGGAGACCGCTGAGGTGACAGCCAGTCAGTTTGCTACATTCCACCCCAGCCCTCATGCTGCCTCCTTGCTTGTACCAATCATAAGGCGATGGGCTACAGAGCACGGGCAGTCCCTGAAGGGACAAAATGGCAGAAACTCAAGTGAGTTGACGGTAAAAGAAGAGGAAAGTCTTCATATCAACAAGCATATTGATACCCTGCAATATGCCCTGCCTCTACCACATAATTACTCAAAATAGGCTGAACTAAGCAGTATGGCATTTACACTCAAGGTGGAAAAGAACCTCAAATACAAAGAAAAGCAATTGGAAAAACAAAACAGAACCAATGCTGTATCAGTCCATTTTGTGTTGCTTTAACAGAAATACCTGAGACTGGGTAATTTATAAAGAACAGAGGTCGATTTGGCTTATGATTCTGGGACAGCTGCATCTGGCGTGGGCCTCAGGCTGCTTCTACTCATGGCAGAAAGCGGCAGGTAGCCGACGGGTACAAGCAGATCACATGGTGAGAGGAAGCAAGAGAGACAGAGAAGGTGCCAGGGTCTTTTTAAACAACCAGCTCTCACAGGAACTAACAGAGCGAGAACTCACTCATTAATCCCCCTTCCCTCAGGGAGAGCATCAATCCATTCATGAGGGACCTGCCCCTATGACTCAGTTTCCAACACTGACACACTGGGGATCAGATTTCCGCATGAGTTTTGGGGAGACAACACATCCAAACTCTATCAAATGCCTTTAAAGTGAGGCACCAAAAACAAAAGTAAAATAAATAGCATCTGATGAAGTAGAGGTAATAGAACAAAAGGAAAAAAAAAAAAACTTTAAATGAAGTATGACATTCTGAAATGAATATGAGGATACTACTTTTGTGAAAAAAATGTTTCATTTTAAAATATAATTATTCCACAATAACAACAAGATATACATATTTTAATAATATTTGTATTGTACTTTTAATAACTGTATATGTACAATAGGAAAAGCAAATAAATTATGCTAATATCATTAACAACTAAGATATTAGTGGAATACAATATAAAATCAAAGAAATTAAGTAAAAATGTAACATGCTGAAAAAAAATCACTAGAAATCTTTTTGAATTGGAATTATTCAATATGCATGTATTTCTTAGCACCATCTACTTAAAAGGCATAGAAGCAATGACAAACCAATAGTCATGAAAACCCTGGTGCCAGACTGTGGTCTCTACCTTTTCCCACCCAAAGAAACAGATTTCCTTTAAGAATGGCCAGTTGTAAGCCTGAGGCAGCGAATGCAATAGATAAGTCTGGGACACATCGCTGTGCTAGAAAGCAAGGAAGTTATCAGAGGCTTCTGGTATCATTTCAGTAAAGACAAATTTTGACTCTTGTTGCCTAAAAAATAGGAATTTAGACATATGAAAAGAATCATGACTATAATGGATAGAAACACATCAAATATATAAAAATCCAAGAGTTTATAATAACACTCCAAAATTCTATGCCTAACAATCTTTGGAGGTTGTTAGATCATCAACTTTTTTTTTCTGAAAGCTATGAAATAAGTGAAATAATTAGCATTTCTCTTACGTTTTCTATAAAAATTATTTCAGGCAACTAAAAACTTGATAAGGGAAAGTTCCTTTGTAGAATAATTTCTATTATTAGAAAAATCAATACTTTTCTGCCCCCACAAACAGATAATGTAGCACTCATTAATGATTGATAAGAATCTTTATAATGGATGGATAGGCAGACGATACCTGAAACACCAGTTGATCTTTACATCACTAAGAGAGAAAGAACTACCTTTGTATTACATACTAGCACCACTTATGTACTAATATTGACAAAAATCGGATCTGAATTTCATCAAGCACCTGATCAAAATGTTATTTACAGGAAATTCAAGTGATAGAAAAACATGTTAAATGATACCACTAAGATACAATCAACGAAATCTAAAATATAGGAAATTCTACAGGGTAGATGACTTTGTTTCTTCGATAAACAAATAGTAGTTTAAAAACAAGTAGGAGACTATTACAGAAAAAAGAGATTTAAAAGGCAAATCAACCAAATGCAATGTATGGACTTATTCTTAGTTGAACAAATCAACTGATGTAGAAATCAGAGAAAACTTTTTATTAACTACATGTTAAATGAGATTAAGAAATTATTGTTAATTTTGGGGGGTGATAATGGTATTATAGTTAAATTAAAAATAAAAATGCTTATCTACTAGGAATATTTCAGTAATCACTGATAAAATGATTTTTGCTTGAATTTGCTTTAAAATACTCCAGCAAAAAAATAGAGAGACATATATACATACATACATTTATATAGTGCATGTACAGGAATAGACAGATAATGTGTAGAAATAGATAAAACAAAAATGGAAAATTATAGTTCTTGAGGTTAGATGGTGGGCACATGGAGTTTCATTATACACATGCAAACACACTCACACAGCTGTAACATTTCACTCAGAATGAGGCACCAAAGGGTCAAGAAAGAAGACAGATTGAAAGGTTCCAGAAATCTCACTAGACTTGCAAATGAAGGGAGCAAAGAAAATGGGAGAGGAAAATATTTGAAATTTTTGTTTTAATTTCAGAACTTAAAAAAGGAAATAATATTTAAAGTGTTGAGTAAAATAAACGAAAAAGATCCCTTCCACCACGGTGATTTCAGGGCATCAAAAAAATCTGAAAATCCTCCAGAGAGAAAAAAAGACATTACCTATTATGGAGCAAGAATTGGAATGACACAGAATTTCTCATTGGTAAGAACGAATACAATGCAATGGAGAAATATCTTCAGTGATTTATAAGAAATAATTTTGAAGCTAGAATTTCAAATCATTTACATGAAAAGGGAAAATAAAGATATTTTCAGATATTAAAATGTAATTTCCACAATGCCTCTGTGAAAAAATAACTAGAGAACTTACTTAAGGCAAAAAAATCAGTAATAAAAACAGTAATAGTAGTTGTAAAGTATTGCAAGAAGTAATAATAATGAAAATATGTAACTAAAATCTCAAATGATCTCAATATAGGCAGGAAGGGGAAGAAGGAAAAAAATTGTATTTGGGTACTATGAATAGGATTATCCAACATTATTGTAAAATTATCTTTAAGCATGAGGTAAAATTTTTATATTTAAAATATAGGTGCTAAAATGGAAAGAACATACAATACTAATTGTTGACAAAGCTGTGGAACACTTAGAACTCTTACGTGCTGCCAGTGAGAGTTCAAATTAGTATAATCACTTTGGGAAACTTGCCATATCTACCAAAGTAGAACATACACATGCCCTACAACCCAATCATCTCATTACTAGAAATACGCTAAACAGAAATGAGTACTAATGTGCATTAAAAGACTTGTACTAGAATATTCACGGCCGCATGGTTTGTCATTGCCCCAAACTGGAAACTACTCAAAGCCCATCAACAGCAGAATGGATAAGTAAATTGTGGCATAGTGACACAACAAAGCACTGTGCAATAATGAGAATGAATTACCACAACCACTTGCAACAATATGGATAAATCTCACTAACATCATGTCAGCCAAAAAAAAAAAGTGCCAACAAAAGATAAATGCCACATGATTTTACTTATATAAAATTTAAAAGCAGGCCGCCACCTCACTCCATCCCCAGCCCCACTGAGTGCGCGCTGATCAGAGGCGCCCAGCCAGAGAGGCCCATGATCCTTGGAGACTCCCTGCCCTGCGGTACCAGCACACAACGCAGCAGGTAGGCCTCGCCACCACCGCCAAACTCCATCCCCAGCCCAGCTGAGTGCATGCTGACCAGAGAGGCGCCTCCCCTGAGAGGCCCAAGATCTAAGGTGACCACGCACCCGAGGCACTAGTGGGCAACCCAGCAGACACTGAGGCAGCCATATGGAATTGGCAGCCCCAGCAGCATCCTAGCCAGACAATAGTGTCAAACCAGTGGACTGTGAAATACAGGCTACGTGCTGTATGATTCCAACTATATGACATTCCGGAAGAGGCAAAACTATGGAGGCAATAAAAAGACCAGTGGTTGCCAGGGGTTAGGGGGAGGAGGAGTGAAAATGTAAAACACAAGGGATTTTTAGGGTGGTAAAAACCCTCTATGATACTATAGTGGATATACGTCACTATGCATTTGTACAACCCCATAGAATGTACAACACCAAGAGTGAACCCGAATGTAAAGTATGGACTTTAGGTGATAATGATGTGTCAGTGTAGGTTCATCAACTCTAACAAATGTACCAATCTGGTGGGGGATGTTGATAATGGGGGAGGTTAATGCACGTGTTCGGGGCAAGAAACAAATGGGAAATTTCTGTACCTTCCTCTCAATTCTGCCGTCAACCTAAAACTGCTTTTAAAAAAATAAAGCCTTTTTGGAAAATAAATAAATTATAAACGCACACACACACACACGAGTACATACTGAAAAAATAAATAAACCTCTCTTTTTCAGTTATCACTGCCTTCTTTTTCTTTCTCTCTCTCTCTCTCTTTCTTTCTTTTTTTTTCTTTCTTTCAATGGAAGCCAAAAGGCCATCTGTCCATCATTGGGCTCCCTGATGCATGCCTAAAGAGCAAACTTTATAGGGTTTTTTTTTTCCCTTTTAATTGAAAAGTAGACCGTGTGCTTTAGATGCAGGTGGTCAGGAAGCAAAGCTGAATTTCTTTTTAGTGCACAGTATTTTAATGATTCTCACATGCACATTTTTTAACATCACTGAAATTAAGGTGTTTTATAATAGATAGTATGTGAGAGTTGAATTGGCAGCAGTTTTTTTCTCAGCAGTACATAAAATAATGATGTGTCTTGCAATTGATGGGCTCATAGATTCAATGAATGTAGAGAAATGGGACTGAATTCTATGTTCAGCTAGTTTGGGTGTTCCTAATCTACCTAAGGCTGGGTGGTTTACAAACACAGAATGCATCGCTCAAAAGCTCTAAATCTACCCCTGCTATGATTTGAATGTTCCCTCCAAAACTCATGTTTAAACTTCATCCCCAATGTGACAGTGTTGAGAGGTGGGGCCTTCAGGAGGTGATTGAATCTTGAGAGCTCTACATTCACGAATGGATTAATGGATTAATGGGTTAATGTATTAATAGGTTATCATGGGAGTAGAAGTGGTGACTTTTTTAGAAGAGCAAGAGAAAACACATTAGCATGCTCTTTCTTGACCCCTCTCCATGTGATGCCCTGCACCACCTTGGGACTCTGCAGAGAGTCCCTACCATTAAGAAGACTCTCATTGGATGTGGCCCCTTGACCTTGAACTTCCCAGCCTCCAAAACCATAAGAAATAAATCCTGTTTCTTTATAAATTACCCAGCATCATGTATTCTGTTTTAAGTAACAAAAAACAGGCTACAACAACCCACATTCTTGGGTGCCCAGCTGGGTCCACAAGAGCACTGAGAAGACAACCACTCGATGGTACCCTGTACTTTCACAAACCTGTCCAACCCCCACCACCAACCACCTGCTCAAAATGACCCTTTCTAAATTCTCTATATGTCAAAATTACTCTCTTCAAAAGGCTGTTTCAGAAGCTTCCTCCTCACAAGGCTACCTGTGGGTCCCCATTATGCTATGTACACAGCTTGTCAACATTCATTTCATTCTACCTTTTGTTATAAAAGTAGTCTACTAGTGGAGGGTAGGCCAGGAAAATTAAAGTAAAATAAAATTAGTCTGTTTATGAGTCCCCTATTAGACTCAGAACTTCCTGAGGTCAAGAAACATCCTCCATCTTCGCATTACTCTGTACCCTGTAGAGTGGTTGGCACATCAAAGGCATTCAATATGTTTGTTGAGCTGATCCAAACGTCCTTCCCACCTAAGGCAATTTACCCAGAGAATCTTCCTGTACTATACAATCAATTCCAAATTAAAATGCCAAAGACCAGAAACTTGGAGGGAGGAAAAAGTCTAATAATTGATTTCAGAAGAAAAAAATGGAATTCTAAATCTCTTAAAACATATGTTTGAATTCCTTGAAAATATACAAGTCTTATTACTCTGCAAATGCACATTTCAGAGAATGTCCAGATAATGCATAATTCCTAATGCTTATTGGTCTGAATTTGTACCTGATTCCTCATGCTTAACTTCCAAAACATTAAGATGGAACAATATAGCATTGGGAAAACAGTCCCCTTCTTTTTTGGTTTGGTGGCTGGCTGATACAGAGACCTGAACCAGTGACCTTGGTATTATAAGGCTGTGCTTTAACCAACTGAGCTAAGCAGCCAGCCCCCTGCAGTCCCCTTCTTAATTGTGCCATTTTGGCTGCAGATTCCCTTTTATGCATGTAACTAATTCAAATCTTCACTATTTCATATAAATCAGAAATGCATCGATATCACCCAAAAAGGTAGCAAAACAAATAATAAAAACACACACATACACGCATATATACACACACACAGAGAAGACTCCACACGTCCATTCTCTCATCTAGAGGACATATGTTGTCTCTGGCCAGAGAGAATAGAGAAAATCAGCCAATACAACAGTATCAGCAACCAATGTAAGGACTAACAATGACCCAGAGGTAGGGAGGTGTCAGGGGCCTCAGTAGATAGGAAATACACCCAGGACTGCTGGGACAGAAGCCATAAGGAGAACACCTGGGCGCCAAACCCTTCTTTCTCCAGAGACTTCTCCTTCCTCAGAGTGGCTGATAGAATCCTAAAGCAAAACCCAAACAGGGGACCTAGAAGGAGAAGATCAGAGGTTCGAACCTGACTCATATTAACTGAGTAACATGAGAGTGTGAAGACCCCCACTTCATCCGTTACCACCTAGGCCCCAGAGTACCCCCACTACACATCACTGAATAGTGTCATTGCAAATGCTTCCACTAGCATGCGGTGGTCAGCTGGAAGAAAAGGAACACACGGGTGGGGTAGGGAGGTGACTGGCTGTGGCCTTTGTACCTTGGGCACAAACTAGCAGCAGAAATAAATCCTGGTGCCTCCCAGTCTATTTGGCTGTGTTTACCAAGCTCTTATTCTTTACAAAGCAAAACATCTGGGGAGAGAGGAAGAGGTAGGAGGAATTCAAAGTGTCACAAGACTGTCCAGGAGAGGTAGGCTGTGAGTGACAAGCTTGGGCGTCACGCCTCTTTTTGTTGTAAATTGCCCATAGAATCTAAAATCCCTCTCTTTGGCTCAAACCTTGAGCTATATCCCTTGAAAGAAGAAATTAGAGATTCACAAGGGACAAGACAACATGGTCCATAGATCTGAGGGTTACCGCAGGGGACCAGTCAAAGAAATGATGATGGATAATAGAAAAGGCGATCACCTCAAGGAATTTTCACTTGAGAAATTCTCACCATGCTTGAGATCTCTGGTATCTCTGTCAACAGAGAAAAGACAGGGACTGATATCACCATCTGTCAAGCTGACCAGGTGCTGACAAACGCACAAACAACACCCTGCACTTGGGTCATTCAAGTCTCCTGCGGTCCAAGGCACAGCACCAGCAAGCTGGGCATTTGCCCATCTTTATTGCATGTAGCTCACAGAACAACGTCATGGACAAAACAGTTTTAAACGGTGAAGTAATGGTGTATAAATTCTGTAAATCACCTGAGAGTTTATTCCTATTCCCATTATAAACCTATATCGGACTAAAATATCCTCATTTAACTTCTTTTGCTTTTTCTAATTTCATAACATTTAAATCTATCCATTTTCTACTGATGTTTAAGTAGTTGAGTGGGTTGGAATTGAAGCTTCAATCTCCAGCAAATTGGCACAGTTGTGTTTTTAAACCAGTCATGTTCCAACTCAGTGTCCTGGATGGGGGCCTCCTTGTCTCTGTTCTTCCAGAACTCCTATTTGTGTTAATGGGACTCCTTGGAATGACACTGGCTCTTCACCTGGGTGTCTCCATGGACACCTCACCGCTGTTTCTCCTTGGCCTCCACCTTTACCTTACCCCAAATCTCACCAATGCCAAGTCTAAACTCCTCTACCTGCCCAATAGTGCTTTCCTTCCTCTCTGTTCCAAGCTGCTGCCCACTAAGTCTGACCTCCCCAGCACCTGCCTCATGTCCTCCTGGCCTCCCTGCCTCCAGTCTTGCTCTCTTCTTTCTATGTTACCTATATATAGCTAACAAATTAATCTTTCAGAAAAACAGTGACCATATGACTTCCCTGTTCAATAGCACTGAGGACTCTCTTAATGTGGAGGGAGAAAGTCCACACTCCTTAGCCTGTCCTTTAAAGCCCTTGAAAGACTGGCCACGCACAACTAACTCCATCTTAAATCCCTCTGCTGCCTCTTATATCCCCAGTGCTCCAGCCACTCACTGACCTCTGGGCATGCTCGGAGCAAGGCCACCATCACTTCTGCCTGCAATTTCCCTCATCCCCTGGCTCTGTGTGTTCAAATCTTCCAGTTCTCCAAAGTGCAGCTGAAATGCCCAATCTCCAAAAGCCTTCCCTGACCACTTTAGATGGAAGGGATCCTTCACTCCTAACTCTCTGAGGACACTTTCTCTGCTAGGAATTGCGGGTGTTCACCTCCCCCTACCCCGACCCCCAGCACATGACCTCCCTCTACCAAGAATTTCTCAAGGGCTGACCTCTGTGACTCTCCCTGCATCCTCTGCAGGGACCTAGCAATCTGCCATGCTCATAGCAGTCACTGCACAATACCCAAAACTCTGCAGCAGCCGAGGTGTCCACCTTCCCTATCTCAGACACCCTGCAGCCAGTCCTGCTCACCAGGTAGGGAACTGTCACAACCAAAACAGAATTTCCCTACCACAACTCCAAAACAGGTAAATATCCTCATTTGATCAAGAACTCTACTTTTTGCAATCTTCCAGAATGAACACCGTTGTCACAGACTACACCCTGAGGACAGGTCCGTCCCCGCAGGCAGAGGACGTGACCTGGGCAGGGCGCGGATGCTCCACGCTACGTTATCACAGCTGGATTTTTGTGCCCCTGAATGATTAGGCCACACAGCAAAGGCGCAAAGGACCCGCGCTTGGGGGGCGGGGCGGGCCGGCAAGACCCCCGGGAGTTCCGCCCTGTTCAATCCCGGCTCCGAACTTTTCCCTCCGTCAGCGCGGGGCCCTAACCGCCGGGACCGGCTGACGCCGCGATGCCACAGCGGCCGGGACCGTAAGAGAAGGGAGCGTGGGACGGGGAAGGTAACGGCGGATCCGTTCGGAGCTGGACGGGCTCCTGGGCGCGACCCTGGGATTCCCCGGGATGCGGGGCCGGCGTCCGGCCGCCCGCGGGGCCCCGGAATGGGGCAGAGATCGAGATGCAGATGCCGCAGCTGGTGCGGATGCTGAGGCTGCCGCGCAGAGTGACAGCCGCTCCCACACCCAACCGGGGCCGCGGCCGCTACTCACCCGGACGGTTGACCGCCGCCGAAGTTGCCATCTTGCTCGGGAGGACGGCGCGCCGGGCGGGAGGCGGGGCGGGGACCAGGCGCGGGCCCAGCGCCGCCGCGGCCGCCGCCACACAGAGGACGGCGCTCCCTCGGCGCCCACGGCCGCCGCCACACAGAGGACGGCGCTCCCTCGGCGCCCGCAGCCGCCGCCACACAGAGGACGGCGCTCCCTCGGCGCCCGCAGTCGCCGCCACACAGAGGACGGCGCTCCCTCCGCGCCCGCAGCCGCCGCCACACAGAGGACGGCGCTCCCTCCGCGCCCGCAGCCGCCGCCACACAGAGGACGGCGCTCCCTCCGCGCCCGCAGCCGAAGCCGCTCGCCGCCCCGCCTCTGCCGGCTCCTCGTCCCCCTCCGCGGCCTCTTCCTCCCGGATCAGCCTTTGTCGCGCGGCGGGGGGCGCTGTAGCACCGCGAGACTTGGGGCTGCGGCGGCGGGACACTCCCCTCCGAGTCCGGGGTCCCTGGCTGGCGGGGCCGCCCTCCGGTCAGCGCAGGTGCTGCCAGGACGGGGACCTCGGGCGCACTCCGTCCCGCACTCGCTGACCTGAGGTGACCCCCACACGCACATGTCAGGGGTCGGGACGCATCACCCGGGGGCGCTGTGTCCAGGCCTGGGGGCCCGGAGCGCGCGGGTGGGGAGAAGCCCGTTTAGGTTCGGAGGGAAGCGGGTTCTCAGAGGCGGCCGCGAGCAGCAGAGGCGCCCCAGTGCTGCCCACTGAGCGTGCCAGGGCCGCGCCGCTCGGCTCCCAGGACCAGGGACGCGGTCCCGGAGCTGAGGGCAGGGCGCCCGGAGCCCAGAAGCTCCTAAGGCCACGGGCACCTCCAAGGCCACCGCCGCACACAGCTTCCGAGTGCGCCCGGTAAACACACCCAGACTCGGGCGGCGGGCCCCGGAGATGGTGAATGGCGTGGCTCTAGGGTTACCGCTCTGCTTTCCTTCGCGCCTTGGTGACTGTCACTGGTTATCACCCAAAGTCGTTGCAAGAGCCTATTTTTACACCGTCCAATTTAGAATTTAAAAAGATTTTTTCAGTGGTTTTATCTGCATATCCTGGTGAAGGTAGGCTGCAGAGAACTTGGAGGGGCTGTTTACTACCAAACACTAGGATCCCTGCGAGACATCATGGTTCTTAGGAAGAAAGTGTCAGTATCCTGGGTGCCCTATACAGGTTAGATGGAAGAATAAATGCTGTACAACCAGGTTAGAGCCAAGGGCAAGATGGCCCCTAAACGTGTATATGTTTGCCAAATCCTCAGACTGTCCTAAACCCCTC
Source organism: Cynocephalus volans (assembly GCF_027409185.1). Lineage (NCBI taxonomy): Eukaryota > Metazoa > Chordata > Mammalia > Dermoptera > Cynocephalidae > Cynocephalus > Cynocephalus volans. Next base: position 90,618,368 of record NC_084473.1, on the reverse strand, counting down.
CAAAGACACATTTGGGGGAGTAGAGAAACAATGCCTCGGTCGTATTTTCAAATAAGCATTGTCTTCGGTCCTATTTGTCACTATTGATCTGACTAATGGCTTATTGACGCAATAAACGTTGAGTATCTGCTGTGTGCCAGACACACCCTGGAAAGGAAGCCCCAGGAGCTCTGCCCTCCAAGGGCTTCTAGTCTGGGGGTGGGGTGGGGAGGAATGAAGCAAAGTGTCTACACTCAGGAAGCACACAGCTGCCTTGGGGACTTAGGGAAGAACCCCTGAAATGGGCATCTCTAGATTGTGGTCACTGCTGAATGAATGAGAGCAGAGAGGACTGGAGTCATCAGGGCTTTGAAGAAATGAGTAGGACGTGCAGAGGTGGAAAGAGAAGGCATTTTAAGCGGAAGATAAAGCATGTGCACATCCAGCCACAAGACAGGCCAGGCTCAGAGAGAGGGACGAGAGAGAGATCAACCGGGATATCAGCAGGGACCCCCTCCTCCCTCCCCAGTTTCAAAATAGACTGTCCCTGATTTCCCCAACATCAAGCCAAGTGAGAAATCGGCCTCTCTTCTACGTACTGCAAAAGACAGCACTCTCAAATGCCCACTCAGTTAATGCACAATGTATACTCGACTGGAGATTTCTTAAGGTAAGTGCAAGAGGAGCTTCACCTCTCTCACTCCATATCAAATGAGGTAAAACTTCATCTCAGGTGCGTCTGCTGCCCAGGGTCCCTTCTTGTCCCTACTCCCCACAGGAGCTCTGTCCCAGATGGCCCATCCACATGCACAGCATCACTCCCACCTCCCCCCCATCCCCACCCCCAAGTTCTTTTTATCCTCTTACTTTCCACACCTCTTATAAGTAAGAAAATTCCCCTCCTTGGGGTTTATGTATCAGTTTAGCAACTATTGCAGCCACTACATTTGGCTCACTTTGGTATTGTCTCCAAACAAATATATTTCTAATGGTCTCCCTAAAAATAAAATTGTGGAGAACATGACTATTACACACACACGCACACACGCACACACTTAACCATACATGTTTGTTGACAGTTTTACTTTCTTACTGTGCTGTTGCCTTCTGCCCATTTTTCTAAATGTCACTCTGCAAATAACTTTAATCCTGAGTCTTGCACAAGCCTCCTGCTTCTCGCACTTGTCCATTGTAATCAAAGAGCATGTGAACAGCTATTGGAGGTTGGGACAGTTTCCACAGTCAGCTTGGACTCTATCATACTGTGGTTTTCAGTAAGTAATAAACATGGTTTGAATTTTCATAATGAAGGAGATATTTCATCTTCTATCCCAGTTCCTGCACTTCAAAGGTAGAAAGGACCTCCGACATCACTCAATTTAGTCCCCAGAGTTTGCGGATGAAGAAACTGAGGCTCAGAATAGAGAAGTGACTTTCTCAAGGTCACACAGCTCAATGGCCAGACAAGACTCAGAACTGGGTCACCCACAATGTGGGGATTTGGTGGCTGAGATGCGGCCATGGAGAATGGGTAGAGGAATGGGTGATTTGGGCCCTTACTCACCTTCTCTCTTGTCTTTTAGTATTAAATTGGTTAAATGCCCAGAAACATCGATTGTGGATGAAAGCCTCCCCTCTTAAGTAAACAGACTGAAATGGAGCGGTTAAGTCATTGTTGAATACTGAGAGGCGTTTACACAATACAGTGGTCTCGTGCTAATTATGAGAGTTAGTAAGTAGACTGTGACTAGTTAACAGGCTCAGGAATTCCACACAACCTTTAAACAGCCTAGAACTCCTTTAAATTCCAAAGGAAGCTGTTGAATTTAAAGCTGAGATTGCATTTTTTAAGAGATTAACACAGACCAACTGGGCACACAGTTCTGGGCACAGTACTCCTAGAAGTGATCAGGATTGGCCATCCACAGTGCTGATAAATACCAGGGTGTCAAAGCCTTTCTTTTCTTCTAACTTGGTGGGAGAAAGCAGTCTCTCCAATTCCTCCTCATCTCCCTTTGAGTCCTAACACCAGACACAAAGGACTTCCATTGCACAATATACCATGATCCGAGACATTTTAATTGTGTTTTAACTTCACTTTAAGATAGCGAGAAACTGGAAATGAAAACATGGCCTTCTGCAGAAGCAGAGGGAGCAGTAGGGCAGATAATGACCTGCCACAGACAGTTGGCCCTACATATCTGTGGGTTCCATGCATGCAACTGAAAATATTCAGGACAAAAGTCTGTACATGTACAGACATTTTTGCTTGTCATTATTCTCTAAACAATACAGTATAACCACCATCTGCACAGTATTCACATTAGTTATTGTAAGTAATCTAGAGATGACTTAAAGTATATGGGAGGATGTGTGTGGTTTATGTGCAAATACTACACTATTTTACATAGAGAACTTGAGGATTTCGCTCTTCTCACGGGCTTTTTCTCTCGGCCCTGAGTCTGCTCTCAACCCTCCTCCCTCCTCCATTCTCTCTAACTTGTTTCTCTTCGCTGGAGAGAACTGCTTGTAGGTTTCTGTTATCCCCACACCTACCTCCTTATCTTTAATTCTACACAGCAAACAACTGCCCACAAGCTCTGTGTCTGGGCAGCCTTCTTCTCTATCAGGTCTCTCCTTTGCACTAAGAATCACAGACTCCTAAAAGATGAGAGGTGGTCAAAATCTTAGTTTTATACAAAAAGATATAAGCGCTGGCCTTTAAGGCAGAAAGCATGGTACAGGTTTTTGCTGTTACTTACTCTATTGCCCCTGGGACTTTGTTAAATCTCTCTAAGTCTCACTTTCCCTATCTGTAAAATGGGGATGATGTTACTTACCATGCTGAGTTAACGGTAAAGATTAAAGTGAGCTGTGGGCTCTATGCACTTTATTACGGAGGGAAGAAGAAAAGTTTGGCAGGTTCCTGTCTGTGAGAGACACAGGAAAGTGGAGCTTATAGTGTTTTACCTTCATGGAGAGCAGGGAGATGACAGGAGGGAGGGAGGGGAGGCAGGCGGTCAGACCCGTGGGCTCTGTGCCCCCTGTTCTGGGCCCAAGTCCCAGGGAAGGCAAATCACAGAAGCCAATGAAAAAGCCAAAAGCAAAGGGGCTTTTGACTGCTCCCCACTTGGGAGCTTAGGAGGAGACACCACGTGAGGTGGTGCTGTAGGGATTGAGAGACATGGTTACAGAGCTGTGCCGGATATGGTGCTCCTGGCTCCCCATGGCCTTATGTGGTGTGCTAGGTGTCCCACTGGTGAAGGGACACGAAGGTATTGAAAGTCTAGACTAATGGACACCTGGGTGAGGACTACAAGGCCACAGTAGGCAGGACTCAATGAACACAGACCCCAAACCAGGGTCACGGATATCAGCCCCTAGTGCAGGGCCTCCTAAAGACACCTTAAAGGTCACCAGACAGATGACCATCCCAGCCATGCAGAATGTAGAGGAGCGAAGGTCCAAGGCTCCCTTCTCCCCCTCCACTCCCTCCACGACCACCTGGACACCGTGTGGAAGAGGAGCAGAGAGTGGGAGGGTAAGGACTTCAGAGCAACTATGCATTCACCTGAGAGACACTGAGCTTTCCAAAAGAGATGGTGTGAACAAAAGAAATGCCATTAGATGCGAGAGGTTAAAGTTTATTTGGTTTGAATGAGAACGGTATGAGTTAAATGTCTGCCTGTGCTACACAGGTAAAAAGAGACCATTTAAAGTGAAAATGTAGTGGACATAAACGTATGAGGGCACTTCAAAAAGTTCATGGAAAGATTCATATTATCTTTCGATTCTATTTTTCCATGAGCTTTTAGAAGTACCCTCAAATCTATGGTAAAAATGTACCAGCCATGAACTCTTAGGAATCAAACCCATGTAACATGGTGTGAAAATGTACGCGACAAAAACCACTAGACATTAAGAAGAAGCTGACAATAGTCTCAACAGCAGTGGAGACTTTAACCAAGTCTTTTCTCTTTTTGGTAGGTGGAATAAACACTAAAGATAAATGCAAAATACACTGATTGGAGATTTGTAGTGTGCTCTTGACCATATTATAAGACCCTAAGACCCAGCTACACTAGCCCTCACTCCTCTCCTCCCCTTCACCCCAGCCCCAAGGGAACTGCAGCTGTGACTGAGTGGGTTTGAAAACCATGATTGGACCATTACGCTACTGGCATAATCTTCCTCCCTGGCAATGTCTGTCTCTTGGGAGTGGTTCTCTTACTAAAAGAACCAGGTGTCCTAAGGCCTGAGCTTCTTTAGGTGCTAGGGCAGCACTAGCCTGACCTGGCCCTTTTGCTGCGTTCTCTGGCTTTCTCAGTTGCTGGTGGCATCTGGATTGGCCTTCTTATGACACAGAGCAGTCATGGCAAAGCTGTTTAGAATCAAAGGTGCTCTTGAATATGACCGTGGAAGCCAGACAGCCTCGTGTTCAAATCTGAGCAACTCTACTTACCTGCTGTATGAATTACACTCCCTGAGCCTCAGTTCCCTCATCTGTGAAATACCAAAAATAGTGGTACTTACCTCCTAGGGGTTTTGTGAGAATTAAATGAGTTAACATTTGGAAAAAGCTTAGAACATTATCTGGAACATTACTTGGCGTAGCATATTTGTTGATATTATTGTTATTAGCAGGGAGGTAAAGTAACGTTTGACAAAGATGAGATGGAGCAAATTGAAAAAAAAAAAAACCTGACAGTTTGGAATATAGTGTAATGATGACTGTCTCTATCAAAAGCTACACCTAGAGAAAAATTCACATCTGCAAGTACTTGATTATTAAACGGGAATGAATGAAATAAGTGAACTTAGAATTCAGCTCAAAAATCTTGGGGTCAATTTACAAGAATTCCTTACTTTGTCCATGAAAGCTCCCCAGCTCAAATTAGCTCCAAGCAGTGAGCTTACTGGTAAGATGCTTGGGATGCCCAGGTAATCCTCCAAAGAAAGGGTTAACAACCAGATCCCAGATGGACAGGGATACAGTTAGGCTTCAGGAAAACTAGAACCAGACACCTGCACTTCACCGGGACTAGCTGTACATATTTCTTTTTCTCTGCTTCTCTTTGTGGGCCGTTCTTTCTCATGGCACACCTCCTCCCTCCCCATGCTGAAGAACGTCGCTCCTGACGTTCAGAACTGAAACTGTCTTTGCCTTCCATGATCACAGAGGGACTTCATCTCTTCCTCCAGTTCAGGGAAAGAATGGCATCTCAGGAAAATGTCGGGGTTAGCCTGGTTTGCGTCACGTGCCTACCCCTAGAGCAACCATGTCCGGGTGACCATGTCCAGGTGACCATGACAGTCCCACCCCGGGAGAGGAGAGAGGGTCATGTGAGAAGAATACATCTCCCAAGGGAACCCTGAGGCTGAAACCAGAAGGAAGCAGAGCTCAGAAGAATGGGGATACTGTTTCAAGAGCTGGGCAGAGACTGGAGAGCAATTCCACAGATGTCTGCTACAAAGTGGGAAAAAAATTAAAGCGAGGTAAAAGCAAACAAAGTAAATGCAGAAACTGATTTAGCAAGGACAAGAAACATTGATAAATGAGTCCAGGGGTGAGTCTTTGGAAAGAACTTCCATGTCTCTGATTCCACCTTCCTGTCCATTTTTATCACTTGACCCTTGCTCCCATCACCCACCAACAATTATGCTACAATAAAATCCAGCTACTTGTCATTTCCTACATACGCCACGATATTTCCTTTGCCCAAAATGCCTCTTTTCTTGAAGGAGTTCCAAGTCCCTTCTTTTCCCTTATTCTATCACATATGTCACTGCAATGGGATTTATTTTATTTTTTACGTGTTTATTTATTTCATTAAGCTGTGAGCTACTGTCTTCATCTTTTTTTTCCCTTCCCTGTTACCTAGCTCATAGCCTGACCTGTGTAAAGTATTCTAATATTTTGGGGGTGAGTGGTTGAATATCATATCAGATATCAATGATCACATAATACAGTCTGTCCACGTCTCTTTGTCTCTTTCCTGGTGAGATACACAGAGCTCAATGCTGTGTCCCTCTGCAATGGCTAACTGGTTTCCAGTGTTAGGGAACCCCAGCAACTCTCTATCTTTTAACTGCTCTTTGCTGGATTTCCATTTTTAATTCCCTGCTATAATTCTGATTCATATTAAAAGCTACATCATTATTCTTGGAGAACAAGAGGAAAATGGGTACTAAAAAAAGATATTCTACTCAGTACTTAGTGCTGCCCTACTCAGTATAAATCTTCATTTTCTCCCAGTTTATGAGAAAGATTTTATTAACTCCTCTTACCAGTAATTGTAACTCCTTACCTATGTACAGCACCTTCTGACTTTCAAATCACTTTAACACCGTTATTTCACTGGCTTGGGCATTTCTGATTTGGTCTTATTGGTGAAGAAATGCCACATATATAAAATTATTCAAATTTTAGTATTTCATTATTTTATATTTTATTCAACTTTTAATTGCAATTTAGCTAACCACTTTCCTGTTGTATTAGTTTGTTTTGGAAATCATCCTTACAAATGAGAACAATCTTTTTCAGCATAATATGATTCTCTGGATGTTTTAGCATGTAATGCTAAATATGTGTATTGATCTTTTCCTGTGTAATATATAAAGAGGTAATTTTTTCCTAAAAATACCAAATGAATTAATGCAATTGGTTAATGATTAATCTTGGTTTCCAAGTGTTATTCAGCATTCCACCAGTGTCCACACTGGTTACTTTGATACAACACGGCTAGACCAAGTTCATTATCCAACCGACTGGACTGGGACTGCTCCATCATTAGCATGCAAGTTACCACAAACACAGGACAGGTGACAAAGACTTCCTTTCCTGTAGGTCACACTGTTAGGGGGAAATCAAGCATGTTTCTGTTTAAGAAAATTTATTTTGAGAACACTCAATCTAATTCACAGACGGGCTAGATTTTGGTCTTTTAAATACTTAACTATTTTAAACAGAGTCATAACATTTTAGAGGTGAGCTTTAAAAACCATCCGGTACATAATTTAGAGGTAAACCTTAGAAAATTCCTCATTCTCCCGGCTTATTGTATGTATTAGGGAATTAAGGGACAGCAGTGGGACAGATAGGCCCCACTCTGTCGTCCTGGGCGAGGTGGAGAGTTGTGGGTTGGGTAGAAAGAGAAGCAATCACGATCACCTCATTGCTGTGTCCCAAATTATGACATGAATACCCACCTTCCCCGGTCAGGAGGAACTCTAGTCTTTTGCAAGGTGTCCCACACCAGGCATCTCTTAGATTCCTCAAAGAATTTGAATTTCCCACAAATCTGTCTTGGTTGCATCTTGCACCCCAGTCAGCCACCTCTCTGCCACATCTGGTTCAGTCCCAGTAGGCGCTCATCTCTTCTGGTGACCGCCTAGGTTTCTATTCCTCTGGGCACTGCAGCCAGCAACACAGCTGCCGTCCCAGGTCAGCCTTAGGGTAGGTCTCTGCTCTGCTCACATACAAAGGGCCTGTCCTGCTCCTTCTCATCATCTATACATGGGGCCTGACCCAGAGTACTGTCCAGTTGCTGCTGCAGTAACTGCTGGCTGCTCCGGAAACCAGCCATGTCCCTGTGTATTAATTCATCTGCCACTTGCACTGAAAACCAACTTGCTATCTACTGAATACGAAGCCTAACCAAACCAAACAGAAACACAAGTGTGTTGGTACCACTGGCCGGGCACACATACACACCCCTCACCTCCCACGTGCTCTAACCCTCAACAGACCTTAAAGTCCAGAGCTCAATTCCTGACAGCACCCAGGAGGTGGTAGAAGTCCCTGCTTCCTCGATTCCTGGTTTAAGATGACCAACTTTCAAAGAAGATTGAAAGTGGAAACATCATTCCTTCCTGACCTTCCAGAACTGGGTCCCTCCTCCCCACCCCTGTGGTCTCAAATAAGACAATGATGAAACTGATAAGGGTACATATCTCTATGTCTGGGTTTCTTAACCTTATACATGATTATAAGTCAAATGTCTCATTACAGAGAAAAGTCACTGGTAAGAATGCAGGGTGACACTAAAGGCAGAGCTGGGGGTCATCTCATTCCTGTAGTCTATAGTTTAGTTTGCTAAACTATAGCACACTGTACCACTAGGAAAAGGAAATGCTTAAGGGAGAACACAAATCCTTGCCTGCCCTCTTTTTCCTCACTTGAACTTCTAAAATTGCAATTTAAAGGAATATTGGTGTATCAAATCATATTTGTCTTACATTATCCTTGAATGGGAAAGTCACTGACAGTCCCAATATGCACTGTGAGAACCATTCTGGTTTGTCCCTGAATAGTCCGTTGGTACTTAATTTGTTTACACAACTCATAAGAATTTGTCCCCACGGTGAGCCAGCCCACAGGACATTAGCATCCTTGCTGATCGTGGCATGCCCCAGACACTGTAAATGTAAGATGCTTTTGAAACCCTCACTTTTCTTATTTCAGGGGCTAGGTTCATTCTTAATTAGGAGTTTTCGCAATCACCCTACTCTCAGTGCCCAAAGAGAGGAGGAGATGTTTAGTGAGTTGGCATGATGGTTTCTGAAGCTGTTTCTGAAGTTCTGACCATAGCAACAGAAAACTAAAGTCAAGATACCACACTCAACACAAAACAGATATAAGTGTTCAAGGCAGAAGTTGACTTTAAATAAGATCTTTCTTGGGTCAAAACCAAAAAGAATAGGGCTAGAAGACCTGTGTGAGACCTGCTAAATTATCCCCCCCCCAAAAAAAACCCCAAATAATTACCTGTTACAAAATTTGTCAAGGAACATGTGAAAAATGAAATGTGTCCAGGACTCAAGTGGTCCCTAAACTAATCATGTGACAGTTCCTCCCCTTGAAGGGGGAACATTAAGCTGTTATGACCCAGAATTTGGTCATAGCAGTATTGGCCACAAGGACATCTTTCTAATCTCTCATCCCTCCACACACACACACACACACACACACACACACACACACAGAGGTACACTTGGCATTTATGTTCTCTATTAAAAACAAATTGACATTTGGTCATTTGAATCTGTCCCTCAACTTGACAAGCTCTGCTTGAGCTGAAAAGAAAAAAAACATGTTCCAAACCCCGGGCGGTGGTCATGCCCTGACATGATACTGAGCAGGCCCTGACCTCTCTGGAGAGCATCTTTGTCTCACCAATTTCCAATTATAATCAATACAATCTACATAACAACCATACCACATTTATATTTATGTGAGTGTCTAGATCTACATCTATTTATACTGTATCTATACCTATAAAGCAACTAGAAAATGGCAAAATTATTCTGTATATATTTCATTTAACCCTTTAATGTAACTCTTTAATGTAGTTATTCTCTTTTTATAGATCCGGTGACTGATACTCAGAGAGATTAAGTGATTTGCCTAAGGTCACACAGCTGATAAGTGACATAGCTAAATATGTGAACCCAGATTAATCTGACTCCAAAATTCTTTCTCATTCAATCTCTAAGTACTAATTTTTGCGAAATAGAGCTCTCCCTACTGATAGATGTTATCCCATTTTAACATAGAAACTTGAAATGTGACTATCCTTGTTAACTTAGTGAAGTAAGTTGGAATGAGATTTTGGAGGCTTTCTATAAATAGAGGAGCCATACAAAAAGTAGAGTAAGCAGGTATCAGAAGGTTGCTTGGCATATATAGAGCAAGATATACAGCCAACTTTCAAGAAGGACTTGAATAAATGAAGTAATAAGAAACTGAGTCTTAGAGAGATTCAATAACTCGCCTAACATCACACGTAAATGACGTGGTCAAGATTCAAAATCAGGTATGTGCATATACTAAGAGATGGCAAGAGCCAGTAGGCCGAGCACTCTGAGAACTGGTCATTGGTAACTGATTGAATGCAACTTGCATATAATGAGTTGGGGCAGGTGTAAGAACAAGGCGGGGGTGTAAGCTTTTTATAATTAATATACCATTCACACAATTTTTTTGTACAACAAATAAAAATACTAAGAAATTAATAAATGACTGAGAAATAATAAAAATTCCTAATAATATGAAGGCAGCTAAGCCATCAAGGCATAACTACATGGTGGGATCCTGAACTGTCCCTAGAAAGTAGCAGGTCTCTGCACTCTGCCAGTGCAGAAATTGTTTATATGAAATAATGTTGGGTTTTTAAAAGGCGGGAAGAAAGAAGGAAACTGTATGATCACACTTCTATGATTGTGCATGTTGGTAATAAAAAGGCCAGGAAGGCAATTTAGAATGTTGTTATAGTTTCAAAATGAGTTTAATATTCTTTAGTACTTTTTATTTCCTTTGAAATGGTTTATTTTCTCAATTTTTTTGTATTTTTTTATTTCAAAATAATTTCAGGCTTACAACAGAGTTGTAAAAATGGTAGAAAGAACTATCATAAACCTTTCACACCAATTGTTTACGTTTTACCACATTTGCTTTCTTGTTTTCTCTTTCTGTAGATATCCATATTATTTCTCCTGAACCATTTGAGAATAATTGCAGACATTATAGCTCTTTCTGCTGAATACTTCAGTGTGTATTTCCTAAGAACACGGCTTTCACTTAAATAACCACATTACAATTATCAAAACAAGAAATTATCATGGATATAATTATCTAAGCTACAAGCTTTATTTGTTTGTATCCGATTATCTCCAAAATATACCTTAAGAAAAAAAAAAGAATTCTGGTTCAGGTTCCAGGATCCCATCTTGCATTTTGTTGTCATGACTCTTTACGTCTGCTTAGTCTCCTTTAATCTAGAAAAGTTTCTATTTTTTAAAAATAGACTTTATTTATTTATTTATTTGTCTTTTTCATGACTGGTACTCAGCCAGTGAGTGCACTGGCCATTCCTATATAGGATCCGAACCCGCAGCGGGAACATTGCCGGTCCCAGCGCTGCACAGCCACAGGCTCGGCTCAATAGGCTTTATTTTTAAAGCAGTTTTAGGTTCATAGCAAAATTGAGTGGAAAGTGTAGAGATTTCCCATACACCACCTGCCCACCATGTGCACAGCCTCCCCCATTACCTACACCCCCCACCAGAGTGGTCCACTTGTTACAACGGATGGACCTGCATTGACACGTCATCATCACCCAGAGTCCTAGTTTACATTAGTGTTCGCTCTTGGTGTTGTGCATTCTAAGGGTTTTTAAATAAATACATAACGACATGTATCCACAGTTTATAGTATCATCCAAAATAGTTCACTATCCTAAAAGTTCTCTGCATTCCATCTATTAACCCCTCCTTTGCCACCATCTCCTGGCAATCACGGATCTTTTTACTGTCTCCGTAGTTTTGCCTTTCCCAGAATATCATGTGGTTGAAATCATACAGCATGTAGCTTTTTAAAACTGGTATCTTTTGCTTCGTAATGTGCATTTAAGCTTCCTCCATGTCTTTTAATGGCTTGGAAGCTCATTCTTTTTAGCACTGAACGCTCTTCCATTGTCTGGATGTAGCACAGCCTATTTATCCGCTCACCTACTGAAAGACATCTTGGTTGTTTCTAAGTTTTGGCAATTATGAATAAAGCTGCTATAAACATCTGTGTTTTTGTGTGGACATAATATGTCAACTCATTTGGGTAAATACCAAGGAGTGCACTAGCTGGGTCATGTGGTGACAGTATATTTAGTTTTGTAAAATATTGCCAAACTATCTTCCAAAGCGGCTGTACTGTTTTGCATCCCACCATGAATGAGAGCTCCTGTTGCTCCACATCCTTGCCAGCATTTGGTGTTGTCAGTGTCTTGGATTTTAGCCATTCTAATAGGTATGTAGTGAAATGTTTCTACTGTTTAAAACACAAATATCCTTGCCATGGATCATACCTCTTGGCCTATGGCCAAACTGGCTACAACAATGATTTTGCCATAATGGAGTTATATACCAAACCCATTCCTGGTGGGGTGACCTTAACTAAAATAATGAAAATGTCTATGTAAGTTGAACCAGGAAAAAAAAAAAGAATGAGATACAAATTTGAATTAACGATGGCTTTGAGTGAAATATATACGCAGAATATTCTTAGCTTTTGCTCCCTGCAATGTTCCCCAAAACACGTTGGCCCACATGCAAGCAAGCTCACTGTGGTTCCAGCTCTAATGGTGAAAGCGAAGAATGCTACACAGCTTGAATGCTCTTTTTTATTTGCTTCTTGCACCTCCTAAATGTGTTCAATTGTTCAAATTCAATTGTACCTAAGCCGGCTCAACTCAAAAGATAACATTTCCTGCTTTCACAGGGCATTTAATCTATTCATTATAGACTGCATTTAAGGAAAACATACTTCTCATAGCATTTTCTTATTTTGCCGAAAGCAGAATATACAATAAAGGACACCAAACTTAATTAGCACATTAACATAATCACATCATAGAACTTGACAACAGGAAATTGGGTAAATCAATGCCAATGATTTCAGCCCCATGCTTTATAACTAGACAAAAAAAAAAAAAAAAAAGAAAGGATAGCTTAAATGCTGTCTGATGTATTTGCTGTGGTTGTTTATGATTTTTGAGGTTGGAATTGTTGACACTGAAGAATGCTTAAACTTATCTGCATATTTAAATAAGACAAAAGTTTAAGCACACATTTAGAAACTTCTTTTTGACTTTCTGTGCCAAATGTAGATGCTCTTTTGCTTTCAAAAGCATCCACCAAAGCTATAATGCTATTGTGAGAAGTTTTGCGAATGAAAACAGAACAGCCATGCCAATTTCAAGAGCTCAGGACCTAAAAACCATAAAGTCGGCAAAAAACCTGATGGAAGTTTTCTAGGCTTGGCCTGTCTTTGATTTTGTATCAGACATTTTCCAGGAATTTGCATGGATTTACCACCCCCCTCCCCTTCTCCTCAACCAATTTAGGTAGTCTGGAATTATAGGTCATTTTCTTAGCAGAGGTAGAAAATTTATGCATCAGGTGCTAGTTTTGTGATAATCCGGAAGCTGACAAGTAAAAGACAGAATGTGTGGAGGACAGACACTAAAGTGGTTACAGATACAGGTGTTGCATCTCACAAACCTGCATGTGCCACTTACTTGCTGTGCAACCCTAAGCAGTCATCTCTAAGCCTCAGTTTCCTCATATGTATAATGAGAATAATGACAGACTTCATTGTACTATGACAGAAATCAATTGAGATTGTAGAGTTAGCACAGCGCCTAGAATGTGGTAAACTTCTCAACAGATGTTAGCTAGAACAAGAATGGGATGGCCATTACGGGGTCAGGATGTGAGCAGGAACGGGCATTGAGCAGCTCTGCATAGCCAGTGCATTGGAAGGACCACAGCTTCCCTTATGCCCATCACAAAAGGGGAACTGCAGGACAGACTCTCTCCAACTTGTGCTCTGAACTATTTGCCTCAGTTATTTCCTGGCACCTAATTCTTTTTTTTTTTTTTTTTTTTTTTACCGTTTTGTGACCGGTAAGGGGATTGTAACCCTTGGCTTGGTGTCGCCAGCACCACGCTCAGCCAGTGAGCGCACCGGCCAGTCCTATATAGGATCCGAACCCACGGTGGTAGCTCCGCTGCGCTCCCAGCGCCACACTCTCCCGAGTGAGCCACGGGGTCGGCCCTCTGGCACCTAATTCTATCTGGTTTTGATCTCAGTGGTTACTGTCTGACTATCCCTTAGACTTCCTTTCACCCTTTGGGTTTGGCATTCTTTCTCTTTCCTATGCTGGTTGAAACGTTCCTTTGATACTCAGTCTATTTCCATTTCTTCTACAAACTTCCCTCTTTCCAACAGGAAGCCGAGCTTCATCCCTCTGACCTCCTGCAGCTCTTTGCACCAGTCTTTCAGTACTGACTGTTTTGCCATTTCCAAAGCTAGCTGTGCAACTTGAGTTATTTCTCTTACCGAACAGTAGGTTTCTTGAGGGCAAAGGCTCCATCTCCTGCAGTTGGGGAAGTTGAAGGCTGCCCAAGGTCATGCAGCTGGTAAAGGTTTGTGTTGCTATTCATATGCAGGCTGTTTCCAAAGTCTTGCCCTTCACAGTGCGCAGATAAGGATATTGTTTTGCATAAACTATTTGTGTGGCTATATCCCTAAAAGGTCTCAGTGATCCAGTCAGAATTTTTTATTACAGATTAGTAACTAAGCTCTTAACTAAAGCTGGAGTGAGTAGATGTCAGGAGCCCCCCCCACCCCCCTAAAGTAGGCAGTAGAGAGCCTCATGCTTTAAATAGCGGGGTCAGGCAACTGTCCCCAGTGTTTTTGCTGTGAGTTGAAGCGGCAATATTAATAGATGTCAAATAAGATCGTCCTGGGTCATTCTGCCACATGCTCCCCACAGTAGTGCTTTGCAAGAGAAATTTTAACAGAACACAATTTTCTCATAAATCTGCATAAATATACAATTCTATGGTTCTAGTGTGTGGCTGTGTTGTTAGAAGTTTCTCCTGCTCTTGTCCCAGAAATAGTGCCCACCACAGAAAAATACAGGTAGGAGGTGATCTGTGTCTTTACAGATAAGTCTGAAGAAAGAATGTCAGGCCATGGGCTGTCAGAAGTGTGTCTGAGGAGGGAAATTTGTCACTTTTAATTTAATTTTGAAAAAGCAGTCCTATTTCGTCTTTGCATTTCTCAAAAAAAGGACTCCTGCTTTAATGAGAAATGGCAGGGCTGTTCCTTCAAGAGTTGCTACAACCCACAGGGTATGTAAAAAACACTGGGTAAAGCTGGAAATATCAAATCCTTCAGGCCCCATTTGCACAGAAAAAAGAACTGGAATTAACATCAGGAAACCTGGATTCAAGCCTGGCCCTAGTATTTAAAGGCTGTGTGTCCTTTGAAAAGTCACTTCACCTCCCTGAGCTTTCATTTCCTTCTCCGTATAATGGAGCAATTGTAGCTGGCAGGGTTATTTATGAGAAGTGATATCATGTAAATGAAAACCTTCCCAACCAGGGCAGGCAGGTGGGTGGCTCTCTCCCTCCTCTGAGTTCAGATGGTACTTGCTATTCACATGTCCATTTCTCACCCCACTGCATTGTCATTAAATTTTGCCCCACTGTTCCCCCTCCAGAGCATGAGTTAATTATAAACAGGAAAGGTGACTTATTCACTTCTGTTTTTCCAATGCACAGAACACTTGAAGAACAGTAGTCCTCAAGATGATTGTTCAATGAGTGAATACATCAGTACAGGGGTGGGTGGATGGATGTCGTAAACGTCACTGTGGTGTGCAGTGTTGAGCGATATGTAGGAATCCCCAAAGTCTGCTGCAGCATTTCATCAGCTCCACCCTCCACCTGGGATCGTAAAGCCTGCCCGTCCTTCACATAATTCAAGACTTCATCCTGAACAATTTGCCTGGCCAGCTTGCACTCAACTTCCCACCTTCTTTCTCCTCCTCCTTGCTCTTACACAGTGACTCATTTTTAAATGCATTGTCTCAACTCACAGATTGGACCCAACTCTCATTACCACTACCTGGCCCAATGATTCTCAAAGTCAAGCAAATTTCCGGTTCACCTGGAGGGCTTGTTAAAACAGATTTCTGGGCCTCACTCCCAGAGTTTCTGGTTCAGCAGATCTGGGGAGGAGCCTGAGAATGACATTTCTAACAAGTTCAGGTGACATTGATGTTGCTGGTCTGGAGACCCCCTTTTCAGAAATGCTAATCTAGGCTGTGATCTTGAGGTCTCTTTTGCAGGGAGTGCCACCCGAGACCTGTTGGAGGCAGATAGCAGGTACCTCCATAATGCTCTTGGCCACTTTGGAACACAAGGGGGAGAGAAGGGGAGGCTAGGCTGTTTAGCTCACCTCTCAAGTTGGATCTTTTAGATCAAGCCACTGGAACCCTCGGAGCATGGCCCCCAGCAGTGTGCTGGTAAATGTTTTACAACTGGCCACTGGGGGTTTGGAGGAAGGAGGCAGGCACCCAGATTTGTAGCATTTACCAATTTTTATGGTAGGAATACACTGTAGCCAATTTCCAGCTAACAACACGATATCAACTGGTTCACAAAAATCCTGAAATTGTAGGTGCTCATGAACCAGGATGATTAGACTCTAGCACACCGCTGCTTGGCACTCCAGCCTGCTCGATTTCCTATATTCTTCTGACTAGCCCTGTTCTCACGGGGATCCCCCTCTTGCTTTTATTCCTGTTTCCTTTCTTGTGGATTTCTTGAAATGGCCAGGCTCTGACACTCCACTATTCTGCTCTGCCCCACTGTGTCTGTCCCCAGCCCCACTCCCCCAGCCTGTGTTAGTGCTTGGTCTGCCCGGGGCTGGACAATCTTGGCCTCAGTTTGCTGGCTTTTTTTTGTAAAGCTGTAGCTCTGCTCCGACGGCTCCGCAATCCTGCCAGCTTCTCTGACTCTCTTCCCCTGCCCAGCCCCCACTTGGCCAACACACATCTGTCCAGCAAGCGGGAGAATCTGGCCTGGTAAAAAATGAATGAAATCAGAATGGGTTCTTTTCCATATTTGGTTCAGGAATGACATGTCACAGGTCCTCTCATCATTTCCAGATTTGAAAGGGAGATATCGATCCACGGAAAATGTTTGCTGTTGGAAATCGCTGAGGAGTTTGCACAAAGAAAGGAAGCAGATGTAACCCGGGTGTCAGGAAGCTTACGATTTCTCCTTATTAACTGCCGAGATGTTCTATAAAGACACGCCTCATACCCAAACCTGAGGGGTAAAAGGGGAGAAAACAGGATTTATGCTTCTGTGCCATGGAGAAAAGCTGCCAAAATGTGATCGAGCTTTTTGAGTTAGGACTTAATAAAAATGCCTTTGCTACTGGTTTCCATGGCTGTCCCATGAATGGAGTGAATACATTTAGAGGAAACACAAAAGGCAGCCTCAGAGCTTGGGCAGGATGGAAGACGTATTCCTTCTACTACTTGCTCCTGTGATTTCAGTGCTCAGGAGTGTGCAAGATGCCAGGAGGAGCATTTTCCTTCTAAATCCTAAGCAGGTCTGAACCTCCTAAATAGGGAATAAAGACCTAGAGCTCGAGGAAACCCTGGCTCTTTACTAATGAGCTTACTGCTTCTTCTGAGACAGCTTGCCCTGAAGAAGACAGTGGGAAAAGCTGCTCTCATGGGCTCCTCAGTATTAGGAGACTCTTCTCATCTAGGGGTCTTTGGCCAGGAGGAACATCCCACAGAGCTTTCCACTTCTCCCTTTGGCCGCCAGCAGGTAAGCGGGTCCTGTACAGGACCCACGCTGGCAGCAGGCAGGAGAGAGGTGGTGGAGATCAGTGGTGGGCTCGGTGGCAATGTGGAGTCACCAATCAACAAGGCTGTGAGCTGGGGAGTTGGAATGCAAGTCCCACCTGTGCCCTGAGTTCCCTGGGGTCTGGATTTCAAAGTCACTGCTCTGATCCAACCAGCATCTCTGATGACTTGATGGAGACAATCTCTATCTTCCTCAAGTTGCTCCATTTGTGAATCACGTCCCCTTACCCAGAGAAGATGCTGGGGGGAACATTTTCCTTTCACCTGACACAAAGAGTTCCAGTTTGCTTAACCTTTCTGTGCCTCAGTTTCCTCATCTGTAAAATGGGTATAGTAGGGTACGTGCTTCAGTTCGTTAAGAGGACTAAGTAGTTAATATGTGAGAAGCATATTGACTGAACTCTAGTTGCATACTTCCAACTGCCTACGTAACATTTTCACTTATGTCTAAGAGGATCTTATCTTTATTGTGGTCAAAACAGAATGCTTGATCTTCTACCTCCCAACCTGCTCTTCCCCCGCTGGTCCTCTTTTCGTGGCACTATAGATCACCCAGTTGCTCTGGCCACAGTCTTTGCCCCTGCTCTTCTGCTCACACCCCACATCCAATCTATCAGTAAACTGGACCTCTTCTCACTTTTCCTATCACAATCCCAGTCTTTACTCCAAGCCACCCACACATGTCCCCTGGACTGTGCAATAGAGTTCTTCTGCGATCCTTGCCTCCACCCTTAACTCCTTCTTTTGGGGCAGCCAGAGGGACACTTTCAGATTATAAACCAGACCAAGGGACTCTGCTCTCAACCTCCTAATGGTCTCCCACCGCATTCACAGTAAAACTCAATGTCCTTCCCATCGCCAAAAGGTCGTGCATATCTGGCCCCTTGCCCTTGCCCTGCCTTGTCCTCCTTTCCTCTCACCCATGCTCACTCTGCCTCCTCCGTGAGGGCTGCTGATTGGTCCTCCAGCTGTTGGGCTCTCACTGGCTCTTTGCCCTTGAACTTGCTGTTCTCTTGCTGCAGAGATCCTTCTCCTTAGATCTGCATGCTTCACTGTCTCACTTCCTGCATGTCTCTGACACCCTGGACAGCCTGCCTTGAAATAGCTCTGCCGGCCCCTCTCTGTCTTGTTACACTGCTTTATTTTTCTCATAGTGCTCATCGCTTCTGAAATAGCAATTTGTTAATCATCTGTGTGTAGCACCAGATGTAAGAGCCATGAAGATGGGGGCTTTGAGTGTCTTGTTCTGTGCTCTGTGTTCAACTCCTAAACACAACTCTAACACACAGTAGGTACTTGGTGAATATGTGGAGAATGCATGAAAGAAGCAATGAGAATAGTGCCTGACACATGATCAAGAGTTCAATAAGCGTTAGTTTTTGTTATGCGCATTACTTACACATTGCTGCTTGACCACTTTTTGAATTTCTCCAGGGTACAGGACCCATGAAGTCTCATAATTCACAGGGAATATCATTTTAATGAGCTCATACCATAGCAGGAGATTTAACACCTGTTACTTCAGTCCATCCTCACGCCAGCCTTATGAATAACTGTTACTGTCCCCACTTTGCAGATGAGGAAAGAGAGGATCAGAATGTCATGACCACCCCCACCACTCTGCCCAGGGTCACAAAGCTGGAGGAGGGAGGGCTGGGGGTGAAACCCTCAGTCCCAAGTCCAGTGCTCTTTCAACCATGCCCAGCTCCTGCTCCAGAAAGCCCAGGCACAAAGCTCTCCTTCCTCAGGATGCCCAGAGCACCTGCTTTTCATATTTGATGGGAGATTTGATGCATCCTGCTTTGCACTGTCATTAAGGGTTCTCTCCCTTCTTTCTATGAGGTCCTTGAAAGCCGAGACCAGATCTTGCTCCACAGGACAGTGCTGGGACACAGCAGAAGCTCAGAAGCACCCAGACTAGATGTGGGGCAGGGGTGAGGAGTGGGAGAATAAGGGGGAGCACTGTGTGTACATGTGAGGGAAATCCTTGGCCTTTTAAAAAAGTATCTGCTGTACCTCTCGCTGAATATGAGTTTTCTGACTCCTCAGTTTGCTCAGGTAGGGTCCTCAGAGATAAAGAAGGGCTGGAATGGTCTCTGTGAGGGTTTTCCAGTCAGTGTTATTTGGATCAAATAGTCTTCCCCAAAGTTTACAAGCCTACAGAACCCCAGGGGGAACAAGCAGCTTTCAGAGAATGCCAAGGTGACCCAAGTGCACTTACCGGCTGTGACAGCCCCTGGGATAAGCCTTCTCCTCTTTGAATGAAAGAAGTTAGGAGGGGTGGAAATACCCTGAAATAATGGTTCTACAACTGCAGTAAAAGCTGGCTATGGGGCTGGCCCGTGGCTCACTCGGGAGAGTGTGGTGCTTATAAAGCTGGCTATGACTTTGCCACCTGTTAAGAATAGTATGCCAGTGTCACTGAAATAGAAATTGAAAATTAGCCTACGTTATATATATAAATTGGGAGGGGAAAAAATAAACCAGGAATATCTCGTTTTGCATTCAGCAACATTTTCAAGGACTTCTAAGAAACCCTGGAAGAAAAGAACTTAAAAGAGTCAAGGACCTAAAGGGAAATTAGAACCTGTTTTTCAATTGCATTTTGACCTAAAAAATGAAATAAATGCCTCTATAGTAATAACTCGAGTGGCTCCCTGTCCCTATAACTCTCTTTGTACAACTGAAGTTGCTTCATTCTGCAGGTACCTTCTGCTACTCTCCAGATTCTGGAATTAATCCTCGGCCAGGCTGAAAGCATAAACAGCTATGGGTCTAACACCTCCTAGGAAGAAGGCTTTGGCAGAAGCAGCGGTATTCAGCCTGGAGGCATTTGAACCACAAGGCTCTGGAAGGTTCGTTTCAATTCTGCACTGACCCTAGCTTGGGGTCTCTGGTGGTCATGGTGGTTGAATTCCCACCATCTATTCTTCACCAAATGATTAGTTTAAGCCAGTGGTTCTCAAACAGAGGCTATTTTCCTCCTCAGGTGACATTTGGCAATATATCGCCATATTTTTGGTTGTCACATCTGGAGAGGTGTTACTGGCATCTCATAGTAGAAGCTAGGGATACTGCTAAACATCCTACAATGAACAGGAAAGCTGCTCCCAACAAAAAATGATTTGGCCCAAAATGTGAAGAGTGCCAAGGGTGAGAATCCCTGGTCTTCCATTTGTCAATGCTTCAGGAATGGCAAGTGACTTAATCCCAGTCGATAGATTTGAGGCAAAGCCTGCTGGAAGATCTCTGAGAAAGGCTCTCTCATTCCTAAGAAGAGACTCCAGAAGAGAAATTCTCTCTTCCTTTGGCTGTTGTAGTGTCTAGACCTGTTGTAGCCATTTTGAGACCACAAAGGCATCCATCCTGAGAGCAATCCAGCAACATCCAACAAAGTTGAAAATATGCACAATTATAACCAGCAGTTCCACTCATAGGTATTACCCTGGAGAAGTCTGGCAACATTGTGATACCTAACACTCAGAAATACCTAATGGATAATTAAATTCTAATATAACTATTAAAAACTGAATATTCAGCAGTGAGAGTGAATAAGTAATGCATACGGATGCATGTCACTAATGTGATGTTGAGTAAAAAGTACAAATTGCTTATCCCTCCCCTGACGCTCACCCCCTGGGTATCCCTCTGCTGAGAAGCTCCCCGCGCTGAGACCCAGGCTGGCTGGTCACTGTGAGGCCTGCCGTCCGTTTGGGACAGAGAGGATGGAACTTTATTGTGAGGCCTGGAACAAAGTTGGCTTCTGGAAATCCCAAGGAAAATAGGTTTTATAGCAAAGGAAATGTAAGGCTTCCTTGATGTGTAACCGACGGCCTCAGAAGGGTTAGGACCAATGATGCTCATCAGTATTACAACAGCCAGACAGGATTAGTGAGTGATCCAATTCGAAATAAAGCCACACTCTGCTGTAAGCAAATGAACGAAGGCTTATCGTGAGTTGGGGCTCCTCAATGACACAGATGTGATTTCTACTGATGAGCAGCCAAATAACACAGCAGGTGCCCCAGCCCAGCTGGGAAAGGAGATCAGAGGGGCGCAGGAGGCTGTCTTTAGGAAAGAGGCTTCTAAAGACCCTCATGTCATGTCATGTCATCCAACCTTAGATTTGCTATTAAGCAGGAAATAAGCCAGTATGCCACACACAAAAGACTTTACTGAACTTCCCAAATTATCTTCCTCTCTCTTTGACATAGCACTCATGCAACTCAAAACTGCATACGCAGGGACTAATGCACATATTAAATGGTGCCAGTAAATGCTGTGTTGTCTGTTTATATAAAATGAATTGTGAGTGGCTCCCATATCTTTGCCTAAATCCAGGGCCTGTAGGGCTTTTTTTAATTTCAGAGAAACTTTTATGTCTTGTGGTCTTTGTTACACTTCCCCCTGTGTAACAGAGACGTAAAAAAGAATTGCTCGATTACTCAAAGCAGTATGAATGCATTGAGAAGCCCGGAATGACTGCACTTCAGTAATTACCCATTAGGAGGAGAAAGCTGAATGTGACAGCCCTGATTCAAAGTTAGCTTCTCCCTTTTATTGTAAAGATATGGGAAAAAATTCAGTTGATTTAATCATTACAAAGAACACAAGGAGATGGGCAGAGTTTTGGCTAAGTATAGTTTTAACAATGGAAACTAGTAACATCAGTGAAATAAACAAAGTGATATTCCATAATGCAATTTGTAAAGGGTTAAGTCAATCCACCAACAAAAGCTTGTTCTTAGCAAACACTTTCTTTTCCTACAGCAATTTCCTCAGTATATTTACATAACAGTCAAGTAACTTTTTCAACATATCAAACAGTAGGTTAACCTGCACCAAGGATATCTGCCCTTTGAGCCAGCAATTTTGCTGTGTTACAGTTCTTTATCTACAACAGAGACTTTAGCCTGGGGAAAGGTTCTGATTTTTGCAAGCTTGACATTTCTATGTGTAATTTTAAAAAGTTAGGTCCTATGAAAAACATTTGTTTCATTAATGTTAGTTCTCTCCACAGATCTTTATTCCTAGACATGTAATTTTCTCCCCTCACTGCTTATTTTCCTAGTGTAAATATCTCAGTTATTCAAGTGGGGACTTTCTTTATTGCATAAGCTATGGGGACATGGTGAAGACAGAAAAAAATTAACTGCATATTGTATACACTCATTAAAAGGATAAACTTCTAGTATCTGGATTTTTTATGTGCTGTCAATGCTTAAAATAAAGTTTAAAATATTCAAACTTCAGTGTACTTTGTCAGAATATTAGAAAGTTGAAAGGAAAATAGGAAGTTCCTAAAAGGGAGAAAGAGACAACAGCTCACACCATTAAAAATGGCCATTAGTTTCTTTTACAATATCTTTGAGTCTTGAATACCAGTAGATATTAGGTTCCAAACTAAAAATTTTCATTATAATTTCTCAGCACCAAGTAATTTTTATATTGGATAGAGACATATCTCAGTTGCTTCTCCTCAGTATTAACATGGAGAAAAGTCCACTATGTTTCTCATTTGATATATATATATATATATATATATATATTTTAAAATTTAATTTAATTTAATTTTACTTCTCAAAATACATTGTACTTGATTTTCATGCCTCTTTACCCGTTCCTCTCCACTCCCTCCCTGCCCCTGCCACATTGTATCTGTGCACTTGGCTTAAATACTTCAAGGAATTTTTATGGTTATTCTGTCTTCTTTCCCCCACCCTTTATTTGTTTGTGTGTTTATTTATTTATTAATTTTTAGCTCCCACAAATAAGTGAGAACATGTAGTATTTCTCTTGCTGTGCCTGACTTGTTTCACTTAATATAATTTTCTCTAAGTCCATCCATGTTGTTGCGAATAGTAGTATTTCATTCTTTTTTATAGCAGAGTAGTATACCATTGTGTAGATGGACCACAGTTTCCTTATCCACTCATCAGATGATGGACATTTCAGCTGGTTCCAGCTCTTGGCTATTGTATATAGAGCTGCAATAAACATTGGAGTACAGGTATCCCTTTGGCATGATGATTTCCATTCTTCTGGGTGTATTTCCAGCAGTGGGATCACTGGGTCATATGGTAGATCTATCTGTAATTGTTTGAGGAACCTCTATATCATTTTCCATAAAGGCTGCACCATTTTGCAGACCTACCAACAGTGGATAAGAGTTCCTTTTTCTCTGCAACCTCTCCAGCACTTATTGTTCTCAGTCTTTTGGATGTTAGTCATCCTAACTGGGGTGAGATGGTATCTCAGTGTGGTTTTGATTTGCATTTCCCAGATGCTGAGTGATATTGAGCACTTTTTCATGTGTCTATTGGCCATTTGTATACTTCCTTTGAGAAATGTCTGTTTGGCTCCATTTTTAATTGGGTTATTTGTTTTTTTGTTGTAAAGTTGTTTGAGTTTTTTATATATTCTGGATATTAATCCTGTGTCAGATATATATTTAGCAAATATTTTCTCCCACTCTGTTGTTTGTTTTTTTACTCTGTTGATTGTTTCTTTTGATGTGCAGAAGCTTTTTAGTTTGATGTAATCCCATTTGTTTATTTTACCTTTAGTTGCCAGCACTTTTTGGGTCCTATTCATGTATTCTGTACCCACCCTTATTTCCTGGAGTGTTTCCCCTATGTTTTCTTTAAGGAGTTTTATTGTTTCAGGGTGTCTATTTAATTCTTTAATCCATTTTGAGTTGATTTTGATATATGGTGAAAGATATGGGTCTAGTTTCATTCTCCTACATGATTATCCAGTTTTCCCAGCACCATTTGTTGAAAAGGCAGTCTCTTCCCCAGGATGTAGACTTGCTGCCTTTGTCAAAGATCAGATGGCTGTAGGCATATGGGTTAATTTCTGGGTTCTCTATTCTGTTCCATTGATCCATGTGTCTGTTTTTATGCCAGTACCATGCTGTTTTGGTTATTATAGCTTTGTAATATACTTTAAAGTCAGGTAATGTTATGCCTCCAGTTTTATGTTTTTTGCTCAGGATTGCTGTGGCTTTGCATGGTCTTTTGTTGTTCCATATTGATGTCTGGATAGCTTTTTCCATCTAGAGAAAAATGTCATTGGAATTTTGGTGGGGATTGCATTAAATTTGTATATCACTTTGGGTAGTATGGACATTTTCACAATGTTAATTCTTCCAATCCAAGAGCATGGGATATCTTTCCATCTTCTTGTGTCCTCTTTAATTTCTCCCAACAGTGGTTTGTAGTTCTCTTTGTAGAGATTTTTGACATCCTTGGTCAACTTTATTCCTAAATATTTTATTTTTTTTTGGTGGCTATTGTAAATGGGCAAGCTTTCTTGATTTCTCCTTCTGCATGTTCACTGGTGGAGTATAGAAATGCTACTGATTTTTGTGTGTTGATTTTGTATCCTGCAACTTTGCTGAAATCATTTATCAACTCTAAGAGTTTTTTTAAAATTTTTTTTTTATAGAAGCTTTAGGCTGTTCAATATATAGGATCATATCATCTGCAAAAATGGACAGCTTGATTTCATCCTTTCCAATCTGGATTCCCTTTATTTCCTTTTCTTCTCTGATTGCTCTGGCTAGTACTTCCAACACTATGTTGAATAGGAGTGGTTAGAGTGGACATCCTTGTCTAGTTCCTGTTTTTAAGGGATAAGCTTTCAGCTTTTCCCCATTCAGGATGATATTGGCAGTGGGCTTATTGTATATGGCTTTAATTATGTTGAGATACTTTCCGTCTATACCCAACTTGTCGAGAGTATTTATCATGAAAGGATGTTGAATTTTGTCAAATGCTTTTTCAGTGTCAATAGAGACAATCATGTGGTTTTTGTCTTTGCTTTTATTAACATGTTGTATCACATTTATTGATTTGCATATGTTGAACCAATCTTGCATCCCTGGGATGAATCCCACTTGATCATGGTGTATAATTTTGTGTATGTGTTGCTGTATTCTGTTAGTTAGTATTTTATTGAGGATTTTTGCATCTATATTCATCAAGGATATTGGCCTGTAGTTTTCTATTTTTGAGGATCTTTGTCTGGTTTTGGTATCTGGGTGATATTTGCCTCATAGAATGAGATTGGGAGAATGGCCTCTGTTTCAATCTTTTGGAACAGTTTGTAGAGAATTGGTGTCAATTCCTCTTTGAAGATTTGATAGAACTCTGCAGTGAACCCATCCAGTCCTGGGCTTTTCTTTGTTGGGAGCCTTCTGATAACAGCTTCAATCTCTTTCATTGTTATTGTTCTGTTCAGATTTTCTATATCTTCTTGGCTCAGTTTTGGTAATTTGTATGCATCTAGAAATTTATCCAATTCCCCCAGATTTTCAAATTTGTTGGCATATAAATGTTTATAGTAGTCTCTAATGATTCCTTGTATTTCTGAGGTGTCAGTTGTAATATCACCTTTTTTGTTTCTAATTTTTGTTATTTGGGTCTTCTCTCCTCTTAGTCTTGCTAAAGGCTCGTCAATTTTATTAATCTTTTCTAAGAATGAACTTTTTGTTTCATTGATCTTATGTGTTGTTTTTCATATTTCTATTTCATTTAGTTCTGCTCTGATCTTAATAATTTCTTTCTGTCTAGTAAATTTAGGTTTGGATTGCTCTTGTTTTTCTAGATGTTTAAGGTGAAGTGTTAGGTTATTTATTTGCCATCTTTCCATTCTTCTGAAGTAAGCGTTCAATGCAATAAATTTCCCCCTTAAAACTGCTTTTGCAGTTTCCCACAGGTTTTGGTATGAGGTGTCATTATTTCCATTAGCTTCAAGAAATTTTTTGATTTCCTGTTTAATTTCTTCTTGTATCCACATGTCATTAAGCAGAATGTTGTTTAATTTCCATGAGTTTGTATAGTTTTCAGAGTTTTGTTTATTCTTGATTTCTAATTTTAATCCATTGTGATCAGAAAAAATGCATGGAATTATTAAAATTGTTTTGAATTTGTTAAGACTTGCTTCGTGACCTAACATGTGGTCTATCCTGAAGAATGTTCTATGTGCTGATGAGAAGAATGAATATTCTGAGGTTGTTGGGTGGAATGTTCTGTAGATATCTGCCAAATCCAGTTGGTCTAAAGTATTGTTTTGATCTTGTGTTTCTCTGTTGGTTTTTTGCCTAGAAGATCTGTCCAATGATGAGGGTGGGGTGTTCAGGTCCCCCACTATTATGGTGTTAGTGTCTATTTCTTTCTTTAGATCTAATAGTGTTTGCTTTGTAAATCTGGCTGTTCTGACATTAGGTTCGTACATATTTATGATTGTTATGTTTTCTTGATAGATAGATCCTTTTATCATTATATATTGGCCATCTTTATCTCTTTTAATGGTTTTTGCTTTAAAGTCTATTTTATCTGATATACAATAGCTACTCCAGCTCGTTTTTCATTTCTACTTGCCTGATATATCTTTGTCCTTTCACTCTTAGTCTATGTGTGTCCTTACAGGTCAAGTGAGTCTCTTGGAGACAGCATATTGTTGGGTCCATCTTTCTAATCCAGTCAGTCAGTCTGTGTCTCTTGAATGGGGAACTTAGTCCCTTTACATTCAGAGTTATTATTGAAAGGTATTGGTTTATTGCTAGTATTATACTGATTTTTGTTTAGAAGTCTTAAGTATCTTTTGTTCCTTTCTTTCAAATTTTCTGTTTGTCTTGTGTATGTTGGTTTCTTGGGGTGATAAACTAGTTTTTCTCTCTTTTATTAGCATTTTTGTTTTCCTGGTAAGTACTGTTCTTTCTTGTGTATTCATGGTAGTGATGGTTGTTTTTGTGGTATCAAACCCAGTACTTCCTTGAGAATTTCTTGTAGGGCTGGTCATGTGGTAGTGAACTCCCGCAGTTTTTCTTTGTCTGAGAAATACACTATTTGTCCTTCATTTTGGAAGGATAGCCTTCTGGGTAAAGTATTCTTGGCTGGTAATTTTTGTGGTGACTTGCTGCTTCTCTTTTGCAGCTTTTAAGATTCTCTGTTTGTCTTTGATTTTTGTCAGTTTGATTGCCACATGTCTTGACGAGGACCTTTTCGGGTTGAATGTGTTTGGTGCTCTTTGGGCTTCCTGAATCTGGGGATGTGTGACTTTCCCTATACCTGCGAAGTTTTCTGCTATTATCTCATTGAGAATGTTTTCAATGCCATTTCCTTTTTCCTCCCCTTCTGGAATACCCATGATTAGGATATTTGAGCACTTAAGGTTGTCAGTTGTCTCTCTTAAATTCTCTTCAATTTTTTTTATTCTTTTTTCTTTTTTCTGGTCTGTCTGTGATAATTCAAACAGCCTGTCTTTGAGGTCAGGAATTCTCTCTTCTGCTTGTTCATGTCTGCTGGTTAAACTCTCTGTTGTATTTTTTATTTCATTCAATTAATCCTTCAGCTCCACAAGCTCAGCTACGTTCTTTTTCAAGGCATTGATTTCTTTGTACATTTCTTCTTTCAGATCCTGTATGTTTTTTCTCATTTCATTGTGTTGTTTCACTGAGTTTTCTTGAATCGCATCGCATTTAGTTCCCTTAGATTAGTTACTCTAAATTCCCTGTCTGTCATTTCAAAGACTTCCTGTTCTATATAGGATCTAGCACTTGTAAGTTATTAATTTCCTTTGGTGGTGATGTACTTTCTTGATTTTTCCTATTTCTGGTTTCTTTCCTTTGGTGTTTTGTCATTGTGGCTGGGGGTATCACAGTTCACTCGTTTCACCCTGATGTCTGGCTTGGAACCTGAAGGGTCTGCTGCTTCTGGCAACAGAAACTGGCCTGGACCAGAAGTCCCACCCCACCTGCCTTCACTGGCTGGTCTGGTGGCATGGGAGTTCAGAGTTTCTCAAGTCGCTCACAGAGACAGACTGCCTGGGCTGGAAGTCCCGCCCCACCTGCCCTCACTGGCTGGTCTGGTGGCATGGGAGTCCGGACCTTCTCAAGTTGCTCACAGAGACAGATGGCCTGGGCTGGAAGTCCTGCCCCACCTGCCCTCACTGGCTTGTCAGGCTCGGGGCTTGTGAGCCCCTGCCTCTCAGGTCACTCATCGACATGGGATGGCCTGGACCAAAATTCCCACCCTGTCAGCCTTCACCAGTTCATCTGGCTCACGACTTGGGAACCCCTGCCTCTCAGTTCGTTCATAGAGAAGGAACAGCCTGCCCTGGAAGTCCCACCCTGGTCCTGCCTGCCTTCTCTGGCCAGCAAGCTTGGGGTGTGTGGGCCCAAAAGCTCTAAAGTCTCTCTACAAAATGGGGAGCAACCTGAACTGGGGTCCCGCGGCGGGCGGCTCCTGTCTGTTCCAGCACAGATTTCAGGTCCTCTGTCACTACTCCTCAAAAGCTGCAAATTGGCTGCTCTGTGGGAGAGAGCGACACCTCCATCTTGACCCCTCCCCCCAGCCTCATTTGATATCTTTTATCTCTTTCCTTTTTTTGGCAGCTGGCCAGTACAGGGATCTGAACCTGTGACCTTGGTGTTATAACACCATGCTCTAGCCAACTGAGATAACAGGCCAGCCCCGCTGATTTCATTAAATATCGTGGCCTCAGCTTTCTTCTAACAATTGTTTCTGATAATTATAATCTATACAGAAAAACTGAAACTAATTATTGATGAGTTTGCTGTTCTGTTGCATGTGTTTGAGAGCTATTCAAAGAGCAGTTAGAAACTATGGAAAGATAAACTTATCATTCTTATGAATTTTTGCTATGTAGCTTTCAAAGAATGTTCTGGATTTATGCATTTGTACGGAGATTTTAGTTTTATTGAATTATTTTGGGAACTATAACAGTCTAATATTTTAATATCCCTGCTTATTTTTCTGTGATAAAAAATCATTTATGCTTGATAAAATTCTTTGCAGTTCTTAATGTTTATCCTTTTAATTTAAGCATATCAAACCCTTTCCTGCTTGCTTGAAATCTTACTAAAATTATCCTTATTTCTTTTGCAAGCTATTTAATATGGGCTATGGTGGGATGTTTGCTAAAGTAAATTGTGGAAAAATGTAAAGATTTATAGAATTGATATAAAGTTTAAAAGCATTCAAAGTAATATTATATATTGTTCATGTAAATACACACTATGCATACATATGTAATTTTAATATAAAAATGCTTATATAAATTAACACCCAATACAGATCAATCCATGGAGAATGACAAAAGTATAATGTGAAGATTTTCAATGCAGTTATTTCAGAATCAGACATGTCTAGCAGACAAAAGTTAGAAAGGATATAGAGAAGGGCCAGCCCCGTGGCGCACTCGGGAGAGTGCGGCACTTGGGAGCGCAGGGGCCCTCCCGCTGCGGGTTCAGATCCTATATAGGGATGGCCGGTGTGCTCACTGGCTGAGCGCAGTGTGGGCGACACCAAACCAAGGGTTGCAATCCCCTTACTGGTCACAAAAAGACAAAAAAAAAAAAAAATAAGAAAGAAAGGATATAGAGAAATAGAATACAACCAACGAATTTGTTTTGACATGTGCATAACTTTGTATTCTTTGAATGAGGTAGATTTTATCACTTTCTGTTTAGATCTAACATGTTCTTCGGGTCTCCAGACCTAGAATGACAAAAATTACTTCGCTGATGTTGTTATAAGTACTCCTCAAACGCGTATTGAGCACGTTTGATGTATAGTTTAGTGAACTAGAGAGGCTATAAAATATATGCTGTCAGCCAGAAGCCCCCCAGTTCCCCAGCCAGGGTAGGGAGAGCCGAGGGCCTCCACCATGCTCCCCCGACAGTGGGCATCCTGCCTAGCAATGACCCAGCCAGAAGCACACCAGGCTCCCAAACCAGAATGGGGGAAGGGCCACGGGCCTCGCCAGGCCAGGGAAGAAGCCAGCCATGGGCCAGCCCCTCACCCCATCCTCCATCTCTCCTTCCCCATCCCCTCCTCCACCACTCTTTCCCCCCTCCCTCCCCCAAATGCTCTGCAACAACATTTTAGAATGTAAAACAAAATGATAAATAAATAATAATAATAATAATAAAGATATATACTTTGTCAGTACATGTGATCAAAATGCAATCTGTAACAGATATGCTACTTCATCCTGGTCCCGGGATATCCTCTTTTAGAAAACACACCTACTATATCCAGGACTTACTTTCAAGAGAAAGCATGAAGGACCTTGCCTTGATTGACACAGCTTTCCAGAACACAGAATGCTGTCAGTCTGCCTATGTATCTCACACAGTTGCAGCTCCCAGCATGGTCTGGGCCCACCCCCAGAAATGCCAGACCCTCTCTTTCTACCACTCAGGTCAGCCTGGACTTGCCTATCTGAGCTTAAGTATGTGCAGAGTCCTGTCTAAGCTG
This sequence comes from Cynocephalus volans, assembly GCF_027409185.1. NCBI lineage: Eukaryota > Metazoa > Chordata > Mammalia > Dermoptera > Cynocephalidae > Cynocephalus > Cynocephalus volans. Next base: position 90,587,872 of record NC_084473.1, on the reverse strand, counting down.
GACACCTGTTTTCCACTCCTCTTTTACAAGTGGGTAACATCCCTGGGGCACCACTCTCAGTGTGGGAAATAGAAGCATGATGCCATGTGAATGGACACACCAGCTCCTTAGCCCACTTCCACCTCCCCTTTATCCTGGAGGACTTCCGTCTGCCATTTTGGGTCTGAATTTCCAGAAGAGTGTCACGCCAGAATCTCACAAGACTCACATTTGATGATGTAGCTGTGTTAGCCTTTCCTAACTGTCCTCTGATCTGAACACAGCCCATCCCTGCCTGTGAGAGCTGGGGGGGCTCTCCACCTCTTCCAAGAGTCCAACTAGCATCCTCTCTTTTGCTCTTCCCAGAGTAGCTGGGCCTTATTTTTCAGTCTTAAGATCTTAGAACCAAAAAGAGAGACAATCGAACCAAGTGTGTTTCAATGTCAATAGCTAAAAACTCAAACAAAAGGTCTTGAGTTGTACCCAATGCATCCACGATTCTGCCACAGGATGCATCTTCCTCAGACATTTCAGGGCCCAGCATTGCTCATAAAGGTCCCCAGGCCCAGAAAGTCTGAGTCAGCAGGCAGAGCCCAGAGAAAGTAGAGATGCCCTCAACCCAGCCTCTGCATGATATAGTAATAACTTTTTGATATCTCCATACTGCCCTTCTCCTTTCTGTGGTGTGCTGCACTCAGTCCTGAGCCTCGGCGAGACCAGTCACATCCTTTTGACTCAAATCCCCATCAATAGCCTCTTTTGCCTTAGAGACAGAGAAACCATCAGAACTGAAATTAGGAATAACTTTCACCATCATTCCTCCTTCTCACCCCACCCCACATACGGACAGCCCATTGTCCAAAGTCACTGATAGAGCCCTGGGCACCAGGAACAGAGAAACCCAATTGGTGCTAATTGGGAAAAGCAAAGAGCCCCACTCATCCCAGGCCAAAGACAAGTCAACAATGACAAACACCTCAACTGTGCGTGAAATGTGGGACGCATGGCCTTGGACTTTGTGAGCTCATAATTCTTCCTGACAGCAGGGAGAATGGTCCCTTCTCTTCTCATGGTCCAGACTCCTCTTCCATGTGCTGGGAAGGAAGGGGAGCAGGCAGTACATGGCTGTGGAGATATTTAGACTGTTTAGATGATTGTTCGCTGCTAGATTTCCCATGACTTCATGTCCAATCTGCACAAGTCCAGTTAAGTCATCCTCCAATACTACCCCATCTCCTTCCAAGTCTCAGAGCTGCCTTTCCTAGATGCTCCTCCAGCCTTTTCTATCTCTCTCTCTCTCTCTTTTCCTACAACTGTGCTCTTCTTTCAGCTCACCATCAGCATCCTGAGGACTTGACATCCAGATGAGGTTCGTATGGGCCAAGGTATTGCTTTGAGCTCTCCTGGGCCAAGGTACTGCTTTGAGCTTGTCCTGGCCTCTGAAGTCACCTATTTGACTCTTGTGGTACACCTGCTCCTGGCCCTGTGTTCATGGTGCAGTTGAGACTGGGGAAGTTGAGGGAGATCCCAATTGAATGGAGACTTTTTTTTTTTTTACAGGAGTGTGGTTACCCTTGGTCTTCTGATTGCTCCTTGGAGGTCTAAGCATCATAAGGTGAGATCTCTCTTTTCCCGGTGGGCATCATGTCTCTCTCTGTGTGCTGCGCAGCTCTTTTTCTTGCCTCTGCAGCTGCTCCTGGAACATTCAAGATGTTCTTTGCATTTTTTCCATTTCTGCCACTATGGCAACCATTTGACCAGGTCTTTCTGTTTGGGCCTCCAAGATTCTGAGGCAGGCTGCTGCCTCTCCAGCATCTCCTGGTAGAAGACATAGCAGCTGAATCCGTCTTTTCTACAGCACTTTGTGGGCACCACCATGGCTGTCCTGGAGGGGAACCCATGGTAGCAGGTCATGCAGTAGAAGCCATGCTTGCCAGTGACCTGCCACTCTGGGGTTGCCAAGAGGGGCCTCTGTTTCCCCTCCTGTACCTGGACCCTGGGCTCAGGTGTGTGGGTATCAAGCTCTTTCTTAAAGGGCTTGAGAGGGCTGACCAGGGACCTTGTGTGGGTTGTAGTGGGAGGAGGACCAATGCTCTTGCTTGAAAGCCAGCTTCAAAGATTTGCTTGTTTTCAATAAGCAAAACCTCAGTGTCTGTTTCCCATTCAAGTGCTATCTCCTTTAGGGTGCTGACTTTTAGGAAGTGCATCTCTGATCTATTGTTCCACCTGCTTCTTTGGGGCCAGGTAAGAAGAAGGTGGCTCTCAGGTGGGAGGTACTGGATCCTAGCGGGAAGATTGCCCGGCAATCTGCTGACATTGTTGTTTAGGCTTCTTCTTTTATAGGATCCAGGCCCAGCCAAGATTTCTACTCTTGTGAAGGCCTCTGGGAAGCAAGGATTCCCATGTGCTTTCTGGGCCCCTGTGTTGCTATCTAGAAATTAGGGGCTTTGTTCTCTTTGACTCCCACACCCTCTTCTAGCCAGGCATTCTGTCATTCTATGAAACATGATCAGAGTCTTTCCCCCTGCCTAGTAGCTCAGCATCTCCTACCTTGAAATATTGGAGCCTGGGTAGAAGGTTGGCCAACAAGGATCAAATTCCCTTTCCCAGTCTGCAGTATCTTGTAGGACTCATCCCGCTCCTATCTCACAACCAAAGGTTGGTTACTTGGAGAGAACCAGTGTTAATACCTTGCATTTGTATATCTGGGGGAAGTTTTAAGACTTTAAAACTTTTGTATTACAGTATGTTTTGGTGGAAAGATGAATTTGAATGTTTTTCTGGAACATGGGAACCATGTTCAATGAATCTGGATACTATAAATTTTCTTCTATGGAAGCATATGAAGTTTTCTTAGTAAGTTTTTCATGTAGAATAAAGGGAATATCTACCTTTTTCTGGACAGCCATTTCTCCCCATAGGAATTGCACTTAAAGAGCAGGAAGGAATCTCGTCATTTTTTACAGCTGCCCACGATGCCCGGATTCAGTGCGCTCTTCCTCTTTACGGTGCAGGCGTGTCCACACCGGAACCTGAGACGCACAGAACTGCTTTTCTGGAAGTGTGTTCTCTTATCGACTATGTCTTTAATAAAGATCATCCTCTTCAGATAAGGCGAATATGTGATTTTATCTAAAAGCTTTGGTGCCAGAGGACAAGTTCAGGGCAAACACTCAAGCGTGCGTACTGCATAAGTGACACGTGCGGGTGTGGCGTGTGTGTGTGGCGCGTGCGTGTGTGGCGCGTGCGGGTGTGTGGCGTGTGCATTTGTGGCGTGTGTGTGGCGTGTGTGGCGTGTGTGTGTGTGGCGTGTGTGTGTGGGGGGTGTGCGGGTGTGACGTGTGGCGCGTGTGTGTGTGGCGTGTGCGTGTGTGTGGCGTGTGCATTTGTGGCGTGTGTGTGGCGTGTGTGGCGTGTGTGTGTGGCGCGTGTGTGTGTGGGGTGTGCGGGTGTGGCGTGTGGCGCGTGTGTGTGTGGCCTGTGCGTGTGTGTGGCGTGTGCGGGTGTGTGGCGTGTGCGGGTGTGGCGTGTGCGGGTGTGGCGTGTGTGTGTGTGTGTGTGTGTGTGTGTGTGTGTGTGTGTGGCGTGTGTTTATGCTGCTGGACTGCAGCGCCTGCTGTGACAGATCCTTGCTACTGCACATCCTCTGGGGCTCTGCACACTAATGTCACCTCACTCCCAGGAGCTCCTTGTTTATGGTCTTATGTATAAAACTACTCAAACACGGGATGAGTACAGTTTCCACACAGAAGGCAGCAATAAAGATGATTGTAATGTCCCCACTGACACCTGATTCCCTCTCCAGAAGGTATCCACAATTCCAAAGCTTTATCCTTATATATATGGATATGTGTTATATATATACACATACACAAATACATGTGCACACTGCACACACATATACACACATGTACACACACATCTCCTCAGGAAGATCTTTTGCTTTTCATTTTCTTTTTACATAAGTTATTTCATGTCCTGCCATTTGTGTTTTTACTTTTCTTTAACTTTGAACTCCTGCTGATTCCCAGTTCCCTGATGTCCCGAGTGTCCACAGCTCCATGGTTTTGAGGAAACAGTGAGGACCAACAGGGCCATTGCAGGGCTCCCAGCCACTGCCCCCAGCCTCCCCTCCCCTCCTATTTCTTATGTCTCTCCAGGTGTGGTCTCAGGTAGCTGGATGACACAGAGCAGCTCTCTTCCTGCCTCCGGGTGACACTTTCTCCTTTACCCACTGGCTTCAAATTCTCCATGAACCATCACCCTTTGGAGGGCCCCAGGACTGAGGATAGAGGAAACCGCTCAGTGCATGCGGTTCTCCAGCCCATTTGTGCTGCAGAACCAGGGGCGAGGCCTGGGACAGTCAGGCCAGGGTGGCGTGGTCATTCCTGCTGGCGTCCCTTGTCCTCCGGACCTCGGACATCCGTTCTTCTCCAGTCCCCTCCTGTCTTTTCCCGATACCCCAACTCCTCTTATTGAACACCAGCCTCTTCTTCTGAGACACAGTTCAGACCACTTAACCCTCCCCTCACTGTCTCGTCCCAGATCTTCTTCTTTCGACCCCTTTCACTCGTCCAAAGCTGTGTACAATAAAAATATACTCTGAAAGTCCACAACAGTGGTGATATCCTCTCCTGAGCTATCTTTGAAGCTGCCATTGAGCATTGCATGAGACTGCAGGTCTGAGTAACTGAGAAGTGTGTGTGCCTGTGGCCAGCAGATCTTAAGACTCAAGGGAAGATTCACATATTCACCTTCCGTCTTTCCTTCCTTCCTCCCGTCCTTCCCACCCTCCTTCCCTCCCTCCCTTTCTCTTTCTCTCCTTACTTTCATTTGTTAGTTTGGGGTGGAAACACTGTTGAGTGGCTTAGACATTCTAGAGACCATGCTGTGCAGTCTGCCTCAACAAACCTCTTCCTGAGCATATTCCATATTTTTCTTCCTTCCATCTGATTCTCTCCTCCTAGTGAGACCACACCGTCCGCCCAGCTCCCATCCTAGGGGAAAGATGTCCCCCTTCACTGTACTAGAAGAGTTGGGGGTCAGTCTTTCCTCTTGAATTGATGCTTCGTCCTGCCAGAGAGAACCTGCGCCTGGGAGGAAGGCTAGAGTGATGTTCTGTCACTTCTCTTGCCTCCAGGTAATATCTCCACCTCTCTTCGAGTGGGGGTTCTGGTTTCTCTAATTTGCTGTAAAATGATAGCAAGGGTCAGTCTCCCACAGGAGTCCTTAGAACTGTAACCAATTGGGCTCTGGGCAATCATTAGCTTCCAGGAACCCTTCTATGAATACATCATCACTGACATAGCTCAGATCCTTGGGCTCGGTTTAAACTAAAACATGGCAACAAGATAAAAAAGCGTGAGAGAGGAAGGAGGAAAATGGATAGAGATGGGCCCGTGCCTTCCATATGGAAGAGAGACACACACACAACGAATAATTCCAGTTAGGCAAACATTTCGTGGAAGGAGCCAGATATTAAACAGTTCAGGCTCTATGGGCCACATATGGTCTCTGCAGCAACTACTCCATGGTAGGCCATGAGCAGCATCAAAACTATGCAATGAGCACGACGATGTTCCAATAAAATTTTATTTACAGATATAGTTGGGGTGTAGCCAGGGTTTGCCAAACCCTGCTGTTTCTTTTAACTCATTCTCTGTTCTATCAGGAACTCTTTTTTAGTGAAATATGCGGAATGAATTAGGGACTTGGGAGCTTCCGTGTAAACACCAGACATTCACCTTGTAAAGCCAGCAGCATCACACTGGCCCTGAAACCTGGAGTCTGATGAAAGGTTTCACTTAGTTCATGGCACACTGCAGGTTTTGAACTTTTTGACAGTGACCCATCAGGACTTTCCAGCAGTAGCTGAGTGAATAATCTATGAATGCACTGGGCCAGGCTTCTGCATGACTTATCCTCTCGGGAAATTTTTTGGTCAATGAGTGCTTTGCGTTCTCAGTGTCTCACATAATGTTTGGCAGGTAGAGGCTGCTAAAAGGCTGTTGGTTGAGAAAAGATACTGAACCGGAGCACGCGGCAGTGATCATTTCCAACTGAGTCAGGGTGGGGATGGTCACACTACCCCTGGGACCACCAGAGTAGGAGTGGAAAGCTGGGAGGAGGGGTGGGTGTGAGCCTGGCTTAGGAAACAGAAAGCATATCCTAGTTCTTTCAGCAGTGTGTGTTCCACAGTCTGATTTACTGGTGGTGCAAAGCCACCCTCATTGTGGGTATTTTTTCATACCCGTTTTCCTGACCCTCTTCCTAGACTCCCAAGTGTTTGTACCTACTCTCCTGTTGACTTGTAGGCAGACTGAACAATGAGGAAGGGACAGCAAGCATACTGTGGGGAAGCAGCCCTGAGCACCAGCCACCTTCCACCGCATGTCATCCCAGACCCTGCCTGTGTGGGCTCTGCATTAGTCACAGGTTCTCCAGAGACAAAACCAATGAGATGTGAATACATATGGATTTATTTTAAGGAATTGGCTCATGAAATTGTAGGGCTGGCAAGGCCAAAATCTGAAGGACCGGCTGCCAGGCTGGAGGCCCAGGGAAGCGGTGATGTTGCATCTCAAGTCTGAAGGCAGTCTGCTGGCAGAACTCCCTCTTCCTGCGGGTACTGCAGACTTTTGCTCTTAAGACTTTCAACTGATTGAACAAAACCCACCACATTATGGAGGGTAATCTGCTTTACTCAATATCTACTAACTTAAATGTTTGTTAGTTTTCTGTTGCTGGTAACATAATAGCTGAAACTGGGTAATTTACAAAAAAAATATCATTTGTTTCTTACAGTTTTGGAGGCTGGGAAATGCAAGGTTCAGAGAACACAGCTGGTATGTGCCTTCTTGGTGGGAACTGTCTACGGAGTCCCATGATGACAGAGGGTGTCACATAATGGGGGCTAAGGGAGAGCTCATTTCATGTGTTCTCTTTATAAACCCACCAGTCCACACCCATGATAACCCATTCATGCATTAAGTCATTAATGGATTTGAAGGAAGTGCTTTTTACAAGGGTATAGGGAAAATACAGCCAAAAAGTCAAGTTAAGAAACAAGGGGAACAGAGTCAAACAGGATATCTGTGGTTATGCACCTGGGCCCCGGCCCGAGGCAAAGGGCGGATAGTTCCCAGAAATAGACAAGTCAGTTAAAGTTTCAAGAGTGCCCCTCAGCTGTTTCAAGGACTCCCACTTGACCGAAGTTCACCCCTGGCTTGATTTAAACTAACCAATTACCTTGCTTCTCGCTTCTGTACCCGCGCTTTTTGCTATAAAAAGGACCCAGGAGCTCTACTCGGCGCGCCAGTCTTTCGAAAGACTGAGTCGCCCGGGTACCTGTGTGTTCAATAAACCTCTTGTTTTTGCATCCGAAGCCGTGGTCTCGCTGTTCCTTGGGAGGGTCTCCCTGAACTGACTGACTACCCACTGCGGGAGTCTTTCATTTGGGGGCTCGTCCGGGATCGGAGACCCCCACCCAGGGACCACCGACCCACCAACGGGAGGTAAGCTGGCCAGCAGTCGTTCTGTGTCTCGTTTCTGTGTCTCGTCTCTGTGTCTGACTCAGTGATTTCGACTGTCTTTTCTGAGCGCGCGCATTTTGGTTTCAGTTTGTTCCGGGTTAGTCGCTCTGGGAGCGAAGTGCGGGTAGCGAACAGACGTGTTCGGGGGCTCGCCACCCGGCAATCCTGGGAGACGTCCCAGGATCAGGGGAGGACCAGGGACGCCTGGTGGACCCCTTGGCAGAGGATTATTGTGTTTTGGTCTCACCGCGTCTCGGGAGGCGCGCTCTGCCATCGGACTCTTTCTTCTATTTCTACGGCACTCGGTCTCGTCGCCGTTTCTGGTTTCTTTTTGTCTTAGTTGTGATAGGTCTTTGCGTCGTCGTTCCCCTATTGGAAATTTTCGAGATGGGGCAAAGTGCCCTTACGCCCCTCTCCCTTACTCTAGATCATTGGAAAGATGTCAAAGCCAGGGCTCACAATCTGTCCATGGAGATCAAAAAAGGAAAATGGCAGACTTTCTGTTCGTCTGAGTGGCCCACATTCGGCGTAGGTTGGCCGCCAGAGGGAACCTTTGATCTTACTGTCATTTTTGCAGTTAAAAAGATTGTTTTTCAGGAGACCGGAGGACACCCGGACCAGGTTGCCTATGTCGTGGTATGGCAAGACCTCGCCCAGAATCCCCCTCCCTGGGTGCCACCCTCCAGCAAAGTCGCTGTTGTTTCGGGATCAGAAAATACTCAAAGGCCACCTACAAGGAAGCCTTCCGCCCCTCCCCAACCCCCCGTCCTCCCGACACCAGACGACTCGCTCCTTCTCTCTGAGCCCCCGCCCTACCCGGCGGCCCTGCCGCCTCCTCTGGCCCCTCAGGCGATCGGACCGGTGCCGGGCCAGGCGCCCGATAGTTCCGATCCTGAGGGACCAGCCGCTAGGACCAGGAGTCGCCGTGCCCGCAGTCCGGCAGACGACTCAGGTCCTGACTCCACTGTGATTTTACCCCTCCGAGCCATAGGACCCCCAGCCGAGCCCAACGGCCTAGTTCCTCTACAATATTGGCCTTTTTCCTCAGCAGATCTTTATAATTGGAAATCTAACCATCCTTCTTTTTCTGAAAAACCAGCAGGACTCACGGGACTTCTTGAGTCCCTTATGTTCTCTCACCAGCCCACTTGGGACGATTGCCAACAGCTACTCCAGATCCTCTTCACCACTGAAGAGCGAGAAAGGATTCTTCTGGAGGCCCGCAAGAACGTTCTCGGGGACAACGGGGCCCCTACACAACTCGAGAACCTCATTAATGAGGCCTTCCCCCTCAATCGACCTCAATGGGATTACAACACGGCCGAAGGTAGGGAGCGTCTTCTGGTCTACCGCCGGACTCTAGTGGCAGGTCTCAAAGGGGCAGCCCGGCGCCCCACCAATTTGGCTAAGGTAAGAGAGGTCTTGCAGGGACCGGTAGAACCCCCCTCGGTTTTCTTGGAACGCCTGATGGAGGCATATAGGAGATACACTCCGTTTGACCCCTCTTCTGAGGGACAGCAGGCGGCAGTTGCAATGGCCTTCATCGGACAGGCAGCCCCAGATATCAAGAAAAAGTTGCAGAGGCTAGAGGGGCTCCAAGACTTTTCCTTACAAGACTTAGTAAAGGAGGCAGAAAAGGTGTACCACAAGAGAGAAACAGAAGAAGAAAGACAGGAAAGAGAAAAAAAAGAGACAGAAGAGAGAGAGAGACGGCGTGATAAACGCCAAGAAAAAAATTTAACTAGGATTTTGGCCACAGTAGTAAGTGATAAAGGGTTTACAGATAAGCAGAAAGGGACCCTGAGCAACCGGGCAAGACCGACACCTAGGGACAAAAGGCCTCCTCTCGACAGGGACCAGTGCGCCTACTGCAAAGAGAAAGGCCACTGGGCAAGGGAATGCCCCCGAAAAAAGAAAAACGACAAAAAAGCTAGGGTTCTATCCCTAGACGACTAGGGGAGTCAAGGTTCGGACCCCCTCCCCGAACCTAGGGTAACATTGACAGTGGAGGGGACCCCCATCGAGTTTCTGGTCGATACCGGGGCTGAACATTCGGTGTTGACCCAACCCATGGGGAAGGTAGGGTCCAGGCGGACAGTCGTAGTAGGAGCAACCGGCAGCAAAGTCTACCCCTGGACCACACAAAGACTTTTAAAGGTTGGACATAAACAAGTGACCCATTCCTTTTTGGTCATACCTGAGTGCCCTGCTCCTCTGTTGGGCCGGGACATTCTGACCAAACTAAAGGCCCAAATCCAGTTTTCTACAGAGGGCCCACAAGTAACATGGGGAGATCACTCTACCATGTGCTTGGTCCTAAACCTAGAAGAAGAATACCGGCTGTATGAAAAGCCGGCCTCTCCCTCCATCGACCCATCCTGGCTCCAACTTTTTCCCACCGTATGGGCAGAAAAGACAGGTATGGGACTGGCCAATAACGTCCCACCAGTAGTAGTAGAGCTGAAATCGGGTGCCTCACCGGTGGCCGTCCGACAGTATCCAATGACTAAAGAAGCCCGGGAAGGCATCAGACCCCACATCCAAAGGTTCTTAGACCTAGGGGTCTTAGTGCCCTGCCAGTCGCCCTGGAACACCCCTCTGCTACCAGTAAAAAAGCCAGGGACCAATGACTATCGGCCAGTCCAAGACTTGAGAGAAATTAACAAAAGGGTGCAAGACATTCATCCCTCAGTCCCAAACCCATACAGCCTCCTGAGTTCCCTTCCGCCTAGTCACACTTGGTACTCAGTCTTGGATCTCAAGGATGCCTTTTTTTGCCTCAAACTACACCCCAACAGCCAGCCACTGTTCGCGTTCGAGTGGAGAGACCCAGAAAAAGGTAACACTGGTCAGCTGACCTGGACACGGCTGCCACAGGGGTTCAAGAACTCACCCACTCTCTTCGACGAGGCCCTCCACCGGGATTTAACTCCTTTTAGGGCTCTCAACCCCCAGGTCATATTACTCCAATATGTGGACGACCTCCTAGTGGCAGCTCCCACATATGAAGGCTGCAAAAGAGGGACACAGAAGCTCTTGCAGGAACTGACCTCGAAAGTATTGTGCGGCAGCCCCCCAATCGGTGGATGACCAATGCCAGAATGACTCATTACCAGAGTTTGCTGCTAAACGAAAGGATATCTTTCGCGCCCCCTGCTGTCCTGAACCCAGCTACCCTACTACCAGTCGAGTCAGAATCCACCCCAGTACACCAATGCTCAGAAATCCTTGCTGAAGAAGCTGGGACTCGACGGGACCTGAAGGACCAGCCATTGCCCGGAGTGCCTGCCTGGTATACAGACGGTAGCAGCTTCATTGTGGAAGGTAAGCGGAGAGCAGGGGCCGCCATCGTAGATGGCAAACGGACGGTATGGGCAAGCAGCCTGCCAGAAGGGACATCAGCCCAGAAGGCCGAGCTAATCGCCTTGACGCAGGCATTACGCCTAGCCGAAGGAAAAAACATCAACATCTACACGGACAGCAGGTATGCTTTTGCCACTGCTCACATTCATGGGGCAATATATAAACAGAGGGGACTGCTCACTTCGGCTGGAAAAGACATTAAAAACAAAGAAGAAATTCTGGCTCTGCTAGAGGCCATTCACCTCCCTAAGCAGGTCGCCATTATCCACTGCCCGGGCCACCAGAGAGGAAATAACCCTGTGGCGGCCGGGAACCGGAGGGCCGACGAGGCTGCAAAACAAGCCGCCCTGTCGGTCAGGGTGCTAGCAGAAACTATAAAGCTTCAAGAGCCAATCGAGCCTGCTCAAGCTAGGACCAAGCCAAGAGAGCTCACTCCTGACCAGGGAAAAGAATTCATTTAGCGGTTACATCAGCTAACACACTTAGGACCAGAAAAGCTCCTTCAACTAACGAGCCGCACCAGCCTCTCCATCCCGAATCTCCGGTCCACCGTTCAAGAAGTCGCCAATCGGTGTCCGGCTTGTGCCATGACTAATGCGACTACCACCTACCGAGAGACCGGAAAAAGACAACGGGGAGATCGACCCGGCGTATACTGGGAAGTAGACTTTACAGAGGTAAAGCCTGGCCGGTATGGGAACAGGTATCTGCTAGTATTTGTAGATACTTTCTCTGGATGGGTAGAAGCTTTTCCTACCAAAACGGAAACGGCCCTGACTGTATGTAAAAAGATACTAGAAGAAATCCTGCCCCGTTTCGGGATCCCCAAGGTGATCGGGTCAGATAATGGCCCAGCCTTTGTTGCTCAGGTAAGCCAGGGACTGGCCACACAACTGGGGATAAATTGGAAGTTACATTGTGCGTATAGGCCCCAGAGCTCAGGTCAAGTAGAGAGAATGAATAGAACCATCAAAGAGACCTTAACTAAATTGGCCTTAGAGACCGGTGGAAAAGACTGGGTGGCCCTCCTTCCCTTAGCGCTGTTCAGAGCCAGGAATACCCCTGGCCAGTACGGTCTAACTCCCTATGAAATCCTCTACGGGGGACCCCCCCCCATACTTGAGTTGGGAGAAACACTGGGTCCCGATGATAACTTTCTTCCTGTCTTATTTACTCACTTAAAGGCTTTAGAAGTTGTAAAAACCCAGATCTGGGACCAGATCAAGGAGGTATACGAGCCAGGTGCCGTGGCCATCCCTCATCCGTTCCAGGTCGGAGACCAAGTGCTGGTCAGACGCCATCGACCCAGCAACCTTGAGCCTCGGTGGAAAGGCCCGTATCTGGTATTGCTGACCACCCCGACCGCAGTAAAAGTTGATGGCATCGCTGCCTGGGTCCATGCTTCCCATCTCAAGCCTGCACCACCCCCGGCACCAAACGAGACCTGGGAGCTGGAAAGGACTGATCATCCTCTTAAGCTGCGCATTCGGCGGCGGCGGAGCAAGCCTACCAAGTAATAACCCTAACCAGCCCAACACCCTCACCTGGCAGGTACTGTCCCAAACTGGAAAGGTTGTCTGGTTCAAGACAGAAGTCCACCCCCTTTGGACTTGGTGGCCCTCCCTTACCCCTGATATATGTGCCCTGGCGGCGGGTCTCGAGGCTTGGGATATTCCAGAAATTGATGCACCGGCCTCTAAAAGAGTCAGGCCTCCTGACTCAAACTATGAAAATGCTTATAACCAGATCAAATAACTCCCCTTGGTTGACCACCCTACTGTCAACCATCGCCGGGCCCCTATTACTCCTCCTTCTGTTGTTCACCCTTGGGCCCTACGTCATCAATAGACTAGTCCAATTCATCAATGATAGGGTAAGTGCAGTTAAGATTCTGGTCCTTAGGCAAAAATACCAAACCTTAAATGGCGAAGATAACTTTTAATTCCGCTCTAAGATTAGAGCGATCCACAAGAGAAATGGGGGAATGAAGGAAGTGCTTTTTACAAGGGTATAGGGAAAATACAGCCAAAAAGTCAAGTTAAGAAACAAGGGGAACAGAGTCAAACAGGATATCTGTGGTTATGCACCTGGGCCCCGGCCCGAGGCAAAGGGCGGATAGTTCCCAGAAATAGACAAGTCAGTTAAAGTTTCAAGAGTGCCCCTCAGCTGTTTCAAGGACTCCCACTTGACCGAAGTTCACCCCTGGCTTGATTTAAACTAACCAATTACCTTGCTTCTCGCTTCTGTACCCGCGCTTTTTGCTATAAAAAGGACCCAGGAGCTCTACTCGGCGCGCCAGTCTTTCGAAAGACTGAGTCGCCCGGGTACCTGTGTGTTCAATAAACCTCTTGTTTTTGCATCCGAAGCCGTGGTCTCGCTGTTCCTTGGGAGGGTCTCCCTGAACTGACTGACTACCCACTGCGGGAGTCTTTCAGATTAATCTATTCAAGAGGGCAGGGCCCTCAGAATCCAATCACCTCCTAAAGGCCCCACATTTCAATATTGTCACACTGGGAATCAAACTCCCACACAAGCTTTGAAAGGAGCAAATATTCAGACCATAGCAAAATGTTAATCACATCTAAAAAATGCCTTCACAACAACATCTGGACTGGTGTTTGACCAAAGGTCTAGTGGGCACCATAGCCTAACCGGGTTGTCATGTAGAATTAACCATCACAGGCTCCAAACCAGCAGGTAACACTGATTGTTGCTTTTGTTTCTTCTCTCGTCTTCTGACAGCTGGACTTATTTCCACTCATTAGGATGCGTGATCTTGACCTAACAACCTGAAGTCAACCTACTGCTGAATGCTTAGCTGCTGGGATAGAGAATTTCTTCAAAAATCTTGTCATAAAAATCTCTCCTTCAGAGAGTGGGAGTGAAGAAGAGTAAGAATGCAGTTTTGGGAGAGTGCACAGAGAGGGGAGCTTTTATTTCTCTCCAGACATGTCTTAGCCTTCTGTTAGCTGGACAAATTCGCTATGCTAGTCAGGACCAAGCCAGACTTCTAACAAAGGGTCCACAGAAGTGTAGGAAATCAGTGGGAAAAGCTTTAAGGGTGTAATCTAGATGAGCACCCTTGTTTTTGCTGACCGAGGTTTTAAGGGAAGAAAGACTGACACTGAGCCCTGGACACAGAGAGGAGCCGCAGCGACTGGCCTTCCCCGTGCTTCCCTCTCAGGTGCCTCCTGCGGCTCCTCTTTGAGCAGAGAGTGCCCGGCTGTACCTCATGGGAACCATTTCCACTACCAGCGTCTTACTGCCAGCCCGTCCAACTCCCCAAACACCCAGCCTGTGTGAATAACTTATCCTGGAAGCGAGAAGTGGGAAAAGGAATCAGCTGCGTCCTTCTTTCTTCATTCCCCCAAACTCAGGATAAAGTTATCATTCCAGTGTCCTGCTAGAAACCAAAGATGATTTACTATTTATTATTTACACAAGGACCCTTGTGACTGGAGAGTCACCCACCGGTGTGTGTAGCTGGGGCCCCAGCCTGCGGATGTTGCGCAGAGTCCGTGGTCCAACATTCGCCAGCATGTGACCCTGGGGAGTGCCCAAGCTAGTGCTGTGGAGCTGAGGGGACATGTGGCCTGGAGCCCTGACTCCAGGTACTCCAACCACTTCTCTGTGTGGCTCATTCTGTTAGTTTTGTGGACCTGGAACCCTGCCATTTAGCATGGCCTCTATCACCTGTGTGTGGGTCAGTCCAAGCACGTGATAAATTGACCCCTCCAGTTTCTATTAAGTAATGAGAAAGAATTGAAGTTAGCTATTGTCAGGAATTCAGGAGACTCCAAAAGACTTGACAAGAATGCTCATAGCAGCTAAACTGAGGAAATCAGAGTCTTTTTTAACAACCTGCTCTGGCATGGGAACAAATCCATTCCTGAGAGAGCTCACTCACTCTCCAGGGAGCATTGATCTGTTCATGAGGGATCTGTCCCCATGACCCCAACACCTCCCAACAGTACCACATTGGGAATCAGATGTCAACATGAATTTTAGAGGTAACAAACATCCAAACTATAGCATATAAATACTATAAATCTTTTAAATCAATGAATGTGGATCTTTAGATGATGTAATTACCAGCAAAATACAACTTTAAAAAAGCCCAGACAGGACTGAGCAGACAGACGTCGCCACCACCGGACTCCATTCCCAGCCCAGCCCAATGCGTGCCGACCAGAGAGGCACACCGCCGGAGAGGCCCAAGATCCACAAAGACCACATATCCCGTGGTGCCAGTGTGCGACCGAGCAGACAGACCTCACCACCGCCGGACTCCATCCCCAGCCCAGCCGAGTGCACGCCGACCAGAGAGGTGCCTCCCTGGAGAGACCCAAGACACGAAGTGACCATGCACCTGAGGCGCCAGTGGGTGACCGAGCAGACACAAAGGCAGCTGTGCCAAATTGGCAGCCCCAGCAGCATCCTAGCCAGACAATAGTGTCAAACCAATGGACTGTGGAATCCCTTGGCACAATGAATAAACATCAAAGGAAAGATGCCAGAAATATGAAAATCAAGAAAGTACACCACCAAAGGATAATATCTCTCAAGGTCTAGATCCTATAGAACAAGAAGCCCTTGAAAGGTCTGACAAGGAATTTTGAGTGATAATTCTAAGGAAACTAAATGAGATACAAGAAAACTCAGCTAGACAAAACAATGAAACGAGGAAAAGTATACAGGATCTGAAAGAAGAAATGTACAAGGTAATCAATGCCCTGAAAAAGAATGTAGCAGAACTTGCTGAGCTGAAGAATTCATTCAACCAAATAAAAAATACAACAGAAAGTTTAACCAGCAGGCTTGCAGAAGCAGAAGAGAGAACTTCTGACCTTGAAGATGGGCTGTTTGAAATAACACAGGCAGTCAAAAAAAAAAAAAAAAGATAAAAGAAAAAAAAGAATTGAGAACATTGAAGAAAACATAACAGAGATATCAGACAACCTTAAGTGCTCAAATATCCAAGTCATGGGTTTTCCAGAAGGGGAGGAAAAAAGAGATTGCATTGAAAACATATCCAACAAATTAGTGGCAGAAAACTTCCCAAGTAAAGGATAAGACACAGATCTTCAGATTCAGGAAGCTCAAAGATCCCCAAACGTATTCAACCCAAAAGGTCTTCTCCAAGACATGTTATAGTCAAATTGGCAAAACTCAAAGACAAAGAGAGAATCTTAAAAGCTGCAAGAGAGAAGCATCAAGTCACCAGTGAGGGAGCCCCAGTCAGACTAACTACTTTGCTATAAAAAGAATGAAATACTGCCATTTGCAACAACATGGATGGATCTAGAGAGAATTACATTAAGCGAAACGAGTCAGGCACAGAAAAAAAAATATCACATGTTCTCACTTATTTGTGGGAGCTAAAAATAAATAAATAAATAACTACAAAAACAACCTGGGGGGGGGGAGGGAAGAAGACACAACAATTACACTTCCTTGAAGTTGATATGACAAGTGAACAGAAAGGAGGTGGTTGGGAGGGAGGGGGGAGAGGGATGGGGAGGGAGGTTTTGGTGATGGGCCACGATAATCAACCACATTGTATACTGACAAAATAAAATAAAACTAAAAAAAAAAATTTTAAATCATGCAAAACTAATCTATTATGTTAGAAGTAAGGATAATGGTTGTTCTTGGGAAGGGGTTAGAACTGGAAGGGGCCCTCCAGGATGCTAGTGATATTCTGTTTCTTCATCTGGGTGTGAAAAATCATCAAGCTCTATATTTACAATTTCTTGCCTTGAAATCAATAAAAATTCCAAAAATTAAGGAAACTCCTAAAAATTAGAATTTACAAGAAACGTAGAACTTCTAAACTATGGGTGGAGGTGGAAATGCACGAGTGATCAGCCCAATGATAAGTGAAAAAGGAAACACCACAGAAGGAAAAGGATGGTAAATCCAGCACAAAAAGTGATGTGGCAAAAACAAGTTCACACGGCAATAATTCCAAAAAAATTTAATGGCTCAAATTTATCTCTTAAAAGAAATCCCAGATACAGTTCATTTTTAAGGATTATTTATATAATTTATGAAAGACTCATTTAAAGAAAATAATACAAAAGATTTAAGATAGTAAATGAAAAAAACCTCTGAAACAGGTCAATACTAATAAAAAGAAACCTGAAGTATTAATATTTCATAGCAAAAAAGTAGATTCAAAAGGACAAAAAGGAATATTTCAGATTTATGAAGGGAATAATGTACCAAGAAGGAAAAGTCAGCTGTAGCTTCAAAATATGTAAACAGAGAAATTGAGAAATCCGTGGTCATAGCAGGAAACTTTCATATTGGTTCTCTCAGACAGGAAATATACTTTTATTCAAATACAAATGGAATATTTACAAAATATAATTATATACTACATCGTTTTATCAAATCTTGTAAAAAAATGAAATGTAAAAACCCTTTACTAGAGCTAAGCAGCCAAATTATTGTATAATTATAGGTATCTGTATCAGTCATGAGTGAACAGTTTACTCCCATATTAATTACATGGTTTTTCTGTCATAACCGCCATCTAGTTTACTAAAGGATAAAGTTATACAAGACTGTTTTAAAGCTCTAGTTATTGCTCAGGGCTGCCCGTGTAAAAGAAAAGAATTATGTGAGTGAAATGAACGGTGACCCAGGTCTCACTAGTTTATTAATAAGTAGCGTGTGAGAGGGTCTTGGTCTTGGCTGGTCTGCATATCAATCTTAGTAATCTCTAAATTCAATAACTTTTAACATGTACACTCTGGAGCAGAAGAGAGGAATGTCAGTATTACATTGTGAAAGCTGTTTAGGCATGGTCGATGCTAATGTGAGCTAATCCCCACATTACCCAGTCTTGCTGCACATACTAACGGCTCAGGCAGCACGTGTGCAACTCGAAGTACCCCACCCACAATGCCTGCTTACCCCGTGTGTGCCTGTGCTGCAGTAGGGACAACGAAGGCCTTTACAACTGGTGACAACATAAGTAACAGTGTGTGGAGCAGCAGCAGGCCTTGAGGCTAACTCTACACTGGCAGAAGCACGCTACAATTCTTCTGCTTTGCCAAGAAACGTTGCCTAATATTAAAGAGAAGTCGAGTATAAGTTAGGGTCCTTTTTTGAGGCAAGAGGAAGAATCTTATAAGAAATTTTTCCTAAAAAAAGACAGCTGTTCAGTTGTAAAAGGAGCCTTTATTCATTGAGATAATAAACCACTCATTCATGTTCACTGAACATGTTTTCAATTGGACAGAGTAATGTGGAACGGTATGTTCTAAATCAAATTCATCTATTTTCTACAAGGCATGCATCTTTTGCCAGCCTTCATCTCTTTCTCCCAAGGATATAGTGCATTTGATGTACAACAACTTTACAGAAAATTTGAATAGCCAATTGGATATTAATCCTTAAATTTTTTATTCCTAACCATACAAACTTCATGAGAGATTTTGTATACATACGTAATGGTTTAGTGTTTAACAGTTGGAGGGAAAAAAATGATGGTTTGTAAGTCAGCTGGTTTCTGTGGTATAAGTACTCCCTCCATGACTGATTTCAAGCTACCAACATGATCCCTAGAAGCGTAGCATTCAGTTCTCATAAGTCAGTGCAAGCCAGTTTCAGCACACCCGTGAGGGAAAATGCTCCTGAAGCATCAAAATTGAATTGATGAAAGTATCGGCATCTTGCTCATCTCATCATGCAGTTTATAGCATGTGATTTATGGTAAATGTAATCTTCCATATTCTATTCAATCATTTTTTTACTTCAGCAAAAATTTCCACAACAGAAATATCATCCTTTTATACCATCAGGCCTCAGAGAGAGAGAGTTGAATATAATTGCACAGGAATAAAAATCATTGATACAGTAGTACGTAACTCTGCAGAATAAAAACAGATCTTACGGAAATATTTTAAGGGCTCTTTTGAAAGCAGAGCCTAAGGACAATAGGTAGGTCTTTGTGTTGGTTTGTTGGTTTTTGTTGTTTTTTAAATGTGAGGTAGATAATAACTATTCTCTTTAAACTCTGTTCAGCTCTGGAAAAAGCTTTCCAAGCTGTATTCTAGAAATGCTACATTAAAGTCATGCTGAGAGCTTTTCCTTTCAAAGCTTTTATAGATGTGAGGAGATGTCATTCAGTTGCACTCCTGACCTGTGATACTCCAAAAAGCTTTGTAGGATTTTCAAATAGGAGAAATGATCTTACTAACATTTTCTCCCAACCTAGAAATGGGTTCTTTTTAATAGGGAAAATAGAGGGCATGAAGCCTCATTTTCCCCCTAACTAATTGTGCCATTTAATTGCTATTCAAATTTTTTAAATAAGGCATCATTTTTAGAAAGTTGGTAAATTTTGTTCTACTCAGTTTTACACATTATATCAAACAAAACACACACACACACACACACACACACACACACAAACGTGGAAATATACAAGGGCACTTCAAAAAGTTCATGTAAAGATTCATATTATTTTTTAATTCTATTTTTCCACAAACTCTTTGAAGCACCGTCATATTAGAAATTTTTCTATCCACAACACTAACTCTCCAAAGAAATTACAGTTTTTAAACATAAAATTTTAAGAATGAAAGAAATTCAGATGCTGCCTCAAATGTTAATTGACCCTGGCAGTTCAACAGACACTGCCATGGGATTTTGTAGTTAGGACTGGGTTCCACCTACAGAAAGAACAGAGCGAGCTCAGGGATAACAACCACAGTAATGATGACTAACACATATGGAACACTTACACATTACTTCACACCGGCAATTTTAAATTGCATTTTTTAAAGTTATTTAATTAAGATTATATTTTACTAGTAAGAATAGCCTGCAGTATTGGTAGGGTTAATTATCTAAATAAAGTAAAATTCAAGTAATGGGTGTTTATCTTTTGCTATTAATAGTGCCTTTTATTCAACTAATTTGTCATCATGTTCTAACACCTTTTCCGTCAATGTATAAAAAGACTTCACGAAAGTGATCGCTTTACTTTTAAATACTCGCTGCCATAATTTTGGTTATGTAATACTTGAGAATCTATTCAATCGATTCAACAAACATTAATGAAGTTCTTATCATGTGTCAAATGCTATGCAAAGTCTGGAAGAAAACTTGGGCATCAAAAACACTTGGGTTAGGTGTGATGAAATATTTATATATCTTTTTTCTCATGGTATGATCTAAACCACAGTATATTGCTCCAAATCAGTAATTCCAAGGCATAACTTAAAATGACGAGCATCAACTATTCACCTGACCATGATATATTAACTAGAAATATGTTTTTAAAAAGTATGAAAGTGCTTTAGTTTTGCTGAAATATATTTAACTGAATACCAATAAAATCAATAATATTACTAAAATATCACAGCTTCCAGACAAATGATCATCACTGACCTTTTTTCCCTTATTTCTGGGCTTAATCATTCAGGGAATTCTATTTCTACCATAGTCCAAATGCTGTTCATAAATAAATAACAACAGAAAAAACTAGTTAAGTATGAGGATAATAACAACAGGTTTCAAGCTGGATTTAACCAGTTCATGTCAGCAGTTTTCAAGCTGGACATAACCCTGAGGCTACCTAACACTTCCCCTGGGGTATAGGAACAAAGAGAGCTTTCAGGAAATAAGACCATTTAAAATGGTTCCCTCTCACAATTACCCTCCTTCTGCTTCTGGAAAGAAAGGAAATGACCTTAGAGATGTAAAAACCTCTTGGGCACCAAAGACACTATTTGAAAGTTGGTGTAGGTGTTCAGAAAGACTGGGTAACAAATCATTTCTTGCAATTGCTTGTCTTAAAAAAAATTTAAAAAGAGCTAATCTAATTGTCCAATGATAGATTATTAAAAACAGATGCTCTTTGATTTACGATGGAGTTACAAACTGATAAATCCATCATAAATTGAAAATACTGTAAGGCAAAAATGCATTTAATACAAGTAACCTACCAAACATCATAGCTTAGCCTAGACTACCTTAAACTTGCTGAGAACACTTACATTAGCCCACAGGTGGGCAAAAACATCTAACACAAAGCCAGTTTTATAATACAGTGTTGAATATCTTTTGTAATTTACTGAATACTGCACTGAAAGTGAAAAACGGAATGGTTATATAGGTACTCAAGGACGATTTCTACTGAATGCATGTCACTTTTGCACCATCCTGAAGTCAAAAAATCATAAGCCAAACCATTGTAAGTCGGGAAGCATCTGTACTATTGATAAGAGAGTGTATTAGTCAGGGTTCTCCAGAGAAATGTTACAGCAGCCTGGGGTAACTAATAGTAACTAATTTAGTTGCTGACATTTTTCAGTTAGCAGAAAGCTAGAAACAGCAGGGGGGTGCAGGTACATTCCCTTTTAGGGGCATAATGAAGAAATGATATTCTTCACTTCCAGTCATGCCTGCTTGGGCACACCACACCACAGGCAAGGCTGGCTGGGAAATATAATCTTTACTCTGGGTGGCTCTGTGCCCAGCTAAAAATGAGGGGTTTGTTAAACATAGAAGGAGTGGCTGGATTTTGGTGGATGACTATCTGCCTCCGCTGCAATATGTGAGAAAGCGTTCCCTTTGGGAATCACGCTGGAACCAGAGCTTCCCCTAGGGAATCTTGTTAAAGTGCCAATTCTGGTTCAGTAGGTCTGGGGTGGGGGCAAGGTCCTGCATTTCCCACAAGGTCCCAGGTGACGCCAGTGCTGCTGGACTGTAGGCCACACTTCAGTAGTGAGGTTGCACACGATACTCTGCAGCCTTGCTTTCTCCCCACAGGCTGTTACTTATAGATTTAACTATTTTTAACAGCTACCTGATATTCAATTTTTCCTTATTGATGAATAGAAATGCTTTTCCAATTTTCTCCCTATAAAGAATGCTGCAGTAACTATTCATGATCATATATCCTTACATATTGATGCTTTTATTTCTGTAAGACAGTATCTTACAAGTGGGATTGCTGGCCAAATGGTGTGGGTGTTTAGTGTTAATGGAAACTACCAGAATTAGTTCCTAAGGGTCGACAGTCCCCCTCCCACAAGCAGTAGGTGATAGTACTTTTTTCCTCTCTCCTCAACAGCATGTAGATATAATCAATGTTTAATTTTTGTTAATTTGATGGATGGAAAATGATA
The DNA here is from genome assembly GCF_027409185.1 of Cynocephalus volans. NCBI lineage: Eukaryota > Metazoa > Chordata > Mammalia > Dermoptera > Cynocephalidae > Cynocephalus > Cynocephalus volans. The sequence goes on along the minus strand of NC_084473.1, from coordinate 90,565,851 downwards.
TCCAATCATAGCTTTAATTTGCAATGACTCAGTTACTAGCAAGGAATAGGATATTTTTTATATCATTAGTCACTGGATTTCCTAGTTACGTCTTTTTCTCTTGAGTTATCTTTTTTCTCTCATTAACTTATGGGAGCCCTTTGCGCATTGACAGTATTAGCTCTTCTATCTAGCACATGTTCCAAATATGTTCTCTCTTTAATTTTAAATATGAAATTTTAAATATGTCATGTGAACATCTTTTTTTCTAATATAAAACTAATAATACCTTCAGTAGAAAATGTTGCAATGTGAAGAAAAGTGTGAGGAAGACAAAGGAAACTACCTATAATTGCGCTGCTTAAACAGTGACAACTACTGTTGATGCTCTGATGCCCCAGGGTGACAGGATAATGGTTAAAATCTTGGGCTATGAAGTCAGACAAAACTGGGGTTTTGCCCATGCCTGAATTTACTCTTCATTAGCTGATAGATATTCTAGAAAGTTATTTAATCTCTCTGAACAGCAATTTCCTCATCTATAAGAGGCATTAATAATGCTCCTATTTTTGGAATGAACACTGTTCGTACAGTGCCTGAAATATCGTCAACGCTCAGTGAGATCTTTTGTACATGTATTTACAAATAGTTTACAGAACATATAATTTTAAGTCCTGTTTGGTCTTAGTTGCATTAACTATAAACATTGCCACTCAACCTTAAAACTTTATAAATGTCATTGCATGAACAAACCACAATTTACTATTGTCAGACATTCAAGTTTTTCCAATTATGCATTTTCTCTTACAAATAAGGCTACAGCACAAACTTTTAAATGTCATCAGATAGAAAAGGAGAAACAAATGTATTGTATCAAAATGAATGAACATGTTTTTGATGCATGCTGCCAAACTGAAACAGAGTGAACCAAACTGACTCCATGTTCCCTGCAGAGGACACTTTGTTATTTTTCCACTACCCAGTCATGAGACTCTCCAGGGGCAAATGATTACCCCATAGGCTGCCCTGACAAAACAGGCTGAGATAAGAGAGGAAACAGATATTTACTGAGTTGCAAAACCCCTCCCCAAGGCTTGTTCACCATAATTGTAAAGGTTACAGATTAGCCTTAAAACCCCTTTAGGAATTCCCACCTGCACACAAAGCATCAAGGTGACTGCTACAATGACCCTCCTGGGGTGACAATGATGAACACTACTGACATCTTGGAACTACTGAGCATGCGCCCATGACACAGCCAGGAAGAACAGAATGGACCACCTCCAGTGCCGCTGGCCTGCACCCCTCAACTCCTTTCCCTGTAAAAGACCCTGAACAGCTCCCCTGGGGGGGGGCAGCTTTACTGTCGCTACCCTCCTTACGCATAAGCCTATCTCCTCTTGTAATGAAGTGTTGCTTGCTTTACTGTTGGGTCCATTGTTCATTTCTATGACTTTGGAATCCGAGAGCCTAATTTAATCACTGGCAAAAATTGGAAAGCTTTGGGCACCAGTGAGGACTCCAGCTGCAAGAGGCAAGTGGCCACTGGGACTGTTTTGCTCCCATGTCTCTCCTGGAGTCCCTGGCCTAAATTCTGACAAGGCAATGCTTTGTTCTCTTTAGCTTTCTCTGATTTTCCCAGCCCCCTTCTGTTTGGTTGGATTGTATCCACTTCTGTACAGGTGCACCCTGGAGGGCTACTGGCTATTTGTTTTTCTGATTTGAATCTAGTCGATACTTTTCTTCTTTATGCTGAAAACAGTGGGGAGAACTGCTTTTGTCAATTACTGTTAATGGAATAGGTGGGCGCTGCCGATTGGGACCAGGCTAAACTGGACCCCACTGCTCCTCTTTTCTCTTTGTTTGCTTGGTTAGACATTTAGTTGGGTACCTGTAATCGGAATAAACCTTCCAATCCTTGCACCACCTTTTGGACTTTCAGGTCATTTGTTTATGGTGAGAGGGCAAGCCAAGCCTGACCCGTCAGTAACAACCATTTCCTAAACAGGTGTATTTTTAATATTAAAAAATGATTACTAATTTTGTTACATGTGATTATGAAATTTTGGCTAAAAAAACTCTTGTCTATTAGATATATTTCCTTTTGAAATTTTTACAGGACAGATGAGGTCTGGACTTCATTCTAAAATGCTGTAGCAAACAAACAGCGTTGGTGGGGTAGGGAACAGGTGCAGAAGTAAACAAGTAGCAGCTGAGTAATGAGTGCGTGGAAGTTCATTATCCTGTGCTTTTGTGTATGTTTGAGATTTTGCATAATAAAACATTAAAATGGAAGAGGGGAAGGAAGGAAGGAAGGTAGGAAAGGATGGAGGAAAAAATAAGAAAGGAAAGGAAGAAAGATGTATCCCTTTAGACGACTGGTAGCCATTTATAAGAGTATCTGATTCACAATGTCCTTGTCATCCCTGTTACTCTGATGAAAGAAAGAGAAAGAAAAAGAAAGGAAGGAAGGAACGTAGGAAGAGACTTAGTTTGAAGGAGTCCAGTCTCTCTGATCCCCGGTGAGGCCGAATAATTTTTCACATAAACTTTTTTTCATCCGTTGTAAAATGCTTCCTGATCAGTGCGTTCCTTTCCCTGTCCTGTTCCTGTCTTTCGTGAATCTCTTTTATCCATAACACCTCTAAGATGTTTATAAAAGAAAGTATCTATTAGAGAAATTTCACTCCTTCTCAATGCTTGTTAATAAACTGTTTTTCAGTGGTGGGCCTCGCGGATCAGCTGATGGTTTTAACACATGACTATTTCCACACAATGCTTTAGCTGAGGTAAGAGTATGAGCAATAGATCCTCTGTTACATGCCAGGCTCTGTGCTACGCACTCTGCACACCTTTCATCCTCATGTACAGATGAAGAAACAGATTCAGAGAGGTTAAGGACCTGGTTCAAGTCCACACGTGGTCAGAATCTGAATCCCAGATTTATCTGACTCCAATTCCAAAGCTTCAGTCATTTTTGAAATCTTGCATGTCATTTTTACTCTAAATAAATAACGGCAAGCCCTTTAATATGACAACTGTCTTGCTCCCTAATGTCCAAGTTTCATTGATTAACTACCCATTGGTGTCAACAACTGTCTGGACAAAAAAGACTAACCGGATTCAGGGCTCCCCTTCGGTAGTTCTTAACCTGAGATGTTCAGGAAGCCCCCAAATCTCAGAAACTTCTCTCCATATTCTGGGGACAGCATCGCAGTCTCACGAGGGGTGTGACTGGTGGAGCACAAGTTGAGGGGCTAAAGATACAAAATGGATCAGACACATGCCTGGACACTATCACAGAAAGATACACCTGTGCCCTGGGAGTGGACAGAGGGAGAAGGCTAGCTGTGACCTGGGTCCCCTGCAGCAGGAGAGGACGGTGGTAGGGGAGCCCAGGTAGGGATCAGGCTCAAGGGAGGAGGATGAGTTGAGACCCAGCAGGCAGCTTTGGAGGTGCTTGCCGCACCTTCCCATAGCACTGATGAAACTGGGCTGTCTAAGAAACAGCCACCTCACAAATCTCTTTTGGATTGGGCCCTCCATCCAGACCCCAGCAGGCTTCCTCTCAAGGACAGGTCTGACTATTTATCATCTCCTCGAACAACCACCCACTGCGTGGGGCCCTCATTCCTGCCCTTCCCTCCTACCCCTGCACGCACCCTCAGTACTTTCCCACCTCTGTGCCTTTGCACTTGCTGTTTCTTTTTGTCTCCTAGAAACCCCTTTCTTCTGCTTTGCCCCTGTGGGGAAGCCTGTCTGCACAAGCTCTTGTCCCCAACAGCTTGCTCCCTGTGTGCTTCCAAGCCCCTTCGTCCCCACATCTCTTAGAGGGTGCAGTGGGGCGCCCATGAGTGAATGCCTGCTGCAGAGTTCCCAATAACTGCTAGATATTTCCAATTTTATTTTTATTATCTTTAGAATCATTACTGTTTTACTGATTTCTGGGAGTGTTTTATTTATCTTTGTTGCTCCCAGAACCTGGCGTATAACAGGTGCCCAGTAAGTGCAAAAGGAATGAATTGGGGGTGGGGAGGAAGGGCTGTCCGTGGGGAGGCCCAGGAATGAGTGTGAGGCTCCAGCCATCTCTGTAGTTGATCCCCAGGCTCATGCCTGCAGCACTTCCAGCTCCAGGCAGGCTGTGTGCGGACCTTCAGCCAGGGAAGCTGCCAGTACCTGGAGATGTTGGGTAAAGCTACCCGGGCAGACGTTCCTGAGGATGCCCATGACTTTGCCCACTCAGTCTACTCCCTACCAATTGGGGAAATCTGGGGAACAGGACTGTGGGGATTCAAATGTGGTGTGGGGTGGTGACCCCCTTGCCTTCCTAGTCTCAACTCTGGCCTGGTCCCATAATTGTGTTTAATCAATAGATCTGGAAGGAGCCTGCTTTTGTCAAAAGACATTTAAATATTCTCAGCACGAGACTCTTTGCTTCTTGCCCAGTTTATTGCTGGGGCAGATGCCAGCCACCCCATCTATCTTCATTCCTCTTGTTTTCTTTTTTTGGGGGGGGCAGCAGCCAGTACAGGGAACGGAACCCTTGACCTCAGTGGTGTTATTAGCACCATTCTTTACCCAAGTGAGCTAACTGACCAGCCCCCTTCTTGCATTTTTTAGAGCCCCTTGAGGTCCCTGGACATAAGAGTGAGAGCAGAGAATCTGGAGCAGATACCGTGCAGGGGGACCCATGGTTCCCTGCAGGATGGGCCAGCCCAATGTCATACCCCGTCTTACTAAATACTTACCTCAGCCGTTGAGTTCATACAACACTCACCCCCACTTTGCGGCATAGGAAAGCAAGGGCTCAGGTGATCTGGCCAAATGTCACACAGGTGGTAGCTGAGCTGGGATGCAAAGCTTGGCTTCTTCCTTCCATGAAATCTCACCTCGACCTTCAGTTTTCTCATGTGTAAGATGAGGATAATTACACCTATCTCACAAGGTGCAAGCAAGAATGTATGTGAATGCACTTTAAAATTTTTAAAAGTTAAGATGTTCCTTTTGATTATTAATATAAAAGGGAATGAACTGACACCTATTTTGCTGCACTTACTTTAAATTCCTTGCTGCCAGGCACGGTGCCCCCCACCCCCCACAGTGGGTCAACCTGATGGGATTGCTTTGGTCATTCCTTGGCTTGGGGTGGGACCCTGCTGAAGAGGCTGCAGAAACTAGACTGGGGAGCTTGAAGGTAATGCTAACAGCCCTTACATGTGTATTCTTCAGTTTACAAAACACAGCCACAGATGGTATCTTGTTCATGCTCATTTCCTCTCTGTGACTGGCGAATTCTTACTCCCATTTCACAGAGGGGACAAATAATCAAGGGGCTGAGTGGGATTCATCTGCATGGTGCCCTCTTCTAGATCAAGCAGCCATGCCACTGCTGATCACTAGCTCTGAGAGTGGCCAGCAGGGGACAGCGCCTTGGTAATATGTGGATTTCTCAGCTCCACCAGGTCTGTATGAAGATTCTCTAGGTCTGGAGTGAACTCTAGAAATCTGCATTTTTATCCAGTTCCCTGGAGGTTGAGTTGCTGTTGCTCTGTGGATCACACATTGAGAAGCAGAAGAGGGTGCAGAGCTCCTGGAAGTCTTGTACAAATGGCAGAAAAATTGCTGCTGGAGATAAACTCATAACTGCACAAGTGGTTGTGTGCGGTGGGGGCAGCAGTGAATCAGAGCATGTGCGTATTGAAATAGCTCAAGAACATTTTGGCGGAGCAACATGCCTGAGTGTTCCCATTAATTTCCAAACATTAAAATTTATATGTATTCCACTCATATGAGGTGCCTAGAGCAGTCGAATTCATAGAGACAGAAAGTAGAATGGTGGTTGCCAGGGGTTGGGGGAGGGAGAAATGGGGAGTTAGTGGCGAATGTGCACAGAGTTTCTGTTTGGGATGATGGAAAAGTTGTGCAGATGGGTGGTGGTGAAGGTTGCACAACACTGTGAATGTTTTAATGCCACTGAACCAAACACTTCAGAATGATTAAAATGGTAAATTTAATGTTATGTGTATATTTTACCACAATAGAAAATATGTATATATTTATATATATATACACACACACACACACACATGAAAGAAACGTTTCTTTAAGTATGACATAAACTCCAGGAAGTATAAGTTAAAAAATTAAATTGATATATTGCCTACCTAATAATCAAAATTTCTTCATGGAAAAAAAAATACCATAAGCAAAATCAAAAGTCAAAGAACCAACTAGGAAAATATTTGCAACATAAATGACAAAAGCATCTGAGTTCCTTACACATCAAGAAGGAAAAGGACCAACAGAGCAAGGGAAACATGATTTTTTAATTCAGTATTACTCATTTAGTACTTACTTATTTAACCCTTGTATGCCAGGCATAATTCTGAGTGCTGGAAATATGCAAAAATTTTAAAAAATAGTAAGATTCCGTTCTAGCTGGAATAGTTAAATAAGAAAAACCTACAGTATGCCGGAAGGTAATGCGTGAGAGAGAAAAAAGGAAGCAGGCGGGGAGGAAGAGAGAGCTGCGACGCGGGCACAGGTTAAGCAGGCTCCTCAGAGCGGTCCTCACTGTCGGGGGCATTTGAGTAGAGCCTTGAAGAAGTGGGGAGAGACCTTCTCATGGGGATGACTGGGCAGAATGAACTGGAAGTGCAAAGGCCCTGAGGAGGGACCTGGGGAGCTGTGTCAGGAAGGTAGAGTGTGTCCAAGAGGTTACAGGGCTCCCTCAGGATTCTCTAGGGACAGGGGAGCCATTGCAGAGGCTTGGGCTCTTACTTCCAGTGAGATGGGAGCCACTGGAGAGTAGTGAGCAGCCCGATTTGTTTCAGAAGAGTCCCTTTGGCCACCAGGTTGAGAAAAGACTGAGGGGCAGAGGGAGCCGATCGGTGTAATCCAGGCAAGAGGTAGTGGTGGCCTGGACCTGAGTGGGAGCTGTGCAGGTGGAGACGGTGGGAAGTGGTTGGATTTGGGGTGTGCGTGAGGGCACACGGCATTTGTGACAGACTGGCTGGGGGTGTGTGAGAGAAAGAGGCACTGGTGACAAGGCTGTCTTGTGGCTTCTGCAAGCTGGAAAGGTGAGCTGCTTCTTCCCAAGACGGAGAGGAAGACAGTCCAGATGGGTTCTGGGGAAGATCAGTCTGGTTTGGGGAATATTAACTTTGAAGTCGCCCTCGGGTTTGAGGAGGCCGTTGGCTACGACACGGGGCAGAGTTCAGGAGAGAGGACAGGGCAGTTAACGCACGTGGATGGTGTTGAAAATCAGGAGCCGAGGGCCGGCCCGTGGCTCACTCGAGAGAGTGCGGTGCTGACAACACCGAGGCCACGGGTTCGGATCCCCGTGTAGGGCCGGCCCGCGGCTCACTCGGGAGAGTGCGGTGCCGACAACACCGAGGCCACGGGTTCGGATCCCCGTGTAGGGCCGGCCCGCGGCTCACTCGTGTGAGTGCGGTGCCGACCACACCGAGGCCACGGGTTCGGATCCCCGTATAGGGCCGGCCAGCGGCTCGCTCGGGTGAGTGCGGTGCCGACCACACCGAGGCCACGGGTTCGGATCCCTGTGTAGGGCCGGCCCGTGGCTCACTCGGGTGAGCGCGGTGCCGACAACAACAAGTCAAGGGTTAAGATCCCCTTACTGGTCTTCTTTTTTTTAACAAAAAAAGAAAAGAAAAGAAAAGAGGAGACCTGATTCCATTGCCAATGGTGGAAGCAGTGCGAGGGCTGAGGTCTAAGGCAGGTCAAGGTTGAAAGGTCGGGAAGCCCAGGAGGAGCTGTGAGGCGGGAGGGAAAGCAGGGGACTGTGGTGTCCTGGAGACCACGCGGAGGGGGTGTCAGGGAGGACAGAGCCACCCGCGGGTCGGCGGGGTCAGATGCTGTGCCAGGGCGGGGAGGGGAGGTCTGAGGCCTTGGCACCGCGCGCAGCAGCAACGCTACTGGTGCCCTGGCCAGGAGCTGGGGGTGGAAGCCCGAGTGCGGCCGGGAGACGCCAGGAAACGGTGCTGAGGACAGACGACTGTGGACAGGGTCTGCAGGAGAGGGGCAGGAAATGGGCAAAGACTGGCAAGTTCACAGACAAGGAAACGCACGTGGCTCTTGTGCACATGGAAAGACGGCTTACAATCAAATGAATATAATGGAGACGACAAAAAGATGTCATTTTACACCTATCGGATCAGGAGAGATTTAAAAGTTGATACTGTGGTGTTGGGAAAGAGTGGTGCCACTTAATCCTCACAATGACCCTACCGAGGGATTGTGCCCATTTTAAAGCAGAAAAACTGACATTGTGATTTCATTTTAAGTCTCTATTTATTGAATTCTATTTACCAGAGTCTGCGCTAAATGTTATGTATTTTATTTCTTAATCTTGACAAGTGCTATTTGCAGCTGAGGAAACAGATTAGAGAGCTGAAGGAAAACTGTACACAAGTAAGAAGTAAGGTGGCAGGCTGTGATTACAGAGCCACACGCTGTCTTGTCACCTGTCACTCCACTAAAATGCCTTCTGGATTGGAGAGAATTCAGAGAAGTGGAAATTGTTATGCTAATAAGGGCGGTGGGATGATAAGTGGATTATTACAAGCTTCCTGTTATGTTACAGTAGTTACTTTAATTTTTGCATTCTGTTTCCTCACATGTAAAACAGCAGTGAAAATATCTGCTTTGCGGAGGTCCTAGCAGCATTAAATGAGACCATGTTAAAGTCTTCTAAGCTATAAAGCAGGATACAAATATGAGACCAGTTAAGATATTATAAATTCTGCTTATTGGTTGCCTTTTCATTACTTTATTAATTTAATGTTATTAATCACAGAAGTATTACATCTGTTGGAAAGAAGTCAAAACGATACTGAGATGCATATGGGAGTTAACAATTTCCTCCCACCCTTCCCCAACTCTACTCTTATAAAGTTACCTGTGTAGCCTTTGGTCTGGATCTTTCCAAAACTTTCCCTATACTCATGAAAAAATTCAATTTAAACAGGCAGAGAAGCTACTTTTTTCAGTTGCAATCGTACTATTCACACTTCTCTGCAACTAGCATTTGTCACTTATATGCTTAATAAACCATTTAATAGTTTCACTTATGCTGCTGACACGTTCGCTTTAATAGTTGCATAATATCCGTAGAATGACGTGTCTTCATTTATTCAGCTTTTCTCCTGAATGTGTCTTTAAAAGAACCTTTTGGAGAGAGGACACACTTTCTCCTTCATTACTGCTCAGTATCAAACCCTCTGGGCCGATCTGTGGCCTTTCTGTGGAGTGAAACTTCTCGCGGGCTCCCCGTGGGCAACACTGGAGGAACTCTGCGCCAGCCAGCTCTGCGCCAGCCAGCTCTGCGCCAGCCAGCTCTGCGCCAGCAAGCTCTGCACCTGCTCTCTCCTCCCCTTACCCGCATGCCGGCGGCCAGCAGAAGAGGAGCTGCTCCCAAAGTCGCCGTCGTCATTTATGACAATGTTCTCTGGGCTCTCTTTAAAAGGCAACATCATTTACGAAGGCAGCAGGTTTTTCCCAAACAGGGAGCTGAAGGAAGTGCTTTTTACAAGGGTATAGGGAAAATACAGCCAAAAAGTCAAGTTAAGAAACAAGGGGAACAGAGTCAAACAGGATATCTGTGGTTATGCACCTGGGCCCCGGCCCGAGGCAAAGGGCGGATAGTTCCCAGAAATAGACAAGTCAGTTAAAGTTTCAAGAGTGCCCCTCAGCTGTTTCAAGGACTCCCACTTGACCGAAGTTCACCCCTGGCTTGATTTAAACTAACCAATTACCTTGCTTCTCGCTTCTGTACCCGCGCTTTTTGCTATAAAAAGGACCCAGGAGCTCTACTCGGCGCGCCAGTCTTTCGAAAGACTGAGTCGCCCGGGTACCTGTGTGTTCAATAAACCTCTTGTTTTTGCATCCGAAGCCGTGGTCTCGCTGTTCCTTGGGAGGGTCTCCCTGAACTGACTGACTACCCACTGCGGGAGTCTTTCATTTGGGGGCTCGTCCGGGATCGGAGACCCCCACCCAGGGACCACCGACCCACCAACGGGAGGTAAGCTGGCCAGCAGTCGTTCTGTGTCTCGTTTCTGTGTCTCGTCTCTGTGTCTGACTCAGTGATTTCGACTGTCTTTTCTGAGCGCGCGCATTTTGGTTTCAGTTTGTTCCGGGTTAGTCGCTCTGGGAGCGAAGTGCGGGTAGCGAACAGACGTGTTCGGGGGCTCGCCACCCGGCAATCCTGGGAGACGTCCCAGGATCAGGGGAGGACCAGGGACGCCTGGTGGACCCCTTGGCAGAGGATTATTGTGTTTTGGTCTCACCGCGTCTCGGGAGGCGCGCTCTGCCATCGGACTCTTTCTTCTATTTCTACGGCACTCGGTCTCGTCGCCGTTTCTGGTTTCTTTTTGTCTTAGTTGTGATAGGTCTTTGCGTCGTCGTTCCCCTATTGGAAATTTTCGAGATGGGGCAAAGTGCCCTTACGCCCCTCTCCCTTACTCTAGATCATTGGAAAGATGTCAAAGCCAGGGCTCACAATCTGTCCATGGAGATCAAAAAAGGAAAATGGCAGACTTTCTGTTCGTCTGAGTGGCCCACATTCGGCGTAGGTTGGCCGCCAGAGGGAACCTTTGATCTTACTGTCATTTTTGCAGTTAAAAAGATTGTTTTTCAGGAGACCGGAGGACACCCGGACCAGGTTGCCTATGTCGTGGTATGGCAAGACCTCGCCCAGAATCCCCCTCCCTGGGTGCCACCCTCCAGCAAAGTCGCTGTTGTTTCGGGATCAGAAAATACTCAAAGGCCACCTACAAGGAAGCCTTCCGCCCCTCCCCAACCCCCCGTCCTCCCGACACCAGACGACTCGCTCCTTCTCTCTGAGCCCCCGCCCTACCCGGCGGCCCTGCCGCCTCCTCTGGCCCCTCAGGCGATCGGACCGGTGCCGGGCCAGGCGCCCGATAGTTCCGATCCTGAGGGACCAGCCGCTAGGACCAGGAGTCGCCGTGCCCGCAGTCCGGCAGACGACTCAGGTCCTGACTCCACTGTGATTTTACCCCTCCGAGCCATAGGACCCCCAGCCGAGCCCAACGGCCTAGTTCCTCTACAATATTGGCCTTTTTCCTCAGCAGATCTTTACAATTGGAAGTCTAACCACCCGTCTTTTTCTGAAAAACCAGCAGGACTCACGGGACTTCTTGAGTCCCTTATGTTCTCTCACCAGCCCACTTGGGACGATTGCCAACAGCTACTCCAGATCCTCTTCACCACTGAAGAGCGAGAAAGGATTCTTCTGGAGGCCCGCAAGAACGTTCTCGGGGACAACGGGGCCCCTACACAACTCGAGAACCTCATTAATGAGGCCTTCCCCCTCAATCGACCTCAATGGGATTACAACACGGCCGAAGGTAGGGAGCGTCTTCTGGTCTACCGCCGGACTCTAGTGGCAGGTCTCAAAGGGGCAGCCCGGCGCCCCACCAATTTGGCTAAGGTAAGAGAGGTCTTGCAGGGACCGGTAGAACCCCCCTCGGTTTTCTTGGAACGCCTGATGGAGGCATATAGGAGATACACTCCGTTTGACCCCTCTTCTGAGGGACAGCAGGCGGCAGTTGCAATGGCCTTCATCGGACAGGCAGCCCCAGATATCAAGAAAAAGTTGCAGAGGCTAGAGGGGCTCCAAGATTATTCCTTACAAGATTTAGTGAGAGAGGCAGAAAAGGTGTACCACAAGAGAGAGACAGAAGAGGAAAAACAAGAAAGAGAAAAAAGAGAGACAGAAGAGAGAGAGAGACGGCGCGATAGGCGCCAAGAAAAAAACTTGACTAGGATTTTGGCCGCAGTGGTAGGTGAAAGAGGGTCTAGAGATAGGCAGACAGGGAACCTGAGCAACCGGGCAAAGAAAACACCTAGGGATGGAAGACCCCCTCTAGACAAAGACCAATGCGCGTACTGTAAAAGAGAAGGGTCACTGGGCAAGAGAATGTCCCCGGAAAAAGAACATCAGAGAAGCCAAGGTTCTATCCCTAGACGACTAGGGGAGTCAAGGTTCGGACCCCCTCCCCGAACCTAGGGTAACATTGACAGTGGAGGGGACCCCCATCGAGTTTCTGGTCGATACCGGGGCTGAACATTCGGTACTGACCCAACCCATGGGGAAGGTAGGGTCCAGGCGGACAGTCGTAGTAGGAGCGACCGGCAGCAAAGTCTACCCCTGGACCACACAGAGACTTTTAAGGGTCGGACATAAGCAAGTGACCCATTCCTTTTTGGTCATACCTGAGTGCCCTACTCCTCTGTTGGGCCGGGACATCCTGACCAAACTAAAAGCTCAAATCCAGTTTTCTACAGAGGGCCCACAAGTAACATGGGGAGATCACTCTACCATGTGCCTGGTCCTAAACCTAGAAGAAGAATACCGGCTGTATGAAAAGCCGGCCTCTCCCTCCATCGACCCATCCTGGCTCCAACTTTTTCCCACCGTATGGGCAGAAAAGACAGGTATGGGACTGGCCAATAACGTCCCACCAGTAGTAGTAGAGCTGAAATCGGGTGCCTCACCGGTGGCTGTCCGACAGTATCCAATGACTAAAGAAGCCCGGGAAGGCATCAGACCCCACATCCAAAGGTTCTTAGACCTAGGGGTCTTAGTGCCCTGCCAGTCGCCCTGGAACACCCCTCTGCTACCAGTAAAAAAGCCAGGGACCAATGACTATCGGCCAGTCCAAGACTTGAGAGAAATTAACAAAAGGGTGCAAGACATTCATCCCTCAGTCCCAAACCCATACAGCCTCCTGAGTTCCCTTCCGCCTAGTCACACTTGGTACTCAGTCTTGGATCTCAAGGATGCCTTTTTTTGCCTCAAACTACACCCCAACAGCCAGCCACTGTTCGCGTTCGAGTGGAGAGACCCAGAAAAAGGTAACACTGGTCAGCTGACCTGGACACGGCTGCCACAGGGGTTCAAGAACTCACCCACTCTCTTCGACGAGGCCCTCCACCGGGATTTAACTCCTTTTAGGGCTCTCAACCCCCAGGTCATATTACTCCAATATGTGGACGACCTCCTAGTGGCAGCTCCCACATATGAAGGCTGCAAAAGAGGGACACAAAAGCTCTTGCAGGAACTGAGTAAGTTGGGGTACCGGGTATCAGCTAAAAAGGCCCAGTTATGCCAGAAAGAGGTCACCTATTTGGGGTACCTGCTCAAGGAGGGAAAAAGATGGCTGACCCCGGCCCGGAAAGCTACAGTTATGAAGATCCCTACTCCCACAACCCCCAGGCAGGTCCGCGAATTTCTGGGTACTGCCGGATTCTGCAGGCTCTGGATTCCTGGGTTTGCTTCCCTGGCTGCACCCTTGTACCCCCTGACAAGGGAAAACATTCCTTTTACCTGGACTGAGGAGCATCAAAAGGCTTTTGACCACATAAAAAAAGCCTTGCTGTCTGCCCCCGCCTTGGCTCTCCCAGACCTCACCAAACCATTTACTCTATACGTAGATGAGAGGGCCGGTGTGGCCCGAGGAGTGCTTACTCAGACCCTAGGACCATGGCGACGGCCAGTAGCTTATCTATCAAAAAAACTGGATCCAGTGGCCAGTGGGTGGCCAACCTGCCTAAAAGCGGTTGCTGCAGTGGCACTCCTCCTCAAAGACGCTGATAAGTTAACCTTGGGGCAAAATGTGACTGTGATTGCTTCCCACAGCCTCGAAAGTATTGTGCGGCAGCCCCCCAATCGGTGGATGACCAATGCCAGAATGACTCATTACCAGAGTTTGCTGCTAAACGAAAGGATATCTTTCGCGCCCCCTGCTGTCCTGAACCCAGCTACCCTACTACCAGTCGAGTCAGAATCCACCCCAGTACACCAATGCTCAGAAATCCTTGCTGAAGAAGCTGGGACTCGACGGGACCTGAAGGACCAGCCATTGCCCGGAGTGCCTGCCTGGTATACAGACGGTAGCAGCTTCATTGTGGAAGGTAAGCGGAGAGCAGGGGCCGCCATCGTAGATGGCAAACGGACGGTATGGGCAAGCAGCCTGCCAGAAGGGACATCAGCCCAGAAGGCCGAGCTAATCGCCTTGACGCAGGCATTACGCCTAGCCGAAGGAAAAAACATCAACATCTACACGGACAGCAGGTATGCTTTTGCCACTGCTCACATTCATGGGGCAATATATAAACAGAGGGGACTGCTCACTTCGGCTGGAAAAGACATTAAAAACAAAGAAGAAATTCTGGCTCTGCTAGAGGCCATTCACCTCCCTAAGCAGGTCGCCATTATAACCCTGTGGCGGCCGGGAACCGGAGGGCCGACGAGGCTGCAAAACAAGCCGCCCTGTCGGTCAGGGTGCTAGCAGAAACTATAAAGCTTCAAGAGCCAATCGAGCCTGCTCAAGCTAGGACCAAGCCAAGAGAGCTCACTCCTGACCAGGGAAAAGAATTCATTTAGCGGTTACATCAGCTAACACACTTAGGACCAGAAAAGCTCCTTCAACTAACGAGCCGCACCAGCCTCTCCATCCCGAATCTCCGGTCCACCGTTCAAGAAGTCGCCAATCGGTGTCCGGCTTGTGCCATGACTAATGCGACTACCACCTACCGAGAGACCGGAAAAAGACAACGGGGAGATCGACCCGGCGTATACTGGGAAGTAGACTTTACAGAGGTAAAGCCTGGCCGGTATGGGAACAGGTATCTGCTAGTATTTGTAGATACTTTCTCTGGATGGGTAGAAGCTTTTCCTACCAAAACGGAAACGGCCCTGACTGTATGTAAAAAGATACTAGAAGAAATCCTGCCCCGTTTCGGGATCCCCAAGGTGATCGGGTCAGATAATGGCCCAGCCTTTGTTGCTCAGGTAAGCCAGGGACTGGCCACACAACTGGGGATAAATTGGAAGTTACATTGTGCGTATAGGCCCCAGAGCTCAGGTCAAGTAGAGAGAATGAATAGAACCATCAAAGAGACCTTAACTAAATTGGCCTTAGAGACCGGTGGAAAAGACTGGGTGGCCCTCCTTCCCTTAGCGCTGTTCAGAGCCAGGAATACCCCTGGCCAGTACGGTCTAACTCCCTATGAAATCCTCTACGGGGGACCCCCCCCCCATACTTGAGTTGGGAGAAACACTGGGTCCCGATGATAATTTTCTCCCTGTCTTATTTACCCATTTAAAGGCTCTAGAAGTTGTGAAGACCCAGATTTGGGACCAGATCAAAGAGGCATATCAGCCCGGTACCATAGCTGTCCCCCACCCGTTCCAGGTCGGAGACCGAGTGCTGGTCAGACGCCATCGACCCAGCAACCTTGAGCCTCGGTGGAAAGGCCCGTATCTGGTATTGCTGACCACCCCGACCGCAGTAAAAGTTGATGGCATCGCTGCCTGGGTCCATGCTTCCCATCTCAAGCCTGCACCACCCCCGGCACCAAACGAGACCTGGGAGCTGGAAAGGACTGATCATCCTCTTAAGCTGCGTATTCGGCGGCGGAAAAATGAGTCCACCGGGTAAGAACCCCCACCGGCCTGTGATCCTCACCTGGAAGGTACTGTCCCAAACTGGAGAAGTTGTCTGGACCAAACAGGCTACCCAGCCTCCTTGGACTTGGTGGCCCGATCTTAAACCTGATGTATGTGCCCTGGCGGCGGGTATTGAAACCTGGGATATCCCGGGATCCAGTGTATCGGCCTCCAAGGCCCAGATCAGACCCCCTGATTCAGACTATACAAAAGCTTATAATCAGATCACCTGGGGGGTCCCAGGGTGCAGCTATCCCCGAGCTAGAAACAGGCTTGCCGCTTCCCCCTTCTACGTGTGCCCCCGGGATGGCCGGACCCTTTCAGAAGCTAGAAGGTGCGGAGGGCTGGAATCCCTATATTGCAAAGAATGGGGTTGTGAAACCACGGGGACAGTCTACTGGGGACCTAGTTCCTCATGGGACCTCATAACTGTAGAACGTAACGGTAGCAGTAAAAGCTGTGACAACTCCGGCTGGTGTAACCCCCTTAAAATAAAATTCACAGAGAAAGGAAAAAATTCCAGAGATTGGGCACAAGGAAGAACCTGGGGACTAAGGTTCTATTTGACGGGAAACGATCCAGGTGTACAGTTTACCATTCGCCTAGAGATCACCAATATGCCAACTGTGGCAGTGGGCCCCGACCCCGTCCTTGCAGAACAGGGACCTCCTAGCAACAAGCTGTTCCCAATGACTAGCAGGCAACCCCCCGCGGCACAAAGGAGCACTGCTACACAGAGCCTCCTATCACCAGGCACTCTACCCCCCACCACGGGTGACAGGCTCTTTGGTCTTGTACAGGGGGCCTTCCTAGCTCTAAATGCCACCAACCCGAACGCCACAGAGCATTGCTGGCTCTGTCTGGCCATAAGCCCCCCCTACTATGAAGGAATAGCCTTTTTGGGAGAGGCCAATTATACCAGCGCCGAGAGTTGCCGTTGGGGGACCCAGGGAAAGCTTACTCTCACAGAGGTCACAGGACAAGGGTTATGTATAGGAACAATACCTTCTACCCATCAACATCTTTGCAACCAGACCCTATCCATCAATTCCTCCGGGGACCATCAGTACCTTCTCCCCTCCAACCATAGCTGGTGGGCTTGCAGCACCGGTCTCACCCCTTGCGTTTCCCTCTCAGTTTTTAATCAGTCTAAGGATTTCTGTGTCCAGGTTCAGCTGATTCCTCGCATCTATTACCATCCTGAAGAAACTTTGTTGCAGGCCTATGACAACCCTCATCCCAGGTTTAAGAGAGAACCTCTCACACTTACCCTAGCTGTCCTACTGGGAATTGTGGCAGGTATAGGTACCGGCTCGGCTGCTCTGATTAAAGGACCTATAGACCTCCAGCGGGGCCTAACCGAGCTCCAGACTGCCATGGACACTGACCTCCGGGCCCTCCAGGATTCAGTCAGCAAGTTAGAGGACTCATTGACTTCTCTATCTGAGGTAGTACTCCAAAATAGGCGAGGCCTTGACTTACTGTTTTTAAGAGAGGGAGGCCTCTGCGCGGCCCTCAGAGAGGAGTGCTGTTTTTATGTAGACCATTCAGGTGTGATACGAGACACCATGGCCAAACTCAAACAAAGACTAGATAAAAGACAGTTAGAGCGCCAAAAAGATCAAAACTGGTTTGAAGGTTGGTTCAATAGCTCCCCTTGGTTCACTACCCTACTGTCAACCATCGCCGGGCCCCTATTACTCCTCCTTCTGTTGTTCACCCTTGGGCCCTATGTCATCAATAGACTAGTCCAATTCATCAATGATAGGGTAAGTGCAGTTAAGATTCTGGTCCTTAGGCAAAAATACCAAACCTTAAATGGCGAAGATAACTTTTAATTCCGCTCTAAGATTAGAGCGATCCACAAGAGAAATGGGGGAATGAAGGAAGTGCTTTTTACAAGGGTATAGGGAAAATACAGCCAAAAAGTCAAGTTAAGAAACAAGGGGAACAGAGTCAAACAGGATATCTGTGGTTATGCACCTGGGCCCCGGCCCGAGGCAAAGGGCGGATAGTTCCCAGAAATAGACAAGTCAGTTAAAGTTTCAAGAGTGCCCCTCAGCTGTTTCAAGGACTCCCACTTGACCGAAGTTCACCCCTGGCTTGATTTAAACTAACCAATTACCTTGCTTCTCGCTTCTGTACCCGCGCTTTTTGCTATAAAAAGGACCCAGGAGCTCTACTCGGCGCGCCAGTCTTTCGAAAGACTGAGTCGCCCGGGTACCTGTGTGTTCAATAAACCTCTTGTTTTTGCATCCGAAGCCGTGGTCTCGCTGTTCCTTGGGAGGGTCTCCCTGAACTGACTGACTACCCACTGCGGGAGTCTTTCAGAGCCACTCACTACAACACCCCCTGAAGTCCCCACACTAAAGAGCAGTAACAGAGCAGTAAAGAGTAGTAATAGAGGATCCTCTCCAGTTGTTGGGAGCCACCACTCATTTAGTTGCTGGGCCAGGGATGTCTTTCAGCTCCCACTGACCTGGCTCAGGCCCTCTGACCATTTGTGGATAAAGGCTATGTCCTCTTGTGTGGTTTCCTGTCTCCAGCTTTCTCTCTCTGGTCAACCCTCTTTCTCACTTGTCATGATGAACTTAAACTGTCTCACGATGTCCTTCCTCAGCTCAGAAACCTTCTATGGCTTCTCGTTTTACAACAAAGCCCCCACTTGTTACCGCAGAATCTTGGGAAACTCATCATCTTCAGAAGGGGACACATCATTCCTTCTGTCCCTAAACCACGTCTTGCTACTTCTGGATTCTATGGAAGTTCCCACAGCAGAGACTCAGAAGCCACCTTCTCCACCTATATTCAGTTAATTCCAGTGTCCTGGCCTTTCTGCCTCAAAAATACTTCTTGAATTGGGCCACTTCTCTCCGCCCCTTCACTGACAGCTCTTTCTCATGCCTCTCCTCCCACCAAGCCCAGGCTGGTCGCTGTGTTTCTTCTTCCTTCCCAACATGTTCTTAGTCCCCCAGAGCATGAAGAGCCAGAGAAGGAAGCTACTCTGCTACGCAGAAAAGGGAGGTGCTAAGTACGGGATTGGGGATACTAAAGGTTGCTGGAAGTAGAGCTGATGAAGGTAACTGGGCACCTATTGCTACAGGTGCTACTTATTGTTTTAAATCATCATCTGTGTGAGGAATTTGAAAGCAGTTCATGGCCTGTGGAATATGCTATATAGAGCATATGTACTTCACAGGGCCTGGTTTTCCAAAGCCTTGCAGTTTCAAATATTGACCTTGCAAGGACAGGAAATTTTCTTCAGGGTATAATTCTCTGTTGCAAGATAAGAATTGTGGCATAGCAGGTTGCTGGCTCAAAGACAGACTAGTTACTGATTGTTATGTAAAGATACTGAGAATTGCTATAGGAAGGAAGGTTAGCTAAGATCAGGCTTTTGTTAACTGCCTTACTGGAATGTCATCTGGCTTGTTCAACTGAAAGTTACCAGCCTATATTGTTAAACTAGAACCCCACCTGTGCTCTCTTCCTGTAACTTCCTGGTCTGGAGAATAAATGCAGGAAGAGAACCCCAATTCGGCGTTAATTTCCCAAGGAAGGGATCCCTCTCTCTTGAGGGTTCCTGCGGGAGATTAACCACTTCGGGGCCTCTCACTGCTCAGTAGAGATGGGCTTTGAGTCTCCGACACCCAGGGGAAGTGGGGTGACAAATCCGTGGGGGGCGAAGCAACACAAAGCAACAATGGCCAAAGCATTGTGGGACTTTGTGTGGTTAGAATTCTCAGTGCCTGGCATGTTTAAGTCACGTGCTGACATGCCTGTTGTTCTGATGTGTTGTGTGTGCGGGAGGGAATGAAGCCTTGACAGGCTGAAGAATGTGCTTCATGTCAGCTCTCAACTGTGTACTTCTCGTGGGGAAAGGTGACAATGAGCCACCTGGTGGCAGTTAGTCTAGCTGCAGGGACAGAACATCCAGGGGGAAGCCTCTTAAGCTGTGCCTTGACAATCTAGTTATGGGGACGGCCAATGTCCCCAGAAGTGGGCCAAAGAACCACCCAGACTGCCTGCTTAGCCCCTGACTTCTCCAAGAGTAAGACTGAGTGACTCTGCGGCTGGTGCGTGAATTGGAATCTTGTTCTGTCTCCACTCCCGCAGAGAAAAATGGCACAGAAATATAATAGCTTTTGTTATAAATGAATCCAGAGACAGGTATCAGTGAGAAAAAAATATGCAAAAAACCCATCCTCGTGTCGTAAATGTCGTCTGCTTTTAGGAAGCAAAGGGCAGAATAGGCAGCTAATTTTCGGAATTCCTCATGAGCTTCCTGACCCCTGGACCCGCACTCAGTTCAGTCCTGCTGCGTCCCCGAAGGCCAAACCAGGAAGACGTGTGTGTGCCTCCTCGTGGCAGTGTCAACAGGCATGTGCGGCTTTCCTCTTGGCGTCCCTCTCAGGACAAAAAGAGGGAGTTAGACTAAAGGTAGAGCCATGTGGGTGCTAACAAGTGTCCCAGCCCATTTCTCCTCCCATTTAAAGCACAAAGTCCCCTTCCTTTAGAAAACTTCCAGGACTTGAGATTTTTATTTTTAGCATCAGGTTGTTAAACCACCTCTCTTCCTTCACTTTTGCCAAGTATTCATTGCAGTGACTGGTGTACTTTTTTCTCTCCATTGGGCTATTTCCTGAGGGCTACTGCTATGCCAGAGTTACATATGTGTTTCTTGTAGTGGATTGAATTATGTCCCCCCAAAACTCACTGAAGGTTGAAT
This sequence comes from Cynocephalus volans, assembly GCF_027409185.1. NCBI lineage: Eukaryota > Metazoa > Chordata > Mammalia > Dermoptera > Cynocephalidae > Cynocephalus > Cynocephalus volans. The sequence goes on along the minus strand of NC_084473.1, from coordinate 90,545,653 downwards.
TGTGTCCCCCAAGTTTTATGTATTAGAAACTTGGACTCCACTGTGACTGTTACAAGGGTGAGAAATCGGGCTGGCCCCGTGGCTCACTCGGGAGAGTGCGGCGCTAGTAGTGCCGAGGTTGTGGGTTCGGATCCTATATAGGGATGGCCGGTGCGCTCACTGGCTGAGTGTGGTGCGGACCACACCGTGCCGAGGGTCGCTATCCCCTTACTGGTCAAAAAAAATAAAAAATAAAAAAAATAAAAAAAAAACAAGGGTGAGAAATCCTAGGTGAGAGAAATCCAAGGGTGAGAAATGGTACTTGAAAGGTGGAGCCTTGAACAGGTGAAAATGGAACCCTCTTACACTGTTGGTGGGACTGCAAAATGGTGCAGGTTTTATGGAAAATGGTATGGAGGTTCCTCAAACAACTACAAGTACATCTACCATATGACCCAGCTATCCCACTGCTGGGAATATACCCAAAGGAATGGAAATCGTCATGTCAAAGGGATACCTGCACTCTCATGTTTATTGCAGCTCTATTTACAATAGCCAAGAGTTGGAAACAGCCTAAGTGCCCATCGTCAGATGAGTGGATAAGGAAAATATGGTCTATCTACACAATAGAATACTACTGTGCTATAAAACAGAATGAAATACTACCATTTGCAGCAACATGGATGGACTGAGAGGAAAGTATGTTACGTGAAATAAGTCAGGCACAGAAAGAGAAATACCACATGTTCTCACTTATATGTGGGAAATAATATAAATAAATAAATAAATAAATATACTAACAAATAAATGGGAGGGGAAGAAGAAGACACAATAATCACAATAATTTCTTGAGCTTGTTAAGTGAACAGATATGATGTTGATGGGGGAGGAGGGAAAGGGAGCGGGGAAGAGGAGGAATTGGTAAATGGACATGAAAATCAACTACACTGCATATTGACAAATCAAAATAAAAAATAAATACATTAAAAAAAAAGAAAGGTGAGGCCTTGAAGAGGTGATTAGATTATAGGACCATGCAGTAGTGAAGGGGTTAAAAATGGTGGTCAGGGGTTAGTTCTGAGGGCTTTAAAAGAAGAGGAGAGTCTGTCTTTCTCTCTCTGCTGTCTCTGCTTCCACCATCTTGCAGTGTGAGACCCCTGGGTCACTGTTGCCTCCACCAGATGGACTTTGGACTTCGCCTCAGAAACTGTAAGCAATAAACTTTGTTTTCTTTCTAAGTTACCCAGTTTCAGGTATTTTGTCATAAGCAATGGAAACGGACAAATATATTCCTCAAATTCAGTTCTGCAAATATGTTATCAAGTGTCAGGTTTTATGCTAGATATTGTGGAGGAAGAAGATGTGCTTCTACGTCTGGGACCTTAGAAATGAACAAGGGAGGCTGACCTGCATCAGTTACTGGCTCAGCTAAGGCCTGACATTGATAATTACAAAGTGCTAGCGCAGAGGCAAGTATGTGAATGTTGCGGGGGGAGGGGGAAGGCAGGGGACTTGGAAAGATGCCAGGAAGGCAGCAGTACTTGCAGGGGGAGGTGGGGTTTGGAGTCAGTAGAAAGGGCTGAGTGAGAATGCAGGTGACTCAGTTCGGGCTCCCATTGTGGACTTGCTCAATGCTGCCAGCCCAGCCCCTTAACCTCCCCATCACCAGGCCTACTTTCCTGCTAGCTGCCAGCAAAGGCATACCCAGGATTAAAATGAAAGAAAGCCTGATTACATCCTGTACGAATTTACAAATAAGACAGCTTGGTGTAAGGAAGAAGACAAAACAGACGAGGAACAGGAATATCTGGGTTTCGGTCCCAGTCTGCTCTTGCTGGCTTTGTGATCTCGGGCAAAAACCATAGCACCTTTCTGACCTGAGTCTGACCATAGTAAAATGGTAATAGTGCCTGCCTTGGTTAGCTCCTAGGGCTGTTGTGGGGGTCAAAGGATCTTCAAGGGACTGAATGGGGTGTGCTGGGATCAAATCAACAGGATGCCAGCTGGGGGTAAAGAGGAAGGGAGTAAAGGAGCAGAACTAAAGCAGGCTGACTAAGACAGGAAGATGGTGCTGGGCTGGCCAGGAACCAAGCACAACCCTGGGACGTAGGACGACATTCGAGCAGCACTGCTACGTGCAAGTCTGCGTACAGCCTACAGATGTCTGGGAAGTGTTCTTCCAGCTTACATATTGCTCCTAACTAATTGTGTGGAAGACATTATTTGTCATAAGGTGGAAACACTCACGCACTTTGGCCCTTAAGGTTTGTGTCTAGCCAGTTGGTGCCTAGTGAGCTCAGCATGCCACGTGCCTCCATGTGGCATGTGTTGGATACACGGCTACATCAACACATCTAGCATTACCCCTGTAAGCCCTTCTCTCTGTGAGGTCTCCCTGTAGGGTAGGATTCTCTGTATGTTCCCAGTTTCTGGCACAGAATAGGCACTAAGCAAAGTCTCTTGATTATGAATCCTGAAAATTTTGAAAGTGCCGTGCCAAGTCTTTGGGAAATAATGGAAAAGACACCTGTCTGAAATAGGTTAGGCGTAAGTTTTCTTGAGGGTAGGGCTATGACCCTTCCTAGACCTATGATCACATTTTATAGATTTGGAAATCTACCATTTTGGGATTAACTCCCCCCAAAAGAGCCAACCGTAAATAATTTTTTAAAGTTTTATTAAATCATTTAGACTTGAAAGAAGTCACAATAGTTAACACACTTAAGTGCGTTCTGTACACCACCAACCCAAATGGATTGATTTCAGAATTTTTATAAATAAAAGTAAACATATTTACAATGAAAAATAAAAACATGTTAACGAGTTAGATGATTAAATTGTTATCTATAATCAGTTTGGGGGAAGTACCAACCTACAGGATTACGTGTAAGACATTTAAGATTTCGTTAGGTTTAAAAAGTCCATAATTGAAGAAGTTAGTTGTAATATATGACCCATTTCTTACTACGGCTTTTTTCCTCCCCAAACCAGAACTTTTGACCAATTTACATAAAAAGCTTCATTTCCCCTTTATTGGAGGTAAAAGCACAAAAAGCTCTTAAACTCTTCCTCGAACCATCTAAGAAATAAAGCTATTTAATGCTACAGATATGACTATAAAACTGCAGACATAACCAGTCATACGATTTGTGCTACTTGTCCTCCAAAATAGCACAGATTCCTAATTTACCCACCAGGGACAAAAAAGGAGTCAGCTTTTTTGGAAATCAGTTTCAAAATCATCATATCTCTAGACAGCATATTTCTGGAACAAGACAATTACCACATGGGGGGACTTTCATTCTTCTGTACTATAAAAATATTTCCATTTTAATTCTCTCTCTGTATTTAGGGATTGCTTCTAACTCCCCAGGCAAAAGGTGAGGGCTGTAAAGCTTTGTCCGCCAGTTTCAAGAGACCAAAGAAGAACAAGACCGCATGTGATTGGGACAGCTCTCTCCTTAAGTACGGCAAAAGTCAAGAGCTGGCTCAAAATTATTCTATGCCCCCAAATCCTCTTTAGTTTGACTTAGAAAAAGTAGTCAGTCCAAAATAAAATTGAGCAAAGAACAAAATTTTCAATTCTACAGCTTTGAAAAGTCACACTCCTAAGAGGTGGGCTCTTCTGTGACAGGGCTGTTAGCACAACTTGAGGCTAATCACTTGGCAAAGGGCTACAGCAGTTGCTAGACTGTCTTGAATGTTCTGTCGCTGATGAACTCATGGAGCGAGACCTCTGCCTGAGCACTGTTTTTCCAAGTCCTCAAATGTGGCATTTTCAATGGTATTTATAGCTTCAGGTCGTTCCATGGAGGACGGACAGAGCATGTCTTGAACCATCACATACTGAAATACAAAAATTGTTTTCTGAAAAAAGAGCCATGTGTAGATCACTAAACATTCCTTTAAATCAGGGGTAAGCAAAATTTTTCTGTAAATACTTTAAGTTTGTAAGCCGTATTGTTTCACTGTGCCACCCAAGCACAATAGCTGTTATAACCAGTACGTAAACTCATGGGCGCGGTTGTGTTCCAATAAACCTGTGTTACAAGAACAGGTAGCAGGCTCAACTTCTCCTGTGCGCCCGAGTTTGCCAAGCCCTGCTCCAAAGAAACAACCATTTGCTGGTAATTAGTGTTTTTCTAACATGAAGAGTTTTTAAGTCACATCCTTGAAACACAGACATCATCAATTTTAAAAATAAGTTCATCTTACAGCTGCATATGCATCTATACTTATCTCAATAAAAATGCCAATTAAAAAAACAATCATGCCAGATATCAGCACCCAACACCTCTTCTTGATTTTTTTAAAAAATCCCTTTTAATGATGTAACATAAAATATGAGCCCTTCTGGGAATAGAATTATCAACTTTGCAAAATGAACGATGACAATTTTTAGTAAAAGATTTCATTTCCGGTTCCTATATCTAAGTATGTTATTATAAAGTTCATTTTTCATGCACTCCTTCATTGTGGGTTCATTGTAATTATAATTATACTGAAAGACAAACCTTGACTTTTTCTAATTTGATGGTTAACACACACTGTCTAATTTACTTCAATTTATTTATTTAAGAAAATTCAAGATTTATCAATGTATAAATTTTAAAATGATATGTTTGTAGACCAAACATATTATAAAATAAAAATAAACAAAAGCCACAAAAAGAAATATAACTTCAAAGGTTCTTTACACACAATTTTCACCATCAAGACCAGCTTAGGTTTTCCCTTCCTACTCTTCTGAATCATTTGCTGTGTGGTGTAACCCCAATATACACAATCAACGGAAATTAATAGTGTCTTAGATAAATTTTTTTTAAGTGAGGAAGTTTTTAAATTCTCTCACAAATTCATAAAAATAAAGAGATTAATGGCATGATCATGACAGTAACTGTATTCCTGTGAAGGTGCTCCGTGTGTCAGCCTTATTTCAGCACAGGCTGCTGCCACCGACGTGCAGGAGGCCACACAGCACACAGCACAGGACACTAAGCTGACGAGGACAGGCCCAGGCTCCAGTCTTTGGACTTAACAACTTGTGTGCTCTTGGGAGTGGGTCCCTTTCCTCTCTAGACCTTTGGCTTTCTCATCTGTAAAATGGGGCAATGATGAGTTGATTGCTAAGGATCCTTTAAGTTCTAAATATGATTCTAAAGAAAATAAAAGATGAGAATTTTACATACCTCACAAGAATATTTCTACGTAAATAGTGGTAGAAATTTGAGATTTCTCTACATCAGTCAAGACCTAAAAAGAAAGGTGTTAATTATCTTTAAGTTTATTTTGGCATATGGATCTATTTAAGCATAAAATATCTTTTGCTACTCTAACAGAGTAGCTAAGAAGAAAAGTCGGATATTAAACAGGCGGAAAACTTACCAATAGTGTTTCCTGACTAACTAATCTATATACAATATGGCTTCCTGAGCATAGATGTACACTCCTTCAAACTTCAAAATATAGGAGAGGGTGTGTGTGTGTGTGTGTGTGTGTGTGCGCGCGCGCGTGTGTGTGTGTGCACATTTGCGTATATTGAGGGTACTTCAAAAAGTTTGTGGAAAAATAGAATTAAAAGTTAGTATGAACCTTTCCATGAAATTTTGAAGATCCCTTGTATACATATATGTGTATATATGTGTAGATACTGTTTAGACAGGTATATAAAGAGAGCAGCTATATTAAAGCACAGAGAAAATATTGTTTAAACAGTAGTTAAAATTTATGAGTGTACCTCAAAAAGTTCATGGGAAGATTTGTATTACCTTTTTTGTTTAAGTTTTGTTTTTAATTTTTATGTTTAATTTTATTTATTTATTTTTTACATTCTAAAGTGTTGCCTCGGAGCACTTGGTGGGAAGGGGAAAGGGGACAGAGGAAGAGAACGTGGCCTGAGGAGGAGGAAGGGGGCGTGGTCAAGGCCCCTGGCACCCCCTCATTCCCGCAGGAGAAGAGCCCTGGGAGCTTCTGTGGGGGGCTCAGTGGTTGTCTCTGGGCTGGATGTGGACATTGGGGGGCATGGCTGAGGCTCTTGGCCTTGTATCACCTTTTAATTCTATTTTTCCACGAACTTTTTGAAGTATCCACATAAGGGTGCATTGAAAACTAAGCAATTGAGCAAAGATGATAGTGGAAAAACAGGTGGTATAAGAAAGAAAAGAAAGTCAGAATACACTATTTGTCCTAGCATAGAATACTATTTACATGGCCAAGATAAATACTATTAATTCAACCAAAAAAATTTTATAATCAATTTTTTTACATTTTGTTATTGAAACAAAATTCATATAAAATTCACCATTTTAAAAGTGTAAAATTCAGTGGTTTTTCTTATATTTACAGTGTTGCACAACCATCAACACTAATACCAGAACATTTTCATCACCCAAAAGAAACCCCGTACTCATTAAGCAGTCACTCCCCAACCCCTTTTGCCTTCAGCCTCCTGCAACTACTAATCTAACTTTGTCTCCCTAGATTTGCCTATTTAGACATTTCATAAAAATGGAAACATAGAAATGTGGACCGTAGCGAATTTCACTTAGCATAACATTTTCAAGTTTCATCTGTGTTGTAGCACGTATCAGTACTTCATTCCTTCTCATGGCTGAATAATATTCCATTGTATGGATACACCACAATTTGTTTTTTCATTCATCAACTGATGAACATTTGGGTTGTTTCTACTTTTGCATATTATGAATAATCCTGCTATGAACATTCGTGTATACATTTTTGTGTGCATCTATATTTTCGCTTCCCTTGAATATAAATCTAGGAGTGGAAATACTATAACAATTCTATATTTAACTTTTTGAGCAACTACCAAATTGTTTTCCATAGTAGCTGGACCATTTTCTACTCCTATCAGCAATACACAAGCATTCACGTTTCTCTGAATCTTAGCTAACACTTGCTATTTTGCTTTTTTTTTTTTTGGATTACGCACATCTTAGATAGTGTGAAGTGCTATCTCATTGTGATTTTGATTTGTATTTCATTTGATGCCATCTGATTCCAGATCCATTACTTCCATTGGACCTATTTTATTCTCCTTTCTGGAAGCTTTTGGGGCCTTTATTTCAGGTGTTCTGAAATTTGGTTATTTTTGTTTAGTTTTTCTTTTTTCCCACATGTTGTGCAGAACTCTTGGTAGGTCCTTTCATTTAGAAGATATGAGTCCTCTGGTTCTGTGTGAGAACTACATCCTCTTCTGCCATGGCCAGAAGTCAATAGATGAGCTAAAATTGATAAATTAAGAAATGGTGATAAGACCATAAACTTTGGAAACATGGAGGTAAGTACCAGGGACAGCAACTAGGTGGAACGTAACCACTGATGGAGGACGGGGACGAATGTGGCAGAGGCCTGCTTTGAAAAGACTTTTGGTATGATCTGCCTTAAAAGCCGTGCTCATGGTTTATTTTGAGAGGGAAAAAACTGATTATGCATAATTCGCTAGCTTTTAAGTATATAAGTGTGTGGCCTCTTGCCTTCCAGAAAAATCTTCTCTGACCAGCTACCAGCACCACTCTTTCCCTCCCACTCCCCAGCCCACCCCCATTATTTCCCTAGGGTTCCCCTAGATTTGCACTTGGTACAAATTTATTGAGTTCAAGATATTGTTAAGTTACAATAAATTTAAGCAAAAACTAGGAACAAACAATCCAACTAAACAATTTTTCAAAGACTGAGCTTTAGATGGAAGCAGTCTGTAGATCCTCACTGTACTGCTCATATGACCTCTTTCACTTCTAGTTAGCTAGTCTGTTGGTGCTAAGAATAACTTAATCTTCTTTTAAAAACTCTTTTGTAAATTTTATTTTTTTTTTCAGCCTTTTTTTGAGGACGGGGGTACTTACCCTAAGTCCTTCCTTCTGAGTGCTGAATGCGTACTGCAATCCAAATAGAATCAGGCCTAAAGAAAATATGTTCACTCTATGAGAGTAGTTGTCCCCATGAATCTGAAATCCCACATAAAGAAAACAATATTTAAAAAATTAACACAGAGATAGTACAATGCATGTTATAGCATTACTGAATCACTAAGTTTACTTAGTCACTTCTTGGTTTAAATGAAAGTGCACGTGTAAAAATGTTAGCAAAGAGTTAATAATCTCTCAAGCCTCTTTCCTTCAACTCACTACACCAGGAGTAATTAAACTAGTCAGCATTCCAGAAGGAAGGCCCGGGTATAGCTCAACCACCCCCGAGGTGAAGTTTTTCAAAGCAAACACCCTCTAAACCAAATCTCTCATTTCTAATCTTCTTAGTCCTCACCCATTTTTATGAGAAACTCTTCGTTACTCCAAACCACTAATCAACTGTGGTTAGCCTTCATGATGGCACTTAATTATGGGCTCCTTTGCATTCATAGTTTATTTTTCATGTGCATATTTCTTATTCTTCACAACTAGATTATAAAGTCTCGGAGGGAAGGCAACTGCTTCTTTTGTTTTCCCATCATCCAGCACTGGGCTAAGTAGAGAGAAGGCCCTCAATAAATACTCATTCGTTAAGTTAAAATGAACAAATCAATTACAACTGAACTACTCCTTAAACAAAGCCTCATTTAAAGTAAAAGTGACCCCTTGGTAACTCAGAAGAACACTTTTATTTGTGAAAAAGTTTTTAGGCATGTAACAACATTTGGTAAACGTCCAAAGAAGGGCATCACTCTGGAGACGCTCCACACCAGCGTTTCTTTATTGGGGTGTGGGGTGGGGGTGGTCACAAGGCAGTTGCCAGGGTTGATGAGTCCTTCACGACCTCCCTCTAAACCTTACTTGGTATGTCTCCTTGGGTGCTTCCATGCAGCCAGCCCGCCTCTATGCTTCTCCAAGAGCAGATGGAAAGCTTCAGTGGCCACATCAGCTGCACCACCCTCCTCCCTTCTAAGTGACTGCAGCAATCTGAATCCTCCCTTACCTCTCATCCCTGCGGGTTGGGAATTATTCAAAGAAAATATGTTCAAAAACAGTGCTTACAGGGGTACAATGGAAAGGATACCCTTATGCACTATTCAGAGACTATAGATTGAAACACGTTCGTGAGAAGCAACTTGGCAATAAACATTTATTCCCACTTAATGGTCCCATCTAATTTTGTCCAACCTAGGGTAGAGGGAAATGTGAACAGAGATTTGGATACAGGGATAGCTACCCAAGTGATATTCCTAACAGCAAAATTTACAAGTAACTAAAATGTCCAAAACAAACATTGAATAAATTGCTGAACCGAGCAAATATGATGCAGATAAAAATATTTTCTAAGAATGTTTAGTAATATGGAAAATGTTTACATTTGAATATTACATCCAATATTTTGTAGAGTAGAATCTCAATTTTGCTTCCCAAAGTATATATAAATATATGTTACAAGATGGGTTTATATATACATAGAAAGAAATAATTAACCTCCATTAATGTTTTAAAGATTTTTAGTAAGTGAATTCACTTTTTCTTTATACACTCCTATACTTTCCACATTCTCTACATAGAGGAGAGGACAGATTAATATATGATGAGGAAAAAAAGCGTTATTCATATATTTTCTTAAATGTAGCGTCATGAACACATGAAAAGTCATTTTTATAAAATATCTAAATAAAAGGGAATTAAATACAAAATCTCAAGGGAGGTGAAATATAAGATAACCTTTCAGAATTTAATGTCACCTCTTCCCCAGGTTGATGGAGACGCAAAAAGGATTACTCAAAGCCCATTTCATCTGAGCAGTGAGAAGCCCTGAAGGAGTTAATTTCCATGAACCCTCAAGAGAGAGGCATTCCTCGGAAAATTAACATTGAACTGGGGTCTTCTCTCAGTACTTATTCTCCAGGCCAGAAAGTTACAGAAAAGGAACATAGGTGGTTACAAAAAGAACAGTAAGATAATTGTCATGGCAACAGTCATTAGGTTTAGTTGCACCAACAACATCTGCCCTTGGAGCCAGCAATTTTGCTGTGTTACAATTCTTTATCTACAACAGAGACTTTAGCCTGAGGAAAGTTTTCTGTCTTTTGCAAGCTTAACATTTCTGTGTGTAATTTTTAAAAGTTAGGCTATTCCTGAAACTACAGGGCTTTGGAGGCTAGGCCCTGTGAAATACATTTGCTTTATTAATATTAGTACACTCCACAGTTTAAATTGATTGTTTTATTATTGTGCAATACTAGAACTTGGTCTATATTTCTTGGTAATTACAACCAAGAGCAAAGTAACTGTGGGCCCTGCTCATTTACTCTGTGGGTAAGAAAATTAAGAAATTTGATAAGAAATATTTTAAAACAATGTCTTAGGACAGCTTCTGAGGCTTGGGTAAGACAATTCACATAGCCAAAGTATTTTGAGAGACTTTTTTTGGTGGTTGGCTGGTACTAGGATCTGAACCCCTTGAGAGACGTTTTAAAGGGATGTTTTATAAAGTGAGTTTCTTTTTTCTTTTCTTTTTGTTTTTACTAAAATGACAGTTTCTATATTTAAAGAGGATTATTAAGAAGAGAATTAAGACTACCCATCTCTAATTACCATAATTTAACTACTGTTAAATTTCCACACACTATTAACGTTTCTATAGCCATCCTGATTTTCTAGTATCTTCAGCAACACCAAATGTAGCATTGCTTGTCATCAATCTCTTCCTTTCTCATGTGGCAGTCCCTGCCTCCAACAAACATACACACACATGCTTGTACACACTCGTTCTGATACACACATAATCTGCAGCCACAACCAAAGCACAGTCAGGACAGCAGTGTGCACAGGTGGCCAGGGCCACCTGATGTTCATCTTTTCACTGGCATTCACGTTCACTCATCCACCAAACACTTACGAACAACTGCTGAATTCTAGGCACTGTTTTAGGTGTTAGAGTAAACAAGATAAACAAGGTTCCTCTTCTGATAGCGTATATTTTAGAGGAGAAGAAAAAACAATTTCAGAGAGTTAAAAATGGTATGAAGAGAATACAGCACAATGGGATAGACCCTAGTAGGGAATAAGGGAGAGTGGCCTATTTTAAACAGGGCTGTTGGGGCACCTTTCCATATAGAAAGTCTTTTATCAATAAGCAACCAGGTGGAATTCCTTCTATTTAGTTATTTCTAGTTTGCTTTCATAAAATGTCAAATGTTAAAGTGTTATTTCCAGCTTCTAAAATAATGATGAATTTTTAGAAATGCTTTAAAAAAATTTTGGTATCAATCCTGATATACGCCTATTTTAAAAAATTGGGAAACACAGAAAAGTCCAAAATAGATTAAAACTCACACAAAGTCCCCTAACTTGAGAGCAATGACTGGACATTTTACAGCTCTTCCAGTCTTTTTTCCTATGCATATAAATATGTATTTAGAGTATTTTGATATTCCATACAGTTTTAATTTTTCCTTTCACCAGGTCCTGGGCACATCATTCTCCCAAGACAATTCAATTACTTGGGCCAATAGATTTCTTTTTCTTCTTAAGACAGTTTGTTGAAGACTTTGGGTTGCAAATAATAGACTATGTATAATAGTCTTCTATAAATTAAAATCTCTGCTGTATCCTTTCTAATTTCTACATCTGTTTGTGGTTTTTTTCCCCCTTAAGTAGATTCACTAGAGAGGATTATTTTTTTATTTAAAGGTATTAAAATCAACCATGATGATGTTTTAGTATTTCATCAGTATCAGCTCTTACGCTTGTTTTCCATCTTCTTGCAGCTCTTCCCTGCCTCCTACTGAGCAGAATGCTAAATCACGCAGTAATGTGCTTATGCAATGAAGGCCTTTCAGATAAATTTATCTCCAAATAGAACTTTGATAACTTCCTACAGATTTCAATATTTTACTATTTCTTTCATTATTCTCTTAATAGATTGTACAAATGTTTTACTTCATTATTGATCTGACAGTTATTTAGGAGCATTTTTAAATTCCCAGCTACCCAAACTAGAAGCAAAAACAAAAATAAAAAGCAAACAAAAAACCAAAACAAACCACTATAACCCCTTTTTATTGCACTGTGATCATAGAAAGACATTTCCAATTTCTGTTTGGGGATATGCTGGTTTTTCTTCATGTTCTAGAAGGTTGAAATGAAAGTATATCCTATTTTAATTTATTTGTCAATAAATATTCAAATGCAATTACATATAAAGCCTAGTATGTTTTTTACCTACCTTCCTCTTTTAACCTTTCTCTTTTGAAAAAACTTCTAACCCAATCTGAAGTTCTCCTTTTCATGGAGAAATTTAAACACATTTATTTATTTACTATCATAACTAATGCTTGGCTTTAGCATCATTTTACATTTTGGTTTTTTGTATTTTCATACCCTTTCATTTCATTGCAGTTTGCATTTATCTTCTGCAATGATACAGAAGGTAGAAATGTTGTTTTGGTTCTATTTGCCGAATTTAGGTGCATCAAATGCAAATCCCTACTCCCATCTTTATTCTCGTTCTTACCGTCTTCCATTTCCTGATCTTTGTTAATTTAGTATGGGAGTTACAGACGCAGCTTAATTTGATGACTGTGATTAAAATTATAAGCCTTTTATTAAGCACATTTTAATTCAAAATAGCCACTGGCACAGATTGTTCATTGGTTTTGATGTTTATTACCATAAAATTCTCTTCTTAAATTCACTTTTAATAGGTAATCCTTTCACATGGCTCAGAAAGAAGTAAAAGTAACCCTCCCCTTCCCCCTGCCCCTCGTCTGCCCAGGCCCACCAGCCTCATAACCGTCCAGCTCTTGCACATCCTTCCAGTTCTTTTATGTAAACATAAGCAAACATATATCTATCTTTCCCTCATTTACACAAAAGGTAGCACAGTATGCACACATTTCTACACCTTGTTTTTTTCACTTAAAAGTTCTTCAAACTTTTACTTCCCTAAAAATACCTGATTTCTTTGTACGTGAATAACTTCATAGCCAGATACAAGACTCACAGGTCATGACTATTTTTCTTCAAAACTGTTGTATGTTGCTTTATCATCTTTCAGATTTGAGTGCTACAGAAAACAAGCTCTTTAGCTGTAACCTCTTTTTCCCTCCCTAAACACTTATAATATTTCCCTTTATCTTTGAAATGCAAGATGTCTAAGTACAGGGTTCTTTAGAGAATTTTTTAAATTAAATAAAAAATAAAAATTTAAAATGCAAAAAAGAAACATTTGAATAATGTACACAATTCAAACACTTCAACAAGATACTGCATAATAGTAAAATAAAGTCCCCCTCCTCAAAGGCAATTTCTATTACTGGTTTCTGATATAACCTCCCAAAGATAAACTAATTCAGTGGTTTTCCAATGTGGCCCATGAATTCCTGGGACCTCAACACCCTTTCAATGACCTGGGATCTGTGAGGACAAGACTATTTTTATAATGATACGAAGACATAATTTGTCTTTTCACTATGTTGACATTTGCACTGATGAAATCTAAGCATGAATTAGGAAATTGGCACCAAATTTTACTGGTAGTAATTATATTCTTTAGTATCACTTGCAGATTAAAAAATAAAAAACACATCTCACTTTAACGTCCTTCCTGTGAAGTAAAAATTTTTAATTTTGTTAAATCTCGACTCTTAAATACACATATTTTCAATAATTTGTGTGATAAAATGGGAACCATTCATCAAGCATTTCTGCTCCATTCCAAAGAAAAATGGTTGTCTCGAGAAAATGCACTTGTGCAATTATTTGAGTCACAATATGCCTGAGCTGCTCTTCACAGAGCACCCTTCTGACTTGAAAGAATGATCGGTAGACAAACTATAGTTATTCGGACTTGAGCACTGGACATTCTCTTACAGATGAACAATATGAGAGTAGAACTCATATTATCAAGGAAAACTGACACTGCGAGTATTTCTTGCCAATGATAAAAGTTGAGCTTTCAAGTGAAAATTAGAATTTTGAAAACTTCACACCCACCAGTGAGAATTTGACAGCTTCCCAACACTTAAAGCCTTTTCTAACAAGACTGGTGGTGATATTAACAAAAGTGATTTTTTATACTGTATAAAAATCTGTGACAATTTTTAGAAAAGTTGCATAACTTAAGGATCCAATAATTTCAAAGTGACCAATGCACAATGTCACAAAATCATGCATTGGTAAAAAGATCCATTCAAAGTGCAAAAGGGACCAAGGGATATTAAAGTAACAGCACAAAATATTCATTGATATGGTTTTAGACTCCACAGTATAAATGACTTTTAAGAAACTATCATTTATTGAGTTTTGGTGTACTAACAAAGAAGAGTATCCATAATTCCCTGATATGAAATATTGCTCCCCTTTTCAACTACGTATCTGTGTGGGGCCAGATTTTCTTCATGCACTGCATCCAGCCAAAATAACATATTGCAATGGATTGAAATCAAAAACAGATTGGAGAATCTAGCTCTTTTGTACGTCAGATATTAGAGATTTGTAAAAATATAAATAAATGTTACTATTCTAATTTTTTTTTGTTTGGGGAAATATTTATTTTTCATAAAAATATCTTAAGATGTGATGGTTTAATACTATTTTAATCAAATTAATAAAGCTTTATTAATGTTTCAGTTTTAATTTCTAATATGGAAAATATTGACAGATAAAATTCTATAAGAAAAACTTCTGGGTTCGCAATCATTTTTACAAGTTTAAACAGGTACTGAGAACAGAAAGTGTGAGACCCGCTAATCTAAGCAGATAAGCTTGTGAGCATCAGTGGCCTGGTGGCGGCTGCTGTGCTGCTCTGAAGCTCCCGGGATGCCCTGCTCCTGCCACTCTCCAGTCCCTGCACTGTCCACAGGGCCTTTCCTTTGGAGACCAAGCATCTTACGAGGCAACATATCCCGGCCCATGCAGCTCTATGAGTATTTCCTGCCATGATACATTCTGGAAGCTGCCTGTGAATTCCCACAGAGAACAGCTCATTTTTCATGCTTTGAAAACCATTCCTACATAGTACACAAGACAAATTGGAGTTAAGTTTGGGAGGGTGGCATTCAAAGTCTCTTCCTAAATTTGTGGGTGCTGTCAGGTTCTGATTCAGAGGATGAGTGTATTTTACGTGTTTTATTTTTCTTAACCCGTCCCCAATGTAGGTTGTAGAAACTGCACCCTAGCTGTGTTGCCAGTTTTCATAATTTTCAGGCTTTATAGTACTGGGTATTTTAATGAGAACATGGGAGGAGATTCATTAGGCACATCTAGCTTGCTGCCATGCTAAATAAAAGTCTGAAAAACTCACCTGCTCGGGGCTCATATACAGTTTGGTCCCTACTTGTCCTGTGTGTCTGGCATACGCTGGCATTGGCGTCAGAACCACCTGCTCTTCCTCATCCTCATCCATTGCAGTTACTAATCCAAAGTCTCCAGCCTTGACCACATCATCCATTGCAAAGAATATGTTGGAAGTTTGCAAAAATGAAAGAAACAAAAGTACAGTGGGTGTGTATGAAGAAGGTGAAGAAATGAACTATTCAAATGACTACAGAAAAGAAATACAAGAAAAACAGATATTCTCAAACACCTTCCCCTTTAAAAATGGGCTAATATGAAAATAAAAAGAATTTTTCCATGCCAGACAAGTACTGCAAGTAAAGAAAAGGGCAAGGGAGCAAAGATAACATCATTCATTGAACATCTACTTACACTTTTAGAGATCCACATTCCTTAGGGTCCAGGGTACTTAATCCTTTTTTATTTTTATTTATTTATTTATTTTTGTTGGCCAATACAGGAATCAAACCCTGGACCTGGGTGTTATCAGCACCACACTCTGACCAACTGAGTTAAGCAGCCAGCTCAGGGTACTTAATCCTTAATCCTATGATTCTATATACCTCCCTGGGCAAACTTCTCTACATTTATGTCTTAAGACGTAATAATTAGAGGGAAAATATCAATATTAGCAAGTGCATATATAGTACTTGCAACATGCCAGGCAGTGCTCTAAGCACTTTATTGCCATTAATTCACATAATACAACCTTATGAGATGAGTGCTATTAGCCCGCAATTTTACAGACGTAGAAACTGAGGCCCAGAGAAGTTAAACAAGTAGTCCAAGATTACCCAGCTAGCAAGTGGTGGAGCAGATTCAAATCCTGGCATTTGGCTCTGTGAAAAAAGGACATTTTGATTCACTGCCACACACCCAGCATTCAGTACAGTTCTTGCTCTACGGTAGCTAATCGATATGTGATGAATGAATGAAACAGAGTGACCTTTTGGTTAGTTTCTGAGGGGCAGATGCCTGTCCAGGGGAATAAGAGCTCTTAACTGCTACCCACCCCATGCGGTCTCTTCTAAAACTCATGTGCTCTCAAGGCTGTATCTACTCCCAGACCTCCGTCCTTGTTCTAAACGTTCATATGAAACTGTTCATAGGATGCATCTCACCAAGTGTCTCATGGACTCCTCAAACTCACAGTGCCATCCGTACAATCCGTCATCTTTCCTCCAGAGTCTACTGCAGGTACATGACCACCATTCACAGCCCTTGAAATAAGAAGAAAGGAAGCCATTTAGCTCATAAAATTGAATTTCATCATGCTTCAAATACTACCAGAAAACAGCATTGTGTTCCCAAACTCCAAAATACCATTGTACAATTCTGACTTTGAAGCAATGAGGTTATTGTGTAGAACTAAAAACCCGCAGCTCTCCCACAAACAACCTGTACCAGAGACAACCACAGACGTGCTGCCTTAAGTTTCCTCTTTGCTCCCACTCCCGTCTTCTGGTGGCATGGGTCCTTACTGAATCCTCTAACAGGCCGCTTTCTAGCTCTCCGGCACCTGCCCTGAGCTTCTACCAGAACATCCTGACTTGCATTGGGAAATTCCTTCTTCCTGACGGTCAGCACCCCGTGTTTGCGTGGAAGTTTTCCTGTCCCACAAGCTGCCAAACCCATCTATCTGCCCCATTCTCTGTCCAGGAGACTGGTGCAGGAATGCGCAAGGGTCTTCGGTTTATCAAGTAGAATGAAACCCAGGACTTCTGAACAATACTGTGAGAGAGAGATATTTTTCTCCCCATCCTCTATCCCACCAACTCCAAAAGGCTTAAAAAAAAAAAAAAGCCCTGGAGCCCTGAGAATCCCTGACAGCCATCCCGAGACTGTGACGGGGGAGCCTGCTGAAAACAGAAGGAAGAAATGGGGCGGAGGTGCTGGGAGTCCACAGTGGAAGCAGCTTCTGCAGCGGGCGGGCCGCAGGCCCCACAGCACTTGCACCGCGGGAAGGGTCGTGCTCCCTCCGCGCCCCTCTCGGTGGCTTTGGCTGGTGGCCGCCCTGGATAAGCCTCCAGCCTTTTCCGCAAAGGCTGGGGCATGGCAGTTGAGAAAGTTCATTTCCGAGTGACTTGGCCTCCCTTGGCCCCTCCACTCAGGTGTCGGCTGTGTTTACTGTGCTGGCATCGAGAACGGGGCTGTGGTGGACAAGTCTGTGGGCACCAAGGACGAGGACCAGCTGGAGGCCTTCCTGAAGAAGCTGACTGGCTGACAAGCAGGGCAGAGTCCTGATTGCCCCTGCCTACCGCTTCCCCCATGGTAGCAGGAAGGGACCCCGGTAGAACCCACAGCCCTTCTGTGCCAGCCCTTTCCTCCTCCTCCCTTCTGTCTGAGCCCCGTGGGCATGTGTTTTGGAGACCAGTCTCCAAATGTGGGAAACGTGAATGCTTCTATGCTAGCTGACTACCCAGGACGGCCATCAGAGGGATGGTGCTGCTGCTGATCAGGGACAGCCGTCTTCCCACCCACTCTCCTTTTGTCTGATCCCTCTAGGGCTCATTGCAGTTCTCCCAAGACGGCTGGAGAGAGCCCAGGCTGGCCTGCAGCAACACTGCTCAGGCAGCCACGCCTTGGTCCCTTCTGGTCTGGACCCTGGTGCCTGGCTTGTCTGCCTCCTGTATTTTTCTATCCTGCTGCTGTTTTGTAAAATGAAAAAGAAGGAAAAAAGAAACCTTGAGTTAGAGTAATATATAATTCTCTCATTTCTATAGGTCTGTAACAAAGAACTTATGCGATCCCTTCTACCTCCTACTATGAAGAACAGCCCCTGGGCCCCACACTGAAATCCCCTATAGCTGTCCCCATGCCCATCCCCCAGAGAGCATCCTCTCTTCCTCTCCTCCCACCTTCCCTCCCAAGAGCAAGGGCAGAAAATAAGTTTGGACTGGCAGAACCCTGCATATCCCTGATTCTGGAAGGTGTTCCCTCACCATTAGCTGGCCCTTTGGTTCTGTGAGGAGGCAACCTGTGAAGAAATCAGACCAATAAAACTACAGGGAGGATGGGGGGGGGGATGGACGAAGGGAAGGAAGGAAGGAGAGAAAGAGAGAAAGAGAGAGAAAGAAAGAGAGAGATATGAAGAGAGAGAAAGAAAGAGAAAGAAAGAAAGAAAAAGAAGGAAAAGGAAAGAAATGGGGAGAATTCAATGCAATCCCCATCAAAATTCCAATGACATTTTTCTCTGAATTGGAAAAAAATATCCTAACATTTATTTGGAACAACAAAAGACCACTAATAGCCAAAGCAATTCTGAGCAAAAAAAAAAAAAATAATAATAAATAAAGTTTGAGTCACAGCACTACCAGACTTTAAACTATACTACAAAGCTATAATAACCAAAACAGTATGGTACTGCCATAGAAACAGACACACAGATCAATGGAATAGAATAGAGAATCCAGAAATCAACCCATACCCCTACAGCCATCTGATCTTTGACAAAGGCATCCAGTCTACACACTGGGGATGAGACTGCCTCTTCAGCAAATGGTGCTGGAAAATGAAACTAGACCCATACCTCTCACCATATACCGAAATCAACCAAAATGGATTAAAGAATTAAATATACACCCTGAAACAATAAAACTCCTTAAAGAAAACATAGGGGAAATACTCCAGGAAGTAGGATTGGGCACAGACTTCATGAATATGACCCCAAAACCATGGGCAACCAAAGAAATAATCAATAAATGGGATTATATCAAACTAAAAAGCTTCGGCACAGCCAAAGAAACAATTAACAGAGTTAAAAGACAACCAACAGAGTGGGGGGAAATATCTGCAAAATATACATCTGAAAAAGGATTAATATCCAGAATATACAAGGAACTCAAAGAACTTTACAGCAAAAAAACAAGTAACCCAATTAAAAAATGGGCAAAGGAGCTAAATAGGCATTTCTCAAAGGAAGATATACAAATGGCCAATGGACACATGAAAAAATGCTCAACCTCACTCAGCATCCAGGAAACTCAAATCAAAACCACATTGAGATACCATCTCACCCCAGTTAGGATGGCTAAAATCCAAAAGACTCTGAATGATAAATGCTGGCGAGGTTGCAGAGGAAAAGGAACTCTCATACACTGTTGGTGGGACTGCAAAATGGTGCAGCCTTTAAGGAAAATGGTTTGGCTGTTCCTCAAACAATTGCAGATAGATCTACCATATGACCCAGCTGTCCCACTGCTGGGAATATACCCAGAGGATGGAAATCATCAAGTCGAAGGTATACCTGCTCTCCAGTGTTCACTGCAGCAATACTTACAATAGCTGAGAGTTGGAACCAGCTCAGATGTCCATCATCAGATGAGTGGATGTGGAAAATGTGGTATATCTACACAATGGAATACTACTCTGCTATAAAAAAGGATGAAATACTACCATTTGCAACAACATGGATGGACTTAGAGAGAATTATGTTAAGTGAAACAAGTCAGGCACAGAAAGAGAAATATCACATGTTCTCACTTATTTGTGGAAGCTAAAAATAAATAAGTAAATACACAAATAAACAGCAGTGGGGAAGAAGACATAACAATTACAATTCCTTGAACTTGTTAAGACAAGTGAACAGATATGAGGTTCATGGTGGGAAGGGTGAGAGGGAGGGGGAGGGAGGACTCCGTAAAGGGACACAAAAATCAACCACATTGTATATGAATAAAATAAAATAAATAAACCACATTGTATATTAATAAAATAAAATAAGTAAATAAATAAATAAATTTTTGATATAATGACTTATAGAAGACTAGTCTTGTATTTTGGTAATTTCCTTATGTTTTATACTTAAATGCCTTGAATAAATCTGCCTTGGTCATCCAAGAAAAGAAAGAAAAGAAAGAAAGAAAAAAAGAAAAGAAAAGAAAAAGAAATGGGGAGGAAAGAAACCAGGTTTCTTTCCTCGTCAAATCACTTGATGCCAGCTAAAGTTTTACCTTATTCCTCAATAGTTAAGTCACAGCTTAAACTATTAAGTTAAGTCACATGGGCAAAAGGATTTCCTTTTCTGGTCAAATCATATCAATGCTTTTGGATGCCAGCAAAAAGATATTCAGAATAAAATACTCTGAGCTGAGCATCAAGAACATGCCAGGTGTCGTGCTGAGGCTATAACAGGTGAACAAAACAGACATAGTTGTGTCCCCATGGACACCAGAGGATAAATAATGCAGGTGTCATGAGAATGATGAAGGAGAAAGACCAGGTTATGAGAGAACACTGTATTCAAAGAACTGAGAGAAGCTCAGAGCGGAGGCAATAAAAGATGAGAAGTCAGTGTGGAGAGGCAGGAGCCAGAGAGTGCTGATGACAAAAACTGTGACCCAAATACAAATGGGGGACCGGGCCTAGAAGGCTTAATAGCCCCAAGACTTGGGTCAGAACGTAGGAAAAATTACAGCTTTTTCAACTGGGAATAATAATCTTGGGATTTTGGGGGTACACTTTATAAGAAATTATCTTTAGGAATAATTTTTTTTTAATTTCTAGAAAAACTAAAGGGGAAATTAACTTTCTTCTTGGAATTTTTCTGGTGCATAGACAAATATAGAAAAATCTTAAGACAATATGGTAGCATTGCACATTCACCAACATCTCATTTACATTATAAAATCTGCAGAAGAATATTCATTTATAGTGAAAACATAATTATACTGTCTTTCAACTTGGATTTCTGTGTCTAGCAAGTGTTAAGCATAAGAAGGGAGGGAGGGAAGGAGGGAGTGTGGGAGGGAGGGAGGGAGGAAGGAAGGAAGGAAGGAAGGAAGGAAGGAAGGAAGGAAGGAAGGAAGGAAGGAAGGAGAGAGAAATGTGATATGATATGCACATATCAGCCAGCTGTTTACTACTAACTGATAAACGTCACCATATTCAGACCTACACAGCTAGCATTCTCTCAGGTTAGGGTGTCTAGTCTCCTGTAAGCTGTCTTCTCCATTGGACCCAAAACAATTCATCCTTGAACATTTCTTTCCTAATTGCTGTGCAGAACAATTAGCAATCAGTTTGGGCCCATGTCAAAAATCACTGAAGCTTAGGGATTATATATTACTAAATAACAATTATATTGGAAAATAGAAATTATTTCCAATTCTTAGTCCTGTTATCCCCAAACTGTTAAAATACACTCAATCAGTAGATTTCAAAACCTACTGCTAATTTTTAGAAGAAAATAGCTTGTCCAAATTGCAAGTTGGGTGCTTGAAACAAAAGTTTGTGGTTACATGAAGTAAAACTGAAAATACTTAAAATGGATCCAAATCTGCCAAGAATTTAAGCTACTTTCATCAGAAAAATATTTATACATTCACTACACATCTACTGGTGAATGCTATGAGTATTTGAAACGTGGCAGCAATTAGATAAATAAAAGTTACACACACTTATTTCAGAAACAAATGCTAAGAAAATACCCCAGATTTTAGTAACAGTCTTATGTAATTTAGCATATTGTATTGCTACAATATTCAATATTGTGTATATTGAAAATAGAATCCAAGGTTTTAGAGCTCCAACTCGTCACCGGGTTACCATTTACTAACTTTCTCCGTCTAGCTTCTTACCCCTTCCCCAAAGCCCACATGATTCACAAACGGAAGCAAAAGTGCAGAGATTTGTTGCCATTCAGAGTTGACTAGTGAAGGAGCCCGTGTCTCTGCTCCCACGTGGGGCCCTTTCAGCGAGCTACGTCAGGGCCCAGGGGCTTGCGTCGGGGTCACTAAAAGCCAGAGAAAAAGCAGGGTAGACCTGCTCATGGTGGACGTCTGATTCCTCTTCTTTCTCTTCTTTCTCTTCCTCCCTCCCTCCCTCCCTCCCTCCCTCCCTTTCTTTCTTTTTTCCCCATCAGAACCATTGGGAATACCTTTAACAGCAAAATGAACATAAACACATCATAGGGTAGCATGCAGGATTGGCCTGAAGTTTTCAAACATGAGGCTTCTTATTCTCGCAGCGGACCCCTTCGGGCTACTTGCTCAGACCTCTGCTCCCTGATGCCTTTACTGTCCATCTGCTCTTAAGGGTCAGTCCGTCAGTTAGAAACCGACAAGTACAAGTAAGGACTACTCTGAATCACAAAACAGCAGATTGCAACCCTGTGTGATTTGCACAAATACAGACCTGGAGGTCCCTGTGAATGTGTCCCTTGCTGTGCAGAAGCTCCACGGCCTCTGCCATCTGCAGGAAGATGTGCAGACCTGTGCTTCTCTCTGTCCTCTGTGGTGCACCGACTGCTCATCCGTCTTTGAGGTTTTCCTTTCCGCATAGCTGCATCTGAATGGAAAGATGCAGCTTTGGAGAACTGGGCTGCAGTTGCTCTGCAGTGTTTTTAGTAAGATCTAAACTTAACGTGGTCGGTCTCGGAGGAGAAACAAAGTAGCTTCAGAAGAAGACTTGCTGGATCGAGCCCGTGGCGCACTTGGGAGAGTGCGGAGCTGGGGTTGCGGCGACGCTCCCGCCACGGGTTCGGATCCTATATGGGAATGGCCAGTGCGCTCACTGGCTGAGTGCCGGTCACGAAAAAGACAAAAAAAAAAAAAAAAAAAAAAAAAAAGAAGAAGAAGATTTGCTACTGGAGTGCTTGAAAGCAGTTACTTTATTAGCGAGATGGTTGCCAACATGCAGTCGCTTAGTTTGGGGCTCTTCTTCACTGAGTGCATGATCACAGCCAGAATCTTCAAGTACTGTAAAAGAGGACGTCCCCTCCCTGGACCTTACATAAGGAGAAGCTTCAGCGGGACAAAATTCAAAGCAGTGCTCCTCCTCACTGCCGTCCACAGAGCCGTCGTCCACATCGCAGTCTGTAAGGCAACTGTCCTGGTCGCGGTGTGCTGCATCCACGGACCCACTCCTGACAATTCCAGCGGAGACAACTGGCTCTCAGATGAACTTGTCTGCTACAGAAAATCCCTACTGAAAAAGACCTGTCTCTTTGTGGGGAAGGAGCTGTGCTTTCAATATGCGCTATATAGAGAAAGATCCATTCTGCATATTTTAACTGATGGTGCATTCACTGGGCTTGGAGAGCTAAGTGGCCAGTCTGTGCTAAAAGTGGGAGAAATACGAAGGGATAAGGGTAAATAAATATTGATTAAATTATATAAACTGCACCCTTTGTTTAAAAAGCTTCAATTATAATAACAGCAGTTACCAAATGACAACCAACAAAACAACATACAGACTAAATAAAAACATGCTATGTTAGACAAAAAAAAAATCACATTCCATCCATTCCTTGTAAAAAACCTAATTTGAAAGTTTAATTTTATACTTGAAACAGTTATTTGGTTCTGCCATGCCAGCATAACCAAGGCCTTTTGTGCACAAGGCCTTTTGTGCAAAACACAAAGTACAGAAGGAACACCAAGGACAGGATTCCTCGGAGGCGTGATTCTGAAGGCCCTGTCCAAGTGAGGGCAGCAGCTCACAGGGCTTGAGACAAAGAACCACTTCACGTGGTCTTTCCGTGGTTTGGCTACTGGCTGAGTTATAACAGGGGCCATGGTAACAAGGTACCTCTCTGGATCTGACGCTGCAGAGGTACCTGTCGGCAGGAGCTGTAGTCCAGCTGTCTGGTGGATCTGACGCTGCAGAGGTACCTGTCGGCAGGAGCTGCAGTCCAGCTGTCTGGTGGATCTGACGCTGCAGAGGTACCTGTCGGCAGGAGCTGCAGTCCAGCTGTCTGGTGGATCTGACGCTGCAGAGGTACCTGTCGGCAGGAGCTGCAGTCCAGCAGTCTGGTGGATCTGACGCTGCAGAGGTACCTGTCGGCAGGAGCTGTAGTCCAGTTGTCTGGTGGCATCTCAGCACGTGCTGCCTCTCTGCCTCCTTTAGCAGCGTTTGAAGGGCCTCCCTTCCTATAGCACACCCTAGTTAATATGGGAAATGTCTTCAGGCTACCTAACTTGATGTATTTTGAACTGCAAATAGTTTAAAATGACTTAAAAAGACCTTATAAATTGTTAACTTCAAGAGAGAAACTAAATAAAAAAATTTTTTTAAAGGACAGAGATAAATAGAAGCGGACAGCACCTCACACAGAGAAAAGCTGCTGCACGTCCCTCAGCTGACAGCTCACACAGCCCTATCGACTAGTAATTTTTAAAAAATGATAGTCTCCACTAAATCAAGTTAAGACTAATTTAGTCTCAACTAAATCAAAATTTCACTTAACAAGTGCCTAGAGAGCTTTCCAAAACATGACATAGAACAGAACTCTTCTGATCTTTTTCTTTTTTAAAAAATTCCTAAGGTTATAGGAATGATATGTTGCTCACATAAGCAAAAACCTAGTCTAAAAATAATATCAGTTTTTAAGTCTATGTCTAACAAAGTTACCTTTCATCTTTGAGCCAACTTTCATCCACCTTTTCTTGCCACTTCTCTGGTGGTGCTTCCAGCCAGGCATTGAAATATCTAACAGTCCCTGGACGTCTGCGCTTGGCTAAGGCTTTAACTTCTCGCACTACCTTTTCTCGGGCCAATTCCCTGAAGTTGAGAAAATAAGATGATAAAAGCTGTTCATATCAAAATAGAAAAATAATAAAACAGAATTCTCCCTTGAATCTAAAACGAGAAACAGATGAGTTGCTCTGGGATATAATTCTAAAAAGCCACGTAAGTCCTGTATTTAAAAAAAAAATACATGTATTTTAATATTTTTCTTTCCTTCTGGAAATAAATGCTCCAAGCACATCTATTGCCTCATGGAAATAAAATCTTTCTTTGACTAAGAATGAATCACAACAGACTCTTAAGGATTATTGCTTAATATCTGTTAGGCGATAGGAGGAGAATAGATGTGAGTGAGGTCTTCAGAAAAGGGCGCTTCGTCTCCCGGCTCAGGAGGGTTGAGAAAGACCTCCCCAGCAGGGTACAAGTCACAGCCCAAGACGCTCGCATGAGCATATAGTTTGTAGAAGCCTCAATTAACCATCACAGATAATGAAGTTTAACTAGGAAAGCATCTGGATTTTATCATCAGCTTTGACAGCTTTTCTGATGGATCTTATTCCACATTTCTAGGGATGCCACCATCACCTTAAACAACATACATACATACAAATTCTACCCTCTTCCCTTCCCAGGAGCATGTCAGCTACTCCAATCTTTCTCTCGATGCTCTGCTGTTTTTGCTAAAGTTCCCCATTCTCCCAGATCAAGAATCCTGGTGCATTTTTCAATTCTCTAACTTCTAGGTCCCCACATTCAGTTACCCCACAAGTCCTATCAGCCCCTCCTTTTCACTTCCTTATGCCCTTTCCTTCTCTTAGATCGGAACTGCTGCAAAAACATCTCCTCACACACATTCCTGTCTCCTGTCCTTTCCTCCCTTCCGCCGTCTACACACTGCTACCCGAGTCACCTCTACTTTGATCAGGTCACTTTTGTACTCAAAGACCCAACTGTCTACGGAATAAAATCTAAACTCCTTTGCTTGGCACTTAAGGCGCTGCAGCCTGTCTTTTCTATCCTCTCTTCCACACTCCCCTATTCTTACCCATTGCTCCACCCATTTCAGAACACTCACTATTCTCTGCACCACCTCCGAGTGTTTGCTGAGAACCTTTGCTCAGGCCATTTTGTGTGCGTGGCCGTCCCTCCATTACATGTCTGTCTCCTGAGAGAAAGGCTACTCTCCAACACCCAGGGCAAGTGTCGCGACCTCCGTAAAGCTTGACTTCCTTGACTGCCTTTTGGCTACCTCTATTCCTTCTTCACAAGAAGCTGTTTATTAAGATAAGGCATAGGTCACAATGTTTCTTGCATCGTAATTATTTGAGTACACACCTTGCTTGATTTTATAGTATAGCCTGTGTGGTGCCTGGCACATATGAATATTCAAACTACTCAAAGGTTGTTTACCAAAATAAAAGAATTAGTCTCACAGAACCCAAGCCATCAAATTTCTAGTCCTTTTCTGTTGAAAAAAGTGTAACTACCAGATATGAGGAAAGCACAGCAATTAGTGCACATTTAATCAAGAATCAACAAGTTCCTTCTACATAGATGGAAAGGAAGGTGTATTGCTGAAAGCCCATCACTGTAAGCAACACACTGTTCTGAGCCAGAAATTCTACTTCTAGGAATCCAGCCCGAGGGAACAAATGTGGTCGAAAACTTACATAGAAGAGTGAGACTACAAAGTGTTTTTTTTTTAATTACAACGTTATTTTTAATTGCAACAGATTAGAAACCAAATTGCTTAACAATAAGAAATGGTTAAACAAAACATGGCACATATACTAAATGGACTATTACTAATACTTTTAATGTGTTGTATTATTTTTTTAATTGAAACATAATTACACATATTTGTGGGGTACAGTGTTGAATATCAATACCTGTGTACAATACGTGAGATCAAATCAGGATAATTAGCACATACTTCATCACAAAACATACTCATTAACCAGTTTCTCACCAACCCCTCCCACTGCCCCTTTCCCACCTCTAGTGACCACAGTTCTGTTCTCTCCTTCTCAAAGTTCAGCCTCATGTAGAGACTGTTGTCTTCCTTCCTTTCTTCCTCCCTCCCTCCTTCCCTTCCTTCTTTCCCTCCTTTCTTCCTTTCTTATTTATTTTTTAGCTCCCACTTATGAGTGAGGACACGAGGAATTCCTCTTTCTCTGTCTGGCTTGTTTCACTTAATAGACTTTTCTCCAGACTCATCCATGTTGCTGCAAATGGCAGAATTTCATTCTTTCTTATGGATGAGTGGTATTCCATTGTGTATATAAACCACATTTTCCTTACCAAGTCATCCATCGATGGACATTTAGGTTGGCTCCATATCTTGGCTATTGAAAATAGAGTTGCGCTTAACACCGGAGTGCACATATCCCTTCAAGATAATGACTTCCATTCTTTTGGGTATATACCCAGTTAGTGGGATTGCTGGGAAGTGCACCAGCACTATCTGTAGTTGTTTGAGAAACCTCCATACTGTTTTCTGCAGGGGCTGAACTAATTTACCCACCAGCAGTGTAGGAGGGTCCCCCTTTCCTCGCATCCTCACCAACATTTGTTATTCTCTGTCTTTTTGATAATAGCCAGTCTAACTGGAGTGAGATGATATCTAAATGTGGTTTTGATTTGCACTTCCTTGATTAGTGATGTTGAGCATTTTTTTATACAACTGTTGGCCATTTGTATGTCTTTCTTTGAGAAGTTATATGTTCAGCTCCTTTGTCCATTTTTTAATTGAATTATTATTTTTTTTATGTTGTTTGAGTTCCTTGTATATTCTGCATATTGGCCTCTTGTTGGATGTATAGTTTGCAAATATTTTCTCCAATTCTGTAGATTACCTTCTCACTCTTGATTGTTTCCTTTGCTGTGCAGAAGCTTTTTAGTTTGATATCATTCTATCTGTTTATTTTTTCTTTTGTTACCTGTGCTTTTGGGGTCTTACTCATAAAGTCTTTGCCCAATCCTACAACCTGGAGTGTTTCCCCTATGTTTTCTCCTACGAATTTTATAGTTTCAGGTTTTATGTTTAAGTCTTTAGTCCATTTTGAGTTGATTTTGGTATATGGCGAGAGGTACAGGTATAGTTTCATTATTCTACACATGAATATCCAGTTTTCCCAGCACCATTAACTGAAGAGGCTGTCCTTTCTCCAACGTATGCTGTTGGTGCCTTGGTCAAGGATCAGTTGGGTATAAGTACATGAATTGACTTCTGGGTTCTCTATTCTGTTTCATTGGTCTGTGTGCCTGTTTTTATGCCAGTACTAGGCTGTTTTGGTTACTATAACTTTATAATATAATTTGAAGTCAGGTAGTGTTATGCCTCTGGCTTTATTATTATTATTATTTTTCCTCAGGATTGACTATTCGGGGACGTTCCATAAGAATGTTAGGATTTTTTTTTTTTTTTTTGATTTCTGTGAAGAATGTCATTGGTATTTTGATGGGCATCACCACATTGAATCTGTAGATCACTTTAGGTGGTATGCACATTTTCACATTAATTCTTCCAGTCCAAGAGTATGGAATGTCTTTCCATCTTTTTGTGTCCTCTTTAATTTCTTTCAACAATGATGTGTAGTTCTCATTGTAGAGATCTTTCACCTCCTTGGCTAAATTTATTCTTAGGATTTTTTGTTTTGTTTTGTTTTTTGCGACTATTGTAAATGCGCTTGCTTTCTTGATTTCTTTTTCTGCTAGTTTGTTATTGGAGTATAAAAACACTACTGATTTTTGTACATTGATTTTGTATCCTGCAACTTTACTGAATTTGTTTATCAGCTCTAAGAGTTTTTTGGTAGAGTCTTCCAGTTTTCCTATGTATATATGATCATGTCATCTGCAGACATACAGTTTGACTTTGTCTTTTCCAATTTGGATACCCTTTATTTCTTTCTCTTGCCTATTGCTCTTGCTAACACTTCCAATACTATGTTAAATAGGAGTGGTGAGAGTGGGCATCCTTTTCTTAAAGGAAAAGCTTTTGGCTTTTCCCCATTCAGGATGATATTGGCAGTGGATTTGTTGAATATGGCTTTTAATGTGTTGGAATACCTAATATGCTGAGAATCTTTATCATGAAGGGATGTTGAATTTTGTAAAATGCTTTTTCTGCATCTATTGAGATAACCATTTGATTTTAGTTTTTCATTTTGTTGATGCGGTATATCCCATTTATTGATTTGCATATGCCGAACCATCCCAGCACCCCTGTGATGAATCCCACTTGATCGTGGTATATAATCTTTTTGATGTGCTGTTGTGTTCTGTTTGCCAGTATTCTATTGAGGATTTTTGCATATACGTTCATCAAGAATACTGACCTATAGTTTTTTTTGTTGTTGTTGTGTCTTTGTCTGATTTTGGTATCACAGTAATGCGGGCCTCAAAGAACAAGTTTGGGAGAATTGCCTCTATTTTAATTTTTTGGAATAGCTTGAAAAGGATTGGTATTAATTCTTCTTTAAAGGTGTGGAAGAATTCAGCAGTGAAGCCATCTGGTCCTGTGCTTTTCTTTGTTGGAAAACTGCTGATTACTGCTTCAATCTCATTGTTTGTTATTGGTCTGTTCAGGTTTTCTATTTCTTCTTGGTTCAGTCTTGGTAGATTGCATATGTCCTGAAATTTATTCCTTTTTCCAGGATTTGAACTTTGTTTCTGTATAGTTGTTCATAACAGTTTCTAATGTTTCTTTGTATTTCTGTGGTATCAGTTGTAATGTCTTCTTTTTCATTTGATTTTTGTTATTTAGGTCTCGTCTTTTCTTTTTTTAGTTAGTTGGGCTGATGGTTATCTATTTTGTTTATCTTCTCAAAAAACCAACTTTTTGAGTCACTGATCTTTTGTATCTTTTTTGGTCTCTACTTCATTTAGTTCTTCTCAGATCTTAATTATTTCTTTCCATCTACTAATTTTGTGGTTGGGTTGTTCTTGTTTTTCTAGTTCTTTGAGGTGTAATGTTAGGTTGATTATTTGAAGTCTTTCTATTCTTTTGATGTAAACATTTATTGCAATGAACTTCCCTCTTTGTACTGCTTTTGCGGTATCCCATAGTTTTTGGTATGATGTGTCTTTATTTTCTTTAGTTTCAAGAAAGTTTTTGATTTTCTGTTTAATTTCTTCTTTGACTCATAGGCCATTGAAGAGCATATTGTTTAATTTCTACATATTCTAGTAGTTTCTAAAGTTTCATTTGTTGTTAATTTCTAGTTTTAATCTGTTGTGGTCTGAAAAGATACTTGAAATGATTTCGATGTTTGAAAATTTGTTGAGACATGATTTGTGACCTAATGTAGTCTTTCCTACAGAATGTTCCATATGCTCACGAGCAGCAATGTATATTCTGTAGTTGTTGGATGACATGTTCTATAGGTGTCTGCCAAGTCCAATTGGACTAAAGTGTAACTTCAATCCTATGTTTCTCTGTTGATTTGTTTTGAAAGAGGGGTGCTGAGGTCCCCAACTATTACTCTATTGGGGTCTATCTCTCTGTTTAGGCTAATAATTTTTGCTTTATTCATCTGAGTGCTCTGATGTTTGGTGTGTATATATTTACAATTGTTATATCCTCTTGTGGGATACATCCCTTTATCACTATGTGATGACCTTCTTTGTCTCTTTTCATAGTTTTTGGTTTAAAGTCTATTTTATTTGATATAAATCATCTCTGTAGAAAAAAGTGGGTGATAAAATTGTCCATCATTTTCAATACTAGGTGAAACCATTCCCATTCTCCAGTCGAACAATGTATAATAGTATGATTACATTGTTGTTGAAATTGGGAGAGCCAAATAACACCTTGTACTAAAGTAGTCTCCTAACCCATTTTTCTATTTAGAGATTTATAATAAATTCCTTCTTCAGTTTGGTTCAGGAGATCCTTGAGAGATTTGTCCAGGTTGGGGTCCCAGCCTCCCTGGCTCTGAGGATCTCAGCCAGGTCATGACCTGGGTCAACCTATCATATAGGATGATGGTCTCCTCCTACCCTGAGAGCCACTGTGCTGAATCCAGGGCTGCAGGGACCCAGGCCACCTCTCCTGCCAAGTGGCTGGTGCTGAGGAGCAGAGGCTGCTGGGGAGACATGAGCAGGAGCTGTAGCCATCACCACTCCACCTGTCCATGTGGCTCATCCCTGAGCAGTCTGAGCCATCATGGACCCTTCCCCAACCTTGGAGACCCTGAACAGCCACCACCACTCTGTGGAGCAGGACCCACCTCTGCCCCTTTGAGCCTTTTGGATCTGGAAGTCCATGTCTCTTGAAATACATGGGAAGTTTTCTGCTGTTATTTAGTTGAATAGGTTTTCGATGCCTTTACTGTTCTACTGCTCTTCTGGAACACCCATAATTTGGATGTTTGTAGCTTAAGGTTGTTAGATAGCTCTTGTAAATTTTCTTTGTTTTTTAAATTTTTTTCTTTTTCTTCTTTTGTCTGCCTGGGTTCTTTCAAAAAGACTGTCTTCCAAGATCAGAAATTCTTTCTTCCACTTTCTCTAGACTGTTGCTTAAGCTCTTGGTTGCATTTTTTTTTTCCATTGAATGAATCCTTCAGTTCCAGCTACATTCTTTTTCAGGATATCTTTCCCTTTTACAATTCTTCTTTCAGATCCTGGATTGTTTTTCTCATTTCATTGTGTTGTCTGAGTCTTCTTGCACCTCACTGAGTTTCCTTAATTTTGTTGCCATGAATTCCTTTTCAGACATTTCAAAGGTTTCCTGCTGTCCGTAATCTGGTAATAGAGAATTACTGTATTCTTTTGAGGGTGTCACCTTTTCTTTTTCTTTATTTTTCTTTGTATTTCTGGAGTCCCTATGTTGATATCTGGGAATCTGGTGGAGCAGTTGCTTCTGTTACTCTGCAGTGACGTTTGAGAAGAGACTCCTTCATGTAGGTATGTTTTATATCAATCGTTGTGTACAGTGTTTTAGTTTTGGTCCTGGGTAGATGCAGTAGTGTAAACTCCATGTGGTTGTTCCAACTGTATTTCACATTGGAGTTGTCTGTGGGTTCCTCTGTGGCCTAGGAACTGGAGCACTCAGTGGTTTGTGCTGAAGTGAATGACACTATGTTGGGTTATCGAAGTCATGAGTGAGATCCTGAGCTCTTGGCAGAAGTGCCTGGGTGTCCTATCTCTCTTTGGCTGAAGTTGGTGATCCTAGGTGGACCTGCTGTCACCCTGGCTAGTGTCCTGTGACCTTAATAGGTGCACTAGTGTGTACTGAAGCTCTTCAGATAGAATGGATGACTCTAGGTGGGGTTTTTCTTTCCTCCTTCCTTCAGGCAGAGACTTCTCCTGGGTCCATGCTTCTCCCTCCCTCCTTTGTCCCCCTGCCTGGTAAAATGTAGAAACACCTGAATCTGGGCATGGTGGAGCTGGTAGCACCAGGGCTGGGCATTGACAGGGAGTGGGATTGACTTCTGTGCAGGGAGAGGGGCAGGGATAGCAACAGTGCTCTGGGGCTTGGCAGTGTTGATGGTTGTGGCCACAAGGTTGTGCTTTCTTCTGCAGTTCAGGAGCTGAACCGCCAAGGTTGGAGCTCCTGAGCTGCTTCTCAGGAAGCAGATGAGGCCAGCAGGCGGGGCTGCAGGGAGGGGAACCATCTAGCTGCTTTGTGTGTGGTGGGTGGGGCCACTAGGCAGACCTGCAGTGAAGTGACCCATCCAGTTGCTTCTGGGTGCTGGGTGGAGCGGCTACGGATGCTTGTGGTGAAGCGACTTGTCCAGCTGCTTCAGGTGGTGGACAGGGCCGCTAGGCAGGCCTGCAGTGAAGTGGCTCATGTGTTTTAGTATTTTAATAAAATACTCTTAATAACATGGAAAATGCTGAGGATACGATGAAGGAAGCAACAGACAAAACTGTACAGTATTGGTAACTGTGCTACCAATTAGGTACATTTATGACTAGAAATACAAATCAAAAGGAAATACTCTAAAGTGTTAATAGTGGTTGTTACTGGGTAGACTAAATATAATACAAATGGTTTTTATTTTAATACTTTTCCTTATTTACCACAATAAATACAGATTTTTTTAAATGCTGTGGTTTATTAAAGTCTATAATTATTATATGTAACTATGGAAAAGTCCTGAGTTGTTAAGAATCAAAAACAAGGGCATGTTTTTTAAGTATATATAAAGCAATCTGTATAGATCATGACATTTAGATAGCCAATTACCTGGAGGCACTTAGAACTGAAGATTCAGAAGGTCAGAAAATAGGTAAGATACAGTAGTGCTGGTCCCAAGTTTACTAAAAGTATCATCCATTGCCTGTCAGGGAGATGGATCCTCTTGGTAGCATAATTGCAGTCATCTACTTTGTTTTTAGCCTCAACGACAACGCCAAAGCCACCATGACACATGCATTAAACTGGTTCAAAATCTGTTAGATATCTTTTTTAAAAAGTAAGTTTTTTAAAAGTTTGCAATAGTTTTAAATTGTGTTGTACGTTAAAAATCAGTTCAATCTTATGATACATAACTCAGTAAACTCATAGAACTTATTTTAATAGAGTATAGTTTGAATTCTACTAACAGCATTCTTAGTTTTTCTTTTCCTATAAATGAAGCAAACATATTCTTACAAATTTCCTAGGGGGAAAAAAAGAGAAACTTTTAATTGGGAATTGCTTGCTAATTACTTATTCTTACAGCAACTGCATTACTGATTTGTCCTATTCAATACTTTCCATCATCTACCAAAATATCTTATTCTTTGTTTGGTTTGTTTTAGTTTCTGGTGTGGCTGGCTGGTACAGGGATCTGAACCCACAACCCTGGTGTTATGAGGCTGCCCTCTAACCAACTGAGCTAACCAGCCAGCCCTCAAAATATCTTTTTCTTAATTCTCTAAACTTTTACTTTCTATGGCATTTTGTACTCAACTGAACAATGTATTTTAATCTTTTATCATTGCCTGTAAATTCTGTGGAAGAAAATTAATCAATCCTACTATTATTTAAGTATTTTTTTTTTAGCCAGAAATCTTTCTAACTTTTCCGGAAAGCTGGCATCAAGTGAATTGACTCCCACGTCAGCATGTCTACCACTGAAGCTATTCAGACAGAATCTACCCACCATCTGTCACTTACCCTTGGACCTCCACATTGCAGCCTGTTTGTCCCTTTCTTGCCTGACCTTGCTGACCTGCACTGTCCATTCCAATCAGTTTTCACTATTCTCTTTCACAACTTCAAGGCTTTTGCTTTTGTTTTTTGCTCTACTGGGATGGCTTTCTTCTTTGCACTTAATGAAACCCTATTCTTCCTTCATTCTGCTCACCTCTCTAAAGCTTTCCCAGACCCAGTCTTAATGTCCTCATAGCACTCTGCTCATAGTATATAGAACTATTTAGACTTAATCTCAATATTTTAGTTATTTGTATGTGCCTTGCTTGTCCCATGGCCACCGTGTTGTGGGGGCTATGAATGCAGAAAAGCATTTTTGTTTCTCTTTGTATTTCCAGACTCTGGGTACTAACAAATGTCTGTTGAATAAATGCATGCATGCTTGCTGTGGAAACTATTTCAGTCCTATGGGTGTGAGTTAAATCAGATGATATTTGGTGTCCCTTTATAAGGGAAAGTTTTTTACTTTATGACTGCACACTCATATTAATTTAGTAGTTGCCTCAGCCGGTTACAGCATGGAGTTAAAGTCGAGAAGCAAGAGATTCCAACCCTCCATGGGCCAATTACCTTCACAGAGAATGAAGAGTCATAATCTGTATTCCTAAAAATAGCCAGTCAGCGTACCTCAGTACAAACCTATCTCCCCAAACACAAAAGCACACAAAGTTCACGTCCTACTCTTGGAGGGCCAATTGAATTATCTTCCCTTATTAAGAAAAACACATATAAAAATGAACATGTCTTCTAGAAAGAGTAACATCTTATACATGATTACAGACCCTATAAATATAAGTATCATCTTGTCTAAGGTCCCAACTAATAAAAGACAAAGCTAGGTTTTGAGTTCATGACTGAATCCAGATTTCATGCTCTTAATAGTGCCTAGGAGAAAGCAGGCGCCAATAAACATTAGGTATTAGAATTACTATTATTATAGAAATCCTAAATTAAAAACAATAGTCCTACTCGTCATATGGAATAAAGTTAAAGAAAACTTGATTTAAGTCTAATTCAGCTTTAGAGTACAGCACTCTAGTTCTCTTGACAACAGCCTTGCAAGTGCTTCTTTATTCATGATACCCATACCTCTGTCCCTGTCTCTACCTCACTAACTCTCACAATTTAAGATTCAATTCAAATGTGACCTCATTTATGATCCCTCCTGAATCATCACAACCAGAAGTAGTCCCTCAGTTCATGACTTTTTCTCTTGCATGTTTATGTTTTACCTCATATTGTCTTTTCCCAGATCTTAAGCTTCTCCTGGATAGGCCCAGTCTTCTCATTTCTCCTGAAGCCTGAAATACTGGGCTGCACACAACTGCCCAGAGTAGATGCTGAGTAAACAACGAACGGCTTCAGTAGTGAATTCCTGACGGAAGCTGCTGGAGCCTTGTTCTTTCCTTCTCTCTTGCTGCCTGCTGGTATTGACAGCCACTAACCTATTAGCCTGCATCTTCATTAGCAAGGATACTAAAGTAGCCCTTACCGTTTGTTAGTCACCTAGTAAATTTTGTTTTGTTCATGAAGCTCACTGGTTTTACCCGTTCCCCACCAACCTGAAGCAGCTGTCTTGTTGACAGAATGGTGGATTGGCCCTTTGAAGACCAGGTTACCTTGCCATCTAGGTGGCAATACTTGCAGGGCTGGGGCAAGGTTCTTCAGAAGGCTGTACTCATACATGCTCTAAGTCAGCATTCACTATATGGTGCTGTTTCTCCCACAGCCAGGATTCACGGGTCCGGGAAGGAAGGGGTAAAATTGGGAGTGGCACCACTCACCATTACCCCCAGTAACCCACAAGCACAATTTTTGCTTCCTATCCCACAACCTTATACTCTGCCGGACTACAGGTCTTAGTTGCAGAGGCAGAAAATAATCCTACCAGGAGACAGAACAATGATTTTGCTGAATTGTGAGTTAAGACTGACACCCAGTAACTCATGCAATGTATTGGCTTTATACCCCAGTATGTAAGTAATACTAATTTTATGTCATAGTATTCAAGTTACGGGCTACCAAGGAGAAGAGAAACATCACTCAAGGACTTTACCTTCTCTTCTTGGAATCAGGACAGTGGGTTTTCAATTGTATGCAGACTAATTATGTCATGTTAGGCTGAACCATGACCTTTTTATTGTCTTTATCTGGAGCTGACGTATGGCCTAAGGAGATACATATCGGGGAGATGCATATGGGAGCGAAGTTGACAGGGGTGGACTCGTGATGGTTAATGTTATGTGTCAACTTGACTAGGCTACAGGATGTCCAGACATTTGGTTAAAAATTATTCACGGTGTGTCCTTGATGGTGTTTCTGGATGAGATTAACATTTGACTCAGTAGGCTGAGTAAAGCAGATTGTCCTCTGTCACATGGGTGGCCCTCATCCAGTCAGCTGAAGGCCTGAATAGAACAAGAAGGTTGAGCCTCCTGCTAGTCAGGGAAGTCCTCCTGCCTGACTGCCTCGAGCTGGAACGTGGGTCTCTTCCTGCCTTCAGGCTTGAACTAAAGCATCAGCTCTCCTGGGTCTCCAGCTTGTCAAGTGCAGATCTTAGTACTTCTCAACGTCCAAATCTCTAAAGCCAATTCTCTATAATAAACCTCTTGATATGTGTGTCTCTGTGTGCATGTGTGTGTGTCTTTCTTTCTTTCTTTCAATCTTTCCTTCCTTCCTTCTTTCTTTCTTTCTCCCTATCTCTCTATCTATCCATCCATCTAATCTCCTGTTGGTTCTGTTTCTCTGGAGAGCCCTAACTAATACACACATTAATCTATTATTTTCAGTTTTTTCTATCATAAAGCCACTATCCGAGATATTAAGTAGAAAAGTTCCATGTCTTTTCCTGTCCCCATATCACTAAAATAATAAGAAGGATGCTATGAAAGCAAAGGAAAACTAACTGAAATCCATGTAATATGAAAAATGAACCATAGAACCATTTCCTATGCTAGAAAGCATCAAAGATGATATTTTATACCTGAGAGATTGCTGACAGCTTGTCTACTTTTATTTTACTTTTAAATTATTTGAACTGCCTACTTTTAGCTAACCCATCTCTCTCTTCTGTTTTTAAAAGTTATCTGTTCTATTAGTGTTTTTCTCCCATCTTCCTACTTTCTGTTCCAGACAATAAAAATAAAATAACTCAAGATTAAAAAACATATGAAGACTTATACTTTAATAAATATAATAATAATTATTATTAACGTGATTCCCAGTACGTATAGGCCCTAAATAACAAATTTACCTAAATAAGAATATAATTTGGTGCTTGAAATTCTAAACTCCTATAACACTTTATTTTTACCCCCCCTTAAGGTATATACCACTTTTAATAAATTTAAGTTACTTGAGAGTTAAATCTTTATTTACCTAGATATTCACACAAAAGCAAGGTCAGGGGTTAAAGCCCCATCAGGCTTAGGGAGACCATGATAAAGGGGAGGGACTGAAAGAAGCTCAGCATGGTGGCCGAGCGTGGCGGAGAGAGGAAGGCATCAGGGTGATGGTGAAAAATGAGTAACAAGCACGTAGCACACAAATCATTCAGAATCTTGCATGTTCTGAGAAGGTTGGATTTTAGCCTAACAACCGGGTGTCAGCTATTGGAGGTTTTAAGCCAGGAAATGCAGCTAGAGAGCTAGGGGGTGAAGAACAGATTGGACACAGGGTGAGGTCCAGGGACATGGAGACCAGCTAAAGCCTATCTTAGTGATGTTGGGGAGGAATGATGGTGTTTGTGCCAGGGAATCAGAAATTAGGAAGTAGAGATGACAATAAATTTAAAGACATTTAGGAAGCAGACGTTGGCAGAAGCTGGTGACTGATGAGGGAGAGAAGAAACATCTGGCCTAGGTGACCGAGTAGGTAGCACATTTTATTGATAGAGAAAAATTCTAGGGTGACAGGTTGGGGCTGGGGATGGGGTGGAAATGAGGAGAGTCTGAGATGTGACTCACTTGAGGTACCTGTGGAGCACCTATGAGAAAGTTGATTCAGAGAAATGGACTTGGGAACCATTAGTATGTGAGATGCCTGGAGCTGGGAGACCATACAACAAGAGTCCGTGGGATGAGCAGAGAAGAGTGAGCCTGAGGGGACCAACGTCACTGGGAGAGGCTGAGGATGATAATATCCTGATGTGTCCACGTCACGCCCAAGGAGACCAGAAGCACACGTCGTCAAGGAAGCCAGCTAAGAAAGGACAAAAAGAGGTGTTCAATCGCATCAGATACGCAGAGGTTCAGTTAGAAAAGAACTGGAGAGCACCTATCACATGTCACAAAAAGATCCCTGAAAACTTTGGCAGGAGCAGCTTTAGTGGAACAGTCAGGGTGGAAGCCAGATTGCAGTGGACTGAGGAGTGAATGGGAGGTGAGAAGTGAAAACGAGAGCTTAGCAACAACAATCTTACGGTAAAACTTAGCACATTTAATCTCCCCCCAACAAACACACAGAAAGTTTTCTATATTTCCAACACTTTGAAACACATCATATTCTAAAAAATGTCTTCTCTATGAGGATGAAGATGGAAAAGTCTGTGCACAATAAAGGTTGTTGCTATGATACAAAACAAAATTGTTCCAACTATTTCTTTCTATTTTAGTCCGTTTGTGTTGCTATAACAGAACTACCTGACTGGGTAATTTATAAGGAAAGAGGTTTATTTGGCTCACAATTCTGGGACAACTGCATCTGGCGTGGGCCTCAGGTTGCTTCTACTCATGGCGGAAAGTGGCAGCAGCCGGTGGGTTCAGGCAGATCACATGGTGAGAGGAAGCGAGAGAGACAGAGAGGAGGTGCCAGGGTCTTATAAACAACCAGCTCTCCTGGGAACTAACAGAGCGAGAACTCACTCACTACTCCCCCCTCCCCCAGGGAGAGCATGAATCCATTCATGAGGGAGCCGCCCCCATGGCTCAATCAGTTTCCAACACTGCCACACTAGGGATCAGATTCCCACATGCGTTTTGCAGGGGACAACACATCCAAACTCCATCATTTTCCACCAGTGTAAAAGGAGAACAGGATCTTTTTTGCAGATATCCTTGTTGTAATTTGAGTTGTCAAGGAATCAGACTGTGATCTGTGTGCTCCATTTGTTCTTTCCCTCTTGTAGTATGGTAGATAATAACCATTATCTTCAAAAAGAAACGTTAAAAGGATTTTAAAGATAAGCCAAAATAGGCCCACCTTTAAAATGATCTATTTTTCTATGACTTATAACACTAATTCCTTTTTAAAAAAATTTCATTTCTGTTCTTTCGCACATTTCAAACATCTTCATTTGCCTTTTTTGGCTTAAATACAGACATTTTCCTTTATTCCATAAGCACCTTAAATTTTCTTCATATTAAATAATAAGACTGGGGAAAAAACCTTAACTATCCTATTCATTATCTTATTAATAATTCGATACTTTAAATACAAGAATTATCTTCTTTCAAGATATTTTAAGCATTCCTTTCACTTAGTATCAATAAAATACCAAATTTTTTTTATCACTAATCATTATTCACAAGCTGAAAAGAAAACATCCCATCATGCTCTTTGGTTCGCTTCAGGCTGTCAAAATGACTTTCTTGCAGAAACAGTCTTTCTTTTTTGTCTTCTATTTTACATTGTATGGGCACAGTCTACACAATTTCCTTGTCTTTTTGTTCTTTCTTACCTTGTTTTTTGATCAATATCAGATAAAGGCTGCTATTTCTAGTTTAGAGCCTTCTGTTTTTTACTTGATTTAAGTTATATAATAATTTTCCAGTTCTAGCATCTAAGGTAACTGATGAGGAATCTAAATTTTTGTCGATGCAGTTTTGAGGACTTTTAAAATACCTAACTGTTCAACAGACTTTCACATCTGAATATATTCTAACTTCTAACGATGGCTATTTACTACACAGGAATGTATTTCATGCCTAATATCACCAATTCTTGACTTTTGCACCAATATCCTTTGAGAACAAAATTAAAACCACCTCACTTTACAGCATTTTCATGAAGCTCTCCATGAAACACCTGTTTTCTTCATTATACAGGCTGATATTATATAACCTATATCATACAGATTGATAATTAAATGAGAATTGATAACAAGAACTAATGTTTATTGACACTATGTGCCAGGCACAGTGTTAATTGAGACTTTACATGCATTATCTCATTTAGACCTCACGACTACTCAATGAATAGATATTAGAATTTCCGTCCTTGTTTTACAGATAAGGAAACAGAGTCCCAGGGAAGTTAGGTGTGCCCACCCTAGTATGTGGCAAAACTGGGATCTGAGCCCTGGCAACCTGACTCTGGACCTTGTACGCTCAGCCACCATTCACAATACTGCCTTTCAAGATATTTCATTTTCTATACTCCAATCAATTTCCCTTCATTTGAATTCGATCAATTAATTTTAAATTAATAAATAAAAATTTTAAAGCTCAGTACTCTTTCAATCCAAGAGTAATCACAGTTACCATACGGATACTGCAAGATTGAGAGTGGACCATTACCGTATTCTTCATGAGAAAACTTGTCATTGCTAAGACATTTGTCAAATTCATCAGACCCCATCAAAACAGGAGTTCTGGAAGGAGAACGTAAAAGAAAATGATAAAATCTTAACTACTAAAATTTGATGAAAATGCATGTGCTCATTCACTGAATAAACTGATATTCAACCACAGTGCAGTTCAAACATGTAGTTCAAACAATGGTCTGAGGTTCTTGCCCTTAAAAAGCACACAGTCTTATAGAGAAGATGAGTTAAACAAGCAATTAAGATATGATGTGACGTGTGCAGTAAAAAAACATACCCAAGGTACGGAAAGACAATTGAAGAAGTAGTGGCCCAGTACTTGAATTCAATTCATCTGTGTGTATCAAAGAATATGATGTGATAACCAGATGACTTTACCTAAATATTCTTAATAAGTTAAGAGCTAAATGCTACTTTGTCATGGTCCGTGAATGGTTAAGAATTTTTCTAAGATGTAAAGAGAAATATTTTATTAACATTTATTTTTTCAGAAGCAACTGTTTCTTCTAAGAAATAATGCTCTAAATAATAATTAAAATTCATTATAAACTTCTGAAATACCTTCACAGTTTATCAGCAAAATATAAAGTATAATTCATATTTCTGCAATATTCAAAACTAGGACAAAGTCAGGATTAGGTCTCTGAATACTTTAACAATATCTATAAAAGTTTATGATTCACTTATGAATTAAGGATTTCCATTTGATTGCTAGCAAAGGAGTAATTGCATTTTC
Source organism: Cynocephalus volans (assembly GCF_027409185.1). Classification (NCBI taxonomy): domain Eukaryota; kingdom Metazoa; phylum Chordata; class Mammalia; order Dermoptera; family Cynocephalidae; genus Cynocephalus; species Cynocephalus volans. Next base: position 90,504,509 of record NC_084473.1, on the reverse strand, counting down.
ATTATTGATAGATTCCTAGGCCTTGGGACTCGTAGGAAACTTTTCTGAAATTCTGACTGATGACTGCAGATACAGCTGGCCTCTATACACTCCCGACTGAACCAGAACATTGTCAATTATGCAATGCCTTTTTTAAAAAGGTTCATTTTGATTTAATAAAATTAGATTAATTCCAGTTATTTCTTCATGTGCTCTTTGCATAAAAGAAACATGCCTGAAGCACTCAAATTTGATTCAATGGTTTTTCAACAAAAGTGGAGGGTTGGGGGGAAGTTACACACAGGTCCGTACAATGCCTCCCACTGAATAATAACACATTTTTGGTATAATTTCAGAAGAATAGTCCAACAAAAATTCAAAGATGGGAAGTCACTGTATTCTCATGAAGTGAGTAGCTTACATAAAGCAACTTTCTCCTCACAGAAAGTTCACCTAAACACCTATAATTACCGAACTATTGCTAACAATTCAGCTAAATACTATCACAGCATATGTGTGACATGTTATTCCTTCAAATTCTTGCTTTTCATGCAGATTGAGGGGTGGGCAGCACATTAACAAAGTCTATAGAATTTTATAAGTATCTGATGATGCAAACTAGTTCAAATAATTAGATTCAGAAGTATTCATATACCTTTATTATCTAACGAATTTCATTTGCCCAGAAGCACATCAGAATTTTGTTTTTCTTTTTTTGATCAGTTGTATAAATGTGTAGGAAAAAACCACAAAAGCTAATCTTTAAGGGGGGAGCCAAATGATATAGATGCAAATACAAATTCAAATACAAATATAAAAAGCTGTAGACTTTGAGGATATATAAGTAATTTTAAATCAAGCTATACAATGAGAACGTTTCTAAGCTTTTCTAATAAAGATCTCAGAGAAAAAGAATATGCTATAAAAATTAAAAGTTTAGAGCTGGACAAACGAAAAAACAGCAGCAATGGAAATTGAACTATAAATCTTAAGGGCAACCTAAATCAGAGGTGTATTTAGAGATTAAAACTACTATATGCACTCCTGAAGTAGGAAGGAACAACGTAAGAATACAATCTAGATGTCACTGTGTACTATCACTACACAAGAAACATCTACTCACCCAAGTACACAGCTCTCTGTGGCTCCTCAGGCAGCTTCTACAATGTCTTCTTCATCTTCTAAAACTTCATCATTAGACATATAACTTGTATCATCAAAAAGACTGATGGGAATGACTTTGCCATCCTTAACCAACCAGGCAGATGCAATTGGAGTACAAAACTAAACAAAAATAAAAAAAGATTTTAAATAGTTCAAGCAGTATTTATGTAGTTTCAACTTATAAAATACCATTTAAAAATCACGAATTTCTTAAAGCATAGAGAACAAGCTGAGAATCCACAATGACAGTTCTTTCTATCCACTCAACACGTTTGGTCAGTCTGGAAGAGGAAGAAACACGTTTATAAATGCTCAGTAGTTGTAGGTCCCTTGTATTCCCATTCCAGTTGTCCTCCTTTCTTACTAAATGCCATAACCTTCCAATCAGCAACTGAGACCTTTATCACTGTGTCTGTCATGGCATCATGTTCCACACCTGAAATAACTTTAGACTCTTCTTTGTTCCCACTGGGTTTAAAGGTGCTTTCAATAAATCCAGCTCTAGTTTCCATGTCTGGAATATATCAAAGTTCAAAAAGGCCAACACTGAAATTCCACCTTAAATTTACAAGGATACGGTTTAGAAATTTACATTTAAATAAAGGGACCAAATAATACAGAACTCTTCTAGAATGAAGAAACAAATACTAAAATTTTGTGATGAGAAAAGAACACATCAACAAAACCTTCCAGAAAGGAGAGCTCTGCTGATTTACGCCACAAGACGGCCCATGAGAACTTTGTCCTGAACCTTTAGTCGCAACAGTTCTGAGAGCTGTGGACTGACAACAGCCATGGCACAGATTTTCTTCCAAAAATTAACAGCTGTTCACATTTCTAAATCTGAGTGATTTTCTCAAAACACATCAAAGTCACCTTATACTGAGGTAGCATTTTAACAGCCTTATCTCTCAATTAAAGGCAGGACACATTTCATTCAATGCAGAGAAATTAACATATCCCACTAAATCAATATAAAAGGCAAGATGAATGCATCAATTTTAGATTCTTATGAAAACATGGCCTTGAAGAGGCAATGTGATTGATCCAATATACCAAACCTGAAGGTCATACCACCCCAGCTCCAATCTCGGATCTCTACTGACTGACATGTGGCACATCATTTACCCTTTCCTAAGTTTCAGTGTCCTGCAGTAATAATGTTTCCTCTATAACTGGTAAATAAAAGAATCACAACAGTTGAAAGGATAATGTCTTATCACTTACATACAAAATGGCCTACCTAAGAATTCTGACAACTATTGAAAAAGAAAATACTTAAGCAGCGTGGATCTTACAACCCCACACCCTTCCTATTCTGATAACTCAAAATCTGGTAAGTTGTACTTTGCTCTTATGCTGGCTGAGCTCTCAGTGAGTGCTCAGACACTTAAGTAAACAAAAATCCATCAGGATAGAGAAGGTCAGGTTGTCAGCTGATGCCAAGCTCTATTCAGAGAGTCCAGTGAAAGCAGAAAGAATAAATACATTCTTAACTGAGTTCAAGAAAACAGTTTTCAGGAAAGGAAACTGAACTGTATTGCATCAGATTGGCCAAAATCTGAAAGTTTGGTTCACTTCAAAAGATAAAGATGGGATCTAAAGTTATTTTTACTACACAGGCAATTTAAAACTTAAATATTAGGTTTAAAAAAATTCTAACAAGGGCTGGCCAGTTAGCTCAGTTGGTTAGAATGTGGTGCTGATAACAGCAAAGTCCAGGGTTTGATCCCTCTACTGGCCAGCCACTGAAAAAAACTGAGCAGGTGATTTAGGATCAGCACGTGTAATCTAGATTATCTCATGTTTTGATAACACATTTAAATGTAAAAATTACGTAAGATATTCATTACTTGAAGAAGGAACAACAAGGTATTAGATCAAATAAATATTATACTTTAAGAAAACAGAGTTAAATGATTATTATTTTAAAATAGGGTAATCAAACAAACTATGAAACTACCTACTAGACAGAATTACAGAGTCAAACAGGTCCAAGCTCAAAGAAAGCACATTAACTTTGTCTGAAGAGGTTTATGCGTTCAAAGAATTTTGGCCAGTGAGGTTAAATGAGGTTTTGATCATTAACCTAAGACAAAACTAATGTAGAGTCATCATATGGAAATCCTTCTCGTTACCATATCCTGAAGCATATGGTGAGAAGTTCAGTCCAGGATTTGTTAATAACCATGAGGCCCTTTTAAATTCAGGGCTCACATTTCTCTTGAGAAAGTAATATGCTTTTTGTGAATAGTACACAAAATCTCCACAAAAAAACATCTGATGAATTTTGGTCTTAGGTGCACTTCTACATAATATCAACAGCAACATTATCTGAATACACACTTCTCCTTGGCACTGCGAGGTCCGACAGCTCTCATAGTGTTCTGGGGGTTGCAGAAGCAGGATGTCTTCTTGTTCCATGTCATCACTGTCCCATTGGCAACAACCCAAAGCTGAACAGGATACCTCCCCTGAAATGACAGATATAAAATCAGTAAAAGATACAAGTCACAGGAAATCAGAGACATTAAGAGAATCTCTGTAATTTTTAGAAAGTAAAAGCAAATTAAGGAAACGTTGTTAAGAAATACCCAAGTAACAAGAAGCATCGGTTAGATCACTAACTTTTAAAATAAAAATTTTAGTACCATGAAAGTACCAACGAATATTTATTTTAGGGAATGATTTTAAGGATTTAATTTTAGCCTTCATATGGAGAGTTCCATGGGATATACAAGAAGAAATAGATAAGCAGTTGTGATATCTTAGCAATAATATCATTAATAAAATTCCAGGTGAGTTAAAAAAAAAATCAAGAGTTTTCATATACAGAAGTATTTGGCTTTTAAAAATTTGAACTATTTTTAATAGCTTTTGTATTTAAAAGAACCTCCTTCAAATCTTCATTACAAGAAAAAAGAAGACTCAATCCGATCCAAACTAAAATCCTCACAAAAAGAAGCATGCCTACTAAAATACCAGAATTTTGTAGCAGCACATCAAATCAGAAATCTAGATAATTGGGTTCAATCCTGTTGTTTTACAGATGAGAACACTGAAGTAAACAGACTGAGGAGCTCGCTCAAAAAACAGCCAGACAGGAAGGCACGGCCTCAACACAATGCAGAGGCAGGTGGGTGGAAAAGGCAGAAAAGCATCTGCAGGATGCAAGGAGGTGCTATGGGCCTAACACTTAGATAAGGAAGCATCAAAGTTTGAAAACTCCAGGGTAAAAAGATTATGTTCTCATTCTTCCTTATTTTGGTCTAAGTCTATATTTAAGAAGTTCAGATATCAACGTGTTAAGGGGTTAAAAAAATATTTTTTACCTTTTTAACAAAGAATGTTTTAAATTAGTTACTCTTAATAATGGATTTATATTACAAGACCCAATCTTAGAAGCACATGATATTATGACTATATCCCAATAGCTAGTATTGGAAAAGGCTAAGCCTTTAATAACATGACTGTGTCATCAGATAGATCTAAGTCAAATTTGACCTTGGAAGTTTCTGAAACTTATAAAGTCTCGGTTTTCTCATCTGTGAAATGAATAGAAACTCTCCCCTTGGGTCATCTTATAGGATCAAACTAGATAAATGAGTAGGGGCAATTATTCTTATGAACAGGATTATTAATCTTTGGAGGGTTCCTCCTGTGTCAAAATGTGAATAAAAATGTGACCCTTAGGAATATTGTGAAGATTTCAAAATAACGTATCAAAAATCCCCTGACACACAGCAGACCGTATTTATTAATTCTCTTCCTCCTGCTGTTCCTGGCTCTGCTGCTTATTCTGATCTTAGATAAGTTTAGTTTCCCCTTTCTACTTCACAGGTCTCTTATTAAAACAAAAGATATCCTTAGGGGAAAATTATAATAAACCTCAACTAGTAATGGTATAGTTTAAGAGATTATTTCTTCTATCTCAATTTATTCTGATTTCCCCAAATAAATTCAACATTTTCACTCACCTTTCCACTATATGCACTGAGTCCCTATGTAGTGAGAGATTTTCCTCCAACCAAAACAACATCATCTCCAAGTTTATAAAAAGATTCAAGAAGTGATTCAAATGTGAAAGGAACTGTGTCCACGCTCTCCCGGTCTCGGTCCCACTGGAAGAGGTCTCCATCCAGGGAAGGAATGACCATCTTCTTCCCAAATACCTAAAACAGAAACTAACCTTTAAAAGGGTCAAAACTTTAAAAGAAGAGTAAATAAGAGCTGGAGACGTGAGCCTCATGTAGTCCAGCCTCCTTCTGAGTAGCACATGAAGCAGCACAGTCCATCAACCAAAAGTCATTTAAAAGAACTGCCAATCACTGCAGAGTACAGTTTTTCTCAAACCCTGTTGGCCCGAGGCCAAGAAGGTCCCATAATGATAGTAAGTTACCAAAAGAGAGTCTTTTGATCAAGTAAGTTCACGAAGAGTTTGCTACAGGAGTTCTTATAGCCATTAATATGTTAATGTGCAACCTAATTTTCTAGTAAATAGATAATATATGAAGCATTTTCCAGGCCTATCTCATCTAGGCCAATTATTGTCACAGACTTAGATACAAGGAACACAGGTTTGGAGATATTGATTCAAGCAGTGTCCCATTTCTTCTCTTATTTGCTTTCTCAAATCCGCTATGAGCTAGAAGCCTGGTAGCTAAACTTACTTGTTTAACGTTCTCAGTCATCCTTCCTTCTTTAACAATGTTTACTGAGGTCCTAACTATGTGCCGGGAACATTCTGGTGGTTACGATAGACAAGTGAGCAAAACAAACACAGAAATTACTACCCTTATGGAACTTAAAATCTGTTGTTTGTTGGAGACAAACAACACAATAAATAAGTGTATTAGTCCATTCCTGTTGCTTATAACAAAATACTTGGAACTGGATAATCTACAAAGAAAATGAAATTTATTGCTTACAGTTTCTGAGGCTGGGAAGTCCAAAGACTATCTGGTGGTGGCAACAGTGACCCAGGGGCCTCACATTGAAAGACGGTGGAAGCAGAGAGAGCAAGAGAGAGAGAAAGACAGAGTCTCCTCTTCTTTTAAAGCCCTCAGAACCACGCCCCTAGCCATCATTTTTAATCCATTCACTACTGCATGGTCCTATAGTCCAATCACCTCTTCAAGGCTTCACCTTTCAATTATCATAATAAGATTTCCCACCCTCTCAACAGTCACAGTAGGGCTAAGTTTCTAATCCATAAAACTTGGGGGACACAATTCAAGCTTCAGTGAGTTTTGGGGGGACATAATTCCATCCACTGCAATAAGTAAATTAGATAGTATGTTAGGTGATAGATGCCATAGGGGAAAAACAGAACAAGACGAAGGACTGGAAAATATGTGTAGGGTGGGGAGGGTATTGTCAATAAAGAGCTCAGAACAGACCACTGAGAAAGTAACATTTGGGCAAAGACCCAAACATGAGAGAGTCAACCACACTGGTATCTGGACAACAGACTTTGCAAAGGCCCTTGTATTAGACCGTTCGTGGTGCTATAACAGAAATACCTGAAACTGGATAATTTAAAAGGAAAAGAGGTTTATTTCACTTACGATTCTGGGACAGCTGCATCTGGCATGGGCCTCAGGCTGCTTCTACTCTCGGTGGAAAGTGGCAGGCAGCCGGCAGGTAGAAGAAGATCACATGGTGAGAGGAGGCAAGGGGGGCGGTGCCAGGGTCTTTTTAAACAAGCAGCTCTCACAGGAACTAATAGAGGGAGAACTCACTCATTAATCCCCCCACCTAGGGAGAGCATGAATCCATTCATGAGGGATCCACCCCTGTGACTCACTCAGTTTCCAAAACTGCCACATTCAAGATCAAATTTCCACATTAGTTTTGGCGGCGACAACCTATCCAAATTCTATCAGCCCTTAAGTGGAAGTGTACCCATCACATTTGAGAAACCACAAGGAAAGTGAACAGGCTGAAAGCAGGAGATTCGTTGATAGCAGTGGAGATGCTGAAGGTAGTCAGGTTTGGAGCATAATTGGAAGGTAAAGCCAACAGGGTTTCATGGTAGATTCCCTGTAGAGCATGAGCAAAAGAAAGGAGTCCAGGATGATTCCAGGCTTTTTAGCCAAGAGCATCTTGTCTCTTGAGTAAGAGTTTTAGTGCACGTCTTTGTGACGTTGACCTTCGGCATTTAAAATATATATAATTCAACCTACTTCAGTTATTGACACAACTGTTTTCCTGGTCATCCAAGCTCAAAATTTTAGAAAGACAGAATATGAAAGAAGTACAAGTTAAAAAAGAAAAAACAAAACTCCAAACAAATGTCAGTCTTAACCTTTTTAAAAACAAAATTTCTCTCTGCACTTTTTTGTTCCTTAAGAGCAGAATGCTTTTTTAAGAGGATACAACCCCCACACAGTCACTGAGCTTTCTAACCTGGTGCTCAACTCACAGACCTTCCCCTTCTCCCAACTTTGCCTTAAACCCTGGGGTTCTCAAAGATAGGTTGAAAACCACTATCCTAATTCACTTCTTTCTTTCATTTTCTAGCTCAAATCCTTACAATCTCCTGCCTGAACTATTATAATAGCCTCTTTACATTCCTTAACTGGAAATTTCCTCAATCTAAGCTTTACGTCTCTTCCAGATTAATCTGAGTCAGAGTTAAGCTTGTTAGGACATTATTCAATAATTTTCAACAGTTCTCTATTATCTTCTTAATATTAAGGGCCCCAAATCCTAAAGACCCCAAATCCTTTAGAGGACATTCAAAGTCCTCTAAATCTGACCTCAAACAACCTCTCATCACTGTCTTTTCCTTTTTCCCACATGGGCAGAAATCAGGCACGGTTACTTAAACACAACGTTTACCGTTATTGCTATTGTTTAGTTATGTCATCGTCAGTGTCATTTCTCCTCCGTGGGTCACCTTCCTGGACCAACACTATCCACTAAACGTCTATCTGGCCTTCAGCCCAGCATCACTTATGATTTTGCTTTGAAATCCAAGAAAATTTTGGCAGTGTAAGTTTGCTGACAAAATTCTTCACATTCCACAATTTTGCACTTTTTGCTGTAACTGTACGCTGAGAGACCAATTGTATTCTCAAAACTTATTTATTATACGTGTAAGAAATGTTTACCAGGTAAACTAATGCTTATGCATGTGTGTTTATACAGTGGCTGTTAAAGTAGCGCACTCAGACCCACAGCCCAGATTCTGTTGTCTGATTCCATTCCCCACCCAAAGCAGCCCAGGCTCCTTGCAGAAATGACTGATTCCAAGGCTGGGGCAGGGTAGGTGCAAGCTGAGCCTTTACCATTTTATTATTTCAACAAGTAAGAATGTGCTCAAAAACGATGAGGGATAACCCTGGCCAAATCTGGAACAATTTAAGCACCAAAATAATTAAGTACTGAATTTAAAAAAAAAAAAGGAAATTCATGAGTCCAAACCAAAAACAAATAGAGAAAATAGATAATATTTGGGGAAGAAGGGAGGTCTGGAGTGGGAAAAATTAGCATTTCGTAGCCATCATAATAAAGACTGAATCAACAAGAATCAGCAATGGTGCGAAATCTAGGTAAAAATTTTGATAAGGAACAGGATATCTGTTTGGTCTGAAAGTATCTCTCTAAAGACAGTAAACTTCAACACAGACAGTAAATTAAAGTATTGTATCAATATAAACTGATGAAGTTGATAACTGTTCCGTGATTATGTAAGAGAATATCTCTATTAGGAAATACACACTGATGTATTTAAGAGTAAAGGGTCACGATGTATATTTAACTTCTCCTCAAATGTTTCAAGAAAAACAAGTGTAATGGGGGGTGGGGAAGAAGAGAGAGCATATGCAAGCTCATTTAAATGATAAAGCAAAAGGGTAGGTAAATTTAGGCATATAAGGGTTTTTTGTTTTGGGGTGGGTTTTTTTTATGGTACTACTTTTATTTGTGTGACTTTTTGTAGTTTGAAATTATTTCTAAATAAGAGTTTGGAAGAAAAAAAGATACTCAGCAGCCTTACAGGAGCTCTATAATTAAACTCAGAAGACTACACCATCAAACTGAAGGTTCATCAAACTCCTAGGCACTTCAACACTTCCAACTATTACTCTTCATTGAAAAAATATTTGATTTTTAAAATGACATTGGAATGTATCCCACCTAGTATTACCTTAGAGTTTTAGCATTACTATTTTATTCTTTGCTTTCATATATTTCTTTTTTATTTATTTATTTATTTATTTATTTATTTATTTTTTTGTTTTTTTGTTTTTTTTTTGCTTTCATATATTTCTTGATAACGGATAATAGATTTTATTTTCAAAAGATTAAAACTTTTCTTTTACCCTTCGTAGAATGCCCAACTTGAAGCTGCCATTAAGAACAAATTTAGGTCACAGTATATACACCTCACAGCAACAGTGTGTAGTATTTAGCCAATATGATCTCCCATTTTGAGTTACATATCAGTTAGAAAATCAAGTATTTACTGTTCTGTACCTCCCATATTATGTTACGTATTCTATATTCTATTTACTAGAACAGTAGATTGATAAAGTTAAAACATAGGTATTTCAATTGTCCAGTCACTTCAACAGTAGCATTAGGGAAAAGTACAAACAGGGAAAGGTGTGCATCACTAAAGGAAATAAGAAGAGGAGTTAGTGGGTCTGTAGTAAACAACATTTATTTTGACTTGTTTCCTCCTCCATTAATAACCTTTTTCCCTAAAGCAGTAACAGGTCCTTATGGAACACATGGCTCCTAAGTACAAAAAGCAACTGTCAAACTAATATGAACTAAAATTCACCTTTTCTTTAAGAATCATCTATGTACCTCCAGAAGTAAAAGAAAACTTCTCTTCAGCTAAAAATAGGGTTTACACAACCAAAATGATTTGATATGCTCGACCATACTGGAAAAAATTACCTTATTTTAAAAGTTAAATCTTCAACAGCATTAACTCAGTAAGTGCAAAACACAAAACAACAACAACAAAAGCATTATGACTCAATTCTGAATCATCATGTCATATTTCTGGATCATGATTTTAAGAGTTCACTTTTAAATAGCTGCTCTTCACTAATCGGCTGCTTAGGAGTCATACACATGGCTCCTGCCCTTTGCACCAATCTTTGTAAGTCTTTCATGCTGCACGTGTGAAAGCAGATGGTGCTTTTCTTTGAGAGCCACCAGAAGCAACATACGCATGCAGCTCAGGTAGAGAGATGACATCACCCCTCACAATAGCATTACCTCATCCCCTAAGCATAGGAATGAGTCACTGGATAGTCAGCAGCAAAACTCCTGGTAGAAAGAGATGTCGGTTATGGTGACGCGTTTTCACATTCCACTGACTTGTCCATGTGCACAGCTACTTGTTCTGATTCGCTGCTCTGCATCTCAAACAAATTGGGTGATGTGCTTCTCTCTTCAATCATTTCAAAAGTACAATTTTTTGTTATTTTGCATTTATTTCCTCTGTTTGCTTTTCCCTGTTCGTAATTTTAAAATAAAAGGTCTGTCACATGGGCCAGCAAACCAAAGATCCAGTCAGAGTCTTTATCCAGGCAAATCACACGGCAGTTGAGTAAAGTAATTCAATTTCTGTTTCTGAACCAAATCTACGTGGCATAAGGAATACCAGTAGCACATGGAATCAGGAACTATCTGAAATTAGACGTGAAAACGAGAACTCCGGTTTCCAAAAGGAAGAGGAACTTCAACTGAGAAAATAAAGGAAATACTAATACTAAAATGAATATTATCTGCAATAAAAAAAATTCCTTTACCTATACAAAAAATATTTTTTCATTTGTTTCTTCCCTGTTTTTCTACAGAACCAGTCCTCTCCCCACTGACACACGGTTTTGGGGGTACATCCAAATTTACTTTAACTTACTCTGAAAAACTTCAAACATACAAAACACAAAGAGACTAATATAATACCCCCCATGTATTTACCATCCAGTTTCAACAATTCACAGTTGTCAATTGTTTCACCTGTCACCACACACCTACCATATACTCGTTTATTAGAGCACTTTCAAGCAAATCCCAGACCTTGTGTCTGTGTCCTTTCACCTATAAATACGCCCGCACTCATTGTTGAGAAGTAACTGTCATGCCACTATTACATCTAATAGAATTAACTTAAAATCATCCAATATTCAAATTTCTCAAAGATCTACTTTACAATTATGAATTCCAAGTCTGCATATTACATTTGATTTTTCCCTCTGTAAGAGCCCCTTTCACCCCCTTTTCATGCATTGATTTACTTGAGAAACCAGATTATCCTACAGACTGTCCCAGTCAGGATTTTGCATCTCATTTAACTTGTTCCTTTATCTCTATTTCCTGAGAAGTCTGATTAGACCTGCAGCTTTGATTTGATTCAGGTTAATTTTTTTTCTTTTGACAAGAATACTTCATAGTTGGTGCTATGCACTTCCTATTATATTAAGGGCTTGCAGACTATAGCCCATAGGCCAAATCTGGCCCGATGTCTGTTTTTCTAAGTTAAGTCTTATTGGAACGCAGCCACACATTCATTTGTGTGTTGTCTATGACCGCTTTCAAACTACAATTGCAGAGTTCATTAGCTGCAATTAGTTGTATGCAATTGGTTGTATGGTCCTCAAAGCCTAGGATATTTGCTATCTGGCCCTTTACAGAAAAAATTCGCTGACCCCTGTGTTACATCACATTAGGAGGTACGTAGTGTTTAGTCGCCCCATTTTTAATGATGTTACTATCCATCAGTGGGTTCAGGGGAGTCAGCCTAATCCCTCCATTTAAAGTGTCCCATCAACTTTTCAACATTTTAGTATTGATTGATCTACTATTTCATTAAGGGGAATACAAGAGTGATTTCTAATTCTATCATTGTACATTTAGTAGCTAGAATTTTTCATGAAGAACATTCCTTCATTTGGCTTTGAAAGCCAGATTTGCATACACTAGCATTTTCTCAATTAGTGACTCAGGCATTAAGCACACTCAAACCCTAATCATTGTAGGCAGAAGTAACCCATGCACAGGAAGACTGAAAATTGAAAATGGCTCAGGAGCCTTAGTGAGACCAGTGTGTTCCCCAACCAGGAAAGAGGGGTAAGAAAACACTGGCCATGACAGAAGAGCCAAGGGGCTGGCCAGTTAGCTCAGTTGGTTAGAGCATCATCTCCTAACACTCCACACAGCTCCCTTGACCTCCTAACAGCACGGTCAAGGGTTCAGCAGCCAAAAACTGAAAAAAAAAGCCAAGTTCCATGTACAAGCTAAAAAGCAGTGAGTTAAAAAAAAAAAAAAAAGAGGGGGTAGGAAAAAGAAGAAGAAAGGGTATGACAAGACGCAGATTTGTTGAGTGTACAGAAATAAGAATGAACACAGACCATGAAGAAAAAGGATGGAAAACAATGCTAACTATTGTAGAATATTTTCTAAAGGGACATACACGTCCCTGCCCCACCTCAAGAACTTGGAAGTACCTCCAGGATAGCACAGTAACCGATGCTTACAATGATGACCCCAAGAAATCAATAAAAGATAAAACTCACTGATATCGGGAAGATGTAAAATACATGAAAAATATTCCCTTAAAAGTGCTAACTTGCTGCTTTCCGTCAGCTGGAAGCCCCCTTTCCCCAGAGCAGCCACGTTCCTGCCCTGCTGGCTGTTTTGCACACCCAGGTGGGGGCCGCTCGCCCCGCGTGTCTGCTGCAGACGCCCACAGGGAGCAGACTGCACCCGCCCAGCACATTCCCCGGGTCCCCAACGCCGCCAACCACTCACGATGTGACCCTGGATGAAAACTAACACTTCGCTGTTTTATAACATTTCTCACATTAACTTATTTCTCTTGATTCTCATAGTCACTCTCCACAACTATCTTCAAAGGTCCGCCTGTCGGTCCAAACCGCTGATCAATGTTCCCCGCACGGTGCGAATCCCCAGGCTTTTCCCCGCTGCTTTCCAAGTTCTCCCAGTTCCTCCAAATCGAAACAGAAAGGATAGTTGGACGTTTTCTTTGGCCGTGAACTTTTGATGAGACTCGAATGAACCGAGGGGTTGTCTCACTGAGGGATCTGCATTACACGCCCGCTGTCTTTCATTGTGGGAGTGTTTACATTTATAAATATGCATGAGGTGCTCACGCCAAGCGGTCTCGCCGTTTCTGCTCTCGCTCCCGTCTGTGATCTGGCCACAGTGATCCTCTCCCATTTAACACCCTTCAGCGGCTTCCCATGGCTCAGGATCAAACTCAAACGCTGCCCTCACTGGCCCCGCACAGCCCGGCCCGGCCTCCCGCACTGGGCTCGTCTCTGCTCCTTCCCCGACCCTCTTGCTGCCACCTCACCTCCCTTCAGGTCCCCCCACACGCCTGGTAACTCTCACCGTAGCACCAGACACGGGCTTCTTCCTCTCCCGGAGCAGTCGTCCCCACCTCTCGCCATCTCTTGCCTAAGCAGCTCCTCCTCATCGTATGATCTTGTGAGAATCCTCCTCTGGCCACAGGCCTCTTAGTGCTCCACCCTGCCTGGTGGCAGTGACCACACTCAGTTATGTTATCGACACTCCACACAGCTCCAGGTTCTATGAGGGCAGGAATCAAATCTGTCCTGGGCACTGCTGTAGCCAGCACAGAACCCTGCATAGACCCCCCAACCACACAGTGATGAACTTGGTTTCAATGTGCTAAGTTTAGGTGATGGCGACTGTCTCACAGCGATTATCTAAGAAGCAGTGACGTGTTCACCATGTGCTCAGCAGCCCGCTAAGTATGCTATACACGTGACGTCTGTGAGTGATTAATCTTGACAAAATAAAGCACACGAAGAATTTAATTATTAGTAGAGATAATGCAAATACATTGGTAAACACCGAAGTGTCTTTAAAAACGTGAAATGTTGGAAAAAGAAACAGGTATAAAGATCTCGGGTTGGGTCTCAGCTTCACTACAACAGACAAATCTCTGCACCTTTCTGAGCCCCAATTTTCTCATCTGAAAAATGGGGGTTAATAAGAATATTTACCTCACAAAGCTATGTTAATGATTAAATAAGAAGAGATTTAATATCACTTTGCAAACTATAAAGTAGTAATCAAACAATAGTTTATGTTGACATGAACTTCTAATGTAATCCGTGTGTGTGGATGTTTGCATATGCATGTATACATGTATACTTACTACAGAAAAAAGTTAAAAACAAAAATTATAAACTCTTAATCCAGAAACATCTGACTACCTATAATTCATCATGAATCTCATTTTGTTCTCTATAAGAAAACTTCAGAAAAGAACTGGATTCATTAATACAAAATTTCAAAAATAATAAAAGCTTTTAGAATTCAAACAGCTGCTCCAAAAGTAAATGAAAGGGGAAAGCAGGAAAGCAGATAGATAGTTTAATTATGCCAAGTCAGTTATTTCTTTCCCACCATGGGTTCATAACATCTATTTAAAAACAAAGACTCAAAAACAAATAAAGATTAATTCAATGTAAAATTAAATTCATCAAACTTGTACCAGTTTTTGATTTATCGGAAATCTCTATCAACCCTAAAATTATTCTTTGATTGTAACATAGAAGCCCCAAAGAACTGTAAAGTACATTATCTATCACAAAAGAAAACCAATATTAAAGAAAAGTTAACAGGTATATTTTTGTATACTTTAACTCTCCAAAAATGATATAGTAAATATAGAATATAAAAAGGTAACTAATCAAAATGAGCAACTGATTAGACTACTAGATGCTAGAATTGCCTGTGTGACTTAAAAAAAAAAAAAAGATGCTCCGATATTTTGTATTGTGGAAATACTTTTTAAAATTTCCCTGAAAACACTGAAATAACCATGATGGGGAGAGTAAAAGAAAGATTTTTGCTAAAAGTAAAGTGTGCCTGGGAATCATACCTCAAAGAGTAGGGAAGGGGCCATCACAGTTAACAAGTGGTGAGAAGACCTAACGGAGGGATTATGAGATTTGTTAGCAGATGCCGGTATCAGTCAGAAGGCATCCCAAATGACATGCTGGAGAGGAAACGTAGGAAAAAAACCTCAAAATGATTTGGCATATATTATCTTCAAAGATTGTGAATCAATACTCAAGAGCAGAGAAATGCCAAGAAGATAGTAATTGTTTAATTCTTTTTTTCCTTAAATTAGTCAAACTACCAAACAAAATACCTCAAGGAAAACTATGACTAGCTTTTAAAGCATACTTTTCACATTAATGATGATATTAAAGTCAAATATCTATCTCTGCCTTCACCTAGATTAATACACATTTATGAAAGAGATATACAACTGTGCACAAAGCATTAATTTCCTAAAAAATAGGGTCACAGCAATTTGTCCTTTAGCAACATGCGTGTTGAAATAAATTGGTTCAGCTCACAGCACCGCTTTCAGCCATGCTAAAGGATTAATAAAACAAAATCAACTCAAAGTGCTGTTTCATTTCCATAATTAAAAGAAAAGCAATTAACCTAAGCAATTATTTAAAAATTGGCTTGCTACATGACTGTCACTCTTTAAAATAAATCGCCATCTTGGATGACATAGCCAGACTCAAGATGTGCTAGTTTATGTACAAATGAAAAACTACAAAATGACTTAGACAACTTTCAGTATAAAAGAATCTTTGCTAGAGAGTACAGATCCTCTTTTAATAAAGCAATACTTAAAAGGATTTACTTATGGACTCTTGGCGAACAAATCAGTGACCATTAAAGGTGCGCTCTTTTCTAAGGCACTGCCACCTTTTAAGGCCCTTGCACCAGTTGGGATGAATGCGTCTGACACAGGGTGTGGGAGGAGCTGGGAGCGCAGCAGCGTCACGGTCTGTGTCACACCTGTCCGAAACAGAAAGATGGTGTCCCTTCGGGAGAAACATGCTTAAAATAAAACAAATCCCCAGACTCTAACTTTAGACTTATAATAGAGTCGTCTGTTCTTTATAAAAGGGGAAAAGGGGCATTTTAACAGAAAGTCTGAAAACAAATATGGTATTTCTTAAAAAAAAAGATGAAGGTTATTTGTACAAGTACAAACTCGTTATATATACACAATCTTAATATGTATTCAAAATAAATATAAGAAGGTCTTTGTATTCATAAATATGTCCCAAGACATAGAGAAGTAAGCAGTTCAAGGATATTATATCTACTGGTAAAGTGTGATCCAAATGCCACTCAGAGACCCCCGAGAAGAAACCATGCTAAGAAGTTACAAAGCAAAAGTTTCAGATAACCAGTGAGGAAACAGCCAAATCTCCTTCATGCTGGCTGCTCCAAGGGTGAATCTACATGTAAATTACCAGGAAAAGGAAAGTCAGATTTCACCTCAGGTGGTCTTCGGAAAATTAAAAACAAAAGTCTTAGCTACGATCAACTGTCAAAAATATTAGGTTTAGGGCCCGCCGATTGCTCACTTGGTTAGAGTGTGCTGCTGATAACACCAAGGTCAAGAGTTCGGATTCCCTTACTGGCCAGCCGCCAAAAAAGAAAAAATTAGGCTTCAAACCTAGGACACATCTGTTAAAGACAACAGAGTGAACCTGAGGTCCATCACTTGTTCTAACACGCACACACACGCGCGCGCCACACACACACACGCCACACACACGCACACACACACGGGCCACACGCATGCACGCCACACACATGCAAGCACGCCACACACACGCACACTCACGCACGCCACACACGCACGCACGCCACACACACACGCACGCCACACACACACGCACGCCACACACACACACACACGCATGCCACACACACGCACACACACACACAATCATGATTCTAGCTTGGTTTTGTATCAATATTCTTTTGACGAAGTTTGTAATAACTCATCAACAGGAAAGAGTGGTAAATGAGATCTGTGTCCCAATGCACCTCAATCTTCCTGTAGCACATGATTCATTCTAAAGATAGTGTAAAACCCTTGTTTTTAACGGAACTGTCAATCTCCTTTATCCTCCAGGAACTCTTTTCATTGACATAATCAAAATACCACTAAAACAACATAACATACTGTATTATATGCCTTTTGGAACAGAAAACTTTAAGGACAACATCAGAGTAAGCCAGAAGGCAATGAGATATGCACTTAATGTTAATTTCTAATGAATTTGTGCTTTATTTTAAAAAGAATCCTTACATGTTGTAAAAGAGGAAGTTAAATTCCTCCAGATAATTTACTGGGAGCTCCATGTGTTCTATTGTACCTGATTCCTGAAGTTAGAACAATCTTTAGAGATTTAGTCCAACCCCATAATTTTTCGGAGAAGGAAATTAAAGCTCTACTGTATTAAATAATTGAGTCATTGGGGCCGAGCCTGGCGCACTCGGGAGAGTGTGGCGCTCAGAGCGCAGTGACGCTCCCGCCGCGGGTTCGGATCCTATATAGGAATGGCTGGTGCACTCACTGGCTGAGTGCTGGTCACGAAAAAGACAAATAAATAAATAAATAAATAAATAAATAAATAAAAATAAATAAAAAAAAATAATAATTGAGTCAGTTGATAAAGCAAGTTCATGAGAGAATCATGGCTTGAACTGTGGCTCCTGAAATCTAGTCCCTTCTCCACAATACTACACAGCCTAAAAAGTTCCTGTGCTGCTTTTTTATTATTCCAGCAAAAGTAGATGTGATCCATAATCAATTCTTCTACTAATAATAATTTTTTAAAATGATCATATAGTCTATCAAACTTTTTTTCTTCCGCTCTTTCATTGAAGTAACTTTAGCAATTGCATAGAGAATATATCTTCTCTGGTCTTCTGAGTTTAATCTGTTTATCTTCATACTACTCTTTTTTTCTTTTTTAAGACTAGTCATTCATACCAGTCTTGATGAAAGCTTGGAGAAACTAACATTCTAATACTGGAGTCCCCACATGGAGCTATGGATCTATTCATTGTCATATGGGAGGCTCCTGCTATAAGTCCATGCCAGTTTTTTCTGCAAGATGCAACTAGCCCTTCTCCCTACACTATCCTTTCCAATCAAACACTGGGTTTCAGACAAAGCACATTAACTATTTCTCACAAAATTAACTATTATGAAGGTTAGGAACCTTCATAAAATATTGTACCAGATGCACTTAGGTACTATTACTTGATGCATCCAACTCAGGGCATTTCAAATGACAGTTTCTGATCCTCTCTCTGTGGTATTTTGTCCAACATTTGAAGATAACTTCCAGATGCTGAGCATATACATCTTGCTGAATAACAGGTGACTCAAGCTCACTATACTTTCCCCTCTCCTTGCTAATATGTTTATAATCTCACAAATACTCCTGCAATTCTCAAAGTGTGTCTGTGGACTCTTTCAGGGTTGCAAGAAGTCAGACAGATTTCACGATAAGATGTAATTTGCCTTTTTCACTGTGTTGCTATTTGCACTGACGGTATAAAGGCAATGCTGACTAAAGCTGCTGGTGCCTTAGCACGAATCAAGCACCCAACTAATACTTACTGTGTTCTTCCCTGTCACACACCCCCAGCAAAAGAAGAAGAAAAAAGAGACAGTTGCAGTTAAGAATGCTCTTGATGAAGCAATGAAAAATGATTAATTTTATTAAATCTTCACCCTAAGTACGTATCTTTTTATTATTCTGTGTGACTAATTAGAAAGGATGTATCAAGCACTTCTCTACATACTGAAGCATGGCTTGAGGAAAAGCACTTGTGGGACTGAGTTGTGAGCTGAATTAGCTGCTTTGCTCATGAAGCTCCATTTCTACTTGAAAATCAAGTGAGAAAAACTATGCTATAAAGTGAGTATCTGGCAGACACTTTCACAATAATAAATGAAGTGGACCTGTCATTCCAAACATCACTCAGCATACTCTGGTTTCTCTTCAGATCGCATAAATCTTTCGCCTTTTACCAAACATCACTCAGCATTTGGGAAATGCAAATCAAAACCCCATTGAGACATCATCTCGCTCCAATTGGGCTGGCTAATATCCAAAAGGCTGAGAATGACAAATGCTGGCCAGGATGTAGAGAAAAAGGAACCCTCCTACACTGTTGGTGGGACTGCAAAATGGTGCAGCCATTATGGAAAATGGTATGGAGGTTCCCCAAACAACTACAGATACAACTGCCATAGGATTCAGCGATCCCACTGCTGAGTATACACCCCAAGAATGGACATCATCATGTAGAAGGGACCCCTGCACCCTCATGTTTATTGCAGCTGTATTTATAAGAGCCAAGTGTGGGAACCACTGTGATATTGCCATCACTGGACAAACAGATGCGGAGGCTGTGGCGTATCTACACAGTGGAATGCACTGCTCTGCTGTAAGAAAGGATCAAATCCTGCCATTCACGGCAACATGGATGAACTTAGAGAAAATTATGTTAAGTAAATAAGCCAGGCACAGAAAGAGACATACCACATGTTCTCACTTACATGTGGAAGATAATAAAAACAAATAAACAACTAGGAAAAAAGACATAACAATAACAATAATTCCTTGAACTTGTTGAGATAAGAGAACAGATATGCTGTTGATGGGGGTGAGAAAGGGGCAGAGGGAGGGGGAGAGGGAAGGATTGGTAAAGGGCCACGAAAATCAACTACATTATATAATGATAAATAACAATAAAATAAAATTTTTAAAAATCTGATAGTATTTGTGATAAAATTCAAGTTTTCGAGTGAAAATTAGAATACTGGCAAACTCGTATCTGCCAATGTGAGCTTGACAGCTTCCTAGTACCTAGTACTTAAAGACTTTTCTGATGAGACCAGTGGCGATAGTAATAAATTTGACTTTTTTGATATTCTATAGAGTAAAAGGCAAGACAATCCAATTGATATTAACGTAACAGAGTATAAAATGTTCATTGATATGGTTTCAGATTTCACATTGGCTCTAACCTTTAAGAAACTTTCACTTGTTTTAGTGTAGTTTCAAAAAAGAATGACAACAATTATCCAAAAAGTCTACTAAAATACTATTCCCTTTTCTAACTGCATATGTAGGTAGCTGAATTATCTTCTTCATATAATTAAATCAATACAACAATCCAACATATTTAGTGCAGAAAAGCAGATACAAAAATCTAGTTGTCTTCTATTAAACCAGAAATTAAAGAGACTTGCAAAAGTATGAAATGATGACATTTTTCTCATTAAATTTTTTGTACTGAAAAATATAACTATTCTTCATAAAAATATGCTATTTATGTTATTATGCAATGGGTTTTCGTTATTTCTTTAATGAATTAATAAATATGTCTTTTTAAAATTTAATTTTTAATCCTGTAAATATAGATAGATATAACCCACAGGGGAAAAATGCTCTTTGGAATCCTCAATAATTTTTAAGAGAATAAAGAGTCTTGAGACCAAAGAGTTTGAGACCCACTGTACTGGATGCACAGCCTGAGCTGTGAAGTGCAGGTACACACTGGATGGGGAAAGGGCTCTAGAGCAGGCAGGACTGAGTACAGACAGGCATGATTGGGTTCAATCCCAGCGTTATCATATAGTCCATCTGCAACTTCAAGCAAATAACTTCTCTGAGCTTCAGTTTCCTCTTCTACAAAATGGGACCAACATATCAACCTCAGGAGGATTACAACAAGGATCACACTGTATAGATTACTAAGCTGGGAATAATGTTATCATTAGCACATCTACATACTACACACATACTCTCAAGAAATGTCCCCAAAACTTGGAGCAGCAGTAAAATCTAGTAAACCTATCATGTTATCACAGATGGCTCAATGCCTTTAGATTTTCTTTCTTCTTTCTTTCTTTCTGTAAAGTGGAAAATTAAAATCCAGGTCATGCAAAGAGGTCTCAGGATTCTTCTGCATGGAAAGTGACCAGTGAGGTTTGCATTTATTGCCGTAAAGGTGCACAGTGAAACTTTTTGAATATGCTGCAATTCAACATTTCAAAGCATTCTATCCAAAGATCTAGGATTGGGGATAGGTGGGAGGGAGGACACTTAAAACAAGAGAGCCCTAATAAACCAGAAAAAATGGTAAGAACTAGAGACAGTAAGAAAGTTGAACTGTATTTTACCAAAAAACTAATATAATTTCCATTTGTAACAACACCTTCAAGTACAACTAGCTGCTTATAATTTAAACACAGTCAACAGCACTCAGGGTTATTACAGCTATTTTCATTCTACTTTGCCATACCATGCAGTTTAACTTTTTGTGCATGTGTATTTCAGTTTGCAAACACACATGCTTTGCACCACTATAACACACTGTGATATTACCCCAGATGTAAGCAGCTTACAATCTTCTCATTTTGCTGATCATCTTTTATGTCTAGTTTAAAAATAAAGCAAAATGTGCATAGCCAAGCATAATCCCTGCAGAACACAAATAAATAAAGGTTTAGCTGGAGCAGTAGTCCATTTGAATACCATACCCGATTCAAAAATTTTAATGTAATTTACAATTAAATTGCTATTTCCATCAATAACACAATACAACAGAAGTTCACTATTCTTAAGGATATAATCAGGATACTTCTTACAAATAGTAGGCACTCAGAAAGTCTAATTAGAGCTTAGCACACAGGAAACATGGAAATTTGGCAGTGATGTTTCCCCATGTACTTGCCTGGGTGTACCAGAAAAGAATTCGGGCTGGGTTTACCGGAGAGCACAAGGAAGTCTGTTATTACAGAAGGGTCCCTGGCAGCAGTTTTCCCATCAGAAAGTTCCATCATCACTATCCAGGTCATTGTCAACCCCCTCATGTTAGGTTTTGTCTTTTCCAAACTAATACCAGCTAGGAAGCTTTTGAAAGGATCAGACTGATGATAAGAGGAACAAGGACTACCCTAAGGCACGTCCTTCGGGAACAACTTGATATGGTAGAGGCTGAGGGCATTCTGGAAAACAGAGGTGACTGCTTCAACTTTAGCAGTCACAATTCAAACGATGGACTTATTTTTAAATAATTTAAACAAGAGAATAAAGCTCCAAAAACGAAGAGAGACTTAATCCCTCAGAGTCAAGACTAAAGGTGAGACAAACAAGCTTCCTCCATTAGAGACCCCCCACCCCACCTCCACCCACCTCATCAAGGTGGGCAGCGTCCTCACCTCACTGATGGGGGTGCAAAGGCTCTGAGGGTAAGTCACGTGCCCATGCCTGGAGGTCGGATGCCAGAGCAGCTTGGGAAGCACGGTCTCTGTGAAGTTACTCTAGCTCCTCTGCATTCTAGAGCTCAGAATAATCAAACTTGTCTAGAATTACATGCCAAGAAAGTTTCAGATGAATTGTACTTGAGGGAAAATGTAGGGACTAATAGTTTATGGGATTTTGCACCATGGATTTCTAACTAGTAAACTCAATGAAGTTTTTTAATATTTATCTTATTATTCCTAGGGATCTTGTGATAAAGACAAGAAATGATCATGTTATAGCTCAAATTTGCTATATTGATGTAGCAGATGGTATCCTCAGTTACTCACTTCTATGATTAACTCATTTAATGCCCAGAACAATCCTAGGAGTAGGTGCTACTATTACCCATCCCGTTTTACAGAAGGGGAACTGAGAAATAGGTAAGTTAAGCAATCGCCCAAGGGGACACAGCTGGTAAGAGGCAGACAGGCCACAAACTTAGGCAATTGGGCCCTGAGCCTATTAATACCAGCAGCTGCTCATTGTAGCTAACTTTTCCAGTCCACATTTAATCCAAAATTCCTACCTCTGGTTTGCTAAGGCTGGATGAAACCAAGGAACCGGATCCCATGTCCAAATCCCACTGCTTTGTACCGTGATTCTCAGGATCCGAGGCAGCAATTGGGCTGTCTAACGTGCTGGTAATTGCTACTGATCTGCAACTTTAAAAATGAATAAGACACAATTGGAAAGCTATCTAAGATATTAGGCACTTATTGTATACAATTGAAAGAAAACCTGCCCCTGCCCAGGCCTCCATCAGCAGGAGAGAAAAGAGGGCCCGCCTCCCTCCAACACTTAGTCTGGCAACCACTCTCTTTAGACCAGGACAAATTCAGTAAGCCCTTTTCTGTTTATGTCACTTATGAAAAGTTCCAGCCTACTAGGTCAGCCCTCATCCTACACACTAGTCCCCATAATACTCAGCACCCTGCTCTGTCCTCTTCTCCTGCCTTTCCCCACCTGCTGAAAGCCTTTCCCCTGACACAGTCTTCCCTAAAAGTAGACTCGTCTTCTTGCTCTCACAGACGCCAGGCTTTCCCTGAGGACACTGCTTCCCTACAGAGGCAAAGAGAGGTTTCTTCTCCCATAACCCTCACCCAGTGATGGGACAGGTGCACCCCTTGTATCTCGCTGACATTTCCAGACCATTTTCTCCCTCTCCTCCCTGCAAATCCTCAGGATCAGATTGTTCCCTCTATTACCCCTCTTAGTGGCTGTCCCCTCACCTCTAGGCCGCTAGCCCCATCCCTGGAGGATTTTAGTGGCCGGTTTACTATCACTACCTGACAACCGCTGCAGTCTTTAGTTTGCGTCACCTGTCTACCTGCCTCCATCAGTCCTGTGGTCAGATTCTAGACCTTGCTGTTACCACGGCCACCCCCTGCCCACGAAAATTTCAAGTGTTCCTCCCCCAGCTACGGCCCCTCTCCTCCCACCTCACTTCCTCTACTTACCTGACTCCAGCAAATCTCTGGCCCTCCTGGAACCTACGAGAACCCATAAGCCATTGATCCTATGACCTTCACTACTGTCGTGCCCTCACTTCCTTCTTATCCAGTTTAAATTCCACAGTCTTTCATCTCAAGCACTACCTTGCTTACATCCTCAACTCCCTGTCCTCTGTCTCACATGTCACACTCGACTGACAGAATGCCAACCCTGGTTAAATCCAATTTTATCCCCTTTCTCATTCCTGCATCTGTGCAGCCGAAATGTAGTTGAAGAAAAACATAACCATGCTGACTGTTCTTCCTTTGATTCCTGGCCACCAACCTCAAAAAGGCTATTAATGCTGCTCAGCAAGCACAGCACACTTCCGCAGTGTGTCTAATGCACTTCACTGCTGACAGTTAAATAATTGCCTACCAGACTTACACTGTCTAACAAGCTTCTCAGAGTTCACATACCCAAAATCAATACCCCTAGACGGACTCTCCCAATTCTTCAAACACATCATGTATGGTTTTCCCTCAAGGCCTTTGCAGCTGCTGTTGCTTCTGCCTGGAACCCCCAGATACACAGCGGGTTTTCCATAAATATCTGCTGAGTGACAGGATGAGTTGTACGGTTGTTCTACGAATTCGTTACATATATTTGTCTGCTTTAAACACTATACAAATTCCAAGCGTGGCTAGCTATGTTCCTGGTCGGGATTATAAGATTCAATGTTAACTCTGCCCCTATTGCCCCAGCTCAGAAGACCAGGGGGCTTCCAGCAGTGGCTTGGTCATTGCTGGGCTGGTTGCAGATGTCAGGGGTGTGTGGCTGAAGCCCTTAGCCCCCCACTGCACCAGCTCAGAAGACCAGGGGGCTTCCAGCAGTGGCTCAGTGGTCATCGCGGGGCTGGTTGTGGGTGTTGGAGGGAGGCATGGCTGAAGCCTGAGACCCCTCATGATTCCAGTTTGGGAGCCCAGGGTGCTTCCTGCAGCGGCTCAGTGGTTGTCTCTGGGCTGGTTGCAGGTGTTGGGGGGCATGGCTGAGGCCCCAGGCCCTGCCCCCTCCCTGGCTTGGGAGCCCAGGGGGCTTCTGGTCCTTCCAGGTTTCATAGGTGTTCTTTGGTGATGTGAGACCTTTACTAGTTAATATCAAACTTTGTGTCTGGTCTGTGGGTATTTTGTTTTTTCTTTCAGTTATGTGTTGGATTACTCACTGTTCCCACCACTTAAACTCTGTACTGGAACTAATTGGTTGTCCTTTGCTTGTTTCAAAAATGGGGGAACTTGCTGTGGGGACCAGCACTTGAGCTCTGTAGTTGAACTAAATTGCCACTTTGCTGCTGATTCTCTGAGAAAGGCTTTTTGTGCAGCTCGGGGGGTTTTATTTGTTGTTGTTTTTGTTTTTGTTTTTTTTAGAAGATGACCGGTAAGGGGATCTTAACCCTTGACTTGGTGTTGTCAGCACCACACTCTCCCAAGTGAGCCACGCGCCAGCCCTTTAGGTTTTAATGGTTGACTTTATAGGTACTTCTGGATCTCGTGAGATCCAGTACACCCGGGTTGTGTACAAGCTCTGATCTGGACCTGAGTCTTTTCAGCAAACTGGACCCCCAGCCATTCTATATTCCTGACCAGTCTACACAGAGTGGGCCTGTGCTGATTGGAGGGCAGATCAGCTGCCCTTGCTGTGCCCCAGTGTTCCTCTGGTGGGCCCATCTCCCCTACCACCCATACTCCAAACACTTCCCATGGGGCAGGCTGTGTGCCAGTCCCCTGCAATGAGTCACTGGACTCTGAGTGGCTCCTTTCTCCTATGTGGGTCCACAGAAACCCTTTTACTGGACATTGCCAACTGCAAGCAACTTCATATGGAGAGCACAGCTGTGGCTTTTGCCAGCTCTTGCTCCATGTGCTCACCAGCGCCAGGCTTGAAGGGGCCAGATTTGAAACTGTGGGAGCGGTCCTTTCTTTCTCTCATCGTGGCTTCTCCTGCCTTCTTGAACTCTGTAGGACTCTCCTCCTCTTCTCCTGAGCTCTAGTGGCCCCAGCGTGGCTGTCATTGCTGTTTACTAATTGTAAATTGGTTGATTTGTGGGAGAGAGTGATGCTGGGGACCATCTATTCTGCCATCTCTACCAGAAGGCCTCAATTATGTTTCAATAAATGAAAAAAAAAAAAAAAAGAAAGAAAGAAGCCAGAGTTACGAGGTGGGGAAACACGGCATAGACACACAGAGGAGTGGGAGCACAGCAGTAATCAGGACAGACAGTTTCTGCAATTCAGAAGTGGATACAGACAACTAACTAGGAAAACCTAATTCAATGGGATGCTATAGGGTCCACCGGAAGGGCAGTTGACCCAGACTCATGGCACGAAGGAGGGCTTTACAAAGAAAATGACATCATTGAGTTTAAGGTGAACAAATATGACTTGAAGAGGCAGAGGTGGAGAAGAGGTGCATCAACATGTGCAAGAGGTGATGAAGGGCAGGACGGCTTAGAAGTTAAAGTAGTCAGACGCAGCATAGAGTTCGAGTGGTGTATGAGTCCATTTCTGTAAGGAGCAAACATTTCACAGTGACAAACAGAATGAAAAAAATCACTCTTAGAATTAAGTAGAAAATAACTAGAGAGCAAATCTACGCCATTCACGGATTTTTTTCCATTCATTCAAATGCTGGCTGAGCATGACTATGTTCTACAATCTCTCCAAGCCCCATGACTGAGTTGTGGCATCTTCTCCATGGGAGCTGGAGTTGTGGATGGAAGGCACGCACATACGGGGATGGGACAGTAACACACAGGGGTCATGAATGGACACAGGGAGGGACTCATGGCACGTCTTGAAAGCAACTAATTAAGGGCTGCATGAAGCCATCTGCAAGGATTTTCCTCTTTATAATATTCCTCAGAATTCCTGAACTGACAAAGCTATCTCTAAGCAAACTCTATGTACCCAGAAGGAAATAGTTTCTAGAGAAAGTCCAAAGTGAATTTTTTTTAAAACAACATGAATTCTATCTCAAATTAAGTATTGGAAATTATTTGGAAATACTTGACTGAATTCAGCACTTTAGGGTATTTAAATCTTCCTCTAAACTTTTATAGTTTTTCAAATGTATATGCTTGGATTAGAGATGTTGCTATTTAATATAAATAGCACATTTTACTCAAGTGAAGATTTCTGAAAAAAATCCCATGCTGTGGCCCTTTGTAAAATCCCTTTGTGATCTACATCTTCGGTTGACAAATGTAACCTTACAAGGCCAGCATCTTACATGCTGTTCAACAGCTTCTAGAGTCAGAAGTTTCTTCAGGCTTAAGCTACCATATAAAAGTTACGGCAATCCATGAGAAAACGAATTTCACTAGTAAAATACTTTATGTTGTCCAATTTTGAGTGTCTACCACAAAATCTAAAAAAAGGTCAGTCGAATAATCATTTGTTGAATGAATAAATGGATGAATGTATCTCAAAAATGACTATTTTCACCTTTTCTAGCTCTTTTCTTATAAACTAAAGTATACTTTAAAATAAACAAATTCAAAAATAAATAAATCCAAATTTGGATTAAACATTCCACTCTTTAATCTTCCTTTTTTCCAGGTCACTCCTTCTACATCAATCTTTGCCTCTAACACATTCTCCACTGTTCTACTTGAAAGCACCTGAGAAAGTAACCTGCTATTTAGGGGCAACCAGCCATGGAGAGGAGGGGGAGATGACAGCAGCGCTGGCCTGGAACATGGTTCATGGTTAGTGTGGTTCATCCAGGCCTGGGCTGAATTCCTTCCAGACACTTATTTGATTTGCAAACTTAAGTATGTCTGTTTGTGCTGAGCTCTTTTATCGGCCTGTAATCCTGCCAACTGGGCCCATTGTAGAGCTAGGGCTGGGTCTAGTGCTCACAGACCCCTCAAGCCCATTCACAGACTGGGTCACAAACCCTTCACACACCAGGCTGGGTCCCCAGACCCCTCATATGCCAGGCTGGGTCACCAGGCCCCTCACACGCTTGTCTATGAGCTAGGTAACCGGCAAACAGGTCCTTGGAAGCCATAGGTAGGAGAGCACGGCTGCAAGCAGCATGGATGCCTGAGGCAGAAGCCAGCCAAACCATGGCACCGTGCATGTGCACTAACTCCATCCCCACACCACAATTTGCTTACAAAGAACGCACCAGACCACCCCCAACCGTACCTAAGGTGAGGGGGCTGATTAAATTATTCTATTTTCCCAATAATCCACCCCTTCAGGGTCCCTTGTTGTACAATCTATGCCCAATGTTCCCTTAGCGGGGATAAATGACCCTTCCATTTTTAGCGGGGATAAATGACCCTTCCATTTTTAGCGGGGATAAATGACCCTTCCATTTACATAACCTATTGTCCATTCAATCTGCCTTAAGGCTGTAGTTCTGTCCTTTTAACTATTAGCCACATATGTCCAGTTAGTAGTCACCATTGGTGTGATCCTCCATGGGAATCCTGCAGTCATACTGATGGGAAGTTCAACGCACATTCAGTAGGCCAATGCACCAATCACACGACTCTGGTGCAGCGCCTGCAGCCAGAAAACTATGCATGAAAAGACAGAAGAGTTGTTGGTATAGAGGAAGTTCTCATCTCTCTGGTAAGATACATGCCAGTTTGCCATCCTGAGAAAGGATGGTTACAGGAATAGGTATCTTACCTGGCTTATGATACCATTCTTTATCTGCTAACACTGTTGGATCTGTAGGTTCTACATGTAACAGTATAGGGGAACTAAAATTGTCCATAAAGATAATAAAATATGCCCCTTGGAATAGAGCACTTATCTATTCCAGGCCATGTTACCATTACTTGAGGAGGCCAGGTACTTGTCACCCAAGGTGAAACTTGCAAGCCTTCCTCTAATCCTTTTCCCCAAGACCCTATTAAGCCTACCCAGCATATATGGGGGTTTATTCTCCAAGGCCGTTCCCATTGTACTGTCTGTCCCTGTTGCAAACAGGTCGGGGCCAGCAAGAGAATATCTCCATTCTTGCCATATCCTGGCTTCAAAAGCTTTATCTTTAGTAGTGATTTGCAGCTGTATAGGTGCTGCAGCCCTATGCAACAGACCTTCCACTGGAGAGGGTCTGCCCTTGCAGGGTCTCTCATTTAGAATCCTGGCTGTCAGCCATATCACCGTGTACTCCCTTTCAGGGATGGGGCTTGGGTAGATAGCCTTAGTCCCTTTTTTAAAAGACCATTGCACCGTTCAATCATTCCCGCTGCCTGGGGATGATATGGCACATGTAAGTTCCACTGAACGGACAGCTGGGAGGCCCAACTCTGAACCCCATGCCCAGTAAAGTGGGTTCCATTATCGCTCTCTATGATTACAGCTCAGCCATACATGGCCATAAGGCTGTTCAGTGCCTTCACAGTGTTCACCTGGTCTGGGGCCTTACAAGGCCATACAAACAGAAGACCAGTAGCCGTATCAACAGCTGTGAAGATGCATCTGAAATTCTCTGACCTTGGCAGTGGTCCGACAAAGTCCACTTGCCATCAAGTCAGCGGCACCCTTCCTCGAGTTATTTGCCCCTCTGTATGGGGCACCTGCTGGGATGTGGATTCTCTTGAGCACACACTGGACAAGCACTACAGGCATTCAATACATCTTCCCATTTTATAGGCAAGGCCCATCTTTGAGGCACCATCCACATGGTTTTACTGCCAGCATGTTGCATTGATTGATGTAACCACTGGGCTGCATCAGTAGCTGGGGCTCTCTCCAGCCATCTTACCTTACCCAAGGCATCAGCTTCATCATTTCCTGGGCTGGCTAAGAGGAAGTGTCCTGTGACATGGAAAAGAGTTACTTCTTTCTCACGTCCCAATTCCCATAACTCTTGCCACATGGTTTGTCCCCACAGGGTTCGGGGGCCTACCATCCACCATTGATATTTCCGAGTAGAGATCCAAAGCATTAAACCTTTGTACACAGCCCAGCTGTCAGTACAGATGGGTAATGGCCCAGGGTCATTTTTTATCACCATCCATAGTGCTCTCAATTCAGCCCATTGGCTGCTTTTTCCTGTGCCATTTTCATACCGTATGATATCTGTTCAGGGATGGACAGCAACAGCTGTCCATGATGCTGAAGGTCCCATGCTAGAACCATCTGTATATCAAGCTTGCTCTCTATGTGTCCCTGTCCCTCATGGAAAGGTATAGCCTCCACGTCTATGGGTAGGGGTTGTGTCAAAGTTTCCTCCAAAAACTCTACTGGGCCTTGCACAGTTTGTAACTCTTTGGACAGAGGACTTGTTGACACAGTGCTCCTTTGTTCTATATATGCTCCCCATTTAGAGAAAGTGGGAGGCTTAGCTACACCCATTTTAGGGTTGGTGGCCCATGTGCGCAGCCAGCCTGTTATGAGGTATGTCATCCTCACTAGGACTTTGGCAGTTCCTGTGATAGCTTCAGTGGCTATCAAGGCAGAATACACAGCTGCTAACTGCTTTTCTATTAGGGTATAATGCACTTCAGCTCCCTTCCAGAGCTGAGACCAGAATCCTACAGGTGTTTGGAATCAGTCCTGTCTCTGCCACAAACCCCATCCTAACCCCTCCTGGGTTATATGTACGTCTAACTCAAACAGCTTAGTGGGGTCGGTCACTTGTAAAGACAGTACTTGCTGTATTGCCCTTTTTGTAGCCTGATAAGCTTGTTCTACTTCCTCAGTCCAATCCCAGAGGGCTCCTTTTTTTGTTAATGCATACAGTGGGCATGCCATCTGGGCCATATGGGGTACAAAAGTTTTCCAATACCCCAAAAGTCCCAAATATGTCTGTAGCTGAGCTACAGTTGTGGGTCGAGGGTATTCCATGTCTCTTACCTATAATAGCTTCTGGGATGACTCTTGTCTTACCCGACCACACCACTCCTAGGAATTTGACTGACAGCCCAGGTCCTTGCACTTTGGCTGTGTTCATGGCCCACCCACATTGTTCCAAATGGCTTAGCAGTGTTGGAGCTGGCTGGGTTAAACCTGCAAGAGAATCAGAGCTTAGTAAGATGTCATCAATGTAGTGAAACATTGTAACCATGCTGGGTCTAGTCCACTTGGCTAGGTCCCCAGCCACCAAACCATGATAGATGGTTGGGCTATACACATAACCTTGAGGCAATACTTGAAAGGTCCACTGCCTTCCTTCCCATGTGAAGGTGAACTGATCTTGGCTATCAGCCGAGATTGGAATAGAGGAAAAAGCATTTGCAAGGTCCAAATGATAAGTTCCCAGCTGAGTTGTCAGGTGATCCATCACGTCATGAACTGAAGGCACAGCTGCACACAAAGGAGGCACTACTTTGTTTAGTTCTTGATAATCTACAGTCATTCTCCCGGTACCATCAGGGTTTTTCACTGGACATACCGGAGCATTAAATGGGCTGTGAGCCAGACGAATAATGCCAGCTTTCTCTAATTCCAATATAGTAGCACTTATCTCTGCATATCGTCCTGGTAGGCGATACTGCTTTACATGAACTACAAGTCTTTCCTTGGGTAATACCTATGGGTCGTGTTTAGCATATCCCTGTAACATGCTTTACTGTCCATATTCACAGCCGAAACTCTCCAACTGTTGTTTGCAGGTGCACACCAT
The DNA here is from genome assembly GCF_027409185.1 of Cynocephalus volans. Taxonomy (NCBI): domain Eukaryota; kingdom Metazoa; phylum Chordata; class Mammalia; order Dermoptera; family Cynocephalidae; genus Cynocephalus; species Cynocephalus volans. The sequence goes on along the minus strand of NC_084473.1, from coordinate 90,473,112 downwards.
AAAGCACATCATACCAAAGATATATTCAGCTACAGGAGATATTTGTTGGGAAAAATAGGAAAATGTCAGGGCCCCTCAGATGTTCAGAACCTTGCTGAGCATTTGCTGTAAATATCCTCAGGTGTTCCTTGTTACTACTTAATGTAAGTTGTGTATGGGCACCCAGGTGTCCAGGGTTGTGGACTTAAGAATAAAAGACTAACAGCTCTGATCCACAGCTCTTCTCAGAACTCTCAGAGAGGCCACTGGGGTAGTTGCTCCTAGATCTGAATAAAACCCATTCATCTTTCTATACCTACAGCTCCCAGAACCTTTTTTTTCTATTACCTAGCTCACAGACCTGCGTGTGGAGGGTTTGTAACCCAATCTGCACAACAGACTCGAGGGGTCTATAAGCCCTAGCTTTACATATATGTATACAGTATATACACAAGGAGGTAATCTTCCTGTGCCCAATGGCAATGACACAGCTTTGACCTCAATCGTATGTCCTCCATAGCCATCTATGAACTGTGGCCCCTGGAAACTTCTCTGGATTGCCACATACCAGGCTACATTCTGCACCTGTATCCACCAATGCCGAAACACGCTGCACATTTGTGCTTGACCAATATATTGCCAATTCAACATGAGGCCTCTGGTCCTTGCCTGCCCCCAAAAGACGAATACGTTGGCCTGCTCCCTGATCGAAATGGAACAGTTCATCTGCCTCCTTGGGAGCAATGAAAAAGTTCTTTAAATCCCCTGAGTGTACCTTGCTACCTGTCCGGATGTTTGGTGAAACACTGTTCAGGGCACAATTGCTGCCACAAAGCAAACAGGACTGCATTTGGCTGCAGGTCAGGTTTCTTTTTATCAACCCCTGCTGCAAGCAAGTCAAGCCACATCTTCTTCTGGCTAGTCTTGCTTGGTCCCTTCAGGATAAAATCTCATGTATTTCTTGGGGGTTTGCTCTTCGCCACCTTTCAGACCCCTTTTGCTTGTCTTCTACTCCCTACTTCACCCAAGCTGGCTATCATGGTTGTTACCTCATGTATAGGATGACCAATATAGGGGGCTAGTATGGCCATCAGTGACCCAAAGAACGTTGATGGGACATTTTGCAGCACTATGTCTCTCATGCTGTCTGTAAAGTTTTCATCATCTGGGCCACGAGTGTTCACATTAAACATGGACTGCCACATCCCCAGCTCTTGAATAATTTGGACCAGCTCAGCATACGTTTGCCATTTACTAACTATCTTGGGCAGTTCTCTAGCATTTGTCCACACGGTTTGGGCAGCTGCATTCACCCAGTCCACCAAGGAGTGATGACCTCGCCCTCGTGCATATCTGCAGCTATTCTGCAGCCGCTGCCTCAGCGACGGGTGCATGGTGATGGAAGCCAACTTCTCCACCTCCTCACCAGAGCACACCACACTATCCACCCCTAGGTCCCATAACCACAGCAGCCAAGCAGCCAGGGGCTCCCCATGTTTCTGCCTGAACTGTCTTCCCAAGTCAACCAGTTCAGCCTGGGTATACGGGACATAGGTGGTGAACTGGGTCACCTGTGGACTGCCCACTGCTTGTGCATCCACTACCGTAGGCTGCTCGTGTTCCAATTTCTTGTGCACAACAGGTCATGCCTGCAGACACAAGGTCTCCCTCAACTCACCACTGGGTTGGTCGTCTTCCCTGGTGTGAGGGGCAGGAGTGGCCAGTCGCTGCACGTCATCCTCCAGCACATTCATCTGTGCTTCCAATAACTCTGCTTTCTGCCACAGTTCTTGATCAGTTTGCAGAATAGTGAGGAGCAGCCAGGCTCCGGTTAGCAGAAAAGTGACCACCAGGCACCACATGCTCAAGGACAGCCACATTTCCTCCCCCTCCCAAGGGGTTTTGCGTTGTAGTACTTGGTCTATGCTGCCTTGCAGTACAGTGTGCAGCAGCCAGATCCCAGTCAACAGGAAGGAAGGTGGCCATAGGGCATGGCATATTCACAAGTAGCCACATCTCCTCCTTCTTCCAAGAACTTTTGGCTCTATACCTGCTCAGAATCCTGTCACAGACTACACCAATTGTTGAGCTCTTTTACCTGCCCATAATCCTGCTGTGCCAATTGTCGAGCTTGGGCTGGGTCTGGAGCTCTCAGACCCCTCAAGCCCATTTTTCTGACTGGGTCACAAACCCTTCACACACCAGGCTGGATCACCAGATCCCTCACATGCCAGGCTGGGTCACCAGACCCCTCACACACTGGTCAATGGGCTAGGTAAGTGGCAAACAGGCCCTTGGAGTTGTAGGTTCGAGACCATGGCCCAGTGTAGTGTGAACTCCGAAGGCAGACTCTAGCCAAACCACATTGCCACACATGCTCACTAACTCCACTCACACATACACAATTTGCCTACAAAGAATGCGCTGCACCACCCCCAACTGTACCTATTATTCTATTTTCCCAACCATTTGCTTATTTGCTTCTAACCATTTCTGCATCTATTTTTCTTCACTTATAAAATGGATCCAAGAATGTCTCTGTCTCTTGTTGGGTGTTGTGATGATTAACAAAATGTAAGAGTGGCACAGAGCCTGCCACGTGGGGATTCTCAACCAAGAAAAAAAGAAAGAAGGAAAAGCCATCTAGCTATCTGCTGCTCCTTTCTCACAAGGGTATGCAAGGCATATACTTTAATAAAAGTTTCCAGTGAGAAGGGAAGAGGAAGCTCCGTTTTGAACGGCTCAGTGATTTTTTTTTTGATAGATTATCTTTACATTAAATCCTGTTGCACTTTTAAAAAACAGGTGCAAAAAAAATTAATCAAAGTGCTCCATCATCTCTCAAATCCTTTTCCCATTTCAGCCTGGGCTTGCCCCTGCATTCCTTTCAAGGTCCAAAGATGTTCCTGACTTGCTTCTATTCATGTGGAGGATTTTTTCCTGTATCCTCTGCTGACATCTCATGGATTCTCTCTGTTAGAACTTTGAAAAACAAATCTGCTATGAATGTTGAACTGCCTGGTGTGTTTGTTTAACAGCAGGAGGCATGTTTTGACACATTAAAACAAAACCAAACAAAAAACCAGAAGGATTTCATTTCATAAACAGGAAGGGAAATTTGTTACAGTCAACTGAATGGCAACTTGTCTACTTTTTTTCCTCCATGTCAGTTTCCGGTGATAGACGTTCTGGGAGGTAAGATTGCAACCAGTGCAGTAAACAACGGCCTTGCATGTAACAAAGCTGCAGCTGGAACAAGAGACCATTGCAGCTGGAAGATAAAGGTCTTTTACGTCCAGAAGAACTGAGCTTTCCCTTCTGCTTTCCTAACCACAGCCCGTCCTGTAGTCAGAGGAGCAAGTCAATCTGAGCCAGGCAAATCACTGGTTTTCCACGAAATAATTCTATTTCGGATGCTCTCGGAAATGTACACCTCCAAGCCTAAAAACAGAGAAAGATGTTTTACTTTTTCCTGAGCTGGGGGAGGGACAGCGTTGCCATGAGTGAAAGCAGCAGGAGGTGGAAAAGAAAAGGACTCCGTGGGGGCGTGGGAAGAGTGAGTTCTGCACAGGGGGGTTGTGTGCAGAAAGAATACTTTGTACCGACGTGCGGTCACTCTGGGAAGGGCAGCAAAACGAGGCTTTTCTAAACTTGGTGCACATCAGGGGAGCTCCCTTGCGTCTCGGCCTCAGCAGCTGCCCGGCGCGGGTGACAGCACCCTGCAGGAGCGACAGCAGCTCTGCCCTCCTGGCCTGCAACACCTCCCTGAGCGCCCAGCGGACCGGAGTGTCCCTTCGCAGGAGCCTGCAGGTAAAAGAGCGCGACGCGTGGGTCGCTCCGGTCCCTTCCCTGGATGGACGCCCGACGCTGCCTCCGGGGCGGGGACAGCTCCAGCCACAGGACACCTGGCAGCTCGGCGATTCCACGCACCGCTCGCCGGCCCGAGGGTGGCGGGTCTCAGGCGCGGTGCGGGCGAGAAGGGAGCACAGCGCCGCCCTCGCGGCCACGGGGCCTTGTGTCGCCTGCGGCTTCGGCAGGTGCGCGGTGCTCCTGCCGGGTTCTCGCGCCCGCCCCGCCCAGCGCCCGCCCGCGCCACCCCGGGCAGGGCCTGCAGCTGCGGCCGGCGGGCCGCGGACAGGGCATGGGCCGGCGGAAGGCAGAGGAGGACGGCTGAGGGCAGTGCGCCTGCTCGCAGCGGGGACCGAGCCCGCTGGCGGCAGAGAACCGGCCCCGCGGCGGTGGCGGGTGGCTCTGGCTGCCTGGCTCTGCGCGGGGCCGAGCGGGCGGCGCTGTCCCAGCGCGATGCGCTGAGCGCGCAGAGTGCTGAGCCCTCGGCGGGTCGGTGGCACTCGGAACCGACCCCTTGGAACCGGCTGGCATCGGGCGGAGCCTGCCGGCGCGGTCGCCTCCGCTGCCGCCGCTGCTGCTGCTGCTCCTGCAGGTGGCAGGGCCGGCGGGCGCCCTGGCGGAGACGCTGCTGGACGCGCCGCGGGCCCTGGACACCAGCTCCAGCCCGCCCAGCCCTGCGAGCGTGGTGGCTCCCGGAACGACGGCGTCCGAGGACAGCCGGCTGCCCGTGTTCACCCTGGATTACCCCCACGTGCAGATCCCCTTCGAGATCACCCTGTGGATCCTGCTGGCCTCGCTGGCCAAGATCGGTGAGCGGGCTGCACCCGGGGCCGGGGGAGGAGGAGTCGGTAGGGGGACGCCGGGACAGTGGACCCGTCAGAGAGTCGACCTGTGGGTCGTGGCCACCTCCCCGTGGACCAGGGCAGGGGCAAGATAGAGCAGCTTCTTGTGGTTGAGAAAGGACCCCGGGAAGCGAGTTCTCTGTAGGGGAGAGGAAATCACTTATAACAAAGCCTTTACTTTTATGCCAAGGGAAACCGTAAGGTAAAAGAAGCGTGTTTATTATATTAAAGTGGTGTGTGGACATGGGCGTATTGTCATTTTAAATGACCCATGCACAATTACAGGTTATTCTGTTCCACTTACATCTCTTAAATGTAATGAATCATGGGCCAACCTCGTGGCTCACTCGGGAGAGTGCGGTGCTGGGAGCGCCGAGGCCGCAGGTTCGGATCCTCTATGGGGATGGCTGGTGCGCTCACTGGCTGAGCGCGGTGCCGACGACACCAAGCCAAGGGTTGCGATCCCCTTACCGGACACAAAAGGGAAAAAAAAAGCTTCATTCAGGCATGTCTGTGTTCTATATTAATATCTTTTACTTTCGTCACTGCTAACTTTTTAGGAAGTGAGACAATTACAGCACAGGATTACCTTCTGTTTCTGCAGATTCTTTTTTTTTTTTTAATGTTAAACTCTTTGACCTTCTTGAAATTTTCCACAGTTGTAGAAGTAAGGGGAAAAAGAGCAACTTATGTATGTGTGTTTGTTATTTGTCTTTGTCTACCTGCTCCGGTAACACTGGTTGAATTATGCTTGCTTTCCCCATCGTCGTACAGCTTCTTACTTTGTGCAGCGTCTTTGTACCTCTACACCCCAGTCTGTGTTCCACCCCGTGATTCATTATGGGTTTAATAAAAAGTGTGTCTGGCAGTGGTGTTGGTCGGTCTGACAGCATATCCTTCAAGAAGCAATAGCTCCTCGGTGGTGTCCTATAGAAAGTGTCTGCCACTTTTTCTAACTAAATCTCACCATCAGTTAGTTAAGCTCCTGATATGTTTCAAGTAGATTCTGCTTGGCATTTGCCATCTTGCTTTTCTCCTCTCAAATCTTTCTTCCTATTGTTCTCCATCTCAGTAAATAACCCCGCTCTCCACCTGGTTGTTTGAGTTCAGCAGTATTGATCCTGTATCTCAGTTCTATTCAGTCTTTGTTCACTTGAGTTATCCTGTAGTGATAACAGTTTTATGATGTTTCTGATTACAGTGGCGTTTCTTACTATTTTCTTTATGTTTCTATCTGGCTGTCTATTGCTTATTGCAATGTGAATTTTAAGCTCGTATGATCTTGTTTATTTTTCTTACTATTTAAAAATGAGTTTAATGACTTTCATAAATATTCCCCTTTCTTCCCCAGCCAGATAGGCATGATGTACTTTACACCATCTTTACTTTAAATCCAGTGTTTCAGAGCGTGCTTTGAGAATGACCGACCCCGAACCTAGCGCTGGCTCAGACAGCCACACTGTCTGCGGGTGCTCACCAGGCACCCATGGGTAATCTTCTCGTTCTTCACATGGGCTTTTTGACACTCCAATAAATGTCATTTGTCTTCAAGTCCTTTTAAAATATTGAACTTTAGTAGATCATTTGTGTTTGTCTTCACCGTGAGACCTAGTTTTCCTTTTCTCCTCTGGATGAGCTACTTATAAATTAGAACTTCTTTTTTTTTTTGGAAACTTGTTTTTATGCTTTTGTTGGTGGTGGTAGTGTCTTTCTCTGATTCAGGTTTTTACATTGTTGCTCTCTAGGGGATCCTGCTATCTGGCAGCTTCCTGTGTTGTTTCCCTCTTCCCAGAATTTGACAAATAGATTATTTTAGGTATAATGAGAAAATATGGCGAATTAATTGCATCATAGTTAGTTACACACAGATCTTTAGCATTTAAAGTCCATTAATTTCAACACTTGTGTGCAGAGAGAAATTAAAATAAATTCACTCTGGGAGGAACGTCTTTATTAGGTGGGATGATGATTCTGGTAAGCAAATTCCATCTATTCATTTCCCCTTTAAGAAATGCTCGAGGGAAAAAGAGCCATAAACGCATGCACGTTTGTAGTTCTTGATTTACTTCTTTTATTCTGTGAACAGTGAAATTTATGAAGTTTTTTTGTTTGTTGTCATCAACTACTTTGCCCCGATGAGTTTTACTCTGGTAGCTCCTGAAAGCGTAGCCGCCTGCACACCAAACCCTTCGCTGCAGGGTGCAGCTTCTCTGCTTGTATTAACCAAAGGCAAAGTCAGTGACTGCTGTCCTATCTCAAGAAAGTGTCCTCTGGTTGGTTCTGAATGACCTAAGCATGGATAAAAGAAAGGAGAGGAAGTTTAAAAACATAAATGCAGGAGTCCTTCAGCAATGTTCCCGGGTTGGTTGCTGTTCTTTTCTGATTCTGCTACTACCAGATCTTCCTCCTCTCGCTCCCTCCATGCCTCCTCCACCCTCTGTCCCAGGGGCCCCTCCTTCCACCTGTGTCCTGCACGTATATGGCTGCATTCTATTTGCTGATTGATCAGTGGTCGTTTCCTGCTGCTGGGGGTCCCAGCAGGATCAGCCACACTGCCTGAGTGTGGTGGCACTGGCCTCTACCATGCATCTGAGCCATCTCTGTTCCCTCCTTTCCCCCATCCACCTGGCTTCCCACCCTCCACTTTTAGGAAGAAGCATGTCCTTTCAACATGCTGACCCACATGAGAGCACTGGTCAGTGAAAGGAAAGAAAATAGCAGGAGGAGGAAAGTGGGTTCTAGGGCTTCTGTGCATTTCTTTAAGTCTGTCATTGGGGAGCAGAAAGCTCTTACCCCCAAATGTGGTGCTTTGAGACCGAGAGGCGGATATAATCCTGTGAAAAGCTCTGTCCAGGTGTGGGTCCCTCCAGTCCCTTCTGGGGTTGTCCTTTCCTGGTTATCTGGGGAGGTTCCTAAGGAGACCTTAAGACAATTGCATTTCTTTTGGAAAGCTTTCTTAGATAAGTGCTTGGGGTGAGGGGAAGAAGACAAGGTTAGAGGGACTTTAATTGTGAGGCTCATTTCTGAGGCCTTTTAATTTTAATTTTAAAGCACTCAGCATGACAAAGCACCATGTTTTGGGGAGCAGTTTTCTGCACCCCAGTACAGACAAAGAGTGAGATGGGATTTGCTGGAGCACACGCTGGCTCACAGGAGTCTGACTCACTCTCCCATGGGTGAAGCTAGAACAACTCAACCAGAACGTCAGGAGACCTGGATTTTAACGTTGCCTCTGACATTTTGTGTTATTTGACCTTGGGCAAATGGGAAAAATTTGAATTTCTCAGAAGCCAAATGAGGATGTAGTCCAGCCTTCACTCCATATCTCCTGGAGATTCCAAATGCCCCCAGAGGTGCAATGCGACAGCGAAAAAGAAGCAGGCCACCTGCTGGACTTGTATTGGACTCAGTGGTTTTGTGAAAAGTCGTAAGGCTTATGCCATCACTTCCTGTGTTGGGGTGCATTGGCGCCACAAGTGTGTTTGAAAGCATATTGCCCAGCAGATTGAAGTGCCACGCATTCCTGAAGGCTTAATTACACCAAGACAATGGATAGAAATCAAACAACAGTGTAGTCTCCTTACTTTAAAGCACAAAATATGTATGAAGTTACAGCAGACAGACAGACACGCACAGTTTGCTTACTGTTTGCTTTAAGACAATTCCTTCGTGTCTCATGCTACATCCGAGGTGGGACATATGTGGGTGAGGTGAGGAGCCTGGGATATGGAGAGAGGACCCCAGTGGCCTGGGAGGAAGACTTCCTCAGGTTGGTTACCTGTACTGATGGGTGGATCCCTTCCATGTGTTGACCTAAGAGAAAGTGAGGACAAACATATAAAGCATAGGATTTATTGAGCCAACATGACAGGTGCAACTGGGGAAATGCATAGGTCACATCACCCTGAGAAATGTGCTGTGAAGTGCACCAGCAGAGCTCAGCATTTTATAATCACACGAGTGAGAAGAATCAAAGGAGAGAAAACAGATCCTCCTTGTCATTACATCAGTGTTTTTATTGGTGTCCCTATGTAGATCTGGGATTGTTACCAGGTTATGTCTTCCCTGCGGGGATCTAGGGTTAGGATTACAAGAAACATTCTAGGTTGTTTTATGGCTTTCTGGTGCCATCATGTGTGCTTCTAAGTAAAAATGGTCTTATGATAACATTTTCCAGGACAGGTGGATGTGGCTACTGACTTATCCCAGACCCCCCAAGGCACGACAATTTAGCTGACCTGCTCAGAGCAGATTTTTTTGTCATCACATTGCGTGACTCCACAATAGGACCTTGTGAAGTACATACATACAGTGACAGCATCACTGACAAGCTTTCTCTGTGGTGTACTACCTCCCAAGTAATGGTGATAATACGAGTGGCCTATGCTGGATGGCAAACGAGTATTTTAAAGTGATCTTTCAGATGATACCTGGGGAAAATAATGTTTTAGGAATAAGTTATGGAATAACTTTGAAATCTCCTCTCTCTTACTTTTAGAAATAGTTTCTCTGACAACACACTTTTATCAATGGTTTTTTGGTTTAAAGCTGCAATATTAAAATATAAGACGAATAAGTGCCCCATGGTTGCCACTTTTCATCCACTTGGGCACACAGAAGAAATGTACATATTAAAAGGTCGGGTAGATTTTTTTTGTGCCCAGAGTGGTGATAGGGAATTTGGAACAGACTTGACAGCGTGTCTTCTTTCTCCCACAGGTCCTGTGCAACTTGGTCAAGTCCTTTTGCCAGATGAAAACCATTGAGACCATCGACGTGTTTGCGGGAATTGCTAAGTTTTTGTTGTGGGCATCGGTGGGGTGTTGATTGCCATCTTCCTGGGATTCCTCGTGGCATTTACGACCCGCTTCACACACAATATCCGAGTGATCGAGCCACTCGTTGTCCTGTATAGTATTTGTCCTACATAACGGCCGAAATGTTTCACCTCTCAGGCACCATGGAGTAAGTACTTCATTGCTGAGAGCTCTTGGTAATTACATTTCACTGCATTCATGTGTTCTAAGCTAAGATATTCAGTTGAATCAGTTGTATAAAAGTCTAGGTTTTCTTATGCTTTTAAAAACAAATAAAAATAATGCTTTGTTTTTGTTATGCAGAAATGAAAATATATATCAGCCGAATTTATTCTAACAAGTGGTGCTAAGATGTAGAACCACTTAAACGTTATTTCTTGGGTCTCATGTGAAATATAACAATACACCGTTGGGGATGATCTTGGTCAGGCCCAAGAATTTTATGAGTTTGATGCTCATTCAGCATTGTCCACATGGCAGGCTGTGAACTTCCTCCAGCAAGGCGTCACCCAAGCTGCTCTCGAGTTCACGTTCTGGAATTGCTTATGTGTATTCATTTCAATAGTCTTAATACTAAGAATATTTTATATGACAGATTCAATTGGAAATAGTAGTTCAAAGTCATTCAAAACAAAATTTAATGAATAAACGGTGCGATCAGGTAATTTTTATTTAGCTTTTCAAATAAATAGGTATGAGTATAAAGCAAGAAATTTATAAAGCAAATTGTTTATTCACTAAAGGTCGGTGAGGGTACCGTTCACTAGCTGATTCTGAAGGACATTCTCAAGAAGTTCTGTGAATGGGTGAAAGAATGGTAGTGTTTGGATCCCATGTTACCTTTTGGAGGGTCACTTTGAAAGAGGCTACTCATTAGGTGTGGGTGTCTTTGTAGCTTCCCAAAACAAGCCTATTATGTAATGATCACACCCTGTAAATGGTTAAGTGAGAAATACGTAGTAGTGGATGCCTTTACATTTTCTTTTATCTTTGGAAATATTTATTTGCAGCCCAATAGACATGAGGCTATGTGCTAGGACCTGCTTTACGTGTTTAGAGTTTTGCTGTCCTAAACACAGGCCAAGTTCTTCCTGAAATTTTCTCTCCCGACCTGACTTAGGTTTTGCTCAGCCTTTTGGCTGACTTTGCTTCAGATCAGCACCTTTGAGAGTCGGCGGTCCCAGCAGCCCTCCTGCCTATCCCTGGCATTGCTGCAGAACAAGCCAAGCCATTCGCACTGTTCCCACTGCGATGAGACCTACACCCTCCCCCAGAACGGCACCATCAAGTTCTCCAAGGAGCTCCGGTGCCCACCCGACAGCTTCGAGCTGGTCCTGTGGTCCTCTGGCTCACAGGGCAAGAGCTACCTGCCGTGCCCCTACTGCTACAACCACCCGCCCTTCCGAGACATGAAGAACGGTGAGTGCAGCGTCCCCCTGCCCCAGCCACTCCCGCCCGAGCCTGGCCTTCCCGTCCCCGCTGGGTACCTGCAGTCTCTGTTCAGCATCAGCCCCTACTGGACTCCGGGGGACCCCTCACCCTGTCACTGAGATAAGAGACCCCAGCGCGTATCTGGGATACAGCTCAGGCATCATCCAGCCAGTCTGCCACCCTCTGCCCGGGTCACAGGTAGGCAGACTAATCTAGAATGGTCGGGATCTGGGCAGGGCATGTGCTGTGCACCCTCGTGGGCTGGGGTGGGTGAGAGAGTTAGTGCGTGCAATTGTTCAGTGTCCATTGCTGTTCTCTCCTTGTGCTTGTTACTGGAGAAAGGCAAGTGTGTGTCTAGTCAGGGCAGAGAGCACCGAGCCAGGAGCCTGCAGGGGTCCCAGGGCCCAGTGTGCTCCCCTACGGCTGTGCCAGCTCGTTTACGCACGCTTGGGCTCACAGGGTGTCGTCATCCCATTCTGTCCACGAGGAGACAGGAGGGGTGAGGTGTTCACCTCCAGGGGGTCTGGAGAGAACCCTCAGTGGTCACAGGCTGCAGTTAGGCTGCCAGGAAGAGTGAGGTCCTGTCCCTGCCCTGTGGCAGCTTCCAGTGTAGTGATGGTCCCAGGAGGCCAATTGATGTCAGGAGCACATGAAGCTGCCAGTAACCAGCTGCAGGAGCAAAGCAAAGGGGGATGGACTCAGCTGAAGGCCACGTGGAAGATGTTGGCTGGTCAGGGAGGACTTAAAGTTTGAGGACGTTTTAAATATGCAGAGAACAGGGATCATGGTAGCCTGGGGGCTTCAGGAGCCCAGGCCCACCATGAGCAGGGGCATTGCCAAGAGGAGTTCATTCTGTTGGGACAAGGGATCCAGGGGTTCCCTTCAGGAGCACACCTGCATTTGAACAAGTTCTGTTCATTAGTCATTCCATCAAAGGAGAGTATGCACCAGGAGGAACCATGGGGCGTGTGTGGAAGAGAGTGTTACAAACTGTTATTGCACTACGTTTTAGTTGTGTCATTTAGGAGACCATCTAAGGAAGCTCTAGTTTGGATGCTTTTTAAAGGTGAGGGAAATGCTATCAATGGTTAGCTGAATATCTACAGGGAGGGTGGACAAGAGCAAGGGTCGAGCTGTCACTGATAATGAAGTAGCAGCCACTCATTTCAGACAAGTGAGAAGGCTGTTTGGCATTTTGGGGGCTGCACAGGGATCAAGAGTTGTATATTCTTCAGGTCTCAAAGTGAGTGCCTTCGTCTGCTCAGGCTGCAATAGCAAAACACCATCGACTGCGTGGCTTCAACAACAGAAACTGATTTCTTACTCCTGGCCTAAAAGGGAAGCAGGGACAAGAGGGGGGATAGAAAAGGAGGTACAGGTGCTCCTGTCTGAAAGCCAAGTGGGGTCCCATGAAGAAGAAACAACCACATGTATTGTGGAAGGCAGTGGCCAGTGAACAGGTGGTACGCACATGCCTTAAAACCATGACCTAGGGAATATCTATTGGTGTAGTGACAGGTGAAGACACAGGTGTGTGTGAGTGCTCACACTAGGAGGCCAGAGGAATCAGAAAAACATCGTGAAAGCACTGAAAGAAGAGACCCACCAGCCCAGCACACAAGACGCAGCAGAGACGTCCTTAAGGAGGGAAGGCAAAAAAAACCCCCACACACACAAAGGCTCAGCACACAGAAATTCGCCTCCAGACAACACAGACAGACATCCCGTAATGATGTGAAAGGAACTTTTTTCAACCCAAACAGTAAACTATCCCAGACGAAGAGGGAGTCTATTCTCTTCTTAAATTCTTGAACATCGCATGAGTTTTGAATGTCAAAATTTTACCACTGTCTCAGAGGTGGGGACTAATGGATGCGGATGGAATACATATGACAACTCTAATAAAGAGAGCAGGGGGTAAAAGAATCTATATGGATGCATGGCTTCTGCATTTTACGTTTGTCAGAGCCAAAGTTGCACCAGAGAAAGTTGAACAGACAAGGAAGACGTTAGACGAGGCTATTGCAATGGGGGAGCAGGCCCGAACTCACTCTGAGCGCAACTCCATTGAAACAAAAGGCAGGAGGGTTTTGAAGCACTGAAGTGAGCCCTGGGAAAGGACTGGAGGACTTTCGGGGGAGGTGGACCGGTGGGACCTGTCCAGCACGCTGAGTTAGTTATTCCTGAGTTGGCAAATGTTATCTGTGATCAACCCATATGTGTTGGCTAAATGGTGCCGACTGAAGTTTGGCTCTGACCCTCCCACAGAGACTGGGACATGGGGGCTCTGTCTTCCTGGATGGTTCCATTTCAAAGGGTGGGTCCCAGGTCTTTGAGAAAGACATTCCTGGGTTCTAAAACTGCCAAGAGGCTTTTTACAAGTTTCCATCTCAAAGAGCTGAGAAATAATGCACATTTACACGTTATCTAAAGTCAGTGCTCTAAGAGGGAGCACAGGGACCTTCAGTCAAGCTGAGGTGAACTTCAAGGCTGCCTTGGTCACTGCAATTGGGAAAATATGAACCCAGCCCAGACTGTGAAATGATGATGGTATATTGATACTACTATGCCCTGCCCCAAACAACTTAAAAACTGTGACAAAATCACTTAAGAAAAAATTGGATAATGTTAGTAGTCCTACACCTGGAAGATACAAATAAAGCAGCTACCACATTCACATACAGGATTTTGTGAAGACCTAAGTTTTTATTTTTCTTGGTTAAATACCTTGGAGGGAAAGGCGGGTCAGATGGGCCTGTTCTGCCTGTGTCATGGGCACGTGCCCCTCCTCCTCCACAATCTTCTGCACACGCCTGCTCCTGACATATGCCCTGCGTGTGCTTGTTCCTCGCACATCCATTACACACACGCTCATGTGCACATTCTGTGCATGCGCATTCTGTGCACATTCTGTGCATGTGCATAGGTCGTCCCAGCAACCGGCCAAACGTTCCGAGCTTTGCCAGTTGACTGAGTTGGTTGAGTTGGCAGCTCGAGGAGCATTGTCAGTGCTCAGTTCTCTTACTTACTCAAAGAGAGAAACTTCAACAACTGGAAGTTTCCACATGGGTAGCTACGTGGGCAGGCTTCGCCCCACACCCATGCCCCCTGCCCTGGGGGGGCAATGTCCTGCCAGAAGGGCTCACACACCCGCAGCCCACTCACACCACCGGCAGAATTCCCACGGCTGGCCGGGTCCACCCGGCAGCCCATGCCCTTGGATGAACAGTGGGCCATCTCACATGTACCCAGGAGCATCGCACAGGCGCTGTGACAGAGCATCTGCCAGGAGATGTCCTGTGGCCCTGCAGATACTGTGTTCCCTGCTGGGGGTCCTTACTTCCATCTGCAAACATCTCCACCAGGGGATGCAGGTCCTGTCTGCTCACAATCGCAAGATGTTCTTCAGGTCAACACTCAGCTGTGCACAAGACTCCTGCCCAGCGAGGAGTGTGACGAGGGCCCTTGGAGAGAGCATCAGAGAAAAGGCTGAGCAAGAGAAAGACCCCAAAGTCACAGAGAAGCAGGAGGGTGAGAGACGGGGCTCTGAAGGTGCTGGCACTGCACAGTCAGCATTTAGGCCCTTTAGGGTCAATGCAGCCTTTTCTTCCTTCCTGCCAAGGCATGGGCCTCTGCAGAGGAACCTCCAGGTGGGGTGCTGGCAGCCCACATATAAGATGCCCCACACCTGTTGTTTGAGCTCCTGCCCCCTACGAAATGCCATCACAAGCTCCTACAGCTCGACTTCAAGTATCCAACTGCCGCAGAGTAGGAAGGGTCAGGCCTCGAAAGTGAGAAGTGAGGGCCCTCAGCTTTCCATTTTAGCTACTGAGATTTGCCAGAGGAAGAGCCCAGGTGCAGCGACAGGGCAGGAACTCCCCTCTAAGATCTCCTCGCCCACAGTCCAGAGCTCCAGACCCCGCAAACGCAAGATTCCTCTGCTCCCGCGTAGGCGAGGGGGATCTTTTATGCTGCCACCATGCCCCGAGCCAGGTTTTCGAGTCACCACTGAAGACCTAGACAGGGAGAAGAAGGCAGCACTCCAGCATATCAATGCTGCCTTAGGATGTCAGGGAGCCCACTGTGACGGCAGGGCCAGGCTGCCTTCCGAATCTTTCCGTCTGCCAGCTGCAGTGACCACCCCTCCACCTGCTGGCCCTGTGACCTCCCTCATCTCCTCCCAAAGCTCTGCTCCCAGCGGGGATCCTAGTGTAGCCAAGGACACCAGCACCCTGCCCTCAGAGAGGCTCTGGGTGTCAGCCAAGGACACCACCACCCCGCCCGCAAAGAGGCTCTGGGCATCAGCCAAGGACACTACCACCCCACCAACACAGACGTCCTATGCCTCCACCCAAACTCAGAGACTACCTGGCAACCCTGGAGCCCACGCCCAGTCTGGAGTTGGGTCCCCTCTTGGGCAGAAGCGTAAAGCCCCTGAAACTGGCTCTGAAAGGTTCACAAAGCATTGATACGAAGATGAGGAATCAGGTTAGAAGGAGTTTATTGGCACAGGTGGTACGTTAGGGACATAGGTACAGAACCTAGCCCGACCTCTCCCCCAGGGTTGGGCTCATGGTTCTTCTTGTTCTGAGCTGTGTTGTTGTGATTGGCCATAGCTTCTGTTGATGAGGAGTTAAATGAAAAGTCCACTGGTAGTTGTTGAGGCCTTGTGTCAATTAGGTGATGTTTAGGTTTGCGATTATTGGTTCCCTTAGTGTGTAAAGTAGGGTTTCAGAGGGGACCAGTGGCATGGAGATCTGTTGCTGTTAGGAATTTTGTTGTCTTTTTACTTTACGGGGAAGTCCTGTAGGGCAGGCACCACCATTCTGAGTATCTTTGAGTAGCACCATGTGAAGTAGTCCTCCCCAGACCTAATAGTCCTCCCTTTTGTGTTTGGTGAAAAAGAAAGGACGTGAGTCGATTGTTATTAGGGAGACCCCCAGACTTTGTATATGGATGAAGTTCCGTCTTCTGTAATGTCTTCCTGCTGACAAAGGGGTGATGAGGGGCTAATGACCTGAGGGGTTTCCTTGTCACTGAGGTCCTTGAGGCTGGAGGAGATGGTAACGGGCATCTCTCATCATCACAATTTCAGTTACCCACTCATGAGTCACTGGATGGTCATGCAGAGGAGTCAGGAGAATTGTTGTAGAAGTATAGGTGCCATGGATAGCGGAAGGGAACTTATGACAAGGGGAATTAAGTTAGGGAGCAAAATGGGTAATAGCCATGGGCCCTTAAACCATTCCGTTGGCAGAGTTTTTAGGTTTGTTGCCTTTTCTTGACTGAAAAAGAACATGGTGAGGACGATTAATTTTCCACTTCTGTCCACTTGGTTATTTGAGGGGGCAAGAAGTCCCTGAATTCTCCTTGTAGGTAGCAGCCCCAAAGAAAGGATAGAAGTGTGTTCTCACAGGCTAGGGCTCAGGTGTGTTTGGAAGGAGAAAGTAGAAGGAGGTCGTAGAAACCGCCTGCCGCTGACAGAGACACCAGTCAGGGCGGCTGACTCATCAGCTGGGTGTGGGTTGGCCGGAGCAGTTAGGCTTCTGTGTTTCTGGATTCTGACTCCTCTTGTGGATTCCTCAGGTATCCTTGTTAGCCGGACAGAGGTGAGTGTGAGAAGCTGGGAATGATATTTCTCAGGATGTCCTGAGAGTTTTCAATTGAAGTCTGCTACCTTTGTAACCTGGAATAATGAACCCACACACTTATGCCCGATAATGTTGCCACGGTTGGGGTGGTGAGAAGTGCGTGATGGGGGCCTGTCCTCTTAGGTTGAAGAGGTTTTGGGTTTAAGTCTTTTAGGACAACCCAGTCCCCTGGCCTCAATGTTGAGAGGGGGAAAGGGAGTGGAGTAGGGTTTTGGTAGGTGGGTGTTAACATACTTGTGCAAAAGTGATCAGGTGTGGTTTTGAGCAGGTAAAAAGTCTCCCATGGGGTGAGGTTCGTAAGGGAAGTTACCCAACAGAAAAGATTTTCCATATTCCCAGTGCAAATCCCTGTGTGCTGTCTCCATAGACAAGGAAGACTTCGTTTGGGTTGGGGAGCGCCAATGCCAAAGAAGAGGTGAGAGCTTGTTTTCAGAGTGTGAAGGGAGTAGATCCAGGGGGATTAGGACCTAAGGGTTCATGGAGGCTCCCCTCAGTGGCCCGATACAAAGGTCTAGAAAAGAGACCAACATTTGGCACCCAAAGCCTAAAATATCCTACTAGCCCAAGGAAGGAGAGAAGTTCAGCCTTAGTTTGGGAAGGGGAATTTCTTGTATGAGGTGTTTTCTGTCTACTGGGAGAACCCTGTGACTGGGGGTGAGTCAAAGACCCAAATAGGTAACCTCTGTTTTGGTAAGTTGTGTTTTTTTAAGTGAGACTCGGTAACATTTTGTCCTAAAAAGTTTGGAAGGAGGATAGTATGAGGTTTGGAAAGTTCTTTTGAGGGGGTACATAGAAGTAAATCATCAACATATGGCAGTAAGGTACTAGGGGTGGCGGACAGGCCCTGCAAGTCTTTCATTAAAGCTTGGCTGGACAGGTGAGGACTGTCTCTAAATCCCTGGGGTAGGACTGTCCAGGTGAGTTGTTGTGAGACCCACGAATCTGGGCCAGTCCATGTAAAAGCAAAGTCGTCTTGGGACAATGAGTCGTGAGGAATGGTGAGGAAGGCGTCTTAAGGTCTAACACCTGGTAATGTGAGGTCTTAGGGGGCACGAAGGAAAGAAGGATGTAAGGATTAGAGATGCTGGGGGACAGGGCATGAACCACTTCACTAATAGCCCTGTGGTCCTGAGCCAGAGGATAGGACCCATCTGTCTTTTTACCTGGAAGGATTAGGGGAATTACATGGAGAGCTGGTGGCCCTTAAACAGCGAGCCTGTCGTAATTTATTTATCATGGGTTTTAAATTCTTTAACCCTTGTGTGGGCTCTGGGTATTGAGGCTTATTTGGGAAAGTAAGTGGATCCTTTAAGGTTTCATTTGTAGGAGAGAGATGGGCAGCCACCAAAGGATGTTCAGTGTCCCACACCTGAGGGTTGATTACATCTGGAAAAGGAGTAGTAGGTGTGACAGAATTTTGGGATTCTCCCTGTGTGAGGAAAAGGAGATTATGTGTTAATGTCTTCGGTGGGTGTAGGGGTAAGGTTGTGTGTAGCTTAGTGAGTAGGTCTTGCACTGTTATAGCAGTGGGGAATGTAGGCATGGCCAGGAAAGAATGAGCAAAAGCTGTGTCTTGTACGACACAGGGTAATGGTGGGCTTATTTATCGTAGGTTTGTTAATTTGGCCATTTACCTCCATAATAGAGGTTGAGGAAGGGAACAAAGGTCGTGCATGTTCAGGAAGAACCAAGAAAGTGGCCCTTGTATTGAGAAAAAAGACATCAGCTTAGCTGCCACCTCCATATTCACCCTGGGTCCAGTCTTGTTGATGGTCATAGTGGGGGACCTCTGAGCCCAGGCGGCATCAGTCTTTGGTGGCATGTCCCAGAAGTTCTGGGAGGTGCAGTCCTAGCTCGGATTTGGGTGTTGGCTTGACGGCCCCAGGCCCAGAGGCATGGAGGCAGTCAGACTTGTGATGGTGCGTTCTCTCACAGGCCATACAGGGTCTCCGCGGAGCCTTGGGATCTGGGCAGGGTGTGACCCAGTGTCCTTCCTTGTTACATTTGTAGCACAGCCCTGCAGGAGATCGGTATTGTACTGTTGGCGCTTTAGGATTCTGACTGTGCTGGAAGGTGGGGGCCCTCATTTGGAATCGAGCCTGATCCCCTTTTACCATTGGTAGTCTTTGTTTCTTACCTCTATTATGAAAGACCTTAAAGGCTGTCTTAATCAGGTCGTTTTGAGGGGGTTGAGCGCTGTCTTCTAGTTTTTGTAATTTTTTCTTGATATCTGGTGAGATAAAATGTGGATGTAGGTATAATTGGCCTGCTTCAGAGGTTGGATCTAGGTTGGTGTATTTAAGGACCGCCTCCTTGAGTCGGCTCATATAAAGAGCGTGGTTTTCATCTGACTTTTGTGTTACTTCTTGGATTTTATCATAATTTACTGCCCTGAGTGCACCTTTCTTCATGTCTTCTATTAAGCAAGTAATTAGGTATGTTCTTTTAGGCCCATTCTTCAGAGTTGGCTTGGTTTTCCCAGCTAGAGTCAGTTTGAGGAACTGCCACCGTCCCTACTGGATATCTGGTGGGGTCTTGCATGCATAGAGAGTTGGCAAATGCAGTAGTAGCGGCTGACCAGACCCTGTCCCTTTCTTCTGGAATTGAGAGAAGAGGACATGATGATGTACGCATCATGTCATGTAAGATTATAGGTATGTGTTAAATATTGGAATTCTTTAACACACTGAGTAGGGTCTAGTTTCCATTCTATTTGAAAAAGATGAAAGAGAGAGAGAGAGAGAGAAAGGGCGATGGACATGTGCAGTGCCTTCTGTTCTGGCAACATCCTGTAGGGGAACCTTCCAGTGGGGGAGACAGATGAAGAACCGACAACAACTTGAGGAGTGCATGCTGGAAGGAGATCTAACTAAGGCTGGGGAAGTCAAGGCTTGAGCTGCAAATGAAAGAAAGATTAGGAAGCAGCCCGGTGGTGAAAGGGGTCCTGGAACCAATCCTGCATAGAGAGCAAAGGATGAATGGACACCCTGCTAGGAACACATGCAGGGAAACCCCTATAAGCAGCAAAATCACGCTTGTCACATTTGCTGAGACCGTTCCAGATTGTCAAAGACTCAAGTGCTCACTAGGCCAAGTATTGATTCTCTCAGCCAGCAGCAACCGCAGGGAAATGCAAAAGCAGCTAGTCTCTACAGCTGCAGTCACAGCCACCGTGCAGATGGCACGCCAGACTCTCAACTGCACTGACATGAGGAGAGGCACCAGCAGAGACCAGGAGCATGACATGAAAAGAAGCACGCTAGACTGGGAGCACCCCAAGACCAGGAGCCCTCAACCAGGAGTACCCCATGACCAGGAGTGCCTCAGACTGGAAGCACCCGAGACCAGGAGTGCTCAAAACCAGAGGACGCCTGCATTTGTCAGGTCTGAGTGTAGACTGTGGTCAGGACATCACCAGAAATCTACTGCCTCTTGTCCTCTGAGCACCAGCCTCCTGGCCTGGTCCTTGTGTGTCAGCTGTGATGAGCACTTCTCAAAGCATGCCGCTTCTTGGGAGAACATGGGAGGAACGGCCAATGGAATAGGCAAGTCACCTCTTTTTTCCAGTACCTGTTAATGTTTGCATATATTTTTAAGTGTTCTTTCTTACCTAGATTCCCTAAATGGGTGAGGAGGAATTGGGGTGAAACCTGGGGAGTAGTGAGAGGATGAAGGGGAGGGGAGGGGGAGTTGTAGGGAGGTGGAACACATTTGCACCGATTGAGAAAGGTCCCTTTAAACTGCTTTTCATACACTCGAGTTCTGTGCACCTGCAACACTTTCAGTGTATGAGCCATAACTGTGGTCTGGGCTGTGCATGTCATTTTCACTTACACACTTGGGTTGCTTTTCTTTTATTCTGTATTTTGCCTCAGTTTGGTCACAGAGGAGGCTGCACAGTGTTCATCAGCAGGGGGAGGTGTCATCTGTCGTTCTGCTGTTTTACCAATGCTTATTATATTTTAGTTCTGAGCATTCTTGTTCTCATAGGATGTGTGACCTCAGTGTACACAGGGTGAGCCACGCGAACGTTCTTTGAGGATGCTGGAGAGCAGTGCTTTCCAAAGTTTATGGTGTTTCAGCTCCCTGTTTGTTTTTGTATCTTTTTTTCTGAACTTCCTCTTTCTTCCAGGGTTGTAAAGTGGGTTCAAACTAATTTTATATAGAAGTGGAAAGTTTTATGCCTGAGGTTAACCCCACAGAATTGAAAACCTGGTCTGTGAATGGAAGATTTCTTAGAAGCCAGTGAAGATAAAACAGCATAGAAATCACGCTTGGCCACGCAATGTTAAATGTCTCAGTTTGTGTTCACAGCGCACCAGCTTTTCTCTTAGTGAACAGTTAGTTTCTCAGCAATCTGTGTTCTTATCTGAAAGGTGCTATTATCTCATTAGTCCAATTGCATATTGGTTCATTCTTGGCTCAGGACAATGCAACTCTCATATCAGCCTGCATTTTCTCATGTCCTTATTCCTATAATATCCAGCCCATTTTCTGATGATCACAGTCGACACTCTCAGGCCTTATGCCGGAAATCACTGAGCGTTAGGAAATTCCAGGGTGAAAGAGGAGGGAAGGAAAGAGGGTGATGTAGGTGGTGCACTGAGCAGGCACTTTGTTAGTGCTTTCACATGCAAGGATTCATTTCAGAAAATACCCGATTCCCACTTAGCTGAGGAGAAAAGTGGAGGCTTAGCAAGGTTAAGTCACCTGTCTGTGGTCACGTAGCTTGAAGGTGCTGAGTTGGAATTTGAGTTTGTTCCATAAAACTGCACGAAGAGTTTACAGCCTTGTCCACATTCGTCATCATTCTCACTGCTGACCACTGTCCCATATCCAGTGGTGGAACCGTGTCAGGCTCAGGATACCTGTTCGTGTTTCTGCTGGTGCCAGGCTCTGCCTGCAGGGAGTACTGGCAGCCTTAGAGTCATGGCATTCCCCAATCAGAAGCAGACTGCAGGACAATGCCAGTTCTGTGCTTATTACAGAGCAAATGAGAATAACAATAGCTGGCATTTATTGCATGTTTGATGCACTCCAGGAGTTCAGAACATGCTTGTAACAACCACACTCTCATTTAATCTTTCATAATGCCATTGGGGCAGGCATTAAGTTTTTATCTCCATTTTTTAGATGATGCATTTGAGGCGTAGAGTTGTTTGTGCAGTTTATCTGAAATAGTTTAGATCTAGGCAGTGGCAGAGCCGTGATTTGACTTTCTTGCTAAGTTTAAATGCCTTCCTAAATTTGTCTTTGATAATAATGGATAATTCACTTTCCGCAGCTCACCGTGCCCACTCCTGCCCTTCCTTTCTTCCCTCGTAACATGCTTTTTCAAAGAAAATCTTTGTTCAAAAAAAAAGTTTTTGAAATGTGCCTTTGGCATTTTGGCATTTTGGATATAAACATTCTCACTGTGCTGCTTGAAGAAGGCTATGGAAATGTATTTCCTGGATGACTTAGCACAATAGGGTTGATCTTTCTTGTTGAGGTCCTGGAGTCTGAGAATCAAGTCAGTGGTATCCTAAGGTCCCGTCTAGCTCTGATTTATGAAACAGAGTGATATGGATTTCCACAAGTGTGTGAGCCACTTCTAGCATTTTTGTGAATTATCCTTCCAGACACTTTTGTCCAGAAGCATTCTCTGAGTTTTGCTTAACCCAACGAAAACACTTGCAAGCTCCAGTCTAGGAGATAGTCTATGTATTTCAACCAACATTCTTTACAGAAATTTCCGGCACACTCAGGGATTTGGGTGGTTGCTCTGGATTTAGAAAATCACATCTCGTTTTTGTGGCTTTAAAAGTTAAACCATCTTGGTGTGAATGGATCTTCCAGGTGAGCAAGTTCACTCCTGCTGCTTGGGGCTGTGTCTGTGGGCTTTGAAGGAGCCTTGAAAGCACAGGCCCTGTCGTGCTCCCTGTCCAGAAGGATAGACAGCCAGCCCTCAGAGTCTTAATTACTAGTGGCTATTTCTGCTGAAATGAAAAGGAGGGGATGATAGACCAGGCTAGTGTGGCACTTGGCTTTCTTTCTATTAATTGGAAAGTCTCAATCAAATAATGGCATTGCTTTTGTTTTTCAGTGTTAATGAATATGCTACACTGTCTGCGTCTTCTGCATTTGTGAGTGTGAAATGCTTACAAGGCAGGAGAGCATCTGCAGGGCACCTCCCAACAGTAAGTGCGTTTTCATGTCTTCATGTTACTGACCAGATTCATGTTACTGATCAGGAGCTGGTTGCTTTCTGATTCTGTGGGAAATCGCTTTCAAGGTATGTGTTATGATGTTGTTTTATTCAAAGCATGGTGGAGGCTTTGGGTTGGGGGAAAGTATTGTTGACATAAGTTTTCATTCAGCAGAGTGAATTAAAAGAGAGCCGCATTAAAATTGCTGTGGGAGAATTAATGGTGGCGAACTCGTATTGGCTGGTGCTAAAAGCACCGAGAACTTCTTAGTCCTCAACAGCTGCATGTTGGAAAGGGAAAGGCTTTTTAGCTTTATGAGTTTATGAGGGAAAGGTATGTAGATGGAAGGGAGGAGGTGTGAGGAGAAGGGGGAAAAGATCCAGAGTATTAATAATGTCCACAAAACCCAGTGAGTTGAATGCCGTGTCACGATTGTGAACTGACGTGGTGTGGTTAAATGTATTTGTTTTTATTTATATCTTGCTCCAGAAAGAATTTAAGGCAAATATTTACTATCCAGGTTAGCCTATTGAGGTAACGAAACAGTTATGGATATGGGCAGCTGCTGTCTTTACATTGTATTAGCTAAGAAAAGTCAGTGAGGATATCACCTTATTTGCTAGATTTGGGAACCACTAATCACTAAGAGAATAACAAGGTTTGTCAAGTGTTTTTTAAAAATTTAATTGGTTTTCATGCTTTTTGTTTTTTAAAGCAGAGTGAAAAATTCTCGTGTTCTGGGCTTAAATTCTTTAGTTTTCTTTTGGTCTTCCTAGTAAAGGCCCTTTGTCTGTTATGCAGACTCTGAATTCACGTGAGCAGTGCTGGGGAATAAGTAACTGCTTAAACACAGCAAAGGGAAAGCCTGGCCCATTTTCTTGCTCCTTTCATACTTGTTATTTCCCACCCCGAGGCCATGTCTCCGATTATCCCTGACCCCAAAAGAAATTCTTCTGGAAGAAATCTTTACTGAAATTGGTGTGTGGAATGAGACAACTTTTGAAGGAACAGAAATTCCAGAAAATGATACTTTGAGTTTCATTTCTGTGTCTGATTAGAAGTTTTTGTTCTCTTTGTGTGTGCCCTACCCTCTCCACCCCCTGCTTTTTTCCCCCTTTTTTGTGTTAATCCCAGCTGCTTCTCATGGGCCTCTTACATTTCTCCACTAAAGAGCTGTCCATACTGTCCTTGGCATCGGTAGCTAATGTAGGTCGGCCCCGCCCTGTTGAATGCACTTGTCTTATGCGCTTTGTGCTGCTGCAGAGGGCAGTTTGTACAAACAGGTACTTGTGTTTCCTGCCTGTCTTTTCTTTCATTAAGTGACTTTAGTAAGTGCATATCTGACTGTAGTAACTTTACCACACTTTTGTGCAGGTAAGGAAAATTTATTCATAGTGTGAATTCTCGTGTGACGTGTTCTCTGAGTTAGTTTTCTTTTTTCTTGGCCAGTCTTTGCAAGTTGTACATTAGCTGCCTGTTGCTCCAGGACCACCATTCAGCTTATGCATTTTCCAGACACATTTTCTCTGCATCACCCTTCCATTTTTCCTTCTAAACAGTTTCAGATAAAATGTTTATTTCTAATATAGTCTCTCTTATAAATCAATTTGCATTTTTGAGGGGGCCTTTAAAAATCACGTGAAGAATATGAAAGGGCTTAAAACTGACTTTTATACCTTAAATCAGATAGTAAATCTCTGAGCTTTGTCACTGATTTTTGAGAAGGATTTGTTTGCAGCATACTCTTACTTTACATCCCTTTTCTATGATGGGAAAGAGGTATTAAAATACAAGTCAGCCTTTTTATTGAAAGCAAAAATTTTTGCCATTATGAACACTGGAGCTTTCAATCATGAGCACATGCATGAAATAACTGTTCTTGGCCCTTTTCCTTGGCTTGTTGACTGAGGTAGACACAGTGATTCCAAGTAGTATTACTTTTCACGTTGCTTCACTGTAAAGTGGATTTAGTAATGTGCCATCTCAGCTTCAGTGCTAGGTACACTTTGTGGGTGGGGATTTGCCAGCTGTTGGACTTTGCTGGTCTTATAGGTTTTGTTTTATTTTTGGTGGGAGTGGGTGAGAAGAGGCAGTTACATTGTGTTGATGAGGTTAACGTAAGCTCAATAAAGTAAATAGTTTTGAGTAGAAAGTTATATTCTCTTTCAGCCTATGGTGTAAGCAGAATAATGAATACGCCTCTTTCTATTTCTGAGTTAGCTGTGTTTCAGGAAGTCACAAAGGCACCTTGATCTTAATGAAATCATGGGGTCCAAGTGTTGCTTCTCAAACCCTCCTACAAGATTTCAGTATGAATATTGATGGAAACCTTATTAAGCTAGGAGGGTGTCTGGAAGCACAGTAGGTGCCATCTAATCTAACCTGTTCCTGTTTTGCAGCTGGGAATACCAGTACCTGATCTGTGGTGGTTGAAAAATGCTCTTGAAGTAGCTTTGAAGGGCAGGACTGGAATCTGTTTCATCTTTACCACCGGTGCATTTTATTACCAGAATGTCCTCCATCACTTAGAAAAAAATAACCCACTCAGCTATGAAAAGCTTTCAGCTAAGAATTCACCTGGGGGTTGTGTTTGGGTAAGGTCCTCAATGCCATGGTTACTGATTCTTCCATTTTACTTCATGCAGAGCACAGCGGTACTGGGTTTGTTGGACTTCTAAGGTCTCATTCAACTCTTGAGACCTCTTCCGAAGTATCTATGTGTAGCATTGAGGTTAGGGATTAGCAGGAGGGAAACATCTTTCATGTGGAAAGCTCAGGGCATAAAAGCCTTGGAACTTTGTTTTATGCAGTTACAGTTTCATTAGAAACTCATTGAAATAATGACAGTTGACCAGTGCTTTTTGGAATAATGACATGTTAACTTTATTCTTTTGGATCATCCTCTGTTGGTAACCCTGGAAGACTTGTTACAGGTTTCAAAAAAAAAAAAAACACTATACACATCTGTGCTTCTGTCTCTGTCTCTCTTTCTACAAAATTTGAGAACACCTTCCCAGCAAGTAATATAGCAAATTGATTGGATCTACCAAAAAATAATCTGTAGCTTAAAAATGGTAAAAATGAAGATTCAAACCCAGTCCAAAATTTCTTTCAGTTAATCCGACATACAGTAGTAGTGAGAAATCATTGAATACAAATTCTATGGTAAAGCAGTATTTTTAAAATAGTCTGTCTTATAGTAATGAATGTAGTCACGGAACCCTCTATTCTTGGAAGATGGTAAATCAGAGGTATCTGTGTGTCAGAAGTTGTGGTTACAATAGCTATTTTACATCCTTTATTTGAAAAGGGATGCTCCAGAGGCATTTAAGTACACATTGAAAATTGTCAGTGACATCTTACTCTGCACTTATATGTGGCTCAGGTCAGGTCCGTGACCAAGGGCAATACGGTATACTGAAATTCTCCCAGGTTTTAGGTTTTCCAGCCACTCACCTTTGATAACCTTAACCCTGACTGATCCTGTAGGTTTGCTTTAGTTGCTTGTAGGAGGAAGCATGTAGTCTGAAGAAAGGAAAGAAAACACTTGAGAAGTTCGGCAGGAGTCAGGAATACAGGCATTAGAAATAATCACACTCCCACCTCAGGCGGCATGCCCTCTGGGAGTTAAAAAGAATTTTACAGTATAAACAAGGATTGTCGTTATATTTCTGGGTTCTTGTTTTAGTTTTTAATAGACTGTAAAGGCTCATTAAATTAGTTTAGGCTTTTCTCTGTGTGCACAAAGTTTGCTTCCTTTGCTGTCCTTGGGCACATTTTCCCTAGAACCGGCTCTTACCTATTCTCTTGTTCTTTGAGGAGTCTTGCATGACACCATGTCCTTGGCATTTCCTCTGCATTTGCTGTTCCAAATTTCCCAGCCAAGCGGAGGGGGGTTGCTTGTGAAAGGGAACTGTAATATAAGCGAAAATTATCTTGCCTTTTCTTTAATTACCTTTTATTTTCTTTGTTTTTCTGAGATGTAGGCTACATTTAAATTAAGTCTTTTAAATATTTTCATGTTTTTGTACTGTTTTGGTTCTTAAGCTGGTTCCCAGTTATACTGAGACATCTATGTATGAACATTAATAGGATGTTCTTTTGCTTAAAAAATATAAGGCAGTGGAGATGCAGAGGTCAAATATTATTTGTTAGGATAATATTAAACACTTTTAAAGCTCAGAACTGAGGGTTATAACAGTTAGATAAAAAAAGACCAAATTGAATCCAAAGAACCAATTTTTTACCTTCCGAATTGTAGGTCCTGTGGGAACAAAATGTTAGTCAATAGCAACTAGAGTTTTAAAGTGAAGCATTTGCGTTTGATGAACTTTGTGTCTAAGTTAAAGGTGTTCTCAATGGAATACTATGCTGCCATAAAAGAATGAAATTCTGCCATTTGCAGCCACATAGATGAACTTAGAGAAATGTACACTGAGTGAAATAAGCCAGGCACAGGAGGAGGAATACTACATGTCCTCACTCATAAGTGGGAGCTAATAAATAAATAGAAATGGGAAGAAAGATGCAAGCCAAAATAATTCATTCAACTTTCAAAAGGAGAGAACAGACTGAGGCCCCCAGAGGTGGCAAAGGGGGAGGGCTAAGGGGGTAGTGAGAAAGCGGTAAAGGGCCACAAAAAGTGATTGCACCGTGTAATGTCGAATGTACTAATGATATCGACATGAGCATCACATTGCACACTGCTGTGGATATTCAATGCTGTAACTCACAGATACGTACAATCAACCACGTTTCTTTTTTTTTTTTTAATTTTTATTTTGTCAATATACAGTGTGGTTGATTATTGTGGCCCATTACCGAAACCTCCCTCCCTCCTCCCTCCCACCCAACAATGTCCTTTCTGTTTGCTTGTCGTATCATCTTCAAGGAATTGTAGTTGTTATATCTTCTCCCCCCCACGTTTTGTGTGTGTGTGTGTGTCTGTGTGTGAATTTATTTATTTTTAGCTTCCACCAATAAGTGAGAACATGTGGTATTTCTCTTTCTGTGCCTGACTCATTTCACTTAATATAATTCTCTCAAGGTCCATCCATGTTGTTGCAAATGACAGTATTTCATTCGTTTTCATAGGTGAATGGTATTTCATTGTGTAGATATACCACATTTTCCGTATCCACTCATCTGATGATGGACATTTGGGCTGGTTCCAACTCTTGGCTATTGTAAAGAGTGCTGCAATGAACATTGGGGAACCAGGTATACCTTCGACTTGATGATTTCCATTCCTCTGGGTATATTCCCAGCAGTGGGATAGCTGGGTCATATGGTAGATCTATCTTCAATTGTTTTATCTATCTTCAATTGTTTGAGGGACCTCCATACCATTTTCCATAGAGGCTGCACCATTTTGCAGTCCCACCAACAATATATGAGAGTTCCTTTTTCTCTGCAACCTCGCCAGCATTTATCGTTCAGAGTCTTTTGGAATTTAGCCATCCTAACTTGGGTGAGATGGTATCTCAGTGTAGTTTTGAATTGCATTTCCCAGATGCTGAGTGATGTTGAGCATTTTTTCATATGTCTGTTGGCCATTTGTATATTTTCCTTAGAGAAATGCCTACTTAGCTCTTTTGCCCATTTTTTAATTGAGTTGCTTGTTTTTTTCTTGTAAAGTTGTTTGAGTTCCTTGTATGTTCTGGATATTAATCCTTTGTCAGATGTATATTTTGCAGATATTTTCTCCCACTCTGTTGGTTCTCTTTTAACTCTGTTAGTTGTTTCTTTTGCTGTGCAGAAGCTTTTTAGTTTGATATAATCCCATTTGTTTATTTTTCCTTTGGTTACCCGTGCCTTTGGGGTCGTATTCATGAAGTCTGTGTCCAGTCCTATTTCCTGAAGTTCAACCATGTTTCAATAAAAAAAAGTTAAAGCTGTTCTTGTGGCAGTGTAGTTTTTTTTGTTTTTTTTCCCCACTTAGTTCTGGAGGTGCTTTTGTCCAAGTTGTAACTTGAGTTTCTGAGCAGCCTCTTCAGAGTAAGTGGAGAGGTATCCTAAAGTTTGACATTCTGATGTTTATTGCTCTTTTCATCATAACACCACAGAGGGACAGGCTCTTGGAAAATATGGGGATGTTCTTCCTGTTTTAAATTTGTTGCAGAAGAACCATTTCCCACAAAGTCTGTAAGTAGATCAAGCTCAGGATGTCTGGGTGGCTCTTTGTTACTGGCCAGAGAAATGACCAGCAAGGTATTGCAAAGAGTGATTAAAGGGAAACAAGATTGACAGTCATTAAAGCTAATACTCCTCATCTGGGTGAGAGGAGAATGATAGCAAATTTTTTTGAAATGCCTAGTGATATGAATGGGCTGCAAATTTTTAGGTCCTATGTCAGGAATTAGAATATAGCTGTAATAGAGCTATCTACTCTTTCCCCCAAATCTCTTTCTGTACTCCCTTTATCCTTGATGATTCTCCAATCTCCCTCCACTGGGACTGCAAGAAAGCTCAAATAAGACTTTTAATGTGTAACTCTTGTGAAATCCAGTAATAGGTATTGGGAGCACACCAGGCAAAAATTACTGTTATCTGTGCATATCTAGAGTGTTTTCTTGTTGTTTAGTTTTTGCATGTGGAGTGTTAAGAAGGAAAGGGTGGTCAACCTGATGTGTAGAAGGAGACCTTATGTTGCTTGGAGGTAATGTCATGTAAATTAAACCTGTGAAAGAAAGAAGGAATTGTTGCTTTATCAAAACGTATTTGTTCTAATTGCTTTGTTTATTAAGTGGGGTTTATTGGTATTACAAACCATATTATTCTATTGGAAAGCACAGGACTATGTCAGGATCACTTTTGGTTAGTAAGAGAAAAGTATAAAAGAGACATGATTCGTTGGAACCTTCAACCATTCTGTTGTAATGATTGTGCAACACATTGGTGCTGATTGATCTTTTTTCCCCTCTGTTTTTCAGGGTAGACATGTTAAAACGGGTCAGCTGGCGGCTATCAAAGTTAAGGATGTCACTGAGGTAAGGTTGGATCGCACATGTCTTTAAAGAAATTGTTAAGTAAAAGACAGGGATCTTCTTCCCCAACTGCGCGCCCCCCCCCAATACAATGTGAGAGTCATTACTCTGGAGAATCTGTTCACTTGAACAAGTTGCCATCCTGTGACATCGTAGGTTCAGAGGTCCAGCAGACTAGTTGGCTTAAATCGTTGCTGATGGCTCCCAAGTAACAAAGAATCATTAGCATTTTCTTTAAACACACACACACACACACACACACACACAGAGCTGAGTGATGTCATCCTTGGCTACATAGTGGGCCATAATTTTAAACATCTCTAATCGAAAAGATTTGAGAAGGGATCATGGAGGTCACACGAATAGAGACACTGAGGGGAGGGGGGTGGGGAAAGCTTCTCTAAGTTTTTATGCCCATTTGTGCCATTTCTTTTATTTTTAACATGGGGGAAGAAAACAGATTCAGCCGAGTTCCCAGAGGTTGGAAATCAGAAACATTTGCTAGAATGCTGAGCAGGTTGTTGGCCAAATTTAGCAGCAAAAAAGTTCCTGAAATGGTCACATGAAGATTTACTGTGCAGCTTTAGATGGGAGAGAGGAGAATTTAACCCAAACAAAAAGTAATTGCATGTATGCTCATGTGCGTGTACGTACATATGTGCATGGGTCCATATTTAAATTTTAAAAACTAGCCATAAATTATAATGAACTAAGTCCTTTTTATTTTAATTTATTGTATTTTTATCCAAAATTTTACTTTAGGATCTGCTGATTGCTTCTGACTTGCCTAATTATGAGTAGGATTCAACATCATACTTTACAGATGCTAGAAAGTGAACCAGCAGCCTTGGGAATTTGTGATATCCTTAAGTCAAGCATAATTTCTGCAAATCAATGGTCCATCAAGGGAGATAACGGCTAAACCAATTTCATTTGTGCCAGCTAATAATCTAGTGAGAGTTCCTCCTCTGCCCTGCTCTCTGTACTTGGTCTCTAACAACACAGTCATCTCTAGTATGTATATTTTGTCAGTAAGAATGAGAAAGCATTGTTGTCTCTGGACTGCAGGACAAATGATAGAGCTTTATACAAATATTTGCAGATGTGACATTTTATGAGGTGACCACTTTCTTTTCTCTTTCAAAGAGGATACAGGAGACTTTAAAATGAAAAAATATCATTGCTTGGTTGAATGCCCAAAAGATTCTCGTATTGTATTGTGACATGGACTCTGTTGTGTTATAGTGATCCTATATTGATGTACAGCTCAGTGGGATATTGGATGCTTTCCAGTTAAAATTGTTTAAAGATTATTTTAAAGAGTGGGGAATGAGCAGCAAATTCTAGCTTATTGTAATTTAAATACAGTAGTCTAGCTATGCATGAAGTGCTCTCTCTGTGAATGGAATGAGGAGTGGCACCTTCCTTCCAAAATCAGTCTACCGTGCATCTTGCCAGGGCTGTGTTAGGAAACGCTGTTGCTGGAGCAGACTTGTTGGTACCATTTTAAATGTAATTTTTGGAATTTTTTGAACCAAGAGTTCACTTTCTTTCCTTGCGGTGCCCTTCAGCTTGTGCTTCCTCACCTGACAAAGGTGTTGTGGCCAGCCAGAGTATGCCTCCTTTCACATCTCAAATGGAATCTAAATGGGGTTCGTCTTTTCTGTAGAGGTCCTCTTCACTTAAGCCTGGCTCTGGTGATAAACGTACAGTACATGATCACTGCAAAAAATAAAGTCTAAAATACCGGAAACCATAAAGAAAAAGTGAAATCATTCTACTCCCACCACTTTACCGTGGCCATTATTGGTTCTTTGGAGTATTTCCTTTCAGTCATGTCTCTATGGGCAGAGGTATAAAAGACATACCTATGTGTGTAATCAGTGCTTTCATATTCCACTTTTGTTGAGTTGTATACAAAAGGCATTTCTTTACCTGAAAAAATCAGACAGTGTTGGACAAATGCATGATATAAGTATTTTCAGGCCTCCTTAAATAATTAATGCAAACCCCACATATCCAGATAAAATTGAAAACTAGATGGTGGCGAGTCTTTGAAAAAATAGAAACCCAATCAGCCCTTTACCATATTGGCCTCTCAGTAATGTTTCCTGTGTGCTGTCTTCATGCAGTGACCTCTGCTGTAGCTTGGGGCACAGTCAGGACCAAGAGTAAGTGTTGATTATAGATAGAGGACTGTGTGCAGCTGGCAGCCCGGAAAACATGCCCTTGCCTACCCTCCATGTCAAGTTGTGAAGTTGAAGGCATTGGCCTGGCTGGGACCTAGTGGGAGAAAGGGAGTAGGTGAGTGAGAGAGATTTTGCAGCTGTTGCAACTCCAGTAGGAGGGGCTATTGGAAAGGGTTCTCTTGAGCGCAGAATTCTGCATGGTTTCTGACTTCCACTCAGTTTTGTCCCAGCAGCAAAAAGGTACAAATGCTTATTCTTGGGAAAAATCACAGACTTGACCTGACTCCTTAGGTGAAATTGAGATGCAGTTATCAACCTACTAGTCATTCCTCAGTCTGAGCAGGCAGGAACAGCAGAAGGTGTGGGCAGTTGCACGGTGTGGCTGCTCTTTGAATGAGTCAAGCTTTGGAGCTGGCTGCAGTGAGTGAGAAAATGTATTTAGAAACCAATATCTGGATACTAAGTGTGCTTATTGCTACCAAGATGTTATTGCTTCTATGTCCTTTTAGTAAACAGAGCATATTTTTTCAAGACTCAGAGTTTTCCTTTAATTTCTTCTATCTGTGTATCTTATATTTCTTTGTCTTTTCTCCTAGACCGAAGATCTTGTTTCCTAATAAAACAATACATTTGCTTCCTTGCCTGATCTTTTAATGAACATAAAATAATTTAACAGTTACATAATGTTATAACAGACATGGAGTGACGTTTAAGTTTTCCCTGAAGTTCTTTTTTTCCTTAGAATATATCTGTTAAGGATTTATAGTCAGGGTTCTGTGTTCAGAAGTTATGTGAAGTAATTATTTTCTCTGTATGGTTTATCAATTTGTTATATAGCCAGGTTCAGTTTCTATTTAGATTCAATTTTAGGGTTTGCTTTTTCTCTTGATTTAATTTAAATTTTGAATGTGTAAGCCATGTACATAGTTTAAAGTCAAAACTATATAAAATGGTATGCATTTTGAACACTACATTATATCCAAGTACTGTCGTGCAGTTTCAGTGACTGCATTTCTGTTTGTTGTTGCTTTAGGCACAGCAGAGCTAAACACGTCTTGGTTTAGTGCAGAGAGAACAGAGGAAAACTTCATATGTTTTGTTTGATGTCAAATGGAGATGAAATGGTGTCTGTGGAATGGTCTGTCACTGCTGTTCATCACCTCTGAGTGAGAGACCTACATCTAATCTAATCTTTTATTCTGTCCAGTGGTCTTTCCTCCACTCGGCCCTTCTCTGCCATTCCAGTGTAAGATGATGTTAAAGCAGTTGGGTTCTTGAAGTGTGGTTGTTGGACCAGCAGCAGCAGCAGACACCTGGGAACTTGTTAGAAATGCATTCTCAGGCTGGCCCGTGGCTCACTCGGGAGAGTGTGGTGCTGATAACACCAAGGCCATGGGTTCGGATCCTATGTAGGGATGGCCTGTTAGCTCACTTCATAGTGTGTGGTGCCAACACCACCGAGACAAGGGTTAAGATCCCCTTACCAGTCATCTTTATATGGTAATTTTTAAAAAAAGAAAGAAAGAAATGCATTCTCAAGTTCTGTCCCAGACACTGCATCAGAAACTCTGGGTGGAGCCCTCCAGGGGATTCTGATGCACCCTCAAATTTGAAAACCATTGCTTTAATGGAACCTTAGGAAAGAGGCCACTTCCTCCTATCTACGAGTGAAGAACTCCAGCTCAGAGACACTAGTACCTCTTGCTCAGGAGTGCATTGCTAGTTAGAAATTGCAGGCCTTAGAACCCAAATCTTTGACTCCCAACTTACTGTACTTGTGTAAATATTAAGTTTCAAACATTGGGTTCTTTTTTTATTATTATTTTACTTTAACTTCTTAGTATACATTGTAGTTGACTTTCATGACCCTTTACCCATTCCTCTTCCCCTCCCCTCCCCCCCTCCCCCTCCCCCCCATCATATCTGTTCACTTGTCTTAACAAGTTCAAGGAATCAAACATTGGGTTCTGAGTAGGATTGTTGAGTGAGCAGATTTGAAATTTTCCTTAAAGGATAGATAGATCGTGCCCATTTTTCTCCTTTTTAGTTTATTTTTAGCAGATCACTCAGAGCATCTTGAGATGCTTGCTTTTGTACCCAACCACCATGCTGCGAGGAAGCCAAACAGCCCACTAAAAATCCTAGTATGGAATTTTGATCCCTTCCCACAACTCCTATTGAATTCCTACCTGACAGCTCACACCAACTTGCCAGCCATCTCGAAAGCAGGTCTTCTAGCCTTCAATCAGACTGCTCCAGGTGACATTGTGTGGAGCAGAGATAAGCCATTTCCACCAGGCTCTGACTGAATTTCAGATTCAAGAGCAAAATAAATGATTGTTGTTTAAACTATCAACTTTTGGACTGGTTTATTATGAACAATATCTAAAGGTAAAGAGGTATGAAGCAGCCTGGTGGTTTTTTCTTTTTTGGTTTGGTTTGGGATTTTTTTGGCAGCTGGCCTGTATGAGGATCTGAACCCACAATCTTGGTGTTCTAAGGCTGTGCTCCAACCGAGTTAACTGGCCACCCTGCCTGATGTTTGAAAATAGGACACAAATAAGGACATGTTTATGTATATCTCATTATGCATAACTCAGCTATTAGAAATAGAAACATAAAAATACGGGGCATGTTGAATTTGTGTTGTGGAAGGAAAAAACTTAGTGTACATGTTATGAAGTTGTACTGTGTGGTCAACCCTGCCTGGGTTAATTATTATTCATGACTTTAATTAAATGTTCTAGATATAAATGTAAATATACTTACATAACAAAGTTTTCTTCCTGTAAAAAGTAAATTTTAATTGAAAAGAAAATACTAATAATCTGCTATTGTGTGTACTCAGGTAGACAATTTCCAAAAGAAATCAATTTATTGTTTTTACTATCAAAGTGGAAACGATATTATTTCAGAAACAAATAAAAAACCCAACCCAATTCTTCTACGGGAGATAAATTCGCATATTCTTGGGATAAAAGTACATAATTCTGACCTGTCATCAATCCCTTGTCTTTCCTCCTAAACACACATTTCTAAGGGAAGCAACCAGCACTTTCTGAAAAAGATAACATTTATTATTTTTTAAAGCTGACAACTTTAATTTCTACAACCCTTAGGAGTGTGCGTGTGTGCGGTGGGGGGGGGGGTGCATGATAATTTAAGAGAGAGATTTAGAATGAAGGGAATTGACGGATACGCCAAGATTATTTCCTGGGCTTGTGGGTTTCTTGAATTTATTTTTTAATCCTTTTGACCCTATTTTAACATGTGGTTGAAAAGCAGAATCTCCGTGCAGCACAGGAATTCCTATTCCATAGAGCTTTGGGGCATGAAGGTTCCTGGGATGGTGACAGCAGGTGACAACTCGCTTCCTCCCGCCCTGCGCTGAGCTGACCCCTGGAACCCCGTGCTCGGGTCCTGACCCCGCGTGTTAAGGGAGGGGCGGGGTGGGGGAGGGGGCCGCTGCCGACGTGGGGTCGCGCAAGCGCGGACGGATGGGCAGAGGCGGCAGCGGCTCCGGAGGTGGTGGCTTCTCTTTCCAGGACTCAGGAGCGGCCACAGCGGCAGCCGCGCGGGCAGCGGTCTCGGGAGTCGGAGCTAGAACGGCCGGGCGCGGGGGCGGCGGCTCTGAGGGTGAGTCGGGGCGGGCGCGGGTGCGGTGGGGAGAGGCGTGGCGGGGCGTTCGGGTGCGGTGTGCGTGGGTCCGGCTGCGCCGCGTCCCAGTGGCCGGCCCGGGGAAGACCTTGCGGGGTCTATTTATATATGTCCTGGTGTGTGTGTGTGTGTGGGGGGGGGCGTTGTGTTGGTCTTTTGTGATGCCTGGCGCTTGTGACAGTTGGGAACCGAAGCCCATTTCTCTCTGGTCTCTTCCCTGCAGCCCCCGCCGGCCTGGTTTGAAACTGGATTCTGTCTGTTCTCTGCCTCCCCCGCCCCCCTCCTCTCCTAACGTTTTGATCCCTTTGACCGTTACTATTTCTAACGAAGATAAAGCGCGGCTTCGCGTGTGGGTGTGGGTGTGGGTGTTCGTGTTCTCCCCACGACCAGCCACAAATGTCCGATTCATCTTCTCTCGATGAAGCTAAGCCCGCCTTAGAAAGACCATCCCGTGGTCGCTGGCTGTTGTTCCTAGTTGCGTGTTTTCAGGATTCTTCGTTTTGTGCTGTGTTTCCTGGAGAGTTTACTCAGATGTTTTTATACGAAAGGAAGTGCTAGGAGTTACCCCCACATGATCTCGCGGTTCGGAAAGATTTTTAGCTCTTCTTAAGTTTTAATCCCTGACCCTTTAAAACGTATGTTTCTGAGTATGTGATGATTCAGCCTGGACCTTGGGAATCTAAATATTTGTCTTTCCTCAGACGGTTTGGATACTCCGTGGCTCTGGAGCTTTGTATGCGGGAGGATGCAGAAGATGAAGGCTTTCATATGTAATGCGTATCCCATGCTGTCTCCCCCAGGACACAGCGCCCTTTCCTCCCAAATCTGGTGTTTCACTGTTATTTCCCGCATAAATAGCTTTACAGTTAAAAGCTGAATATTGCTGGATGTTGTGCACATAAGTTGTTTTGCTTTACGTTTTAGAGATTAGAAAAGTGAGGAGGAAGACAGTAAGATACAGATGACAGAGTCAAACGTTTTCCTGTTATAAAAGCCCAAACGAGCACTTCCTTTTGCAGTTTTATACGATCTAAGGCTTATCTGCTTCGTAATCTGGATTTATGGAGTGACTGTATTTGCTTTTATGTCATCAGTGATATTTATGGCCAGGGCATTTCATTTTTATGGAACATGTGAGTTTCATTCATTCTGTGTGGCTGATTTCTGGGACTGTAATTACAACATAGAGTACATAGCTAATACAGCTTAGACAATTCGTGTTGAAGGAACAGTATTTGAACTCATACCTTACTATTTTATGTTTAGAAACTAGGTTTTACTTTGAATATGAAGTAAAAACATTAATTTATGTATCTCAGTATCTTTCAAACTATCATTGGAGAGTGGCCCTGTGTTTATAATCCTGAGATTTGTTTATCTTCCCTCTATATTAGATAATTACTGTTTAGGAATTAATTTTAAAATGTTAATTTAGAAGATAACGTTTAAAGAGTTTTAATTCAGGAACTTTTCTTCATTTATATTTTCGAGAAAACACCCAGTTTGTACTTATAACTAATTAAAATTATTTATAGGCTACTTTTTCTTCATAATAATCTGTCGCTCTGGAGTGGTACAATCATTTTTTTTCACACTTTTTCTGTAATTGGGCATTCAAAAAACAAAACCAGCACAAATTCCCTTTGTTTTTGATATTTGAAAAATACATATGAAAACTTTATTTCTAAAAGCTTCTATAGGGGTTATCAGCGGCCTCAGATGAATCTATCATTTGTAGGTTAAGATTTGGATGAGATAAGTCATCTTAGGTTAAGAGTGGTAATACGTTTTTCTTGATTTTGAAACTATCGAAATTATGCTTCCATGTGGGCATTTTTAATAGTATTTTTAGTAGTTCTGTAGTGAGACTGTTTTTTACTTTATTCTTCCTCTGGTGCTCTGGAGTAGTTTATGAAATTGGGTTTCAGATTATGGTTCACATTACATCATTGGGTAGTCTGTTAAGTAATTGTGTCATCACAGCGTTTTTAGATTGTTTGAGGATGTAAATGCACATTTATAATGAGAAGAATGTGTAACTTTATAACTAATGGGACACAAAGCTGAAGCTCTAGGCATAGTTTATTAAATTATGGAGTATTAAACTGAAGCTGCAACCTCAGTATAAAAAAACTTTATTTCATTTAAGCTCCTATATATTTGTCATGTAATGGATTGCTTCTGGTTTAAGATGTACACAATGATTCCTCAGTCATTTCACATTTCTTAAACTATGGCTGGCAGCATTTTGCTGTATATGAGCACCTTTCCCTGAGAATTGTTCTTTCTCACTCTCACGCACATGTGCTTTAGTTTAACACAGTTTGAGGTACATACCTACATGGTTTTAAACCTCTGGTAAATTTTAACTGAAAGGAGTAAGCTGAGAAAAACCAATGTTGAATCCTGGAATGAGAATTTAAAGTGAAATAGAAATGAAAAAAAAAAAAAAGCAAAAAATATGTTAGGACTTTTAGAGCTAAATGTGAAACGTACCGATATTAAATTTCAGTATTCTATGAAGTGACTTTCGTGCTCATAAAAGATGTCGCAGCTGTGGAGACTGATGCTGTCCATTCGCAGCATAGGTAGAAACGTCTTCAGATTTCCCATCAGTGTGTTTCAGAGCTGTTTGGGGCCGACCTATTTTTGTCTGGCATGGGGGAAGGGAGCCGTAGGGGTTTAGAGGGTGTTGGTGTGCGTGGTGTCTCGGTGAAGGCATTCAGTATTTGCTGTTGACTATTCACCTCTCTGAGCTTCCTGATTCTTCCATTCCTTTGCAGTGCTTTTTGATTTGTCTTACCGCAAAAATTTCAATCCACTAAAGGTCTGTATTACAAAAATAGCTTTCTTTGGTTTAGAGCAAGCGGTGAGTTAAATGTTTAGTGATGATGATTTTTATCACTGTCAACTAGCCATTCATTTGGACTAAATTATGAAAAACTGTGCTTTAATTGAGGTGTCTTCATTTTACCTATTATTTCTTATTCTTGGTTGTATCAAAAACAGTTTCATTTCAAGTACTAATTTGATTAAGAGTAATCAAGAGTATCGTTTTCAAAAGGAATTTGTTCAATTTATCTATGATTTGTAAAGGTATATTTTGTATTGTTAATGGTACTTCTTAAACCTAGGTAGTTTTGCTTTTTAAGGAAGGAGCGTCTGAGAAGGTAACTTGATAGTGCTCAAAGTGATTATTAGGTGACAGTACCATGGTGAGCACAGGCTCTTCAAAGTGTGGGCATCGATTTTGTCCATTCAGTTCTGGATTTGTGACAACACTCTAAGCTAATTGGGTCATAAGGGCGGTATTCGTAATAATCAAACTGAGAAATTGATTATGATAGAATGACAGTTGAGAGGGGATATCCCTTTTCATTTACTGGAATTTTTGTGTCTGTTATCGAGGTTCTCACAGCTTCTGAGGTATCAAGGTATTGAGAAAATTGAGTTGTAATCAGAGCTGCTTGGGGACCATGAACTCTCAGAGCGAACGGAATTTGAAAGGCTTGAGGGATATTTCACCCAGACTATGAAAGAAATTTTCAGTCGCTTAATACAGTCAATATCTGTTGTGAAACATGGTTCTTTCATGTATAGTTGGATCAATGTGCATACCATCATATGGTTCAGTTTTTATTTAGAATCATGCAGACCTCTGTGTTCTTCTGTTATTACAAGGTGACTTAAATCGTTTTACTAGTTTAGAGGATTTTTAACCTTAGCCTAGCCATGAGGATATGTTAATTGGATATGGATGTGGAAATGTTGCCCCATTTCTTTGTTCCTGTTGCTATTCATACTAACCTCTGGCGTTTAGCAAGCTGGCTTAACATTTTCATCACCCCAAAAGGAAACTTCTTACCCATTAAACGTCATTCCCCACTCTAGCCTCACTCCTAGCCCCTGGCAACCACTTCTCAACTTTTATGTCTGTATGGATTTGCCTATTCTGGACATTTGCTATAATTAGAAACATATAGTTTGTGATCCTTTGTGACCGGCTTCTTTCATTTAGCATGATTCAAGGTTCATCCGTGTTGTTGCATGTAGTGACTGTACTTCTTTACTTTTTATGGCTGAGTAATGATCCATTGTGTAGATATACCTACCATGTTTTGTTTATTCATTCATATGTTAGTGGACATTTGAGTTGTTTCCACTTTTTGGCTATTATGAATAATGTTGCTTGGTAATAGCGTTTCCTGTATATGTTTTGGATGTTTTCATTTCTTAAAACATTTAAATGAGTGAAAGGAAAGTTTTGGCCAACTTACCCATTTTA
Source organism: Cynocephalus volans (assembly GCF_027409185.1). Taxonomy (NCBI): domain Eukaryota; kingdom Metazoa; phylum Chordata; class Mammalia; order Dermoptera; family Cynocephalidae; genus Cynocephalus; species Cynocephalus volans. Next base: position 90,433,238 of record NC_084473.1, on the reverse strand, counting down.
TATTGAATTTTACTTTTTCTACTTTGAGGCTCACTTTCTGTACCTTATTGTAGTCCTGTCCACAGCTAAATAAATTATTTTTGATTCTTCAATGCAGGATCTAAAATGTCCACCTAGGCACAAAGAGTTGATGACAGTCCAAGCACTCGTGGAGGAAGTTCTGATGGAGACCAGTGTGAAAGTGTTCAGCAAGAACCAGAAAGAGAGCAAGTTCAGCCCAAGAAAAAGGAGGGAAAAATATCCGGGAAAACAGCTGCTAAATTGTCAACTAGTGCTAAAAGGTACCTCGGCTATTACATTTAACCTTTTCATTTTTGGTGTCAATTTATTGCTTAAATTCTGTTTTTCTATTGCATTTATTCTTTTTTTCTGAGAGATGGGCCATGAAGTTCATGGACTTTTCTTTCCCCTTCAAAATGATCTCTTTGACATGGTTTTAATTGCAGGCAACTTTTGGTATTTAAAGTCAGTTAAACGGCATGACAGATTCATAAAATACATATCCGCAGTGTGTTTGCGTATGTTTATATACTGTGAGGAGAGGCATATGCAAGACATGCATGTGAAAGTATGATGGTTTGATTTATGGTTACTTGATCATAAGTATTTTTCTCTGTTCAGTAACACAGAATAGAGATTAGGAGGAACCTGTTGAAATAGTTATTGAGTTATTGTTTGTTTTCTATTACTCCATGTTGGTTAAGTCAGAAATGCTGGGGGTAGCAACAAATGCATCTTGGTTTCATGACATTATACAGTGGACAGTCTTGATACAGAATGTCTCTTTCCATAGAGAATAGATAGATTTGGAATATAGATATTTGAAAGATTCTCTATTGTTACATCAATCTTTTATGATGATTGGCATTTTAAATGGTCATTGGACTTGGAATCTGCTTTGATATTGTTACATGATAGAGTATCTCTTAGAAAATAATTTGAAAGGTAAATTTAGTTGAGTCTTTCCTGATCCTGTGATTTTATGTTCTTGCTTTGTTTTAATATCTTTTTAATCTCAAATAAGAAATGTAAGTAAAAGCAGTCTGTAACTTTTAGGCATAGCGGAATGTCTGAATGTTGAATGATAGCTTTATATATTATTGGATGATGTATGTTAGGGGAAACTCTTCTCCCAAATATCAGAAACCATTATGGACTAGTAGACTTTGTTTCCCTCTGTCTTAGTCAATTCATAGCATTGGGAAGAACGTTCTTCCAGGCCCCTTGGTGAGAGGTGCTGGAGTGATGGTGAGTGTAAGCATCCCATCCCATGGGACTAGAGTAGTTGATTTTTTCTTCCCGGGGTGTGTTGCTAATGCTTGATCTCTGTTGAAGGAGTGGTGTGAAAGTTAGATAGCCCTGAACTTTAAACCTCTGAGCGTCTGTACTACAACGTGCTAGAGTATGGGGGAAAGGGTTCAGTTTGCTTTTTGCTATCACACTGCAAGACCAGGGAGACTCAGCTGGCTCACTGCCTGGCCATAACACAAAATGACCTGCTGCTGGGAGATGGGCGTGAGGTGAGGATGGATAAGAAAGTGGGAAATGGAGAAAATATGCTATTTGGGTGAAAGAAAGGAGGCTTTGGGTGAGGAGTAGGAGACGTTCAAGTACAGGTTGTAGCTCCATGTAGATGAGGAAACTTGAATTCATTCCTCAGCTTCAGATAGCGAGGATTTTTACAGGACCTCTCCAGATCGTCAGAAAAAGGGAATGGGGGGCTGGCCAGGTCTGTGGGGTGTAGGGTTCAGCTTTGCCCGTGCTCTGCTATCCTGTGACTGCTAGTTAACAAGACTTCTGTCTACCTTGATGAGGCCCTGTCTTTTTCCCTAGCTGGGAGCACCACTACAAAATACCTCAAAATCATGTTTTTAGAATGATATATCATTGCTTTTTTTTTTTTTGGGGTGGCTGGCCGGTATGGGGATACAAACCCTTGACCTTGGGGTTATAAGGTTGCTCTTTAACCAGCTGATCTAATTGTCCAGCCCAATTTGGTGATATATAAAAGACCAAATTCTGCTTATGAAAGAGGGTGCACAGTTAAATGCGTGAATGTGAATTTTTCAAATACGTGGGTCATCTGTCACTTCATTTTGTTACAGTGTATATAGAAAGTACAGGTTATATATTCAAACCTAGTGACAGATTTCATGAGGTAAAAATGTAGAAAGAAGATTTTTATTCACATGAGAAGTCTTTCCCAAATAGTGCCATTTTATGAGATAGTAGCAGTGAAGAGTTGGAACTCTTGAGACAGAATCTGGGTTTGAATCTGCATTCTAGTGCTTAGTAGCTCTGTGATCTTGGGTACGTAATTTAAGGTCTCTAAGTCTTAGTTTTCTCTTTGTAAAATGATGATAATAATAATGAAACATAAAATAATAATAAAAGAGCCTTTTCACAGGCTGTTGTGGGGACTAAATGTAATAAATGTAATAAAACACTTATTTCTCATAAACTGAAGCTGTCAATTATAGACTTTGTGCCGGTTAAAGTCTATGATGATATATTTCAAGTTCCTCTGGTACAGACTTTGGGAAAATGAGGTATATGTTAACCTCAGAGGACTTAGTGCTAGTATTGAGGCTATTGTTAAATTAGAAAAACTCAGATGGTGTAATAAGATACATTTTCTAGTAACTCAGGAAAACTTTGCACATAGGTGCTCAGTTATATGACACGTGCTATAATTGTAGAATGAACAGTTGTTAATTATAGAATTAGTAATTTGGTGTAGAAACATTTTCTTGAAAATTCTCATTTTTGAGGTATTACAGAATAGTGACGTGTGATGGCGAAGATATTTAAGTGAATATTTAAACAGTCGTATAAATTAATTTCTACCTTTTTTAGAGGTAGGAGGGAAGATTGTAAGTACACCTTTGATTCATTTTTGCTTTTCTTTGGCGAGAGTTTGTTTCTTGTTATGGCCTGTTCTCTTTATATGTCTGTATCACTCTTGTTATATTTGCAAGTACATAGTTAAACCATATCTGTGGTGACAAATTTAGATGATTTAGATTAAGTTGACTAGTCAGTTCAATAAGACATCTATTTTGAGATCTTCATTGAATCAATTCTGGTGCCATTTTCACGTGTTGACACATCTGTAAATGTGAATTTTGAATCACATTTATTCCAAGTTAACTTTGCTCAGAGTAGACATTGTGATTTGATTGGATACTCAGTATGATATTGTTCTAGGAATAGTATTTGATTGCAGACTTTAAATTTTTGTCAGGCTGAAAGGTTGATTCTAGTGTGTTCCAATGTGAATTCTTATTGTATAGGCTCATCTAAGTTTGTTTCCACATGAGAATGAAGTAGTACTGTTTATAGATAATTAATGGAGTTTGGATGTGTTGTCCCCTCCAAAACTTATGTGGAAATTTGATCCCCAGCGTGGCAGTGTTGGAAACTGATTGAGTCATGGGGGCGGATCCCTCATGAATGGATTCATGCTCTCCCTGGGGGAGGGGGGAGTAATGAGTGATTTCTCGCTCCATTAGTTCCCACGAAAGCTTGTTGTTTATAAGACCCTGGCACCTCCTCTCTGTCTCTCTTGCTTGCTCTCACCATGTGATTGCTTGTACCCGCCAGCTGCCTGCCACTTTCTGCCATGAGTAGAAGCAGCCTGAGGCACGTGCCAGATGCAGGTGTCCCAGACTCGTAAGCCAAATAAACCTCTTTTCCTTATAAATTACCTAGTCTCGGGTATTTCTGTTATAGCAACACAAAACGGACTAATAACAGTAATCTTTGGTGATTACTGTGTTTTCTTGATTCTAAACATACATTTTAAAACTTTTTAATGTTTTTGAAATCGGGATGCATCTTTGCATAATTGATGGTGTGTCTTCGAATCACAGATATATAACATATATCACTGTTCAGAATTAAACTCTAGGCTTATTATTTGCAATGGCACTGTGTATCCTAGAGACTGTTTTGACATTTAAAAAAGTTAATAATTAGTTGCATGATGCTTTCTTGAGAATAATAAGTTCATTTTGGAAGGTTTTGGCCAATTGATTGAACTGGTTAGAGTAGATTCAATTCAACTAGTTCTTAGGTGATTGAGGAATGCAGTCCATACAGGAATATAGAAAGTAATCTAGATGGGATGTAGGGTTTAAAAAAACAAAAACTGCTAAGAAATCAACTTTGTGAATCTCCATGTCTACATAGTCATGGTCTACTTGGCTCTGAGTGAGTTATTGAATTTTCTTTAACCGAAGTTATGTGTTTTAAATATGTCAGTACATATCATATGCACTGCTTCATTTTTCTGAACCATTAATCCAATATGTTGATATTAAAATGAGTGCTTCAGATCTTCTTCATTCTGTATAATTTCGGTACCATATTTTTCAGTTTAGTCTGAATGAATCATGGTTGTTATTATCACCCCTGGCTCCCCTCCGCCCCCCCTTCATTTAGCAGATAAAAGTCCTGGACAGTTAAGGTATTAGGTGAAGTCAAACAAACTGAAATTTAGTTTATATTTTTTGCTCCTGACTTGTCTCAGTAACTATGTGCAGATGCTGACTTCTGTATCATAATAACCTAAGAAGTAACATGGCCTGATGGACATTGGATGTTCAGGCAGTTGTCTAGTTGATTTACGTCTAAAATACTTCTGTCTTAAAAGTTCTGATAAGAGACAGGTCTTTTTGTTTGTTTCACTTAGCAAGATAATTGCCTATGCAATTCCCTATGCAGCCGCTGCCCCTTTCCAGCCTCTGCCCCTTTCCAGCCGCTGCCTGTGCATACCCGCTCCCGAAGCAGCCGCTGCCCCGCTGCAGCCGCTGCATGCACGCTCCCGCTCCCGATCGCGCTGCAGCCTCTGCCTCGCTGGAGCTGCTGCCCTGGCGCTCCCGATCCCGCTGCAGCCTCTGCCACTCTCCCACCACTGCCCCTCTCCCAACCCTGCCCCTCTCCCACCCCTGCCCCCACGCTCCCGCTCCCGCTCCCGCCTCCCCCATTGCCCAGCTCCAGCTGTTGCCCGCGCCCTCCTGCTCCCGCTCCAGCCTCTGCTCCGCTAGAGCTGCTGCCCGCTTGCTCCCGATCCCGCTGCAGCTTTTGCCCTGCTGGAGCCGCTGCCTGTGCTCATGATCCCGCTGCAGCCCCTGCCTCGCTCCAGCGGCTGCCCACACGCTCCCGATCTCGCTGCAGCCTCTGCCCGCCTGGAGCCGCTGCCCGCGCGCTCCAGAACCCTCTGCAGCCTCTGCCTCACTGGAGCCACTGCCCGCGCGCTCCCGATCTCGCTGCAGCCTCTGCCCTGCTCGAGCCGCTGCCCGCGCGCTCCCGATCCTGCTGCAGCCTCTGCCCGGCTGGAGCCGCTGCCCGTGTGCTCCCGATCCCCCTGCAGGCTCTGCCCGGCTCGAGCCGCTCCCCACCCGCTCCTGATCCCACAGCAGCCTCTGTCCCGCTCCAGCCGCTGCCTGCGCTCCCGATCGCGCTGCAGCCTCTGCACCGCTCAAGGCACTGCCTGCGCGTTCCCGATCCCGCCGCAACCTCTGCCCCGCTCGAGCTTCTGCCCGCACACTAGCGCTCCAGCTCACGCAGCAGTCTTTGCCCAGCTCGAGCTGTTTCCCACTCCCTCCTGCTCCCGCCCCACCGCAGCCTTTGCCCAGCTCCAGCTGTTGCCCACGCCCTCCCGCTCCCGCTGCAGCCTCTGCCCCGCTAGAGCCGCTGCCCGCCCACTCCCGATCTAGCTGCAGCCTCTGCCCCTCTCGAGCCTCTGCCCCTCTCCCGCCGCTGCCCCGACGCTCACGCTCCCGCTCCCGCCTCCGCCTTTGCCCAGCTCCAGCTGTTGCCTGCGCCCTCCTGCTCCCGCTCCAGCCTCTGTCCCGCTCGATCCGCTGCCTGCGCACTCCCGATCGCGCTGCAGCCTCTGCACCGCTCAGCCGCTGTCCCCGCTCTCCCGATCTGGCTGCAGCCTCTGGCCTGCTCGAGCCGCTGCCTGCGCGCTCCCGATCCCCCTGCAGGCTCTGCCCGGCTCCGGCCGCTGCCCGCGTGCTCCCGCTCCCGCCACAGCCTCTCCCCAGCCAGTGCACCTAAAAGGAGGGCGGAGGTTCTGGATCCCAGGGAAAGAGAGCGAGAAAGCGGAATGACACGGGGTCTTGAGGCTGCACTTTCCTGTCCCTCAGCTCAGGTCCCGTTGCGCTGTCCGAACACCTGTGTTTAAATCTGCTCTGATATCTAGAAACCTGCAGACCTCTATTTCCATGTCAGGGTAGAGAGGACCGTCTCATTCTTTTTTAAAGCTGCATCAATTATGATTTTACCATCATGTATTTACCCCGTGCCCCACGGGTGGACACTCAGGTTGTGTCCAGGTTGTGCTGTCCTACACAATGCTGCAGTGAGCATCCTGGTGTCCTTCAGAGATTTCTCTGGGTTTGGGCCTAGAGGTGACACTGATGGGACAAAGAATATCCACATGGAAAATACTGAAAGATAGGACCAGATTATCTTCCAAAGGCTGCAGTTTTATTGCTACCAAGAGTATGTGAGGCAATTTTAAATTGAGTTGAATTGTGGATGTGTTGAGTCTAATCAAAATTCTAGTGTTGGTCTCTTCATTGTCTGAGGTATTGCGTCAGGCCTCTGGAGACAGGTGCGTGCACGAGATGACTCCTGGCTTCCAGCTGTCTACACCATGTGTAACATGGCTGTCGGATGACTCTGGCGGCCTGCGGTCCCACAGTCAACTTTGTCATTCTCTTCTCCCCATTAAAATACAGATTGAGTACCCCTTATCCAAAATGCTTGGAAAGTATTTTGGATTTAGGATGTTTTCAGATTTGGGAATATTTGGAGAATACATTTGCAGAATGCTCCAATGAGCATTTCCTTTGAGTGTCATGTTAGCACTCAAAAAGTTTAGGAGTTTGGATTTTTGGATTAGAGACTCTTAACCTGTATATAAATATCCCAGACATTCTGTTTTCTACTATTCTTGGAGTTTCAGGTCCTCAAAGGAGCACAAAAATATTTTGCCAAACCACAGTTCTAATTTGTGATGTTTAAGATGTGGCTTTTGTATTTGCAAACTCGAATTGTTGTGCCAGACGCTCCAGCCTTGCCACCCAGCAAAAGGCCCCATGGAAGATTCTGCCAAAGAAATGCCAGATGGGCCAAGGCATCCAAGGTCTCAGGTGACTGGCCAGGGCAGCTCCAGTTGGCCGAGTTGTGCTAAGAGAGGGTCGCCTGGTGGGCGAGAGCCTGCCCATGCTACCCGAAGGGACAAGCAGTGTGAGTTAACATTTATTTATCGAGCTATGAGTATCAACGGGGAAGCGTGTTATACGCTTTACAAGGATCAACCAAGAGACAGGACTTGTTGCTTATCTACCTGAGGGCTGAGAAACTAGGATGCAGAGACTGGATGTGGGCTGCATAGCAAAGGCAATACTTACCCAAAGGAGTCAACGTATGATGGTGGCATTTCAGGACATAACTGAGTTCTCTGGAGTCAGCCTGAGGCCCTGCTCTGGGTGGTGGTGGCCAGTGTCCCTCCCCACCCTCTGGGCCTCCCATCTTACCTCCTAGCACCCTGTCTCTCTGAGCCTAAATGCCAGGGACCAAACCAGGAGGCTGGCAGCCAGCCTGGTCCACACCATGGGCCCCTCCTCCATGGTCCCAAATCCTTCCTTGCACTTTCTGGACAAGCATGGAGCAGTTAGCTTCCAACCCTCGTACAAACACTGATGATCACAGCCCCATGTGGGGAGGGAGGCCGGTGTATGCCGTGAGATGACCCCGCCCAGCCCCTGACCCCTGCCCACATTGATGCCGCATTTAGAGAAGAGATGGCCTGACCCCTCACCCACACCAAGGGTACCAAGGAGTCAAGTGTTGAGGTTAGAGGCGGGGATATCAGGGAGGTGAGCTGAGACCAGAGGGTGAGGTGAGATGCCCTCGTTCACATCAAGCCAGAGGAAGAGGGCTTTAAAGAGAGCTTTAGGCTTTGAGGTGTCCTCCGCAGGTGGAGAAATCCAGTGGACTGATGCCTCACCCCCACCCCCACCCCAAAGTCTAGAGGGCAAGAGACAGGCTGGCTGCTTTGATGGCGGAGCTGAGGAGAGGGCCGACGGCCCAGGTGAGGGCCTCGTGTGAGAGAGTCGGCGTGGAATCTCACAGGCCCAGTCCCAGGAGGCAGCCTGGGCAGTGAACAGACGCAGGCCAAGAGAAGGTGGGGCTGCCGCTACCCGTCAGGGGCTCCCTGGTTCTCTGAGGCCCACACAAAATATTCTAGTCAGGGGGACAGTGGGGACCATGTCCGGGCTCTGAAGACCCTTGGAGATGCCGATGAGAGAAAGAGGCGTAGCTTTCAACCTCCGCCAAGCCCAGAGCACAGTTCAGCTGGAGGCTGACCACGCCTGCTGCCCGGCCGAGGCTTCCCACCCCACCAGGCCGGGGCAGCAGGAGCGGCCTCCACTTCAAAGCAGGGGACTTGACGATGACGTCAGGCCCTTATTATTGTTGGGCCTGGACGTGAGCCGAGCGGTGCTGTGTGACGTGAAGTGGTGGAGACCACGGGTATTTCCCTACCAAGAAGCAGCCTGGGCCTGTCAGGTTTCCATCTGGCCGTGGGAGGACTGGCCAGCAGAAGAGGTTTCAAGGGCCAGAGGTGGACACAAATAAAGCTGCTTTAAGTGGTTTCCAGTTCCACAGCTGTGCTGGCTCAGTGTCCTGTTGACATCCCTGAGTTCTGTGGCATCCAGAGGAGGGCTTTGGGGGGGGCAACAGGTGTTTATTGACCTTCTTTAAAGAGCGGGCACCACGTGCATGGTGAGACGCACCCCCCTCCCAGAGGGGCCTTGGTCTCAGGCAGGGGCTCTTGGTGGGGCAGGGCCCAAACCCCGAGGGGGAATTTCTCTGTCTCTGCCCCTCAGCCAGGCCCAACAGTAGAAAGGGCCTGAGGGAAAGGTACGGAAGAGCTCCACCTGCCGGCTTGGGGTCCTGGGGAGGAGGGATTGAACTTGGGCCTGGAGTGGAGGGGGTCATGAGGAAGGTCCAGGAGACCCCAAGACTTGTGGGTGGGGCTTGCCAAGCCCCTCCCCTGCCTGGGATGAGAGTAAGAGACCCTGGTCAGCTAACGCGTCTCATCACCGCCGCCTCCAGTGTGAAGTGCTCAGTAACTGCAACATAAGGAAACGCAGCCTTCATCCAGACTTGAAACGATTCCTTCCCTTTCCACTTCCAAACTGCCCTGCCCTCGGGCTCCTGCCACCGTGGGAGGAAAAGCACAGTTCCAACCCATCAGGCTCAAGCTCGTAGCTAACAGGGCAGGCACTCCTGCAGCCTTCCGCCCCTTTTCTGGGTCTGATAGCTGCCAGAGACTCTTGCAAAACTGACTCTCTCTTGGGGAGTTTGCTAATGGCCACGTGCCCACAGCACGGCCACCGCTGAGGCCCATGCAAGGAGCCAACTCAGGCGTCCTCGGTCCCCATTCCCTCCTGCCTGGGAAAGGACCCAGTGGCAGAGGGGGGTCATGGCAGGGGGCAGGAACATTCACATCTGTGTTGCATGAGGGGAACCCTCCAGGTTGGCTGCTGCAGTGGGAGGTTCCCAAGGCCCCGGGGCCTGGGGGGCCCAGTGGGCAGGGCAGTCGTCCTGACCTGTTTGGTTGCACAGCTTGTTAACTTCGAAGAAAGCACCTCTGAGCAGTGGGAGGGTGACTCACCAGAGGGCAGCACTGGTTTGGGGGTGGGCTTCTCTGGTCCTACCTTTTCAGTTCACACAGTAAGGAAGGCCAGGCCTGTCCTGGGCAGTGTGATCAGCAAGTCTCCAAGCTGACGTATGAAACATGGGTGTGTCATCGGTTGGGGTGCATCTTGACCGCCATGCTCGCTTTGGGATGAAAGGAACAGGCTTTATGTCCCGGCTTTGTCACTTTCTAGCCTGTGACTTGGGCAAACCCTTTTACTTTTCTGGGTCTCACTGTCATCATCCATAGAGTGAGATAAAGACACCTTCCTCCCAAGTCCACCGTGAAGACTCAAAACGCTCAGCGCGTCCCTGCTCCTGGAAGTGTGCTGGGAGCCAAAGGAGCAGGGCTGTCCTGGCCTTGAAAGGCCGAGGGGCTCCTGGGGAGCTGTGCCCTGACCTGAGGCTTGCCCCCCCTTTCCCCAGGGGGCAGGGTGGGCTGGGAGCTTGGGCCAGACACCTGGGCAGCTGCCTCCCCTCTGGAACAGTCCTCATTTTATTCCCCTGGGGTCCTGAAAGTTGGAACTAACTGGCTGGCTAAAAAAACAAAAAAGAAAAGGCAAAGGGCGAGCAAGCGCTTTGTGCGTGCTGCAAGGCAGGGTGTGTCTCAGGGATCTGTTTCCATGGGAACCAGCGGCACAGGCTGGCTCCTATGGGCACCAAAAAGAGAAACTTGGCAGAGGTTTCAGGCACCTGAAGTGGGATTCATGCCAGGGATACAAGGATGGTTCAACATATGAAAGTCAATAAAGGTGATACAATAAATGTAACGGTCATGTGGCCAGTATGAATCTGGCCATCACAGCTTGGGTATGAACGGTGACAATCAGCCTTGCATCCCGTGAATATTCATAACCAATAAAATTGGGGGGAAAAAAGAATAAATGGGTACAGGAGATCTTATTGGTGTGGTGAAAATGTTCTAAAACTGATTTGTGGTGATGGCTGCACAACTTGATGAACTTACTAGAACTCATTGAATTGCATACCTGAAATGGGTGGATTACAAGGTATATAAAATATTCCTCAATAAAGTGTTTTTTAAACAAAGAGCATTTCACTGACATCCAGCAGATCCCGAAATACAACACACTTCTGCCACTAAATAGCTAAACAGCCCTGGACAAGTAGTGCACTTACTGTAGACCTTTGCTTCATTACCTATAAAGAAAGCGTTGGGCCAGCTGAAGCCCAGAGTGTCTCAGGCCTCTTCCCATTGCCACATTCTACGGCTATTTTGGCAAAGTTAGTCCAAAGAAAACACTTTTGTTCCTTGGCAGGTATCTAAGGAAGGATGCTCCTCTGAAAGAAATTAAAATCGCAAAATTTCCTTTAAAAAATTGCCAAAGGAAAAGTTGATCTCCTAGAAGTAGCAGAATAGTGGTCACTAGAGGCTGGGAAGGGTAGGGCGAGGAGGGGAAAGGCAGAGGTTACAGATACAAAGTTGCAGCTGGACAGGAGGAACTATTTGTACTGATCTACAGCTTTGTAAGGTGGCTAGAGTCAGCACGCATTTATTAGATAATTTCAAATAGCTAAAAGAGAGGATTTTGAATTTTCCCAGCACAAAGAAATGACAAATATTTGAGTGATGAGTATGCTGATTACCCAGATTTCATCATTATAAACATGGATTCAAATCCAGCGGTGGCCCGGCCAAAACCAAGCCGAGGTGGGGGTGGCTAGGACAGCGTGTGTCACAGGCTCGCGCGGGGCAGGCTCCGGAACCGCGTGGCGGAAGTGACGTCACAAAGGGGCCTGGTTACCATGGTGCGCGTGGGGGACGCCTGAGGCCGGTGGGCGCCAGTGCTCCCCGGCTCCCCTCAAGGCCGGCTGCGCTGTGTCTGCTGCTGTCGCCGGGGCCGGTTCGCGTTCCCGACAGAACGCAGAGCTGTCTCAGCTGCTGGTGGTGGCCCGGCCAGGCCGTGGCTACTGTGGCCACAGCCGGAGCAGCCTCGGCGCCATGGAGGTGCCCGGGGCTGCCCCTCAGCCGTACTTGGGGCTGGTCCTGGGAAAGCTGTGCAGGACTGTGGCAGCATTGCCTGAAGACCTGAGACCGGGCCCTGGTTTTCCATGGGAACTGGTGACATGTGCGGCTCTTACTGGATTTTTGATTCTCTTGTTTTTGTGGAGAAGTGTTCGATCGGTGAGAAGCCGGCTTTATGTAAGAAGAGAGAAAAAGCTTGCTGAAAAGCTTTCTGGACTAATTGAAGAAAAATGTAAACTACTTGACAAACTTTGCGTTGTTCAAGAGGAGTATGAAGGCTTGGAGTCAGCTGTGAAGGATGCCAGCTTTGAGAAGGGGTCAACAGAAGCACAAAGCTTGGAGGCAACCTATGAAAAGCTGAGCAGCTCCAAATCTAAACTTGAGGATGAAATAGTCTTTCTAGCAAAAGAATTAAAGGAACAGAAATCTAAACATTGTGAGCAAGATGAATTGATGGCGGATATTTCAAAAAGGATACAGTCCCTAGAAGATGAATCGAAATCCATCCAGTCACAAGTAGCTGAAGCCAAACTAATCTGCAAAATATTTCAAATGAATGAAGAACGTCTGAAGGTGGCAATAAAAGACGCCTTGAATGAAAATTCCCAACTTCAGGAAAGCCAGAAACAGCTTTTACAAGAAGCGGAAGTATTGAAAGAACAAGTGAGTGAACTTAATAAACAGAAAATAATATTTGAAAACTCCAAAGTCCAGGCAGAACGAGTTCTGAGTGATAAAGAAAATCACATCAAGTCTCTGGCGGAACGCTTGCTCAAGATGACAGACTGGGCTGCTGTGCTTGGAGAAGACATGATGGCTGATGACTTGGAATTGCAGATGAAGAGTGAATCACAAAATGGTGCTCGCTTAGATGATCTGCCAAAAGGAGCTTTGAAGAAACTGATTCACACTGCTAAGTTAAATGCTTCTTTCAAAACCCTAGAAGGAGAAAGAAACCAAATTTACCCTGAGTTGTCTGAAGTAGATAAAACAAAGGAAGAGCTTATAGAGCATATTACAAATCTCCAGACTGAACAAGCATCTTTACAGTCAGAAAACACACAGTTGGAAAGTGAAAATCAGAAGCTTCGGCAGAAACTTAAAGGAATGACTGAACTGTATCAAGAAAATGGAATGAAACTCCACAGGAAGTTAATAGCAGAGGAAAAGGACCGGTTAGAGAAGGAGGAGAAACTTTCCAAAGTAGAAGAGAAGATGAGCCATGCAGCTGAGGAACTGGAGACCTACAGAAGGAGAGCCAGAGATGCAGAAGAAGAATTGGAGAGAAGCGTTCGTTCTTATCAAGGGCAGATGACTTCCTATGAGAAAGAAGCGCATGGCAGCTGGGTGGCAGCTGAGACTGCTGAAAGACACCTCAGGTATTTAAGGAAAGTAAATGTTTCCAAGAGACAAAAATTAGCTGAAAAAGAGTTTAAATTTGAACTTTTCAAAAAAGATCCATATGTAGTTGATGTTCCAAAGACAGCATTTGGCGGAGAGCATTCCCCATGTGGTGCCTCACCAGTGGGTCGACCTTCATCCGAAACGAGAGCTTTTCTCTCTCCACTCAGACTCGCACCTTTGACTCCAGGGCGAGGAGGAGGAAGAGGCTCAAGAGGCCCAGAGAATACTCTGGATCACCAGATGACCAATGAAAGAGGAGAATCGGGCTGTGATAGGTTAACCGATTCTCATGGAGCACCATCTGGGTACCTGTCACCTCCGTGGGAACAGCACCGGAGGATGAGGATCCCTCCACCAGGCCACCCATGTTCTGATCCAGCTCTTCTTCCACGAAGGCAAGACGGTTTTGATCCTGATCCTGGTGGACCGTCTGGCCCAGCAGAACTCAGAAGTTTTAACCTGGCTTCTTTGGATAAAGTGGATGGGCCAAAGCCCTCACAAACGGAATCCAGCAGAAATGAAACCAAAGAAGACCTTGGTAATGTAAATGTGCCTCATTCATCTGTGCCTGCTGAAAGGGAAGCAAGTGGCCCTGGCTTTGCTCCTCCACCTTTTCCTGCAATCAGAGGTCCATTGTTTCCAGTGGATAGGAGGGGTCAATTCATGAGAAGAGAACCTCCTTTTCCTCCACCTCCTCCAGGAAGCATGTATGGAGCTCCTCAAAATTATTATCTCCCAAGGGATTTCCCTGTGCAGCCACCACCTCCATCTGGGTTCCTGTCACCTCCGTGGGAACAACACCGAAGGATGATGATTCCCCCACCAGGCCACCCATGTTCTGATCCAGCTCTTCTTCCACAAAGGCAAGACGGATTTGATCCTGATCCTGGTGGACCGTCTGGCCCAGCAGAGCTCAGAAGTTTTAACCTGGCTTCTTTGGATAAAGTGGATGGGCCAAAGCCCTCACAAACGGAATCCAGCAGAAATGATACCAAAGACGACCTTGGTAATGTAAATGTGCCTCATTCATCTGTGCCTGCTGAAAGGGAAGCAAGTGGCCCTGGCTTTGCTCCTCCACCTTTTCCTGCAATCAGAGGTCCATTGTTTCCAGTGGATAGGAGGGGTCCATTCATGAGAAGAGAACCTCCTTTTCCTCCACCTCCTCCAGGAAGCATGTATGGAGCTCCTCAAAATTATTATCTCCCAAGGGATTTCCCTGTGCAGCCACCACCTCCATCTGGGTTCCTGTCACCTCCGTGGGAACAACACCGAAGGATGATGATCCCTCCACCAGGCCACCCATGTTCTGATCCAGCTCTTCTTCCACAAAGGCAAGACGGCTTTGATCCTAATCCTGGTGGACCGTCTGGCCCAGCAGAACTGAGAAGTTTTAACCTGGCTTCTTCGGATAAAGTGGATGGGCCAAAGCCCTCAGAAACGGAATCCAGCAGAAATGAAACCAAAGACGACCTTGATAATGTAAATGTGCCTCATTCATCTGTGCCTGCTGAAAGGGAAGCAAGTGGCCCTGGCTTTGCTCCTCCACCTTTTCCTGCAATCAGAGGTCCATTGTTTCCAGTGGATAGGAGGGGTCCATTCATGAGAAGAGAACCTCTTTTTCCTCCACCTCCTCCAGGAAGCATGTATGGAGCTCCTCAAAATTATTTTCTACCAAGGGATTTCTCTGTCCAGCCACCACCTCCATTTGCAATGAGAAATGTCTATTCACTGAGGGGATTTCCTCCTTATGTTCCTCTAGGAGCTGGATTGTCACCTCCACCCCCACATTCTGAAAGTAGGGGTGAGTTCCCTTCAGGGTAGATTCCGTGCTCAAATGAGCCTGCTCCTGAAATCCAGAAGCACAGCAAGAAACCTGATGATATTTTTGGTCTCTCTTCATAAATAGTTTTGACTTATCTTTCATTTTCAGTTTAAGTAACTACAATTTTTGCTCAAATTGAAGCTTAATGGAATTATAATTCTCAGGATACTATTTTGTAAATAAAGATGATTTAAATATGAATTTCGTGAGTAAATTATTTCCATTTTATTTTATCCTAGATTGTATAATTATTTTAATTTGATTAACTAACCCACTATTACATAAACAATAATGGGAAATTTATTTAGGTTATCTTGCAGTTGGGGATGTTTTAAACTCCAAGGGCTGTGTCTTTATGCCAAGAACTGTATTTACTACGGTTGTAGACAAATGTGAAAGTAACTTTATGCTTAATTAAATTTTCATTGATTTAAAGACTTGCTTGGTATTGATAATAATAATAAAATCAGCTAGGTTTTTAATTAAAAAAAATCACAATGTACCCCATAAATATGTACAGTTATTAGGTGTCCGTTAAAAATAATAATAATCTTTTAAAATTACCAAAAGAAATTGTGGATCTAAGACCCTTCAAGACCCTCTATTTATAAAAACTTGCTGTCGATGGATATTTTTATGCTCTTAAAACATGAAATCTAAGCCTCTGTCCATGCTGCAATGAAAAAGTCTGTGGTGAGAAGATATGATAAGAAGATGAAGCATATTATTAACCAGTGTTTATGTGTTTCATAGACCTTTACTATCTAGAAAGAAACCTGTAAGGAGGGTATAATGATGCTTCTATGGTTCTAATTTAAATTTTTTATGAATAGAAAACAGTGAGCACTGTATACAGGTAAAAAGCCATATAACATCCTGCATATATGGGTATCTGAGAACTTCAAAATGTTTGTGGAAAAATAGAATTGAAAGATAATATGAATCTTCCCTGAGCTTTGTGAAGTGCCGCCGTACATGGAGATGTGTGTATTATATAATTATGCATGTGTGTGTGTAATTGACAGTTAACGTTTTTCTGATGATAAAAATAATACATTACTGCTAATTTTTGCTTGAAATATCTGAAGAATATGCACCAGTCAATCTTTAGGTTAAAATTAAGGATGATTTCCATGTGACCGCAACGTTAAGAACTTTAATCCTTGGGGAAAAAAAAATCATTCAACTCTATAGCGCCTATATGGGTGGTATGCATTAACAAAATAAATGAGATTTTCTTCTCAGTTTTTGCAAAAAAAAAAAAAATTTTTTTTTTTGTAGAATAGGGGAAATTCTCTAGAAAATTCTTTGATATTTCTTATCTCGAAAATAATTTGGTAAGTCTCATATTTATGCCTTAGAAAAAAGACAGTATGTGGCATTACACTCTGGTGCTTTGTACTCTGTCAGTGCAGCTAAGCTGGGAATTAATTACATTTTCCAGAGTTCCCTTCCATCTCTTCTTCCAGATTAGAATTGGCCAAGAAAGAAACTTGCAGAATATTGGAAACTGGAAATGAGGCAGTGGCCATAACCATCTGCAGATCTTTTCTCAGGCAGATTCAGAGACAGACAGAAGAAGAGGCCGGGCCCATGTGGGTAAAAACCTCCAGCCGAGTCTGTGAAGTGACGTATCCCGAGGTTGTCCTGAGGGGAGTGCTTCCGTTTTTCTTTGTTCACGGGTGTTCTCCTCAAACCAAAGCCATTTTTCTGGAAATTTTCTTCTCTAAAGCTTCTTGGCCCTTAAAAACCTAGTATTTGTCCTTGAGTTTTGGTGCAGCATCAAAGACCCTCCACAGTCATCTGAAGTGGCTGCTGAAGCACTTCTTCTGCAGTTAGTGTCTCTGTGAAGCTCAACTTGCTTCACATTCTTCCACCAAATCAACGTGTTGCCACAGATTCCTGCAGCCGCAGGTAGGAGAGTCCAGCTGCTTCTGAGGAGCATCAGCGCTGCAGCGGCCTCCTGAGCGCTCCAGCGCTACCGCTCCGCTGCAGCCTCTGCCCCGCTAGAGCCGCTGCCCGCGTGCTCCCGATCCCACTGCAGCGTCGGCCCATTGGAGCTGCTGCCGCCAGCTCCCGCTCCCTATGCAGCCCCCCTTTCCAGCCTCTGCCCCTTTCCAGCCGCTGCCCCGCTGCAGCCGCTGCATGCACGCTCCCGCTCCTGCTCCCGCTGCAGCCTCTGCCCCGTTCGAGCTGCTGCCGTGCGCTCCCGATCGCGCTGCAGCCTCTGCCTGGCTCGAGCCGCTGCCCTGGCGCTCCCGATCCCGCTGCAGCCTCTGCCCTGTTTGAGCCGCTGCCCGCGCCCTCCCGATCCCGCTGCAGCCCGTGCCCCTCTCGAGCTTCTGCCCCTCTCGAGCAGCTTCCCCCACGCTCACGCGCCCGCTCCCGCCTCCGCCTTGGCCCAGCTCCAGCTATTGCCCGCGCCCTCCTGCTCCGGCTCCAGCCTCTGCTCCGCTACAGCTGCTGCCCGCTTGCTTCCGATCCCGCTGCAGCTTTTGCCCTGCTGGAGCCGCTGCCCGCGCTCACGATCCCGCTGCAGCCTCTGCCTCTCTAGAGCGGCTGCCCGCGCGCTCCCGCTCAGGCTGCAGCCTCTGCCCAGCTGGAGCCACTGCCCGCGCGTTCCCGATCCCGCTGCAGCCTCTGCCCCGCTCGAGCAGCTGCCCGCACGCTCCCGATCTGGCTGCAGCCTCTGCACCGCTTGAGCCGCTGCCCCCGCGCTCCCGATCTGGCTGCAGCCTCTGCCCTGCTCGAGCCGCTGCCTGCGCGCTCCCGATCCCGCTGCAGCCTCTGCCTGGCTGGAGCAGCCGCCTGTGCGCTCCCGCTCCCCCTGCAGCCTCTGCCCGGCTGGAGCCGCTGCCCACCCGCTCCTGATCCCGCAGCAGCCTCTGCCCCGCTCGAGCTTCTGCCCGCACGCTAGCGCTCCAGCTCCCGCTGCAGTCTTTGCCCAGCTCGAGCTGTTTCCCACCCCCTCCTGCTCCCGCCACACCGCAGCCTTTGCCCAGCTCCAGCTGTTGCCCACGCCCTCCCGCTCCCGCTGCAGCCGCTGCCCTGCTGCAGCCGCTGCCCTGGCTCTCCTGATCACGCTGCAGCCTCTGCCCCTCTCGAGCCTCTGCCCCTCTCCCGCCGCTGCCCCCACACTCACGCTCCCGCTCCCGCCTCCGCCTTGGCCCAGCTCCAGCTGTTGCCCGAGCCCTCCTGCAACCGCTCCAGCCTCTGCTCCACTAGAGCTGCTGCCCGCTTGCTCCCGATCCCACTGCAGCTTTTGCCCTGCTGGAGCCGCTGCCCGTGCTCACGATCCCGCTGCAGCCCCTGCCTCGCTCCAGCGGCTGCCCGCACGCTCCCGATCTCGCTGCAGCCTCTGCCCGCCTGGAGCCGCTGCCCGCGCGCTCCAGAACCCGCTGCAGCCTCTGCCTCACTGGAGCCACTGCCCGCGCGCTCCCCATCGCGCTGCAGCCTCTGCACCGCTCGAGGCGCTGCCTGCGCGTTCCCGATCCCGCCGCAACCTCTGCCCCGCTCGAGCTTCTGCCCGCACACTAGCGCTCCAGCTCACGCAGCAGTCTTTGCCCAGCTCGAGCTGTTTCCCACTCCCTCCTGCTCCCGCCCCACCGCAGCCTTTGCCCAACTCCAGCTGTTGCCCACGCCCTCCCGCTCCCGCTGCAGCCTCTGCCCCGCTAGAGCCGCTGCCCGCCCACTCCCGATCTAGCTGCAGCCTCTGCCCCTCTCGAGCCTCTGCCCCTCTCCCGCCGCTGCCCCGACGCTCACGCTCCCGCTCCCGCCTCCGCCTTTGCCCAGCTCCAGCTGTTGCCTGCGCCCTCCTGCTCCCGCTCCAGCCTCTGTCCCGCTCGATCCGCTGCCTGCGCACTCCCGATCGCGCTGCAGCCTCTGCACCGCTCAGCCGCTGTCCCTGCTCTCCCGATCTGGCTGCAGCCTCTGGCCTGCTCGAGCCGCTGCCTGCGCGCTCCCGATCCCCCTGCAGGCTCTGCCCGGCTCCGGCCGCTGCCCGCGTGCTCCCGCTCCCGCCACAGCCTCTCCCCAGCCAGTGCACCTAAAAGGAGGGCGGAGGTTCTGGATCCCAGGGAAAGAGAGCGAGAAAGCGGAATGACACGGGGTCTTGAGGCTGCACTTTCCTGTCCCTCAGCTCAGGTCCCGTTGCGCTGTCCGAACACCTGTGTTTAAATCTGCTCTGATATCTAGAAACCTGCAGACCTCTATTTCCATGTCAGGGTAGAGAGGACCGTCTCATTCTTTTTTAAAGCTGCATCCATTATGATTTTACCATCATGTATTTACCCCGTGCCCCACGGGTGGACACTCAGGTTGTGTCCAGGTTGTGCTGTCCTACACAATGCTGCAGTGAGCATCCTGGTGTCCTTCAGAGATTTCTCTGGGTTTGGGCCTAGAGGTGACACTGATGGGACAAAGAATATCCACATGGAAAATACTGAAAGATAGGACCAGATTATCTTCCAAAGGCTGCAGTTTTATTGCTACCAAGAGTATGTGAGGCAATTTTAAATTGAGTTGAATTGTGGATGTGTTGAGTCTAATCAAAATTCTAGTGTTGGTCTCTTCATTGTCTGAGGTATTGCGTCAGGCCTCTGGAGACAGGTGCGTGCACGAGATGACTCCTGGCTTCCAGCTGTCTACACCATGTGTAACATGGCTGTCGGATGACTCTGGCGGCCTGCGGTCCCACAGTCAACTTTGTCATTCTCTTCTCCCCATTAAAATACAGATTGAGTACCCCTTATCCAAAATGCTTGGAAAGTATTTTGGATTTAGGATGTTTTCAGATTTGGGAATATTTGGAGAATCCATTTGCAGAATGCTCCAATGAGCATTTCCTTTGAGTGTCATGTTAGCACTCAAAAAGTTTAGGAGTTTGGATTTTTGGATTAGAGACTCTTAACCTGTATATAAATATCCCAGACATTCTGTTTTCTACTATTCTTGGAGTTTCAGGTCCTCAAAGGAGCACAAAAATATTTTGCCAAACCACAGTTCTAATTTGTGATGTTTAAGATGTGGCTTTTGTATTTGCAAACTCGAATTGTTGTGCCAGACGCTCCAGCCTTGCCACCCAGCAAAAGGCCCCATGGAAGATTCTGCCAAAGAAATGCCAGATGGGCCAAGGCATCCAAGGTCTCAGGTGACTGGCCAGGGCAGCTCCAGTTGGCCGAGTTGTGCTAAGAGAGGGTCGCCTGGTGGGCGAGAGCCTGCCCATGCTACCCGAAGGGACAAGCAGTGTGAGTTAACATTTATTTATCGAGCTATGAGTATCAACGGGGAAGCGTGTTATACGCTTTACAAGGATCAACCAAGAGACAGGACTTGTTGCTTATCTACCTGAGGGCTGAGAAACTAGGATGCAGAGACTGGATGTGGGCTGCATAGCAAAGGCAATACTTACCCAAAGGAGTCAACGTATGATGGTGGCATTTCAGGACATAACTGAGTTCTCTGGAGTCAGCCTGAGGCCCTGCTCTGGGTGGTGGTGGCCAGTGTCCCTCCCCACCCTCTGGGCCTCCCATCTTACCTCCTAGCACCCTGTCTCTCTGAGCCTAAATGCCAGGGACCAAACCAGGAGGCTGGCAGCCAGCCTGGTCCACACCATGGGCCCCTCCTCCATGGTCCCAAATCCTTCCTTGCACTTTCTGGACAAGCATGGAGCAGTTAGCTTCCAACCCTCGTACAAACACTGATGATCACAGCCCCATGTGGGGAGGGAGGCCGGTGTGTGCCGTGAGATGACCCCGCCCAGCCCCTGACCCCTGCCCACATTGATGCCGCATTTAGAGAAGAGATGGCCTGACCCCTCACCCACACCAAGGGTACCAAGGAGTCAAGTGTTGAGGTTAGAGGCGGGGATATCAGGGAGGTGAGCTGAGACCAGAGGGTGAGGTGAGATGCCCTCGTTCACATCAAGCCAGAGGAAGAGGGCTTTAAAGAGAGCTTTAGGCTTTGAGGTGTCCTCCGCAGGTGGAGAAATCCAGTGGACTGATGCCTCACCCCCACCCCCACCCCAAAGTCTAGAGGGCAAGAGACAGGCTGGCTGCTTTGATGGCGGAGCTGAGGAGAGGGCCGACGGCCCAGGTGAGGGCCTCGTGTGAGAGAGTCGGCGTGGAATCTCACAGGCCCAGTCCCAGGAGGCAGCCTGGGCAGTGAACAGACGCAGGCCAAGAGAAGGTGGGGCTGCCGCTACCCGTCAGGGGCTCCTTGGTTCTCTGAGGCCCACACAAAATATTCTAGTCAGGGGGACAGTGGGGACCATGTCCGGGCTCTGAAGACCCTTGGAGATGCCGATGAGAGAAAAGGCGTAGCTTTCAACCTCCGCCAAGCCCAGAGCACAGTTCAGCTGGAGGCTGACCACGCCTGCTGCCCGGCCGAGGCTTCCCACCCCACCAGGCCGGGGCAGCAGGAGCGGCCTCCACTTCAAAGCAGGGGACTTGACGATGACGTCAGGCCCTTTTTATTGTTGGGCCTGGACGTGAGCCGAGCGGTGCTGTGTGACGTGAAGTGGTGGAGACCACGGGTATTTCCCTACCAAGAAGCAGCCTGGGCCTGTCAGGTTTCCATCTGGCCGTGGGAGGACTGGCCAGCAGAAGAGGTTTCAAGGGCCAGAGGTGGACACAAATAAAGCTGCTTTAAGTGGTTTCCAGTTCCACAGCTGTGCTGGCTCAGTGTCCTGGTGACATCCCTGAGTTCTGTGGCATCCAGAGGAGGGCTTTGGGGGGGGCAACAGGTGTTTATTGACCTTCTTTAAAGAGCGGGCACCACATGCATGGTGAGACGCACCCCCCTCCCAGAGGGGCCTTGGTCTCAGGCAGGGGCTCTTGGTGGGGCAGGGCCCAAACCCCGAGGGGGAATTTCTCTGTCTCTGCCCCTCAGCCAGGCCCAACAGTAGAAAGGGCCTGAGGGAAAGGTACGGAAGAGCTCCACCTGCCGGCTTGGGGTCCTGGGGAGGAGGGATTGAACTTGGGCCTGGAGTGGAGGGGGTCATGAGGAAGGTCCAGGAGACCCCAAGACTTGTGGGTGGGGCTTGCCAAGCCCCTCCCCTGCCTGGGATGAGAGTAAGAGACCCTGGTCAGCTAACGCGTCTCATCACCGCCGCCTCCAGTGTGAAGTGCTCAGTAACTGCAACATAAGGAAACGCAGCCTTCATCCAGACTTGAAACGATTCCTTCCCTTTCCACTTCCAAACTGCCCTGCCCTCGGGCTCCTGCCACCGTGGGAGGAAAAGCACAGTTCCAACCCATCAGGCTCAAGCTCGTAGCTAACAGGGCAGGCACTCCTGCAGCCTTCCGCCCCTTTTCTGGGTCTGATAGCTGCCAGAGACTCTTGCAAAACTGACTCTCTCTTGGGGAGTTTGCTAATGGCCACGTGCCCACAGCACGGCCACCGCTGAGGCCCATGCAAGGAGCCAACTCAGGCGTCCTCGGTCCCCATTCCCTCCTGCCTGGGAAAGGACCCAGTGGCAGAGGGGGGTCATGGCAGGGGGCAGGAACATTCACATCTGTGTTGCATGAGGGGAACCCTCCAGGTTGGCTGCTGCAGTGGGAGGTTCCCAAGGCCCCGGGGCCTGGGGGGCCCAGTGGGCAGGGCAGTCGTCCTGACCTGTTTGGTTGCACAGCTTGTTAACTTCGAAGAAAGCACCTCTGAGCAGTGGGAGGGTGACTCACCAGAGGGCAGCACTGGTTTGGGGGTGGGCTTCTCTGGTCCTACCTTTTCAGTTCACACAGTAAGGAAGGCCAGGCCTGTCCTGGGCAGTGTGATCAGCAAGTCTCCAAGCTGACGTATGAAACATGGGTGTGTCATCGGTTGGGGTGCATCTTGACCGCCATGCTCGCTTTGGGATGAAAGGAACAGGCTTTATGTCCCGGCTTTGTCACTTTCTAGCCTGTGACTTGGGCAAACCCTTTTACTTTTCTGGGTCTCACTGTCATCATCCATAGAGTGAGATAAAGACACCTTCCTCCCAAGTCCACTGTGAAGACTCAAAACGCTCAGCGCGTCCCTGCTCCTGGAAGTGTGCTGGGAGCCAAAGGAGCAGGGCTGTCCTGGCCTTGAAAGGCCGAGGGGCTCCTGGGGAGCTGTGCCCTGACCTGAGGCTTGCCCCCCCTTTCCCCAGGGGGCAGGGTGGGCTGGGAGCTTGGGCCAGACACCTGGGCAGCTGCCTCCCCTCTGGAACAGTCCTCATTTTATTCCCCTGGGGTCCTGAAAGTTGGAACTAACTGGCTGGCTAAAAAAACAAAAAAGAAAAGGCAAAGGGCGAGCAAGCGCTTTGTGCGTGCTGCAAGGCAGGGTGTGTCTCAGGGATCTGTTTCCATGGGAACCAGCGGCACAGGCTGGCTCCTATGGGCACCAAAAAGAGAAACTTGGCAGAGGTTTCAGGCACCTGAAGTGGGATTCATGCCAGGGATACAAGGATGGTTCAACATATGAAAGTCAATAAAGGTGATACAATAAATGTAACGGTCATGTGGCCAGTATGAATCTGGCCATCACAGCTTGGGTATGAACGGTGACAATCAGCCTTGCATCCCGTGAATATTCATAACCAATAAAATTGGGGGGAAAAAAGAATAAATGGGTACAGGAGATCTTATTGGTGTGGTGAAAATGTTCTAAAACTGATTTGTGGTGATGGCTGCACAACTTGATGAACTTACTAGAACTCATTGAATTGCATACCTGAAATGGGTGGATTACAAGGTATATAAAATATTCCTCAATAAAGTGTTTTTTAAACAAAGAGCATTTCACTGACATCCAGCAGATCCCGAAATACAACACACTTCTGCCACTAAATAGCTAAACAGCCCTGGACAAGTAGTGCACTTACTGTAGACCTTTGCTTCATTACCTATAAAGAAAGCGTTGGGCCAGCTGAAGCCCAGAGTGTCTCAGGCCTCTTCCCATTGCCACATTCTACGGCTATTTTGGCAAAGTTAGTCCAAAGAAAACACTTTTGTTCCTTGGCAGATATCTAAGGAAGGATGCTCCTCTGAAAGAAATTAAAATCGCAAAATTTCCTTTAAAAAATTGCCAAAGGAAAAGTTGATCTCCTAGAAGTAGCAGAATAGTGGTCACTAGAGGCTGGGAAGGGTAGGGCGAGGAGGGGAAAGGCAGAGGTTACAGATACAAAGTTGCAGCTGGACAGGAGGAACTATTTGTACTGATCTACAGCTTTGTAAGGTGGCTAGAGTCAGCACGCATTTATTAGATAATTTCAAATAGCTAAAAGAGAGGATTTTGAATTTTCCCAGCACAAAGAAATGACAAATATTTGAGTGATGAGTATGCTGATTACCCAGATTTCATCATTATAAACATGGATTCAAATCCAGCGG